>NC_080162.1:116583326-117800384 GCF_950295315.1 Erinaceus europaeus
TACAGGAACAAAAAATGAGACTCTGGAAGAAAACACTAACTATCTCAAGGTTATTAGAGAGCTGAAAGCTGAAATAGCTGAGCTAAGAACACAACTAGCTGAACAAGCTAAACCAGTATCAGAACAGGGAAACAAAATAGATGAACTCCAGAAAATAGTAGAGGGCAGAGAGAATAGAATCAATGAGGCTGAAGACAGAATTAACAAGATTGAGGATGAATTAGAGACAAGTAAAAAAGAAGTAAGAGATCTCAAAAAGAGATTAAGAGATGCTGAAAACAACAACAGAGACCTATGGGATGACTTCAAAAGAAACAATATATGCATTATTGGCTTACCAGAGGAAGAAAGAGAGGGAGAGGAAGAAAGCATTCTTCAGGCCATAATAGCTGAAAACTTCTCTAGTCTAGACAACATCAAAGACATGAAAGTTCAAGAAGTCCAGAGGGTCCCAAACAGAATTAACCCAGACCTAAAGACACCAAGACACATCATATTTAGAATGGAAAGGAATAAGGATAAAGAAAGGATCCTGAAGGTTGCAAGAGAAAACAAAGAGTCACCAACAGAGGAAAACCCATAAGATTAGCAGCAGACTTCTCAACACAAACACTACAGGCCAGAAGAGAATGGCAAGATATCTATCGAGTGCTCAATGAGAAAGGCTTTCAATCAAGAATACTGTATCCTGCTAGACTGTCATTCAGACTAGAAGGAAGCATCAAAACCTTCTCAGACAAGCAACAGTTGAAGGAATCAACTATCACCAAGCCTGCCCTGAAAGAAGTTCTGAAAGGTCTTCTATAAACTGTCAGACCATCATAAATAGGACATATATCAGAACACTCCAAAACTCTACAAGAATGGCGTTAAAATATCTTCAATCTTTGATATCAATAAATGTCAATGGCCTGAATTCACCTATTAAAAGACACAGAGTAGGAAGATGGATCAGAAAACACAACCCAACAATATGCTGTCTACAGGAAACTCACCTAACTCAACAAGACAAACACAGACTTAAAGTGAAAGGATGGAAAACTATCATACAAGCCAATGGCCCACAAAAAGGGGCAGGAACAGCTATTCTTATAACTGACACGATAGATTTTAAAATAGATAACATTAAAAAGATAGGAATGGACACTACTTAATGCTCAGAGGATCAGTCAATCAAGAGGACTTAACAATTATTAAAATCTATGCACCCAATGAGAAGCCATCTAAATACATCAAAGGTCTACTGAAAGAGCTACAGCAATATATTAACAGCAACACAATCATAGTTGGGGACTTCAACACCCCACTCTCTCAACTTGACAGATCATCCAGGCATAAAAATCAATAAAGACATAAGGGAGCTAAATGAAGAGATAGATAAACTAGAAGTATTGGACATTTTCAGAGTCATTCATCCCAAGAAACTGGAATACACATTTTACTCAAATCCACATGGGTCATTCTCAAGGATAGACCATATGTTAGGCCACAAAGACAGCATCAGCAAGTTCAAGAGCATTGAAATCATCCCAAGCATCTTCTCAGACCACAGTGGAACTATACTAACACTTAACAATCAACAAAAGATTAGTAATAGTCCCAAAATGTGGAAGCTCAACAGTACACTTCTTAACAACCTCTGGGTCAAAGAGGAAATCAAGGAAGAAATCAAAATGTTTCAAGAGTTCAATGAAAATGAAGACACAAGCTATCAAAATATTTGGGACACAACTAAGGCAGTACTGAGAAGGAAGTTCATGACTATACAAGCACACATTAGGAAACAAGAAAAAGCACAAACAGCCTGAATGCACATCTTAAAGACCTAGAAGAAGAACAAAGGAACCCTAAAGCAACCAGAAGGACAGAAATCACTAAAGTTAGAGCAGAAATAAATAACATTGAGCATAAGAAATCCATACAAAAGATCAACAAAAGTAAATGTTGGTTCTTCGAAAGAGTGAACAAAATCAACAAACCTTTAGCTAGACTCACAGAACAAAAAAGGAAGAAGACCCAAATAAATCGGATACTAAATGAAAGAGGAGTTATCACAACAGACACTGCAGAAATTCAACATATCGTGCAAGGCTTCTTTTTTTTTTAATAATTTATTTCTTTATTGGGGAATTAATGTTTTACATTCAACAGTAAATACAATAGTTTGTACATGCATAACATTCCCCAGATTCCCATTTAACAATATAACCCCCACTATGTCATTCATCATATTTCATGGACCTGTATTCTCCCCACCCACCCACCCACCCCAGAGTCTTTTACTTTGGTGTAATACTCCAATTCCATTTCAGGTTCGACTTGTGTTTTCTTTCTTTCTTTTTTTTAATAATTTATTTCTTTATTGGGGAATTAATGTTTTACATTCAACAGTAAATACAATAGTTTGTACATGCATAAAATTCCCCAGATTCCCATTTAACAATACAACCCCCACTATGTCATTCATCATTTTTCATGGACCTGTATTCTACCCACCCACCCACCCACCCACCCCAGAGTCTTTTACTTTGGTGTAATACTTCAATTCCATTTCAGGTTCGACTTGTGTTTTCTTTTCTAATCTTGTTTTTCAACTTCGGCCTGAGAGTGAGATCATCCCATATTCATCCTTCAGTTTCTGACTTATTTCACTCAACATGATTTTTTCAAGGTCCATCCAAGATCGGCTGAAAACGGTGAAGTCACCATTTTTTTTACAACTGAGTAGTATTCCATTGTGTATATATACCACAACTTGCTCATCATGTGAGGCTTCTATGAACAACTATATGCCACCAAGCTAGAAAACCTGGGAGAAATGGACGAATTCCTAGACACCTACCAACTTCCAAAACTTCCAAAAAGAGGAAGTAGATAACATGAACAGGCCCATCACAGCTAATGAAATTGAGACAGTTATCAAAAATCTCCCCAAAAATAAAAGTCCTGGACCAGATGGTTTTACAAACAAATTCTACAAAACCTTCAAAGAAGAACTAATACCTATACTTTTAAAAGTCTTCCAGAAGGCCCCACACCTATGGACATCTAATCTTTGACAAAGGGGCCCAGACTATTACATGGGGAAAGCAGAGTCTCTTCAACAAATGGTGTTGGAAACAATGGGTTGAAACATGCAGAAGAATGAAGCTGAATCACTGTATTTCACCAAATACAAAAGTAAATTCCAAGTGGATCAAGGACTTGGATGTTAGACCAGAAACTATCAGATACTTAGAGGAAAATATTGGAAGAACTTTTTTCCGCATAAATTTTAAAGACATTTTCAATGAAACGAATCCAATTACAAGGAAGACTAAGGCAAGTATAAACCTATGGGACTACATCAAATTAAAAAGCTTCTTCACAGCAAAAGAAACCACTACCCAAATCAAGAGACCCCTCACAGAATGGGAGAAGATCTTTACATGCCATACATCAGATAAGAGTTTAATAACCAACATATATAAAGAGCTTACCAGACTCAACAACAAGACAACAAATAACCCCATCCAAAAATGGGGGGAGGAATTGGACAGAATATTCACCACAGAAGAGATCCAAAAGGCTGAGAAACACATGAAAAAATGCTCCAAGTCTCTCATTGTCAGAGAAATGCAAATCAAGACAACAATGAGATATCACTTCACTCCTGTGAGAATGTCACACATCAGAAAAGGTAACAGCAGCAAATGCTGGAGAGGGTGTGGGGTCAAAGGAACCCTCCTACACTGCTGGTGGGAATGTCAATTGGTCCAACCTCTGTGGAGAACAGTCTGGAGAACTCTCAGAAGGCTAGAAATGGACCTACCCTATGACCCTGCAATTCCCCTCCTGGGGATATATCCTAAGGAACCCAACACATCCATCCAAAAAGATCTGTGTACACATATGTTCTTGGCAGCACAATTTGTAATAGCCAAAACCTGGAAGCAACCCAGGTGTCCAACAACAGATGAGTGGCTGAGCAAGTTGTGGTATATATACACAATGGAATACTACTCAGCTGTAAAAAATGGTGACTTCACTGTTTTCAGCCGATCTTGGATGGACCTTGAAAAAATCATGTTGAGTGAAATAAGTCAGAAACTGAAGGATGAATATGGGATGATCTCACTCTCAGGCCGAAGTTGAAAAACAAGATTAGAAAAGAAAACACAAGTCGAACCTGAAATGGAATTGGAGTATTACACCAAAGTAAAAGACTCTGGGGTGGGTGGGTGGGTGGGGAGAATACAGGTCCATGAAAAATGATGAATGAAATAGTGGGGGTTGTATTGCTAAATGGGAATCTGGGGAATGTTATGCATGTAAAAAAAAAAAAAAGTAGAAACGCAAAGCAGAAATTGAGTTTGGAGTATGGCACCAAAGTAAGAAAGCAGAAGTATACTAGAGTTTGCAGTGAGTACCTCCCTAATACTTCCTCTCCACTTTTCCAAGCTTTGGGTCCATGATTGCTCAACAATTTGTTTGGCTTTGTATGTTAACTCTCTTTTTAGTCACCAGGTTCCAGGTGTCATCAGGATGCCGGCCAGACTTCCCTGGATTGAAGACACCACCAATGTGTCCTGGAGCTCAGCTTCCCCAGAGACCCATCCTACTAGGGAAAGAGAGAGGCAGACTGGGAGTATGGACCGACCAGTCAACGCCCATGTTCAGCGAGGAAGCAATTACAGAAGCCAGACCTTCTACCTTCTGCAACCCTCAATGACCCTGGGTCCATGCTCCCAGAGGGATAGAGAATGGGAAAGCTATCGGGGGAGGGGGTGGGATATGGAAATTGGGCAGTGGGAATTGTGTGGAGTTGTACCCCTCCTAAAATAAAAAAATAAATAAATAAAAATAAAAGTCTTCCAGAAGATTGAAGACACTGGAATACTCCCTGCCAGCTTCTATGAAGCCAACATCACTCTGATACCAAAAGCAGACAGGGACACAACCAAAAAAGAAAACTACAGACCAATATCTCTGATGAACATAGATGCTAAAATACTGAACAAAATTCTAGCCAACCGGATACAGCAGTAGATTAAAAAGATTGTTCATCATGACCAAGTGGGGTTTATCCCAGGCATGCAAGGTTGGTTTAATATACGTAAATAAATCAATGTGATCCACCACATCAACAAAAGCAAGACCAAAAACCACATGGTCATAGCAATAGATGCAGAGAAAGCCTTTGACAAAATACAACATCCCTTTATGATCAAAACACTACAAAAAATGGGAATAGATGGAAAATTCCTCAAGATAGTGGAGTCTATATATAGCAAACCTACAGCCAACATCATACTCAATGGTGAAAAAATGGAAGCATTTCCCCTCAGATCAGGTACTAGGCAGGGCTGCCCACTATCACCATTAGTATTCAACATAGTGTTGGAAGTTCTTGCCATAGCAATCAGGCAGGAGCAAGGAATTAAAGGGATACAGATTGGAAGAGAAGAAGTCAAATTTTCCCTATTTGCAGATGACATGATAGTATAACATTAATTCCCCAATAAAGAAATAAATTAAAAAAAAAAAAAAGCTTCAACAGAAGCTGACTTAGAAGATCTGAAAGGGAAACTAAAAGCAGGATCTGATCAAATTGTAAGTAGGGCACCAAAGAAAAAACCCAGTGGTGAGGGGTAGACATGTAGCTTTCTGGGCCAGTGGGGGGTGGGAATGGGCGGGAGGGATGGGTCACGGTCCTTTGGTGATGGGAATGGTGTTTATGTACACTTCTAGCAAAATGTAGACATATAAATCAGTAGTTAATTAATATGAGAGGGGGAAATCAATTGTATGTCTCAAAGGTTCTCAGGAGACAAACTGAATCTTTTTAATAGATAGGCTACGTATTTGATATGCGGACTCTCTCAAAAGCCTAGACCAAGTAGATTGGAGGCTTCCAATAGCACAGCTATATACAAGATACTGGGTACTGTACAGCAAACCATAACAAAGGGACTTTTCAAAGTTAACCCAATTAACAAATAATGTGATGATAATATTAACTATTGATTGTCTTTTTGAACCCTAAGACAGCAGGAACCTCACATCTTCACTATAGAGCCCCTACTTCCCCCAGTCCTGGCACCCATGGATAGGGCTCACTTTCCCGTATGCTTCTCCCAATCCATACCAAATAATATTGCATCCGCCGATCACAACCTAACCAAAGCAACGATTGCCATCTCAACATGCTTCACCTCAGAGTGTATCCAGAGACTTCACGTGTGGAATGACAACCCTTCAGCTTCATTACTCGGGTGAGACCTTTCCTTTTATAGTACACTCTAATTTCATCTCAGGTAGTTCACTTTCTAACAAAGTCCCATAACCTAGACATACACCAGTTTCTGTGAGAGAGAGCGTATGCGCACACGTATCCATAAACTACTGCAAAATATATACCTGAAAGCAGGATTACACTAGAGTTTGCAGTGAGTACCTCCCCAACACTTCCTCTCCACTATTCCAATCTTGGGATCCATGTTTGCTCAACAAATTGTTTGGCTTTGTATGTTAACTCTCTTTTCAATCACCAGGTTCCAGATGCCACCAGGATGCTGGCTAGGCTTCCCTGGATTGAAGACCCCACCAATGTGTCCTGGAGCTCAGCTTCCCCAGAGACACACCTTACTAGGGAAAGAGAGAGGCAGACTGGGAGTATGGACCGACCAGTCAACGCCCATGTTCAGCGGGGAAGCAATTACAGAAGCCAGACCCTCTACCTTCTGCAACCCTCAACGACCCTGGGTCCATGCTCCCAGAGGGCTAGAGAATGGGAAGGCTAGCATGGGAGAGGGTGGGTTATGGGGATTGGGTGGTGGGAATTGTGTGGAGTTGTACCCCTCCTACCTTATGCTTTTGTTCACTAATCCTTTCTTAAATTAAAAATTTAAATAAAAAAAAAAAAAAAAAAAAAAAAAAGAAATTCTGACAGGGCCCTGTGCGGGTCACGCCCACTCCCTCAACGTCACAGGCTGTGCGCCACCCCCACCGAGCCCCGCCCCTACAGGCCACGCCCACCCTGGGTCGCGTCATGGCCTGTGCGCCATATTCCCACACACTGCAAGCTCTTCAGGCAGCTACCCTCAGTGCGTGTCCCGAGTTTCTGCCTGTGTCCACTGTGCCTCCACCCCTGGTCTGGGGCTGCTGGCACGGTCCCCTCTCAGGACTCCGCAGTGCGGTGTGGCCGCCACTTCGCCAGGCTCCCGGCTCCGTGCACAGGTCAGTGAGGACGCTGCTGAAAAGCAGCTCAGTGTTGACATTTTCAAATTGTGTCTGTTCAGCTGTGATCCACTGCTCTTCATTCTACCCCTTCATCTCGTGCTGTTTGTTTATGTTCTTCTCCTCCTCTTGACATTTTATTTTATTTTAATGAGAAAGACACAGAGATACCAGACCCCTACTCAGCCATGGCCGATGGTGGTGCTGGAGATTGAACCTGGAACGTCAGAGCCTCAGGCAGGAGCATTTTTTAAAAAAATTATCTTTATTTATTTATTGGATAGAGACAGCCAGAAATTGAGAGGGAAGGGGGTGATAGAGAGGGAGAGAAACAGTGAGACACCTGCAGCCCTGCTTCAGCACTCGCAAAGCTTTCCCTCTGCAGGTGGTGGCCGGCGGATTGAACCTGGGTCCTTGTGCACTGTAACATGTACGCTCAACCAGGTGCGCCACCACCCGGCCCCTCAAGGCAGGAGCATTTTTGCAGAACCACTTTGTCTTTTGTCTCGTCAACCCATTTGTTCCCTTCTTTAGCTTATGGATATGTGTGTGTGTGTGTGTGTGTGTGTGTGTGTGTGTGTGTGTGTGTGTGTGTGTGTGTGTGTTTAAAGATTTTATTTATTTATGAGAAAGAAAGGAGGAGAGAGAAAGAACCAGACATCACTCTGGCACATGTGCTGCCGGGGATCGAACTCCTGACCTCATGCTTCAGAGTCCAAAGTTTTATCACTGCGCCACCTCCTGGACCACCTTATGGATATATTTTTAAAATTCTTATTTATAAATTTAAAAAAAATATTTATTCCCTTTTGTTGCTCTTGTTGTTTCATTGTTGTAGTTTTTATTGTTGTTATTTTTAAAAATATTTTATTTATTTATTTTCTCTTTTGTTGTCCTTGTTTTTCATTGTTGTTGTAGTTATTATTGTTATTGATGTTGTCGTTGTTAGATAGGACAGAAAGAAATGGAGAGAGGAGGGGAAGACAGAGAGGGGCAGAGAAAGATAGACACCTGCAGACCTGCTTCACCGCTTGTGAAGCGACTCCCCTGCAGGTGGGGAGCCGGGGGCTCGAACCGGGATCCTTATGCCGACCTTGTGCTTTGCGCCACCTGCGCTTAACCCACTGAGCTACAGCCCGACTCCCTATTGTTGTTGTTATTGATGTCGTCATTGTTGAATAGGACAGAGAGAAATTGAGAGAGGAGGGGAAGACAGAGGGGGGGAGAGAAAGATAGACACCTCCAGACTTGCTTTACTGCCTGTGAAGCGACTCCCCTGCAAGTGGGGAGCCTGAGGCTTAAACCGGGATCCTCACGCCAACCCTTGCACTTTGCACCACATGCGCAAATAACCCATTGCGCTACCACCCGACTCCAGTATTTATAAATTTTTTTGTTTAATTGGTAAATTCAAGGTTTACAGTAATGTTGATAAGATTTCACATCTCCTCATAACAGGGGTCTACAAAGCACCCCCAGCCCAGGGCCTTTCCCACCATCCTGCTTCAGGACATGAAAGCCCTGTTCTCCTCCTTCCCAGAGTCCTTTACTTTCCTGCAACACACCATACTAGTTCCTGTAAGCTGCTCCGGTACATTACTATTATTGTTATTGTTGTTGTTATTATTATTACTGTTATTTTGCCTCCAAGGTTAACGCTGGGGTTTAGTGCCTGCACTCCAAATCCATTGCTCCTGAAGTCCATTTTCCCCATTTTGTTGTCCTTGTTATTGTTGTTATAGCTGTCGTTGTTGGATAGGGCAGAGAGAAATGGAGAGAGGAGAGGAAGACAGAGAGGAAGTGATAAGATAGACACCTGCAGACCTGCTTCACTGCTTGCGAAGTGACCCCACTGCAGGTGGGGAGCTGGGGGCTCGAACTGGGATTCTTACACTGGCCCTTGCGCTTTGTGCCATATGCACTTAACCTGCTGTGCTACCTCACAGTCCCCCCAGTACATTGTTTTTCATTCAGAAACACAGCCCACTCCTAGAAGCAGTCAAAATGGAAGAGTCATTTTCATCTTAAGGAAGGCTGACATCAGTGCCCATTTAAAAAACTATTCCTGGGAAAGGAGAGCAGCTCATGGGTAGGAAGCCCCCACACACACACGGTCCAGGCTCAGGGCCCAACATCTTCACCCAAATGTTTGTTGTCTACTGCCGAAAGAGTCACCCTCCTTCTCTCCCTCTCTTCTTCTCCCCACCCCCGTCTTCTCTAAGCAAATGAAGAAATCTACAATAGACAAGGAAATTGGAAGGAGGAAGATAAAGAGGAAGAAGAGAAACAGGACAGAGAAAGAAGTGGGAAACCACCATTCTCAGTGAGTCTAGCCCAAGAAACCATATGGAAGCACCTTCTGGAAGACTGAGCATACTTCCTCTCTCTCATCTCCATCCTTGGCCCATTCTTCAGTTCCTCTCCCTTCAAGATGCATAAGATCAAATTAAAATCACATTAAAAAAATTTTTTTTTCCAGAGCACTGCTCAGCTCTGGTTTATAGTGGTGTGAGAGATTGAATTTGGGACCTAGGAGCCTCAGGTATGAGAGTTGGTTTGCATAACCATTATGCTATCTCCCCCACCCCAAATTACATTTCCTAAGATTAGCAACCACCCTGGTGCCAGAAAGTTTTAGAAAGACAGCAGGCTGTGCTCTCGACTCAAGCAGCTGCACTGGATTCCCACCCCACTGTGGACTCATTGTGATGACACCAGTTCCTCTGATGGGATCCATCACTGGGATCCTGGGACGTCCATTGAGGAGAACTGCTTTTCCATACGAGGAGGTGACAGCCATGGCGAAGATTTTCCATCAGTAAATGGTCCCTACGATCACCTGCAGACAGTGGAAGCTGCCAGCTGTAGTCTCCTGCTAACCAGGTTTGTGGATGGGACCAACGGCAGGAAAGCACTGACTGAGCTCCATAAGAAAGGTTAAAAAAGTGGTCCGGGAGGTGGCGCAGTGGCTAAAGCATTGGACTTTCAAGTGTGAGGTCCAGAGTTCAATCCCCGGCAGCACATGTACCAGAGTGATGGCTGTTTCTTTCTCTCTCTCCTCATATCTTTCTCATTAATAAATAAATTAAATCTTAAAAAAAAAAAAAGAAAGCTTAAAAAAAAGGGGCTAGGTGGTGGCACACCAGGTTAAGTGCATACACTGCATTGCATGAGGAACCAGGTTCAAGCTCCTGGTCCCCACCTGCAGGGGGAAAAGCTTCACAAGCAGTGAAGTCTCTCTCAGTCTCTATCTACCCCCCAATTTCTCTCTGTCTCTATCCAATAATTAATTAATTAATTAAAAAAAGAAAGGTTAAAAAAAATCAGGGCCAAGAAGTGGTGCCCCTGTTGAGTGCACACATTTAAATTTTTTTTATTTTATTTATTTTCCCTTTTGTTGCCCTTGTTTTTTATGTTGTAGTTATTGTTGATGTTGTTGTTGGATAGGACAGAGAGAGGAGGGGAAGGCAGAGAGGGGGAGAGAAAGATAGACACCTGCAGATCTGCTTCACCTCCTGCAGGTGGGGAGCCGGGGGCTCAAACCAGGATCCTCATGCTGGTCCTTGTACTTTGCACCACATGTGCTTAACCTGCTGTGCTACCGCCTGATTCCCAAGTGCACACATTTTTATGAGCAAGGACCCAGGTTCTAGCCTACTGCCCACACATGCAGGGTGGGAGCTTTGTGAGCAGTGAAGCACTGTTGTAGGTATCAATCTCCCTACTCCTCTCTCCTTTTAAAAAAACTTAATTTTATTAGATAGAACAGAGAGAAATTAAGAGGGAAGGGAAGATAGAGACAGGGAGACACCTGCAGTACTGCTTCGCCATTTGGGAAGCCTTTATCCTGCAAGTGAGGACTGGGGACTTGAACCCAGGTCCTTGTGCTTGGTAATGCATGCACTTAAACAGATGTGCCACCATCTCCCCCCACCCCCAGTTCCTCTCTGTCATATCAGAAGGAAGAGGAGGAGGACGGAAAGAAGAAAGAAACTACTTTGGGAGTTGGGCAGTAGCGCAGCGGGTTAAGTGCACATGGCGCAAAGTCCAAGGACCAGCGTAAGGATCCTGGTTTGAGGCCCGGGCTCCCCACTTGCAGGGGAATCCCTTCACAGGTGGTGAAGCAGGTCTGCAGGTATCTATATTTCTCTATCCCCTTTATCCTCCCCGCCTCTCTCCATTTCTCTCTGTCCTATCCAACAATGACAACAACAATAATTATAACAATAAAACAACAAGGGCAACAAAAGGGAATAAATCTCCACCTGCAGGGGAGTCGCTTCACAGGCGGTGAAGCAGGTCTGCAGGTGTCTATCTTTCTCTCCCCCTCTCTGTCTTCCCCTCCTCTCTCCATTGCTCTCTGTCCTATTTAACAACGACATCAACAACAACAATAAAAACAAGGGCAACAAAAGGGAAAATAAATAAATATAATAAAATTTTTAAGGGAATAAATAAATACTAAAAAAACAAAAATTAAAAAAATAAAGAAAGAAACTACTTTACTGGCCTGGGGAGATAGCATAGTGTATATGTAAAAATATTTTTATCCGTTAAATAGGAAAGCTATCAGGGAGTGGGATGGGATACGAAGCTTTGGTGGTGGGAATTATACCCCTCTCATCCTATGGTCTTGTCAGTGTTTCCATTTTATAAATAAATAAATAAAAATAAATAAAATATTTTTGTCCCTGAGGCTCCAAAATCCTAGGTTCAATCTCACATACCATTATAAGTCAGAGGTGAAGAGTGGTCTGGAAAAGCAAAATAAGCAAAACAAATACTTCATTAGTATTATGGTATCACAGAATCACATATGTTGCTCAAGTAGTAAAACAGATGATTTTCCCCTATTATTATTATTATTATTATTATTATTATTATTATTATTCAAAGCACTGCTCAGCTCTAGCTTATAGTAGTGAGGGGCCTGAACCTTGGGCCCCTGAGTCTCAGGCATGAGAGTCATTGCATAACCACTATACTATCTCCCCTGCCTCTTTTATCTAAGCTCAGTAAATAGAGTTACTAGATTTACAACTCTGTTCAGAGGTGGAAACATGCCAGTCCTTCCCTTGTGACTCTGGCCATTTGACTGATGACAGTAGTTTCTATTCACCCTATATGTGACTTCAGAATCTTTCTTTTTTTTTTTTTTTTTTTTGCCTCCAGGGTTATTGTTGGGGCTTGGTGCCTGCACTATGAATTCACTGCTCCTGGAGGCAATTTTTTTTTTCCTCTTTCGTTGCCCTTTTTGTTTTATCGTTGTTGTGGTTATTATTATTGTTGTTATTGATGTCGTTGTTGGATAGGACAGGAGAAATGGAGAGGAGGTGGAAGACAGAGGAGGAAAGATAGACACTTGCAGATCTGTTTCACCGCTTGTGAAGAGGCCCCTCCTGCAGGTGGGGAGCCAGGGCCTCAAACTGGGGTCCTTTTATCGGTCCTTGTGCTTTGCACCACGTGCACTAAACCCACTGTGCTACCGTCCAAACTGCTTTAATTTTTTTTTAAAGATTTTTAAATTTATTTATTCATGAGAAAGATAGGAGGAGAGAGAACCAGACATCACTCTGGTACGTGTGCTGCTGGGGATTGAACTCAGGACCTCATGCTTGAGAGTCCAATGCTTTATCCACTGCACCACCTCCCAGACCACTTATTTATTTACTTTTAAATTTTTTTATTACCTTTATGTATTTATTGGATAGAGACAGCCAGATATTTAGAGGGAAGGGGAGGGGTAGAGAGGAAGAAAGAGAGACACCTGCAGCACTGCTTTACCACTCATGAAGCTTTTCCCCTGCAGTTGGGGCCAGGGACTCAAACCTGGGTCCTTTCACATTGTAACATGTGCGCTCAACCAGGTGCACCACCACCCAGCCCCTTAAAAAAATTTTTTTTAATTAACTTTATTTGGGAGTTGGGCGGTAGCACAGCGGGTTAAGCGCAGGGGGCACAAAGCGCAAAGACCAGCATAAGGATCCTGGTTCAAGCCCCTGGCTCCCCACCTGCAGGGGAGTTGCTTTACAGGCGGTGAAGCAGGTCTGAGGTGTCTGTCTTTCTCTCCCCCTCTGTCTTCCCCTCCTCTCTCCATTTCTCTCTGTCCTATCCAACATCAATAACACCAATGACTACAACAATAAAACAACAAGGGCAACAAAAGGGAATAAATAAATAAATAATTTTTTTAAAAATTATCTTTATTTATTAGAGACAGCCAGAAATCAAGGGGAGAGGGGTAATAGACAGAGAGAGACAACTTGCAGCACTGCTTCATTCACAAAACTTTCCCTCTGCAAGTGGGGACTAAGGACTCGAACCTGGATCCTTGAGCATTGTAACTTGTGCGCTCAACCAGGTATTTTACAAAGCCTCTGTTGACAGGTCATTCTAATCTTTGAGCTTTACTTTCCAACTCTGCCAAAGATTATTTATCTGAGAATAGCAGGAGAAAGACATTTCACAGCTAGAGTAGTCAGAATCTTTGAAAGATTTAGTAGTGCCCTGGGAGGTGGAAAAATGGACAGAGCATTGGGCTTTCAGCATGTGGTCCTGAGTTTGACCCCTGACATCAAATGTGCCTTAGTGGGGCTGTGGTTCCCTCCCTCCCTCTTCCTCATCAGGAAATGCATCCTTGAAATAGACTCCGTTGTTCCAACATATGGAGATGAAGTAAAAGTCTCCTATTCTACTGAGGTAGTGACATCATTAATGAGTCCTAATTTAAGACTCAAACTTCATCCAGCCTTCAAAGTTGACTGGTCTGTTAAAATGAAGATACACCCCCAGCTCCCCATCTGCAGGGGGGTCACCTCACAAACAGTGAAGCATGTCTGCAGGTGTCTTTTTCTCCCCCTCTGTTTTCCCATCCTCTCTCAATTTCTCTCTGTCCTATCCAACAACAACTTGGGCAATAAGATGGGGAAAATGGCCACATACACACATAGTAAAGAGAGGATACAAAAGCCCTGAGTAGTTTGCATTTAAGGGAGATTATATTAAGAGAGATTATATTAATATCTCCTGAGGAGGTGACCACACAGGTCACAGCTCTATCCCAGTTCTAGCCCTCGGCTCCCCACTTGCAGATGGGTTTGCTTCACAAGCAGTGAAGCAGGTCTGCAGGTGTCTGTCTTTCTCTCCCCCTCTCTATCTTCCCCTTCTCCATTTCTCTCTGTTCTATCCAACAACAACAGCAATAACAGTAATAACAATAAAAACAACAACAAGGGCAACAAAAATCGGGGGGAAATGGTTCATAGTATAGGCACCGAGCCCCAGCAATAACCCTGGAGGCAAAAAAAAAAAAACTAGAGTAACATGTTTTGGGTTAGGCTTGTTATATATATATAGTTTTTATTTATAAAAAGGAAACACTGACAAAAATCATAGGATAAGGGGGTACAACTCCACAAAATTCCCACCATCAGAACTCCCTATCCCATCCCATCCCCTGATAGCTTTCCTATTCTTTATCCCTCTGGGAGCATGGACCAACGGACATTATTGGGTGTAGAAGGTGGAAGGTCTGGCTTTAACTGCTTCCCCACTGAACATGGGCGTTGACAGGTCGATCCATACTCCCAGACTGTCTCTCATTCCCTGGTGGGTGGGGCTCTGGCGAAGCGGGCCTCCAGGACACATTGGTGGAGTCGTCTACTCAGGGAAGGCCTGGTTGGCATCACGGTAACATCTGGAACCTGGTACCCCAGACACCCCATTTTTTAATTTTCTTAAAAAATATTTATTTATTGAGAGTCGGCAGTAGGGCAGCAGGTTAAGCGCAGGTGGTGAAAAGCTCAAGAACTGGTGTAAGGATTCCAGTTCGAGCCCTGGCTCCCCACCTGCAGGGGAGTCTCTTCACAGGCGGTGAAGCAGGTCTGCAGGTGTCTTATCTTTCTCTCCCCCTCTCTGTCTTCCCCTCCTCTCTCCATTTCTCTCTGTCCTATCCAACAACGATGACATCAACAACAATAATAACTACAACAACAATAAAAACAAAGGCAACAAAAAGGAAAATAAATACTTTTTTAAATTAATTTTTATTTTTTATATTTATTTATTTTCCCTTTTGTTGCCCTTGTTGTTTAACATTGTTGTGGTTATTATTGTTGTATTGACGTCGTTGTTGGATAGGACAGAGAGAAATGGAGAGAGGAGGGGAAGACAGGGGGGAGAGAAAGACGGACACTTGCAGACCTGCTTCACCGCCTGTGAAGCGACTCCCCTGCAGGTGGGGAACCCAGGGCTCAAACCGGATCCTTAAGCCGCTCCTTGCGCTTTGCTCCATGCGTTCTTAACCTGCCGTGCCACTGCCGGAATCCCATAAATAAATGTTTATTTATTCCTTTTTTTTTGCCCTTGTTTTATTGTTTTAGTTATTATTGTTGTATAGGACAGAGAGAAATGGAGAATGGAGGGGGAGACAGAGAAAGACACCTGCAGACCTGCTCCACCGATTGTGAAGAGACCCCCCACCCCCAGCAGTGGGGAGCCCGGGGCTTCAACCCGGATCCTTAACGCGGGTCCTTGTGTTTTGTGCCAGGTGTTTAACCTGCTGTGCTACCGCCTGATTTCCTTAGGCTTGTTTTATTAACAAAGGATCAAGGCTAGTACTTGGCATCTGAAAAGTTACAGCAGCTGGATCTATAGTTAAAATTCAAGGTTAGCACATTTGCGTGTATCATAAACAGAAAGGTTGAATATATCAGGTTATTGTTTTACTATACTACCAAAACAACTAGAGGGAGTGCAGTACTAGAAAAACAATCCCAAGGGAATGACCCTTTGTACTAGTATTCTAGTCACATGGGATTTCAGACTGAGGCCTTCCTTAGCTTACATATGTTAGTATCCTACACTTGAACATGGATGTTGACAGGTTCAATCTGTACCCCTTCTCTGTCTTTCCCTCCTCTCTCCACTTCTCTTTGTCCTATCTAACAACAACGACATCAATAACAACAATAATAACTACAACAATAAAAAGACAAGCAACAAAAGGGAAAATAAATAAATAAAAAAAAAAAGAAAAGCAGTAAGATCTAAACGGGGAGTTGGGTGGTGCTGCAGCGGGTTAAGCTCACTGGTGCAAAGCGCAAGGACCGGAGTAAGAATCCCCATTTGTGCTCCCGGCTCCCCACCTGCAGGGGAGTCACTTCACAGGAGGTGAAGCAGGTCTGCAGGTGTCTGTCTTTCTCTCCCCGTCTTCCCCTCCTCTCTCCATTTCTCTCTGTCCTATCCAACAACAACGACATCAATAACCACAACAAGGGCAACTAAAGGGAAAATAAGTAAATATAAAAAATTTTAAAAAAGATATAAAATAGGATAAAATGTTTGATATTCAGGAACCTAAAGGTAAGAATAGAGCAGATGGAATTAAGGGTCTTTCTTGGCATAGGAAGAAGGTAGGTAGTCCATTTTAGATATATTCCAAGGGGCCCGTGTCCTTAGTAATTTTTGCCCAAGAGCTAACATGCAGGTGGGCCAAGACTATTATCTAGGAAGATGGTTTCAGAGTTGAGAATAGAACTAGAAAGTTGGATTAGGGCAGAGAGTAGCTCCAAAACATGAAGGAAGTATATAAACACTATTAACTATTTAATTCCATCGATCTGACCTAGGGCCCATGTCTATTCATATTTAGTATAGGAGCCTGTGTAACCTCTGCATCCCTGTCAGTCTGAGCTCAGAGTTCATGGTCACAGCTGGGAACATTGTAGGCTGCACTCATTTCAGGACCAGTCTTCCTCCAGTGACAGTGTAGGTTTTCCCAGCCTCCCTTCAGAGAGTGGGGCAGTCCCCATCATTGCTGCTCTATATTGACGCAAGGTCCTGGAGAGGCCCACAAGAGGGCTTATGATGATGTTCCTGATGGAAGTGACCAGTGATGGTGGAGAGAGGGATCCATTTGAGGTCTAGGCCCATCATATCTATGTGGGAACCCAAGGATTCCCTGACTAGAGCACCAGATGATAGGCTGGCCTGGTAGTGATCAAAAAGGCCATCATTAAAGTGTTCCAGTCTCTCATTGTGTGATTTCTAAGTTCTCAGAGATAGAAAATCTACCAGCTTTTCTGAAAGCTTGTTCCTCACAGGATATATATATATATATATATATATATATATATATGTATATATATATATATGATTTACAGAATTATAATACTAATATAATGCCACACCATTCCCACCATCAGAGTTCTGTGTCTCCATCCCCCTCCAACTGAAACTGTTATAGTTCTCTCAAGCTCACAGATATGGTTTAGCTAGATATCTATCTGTCTGCTATCTATCTATCTATCATCTATCTATCTATCTATCTATCTATCTATCTATCTATCTATCATTTTGCCCCCCTTTTTCACTTCTACAGCCCTGCCTTCACTTCTATTCCAAGTCACATGTACAACTATTACTATTTCCAAATTACTTTCCTTTTCGTCTTGCTTCTCAGATAAAGAAAACAGTGTCTGGCTTCCTCTGCTGTTTTCCAGACCCTCTTCCTTTTCAGTAATGGTATAAAAACAAAGATTCCTGGTGAAAAATGTTTCAGGTCCCAGTGGAATTGGCGTTCACAGCTCTCTGGTCATCTTCCTGTAACATTCCTTCCCCTCTGCAGGTATGAACTAATATTTTATGGAGTGCAGAAAGTTGGAGTTCTGGCTTCTATAATTACTTCTTAGCTGGACATGGACATTGGAAAGTAGATCTATACCCCCAGCATGTTTCTATCTTTCCCTAGAGGAACAGGGCTCTGGAGAGGTGTCGTTCTGGAACATACTGGTGGGGTCATCGGCCCAGGGAGGTCATGATGGAATCATAGTAGCATCTGCTGAGCTCCAGTGGCTCAGTCGGTTAGTGCGTGGTACTTATACATAGTAGCATCTGCAGCTTGGTGGCTGAAAGGCAGTAAGATAAAAAGCAGGACAAAATGTTTAATAAACAGAAAACAAAGACTACGAATAGATCAGATGAGAATAGGGACCTTGGGATGGAAAGAAGATAAAACTGCAGGGGCCAGGTTGTGGCACACCTGGCTAAATGCACACATTACAGTGTGCAAGGATCCATGTTCAAGCCCCTGCCCCCACCTGCAGGAGGAAAGCTTCACAAGTGGTTTTCTATCCAATAAAAATAAAGATTAAGGGTGTTGGGCAGTAGTGCAGTGGGTTAAGCACACAGACCGGCGTAAGGATCCCGGTTCGAGCACCTGGCTCCCCACCTGTAGGGGAGTTGCTTCACAGGCGGTGAAGCAGGTCTGCAGGTGTCTATCTTTCTCTCCCCCTCTCTGTCTTCCCCCTCTCTCTCCATTTCTCTCTGTCCTATCCAACAACAACAGCGATAATAATAAATACAACAACAATAAAACAACCAGGGCAACAAAAGGGAAAAAAATGGCCTCCAGTAGCAGAGGATTCGTGGTGTAGGCACTGAGCCCCAGCAATAACCCTGGAGGCAAAAAAATAAAAGACTGATGCCTGAGGTCCCAAGGTTCCAGGTTCAATCCCTCTACACCACCATAAGCCACAGCTGAGCAGTGACTTGGTCTCTGCCTTTCCTTAACTCATTAAAGTAAATAAAGCAAAATAAAACAAAACAAGAAGTGGTCCAGGAGGTGGCGCAGTGAATAAGGCTTTGGATTCTCAAGCATGAGATCCCAAGTTCAATCCCTGGCAGCACATGCACCAGAGTGATGTGTGGTTCTTTCTCTCTCCCCTATCATTTCTCATGAATAAATAAATAAAATCTATTAAAAATATTATTAAAAAAAGAAAAATAACATTAAAAAAGAAGATAAAACTGTTAATTTAGGATTGTTCTAGGTGCTACTAAAGTAGTCTAACAATTTATATTTTTATTCACTATTGTATAAAGACAGAGAGAAATTTAGAGGGGAGGGGAGTTAGAGAGGAAAGAGATACCTACAGAACTGCTTCACCACTCATGAAGTTGCTTCACAGGCAGTGAAGCAGGTCTGCAGGTGTCTATCTTTCTCTCCCCCTCTCTGTCTTCCCGTCCTCTCTCCATTTCTCTCTGTCCTATCCAACAATGACGACATCAACAATAATAACTACAACAATGGAAACAAGGGCAACAAAAAGGAAATAAATACATATTTAAAAAAAAAAGAAATACTGTCTTCCCAGGATTTTTCATGTCAGGTTGGCCCTGCACAATCAGGAAGAAACCCCAGTTGCATGACGCAGAGCCATGTGTTAAGCGCCTCAGAGAACACAGTGCCAGGCTCAGCACTGGGTGGTGTGGCTGGCTGCACAGACAGAGCCTGACCGTCTGGGGCCTAATGCTGACCATGGCCCTGCTTCAGGAGGAAGGGGGGGTGTCCTGCTGGAAAGAGCATCCAGTCAAGGGTCAGATCACTGAAAAGATTGACTAGATGTGAGATACTGAGGTTCACATGAAAAAGTGAGACAGGGAGAGCTAAGTATGAGAGCACTTCCCTGGGAGATGTGACACGGATCAGACCACAAGCCTCTGTGCACAGGTTCTGCCCTCCACCAGGGGAGAACTTCCCCAGTCACACTGATACACACAGGTGCCAACCACATACCTCAGGTCATGTGATGGTGTAAACCAATGGTACATCAACAAAAAATAGAAGTAAAATAGCCACTTCTTGGGAATCCGGAAGTAGCGCAGCAGGTTTAAATGCAGGTGGCACAAAGCGCAAAGACTGGCGCAAGGACGTAAAGATCCTGGTTCAAGTCCCTGGCTCCCCACCTGAAGGGGAGTCGCTTCACAGGCAGTGAAGCAGGTCTGCAGGTGTCTTATCTTTCTCTCCTCCTCTCTGTCTTCCTCTCCTCTCTCCATTTCTCTCTGTCTTATCCAACAATGATGACATCAACAATAACAACAACAATAACTACAACAATAAACAAGGGCAACAAAAGGAAATAAATAAATATTAAAAAGAAAAGAATAGCCAATTACTAGGGTTTTGAATTCTTTGAGAAAGCTGCATTACACTGTGAATATGTCTCACTTTTCTGAAGAAAAAAAAAAGGTAGTAATGTATTCAAAATAGAAAGGACATGACCAACAATAGATAATGAATTTTTTTTTTTTTTTTAACCAGAGCACTGCTCAGCTCTGGCTTATGGAGGTATGGGTGATTGAACCTGAGACTTTGGAGCCGCAGGCATGAGCGTCTCTTTGCATAACCATTATGCTATCTATTTTTAAAAAATATTTATTTTCCCTTTTGTTGCCCTTGTTTTATTGTTGTAGTTAATTGTTGTTATTGATGTCATTGTTGTTAGAACAGAGGGAAATGGAGAGAGGAGGGGAAGAAAGAGAGAAAGATAGACACCTGTTGACCTGCTTAACCGCCTGTGAAGCGACTCCCCTACAGGTGGGGAGCTGGGGGCTCTAACCAGGATCTTTATGCCAGTCCTTGCGCTTTGCGCCATGTGTGCTTAACCCGCTGAGCTACCGGCTGACCCCCTGCTCTCTATTTTGTTATTATTATTATTATTTTACCTCCAGGGTTATTGCAAGGGCTCAGTGCCTGCACCACTAATCCACTGCTCCTGGAGGCCATTTTTCCCCTTTGTTACCCTGGTGGTTTTACCACTGTTATGGTTATTATTATCGTTGTTATTGATGTCATTGTTGTTGGATAGGACAGAGAGAAATGGAGACAGGTGTCCGGCTGAGCTTCACTGACGGGAGATAGACGACCAGGGACTCATGGTTGAGCTGTACGCAGTATCTCTTTATTCATGCAGGGCAGGACGCAGCGCAATCTATACCAAGCTAGACTAAACTAACAACTAACTAAAACGAACAATGTTGTCTTTATATATACTTCCCAAGTAGGGTGTGAACAGGATGTGACACAGAGAGGGTGGAGAGAAAAGTGACTGGTGAAAATCAGGGTGTGACAAGGAGAGGATCAGGGTGTGACAAGGAGAGGGGGTGGAGCAGGTGAGAATTCTACCACTAAACCACCAATGCCCTGGAGGGAAGGTGGTGCTTTATGTAAATGTAAAAGTGATTTATGTAAATAGACGGCAGTGGTTATGTAAATAGAATACAGTGGTTATGTAAATAGAATGCAGTGTTAAGCAGGGGGGATTTAAACCAAATGAAACAGAAGGGGTTTTTAAAAGCATACCAACAAGCAGGGGAAGACAGAGAGGGGGAGAGAAAGATAGACATCTGCAGACCTGCTTCAATGCTTGTGAAGCGACTCCCCTGCAGGTGGGGAGCTGGGGGCTCGAACCGGGATCCTTCTGCAGGTCCTTGCACTTTGCGCCACACGTACTTAACCCACTGCACTACGGCCCGACCTCCTCTATTTTTTTTTATTATTTCTTTATTGAGGAATTAATGTTTTACATTCAACAGTAAATACAATAGTTTGTACATGCATAACATTCCCGAGTTTCCCATTTAACAATACAACCCCCACTATATCATTTATCATCCTTATTGGACCTGTATTCTCCCCACCCACCCACCCCAGAGTCTTTTACTTTGGTGCAATACGACAATTCCAGTTCAGGTTCTACTTGTGTTTTCTTTTCTGATCTTGTTTTTCAACTTCTGCCTGAGAGTGAGATAATCCCATATTTAGGCTTCTGTTTCTGACTTATTTCACTCAACATGATTTTTTCAAGGTCCATCCAAGATCGGCTGAAAACGGTGAAGTCACCATTTTTTACAGCTGAGTAGTATTCCATTGTATATATATACCACAACTTGCTCAGCCACTCATCTGTTGGACACCTGGGTTGCTTCCAGGTTTTAGCTATTACAAATTGTGCTGCCAAGAACATATGTGTACACAGATCTTTTTGGATGGGTGTGTTGGGTGCCTTAGGATATATCCCCAGGAGAGGAATTGCAGGGTCATAGGGTAGGTCCATTTCTAGCCTTCTGAGAGTTCTCCAGACTGTTCTCTACAGAGGTTGAACCAATTGACATTCCCACCAGCAGTGCAGGAGGGTTCCTTTGACCCCACACCCTCTCCAGCATTTGCTGCTGTTACCTTTTCTGATGTATGACATTCTCACAGGAGTGAAGTGATATCTCATTGTTGTCTTTATTTACATTTCTCTGACAATCAGAGACTTGGAGCATTTTTTCATGTGTTTCTCAGCCTTTTGGATCTCTTCTGTGATGAATATTCTGTCCAAGTCCTCCCCCCATTTTTGGATGGAGTTATTTGTTGTCTTGTTGTTGAGTTTGGCAAGCTCTTTATATATGTTGGTTATTAAACCAGTGAAGCAGATCTGCCTGCAGGTGTCTATTTTTCTCTGCCCCTCTCTGTCTTCTCCTCCTCTCTCCATTTCTCTCTGTCTTACCCAACAATGATGACATCAATAACAACAACAACTATAACAACAATAAAACAACAAGGGCAACAAAAGGGGGAAAAAAAGCAAATTAAAAAAATTTGTGGAGGCCAGGAAGTAGCACACCTGGTTAAGTGCACACATCACAGTGCACAAGGACCCAGGTTCAAGCCCCTGGTCCCCGCCTGCAGGGGGAAAACTTCACAAGTGTAGGTTTGCAGGTGTCTCTCTATATCTCCCCCTCTCTACCTCTCCCTCCCCTCTCAATTTCTCTCTATCCAACAATAAATAAATAAAAATAAATGAATAAAATATTTTTTTAAAATTGTGTATAGAAGAGGGAGAAAACAGTCACTCTTTGCATGTGATAATGGGGTTGGGTGCTCTTGCTGGAGATGCCAACACTGTGTCCCCTGCATCAGCTCCTGAGCTCCGGGCACTGAGGCTTTCAGTGCACAGTCTGAATAGACACTGCAGAGCAACCAGCTGGGCCACGAGTGGGAAATGGTGAGAGTGTAAAAAAACTTTCAAACCAGCAGGTAGAACAGATTGCACCTGGAGGAGAAGCCCCAATATCCAGAGAAGGAGGTGAAAACACCTAAGGGAACTCAGGCTAGATCAGGCAGTGGGGAAAGAGGGAGCAGGCAGAACAGAACCCTGGATTTCACAGTGAGGAGGAGCCCCAGCCTCAGAGAGGAGAGAGGCCAGTGCTAAGAAGCCCGTTCCCAGGAGACATGAGGACACAGGACAGAGGTGTGCCTAGAAAGGAAACATTCTCTTTCTCTCTCTCTCCCTGAAAAAGTAGGCCTGGGTGGTGAAACCATGCATTTGAGAAATCCAGTTACACACACACAAATTATATGTTTGCGTATAATAAGATTTTATTTATTTATTTTTTAATTTATAAAAAGGAAGCATTGACAAAACCATAGGATAAGAGGGGTACAACTGGGAGTTGGGCAGTAGTGTAGCGGGATAAGCACACATGGCGCAAAGCACAAGGACTGGCGTAAGGATCCTGGTTCAAGCCCTGGCCCCCCACCTGCAGGGGAGTCGTTTCACAGGCAGTGAAGCAGGTCTGCAAGTGTCTATCTTTCTCTCCCCACTCTATCTTCCCATCTCTCTCCATTTCTCTCTGTCCTATCTAACAATGACAACATCAATAACAAAAACAATAGCAATAATAACTACAACAACAATGAAAAACAAGGTCAACAAAAGGGAAATAAGTAAATATATATATATGGTACAACTCCACACAATTCCTACCACCAGATCTCCATATCCCATCCCCTCCTCTGATAGCTTTCCTATTTTTAAGATTTTATTTATTTCTGAGGAAGATAGGAGGAGAGAGAAAGAACCAGACATCATTTTGGCACATGTGCTGCCGGTGATCAAACTCGGGACCTCATGCTTGAGAGTCCAAAGCTTTATCACTGCGCCACCTCCCGGACCACAGCTTTCCTATTCTTTAACCCTCTGGGAGTATGGACCCAAGGTCATTGTGGGATGCAGAAGGTGGAAGGTCTGGCTTCTGTAATTGCTTCCCACTGAAGTATAATAAGATTTAAATTTCCTGAAGTTTTAAGTTTTACAACTTCATCTTAAGCAATGTTTAATAAATATTTTTATATTAAGTATATTAAGTACCTGTGTACTTTAGAAGAAAAATAGCCTTTATACAAATTATATGAAGCATTAATTTGTAAAGCTGTTTACGGTAGCTGCATTTTTCTTCTTTTTAAAAATTTTATTTATTTTCCTTTTTGTTGCCCTTGTTTTTATTGTTATTGTAGTTATTGTTGTTGTTATTGATATCATCGTTGTTAGGACAGAGAGAAATGGAGAGAGGAGGGGAAAACGGGGGGGGGGGGAGAAAGATAGACACCTGCTGACTTGCTTCACCGCCTGTGAAGCGACTGCCGTGCAGGTAGAGAGTTGGGGGCTCCAACCGGGATCCTTATGCTGGTCCTTGCGCTTTGAGCTGTGTGTGCTTAACCTGCTGTGCTACCATCCAACTCCCCTTGCATTTTTCTTTTTAAAGGTAATATTAGTTAATAAGTCAAAGAAACTAAATATTAACTAAAAATATATAACTAGAGTAGGGATAGATAACTTGATGGTTATGCAAAGAGGCTCTCGTGCTGGAGGTTCAGGTTCCAGAGTCCCAGGCCAGGTTCAGTTCCACTGCACCACCACAGCCAGAGCTGAGCAGTGCTCTGGTAAAAAATAAAACTATGTAACAAAATAAATTAATATTAACTTAATGAACTAGTTAAACCATTTCAGGTTTATTAAACATAGTGCTGGGGAATCGAACCCTGAACCTCACACATATAAGGCCTGTGCTCTAGCTGTTGAACCACACCCCCACACTGCTTACTTTTTTTATTTCTTTTTTTAAATTTTTTTAATATTTATTTTTATTTATTTATTCCCTTTTGTTGCCCTTGTTGTTTTTTATTAGTGTAGTTATTATTGTTGTCATTGTTGTTGGATAGGACAGAGAGAAATGGAGAGGGGAGGGGGAAGACAGAGAGAGGGAGAGAAAGATAGACACCTGCAGACCTGTTTCACTGCTTGTGAAGCGACACCCCTGCAGGTGGGGAGCCAGGGCTTGAACCAGGATCCTTATGTGGGTCCTTGTGCTTAGCGCCACCTGCGCTTAACCCGCTGCGCTACAGCCCGACTCCCTATTTCTTTTTTTTTAAATATTTATTTACTCCCTTTTGTTGCCCTTGTTGTTTTATTGTTGTAGGTATTATTGTTGTTGCTGTTAATGTCGTCATTGTTGGATAGGACAGAGAGAAATGGAGAGGGGAGGGGAAGACAGAGAGGGGAAGAGACCTGCTTCACAGCTTGTGAAGTGACTCCCCTGCAGGTGGGGAGCCGGGGGCTTGAACCAGAATCCTTAACACCAGTCCTTGTGCTTTGCACCACCTGCGCTTTACCACTGCACTACCGCCCGACTTCCGCTTACTTTGTTTTTAATGGGTCTATATTTAGATTGAATATACCTAAGTCAAATTTACTTTGCTTTTTTTAATCCTTCAGATGGCTGCCAACAGATCAAATGACATAAGTATACATTATATAACAGTTCAGTATCACTGGGTATTAAATTTGGTGGCAGTGTTTTCTGAGCTCTCTCCAAAGTGACATTGGGTCTCCTGACTGTAGACTCAAGGAAACATAGAGATGCTCAGGTAAGCAACAAAAGCAGTCATGCATTGTAAATGACTGAACTATACAACACACAAAAGACGGAGGTGGGGAGTCGGCGATAGTGCAACAGGTTAAGTGCATGTGGCTCAAAGTGCAAGGACCGACATAAGAGTCCCGGTTGGAGCCCCAGGCTCCCCACCTGCAGGGGAGTCGCTTCACAGGCGGTGAAGCAGGTCTGCAGGTGTCTATCTTTCGCTCCCCTCCTCTCTCCATTTCTCACTGTCCTATCCAACAACGACGACTTCAATCACAACAACAGTAATAACTACAACAACAAAAAATAAGGGCAACAAAAAGGGAAAATAAATGCATATTTAAAAAAACTAAAAAAAAATATTAAAAAAAAAAAAGACGGAGGTGTACATTATGACATTTCCACAAAGTGCAATACATATAGCCTGCACGGCACAATAAATTACCTTGTGCTATGGCAAACCCCAAAAACACCAGCAGGAAAAGCCAGTTAGGAGTGGAGACGTGTGGACTGCAGTGTTTGTTGACAGGTGGACACAACATGTAAAGCAAGGTGTAGTGTGGGCTCAGGCATCTGCTAGTACATCTCGCTTTGGGGAAATTCTCAGGCATCATGACTCCCGACTCCTGGCTAGAGGTGGTTTCTGACAAGCAGAGGAACAGGGTTCAGGAAGGAGAAACAGAATCTTCCATGACTGACTTTTTTTTTTTTTTTTTGCCTTCAGATTTATTGCTGGGGCTCAGTGCCTATACCATGAATCCACTGCTCTTGGAGGCTATTTTTCCCCCTTTTGTTGCCCTTGTTGTAGTCTTGTTGTAGTTATCGTTGTTGTTGATGCCGTTCATTGTTGACTAGGACAGAGAGAAGTGGAGAGAGGAGGGGAAGACAGAGAGGGGGTGAGAAAGATAGACACCTGTGAAGCGACTCCCCTGCAGTTGGGGAGCCGGGGGGGCTCTAACCAGGATCCTTGCGCTTTGCAGCAAGTGCGCTTAACCCACTGCGCTACCACCCGACCCCTCTCCATGAATGACTTTAAGATGCATTTCTGTGTTCCATGGACAGTTGATCCTGCTGTTTCTCTATCTCGGGAGTCTTCTGTAACAAAGCAGAGGTGGTGGTGTTGTCCTGTGCTGTGGGAGGTCCTCCATCAGTCTCTATCGCCTGGGCTCTCCACTGGGCGACCCAGGTCTCAGTGTGTCTCCAGCTCCTCCTCCCTCACTGAGAAAACTGCAGAGTCCCCTGGGTCCTCAGAACAACAATAATCTTTCCTCTCGGCCCCTTGGATGCTCCTGAAACCTCCTTCAATCTCGCTCCTCTCAGGAAAGTGCTCATCACCATTTCTCATCCTGTGCTCAACCCTCAGGTGCCAGCTATTCGCTGGTCTAACTGCAGGGCCAGGGACACAGGTGAGCTTCATTCTGGGCTGCACTTTCTTTCTTTTTTTTTTTTTCCTCCTCCAGGGTTATTGCTGGGTTCGGTGCCTGCACCATGAATCCACCGCTCCTGGAGGCCATTTTTCCCCCTTTTTTGTTGCCCTTGTTGTAGCTTCGTTGTGGTTATTATTATTGCCCTTGTTGACGCAATTCGTTGTTGGATAGGACAGAGAGAAATGGAGAGAGGAGGGGAAGACAGAGAAGGGGAGAGAAAGATAGACACCTGCAGACCTGCTTCACCGCCTGTGAAGCGACTTCCCTGCAGGTGGGGAGCCGGGGGCTCGAACCGGGATCCTTACGCCGGTTCCTGCGCTTTGCGCCACATGCGCTTAACCCACTGCGCCACCGCCCGACCCCCTGGGCTGCACTTTCTTACCCTGTTCCACCTGTCCTTCTGCACTCGGGTCTGAACATTAAAATAGGACTATGGTTGTGTTCATGGACGATTTCCTTCTGAGAACTCATGGAACAACAGGGCTAGGACTTCTCTCACTGTCTGTTCTCTCTGACTTATTATTATTATTATTTTAATTTATTTATAAAAAGGAAACATTGACAAAACCATAGGATAAGAGGGGTACGACTCCATACAATTCCCACCACCAGAACTTTGTATCCCCCCCCCCCCCCCCCCCCGATAGCTTTCCTATTCTTTAAACTTCTGGGAGTATGGACCCAAGGCCATTGTGGCTCTCTGACTTTTGATATGTCTCTGAGTCCCATGTCCCTGCACGTCACTCACAGCAAATAGGTGATGGCAAGGCCAGAGCAGAGCTGAGAAGAAGCCCTGCAGATGCTTGTCCTTCCTGCTTGAAAGCTGAAGATGGACCCTGTGGGAGGTTGGCCATGGTTTGTAACAATTTCTCTGGTGTTTTACAACAACTTCTTTCTATCTTAACCTTGTTTAACCAGTCTTCTCTCCCTCTCTCTCTCTCTCTCTCTCTCTCTCTTTTTAAAGACTACCAGAGAACTGATCAGCTCTGGCTTATAGTGGTGCAGGGGACTGAACCTGGGAGTTTGGAGCCTCAGGCATGAGAGTCTCTTTGCATAACCATTATGCTATCTACCCCTGCCCCAGTTTTTTCTATTTTATAGATTTATTGGATGTAAACAGAAATCAAGGAGAAAGGGAAGAGGGGGGAGAGTCAGAGATACCTGTAGCACTGCTTCAGCTTTGAATCTTTCCTCCTGAAGATGGGGACTATAGGCTTGAACCTCAGTCTTTATACATTATAATGTGTGTGCTCAACCAAGTGTACCCCCACCCCACCCATACAACTGGTTTCTTAAGGAACCATATCCCCACTCCCCCTTTGTCTTTAATAAGTGACAATGAGTAAAATCCTCTTACAAGAATAAAATGCTTCGCAGTGTTGTCAAAGTTCCTATCAGAGTGTGAAAAATTTCACATAGTGGGCAGACTTTCGGGGTGGGGTCAGGGGTAGGGTCTGATCCCAGGACCTGGAGCAGGTGGAGTTAGAATGCTAACACAATGTTGGTGCCACGCCCACCCCACCCCCCCACACACACACACATAACACACACACTGTCTGGGACCTTTTGAGTACAATTCTCTTGAGGCTGTGAAGGCCAATGCTTCACACTCAGCAGAAATGTTAGGGTGGATAGAATCTAGGGTCAGGAGCCTGAGAGAAGTGTTTGCTATCATGGGACTATTAGTCCACCTAAACAAACTGTAAGAACGTTTGCCCTCAAGTGTCTCCCACAGGGAGCCAGTGCCTGAGGCTCCAGCCAGCCATCTTGAAAAATCTGACACCAAGAAAAGGCCTGATCAGACCTAAGCCTGGGTCCTGGGATGACCATGGGAGGCAGTGGTGTTTCCATGGGGTAAGACCTCTTCCCACACTCACCCCCCAGATTTTTGCTCTCATGTGTCTGCCATAGGCAGCTGACGGCCTGAGGTTCAAACAATCAAGAAAAACCTTCATCATAGCTCAGCACCCCAGCAGAGGTTCTCAAAACTCTTTTTTCCTGGACAAGGGTTTGAACAGTGCAGGAAGCATCAAGAGACTGGCCCATGGCACAGAGAGGGGGGAGCGAAGGCAGAGCTGCAGGGCCCTTCTTTCTCAGCAGCTACCCTACCAGGAATGAGAGAACCTGGTGCCTCAGCCATGCAAGCCTGGTGCTATGGCCAGTGAACTCTGTCTCCTGCCTCTCTCTAGCTCCTAGGAAGGAAGCTTCCAAGAACAGATCCTGTGAACAGACTACAAACACCCTACCCAAATCAACACAATTGTGTCTCCTGTATGGATTTTCCATTTTGCTAGCACTGATAAAATCCCCAAGTGGTGATACAGTGCTGCATGGATCTCCCTCTCTCATCTCAATTTCTCTCTGTCTCTATCCACTAATACATTAAATAAATTTAATATATATTTATTTACTGTGTAGAGACAAAGCGACATTGAGGGGCCAGCAGTGATGCACCTATTTAAGCATACACATTATGCTGTTCAAGGACTCAAGTTCAAGCCCTTGGACCTCCCCTGCTGGTAGAAAACCTCATGAGTGGTGATGCAGGTCTCTCTCCCACCTTAACTTCCCCTCCCATGTCAATTTCTCAGTCTCTATTCAATAATAAATAAATACAATTTAAAAAGACAGAGTCATTTAGAGGCAAGGGGAGAGAGCGAGAGAGTGAGTGCTGGGTTAGGTAGAATAATGGTTATGCAAAGAAACTTTAATCTCTGGTCCCCAAAGTCCCTGATTCAATCCCATGCACCACCATAAGTCAGAGCTAAGGAGTGTTCTGGTTAAAAAACAAACAAACAAATGGGCTGGGTATGGCACACATGGTTGAGCACACATGGTTGAGGACCCAGGTTCAATCCTCCAGTCCCCACCTGCAGGGGGAAAGCTTCATGAGTGGTGAAGCACGGCTGCAGGTGTCTCTGTTGTATTTCCTCTCTATCTCCCTCTACCCTCTTGATTTCTGGCCGTCTCTATACAATAAATAAAGATAATTAAAAACTAAACAAAATGAAAAAACTAGGGCTGGGTGGTGGCACACCTGTTGAGTGTATGTATTACAATACAAAAAGACCCGGGTTCAAGCCCTCAGTCCCCACCTACAGGAGGAAAGCTTCATGAGTGATGAGGCAGGTCTGTAGGTGTTTTTCTGACTCTTTCTCCCTATTTCCTCTTCCCTGTCAATTTCTGACTGTCTATCCAATAAATAAAGTAATCATTAAAAAAGAAAGCACCAACAAAAAACAAAGAAAATTCTTAGAGAAAGATACAGAGGGAGGAGAGGAGAAAAAGAGATAGAAACCTGCAACCCTGCTTCTTCCTCCCTGTTGATGTAGACCATGGGCTTGAACCCGAGTCTTTTTGCAGGCTAATATATACTCTCAAGCCTGTGTGCCATTGCCTACCTTTCATAGGCACTTTTATTTATTTTTTAATTTTATTTATTATTTTCCCTTTTGTTGCCCTTATTGTCTTTTTATTGTTGTTAGTTATTGTTGTTATTGATGTCGTCGTTGTTAGATAGGACAGAGAGAAATGGAGAGAGGAGGGGAAGACAAAGAGGGGGAGAGAAAGATAGACACCTGCAGAGCTGCTTCACTCCTGTGAAGCGACTCCCCTGCAGATGGGGAGCCGGGGGCTCCAACCGGGATCCTTACGCTGGTCCTTGCGCTTTGCGCCACGTGAGCTTAACCAGCTGCGCTACCGCCCAACTCCCACTTTCTTTTATTTTTTAAAATATTTTTTTAGTATTTATTTATTTTCCCTTTTGTTGCCCTTGCTTTTTTATTGTTGCTGTAGTTACTATTGTAGTTATTGATGTTGTCATTGTTGGATAGGGCAGAGAGAAATGGAGAAAGGAGTGTAAGACGGGAGAGACAAAGACAGACACCTGCAGACCTGCTTCACTGCTTGTGAAGCGACTTTCCTGCAGGTGGGCAGGTGGACAGCCGCAAAGGCTTGAACTGGGATCCTTATGCTGATCCTTGCGCTTCACGCCACATGTGCTTAACCCGCTGCAGTACCACCCGACTCCCTCTTTTTTATTTTTTTAAAATTTTTTTATTTATAAAAAGGAAACATTGACAAAACCATAGGATAAGAGGGGTACAGCTTCACACGATTCCCACCAACAGACCTCCATATACCAACCCCTCCCCTATAGCTTTCCTACTCTTTAACCCTCTGGGAGTATGGACCTATGGTCATTGTGGGATGCAGAAGGTTGAAGGTCTGGCTTCTGTAATTGCTTCCCCGCTGAACATGGGCATTGACAGGTCGATCCATACTCCCATCCTGTCTCTCTCTTTCCCTAGTTGGGAAGGGCCCTGGGGAAGTGGAGCTCCAAGGCACATTGGTGGGGTTGTCTGTTGAGGGAAGTCTGGTCGCATCCTGCTAGCATCTGGAACCTAGTGACTGAAAAGAGAGTTAATATACAAAGTCAAACAAACTGTTGGACAATTATGGACCTAAAGGCTGGAATAGTGCAGGTGAAGCTTTGGGTGGGGGGTCCTCTATTTTGTAGATAGCTACTAGGCATATTTTAGTTATATTTCAAAGAGCCTGTAGCTATACTAGTTTTTTTTTTTTTTTTTCCCTGAGCCTGAAATCTGATATGCAGGTGAATCCTAACTATTGTCTGGGGAGATGATGTCATGGCTGGGAAAAGGACCAGAAAGCTGGATCAGGGAAGAGAGTAGCTCCCTAATATGGGAAAAGGGTATAAATATTACTGTAAACCCCATCAATTTGATGTGATCTGGGGCCCATAATTAGCTTAGGAGCCTGTGCGACCACTACATCCCTCTAGATCTGAGCTCACATTCTGTGGTCATGAGTAGGAACATTCCATGCTGCCCCAGTATCAACCCATCTTCCTCAGTAATTTTTTAAAAATTATCTTTATTTATTGGATACAGACAGCCAGAAATCAAGAGGGAAGGGGGTGGTAGAGAGGGATAGAGACAGAGTGACTCTTGCAGCCCTGATTCACCACTTGTAAAGCTTCCCCCTGCAGGTGGGGACCTGGGGCTCAACTTGTGTCCTTAGGCATTGTAATAGTTGTGCTCAACCAGGTGCGCCACCACCTGGCCCCTCTTTTTTTAAAAAAAAAAATTTAAAGTTTTTTTAAAGTTTTTTTTTTTTGTTATCTTTATTTACTTATTGGATAGAGAAAGCTAGAAATTGAGAGAAGGGGGTGATAGAGAGAGACAGACACCTGCAGCCCTGCTTCATCACTTGTGAAGCTCTCTCTCTGCAGGTGGGGACCAGGGGCTCAAACCTGGGCCCTTGCGCACTGTAACATGCGTTCAACCAGGTGCAACACCACTTGCCCCCCCTTTTTTCCCTAAATAATTTTATTCATTTATTTTTGGATAGAGATAGAGAGAAATCGAGAGGAAGGGAGATATAGAGAAGGAGAGAGTCAAAGAGACACCTGCAGCCGTACATCACCACTCATGAAGCTGTCCCCTTGCAGGTGGAGACCAGGGGCTTGAACCTGCATCTTTGTACACTGTAATGTGTGTGTGTTCAACCGTCCACCAGGTGCGCCACCACCTGGTCCCCTGTGGGCACTTTTTTTTTTTTTTTCCCTCCAGGGTTATTGCTGGGCTCGGTGCCTGCGCCATGAATCCACCGCTCCTGGAGGCCATTTTTTCCCTTTTGTTGCCCTAGTTGTTGCAGCCTTGTTGCGGTTATTATTGCCATTGTTGACGTTGCTTTGTTGTTGGATAGGACAGAGAGAAATGGAGAGAGGAGGGGAAGACAGAGAGGGGGAGAGAAAGATAGACACCTGCAGACCTGCTTCACCGCCCGTGAGGCGACTCCCCTGCAGGTGGGGGGGGGGGGCTCAAACTGGGATTCTTACATCGGTCCTTGCGCTTTGCGCCACGTGCGCTTAACCCACTGCGCCACCGCCTACGGGCCCTTTCTCATCATCCAGTTTCCTTTTCTCTTTTAAAGGTTTTTTTTTTTTTTACCTTTTAAAAATTATTTTTATTTATTTATTGGGTAGAGACAGGTAGATATCTAGAGGGAAGGGGGGGTGATAGAGAGGGAGAAAGCGAGAGAGATTGTGAGAAAGAGCCATACATCAATCTGGTACACGTGGGATTGAATTTAGGACCTCACACTTGCGAGTCCAATGCTTTATCCACTGTGTCACATGCTGGACCAATTATTAAAAAAAAACAAACATTTTTTTTTTTCCTCCAAGGTTATTGCTGGGGCTCAATGCCTGCACTATGAATCCACTGCTCCTGGAGGCCATTTTTTCTCATTTTGTTGCCCTTGTTGTTGTAGCCTTGTTAAGGTTATTATTATTGTTGTTGATGTCATTCGTTGTTGGACAGGACAGAGAGAAATGGAGAGAGGAGGGGAAGACAGAGAGGGGGAGAGAAAGAGACACCTGCAGACCTGCTTCACTGCCTGTGAAGTGACTCCCCTGCAGGTGGGGAGCCAGGGGATGGAACCGGGATCCTTCCGCTGGTCCTTGCGTTCTGCACCACACTCGTTGTGCTACCTCCCGACCCCAACAAAACAGATTTTGAGGGAGAGAGAGACACACATTGTATTGCATATGCATTTTCAGGATTTGAACTCAAGACCATGAGAATTCAAAGGCTTTATCCAGTGAGCCACTCCCTGGGAAACTCATCCAGTTTCCTTTTCTTCCTTCTTTTTTGAAATGTCATTTGTATCTTTAATTTAATTTTTTAAAGAGAGAATGAACCAGATAGGTGCTGCTGGGGATTGAACGTGGGACCTCATGATTGAGAATCCAATGCTTTATCCATTGTGCCACTTCCCAGACCACTAATTTTATTTTATTATCTGTATTTATTTATTGGACTAAGAAAGCTAGAAAGAGAGGTGAGAGGGAGAGAAACAGAGAGATATCTGTAGCTCTGTGTCACCACTTGCAAAGCTTTCCCTCTGCAGGTGGGGGCCGGGGGCTCGAACCTGGTCCTTGTGCCTTGTATCGTGTGTTTAACCTTGTGCGCGAGCACCCAGCCCCTCATCCAATTTTTTCTTTTTTTGTTTTTGTTTTGACCAGAGCACTGCTCAGCTCTCGTTTATGGTGGTGCAAGGGATTGAACCTGGGACATCAGAGCCTCAGACATGAGTGATTTTTAAAAATATTTTATTTAGTTTATTTTAATAAGAAAGAGTAAATACAGAGGGAAAGATACCAAGAGAAAGGGACCAGCACACTGCTCAGTTCTGGCTTATGGTGAGGCCAGGGATCAAACCTGGGACTTCAGAGCCTCAGGCTTGAAAGGCTTTTGCATAACCATTGTGCTGTCTCCCCAGCCCCTGTCTTTTTGCAGAACCATTATGCTATCTACCCTTGCCCTCATCCAGTTTTCTTTACAACGTTCAGCAATACGTGAAACAATCTTGACTATTATGTGATCTTTTGCAGTAGTTTCTCCTGTGCACCTACTACGTTCCAGGCACTGTTGGTTAATTGTCATCAGATTAGAAGGCATAGTAGTCAAAATCCGTGGCTGTCCGGTCCATCAGTGGCAAACACACAGTAGGCGCGGTGCACGTCGTGCGCGCCCCGCCCTCGCCCCGCCCCCACTCCAGGAAGTGCGGGGGCTACGGCCGCCCGGCTGGCTGCAATGCATTCTGGGAACGCAGCAGCACCAGATCCAAGATGGCGGCCAGCAGGAGGCTGATGAAGGTAAAGGCCATTCTCCGCCGCCGGTCGGGCCGGGGGCGGCGTCCGGGGTTCGGGGTGCCCGCGACAGGCCTGGGATCTTCTGAGCATCTCTGTGCGGCCCCCCGCTCCGCGTGGACCCACCGTCCCGCCCCGGGCCGCGCGCGGGCTGAGGGAGCTAACCGGGCCGCCTAGGCCGCAGCCTGGGCGGGAGAGTCAGGCCGCGCTCGAAGCCGCCGTCGACCCCACTGCCCGGCCCGGGGCGTCTCCGCCCGCAGCCCGGCCCGGTCCTTTGCCCGCAGCCACCGTCTCCCGGGCCGCGGGTCGGTGTGGAGAGGGAGCCCGGGCCCGGAGGTCCTCATGGGGCGCCCCCGGGAAGAGGCCCCGCCCTGGGCCGCAGCGCCCCGGCTGAGAGTTCCGCTCGGCGGGCGGTGGGACACTCGGGCGGGGCGGGGGAGACCGACCGACGGACAGTCAGGTCCGTGCGTTGGTCGGGTCCTTAGCAAACTGTCGCCTTGCGGCTGCAGAGTCACCAGGCTGGCAAGTTGCAGGGCGCGGGGGGCGGCCCCGAGCCCGCGCCCTTCGTCGTTGCCTCCCCGGCTCCTTCCCCGTCCACACTTAGTCATCACGATCATCTTTTTCCCTGATGAAGCCAAGGGCCGTGTTCTGTCCCCCTGGGGTGGGGGGTGACCTGAGTCGTGGGAAATCAGAACGGGCCAAAGTTTATGAAGAAGAATAATAACTTTGTATCTCGAATGCAGCGAGCTTCCTCCTCACTCGCTGGCTCCTTTCTGGTGAGGAGCCCCAGCTTCCCCGCGGAGTGTGCAGGAGGGCCTGCAGCCGCCTTCCAGCCCGAGCAGCTCACAGTGCTGGGGGAGAACCAGACGTTGAACTTGGAAGTCTCAGCCTCTGACCCTTTCTGGGGATGCTTCCTGCCTTGTGTTCGCAGGGGTGGAGACATTTAACTTCACAAAACTTCATTGGAAGTGGGCGCCAAAGAGGAGTTAGCTGACTCCACCAGCCCTCTCTCATCGCCTCTCTCTCAGTGGCAGCGCTCACTGTTCACCTGGTCACACCCACGGAAGGACTGTTATTTTTCCACTTTGTTCCCCGTATCTTTAAACCTGTGGATTTTACTTTAGAAACGTGTTGGCTATTCTCCCCCAGTCTTACTTAAATACGCTCCTGTGGTCTCTGCTTCTTTGACTCCCTTTCCGGGAACAACAGAGTTATTTTTCTGAAGGAAGTATTTAATCCTTTCACTTTCACTGTTAAAAATTTCCCTGGTTTTAAGTAATGTCATATGCAGTGTTCATGGCTGAGGCACTGAAAGTTCCAGGTTAAATCTGCAGTACAACCATAAACCAGAGCTGAACAGTGCTTCTGTTTGGGAAGAAGAAAAAAAAAAAACAACTCTAGTTTTGTCCTCAGCAGTTAACTCTAACTTCTGCTTGACTGTATGACCCTTCCTATTTTACATACATTTTGTTTTATTTTAATGAGAGGTGCAGAGAGAAAGATACACACATGCCAGGACACTGCTCAGCTCTCATTTATGGTGCAGGAGATTGAACATGGAAATTTTTTAAACTATTTTTTGTCTTTTTTTTTTGAGAGAGAAATGGAAAGAGGAGAAGGCAGAGAGGGGGAGAGAAAGATACCTGCAGTCCTGGTTCACTGCCTGTGAAGGGACTCCCCCGCAGGTGGGGATCCGGGATCCCTGAGCTCAAACCGGGATCCCTACGCTAGTCCTTGCGCTTTACGCCATGTGCGCTTAACCGGCTGCACTACTGCCCGACTCACTAAATATTTTGTACCTATTTATTTATTGGATATAGACTGCCAGAAATCAAGAAGGAAGGGAGGGTGATAGAGAGGGAGAAAGACAGAGGACACTTGCAGCACTGCTTTACCACTCACAAAGCTTTCTCCCTGCAGGTGGAGATTGGAGGCTCGAACCTGGGTCCTTGCACATTGTAACGTGTGCTTAACCAGGTGCGCCACCATCTACCCGAACATGTAACTTTGGAGCTCTAGGCATGAATGTTGTTTTGAGTAACCATTATGCTATCTCCTTCACCCTGTGAGGCCTTTCTTAGGCTGACTGAATGTAACTTTGTCTCCTGCCCTTTGGTTTCCCATGGTCATTTAACCTAACCACAATAGCCACCTTTTTTTTGTTTGTTTGTTTTGTTTTGTCTTGTTTCATTCTCACACTATACTCCACATACATGACCATGATATATGCATTATATATTAGTGAGAGTGAGAAAACTAGAGCATCACTCCAGCACATGATGCAATGGCAGCGATTGACTTGGGACTTAATGCTCCTTTAAAAAAATTATTTGTTTTGGGCAGGGGTAGATAGCATAATGGTTATGCAAAGAGTCTCTCATGCCTGAGCCTCCAGAGTCCCAGGTTCAATCCCCCGCACCACCATAAGCCAGAGCTGAGTGGTGCTCTGGTTAAGAAAAAAAAAGTTCTAAATGTCATTTATCTATTGTTTACATACAGAGAGCCAACAAGAGAATAGGACAGGAAGAGAAAGTATAGTACTGAAGTTTCCTTAAGTGCAGGGGGAGCTGGACTAGAACCTGGGTCACACACGTGGCAGAGTAGTACACTTTCTTTTTTTTTTTTTTTAATTTTTTTTAATTAATTAATTAATTTTATTTATTTATTCCCTTTTGTTGCCCTTGTTGTTTTATTGTTGTAGTTATTATTGTTGTTGTCGTCGTTGGATAGGACAGAGAGAAATGGAGAGAGGAGGGGAAGACAGAGGAGGAGAGAATATAGATAGACACCTGCAGACCTGCTTCACCGCCTGTGAAGCGACTCCCCTGTAGGTGGGGAGCCGGGGTTCAAACCGGGATCCTTATGCCGGTCCTTGTGCTTTGCGCCACCTGCGCTTAACCCGCTGCGCTACAGCCCGACTCCCAGTAGTACACTTTCTATGTGAGCTATTGTACCAGCCCAGGATGTATTAATGAGGTGTGTGGGGGGATCAGAGTATCCATCTGACATGCAGCACCAGGGGAATCCAACTGGGGGCATCATGTTTGTAAGTACAGCACCCTGGCCACTGCACAATTTCGCAGGTTGCTGTATACTCTCAAAAAAAGGGGGGGTGGGGGTGGCACATCTGGTTGAGTGCACGTGGACTTGGGTTTATTCCCCACCTACAGGGGGGAAGCTTTATGAGTGGTGAAGCAGGTCTGCAGCTGTCTCTTTCCTCCCTCTATCTCCCTTTTACTCTCAATTTCTCTCTGTGATATCAAATAAAATAAAAAGGTGGGGGGAATGTCTGCAGTGTGTGGTAGATTTTGTAGTGTTCACACTAAGCTAAGCTCTAGCAATAACCTTGGTGGCAATTAAAAAAAAAATTAAAGGGTGGGCGTAGATAGCACAGTGGTTATGCAAAGAGACTTCCATGCCTGAGACCCTAATGTTGCAGGTTCAATCCCCCATACCACTATAAGCCAGAGCTGAGCAGTGCTCTGGTTAAAAAAAAAAAAAAAAAAAGATTTAATTAATTAATTAAGAGCAGAGGAGATAGTATAAAGCTGAAGCTCCAAGGTTCCAAGTTCAGTACCCCCATCACCTATAATCCAGAGCTGAGCAGTGTTCTGGGGGGATATATATGAGAAAGCTCACTGCTTTCTCATGGGCACCATCTTGTTAATTGCCACCAGAGTTAGTTTTTATTTCTAAAGAAAACTTTTCTCTAAAAGGCTTTTATTAAAAAAAATTTTTGTTGTTGTTGTCTTTGCTTATTTGATAGAGACAGCCAGAAATTGAGAGGAAGGGGAATATAGAGAGTGAGAGAGACTGACACCTGCAGCCGTGCTTTACCACTTGTGAGGCTTTCTTCCTGCAGGTGTGGACCAGGGGCTTGAACCTGGGTCATTGTGCATTGTAACATGTGCACTCAGCCAGGTGTGGCACCATCTGGCCCCCTTTTATTTATTTATTTATTTATTTTAAATATTTATTTTATTTATTTATTCCCTTTTGTTGCCCTTGTTGTTTTATTGTTGTAGTTATTATTGTTGTTGTCGTTGTTGGATAGGACAGAGAGAAATGGAGAGAGGAGGGGAAGACAGAGAGGAGGAGAGAAAGATAGACACCTGCAGACCTGCTTCACCGCCTGTGAAGCGACTCCCCTGCAGGTGGGGAGCCGGGGTTCGAACCGGGATCCTGACGCCGGTCCTTGTGCTTTGCGCCACCTGCGCTTAACCCGCTGTGCTACAGCCCGACTCCCTTATTTATTTGTTAATGAGAAAGGAGGAGAGAGAAAGCCAGACATCATTCTGGTACATGTGCTGCCAGGGACTGAACTTGGGACCTCATGGTTGAGAGTCCAGTGCTTTTTCCACTGTTACCGATGGCCTTTTCCTCATTCCCCTCCCCCCTTTTGTCTTTGTTTTATTTTAATAGGAGATGCTGAGATAGGGGATGGGGAGAGAGATGACTACATACCTACTTGAGCACTTGAAGTGCCACCTCTGCAGATGAGCGAGAGATTGAACCCCAGTACTTGCGCATGGTGCAGTGTGTGCTCAACTAGGTGTCCTACCACTCTGCCTCCAATTTTTTTCTTTCCTTTTTCTTTTTCTTTTTTTGCCTCCAGGGTTATTGCTGGGTCTTGGTACCTACACTATGAATTCACTGCTCCTGGAGGCCATTTTTATCCCCATTTTTATTGCCCCTGTTGTTTTTTTATTGTTGCCATTGCTGCTGTTGTTGTTGTTGTATAGGACAGAGAGAAGTCAAGAGAAGAGGGGAAGATAGAGGGAGAGAAAGATAGACATGCAGACCTGCTTCACTGCTTGTGAAGCGACTCCCCTGCAGGTGCTGGGGGCTTGAACCGGGATCCTTAGGTCGTATCTTGTGCTTTGCGCCATGTGTGCTTAACCTGCTATGCTACTGCCTGGCCTCCTTCCTTTTTCTTTTTTTAGATTTATTTTATATGAGAGAGTTACCAGATGGTACTGGAGATGGAACTTTAAGCCTCTGGACATCAAGCATGCACGTTTGGTGATCTAACCAACTGAGTTATCTTCCCAGCCCACCTTTTTTGGAGGTAGGGGTTAGGGGGGAGCACTGTCAGAATTTCACTGCTCTTGGTCAGCCTTGTCAGATACATAGAGGGAGGGAGCTAGGGAAAAATAAAAGATACACAGCACCTAAGCCACCTTCAGTATGGTGGGGCCAGGGCTCAGACATGGGTCTTATACATTATCCAGGTGAATTATGTTGTAGGCTCTTATCATCATGGCTTTTAAATTTGATTTTGTGTTTCAAAAAAATTGAAGCAGACAGTAAGCTAGTGTGCTTGCTTTGTCATGCTCTGTGTGACCCAGGTTTGACCCCAGCCTTACTGTAGCCACCTTGGTGGCAGTGCAATAGATAAAACATCGAACTCGACAACTGTTAAGATCCCTAGTTCTATCCCCAGGATGACATTTGCCAGAATGCTGCTCTGGTTCTCTCTAATAAATAACACTTCAAAACAAAAAAGCTATATAAAGTGACCTAGTACTTTACTATTCACTATTATAATATTTACCCCTAAGTGCCTTTGTTTATTTATTTTTGGGTCACCTCAGGGACTTCATTCCTCCAGGCTGACTTTTTCAGGTAGAAAGGCAGAGAGAGGAAAGAGAAAGACACTACACCACCAAAGCTTCCTTTAACTGGAGGTGGAAGCTGAGCTCAAATCTGGATCATGCACTTGGCAAAACAGTGCACTATCCAAGTGAGCTTGGATATTTTGCCAGCCCATAAGCAAGCCCCTCCCTTCCATTCTTTCACTTTTTCTTTTCATTTTTTTCCTGTCAGTCAAGCCTCACTGCTCCAGGTCAAAATTTTCAGACAGACAGAAATAGAGAGAGAGAGAGAGACAGAAAAGCATCACAGTATCAAAGCTGCCTTTGATATAATGGGAATGCTCAGATTCTGTAACTCTGCTCTATTTTAAATAAATAATTAAAAATAATAATTCTAAACAAATATGAACTATGAGAAAGTAAAAACCAGAAAGCACATTGAATGTCTTCATTTAATTAAAGTTGAATGTAAAAGTCAGTTTGAGCTTTGTTATAGATAGAAATTTCTTAGAGGGAGTTGGGTGGTAGCACAGTGGGTTAAGCGCACGCGGCGCAAAGCGCAAGGACCGGCGTAAAGATCCCGGTTCGAGCCCCCGGCTCCCCACCTGCAGGGGAGTCTCTTCACAGGCGGTGAAGCAGGTCTGCAGGTGTCTGTCTTTCTCTCCCCCCTCTGTCTTCCTCTTCTCCCTCCATTTCTCTCTGTCCTATCCAACAACGACAACAATAAAACAACAAGGGCAACAAAAGGGAATAAATAAATAAAATCTTTAAAAAAAAAAAGAAATTTCTTAGAATTACATTACTTAAGGGAGTCAGGCTGTAGTGCACCAGGTTAAGCACAGGTGGTGCAAAGCACAAGGACCAGCTTAAGGATCTGGGTCTGAGCCCCCCGGCTCCCCACCTTCAGGGTTTTGCTTTGCAAGAGGTGAAGCAGGTCTGCAGGTGTCTCTTTCTCTCCTCCTCTCTGTCTTCCCCTCTTTCTGAATTCTTTTTAGAAATTACCATGTTAATAAAACATTAAGTACATTTTAATTTTCCAAGTGCTCATTTAGCATTGATGTCAAACCAGATTGTAACAGTTTCTTCAGTAATGACAGGAATAGCTACAAAAGTGAAACCTATAGTTTCACTATGGTGTGACTGGGGAAAATTCATTGTAATCCTGATCATTTCTTCTTTTCTTTTTGTTTTACCTGAACACTGCTCAGCTCTGGTTTATGATGGTCTGGTGGATTGAACCTGGGACTTTGTAGCCTCAGGCATGAGTCTCTTTGTAGAACCATTATGCTGTCTACCCTGCCCATCCTGATCATTTCTTTTCAGCTTCTCAGTTGCACATGTAGGTCTCTCCAGATGGATTTTCTCCATGGGGAAATTTATAGATTTAAGGGAAGGATGGTAACCTTTTACTAAGTGTTATGTTGTAATTGTTGAGATAAGTAAGGGGTTTAGGTTTGTGGGAATTCCTCCCCCCCACCCCCCCGGGTTATCACTGGGACTTGATGCCTGCATGATGATTTTACTACTCCTGACAGCCTGCAAACCCCCCCCCCCCCCATAGAGACAGTGAGGGGAAGGGTTACTTGCAGCAGGGCTTCATTACTTGTGAAGCTTCTCTGTAGGTGGTGACCTAGAACTTGAATCCAGGTCTTCATGCATGGTAACATGTGCACTCTTCTGGTGTGACACCACCCAGCAGGACCTATGACAGCCTTCTAATGATGAGTGAATAATGTTTGCCCAGAACTCCATATTGGTTACTTTCTCTGAGGCCAGAAGCACATGTGGATGAGTAGGAGGATTCATTAAATAACAATTTATTCCATAGAATTCATCTCACTAAGCAGTGAATGAGTTCTCCAGTATGGTTTCTATTCACTTCTTCTTCTTCTAGCGTTTGCCCTTCTTCCGTAGCCAGTCAACAGCGTCAGGTTGAGCCTGATGTAAAGTTTCGAGACCTCCTTTGAATCTGGATAGGTGGCAGTCGTTGACTATGTGGGTCATAGTCTGTCTGTAGCCGCAGGGGCAGTTCGGGTCGTCTCTGGCTCCCCAGCGATGGAACATAGCGGCACACCGGCCATGGCCTGTTCGATAGCAATTGAGGAGAGCCCAATCTAACGTGCTAGGTCAAAGCCGGGTTGACGCTTACAGGGGTCTGTGATGAGGTGTTTGTTCTTTACCTCAGCTGACTGCCAACTCTGTTTCCAAGAGTCTGGAACAGAGAAGTTCAGTGTAGGCATAGGGGACCAGATTGGGTGACGAGACGTCAAGCGTTGGACAGGGTGGGCGAAGATATCCGCGTATATTGGCAGGTCCGGTCGAGCGTAGACATGGGAAATGAACTTAGATGACGACGCATCCCGACGAATATCTGGCGGGGCAATGTTGCTAAGAACTGGCAGCAGTAAAAAATGGCGACTAATCCTTAGCACTGCAAAAACAGTATCATCTGTTTTCCATCTACACCATGCCTCGGCCTCGCGTGAGCTTAATGTGCAGCTTGGCGATACAAGAATCCGGCATGAAGCCCAGCCAGTCTATCTTGGCGTTACTCTCGATCGCACTCTGTCATTTCACAAACATCTCATAAAAACTGCAGCAAAGGTGGGCGCGAGGAATAAAATCATTGCAAGACTGGCCAGCTCCTCATGGGGCGCGAGCGCTTCCACACTACGATCATCATCTCTGGCATTATGCTATTCCACTGCAGAATACTGTGCTCCAGTATGGTTCCGTAGCCCCCATGTCCACTTGGTGAATTCCAAATTATATTCCTCCATGAGGATAATTTCTGGAACCATCCGTTCCACCCCGGTTCCATGGCTGCCAGTTCTTCTATTCACTGATACTGGGTAACTAAAACTGTAGAGTAGTGAATGTGTCTGATAGGTGTTTTGTGTGTGTCAGGATGTGAGAGGAGTTTTACAGGTAGTGTTATCCTGGTGTAGAGTTCTGGATCCACTGTGTTTGTGGAAAATTGAGAAAAAAGCAATTTGCTTTTTTTGTTGCTGCTGTTCTTGGGGAGCTAACTTTTCAAATAGATTTAGAGAAACAGGGAAAGACAACACGACACAGCAGAGCAGTTTCTTCCAGTGCAGTGGCGACTGCTTTTGAATTTGATAGCATGTGTCGCAAAGCAGGTGCACTATCAGGTGAGCTGTTTTGTTTTGCTGGCATCACTTTTTTCTGTGTGTGTGTGTGTGTGTGTGTGTGTGATTTATTTATTTATTTATTTTTGTTACTTATCTTTATTGATTGGATAGAGACAGCCAGAAAGCAAGAGGGTAGGGGGAGAGAGACACCTGCAGCCCTGCTTCACCACTCGTGAAGCTTTCCCCCTGCAGGTGGGGTGTGTGTGTGTGATTTAATAATGGTTTACAAGACAAGGTTTCAGGGATATAGTTCCTTGATGCACTGTTTATTAGTGACTCTATTCATGCATCTCAGTAAGTTATGACTATTTCAGCCTCTCAGTGATATTCTTTTTTTTAAAATATATTTTATTTATTCCCTTCTGTTGCCCTTGTTTTATTGTTACAGTTACTATTGTTATTGATGTTGTTGTTGTTGGATAGGACAGAGAGAAATGGAGAGAGAAGGGAAAGACAGAGGGGGGAGAGAAAGATAGACACCTGCAGACCTGCTTCACTGCATGTGAAGTGACTCCCCTGTAGGTACGGAGTGGGGGGGGTGTCTTGAACCGGGATCCTTATGCCAGTCCTTGTGCTTTGCACCACCTGCACTTAACCTGGTATGCTACCGCCCAACTCCTGTGATATTCTTTTTTTAAGTGTTTCTCATCAAAAAAGATAATTAGGGCTGAGTGAAAGACAGAAAAGATAGAACCAGGGCACATAGGCAATGGACATCAGAGCATAGGACTTGAGACCTCAGAGGACCATGGTTTAATCTCTACTAGCACTGAGCAGTGTTCTGATTTCTCTCATAAAAATAAATACCTTGAGGGCCAGGCGGTGGCGCACCTAGTTAATTGCACACACTCCAGTGCACAAGGACCCAGGTTCAAGCCCCTGGTCCCCACTTGCAGGGGGAAAGCTTCACGAGTGGTGAAGCTGAGTTGCAGGTGTCTCTGTCTCTCTCCCTCACTATCTCCCCATCTCTCTCAATTTCTCTGTCTCTATCCAATAATAAATAAATAAATAAATAAAAATAAATACATCTTGTGGTCCAGGAGATGGTGCAGTAGATAAAGCATTGTACTCTCAAGCATGAGGTCCTGAGTTCAATCCCTGGCAGCATATGTATCAGAGTGATGTCTGGTTCTTTCTCTCTCTCCTCCTTTCTCAATAAATAAATAAACAAATAAATAAATAAATAAAATATTTTAATAAATAAATACATCTTGTGGTCTAGGAGGTGGGTGGCACATTGTTTAAGGTGTTGGACTCTAAAGCCTAAGATCCTGAGTTCACATGTGCTCGGGTACCATAGTGATCCTTTGGATGTCTCGTCCCTTTGCACTAAGTCTAAAACACTTTTTCTTTTTTTACTAGAGCACTGTTGGTACAGGATGTACATGATGGCACAGGAGGTTGAACCTGGGGTTTTGGAGCTTCAGGCATAACCATTATGCTATCTCCTCTGCCCTAAACAAACAAAATCATTTTTAAAAACAGAACAATTAGAACATATCTTGAGAAAGTGAATCTAGTTAATTCCTTCTGTGATGGAACATAGACCTTGCACAAGCACAATATCAATCCTCCAGGTCACAGTTTTCTTTTTTTGCCTCCAGGGTTATTACTGGGGCTCTGTGCCTGTACTATGAATCCACTGCTCCTGGGGGCTGTTTTCCCTTCTGTTGCCCTTGTTGTTTATCTTTGTTGTTATTGGTGTCGTTATTGTTGGATAGAGAGAGAAATCGAGAGGATAGGAAGACAGGTGAAAGACACCTGCAGACTTGCTTCACCACCTGTGAAGCGACCCCCCCCTTACAGGTGGGGAGCTGGGGGCTCAAACTGGGATCCTTACACCCGTCTGTGCACTTTGCACCATGTGCACTTAACCCACTGTGTTATCACCTGGCTCCCCAGGTCACTTTTTAAAAAAATATATGTATATTTTTTAATTTATTTTTTATCCCCTTTTGTTGACCTTGTTTTATTGTTGTAGTTATTATTAATGTTGTTATTGATGTCGTCATTGTTAGGACAGAGAGAAATTGAGAGAGGGAGAGAGAGAGACACCTGCAGACTTGCTTCACCCCTTATGAAGTGACTTCCCTGCAGGTAGGGAGCCGGGGGCTCAAACCGGGATTCTTAAGCCAGTCCTATGCTTTGCGCCATGTGCTCTTAACCCGCTGTGCTACCACCTGACTCCCCACAATTTTTTAAAAATATTTATTTCCTTTTGTTGCTCTTGTTTTATTGTTGTAGTTATTATTGTTGTCGTCATTATTGGATAGGACAGAGAGAAATGGAGAGAGGAGGGGGAGAGAAAGATAAACACCTACAGACCTGCTTCACCGCTTATGAAGCGACTTCCCTGCTCCTGGAGACTATTTTATTTATTTATTTTTCCCTTTTGTTGCTCTTGTTGTTTATCATAGTTGTTATTATTGTCATTGTTGTTGGATAGACAGAAATCAAAAGAAGGAGGGAAGACAGAGGGGAATGAAAGCTAGACACCTGCAGACCTGCTTCACCACCTGTGTAGTGGCCCCGCCCTGCAGGTGGGGAGCCGGGTGCTCAAAATGGGATCCTTGAGCCAGTCCTTGAGCTTTGTGCCATGTGCACTTAACCCGATATGCTACCATCCGGCCCCCCTGCCTTCTCTCTCTCTCTTTTTTTAAATTTAATTTAATTAAAAATTTTTTTATTCCCCCTTTTGTTGCCCTTGTTTTATTGTTGTAGTTATTATTATTGTTGTTAATGATGTCCTTGTTGTTGGATAGGACAGAGAAATGGAGAGAGGAGGGGAAGACGGGGGGGGGGGGAGAGAAAGACACCTGCAGACCTGCTTCACCGCCTGTGAAGCGACTCCCCTGCAGGTGGAGAGCCAGGGGGCTCGAACCGGGATCCTTACGCTTTGCGCCACCTGTGCTTAAGCCGCTATACTACCGCCCAACTCCCAATTTAAATAAATTATATATTAATTTATTCCCCTTTTTTTGTTGCCCTTGTTTTATTGTTGCAGTTATTATTGTTGTTATTGATGTTGTTGTTGTTGGATAGGACATAGAGAAATGGGGAGAGGGGAGGAAGACAGAGAGGAGGAGAGAAAGATAACCTGCAGACCTGCTTCACCACTTGTGAATCGACTCCCCTGCAGGTAGGGAGCTGGGGGCTCGAACTGGGATCCTTAAGCTGGTCCTTGCACTTTGTGCCACCTGTGCTTAACCTGCTGAGCTTAATGCCCAACTCCCCTGCCTTCTTTTTTTAAGTCACACCTACACCTGTTACTACTTTTGAATGTCTTTCCTTTTTCCCCTTCTCTCTCCTGGTCCTGATGGAGTTGGAGTTCAGAACCCTCTATTCATGTTCCCCTAACTTTTCTCCCCCTCTGGGAGTATGGACCAAAATTCTTTCTGGGTTACAGAAGGTGGGAGTTCTGGCTTTCGTAATTGCTTCTCCGATAGACTTGGTCATTGACAACCTCAGGACCTTTTGTCAAGATATATACCAGAACAAAACAGGGCACTGGGGCACATTTATTTACTTTTTGCTTTGTTCTTTAGATAGAGATAGAGGCAGAGGGAGAAAGGTGTTTTTTGAATGTTTGAATGGTATCTGCATCCAAAATTATGTTTTGCCCTATACTTCTCCTAGTTTACAGCTTTTGTCTACTTAGTCACCCCTACCCCAGCACCCCAGGCAGAGATACAGTGAAACAGCCACAACATTGAAGCTTCCTTCAGTGCTGAGAGGCTGAGCTTGGACCTGGGTCATGGACATGGCAAAGTGGCACACTACTCAAGTGAGCTATTTCACTGGCTTTGAATTGTCCTTTATCTTTGTCCTTTCCGTTTCCTTGTGCACAAGGACCTGGGCTCAAGCCTCCTTGCAGGGAGAAAGCTTCACAAGTGGTGATGCAGCGCTGTAGGTGTCTCTATTTCTCTCCCTGTCTTCCCCTCTCCTCTCAGTTTCTCTCCATCTCTCTCCAATCATAAATAAATAAAAAGATTAAAAAAAATAAAACTGTGATCTGGGAGGTGTGGTGCAATGGGTAAAGCGCTAAACTCTCAAGCATGAGGTCCCAAGTTCAACCCCCAGCCGTACACACGTACCGGTGTGATGTCTGGTTCTTTTTTTCCTCCTATCATTCTCATTAATAAATAAAATATTTAAAAAATAAAACTTAGTCTAGGGCCAGTAAAATAACTCACCTGGACAGTGTACTTGGCCCCCATTGCAGTGAAGGGAACTGTGCTGTCCTTCTCACTCTTGTCTCAGCCTTTCTTTTCTTTCTTTTTTTTTTTTTTTTTTTTTTTTTTCCTTTTTGCTGGGGCTTGGTGCCTGCACTAGGAATCCACTGCTCCTGGGGGCCATTTTTTCCATTTTGTTGTCCTTGTTATTGCTGTCGTTGTTTTGTTGTTGGATGGGACAGAGAAATGGAGAGGAGGAGGGTAAGACAGAAAGGGGAAGAGAAAAAAAGATAAGACACTTGTAGAGCTGCTTCACCACCCATGAAGTGACCTCCCCCCCCGTGGGGAGCCGGGGGCTTGACCAGGATACTTATGCCAGTCCTTGTGTTTCACTGCATGTGTGCTTAAACCTGGTGTACCACCGCCCACCCCCTCAGCCTCTTTCTTTCTAATTGAAAAAAAAAGAAAAAAGTCAACCCAGAGTGGCAAAACCTCAGTGATGACTGACAGACAGACAGATACACACACATGTAAGGCAAAAAAAAAAAAAAAATTCTTGGCACACCTTTCTGGGTTAACTTTTATTTATTTTTCTTTTAATTAGAGCCTTTACACAGCTCTGGCTTATGGTGGTGCTAGGGACTGAACCTAGGACCACTGAGCCTCAAGTGTGAAGGTATGTTATATAAACTTCTGTTATCTTCTCCCTCAGGGATCTTTTTTTTGAAGGGGTGTGGTATTAAGAGAACCACTCTGACCATAGGACGTGCTAGGGATGAGAACTGGGGCCTCAGGTTTACAGAGTATGTGCTCTACCCACTGAGCAACCTCCCTGACCTTTGCTTGTGAGTGACTCATTGAAGATAAAAGGCATTTACCTAAAACAAAGAAATCAGGTCTCTTCACTGTATTTTGAATGCATGCTATCTGAATCATGGAGTGAATTCCAAGGAGAGAAGGGGAAGGTTGAGAAAGAGGTGGAACTGGTCTGCTGGTCATGGATAAGTAAGGTTTAGGAGTTGGGAGAGCAGAGGACCCTGGCAGCCCACCTAGGGGCTAAGTAAGTAGTGTTCTTTGCTCAAACGATAGGGATGAAGTGAAATTCTGGGTTGACAACCCCTGAGCATAACAGGCACATGTATTATAAGCAGTTAGCATCAAAGCTGGTGTACTTGGAGATGCTCTCCGTCTTCCTGAGTGGGACTGCTACCTCTGCTCTAGGTTGGGGAGGTGTAACTCAGAAACTCAAACAAAGGTCTGCTGATGTGTTTATTTTTTAAATATTTATTCCCTTTTGTTGCCCTTGTTGTTTTATTCTTGTAGTTATTATGGTTGTCATTGTTGGGTAGGACAGAGAGAAATAGAGGACGGGAAGACAGAGGGGGAGAGAAAGATAGACACCTGCAGACCTGCTTCACTCCTGTGAAGCGACTCCCCTGAAGATGGGGAGCGGGGGGCTCGAACCGGGATTCTTACGCCAGTCCTTGTACTTTTCGCCATGTGCGCTTAACCTGCTGCGCTACCGCCCGACTCCCTGCTGATGTGTTTATACAGCAGTTCCCAGCCTGCCTCTCCTTGTGCCATTGTCATCCATGGTGTTGACCAACCCAAGGAGGTTACTGTCCCTCAGGGAACTATAGTCTGCTGGGGAGTGTTGGACTCGAGTGTGTGATATAGGTCAGGAATACCAGGCACACCCATGTTTGGATGGAGCCAGAGACACACTCAAGGAGCCAGGCTGATGACTAGAAGCTGGCATGAAGGGGCAAGGCGGTGGTGCACCTGTTTAAGCGCACATAGTACTAAGCACAAGGACCTGAGCAAAAATCTGGGTTTAAGCCCCCGACTCCTCTCTTGCAGGGGGTCAGTTCACAAGCGGTCTGCAGGTAGATCTATCTTTCTCCTCCTCACTTCTCAATTTCTCTCTGTCCTATCCAGTAAAAAAAGAAAGAAAAAGAAAAAATGGCTGCAATGGATTTGTAGTGCTGGCACTGAGCCCCAGTGATAACCCTGGAAGCAAAACAAAGGAAAACATGGTGTGTGAGTGCTCAGCTGAGGTTGGACCCTGTTGCCCAGTGCGAGCAGGCAGTGTGTTCCTTTTTTTTTTTTTCTTACCAGAGCACTGCTCTCTACCTCAACTTGCTGTCTTATAGCATTGATTTACATTCAGAGTGACCCTTACTTGCACAATTGATTTTTTTTTTTAAGATTTTTAAAAATATTTATTTATTTCCTTTTTGTTGCCCTTATTTTTATTGTTGTTGTAGTTATTATTGTTGATGTCGTCGATGCTGGCTAGGACAGAGAGAAATGGAGAGAGGAGGTGAAGATAGAGATAGACACCTGCAGACCTGCTTCACCACTTGTGAAGCAACTCCCCTGCAAGTGGGGAGCTGGGGACTGGAACCGAGTTCCTCATGCCGGTCCTTGCACTTTGTGCCACATGCGCTTAACCCACTGTGCTTAACCCACCTGACTCCCGCACAGCTTATTTTTACCTCTGTACATCTGCCTGATTTCCTAAAGATGACCACGAGCTAGTTAAGAATCACTGGTCCTGGGCGGGTTAGATAGCATAATGGTTATGCAAAGAAACTCTCATGCCTGAGGCTCCGAAGTCCCAGGTTCAATCCCCTGCACCATCATAAGCCAGAGCTGAGCAGTGCTGTGGTGTTTCTCACTGTGTCTTTCTCTGCATTTCTCTAAAAATATATAAATAAATAAATAAAATGCATTTAAAAAATATTAGTCCTTTAAAAAAAGAATCATTGGTCCTGGGCTGGGGAAATGTTGTAGTGTATCTACAAAAAACCTGAGGCCTGAGATCCCAGGTTCAATCCCTAGCCACCACCATAAGCCAGAGCTGAGCTAAGTAAAGCTCTGGTCTCTCTGCCTCTCTGTATTTTTCTCTCACTAACTGGAAAAAAAAAGTCACTGGTCACAGAGAGAAATGGAGAGAGGAAGGGAAGGCAGGGGGAGAGAAAGATAGACACCTGCAGACTTGCTTCATCGCTTGTGAAGCGACTCCCCTGCAGGTGGGGAGCTGGGGGCTCGAACCTGGGTCCTTACACCAGTCCTTGCACTTCGCACCACAAGCACTTAACCTGCTGCGCTACCGCCCGACTCCCCCTAGAGCCCCCCCCCCCCCATTTTATTAGATAGGGTTGAGAGGGAAGGAGGAGATAGGGAGAGAGGAAGATAGACACCTGCAGACCAACTTCACTGGTTAAGCAGGGGCTCGAACCCGGATCCTTACACAGGTACTTGGAAAAAATACTTTTAATATGCTGTTGGGGGTTGAATCAAGTGCCACATATGTGTGTTGTACTGCAAGGTATCCTCCCTGGTCTGGGTTTTATATTTTGTTTGTTTATTTTCCATGGAGACAGTAATTGAGGCGGGGGAGAGACATACACACACCTGCAGGACTTTTCCACTGTTTGTGAAGCAAGCTATCCATCCTATCCAGGGAATTTTTTTTTTAAATTCTCTTTCGTTGCCCTTGTTGTATTATTGTTGTCGTCGCTGTTGAATAGGACAGAGAGAAATGGAGAGAGGGGGAGAGAAAGATAGACACCTGCAGACCGGCTTCATTGCCTGTGAAGCGACTCCCCTGCAGGTGGGGAGCGGGGGGCTTGAACCGGGATTCTTTTTTTTTTTTTTTTAAGTTTTTTATTTAAGAAAGGATTAATGAACAAAAACATAGGGTAGGAGGGGTACAACTCCACACAATTCCCGAACTGGGATTCTTAACGCCTGTCCTTGGCGCTTTGCACCACCTGCACTTAACCTGCTGCATTACTGCCCAACTCCCAATCCAGGGAAATTTTAAGCAGTAGTTTTTCCAGGCCTCATCTTAGATTTTCAAAGAAAAAAAAAACTTGCCCTATTTGAATTGTGTGATGAGAGTGCTGTCTGTATAGCTGTCTCCTCATGGAGAGGAGCTGAGCTGAGCCTCTGTGCAGTTCTTCTAGCAGCGTGTTTCTGCTGCCCCACTTGAGTGACTACAGAAGTGTGAGGCAGTGGGCCAGATCTGACACATGCCACACTTGAGCCTCAATGGGCATTTCTCCTTTGGAAGAGCTGGGCAGCATACCAGGCTCTTAGGTCATTGCTATCCATTCCTGGGCTTAGAAATGAACCTTATCTCGAGAAGGGTCTTTCTCTTTGTCCCTCCCTACCTTCTTTTGTGGGGAGATGGCTCTCCCCACACTGGGAGAAGGAACATGTGAGCTGATAGGTTCTGCTTTCTCTTGTGCTCTTCTCTTGATTTCTCAGCACTGCACCATCAGCCCAGAGCAACTGACCCAGGACGGCTGCTTGCTCTGAGCAGAACTAAAATGAATATTTGTGGGGCATATTTTCAAAGTCCCTCATTTTTATTTATTATTATTTTTAATTATTTATTTTTATTTTTTAACCAGAGTACTGTTCAGCTCTGGCTTATGGTGGTGTGGGGGATTGAACCTGGAACTTTGGAGCCTCAGGTTTGAGAGTCTGTTTGCATAACCATTATGCTATCTACCCTCCGCCCTAGTCCCTCATTCTTGACTTTGGGCTTCCTGGCTGTTCAAGAGTGGGTCACTGTTACAGCATTAGGCACTTGAACTCTGGATTTACACTATTTTCTTTAGATTCCTTTCCCAGCTTTTCATTTTCTGGATGCCATGAGGTGTAATTTTCCTTGAGAATTGGCTGATCTCCTGAACCATCTTGCCTTCTCTAGTCTCAGACCTCCAGGTGGAACCTATCTCTCTCTCTCTCTATTTTAATACTTTATCTTATTAGGGATTTAATATTGATTAACAAGATTGTAAGTAGGTATAATTGTAACGGGTGTAATTCCTTACAGGTCCCACCACCAGAGTTCTGTGTCCCATCCTCTCCATTGGGAACTTCCCTATTGGTTATTCCTCTGAGAGGAACCTGTATTCTCTCTTTTTTTAAAAATATTTATTTATTTTATTTCCTTTTTGTTGCCCTTGTTTTTATTGTTGTTGTAGATATCGTCTTTGTTAGATAGAACAGAGAGAAATGGAGAGAGGCGGGGAAGACAGAGAGGGGGAGAGAAAGATAGACACCTGCAGACCTGTTTCACCGCTTGTGAAGCTACTCCCCTGCAGGTGGGGATCCTTACGCCGATCCTTGCACCTTGTGCCACGTGTGCTTAAGGAACCTGTATTTTCTGAGTGACTTGACTCCATCCTCAAGTTCTTTTTTAGGCATGACTGGCATTTTGGATTGAACAGTTTTTCTCTGCACAACTTGTTTGTGTAACAGTCCTGGCTCCTGACAGTGAAGTGACTGTGGACCTGGATCTGAACCCCAGCCACCACACAGGAGCACTCCTGAAAGGGGGAGGGAGGTCCCATGAGTGATGAAGCTGTGTTGTGGTGTTTCTTTTCCTTCTGGTTCCCCTACCTCCACTCCTACTTTCACCTGAATCATTGAGAATGGTAGGATAGTGCAGGTACAAAGCCCCAGTGAAGTCCCTGGCAGCAAGAAAAAAGTTCTTGAAGGGGAGGGGATGGGGGAGACACAGTTTGGCCCAAAGAGCCATGCACGAAGACTTGGGTTTAACCCCCAACATGTGAGAATATCACACAAAGGCAGTGCTTTCACAAGTAGTGGAGCTGTGCAGGTGTGAAGCCCCAGTAAAAATCCTGGATGGTGGGGAGCATCCAGAACTAACAAGCACAAAGATAAATGAAGCAAGAGAAGAGCTATGTATAATATGGGGAGATGCTATGGATAACAGAGCTAAAAAAGAACAGAAGTGTTAAGAAAGAAACAGAAAGCACAGGGTGAAACTTAACACAGGTTGTGGTCTATTGCAACAGAACAAGGCCTCTAGGAGGGAGACGGGAAGTCTGAGAAGTCGTGGGGGACCCAGTGCACGAAGGAGAAGGAAGACGAGCGGGTGATGGGAGTGGTGTGTGGAGACCTATCACTAGGGGATAGGAAACTGTGACAACTGTCTTGGAAATCATTATTTCCTCCAGTAAACTGATCTGGGGATGATGATGATGGATGATGATGAGGAGGAGTAGAAAGCGGGTGACAGCAACAACAACAACAGAGGTGGGAGACTCAGAGAATCCAGACTATCAACTATCAAAAAGAACAGCGAAGAAACAAACCCTGTTTGGGAATGGTGGGTAGTACTCAGCACTGGAGCATCCCAGCTCTGGCTGATAGGTAGCAGGCATTGTGATACTCCCAAGCCCCACTTCACCTCCCACTTATTTATTTATTTATGCCATCAGAGTTAGCATTGGGGCTTGGTGGCTGCCCTGAATCCACTGTTCCCACTGGCTTTTTTTTTTTTAACCTCCTCATTTTTCTGTAATAGGAGACATTGAGAGGGGAGAGAGCTAAACAAGGTAGAGACACCTGTAGTACTGCTTTACCATTCATGAAGCTTCCTTCCTTTTTTTTTTCTTTTCTACTTTTTTTCTTTTTATTTCTTTTTATTTCTTTTTTTAAATAATTTATTTCTTTATTGGGGAATTAATGTTTTACATTCAATAGTAAATACAATAGTTTGTACATGCATAACATTCCCCAGATTCCCATTTGACAGTACAACCCCCATTATGTCATTCATCATCTTTCATGGACCTGTATTCTCCCCACCCACCCACCCCAGAGTCTTTTACTTTGGTGTAATACTCCAATTCCATTTCAGGTTCGACTTGTGTTTTCTTTTCTAATCTTGTTTTTCAACTTCGGGCTGAGAGTGAGATCATCCCATATTCATCCTTCAGTTTCTGACTTATTTCACTCAACGTGATTTTTTCAAGGTCCATCCAAGATCGGCTGAAAACGGTGAAGTCACCATTTTTTTACAGCTGAGTAGTATTCCATTGTGTATATATACCACAACTTGCTCAGCCACTCATCTGTTGTTGGACACCTGGGTTGCTTCCAGGTTTTGGCTATTACAAATTGTGCTGCCAAGAACATATGTGTACACAGATCTTTTTGGATGGATGTGTTGGCTTCCTTAGGCTATATCCCCAGGAGAGGAATTGCAGGGTCATAGGGTAGGTCCATTTCTAGCCTTCTGAGAGTTCTCCAGACTGTTCTCCACAGAGGTTGGACCACTTTACATTCCCACCAGCTGATGAAGCTTCCTTCCTACAGGTAGGGACTAGGGGTATGCTGATACTTGTGTTCAGCGGTGCACTCCACCACCCCAGGCTCCACCCCCCCACCCCCCAGTTTACCTTTGGGTAAAGCATCTGCATCCCTGTCCACAGTGCCCACTCATTTCCCCTTCTTTCTTGAACAAGTTGTAATTTTCAGGTTAAGTTCACATGGTACAAAGCTCAAGGACCAGTGTAAGGATCCTGATTCAAGTCCCTGGCTCCCCACCTGTGGGGGGGGGGGGCACTCCACAGGCAGTGAAGCAAGTCTGCAGGTGTCTATATCTCTCCCTCTCTGTCTTCCCCTCCTCTCTCAATTTCTCTCTCTCCTATCCAACAATAATAGCAATAACAATGATAACAAAAATGGGGGAAAATGGCCTCCAGGAGCAGTGGATTCTAGTAAAGGCACCAAGCCTTAGTGATAACCCTGGAGGCAAAAAAAAAAAATCACTAATGAGGAAAAGGGCAGAGAAAACCAGAGCATCACTGGCACATGTGAAGCTGGGGATCAAACGTAGGACCTCATGCTTTTAGGTCCAACTTTATCCACTGTACCACTTCTTGGACTGCACAGATGTAATTTTCGTGCTGTTTTATAGTTGAATCCCATATTGCCTTGTATTTGTATCTTTTAAAGGTTATTTATTTATGAGAAAGATAGGAGGAGAGAGCAAGAACCAGTCTTTACTCTGGTACTTGTGCTGCCAGGAATTTAACTCAGGACCTCATGCTTGAGAGTCCAGTGCTTTACCCACTGTGCCATCTCCTGGACCACTGTAATTCTTTATATATATATTATATATATATATAAATATAATTTTTTCCCCTTTTGTTGCCCTTGTTTTTTACTGTTGTAGTTATTATTGTTGTTGTTATTGTTAGATAGGACAGAGAGAAATGGAGAGAGAGAGGAGAGAAAGATAGACACCTGTAGACCTGCTTCACCACCTGTGATGCGACTCCCCTGCAGTTGGAGAGCTGGGGGCTCAAACAGATCCATATGCCGGTCCTTGTGCTTTTAAAAAAGATTTTGTTTATGGGAGTCAGGCAGTAGTGCAGCGCGTTAAGCGCATGTGGCGCAGAGCAAAAGAACAAACAAAAGATCCTGGTTCAAGCCCCCACGTCCCCATCTGCAGGGAGGTTGCTTCATAGGCGGTGAGACAGGTCTGCAGGTGTCTATCTTTCTCTTCCCCTCTCTTTTCTCCATCTCTCTCGATTTTTCTCTCTCTCCTATCCAGCAGCAACAATAACATGGGCAACAAAATGGGAAAAAATGGCCTCCAGGAGCAGTGGATTCATAGTGCAGGCACCGAGCCCCAGTGATAAACCTGGATGCAAAAAAAAAAAAGTCTTTAAATCTAATAATAGTACATTAAAAAAAAGAAATTCCCTTGCCAGACTCCACTGCATACCTACTGGACAAGAACATTTGGGACTGGGGTCAAGGCCCAGGCAGTGTGGTGGGTGGTAGATAGGATTGACTAGCAATAATAATACATGTAGACAGAAACTTTGGCCTCTCAGGTGCCCTGAAACACAGAGGTGTGTCAATAAGCTCTTCTGTCCTTGGCCTGCTCTGTGCCACACAAGTTCTTAAGACTTCAGACTTTGTCTTCCAACTCAATACCTGTAATGCTATCCTGGATTGTCATGCTGTCAGCTGTGTGAAGGGGATGTGAAATGTGATGAATCTTTGGGGCTTCATGTGGGGACTAATCAGAGTCTCCATATATATTTTTTAATTTATTTCTTTATTGGGGAATTAATGTTTTACATTCAACAGTAAATACAATAGTTAGTACATGCATAACATTCCTCAGTTTCCCATTAAGAGTCTCCATATTACTGTAAATTGAACACAGCACAGAGAAGGAGCTTCCCAACTTAGTAGAGGGGCTGCACCAGCACAGAAGTAGGCACACCCAGGGAGGAAACTCTCCTGCCTGATACAAGAGCCATGGGCTCAGGTGGGTGGTGCTCCAGAATCGTATTAATAGGTGAGAAGGGGCCCAAAAGATGTGCAGTCTGTTGGGCCATGGACAAGAGGACATCTGAGGGTACATAGGGTGGGGGAGATAGCATAATGGTTCTGCAAAGGGACTGTCATGCCTAAGGCTCCCAAGTCCCAGGTTCAATCCTCGCACCACCATGAGTCAGAACTGAACAGTGTTCTGGTTAAACAAACAAACAACAACAAAAAACCACAAAGATACATCTTAAAGTGGAGACATATTGGGGAAGTGGGCAGGCAGTGCATGGGGGTGACTTGGATTTTAATTCTTGTTGGACATTTACTTGAGTCATCAGAGAAGTTGTGAAAGTGTCAGACCACAGGTACATAGTGGAAAAACAAGTGGTAGACAATTTTGGATTAAAGACACCAGCTGTGCCCTCAAGTAGTTGTGGCGATCATACTTTTTTGATGAGAAGTGATGTTTATTGTGTTGACTGTATGTACATGATTTCTTAAGTACTTGCAAGGGCTTCACAGCACAGTTCCTACTCAGTGTCTATGATTCTGGGTCTTATCACTCTTGTTGTATAGCCTAGGAAAATGGGGCTCAGTGAAGGCTTTCTGTCTCCCTTCACATCCCAGACTGGATAGTTGTTCTCTTCACCGTGTCCCCACACCTGTGCTGAGATACTGTTCTTCTGAAATAGCACTTAACTTTGTGGGTGTGTTTTCATTCTGTCACCTTGGTTTCATTCAACTCTATATCCTTGGTTTCTGACACATAGTCACTCTTAACTCAGTTTCATTTGGGAGGAGTTAATCTCTGTCCAAAACTGCCCGGTACAGGGGGCCAAAAGCATTTAAACCAAAAAGTGTTTGTGTGGTGACCATCACAAAGAGGAAGTAGTGCACCCACTTCTGTGATTTACCTGAGTTTTGTGGGCTCACCCCGGTGGGGGCTTATCTTGGTCTGGGGCACACTTAGAAATGTTGGCATTGATGGTGTCACTCAGTTGAGTTCAGGGGAGTCAGGAGGGATCTTAATATGTGCTACTTTCCCATATTTGATACCCCTTTATGCTTTGTTAATCAACAGGAGCTTGAAGAAATCCGCAAATGTGGGATGAAAAACTTCCGTAACATCCAGGTTGATGAAGCTAATTTATTGACTTGGCAAGGGCTTATTGTTCCTGTGAGTATTGAACACTTCCACTTCTTAATCAGATGATTCTGTAAGGTGATGTGTGTGCTGTTGGACTTTTTCCTTTGCTCCAAAGTAGGGTCTTAGTCTAGGCTGTCAGCAGATGCAGAGATGGGCTGTCATTGTAGGGTAATAAAGTAGGAATCATATACTCCAGTTCCTGAATAGAATCCCGTCTTTGTCCTGGTTTTGTAATAGTGCAGGGATCCCAAGCATTCTGAGTCTGTGGCTATTCACCTGGGAAAAGAGTGTCTGTCTATACTCCTTTCCTTTTCGTGTCTCCCCCTGCTACTCTCTTCCTGGCCTCATGTGTCTTCTCTGACCTCTTGGGAGATGGCAGGTGTTCCCATCTAGATCTTCTCTTTGCTTTCCCTAGTTTTGCATCTGTGTCTAACCTTCTGACTTTATTGCTGGGACTCCCCAGTATGTGCCTCCCTTTTGTGTCATGTCCCCTTGCGGATCACTTACCTATCTCCCTCACATGTGATCTTCTCTGGGACTTCTTTCTCCAGTGTTTGTGCCTGATCCCACACCCCTTGGCTAGCTCACTGTCAGGCTTCTGCTTTGAGCGAGCTGAGGCCACCTCCTAACAGTGATTTTCTTGTGGCCTCATTATTTTCTTAATTTAGTATTTGCTCTTTATCCTTTAGTCCCTCATTCCTTGAGATTGTCCTGCATTGACTCTAGTTGCTAACCCAGTGTCTCCCATCTTCTTGAACCTGCCTTGCATCAACCACACTGGCTTCATCAGGCCTCACACCAGGCAGCCCTGGTGCTGTGAAGTCTCAACTTCCCTCCTGAGCCTTTGGAGTTCACATCGTCTTGGCCATAGTTCTAAAGCTACACTGCCACTTCTGTCTGACTACTGCTGCCTCTTATTTTTAGGGGGTTCTGGTTAGTGTCTCACTTTTCTGTCATTCTGTTTTGTTTTGAGGGGCCCTGATTCATCTAGCATTCTAGGGTACTAGGTTGTTGCTATACATGAAAGAGTTGGCTTCTCTGCTCCATTCCTGCTCTTTCCCTTCACTCTACATCTGTCTGTAGCTTCATTTGGGTGCTATGTACCTTCCAGACCCTTGGCTCACACTTGGAGTGCTCACTTCCTTTTTTTTTTCCCGTTCTTTCACATCTGTCCACTCCCCTCCCTGCCTGCCTTCCTTTCTTCCAGAGCACTGTTCACCTGAGGTTTATGATAATGTGGGGGACTGAACTTCTAGGACTTTAGAGTCTCAGCCACTGAAGTCTTTGCATAACCATTATGCTATCTCCCCCACTCTCCACTTTCTCTTTTCATCCACATTTGAGCTTCAGACTTTCCCCGTGCCTCACTCTTCCCTCCCTTGTGTAAATTGTCTTCTCAAGGGGAAAGTTTCTCCCCTTTGCCAAGGAGAACACAGAGCATACAAGATCCCTGGACATGTGAACAGCTGTTCATGGGTTGAATTATTTTCATAGCTATTTTGTGTTTGTACACTTTCAAAAATCTGTGTGTTTAATCTGTGTGTGGTCTGGGAGGTGGCGCAGTGGTAAAGCTTTGGACTCTCATGCATGAGGTCCTGAGTTCGATCCCCGGCAGTACATGTGCCAGAGTGATGTCTCGTTCTTTCTCCTCCTGTCTTTCTCATAAATAAATAAAATCTTTTTAAAAAATGTTTTATCTGGGGGAGTCGGGCTGTAGCGCAGCGGGTTAAGCGCAGGTGGCGCAAAGCACAAGGACCGGCATAAGGATCCCGGTTCGAACCCCGGCTCCCCACCTGCAGGGGAGTCACTTCACAGGCGGTGAAGCAGGTCTGCAGGTGTCTATCTTTCTCTCCTCCTCTCTGTCTTCCCCTCCTCTCTCCATTTCTCTCTGTCCTGTCCAACAACGACGACAACAACAATAATAACTACAACAATAAAACAACAAGGGCAACAAAAGGGAATAAATAAATAAAATAAAATATCTAAAAAAAATGTTTTATCTGATGGAACTGGGAATGGAGCTCATGAAAGAGCTTCACATGAACAAAGTGCTAGATGCAACCCCCAACAACACATATGTTTTCATTCTGGGAGTATCCAATGTAGCTTGGTTTGGAAGATGATTCTTTTGGATTTTTTTTGTTTTTATGGTTGGCAGTATGGTGGGACTCGAAGGTGTGGGTAGTACAGTCCCTGACTGGTAATGATGGTTGATGACCCGTGCTTGCCTACTGCAAGGTCCTATTTGATACTGGATGGAGGGACAGCCAGGAATAGCTGATCACCTATTCCCTTTCTAAGTCAGAATCTGTATTCTGCAGAACAGTAGAAATGAACAGTTACCCTGGATCTTTTGAAAATTAAGGGTGAAATGGTACTGTAGCTGTAATCATTCAGCCTTTGGCTGCTTTCCTGTGAGCTCAGTGGCCTGAGGTACGGGAGGAAGTTCCTGTGCTGTGGTGTAAGTTCTGAGTGCTGAAATCATGCATCTGCAAGGTCTTGTCCCCACACACAAAAACAGAAGAAAAAGAAAATGAGATATGAAACCTCCAACTGTTGTTTTATAACTTCTATTTTTCTTCAGTTTTCTCAATATTTTCTTCATGTGTTAGTAACATGTGCCACACACACACACACATATTTTTGCAAGCATTCTCTTGTGAAGGCTGGACCTCATTCCTTTATTTTATTTTATTTTTTTGATAAGGATGGAGTGAAATTGAGAGAATGGGGAGACAGTATAATGGTTATGCAAAAGATTTTCATCCCTGAGGCTCAGAGGTCCCAGGTTCAGATCCCCAGCAGCACCATAAGCCAGAGAGCTGAGCAGTGCTCTGATTCTCTCTGTGTTTTTCTCTGTCATTAAAATAACCAATTATGGGAGTTGGGTGGTAACGCAGCAGGTTAAGTGCATGTGGTGCGAAGCGCAAGGACTGGCAGAAAGATCCTGGTTCGAGCCCTAGCTCCCCACCTACAGGGGCGTCGCTTCACAGATGGTGAAGCAGGTCTACAGGTGTCTCTCTCTCTCCCCCTCTCTGTCTTCCCCTCCTCTCTCCATTTCTCTCTGTCCTTTCCAAGAATGATGACATCACTACCAACAACAATAAAACAAGGGCAACAAAAGGGAAAATGAATAATAATAAAAATTTTAAAAATAATCAGGTTATTAGAGACAGACGTGCAGAGACGCCTGTAGCATTGTTTCACCATTTGTGAAACTTTCCCCCTCCAGGGCTTGAACCTGGGTCCTTGTGCACTACAGTGTGTGTGCTCCACTACCCTCAAACCCCATGATGGGGTGGTGGTTTTGAAACAGGAAGTCTCTGATCCCAGTGTGGAGCCCAGGAGGGGCAGGCAGACCTTATTCATAAATTATTGTGTCTTTCTGTTCTACCCTGTCTGGGATGGGGGGCATCTGACAGGCACTCACCTGTTTTACACAACTGAAAACCTGCACAAGGTAGAAAAGTGTACGCAGTGCTCAGGAATATGGGCAGGCAGTGATGAAAAGCCCACATGCACCCAGGAGGTGGTTGTCTATCACGAATAAACACATCTTTACAAGAGAAAGAGGGACAGAGAAAGAAGCAAAGTTGTTTTTTGTTTTTTTTCCCTTTCCCTAACTGGAGCACTGCTCAGCTCTGGTCTATGGTGATGCAGAGATTTGAACCTGGGACTTTGGAGCCTCAGGCAGGAGGGTCTCTTTGCATGAACATTATACTGTCTACCCCCCACCCAAGAAAATCTTTAAGAAAGAAAAGTTCATGGCAGGTATAGGAGGGGCAGGTGGTGGCTAACCCGATTGGGAACACATGTTACAGTGCACAAGGACCAGGGAAGCTTTGTAAGTGGTGAAGCAGGGGTGCAGGTGTTGATCTTCCTTTCTCCTTTCCCTCTTAGTTTCTCTCTGTCTCTACCCAATAAATAAAATATAAAGACAAAAAACAAATAAAGAGAAGAGGGTCAGGTAGTGCAGCAGGTTAAGCGTATGTGGCGCAAAGCGCAAGGACCCGTGTAAGGATCCTGGTTTGAGACCCCATCTGCAGGGTGGTCCCTTCACAAGCAATGAAGCAGGTCTGCTGGTGTCTATCTTTCTCTGTCTCTCCACCTCTCTCAATTTCTCTCTGTCCTATCCAACAACAAGATTGCTGGCAACAACAACAATAATAATGACAGCAAGGGTGACAAAATGGGGGAAAATGGTGAAAAATGGCTTCCATGAGCAATGGATTCATAGTGTAGGTACCAGCAATAACTCTAGAGGCAAAAAGAGAGAGAGAGAGAGAGAGAGAGAGAGAAAGAAAGAAAGAAAATGAACTGGGGAGACAGCATAATGGTTGAGTAAACCACTTCCATGCATGAGACTCTGAGGTCGCAGATTCACTTTCCACCTACAGAGCCAGGGGGAAGGTTATGGGGGGAGTTAAGTTCATCATAATCTATAACAAAAGATAATGGTTAAAACATACAGGAGGCCCCCCACACCTATAGGCATCTAATCTTTGACAAAGGTGCCCAGACTATTAAATGGGGAAACATGAGTCTCTTCAACAAATGGAGTTCGAAAAAAAAGGGTTGAAACATGCAGAAGAATGAAATCGAACCACTATATTTCACCAAATACAAAAGTAAATTCCAAGTGGATCAATGACTTGGATGTTAGACCACAAATTATCAGATACTTAGAGGAAAATATTGGCAAAACTCTTTTCCGCATAAATTTTAAAGACATCTTCAATGAAACTAATCCAATTACAAAGAAGACTAAAACAAGCATAGACCTATGGGACTACACCTAATTAAAAAGCTTCTGCACAGCTAAAAAGACTACTACCCAAACCAAGAGACCCCTCACAGACTGGGAGAAGATCTTCACATGCCATACATCAGACAAGAGGCTAGTAACCAGAATATATAAAGAACTTGCAAATCTCAACAACAAGACAACAAATAACCCCATCCAAAAATGGGGGGAGGACATGGACAGAATATTCACCACAGGGAGTCGGGCAGTAGCGCAGCGGGTTAAGTGCAGGTGGCGCAAAGCACAAGGACCGGCATAAGGATCCCGGTTCGAACCCCGGCTCCCCACCTGCAGGGGAGTCGCTTCACAGGCGGTGAAGCAGGTCTGCAGGTGTCTGTCTTTCTCTCCCCCTCTCTGTCTTCCCCTCCTCTCTCCGTTTCTCTCTGTCCTATCCAACAACGACGACGACAACAATAATAACTACAATAATAAAACAACAAGGGCAACAAAAGGGAATAAATAAATAAAATAAATATTTAAAAAAATTTTAAATAAAATAAAGAATATTCACCACAGAAGAGATCCAAAAGGCTGAGAAACACATGAAAAAATGCTCCAAGTCTCTGATCGTCAGAGAAATGCAAATAAAGACAACAGTGAGATACCACTTCACTCCTGTGAGAATGTCATACATCAGAAAAGGTAACAGCAGCAAATGCTGGAGAGGGTGTGGGGTCAAAGGAACCCTCCTACACTGCTGGTGGGAATGTCAATTGGTCCAACCTCTGTGGAGAACAGTCTGGAGAACTCTCAGAAGGCTAGAAATGGACCTACCCTATGACCCTGCAATTCCTCTCCTGGGGATATATCCTAAGGAACCCAACACACCCATCCAAAAAGTTCTGTGTACACGTATGTTCTTGGTAGCACAATTTGTAATAGCCAAAACCTGGAAGCAACCCAGGTGTCCAACAACAGATGAGTGGCTGAGCAAGTTGTGATATATATATATATATATATATATACACACACACACACACACAATGGAATACTACTCAGCTGTAAAAAATGGTGATTTCACCATTTTCATCCGATCTTGGATGGACCTTGAAAAATTCATGTTAAGTGAAATAAGTCAGAAACAGAAGGATGAGTATGGGATGATCTCACTCTCAGGCAGAAGTTGAGAAACAAGATCAGAGAAGAAAACACAATTAGAACCTGAACTGGAATTGTCATATTGCACCAAAGTAAAAGACTTTGTGGGTGGGTGGGTGGGTGGGGAGAATACAGGTCCAAGAAGGGTGACAGAGGACCTAGTGGGGGTTGTATTGTTATATGGAAAACTGGGAAATGTTATGCATGTACAAACAATTGTATTTACTGTTGAATGTCAAACATTAATTCCCCAATAAAAAAATTAAAAAAGAAACTATTCCCCCCCAAAAAAAAAAAAACATACAGGAGGTAGCATATGGTTATGCAAAAGACCTTGATGTCTTAGGCTTTGAGGTTCTAGGTTGAATCCCCAGCACCAACGTGAACCAAGCCCGATCAGTGCTCTAATGAAGATGCGGGGGGGGGTGGGGGGGAGGCTGTTAATTAAATAAAAGGATATGGGATGGCTGTAAGTAGGGAAGAAGAGCAGAGCATTCAGAATGCAGAGTTTTATAGGGGACTTGAGAAAGTTATGCAAATGCCTAAAAAATACTGTCTGGGACGATGGTGTCAGAGTTGAGAGTAAAACTAAAAAGCTGGATTAGGGCAGAAGAGAGTAGCTCTCAATCTTGAAGAAAGTCTGTAAATGCAATTAGTTGTTTACTCCATTTATCTGACTCAGGGCCCATGTCTATTCATATCTAACACAGGAGCCTGTGTAACCACAGAGTCCCTGCCAGTTGAGCTCACAGTCCATAGTCACAGCTGGGAACATTCTAGCTGCACTCATCTCAGGACCAGTCTTCCTAGAGTGGAAGAGTAGGTTGACCCAGCCTCCCTTCAGAGAATGAGTCCCTCAGTCCCTGCCACTGCTACTTTATAGTGAGGGCACTTTACTTTGTTGTAGTAAGTATTTAGTTCTTGAATGTGAGGATTTGTCTGACCCAGGGTTCCTTTCATCCCTGAGTGCTCCTCTGCCACATCATTTTTGCCTTAAGATCATGCTGGTGCTGCTGCTGCTTTTGCCTTCTTCTGAGAAGTGCCATCTTCCTTATCATTGCCTGTGCCTCAGTTCCTCCAGTGTAAAGTGGGGCTCATAACTGTCTGCCTGTTGCACTGATTAATAGTAAATAATGCCCCTGGCCTTGGCACAGAGCACATGTTCACATCAGCAAGTGTGTTTACTGCTGCACTCAGACTGCCCTGGGTGGCTTTGCCTTTGGATTTCAGAAGCACAGACTTGTGAGTCATCTTTGTGTCCCTAAGGCCTTGTGTATCAAAAGCAGACCTGTTTATAAATTCATGGGGGTGTCTTGTATTGCACTGATGCTTATTCCACCAACCTGCTGGGACAAGAACGTAGAATCTGACATTTCACAGATTCTGTGCCTTCCACCTGTTCACTGCACTTTCAAGGTTCACCAGTCCTCTTTCAACACAGGTGTGCATGTGCAAACACACACACACACACACACACACACACACACACACACACACACACACTGGATTTTTGTTTTTGTTTTTTACCAAATTGAACCTAGTAATTGAGTGGCACTGGGGATTGAATCTGGAACCTCAGAGCCTTGGGTATGAGGGTCTTTTGTATAACCATTATGCTCTCTCTCTAGCCCTACACAGAAAGTTCTAGTGAATTCCTTCGGATTTTTTTTTTTTTTTTTTGAGGGGTATGGGCATGAGAATCACTGATAAAGTTCAATATGAAAAAATGACATTAGTAGTGCACAGCAATTGCTTGTGAGAGGCCCTAGCCTCTGTCCTCAGCACAGGGGTGGGGGTAGATAGCATAATGGTTATACAAAGAGACTCTCATGCCTGAGGCTCTGAAGTCTCAGGTTCAACCCCCCCCCCCCAACCACCATAAGCCAGAGCTGGACAGAACAAAATGAGTACAGAGAGCAGAGACGGGCAGTGTGGCTCCTTGCTCACATCACTGAACTGGTCTGTGCAGTTCTATGATACTTGTGGTTTGGTTTTAAAAGAACGAAGACATCCACCCATTCAGAAATCCCATCCCCCAACTCAGGACCTTCATATCTCTGCCACTGGCCAGGAAGTGGGAAGAACCACCATGGACATGTTTTCCACAGGGAATGTGAAGTGAGACTCTACTGTACTTCTAAACTTCACAACAATTACATTAAAAATAGAAAAGAGGGAGTGGGGTGGTAGCGCAGCGGGTTAAGTGCACGAGGTGCAAAGCACAAGGTGCAAAGCGCAAGGACCGGCGTGAGGCTCCCCACCTGCAAGGGAGTTGTTTCACAGGTGGTGAAGCAGGTCTGCAGGTGTCTTTCTCTCCCTGTCTTCCCCTCCCCTCTCCATTTTCTCTGTCCTATCTAGCAACAGCGACATCAATAATGACAATTACAACAATAAAAAACAAGGGTAACAAAAGGGAAAATAAATAAACATTAAAAAATAAATAGGAAAGAGAGGCTGGTGGTGGCACACCTGGTTGCACACACATTACAATAGTCAAGGACCTAGGTTCAAGCCCCTGGTCCCCCCACCTATAGGTGAGGGAAATTTTGTGAGTGGTGAAGCAGGGCTGTAGGTGTCCCTCTCTTGCTCCCTGTATCCCCGTTCCCTCTCAGTTTCTCTGTGTCTCTATCCAAAATAAAATAGAAATACATTTTTAGGGGGCCAGGCCATAGTGGAGAGGGTTAAGCGCACATAGTGCAAAGCACAAGGTCTGGCATAAGAATCCTGGTTTCTAGCCCCTGGTTCCCCACCTGCAGGGGGCTAACTTCCTAAGTGGCGAAGCAGGTCTACAGGAGTCTATCTTTCTCTCCCCTTCTCTGTCTTCCTCTCCTCTCTCGATTTCTCTCTGTCCTATCCAACAACAAGGGCAACAAAAGGAAAAAATGGAAAAAAAGGAAAAAAAGGAGCAGTGGATTCTTAGTGTTGGCACCAAGTCCCAGCAATAATCCTGGAAGCAAAATGAAGAAATACTTTGGTGCCTGCACTATGAATCCACTGCTTTCGGAGGCCATTTTTTCCCCCTTTTGTTGCCTTTGTTGTTGTAGCCTTGTGGTTATTGTTGTTGTTGATGTCATTTGTTGTTGGATAGTGTTGCTGAGGAGTTATTCTGATGCAGTCTCCGCCCCCAGGTTTTACTACGCCCTGCGAAATCCTAGCAGTGCCCCCTTCAACCAATCCTGGCCCTACACGTCACCCCTGGTTGTCGCCCAATAAAAAGCCCCCTCACCCCCCCCCCCCTCTCTCTGGGCTCTCAGCTCTCCCTCTCCACGTGGTCTGAACCAAACCCCTCCCCCATCCTATAATAAAGATTTGTGTATCCCTTTGCTCTGGACGTCCACTCTCATCTCCGCGGTGCAGCCCGACACCAGACCACCACAACAACAGGATAGGACAGAGAGAAATGGAGAGAGGAGGGGAAGACAGGGGGAAAGAAAGATAGACACTTGAAGACCTGCTTTACCGCCTAGAAGCGACTCCCCTGCAGGTGGGGAACCAGGGGCTCGAACCGGGATCTTTACGGTCCTTGTGCTTTGCGCCACGTGCACTTAACCTGCTGCGCTACTGCCCGACCCCCAGAAACACATTTTTAAAAGATTGAAAAGAACCTTCTATAGTCATGACTTGGTGTAGGTGAGAGTGCATCTTTGCAAGTCTCTTTGAAGCCCTGAGTTCTGCCCCATAAATATCCTGGCATATTTATGACCTGTGATCTCGCTTCTCATAAAATGAACAAACCTTTACAAAAATCTTTTTTTTTTTTTAAAGATTTTATTAATGAGAAAGCTAGGAGGAGAGAGAAAGAACCAGACATCACTCTGGTTCTTGTGCTGCTGGGGTTTAACTCAGGACCTCATGCTTGAGAGTCCGATGCTTTATCCACTGCGCCACCTCCCAGACTACATAAAAATCTTAAAAGAAATTGATGGAATTTATTTTTGTGTGTATATGAGATTTTTTGTTGGTTAGTTTTGTTTTTATTGCCAAGGCTTTCTACCTATATGAATTCACAGTTCCGGGGCAGACTATGAAATAAGTGCAAGGACTGGCATAAGGATCCCGGTTCGAGATCTGTAGGGAGTCACTTCACAGGTGGTGAAGCAGGTCTGCAGTTGTCTATCTTTCTCTCCCCCTTTCTGTCTTCCCCTCCTCTCGTCACTTCTCTCTGTCCTATCCAACAACAACAACAATAACAACTACAATAATAACTATTAACAACAATGAAAAACAACAAGGCACTCTGAGGCAGAAGTTGAAAAACAAGATCAGAAAAGAAAACACAAGTAGAACCTGAACTGGAATTGGCGTATTGCACCAAAGTAAAAGACTCTGGGGTGGGTGGGTGGGGAGAATACAGGTCCAAGAAGGATGACAGAGGACCTAGTGGGGGTTGTATTGTTATATGGAAAACTGGGGAATGTTATGCATGTACAAACTATTGTATTTACTGTTGAATGTAAAACATTAATTCTCCAGTAAAGAAATAAAAATAAATAACAAGGGCAACAAAGGGAAAATATAAAAAAGAATTAAAAAATTATTTTTGTTGTTGTTGCCTCCAGGGTTATTGCTGGAGCTCAGGGCCTGTGCTACAAACCCACTGCTCCTGGAGGCTGTTTCTTCCTTTTTGTTGCCCTTGTTGTTTATCAGGGGTTTTTTTGTTTTGTTATTTTTATTAATGTCATTATTGTTGGATAGGACTTAGCCCACTGTGCTACTGCCTGCCCCCAGCTTTTTTTTTTTTTACCAGAGAACTGCTCAGGTAAATGGTTTATGGTGGTGTGGGGGATTGAACTTGGGATGTTGGAGCCTCAGGCATGAGTCTCTTTGCAGAAACAATACGCTATCTCCCCCTCTGAAGTCAAGGTATACGTGTAATAAGTACATCTCAATTCAGAAGGGACTCGTTTCAAGTAGGGTACATCCAGTTGTGCTGGTGATGACAGTAGTAGTGGGTGCAGATTTCAGCTTGGCAGACAGACAGAGAGAGAGCAGCACATGTGAAAGCACTGTGTGTAGGGTTGCTAGTGAGGAAGTGACTTTTTCAGTAGGATTACATTGCAAGGTGTATGTTGGTGTGTGCGTTGTTCTTGTCACTAGATGTTAGTACCTTCTATTGTTGAACTAGCTCTGATCTAAAAAAAAAAATAGCGGTCTGTGAGGTGGTACAGTGGACTAGGCATTGTACTTCTCAAGGAGGAGGTCCCTACAGTCTCTCCTCTCCTAGTAGATTTATTTACTTAAAGCACTACGAATCCACTGCTCCTGGAAGCCATTTTCCCCCATTTTGTTGCCCTTGTTATTTATCGTTGTTATTGTTATTGTTGTTGGATAGGACAGAAAAATTCAGAGAAGGGGAAAGATAGACACTTGCAGACCTGCTTCACTGCTTGTGAAGTGACCTCCCCCCCTGCACGCAGGTGGGGAGCTGGGGGCCTGAACCGGGATCCTTACACTATTCCTTGCTCTGTGCCATGTGCACTTAACCCACTGCGCTACCATCCAGCTCTCTTATTTACTTATTTCTTTATGGGGAAGGAGGAATATCCAATTCATCAGTCTGGCGCATGCAGTGCTGAGGATTGATTGAACCTCCTGCCTGTGAATCTGATGCTTTAGTTACTTTGCCACAATACAGAACGCAAAGTCTTTTTAAGGATTTGTAGAGATGCACTGAGCACACATTTCATCCATCTAAAGTATATGATACATTAGTGTTTGGTATGTCCAGTTATGTAATCCTCATCATGGTATTAGAACATAATTCCTTTTCTCCCAAATCAATCTCCTCACCCCATCTGTCACCCTCAAACCTAACTAACCACAGATCTACTTTGTCTTTATAAACTTAGCTACTTTGCATGCTTCCTGTCAATGGAATCAATCATGTGACTTTCTGGATCCGGCTTACTATGGATTATTTTCTAGGGTCACCCACCTTTTACTTTGTTTTTATTTATTATTTTATTTATAATCATTATGCTATCTACCCCCACCCCCCATCTTTACTTTGTGTCAGCACTTTTTTGGGGGGGTATGAATATGCTACATGCTACAATATGTCATTCATCAGTTAGTGGTATTTAGGGGTTGTATTCACATTTAGTCATCATACATTTACCTGCTGTGACGTGTGTGTGTGTGTGTGTGTGTGTGTGTGTGTGTCTTTTTTTTTTTTTCTTCTCTCTCCAGTGTTATTGCTGGGGCTCGGTGCCTGCATTACAAATTCACTGCTCCTGGAAGCTATTTTTCCCATTTTGTTGCCCTTATTGTGGTTGTTACTATTGTTGTTGGATAGGACAGAGAGGATGAGAAAGATAGACACCTGCAGACCTGCTTCACCGCTTATGAAGTGACGCCCCCTGCAGGTGGGGAGCTGGGGGTTCAAACCGGGATCCTTGCACCAGTCCTTATGCTTTGTGCCATGTGCGCTTAACCCGCTGTGCTACTGCCCAGCCCCCTTTTAAAAAATATTTTTATTGTTGGATAGAGACAGAGAGAAATTGAGAGGGGGTGGGAGAGATAGAGATGGAGAGAGACACCTCTATCCCTGCTTCATCACTCATGAAGCTTTCCCCTTGCAGATGGGGACCCGGAGCTTGAACCTGGGTCCTTGTGCACTATAATGTGAGTGCTAAGCCAGATGCGCTGCCACTTGGCCCCTAGACATTCACTTTTTAAAGATTGTGTTTATTTATTCATGAGAAAGAAAGGATGAGAGAGAACCAGACATTCTTCTGGTACATGTGCTGCTGGGGATAGAACTCAACCTGATGCTTGAGAGTCCAATGCTTTATCTATTGCACCACCTCCCGGACCACTTAGTTTTATTTTTATTGTGAGCAAAGCATCATTCCACTATTTGGTGGTTCTTTGTTATTATTATTTTTTTATTCAAAGATTTCTTTGTTATTCTGGCGGGAATGGATCACTTACAATAGGTACAGTTGTTGGTGCATATGCAAAACGCTCTGACCTCCAGCCTAGGTCCTCCCCCACCATCAGGCACCAGAACCTGAAACACCCCTGCTCCTGGGCCTTTTACTTTGGTGCAGAACATAAGGCTGTATTTACTGAGAGAGAGACACCTGCAGACCTGCTTCATCGCTTGTGAAGTGACCCCCTACAGGTGGAGAGCTGGGGCTCAAACTGAGATCCTTGCGTTTTGCACCACATGTGCTTAACCTGCTGCCCGATTCCCCCCCCCCCAAATACTATTTACATATGGATGACCTGGAAAAGCTTTCTTTCAGCAGATGGATTAATAAACTGGTCATGTTAACAATGGGATGTTACTCAGTGCTGAAATGAAATAAACTGTCAAGCCATGAAAAAATAAAGAGGGGAAGTTGGGCGGTAGCACAGAGGATTAAGTGCACGTGGCACAAAGCGCAAGGACCAGCGTAAGGATCCAGTTGGAGCCCCCGAATTCCCACCTGCAGGGGAGTTGCTTCACAAGTGGTGAAGCAGGTCTGCAGGTGTCTATCTTTTTCTCCCCCTCTCTGTCTTCCCCTCCTCTCTCCATTTCTCTCTGTCCTATCTAACAACAACATCAATTATAACTACAACAATAAAACAAGGACAACAAGGAATAAATAATAAAGAAGTATATATATATTATACACACACACACAAAGAGGAACCTTATATGCATATTCCTAAGTGAAAGAAGCTCATCTGGGAAGGATATGATTCCACCTATAATGTATTACAACATTTGAAATCTATAGAATTCTGTAGGAGTGAGACCAGAACACTGTTTAGCTCTGCTGCTAGGAATTGACCTTGGAACCTCTAGGTGCTGGGGGCCAGCCCCAGCAGGTTATTAGGGTATCCTGGAGAAGGAGGGGCGTCGGTGAAGAATGAAGAATGAGAGACAAGTGAGTTGATGCTGAATCAAGCTTAAGCAGACATCTCTGTCATACTTAAGCAGAACTTTATTTTTATAGTCTCGTAAGGCTTAGATCATTAAAACAAAAATCACCAAGGTATAGATTAAAACAAAAATTACCAAGGCTTTAGTCACTAATACAAAAATCACCAAGGCTTTGTTTATTAAAACAAAAATCACCAAGGTATAGATTAAAACAAAAATTACCAAGGCTTTAGTCACTAATACAAAAATCACCAAGGCTTTGTTTATTAAAACAAAAATCACCAAGTAAGAACAGCACAGGTAGGGAGCACCTCCTGCTTTATGGAACATGCACATTCCAGGGGCACTTTACTCCCTAGAGATCACATCAGTTTCTATGTTTTTTGTTATTCCTGTACCTGTGTGCTAGGCAGTGGTGGAGATAAAGAGGAAAACATTTTTTTCCTATTGGAGCCTCCTGAAAAATTCTTTATTACTGATATTGCTTGTTCCATTATGATCAATCTTAACAGAGTGCAGTGCAGGTTTTGTCATTATTTTTGTCATTGGTCAGGCCCTGAGCCTGGCCATAGATAAATATTATTAAGACCACACAGAGCTTAATCCTAAGCCCTATACATGGCAAAAGACGAAATGGTTTCAGTTTGGCCTGGAGAGTCCAGTCATGCTGAACTTCCTGCGAAGCTGGTACCATGTCAAGCAGCTTGCATGGCGGCGCCTGTGCCATCTAGGGCCTCAAGCATGCGATTCTGGTGTACACACACCATGAATCCACATGTTGACTATGTACTTTGGTTGATAATGATATGTGTGTGGGTGGAGGTTTTGTGATCAGTATACCACTTCAGTGTTGGATGTTAATATTGAAATATTCTAGGGGTGTGGGGAAACGGCTTATGAGGACTCTGTTCTTTACTATAAATCTGGTTTTACTATAAACCTAAAATTTCTGGGTTGCCAATGCAGTGACTAGACTTCAGTAGATAGACTACTTGAAATTTAAAAAATAAAGGGCCAAGAAGATAACTTACCTAGGAGATTGCTGATTTGCCACCCACAAGCTCCCAGTGCTCTGGGGAAAGCTTCAGTGCTGTGTTTCTCCCTCTTCTTGTATCTGAAAAACATTTCTTCATAAGCTATTAGAATATCCCTGTCTTGTTATAAATTTATGACCTATGGTGTATTCATTCTAGTCTCTCTCCTCCAGGACAACCCTCCATATGATAAGGGGGCCTTCAGGATCGAAATCAACTTTCCAGCAGAATACCCATTCAAACCACCGAAGATCACGTTTAAAACAAAGATCTACCATCCGAACATTGATGAAAAGGGGCAGGTCTGCCTGCCAGTAATTAGTGCTGAAAACTGGAAGCCAGCAACCAAAACCGACCAGGGTAAGGTGTGCTTCTTGTTCTGCAGATGGTGTTTTTCTGGGAATACTACTGTAGGGTGGGGTTCAGTCTACTACAGTATTACAGAGTCCACAGCAGCCCTACCTTAGTCTTGCACTGGGTGTGCTGTTGAAATCTAACCAGTCCTTGTCGGGATGGCACATCTCAAACTTGACCTGCATTGAGTGTTTGAGACCCTTCCCATGCTTAAAGCCTGGGTGCAATACAGGTAGACCAGGCTGCCATTTGCTGCACACTAGTGAGGGCTTGGACACTGTCCCTGGATATTTTCTTGACGGCTATGAGACAGCTCCCAGGGAAAGATCGAAGGGCTGTTTAGTATGGACTCACATAGCAGTCAGCCGTTAGCCTAGGAGAGGATCTTCCATTCTGAAATATGGGCATGAGTCAGAGGCACCTGAGGGCAGCAGATTGAAACACACAACTATGGACAACTGTGCATCCGAGAGTCTCTGAGTAAACAGACACATGTTCATACTCCCCATCACTTTATTGAATAAATGTTCATTCACAGGATTGTTCTTGTCATGGGGTACATTTTCTCTCTTCCCTAACATAGGTGTCAGTACATTTCACCCTCAACCAAAACCCCAGGCCCATTTACCTGGAGAAGTACTTGGTGCATGATTTGTGCATGGACTCTCCACTCTCCTAAAAGGAACAGACTGTGTCCGTTTTCTGCAACACTGGGGGCCTTACACATGCCTAACTTCAATACCCCAAGCCAATTTTTCACTCTCTTTATTTCCCCCTTACTCTTCCCTTACCCATTTCGATTTTATTTGATAGAACAGAGATAAACTGAGGTGGGGGTAGAGAGAGAGAGAGAGGGAGAGAGAGGGACCTGTAGACCTGCTTCACCATTTACAAAGCTTCCTCCTCTGTAGATGAGGACTGGGGTTTGAGCCCAGGTCCTTGGGCGCATAGTAACGTGCACTCCTCCAGGTGTGCCACTACCCTACCACCTCTGTTTTTAATTACAGAGAGAGGGAGAGACATCACAGCCCTGCTCCAGCACCCCTAAAACTTGCCCAGCTGCCATGATGGTCCCATGTGGTGCTGAGGCTCAAACCCTGGGCCTAAATCATGGTAAGGCGAGTGCTCTGCTGGGCCAACTCTCCTGATCTCTTAATTTTTTGTTGTTGTTGTTGCTCTTGTTTGTCTTTAAATATTATTTTTAATGCTAGTTATAAATTACAAATAAGAAAATTGGCTGTCCAAAACTCATTCTAAACATTAACCAAATTAGACTTTTATCAAAATTGTTATGTCTTTCTTTAAGCTCATCATAAAATAGAATTTGAAAAGTTACAAGTGACATTTCAATTACATCTTTGTTTTTTTTGTTTTTTGTTTTTTTGTTTTTGTTTTTTTTATGGAAGAGGAGGATGAGGAAGGGAAAGGGAGAGTGAACTTATAACCACACTCTTGTGAATCCAGCATCTTTTGTTTGCATTGTGCCACTCCCAGGTCATAGTCATTTTTCAGTGGAACCCCTGAACACCTTTCACACAGAAATTTGAGCCTCACTTATTTAGAAAACCACCAGGAGGAGGGGTAGGGGAGAGAGGGATTTCAGGTCCTGGCACACATGGTGGGCCTAATTTGGAGTGAGAGTGTTTTACACACTTATCTTGGTGAGATGAGAAATTGTACCTATGTGTCAACAGCTGTGCTGTAAGCCATTTCCTAATAATAAATAAGATTATTTTAAAAAGAATAAGCACTGTGAAAGACATCTGTCGGCCAGGCAGTGGTACACCTGGTTGAGCACACATGTTGCCATGTGCAAGGACAGTGAGTTCAAGCCCATGCTCCCCACCTATTGGGGAGAAGCAAACTTCATGAAGTGATGAAGCCAATTTGAAGGTGTCTCTTGTTCTCAGGCACTATCTATCTCTACCTCCCTCTCAACTTCTCTCTGTCCTATCAAATAAAAGGAAAGATGGCCACTGGGAGTGGGTTTGTCATGCAGGCACCAAGCCCCTGGTGGCAATAATGAAGAAGGAGCAGGGGTGGGTGGATAAAAGGCATCTGTCAGGTGGGGGTATAGCATAATGGTTATGCAAAGAGATTTTCATGCCTGAGACTCTCAAGTCCCATGTTCAATCCCATAAGCCAGAGCTGAGCAGTGCTCTGGTTTAAAAAAAAAAAAGGCATCTGTCAAATTCCTGTGGGGAGGGTTGTTGAGTCTGGATAGAAAGACTTGGGACATGGCATGGCATTTGATGATGTGCAAAACAGTATTTATAAAACTTGGCAACATTCTTAAGTGCAATACCTTGGTGTTTTTGTTCTTTCCCCTATATAAATTCTTATTTCTGTAGTGAAAGTCATAGCTGTATTTGTTCAGGAATGCTTTGTCAACCCCAATACAACACCCCAGAATTCTTGCTGAATATATAATTTATAATAATAATATATAATAATATATTAATATAATATAATAATAATATAATATATATATTTTGCCTCCAGGGTTATTGCTGGGGCTTGGTGCCTGCACCATGAATCCACTGTTCCTGGAGGCCATTTTCCCCCCCTTTTGTTGCACTTGTTGTTGTAGCCTTGTTGTGGTTATTATTGTTGTTGGATAGGACAGAGAGAAATGGAGAGAGGAGGGGAAGACAGAGGGGGAGAGAAAGATAGACACCTGCAGACCTGCTTCACCGCCTGTGAAGCGACTCCCCTGCAAGTGGGGAGCCGGGGGCTCCAACCAGGATCCTTAAGACAGTCCTTGCACTTTGCGCCACGTGGGCTTAACCCGCTGCACTACCGCCCAACCACCGATGACTTCTATATTAAACAGTGTTCCTGGGGCTGGGTGGTGGTGTACCTGGTTCAAGCCCCTGGTACCCGAAGGAGGAAAGCTTCACAAGTGGTGAAACAGTGCTGCAGGTATCCCTTTCATTCTTTCTTTCCCCACTCAACTCAATTTCTGGCTATTTCTATCCAATAAATAATTTTTAAAGAGAAAAAACAAAACATTTGCCTGAGAAAGGATCGTCTTTTTAGGCTGCCGTATCAAGCCCTATATGGCAGACTGCTTAGTTACAAAGAATAGGAGCCCTGACCAGAGACAGAGAGGGTTGCTGGAGGAATGCACCTAAAATGGCTTTGTCACCTCTTGAGGATTTAACTGTAGAAGAGCACTGTGTTAACATTCTTCTGTTTTTAGCTTCAGACCTAAGTGCATAGTCAACATGCTTCATACTTTGCTTCCACATACTGCTTCCCCCCAAAAAAAAAATGCCGCCCCCCCCCCATTATTTATGAGGGAGAGAAAGAACTAAGACATCACATGTAATGACAGGAATTGAAGTCAGGCCCCTATGCTTTCAAATCCAATACTTTATCCATTGTTCTATCCCTGGGCCATTATGAAAGCTAAAGAATACAGCACCACCTTCTCATAAGCAGTGCCAGGTCCTCTGGCATTCAAAGCTTGTACTATTTACTATACTACTTATTTCCCTGCTTCACGTTCCCCCTCACCTTTTTTTATTAAAATATTTTATTTAAAAATAATTTTAATATATTAAAACTAAGGTCATATTGGCTTTACATGATTGTACATGTTTTGGGCGTACAATTTCTTACCTCTTCAAAATGTATGTCACTACATTATGAACTTGGATTAAAAAAAAAATTTTAAATGGAAGAGAAATCAGAACACTGATCACCCTCAGGCATGAAAGTCTAGCATATCCATTATGCTATCTCCTGGCTCTTGTGGAATTTTTTGTTTGTTTGTTTTGGTGGGATTGCATTATAAATCCACTGCTCCCGGAGGCTGTTTTTTCCCTTTTGTTGCCCTTGTTGTTTACTGTTATTATTGTTGTTGCTGTCGTTGTTGGCTAGGACAGAGAGGAAGGGAAGACAGGGAGAGAAAGACAGACACTTGCAGACCTGCTTAACCACTTGTGAAGCGACCCCCCTGCAGGTAGGGAGCCGGGGGCTCAAACCAGGATCGTTAAACGCCGGTCCTTACGCTTTGCACCACCTGTGCTTAACCCACTGCGCTACTGACCGGCCCCGTTTTGCTTTTTAAGATAAAATTTAAGTACACAATGCTATTGAATGTATAGTGGTGGGTAGAATTGCTGTTCTGTGACTCGAAGCGGATTTCTCTGTAGAAAAATCGTTGTGTTCTTCTTAATATAATTTTTATCTCATTCTCATAAATGTTCCTGGCACTTGATGGCATGTTCCCATTTGTTACTTATTCCTATTACAAACCTCAAAATTGAGTTACTTAACACAACAGTTCATTATTTTTTCCTCTCTCTCTCTCTAGCAGTAAAAGCAGTTTAATAGATAAAGGCAAGAGGTAATAAAAAGGGAGAGGTTGAAAGTGAAAACAAGCCCAGGACACCCTCGTGAAGGATCAGGAGTAGGCAGGCTGGGATAGAGGGGCACTGTCTGTTTTTTCTCATTTGGGTGTTGGCAGGACTAAGCTCAGTGCTATAGTCCTTCTTGATAGATCATGGTTCAGTGTGAGTATTTCAGGACTCAAACAAAATTATGTAACTGCTACAGATAATAAGAACTACTGTGTGTGGAATATCTGACATGGGTAAGGTAAAGGAAATTAGAAGTAGCAACTAATGAAAATGGGTTTTGCACCCTGGGAGGTGGTACAGTGGATACAGTGTTGGCACTCTCGACCTTGAGGTCCTGAGCTCAGTCCTCAGTATTGCATGTGCCAAGGTAATTATGTATTTTTCCCATATATCTTTTCAAAGAATGGGGCTTCAGGGGCTGGGAGATAGCTTGCCTGGTAGAGAAAGAGAACCGTGGCATATGCTGTTCCAGGGATTGAACTTTGTACCTCATGCATGAGAACCCAGTGCTTTATCCACAGTGACACCTCCTAGGCAGTTGTATAGACTTTTAAGTGTTGTCTTTGATATGTTAATGTATCTGTTTTTCCAAAGAGGTTAGAGCAGACTTTAAAGTAAAAGTAGTATGTATGACTGATGAAGTGACTCAGTAAATGAAGCACAGAACTTAAGACCTATAGGGTCCTGAGTTTGATCCCTGACACCACAAGTGTCACAGTGGTACTCTGGTATGTGTGGATCTCTCATCAGATAAGTACATCTTTAATAAAATGAAATGAAATGGCAAAAACACTGTAAGAAAAGTCAAGAGCTAGAGGACAACTCCCAGTAGAATACGTGCCTTACCATACATGGGGTCTTGGGTTTGAGCTCACATGCTACACAGGAGCACCACTGCTCCAGGGTTGGGGCTTCACTACTTTCCTGACCAAGATGCATAGATACTTATAAAGGCAAGAACCTGGGAAGTTGCATGACAGTTATGCAAACACCTTTCATGCCTGAGGCTTTGGAGTCCCAGAATCTGTCCCAGGTACCCCATAAATCTAGATGTGAGCAGTACTGTGGTCTTAAGTAATTAAAAGGGGGACTGGACTAGAGAGAGCACTCATAGCACTGTAGGGAACTCCAGCACTATGGTGTTTCATCCCCTCTGTATGAATGAAAAAGCAGTTCAGAGCTGTGAAATCAGATGTGTGAAGCTCTGGCTACACAGTCACACAAATTAATTGAATTAAATGTAGATATATTAAAAACAAGATTTAAACATTCAGCAAATAACTTAGGATGCATGTGGAAATATATCACAGTGGAATAGCAAACAGCTGTTGAAGTTGGTGAAGTAGAAATAGAATCACTTATAATTTCTGCTTGGTTAAGCAAAATTAAAAAGTATAAAAGGGGTAACTACATAGATAAAAATGCAGGGGGTATTATCGGATTCAGTGTTAAGAGTATAGTACCTGCTTGTCTAAAGTCCCAGAAGCCTAAATTAAATTTAGTGCTGGCACAGAACTGAGTGGTTCACAGTTGTCTCGCAGCCCAGGAGCTGTCGATGTGTAGGGCATTGGACTGTGAGGCCTGAAGTTCCAAATTTGATCACCAGCATTGTATGTGCATGTATCTGTTTTTCTCTTCCCCTCCTCTCTCGATTTCTCTCTGTCCTTTCCAGCAACAGCAATAACAAGGGCAACAAAATGGGGAAAAAATGGCCTAAAAAAGAGTGAGAGAGCATGAAGGATAAATTTAATGCAGTGAGAGTTGGGCTCAAATCTGGGCCACATGCGTGAGAAAGCAGCACACTATCTGAGTTCCCTTATTTGCCAGATCTTTAAACACTAATTTCTATGAAAATAAGCAAATTAAAAAATATATATGCACGTCTAGGGCCTGCTTCCTCTTAGAAAGTATAGATGGGTGGTCCAGGAGGTGGCACAGTAGATAAAGCATTGGATTCTCAGCCATGAGGTCCTGAGTTCAGTCCCCGGCAGCCATGTACTAGAGTGATGTCTGGTTCTTTCTCTCTCTCCACCTGTCTTTCTCATGAACAAATAAATAATTTCTATTAAAAAAGAAAGAAAGGGGAGTCGGGCGGTAGTGCAGCGGGTTAAGTGCACGTGGCGCAAAGCGCAAGGACTGGCAGAAGGATCCCAATTTGAGGCCCCGGCTCCCCACCTGCAGGGGAGTTTCTTCACTATCGGTGAAATAGGTCTGCAAGTGTCTATCTCTCTCTCTTCCCCTCTCTGTCTTCCCCTCCTCTTTCTATTTCTCTCTGTCCTATCCAACAATGACGACATCAATAACAATAACAACTACAACAACAATAAAACAAGGGCAACAAAAGAAAAAAAAAAAGAATAGGTGGTATGTAAAATTGTGTGTGCCTTCTGGTGAGCTGGTGACTGAATTAGATAACCTGAACTACAGAGATGCTTCCAGGCATTTCAGCCTGCACCTCAACTGAGCTTACAGTGCACTCGATAGCCCTGTCTCACCAGTAGATTTCTGAGGTGGAGGTAGGCGGGCCTTTGACTTCCTCCTTAATTAGTGTGGTGTTATTCTCTGGTAGAACCTCTGTGCAAAACTTAGCAATAGGTACTTTAGCATTTCATCTGTTCCTTGTCATACTGAGGTGACAGGCATGCTGCACTTGTACTGTTGGGACTACCTGACCTCCCTGTGTGCACACACACTGGTGCAGAGACTGTCGGCTCCAGGCTCGGGTCTCCAGGGTTCTGGAGAAGGGATGGCAGTGACTGGAAGCTGGGACAACCCACGTATTCAGGAAGGGTTCCCCACAGCATGAAGGGGTGCCCTGCAGTGTTGGTTATTTGTCAGAACTGTTTAAGTGGGAAGCTACTTGCATCTTTTCTCCTTCCTTCTTTCCTACCTTCCTTCCTTCCATCATCATCACCATCATCAACAGGAAGAGGGAAAGAAACCATAGCCCCAAAGCTTCCTTCAGTGTGGTGAGGGCCAGACTTGAACCTGGGTCACACACATGGCAGAGCAGCTCACTATCTACGCAAACTATCATGCTGGCCCTGCTTGTTTTTTATTGAAAGCACATCAGTCTTAAAGTTGTATTTCTTGCTCACGTCCTAAGACTACTCTAACCAGCAATGCCTTGTCCTTTTCTTGACAGTAATCCAGTCCCTCATAGCACTGGTGAATGACCCCCAGCCCGAGCACCCCCTTCGGGCTGACCTAGCTGAAGAATACTCTAAGGACCGTAAAAAATTCTGTAAGAATGCTGAAGAGTTTACAAAGAAATATGGGGAAAAGCGGCCTGTGGACTAAAATCTGCCATGATTGATTCCAGCAAGTGTGAGCAGAGACCCCAAGCAGTGCATTCAGACACCCGCAAAGCAGGACTCTGTGGAAAATTGACATGTGCCACCACCTGGCGTTCACTTGTGGCAGTTACTAACTTTCTACAGTTTTCTTAATCAAAAGTGGTCTAGGTAACCTGTAAAGAAAGGATTAAAAATTTAAGATGTTCTAGTTCTGCTTTCTTTGTTTTTAAAAAATCACTGCTTCAATCTACTTTTTTAAAAATGGTGTTTCTTTCCCAAATTTATCCAAAATCTTTAATTTACATTTAGTCCTTAAGGCTTAAAAAGGAGGAAAAAAAAATAGGTTGCTGTTCCCCATTCCCCCTGCCCTTGAAACTCACACTTTCTTGAATGCAGTTTTATTTTTCACTTCTTCACTTCTCCAGGCCCAGGATCAGTGTCCTCTGCAAAGGAGAAGAGATGGTGCTAGTATTTCTGGTGGCGTCTCATCTCCTCTGTTGGCACTGCCTGGTGTAGGAGTTGGTTCAAATTCTCCTGACTCCAATAACATACTTTACTTTTTTTTTTTTTTTTTTTTTTACTTTTAAATAAGCAAACCACTTACCCCACCCTGCCCTCAAAATTTTTCTTGAAAAAGGAGGCATAGCTGTTATGCAAAAGATCTGGCAAATGTTATAACAGTAACACTGATGGGAAAACATGGATGTCTGTGTACGTGATTGAACTCTGACCTGGCCTGCTTGGGGAAGCCATGCACTGTCAGGGTTGTGGTCACCCCAGGGGAGGGCCTGCCTGCCAACCAGAAGACACTGTGCCCTTGTGTTAGGGATTTCTCACCAGAGAGGTTCCTGCGGCCCACGGTTAGCACTCCTGCAGCCACTTAGAAGATTACTGGTCACTGCAGACAACACAAAAGCCAGAATATCCATTTGAAAATCCACGCTTATCTGTCTCCAAACTCCATCTGAATGTGCCAGGGAGCTCTCTGCAACTCCTCAAGGCCAGCCTTTCTTCTTTCGGCAGTTTGACCCTGTATAGGGTTGAAATTGGCAGGACTCAGCCATAGCCAGCGCCAGTCTGGAATTGCCAGTGTCCTGCTGATCCCTTTGGAGCACTCAGGCCAGGAACAAGATGGCCTCTCTCTCCCTTTGGACTCACAACCTCTGCAGAGTCAAGCTCCGTTTGAAGCTCACTCAGTAATATCCTTTACATGTGTTTTATATGGTTTTGACTGCCTTTTTTTGTAGAAATAAAAATTGACCTTAGAATTTATCATCAGATGAACTTGTAAGGATTTGAATGTTAATATCTTTTCTAAACAAGTGGGACTGTCCCTGAAATAGAGAATACATGTCACTGACACCCAGAGGAAGCCATTGGTCCAAATGCCATGTATCACCAACTCCACTTCTGCTGGTGGCTTCCATTCTTGGTTAACAGGGAGTCTAGATCCATCCAGGGAGATGACTTAAAAACTTTGCTTTCTGTTTTGATTTTAGTTCTCTAATTTGAGACCTTTCCAGGGCTTATAGACCTGTATGAACTTGGTTTTACCTGTGCAGAAGATAATGGGTAGGATAGACAGTATGACTATTTAGTTGTTCAGGCATGTGACCCCTGCGGGTGTCAATGAATTCCGCTTCTTTAGTCCTAGGATTGTCAGGAGCACGTCCTGGAGACTACCGTGTGCCCAGCAAGAGCAGTGGGCCAGTGTTTCCACATCTCTCTTCACTAGCAGAAAGGTGATGGACTTTATTTCACTTGTGCAGACTTATAATAAAATGCCAAATTCTGTCAGAAGCTATCTGGATAAGTCACCATTTGTTCTTGCTTCTCTGAATCTAAAAATATCACCATCCTTGGAAACTCCCATTGCTTCATGTTTCTACCAACTTAGCTCTGCCCGCCTGTCACCCCCTCACTTCTCTGCTCAACACGGGAGAATACCTTTGTCAAAGTCGGCAGCCCACCTCAGGGACTCTCAACAGAGGCCTGGCCCTCAGAGAGCAAGGCAGTGGGTGGTCCCTCCCTTGGGCCTGGGCAGCTTGGTCCAGCCAACCAGGAGTTCTGGGCACAGCCCACCGGCCAGACTTTGCACGCACAGGAGAGCAGCCCTGGCTGTTCACAACCAAACAGCTGGGTCCTCTTAAGAAAGGGGAGAGCAGCCACTGCTGCCCTAAGGCCACTCAGGAATTCACCCCTCTGGTTCTTCTGAAGTGAAACGCACCGGCTCCTCCCCACCCCCATACCCCTCCCCTTCAAAGATGTTGCGATCCTGGTCTGCTGCCCTTAATAAAAATGCTCTCCAACTTTGGTTTGGTTGTGTGGGTTTCTTCCTTACTGGGGCGTGGGCAGTGCCACAGGCCTTTGCTCAAGAAAAGTCACATAATCAGTTCCTGTGGTCTCTAGTTGACAGCTTCAACCTCCTCCTCCCCACTCCCACCAGATATGCACAGAGGAATTCCAGCATTCTCCAAAGGAAGCAGAAAAGACTGGAGTAACCAGGATAACCAGGGAGGGGCATTAACCTCTGCATGCAGGTGTGTAACTTCAGTCCTGTCAGCCATAAAAAAAGTGAGATCCGTGGTCCGGGAGGTGGGCGCAGTGATAATGCTTTGGACTCTCAGGCATGAGGTCCTGAGTTTGATTCCTGGCAGCACATGTGCCAGAGTGATATCTGGTTCTTGGTTCTTCCTCTCTCTTATCTTCCTCATTAATAAATAAAATCTTAAAAAAAAAAAAAGGAAAAAGAAAGTGAGATCTACAGAAGAGAAGCCCCAGAAGTGAGTCTATCTTGATCCAGGTCCTGAACTAGATAGAGATAGGATCAGGGTGGTCCATTCACTTGAAAGGTTCCTTTCAAGAGACCTACCTTCATGTTCCCAGTTCAGTGGGCTGCTATGGTGCTACCAGAAGCACTAACACAGTGCAAGACTTAACACAATTTTTAATGCCATTTTTTATTTGTGACTAATAGTGGTTTGCAAGATAGTAAGATTAATAGGGCATAGTTCCACACTGCACTCACTGCCTGTCCTGTTCTTCTCAGTGGTAACCACCATAGTTCTCGGTCTTAAGAGACAGTCTGTTTACTACTGGTGTTTGTTTTGTTTCTTTTTTTTTTTCCAAGTTCATCTGTTTTAGTTCTCTAGACTCCACAAGTAAAACCAGCAGTTGTCTTTCACCTACTCACGATTATTTTTTAAGTCTGAACACTTACAGGCTTACTTTTCAAAGAGCATCAGGGAGATGGCATGGTGGTTATGCAAAAGACTTTATTGCCTAAGGTTCAGCCCCTCACTTCACCATAAACCAGAGCTATAACAGCTCTAAAAAAAGGGGGGGGAGTTAGACCAAGAGGTAGCACATGAGGTACTAGGTTCAATCCCTGGCAGCACACTTATCAGAATGTCTGATTCTTTCTCTCCTATCTTTATTAAGAAAAAAAGGAGTGTACCTGGTAGTGAACACATTACCAAGTATGAGAACCCCGGTTCAAGCTCCATTCATGAGCAGTGAGGCAGTGTTGCGACTATCTCCCTCTCAATTTCTCAATCCTTTAAGATAAAATGACCAAATTAAAAAAAAAAAAAAAAAGGCTGCTGTGAGCAGTGGATTTTATTGTGCGGGCACCAAAGCCCAATAATAACTGATGGTAATAAAGTTGGACGGGGAGGTGGTTCATCCAAGTAGAACATAAGGTGAGCACCCGGGGAGAAACTTCATGAGCAAGGCCTGTCTCTTCTTATCTAAGGGGGAAGACAACAGCTACCAGGAGCAGTGGGAGTCATTGGCACAGAGCCCAGTGATCCTGTTGGTGGCTAAAAAGAGGGAAAGACATCACATTGTATTCACTCTTCCCTATGCCTCATGCGTGCAAAGTATGTGCCTTTTCATTGAGCCATTTCCCCAACCTCCTCTGCCATCTTATTACCTTCATTTGTGGTAAACCTCAAGTGTTCTTTTTAACTTACCAGTTGGGCATGGTTCTTTTTTTTTCTTTTTAACCAGAGTGCTGCTCAGCTCTGGCTTATGGTGGTACAGGTGATCGAACCTGGGACTCTGGAGCCTCAGGCTTGAGAGTCTCTTTACAAAACCATTATGCTATCTACCCCTGCCCTCTTTCTCCCTTTCTGTCTCCCCCTCCTCAATTGCTCTCTGTCTTTTCCAATAAAATGGGGAAAAATGGCTGCCAGGAGCATTGGATTCGTAATGCTGGCACTGAACATCAGCGATAAACCTGGAGGCAAAAAGAAAAGGGAGGGACTAAGGCAATGCAAGAAGGTGAAGGCAGGACAACTGGAGGAGCTAAACTCGTGATTTCAGTTTTGACTGATGAAAGGAAGAAAGGGCTGTGGCTGGAAAAGTTAAGGCCAAGGGAAGGTTAGGACGGATGAAAGATGGAGCTAGGAAAGGGGTTGAAACAGTTTGGGGGGCGGCAGTGGTATGTGCATGGGGGACAGAGAAAGGGAAGAGGAACATGTCTGTTCTTTACCATCTTTATCTTTACCATCTCGGACAGCTGCACATCCCTCAAGTGTGCCTAGGCTGAAGAGTTCTTTAGGCACTTGGTTCCATGTCTGCATGGTGCATGCTTAATCGACAGGGGCCAGAGAGAGAAATCACCTGGGAGGGCACCTGCCTTGCCATGCACATGGCCCAGGTTTGAGCCCCGGTATGGCACACAGGACTGGCACAGCCCCTGGGGAGGCTCTGGTGCTAAGGCATCTCTCCCCCTCTCTGTCTCTGAAAAAGTTGACCAGGCACACATACACAAGGCTCCAGGGGTGACAAAAAATAAGTGAAAAGTCCTACTCCACCACTTGCACCTGTTTCTATAAAATGGGGAGGGACATGAGTACTGACATAGGCATGCAGTCACATGTACCAGGACATGTGGTTTACCTGCCTTTCCATCCTCGAGCTTGGCAGGACTCTGCTCCAGATAATCCCATTCCTACTGCCCCTGCCTGCTCCTGACATCTCCTCAATGCAGGCCTTACACCACCAGGTCCAGTTGGAAATCCAGGATCCTACTGCCACAGATAAATTCCTCCTGGAGGGAGTTGGGCTGTAGCACAGTGGGTTAAGCGCACATGGCGCAAAGCGCAAGGACCGGTTAGGATCCTGGTTCGAGCACCCGGCTCCCCACCTGCAGGGGAGTCGCTTCACAGGCGGTGAAGCAGGTCTGCAGGTGTCTGTCTCTCTTCCTCTCTATCTCCCCCTTCTCTCTCAGTTTCTGTCTCTATCCAATAACAACAACAAATTCCTCCTGGAAAAAATGTACATACTTGGCAAGACCTCCCCAGACCTATCCCCTGGGATAGCAATGGGTCTACTCAGAACAGTTGAATCAGTTTGTAAGTCAAAATAGGAATTCCAGAGGCCCAGTGCTAGCATTGGTGTTGGACTCTTAATTCAATCCCTAGAATCCTATGTGCTAGAATGATGCTTTGGTTCTATTTATTTTGGATTGAGACAAACTGAGAGGGGAGGGAGAGATGGAGAGACACCTGTAGACCTGCTTCAGCTACTTATGAAGCTTCCCCCCAGTAGGTGGTAAGAGGGAATGGGGGTTTGAACCTGGGTTTTTGCATACTGTAATGTATGCACTCTACTGGGCAGCACCACTGCCCAACCCCTATCTCTCATTAAATCTTCTTTAGAAATTGAGTGTTTCTTCTTTTAACCAGGGAACTGCTCAGCTTGGGTTTATGGTAGTACTGAGATTTGAACCTGGGACCATTGGTGCCTCAGGAATGAATGAAAATTATTTTACCTAACTATGATTTTGCTGTTTCCTCAGCCCTCCCCTACTTAATCTGCTCTGGACCCAAGATAAGAGCTGTTTTGTTGTTGTTTTTGCCTCAAGGGTTATCAGTGTCTGCACTAGGAATCCACTGCTCCTGGAGGCTGTTTTTCCCATTTTGTTGTCCTTGTTGTTGCGTTTATTATGGCTGTTATTGTCATAGCTGTTGTTGTTGGATAGGACAGAAAAATTGAGAGAGGAGGGGAGAAAGATAGATACCTACAGACCAGCTTCACCTCTTGCAAAGCAACCCCCTGCAGGTGGGAAAGCAGGGGATCCTTGCGCTTTTGCACGCCATATGCACTTAATCTGCTGCGTTACTACCCAGCCCCCGCTGTTATATTTTGTTTTGTTTTATCCTTGTGAGATTTCTGGGCACAGTCTGTTTGTTTACCAGAGAACTGCTCTGTTCTAGCTTATGCTGGAGCTGAACCTGAGACCTTAAAGCCTAGGGGTTGAAAGTCTGTGCTATTTCTCAGCCCCTAAAATACTTAAGACAGGCTAGTGTGACCCAGGAGGTGGCATAATAGATAAAGCATTGGATTCACAAACATGGATCCCCAAATTTGATCCTCAGCATCACATATGTCAAGAGTGATTAACTTCTCTGTCTTATTAATAAAAAATAAAATTAACGGGCCAGGCAGTGGCATGTCTGGTGCACTTTACAATGTGCAAAGACCCAGGTTCAAACCTGCAGGAGGAAAGCTTCACAAGTGGTGAAGCAGGGCAGTAGATATCTGTCTCTCTCCTTAGCTCCCTCTCCTATCTTTCTCTATACAATAATAAATAAAAATATTTAAAAAAATAATAAGTGACCAGAGAAATGGCTCACCTGGTGGAACAGGCTTATGCCTGAGGTTACTGGTTTAAACCCCCAGCACCATGTGTATCAAAATGTACTCTGGCTTCTTTATCTTCTGTCTCATGTGAGATTATCTCTCAATCAATAAAATCAAACAAAACAAAAAAAGTGGCCCAAGAGGTGGCACAGTGGATAAAGCATTGGACTCTCAAGCATGAGGTCCTGAGTTCAATTCCTGGCAGCACATGTACCAAGAGTGATGTCTAGTTCTTTCTCTCCTATCACTTTCCATGAATAAATAAAAATATTTTTAAAAATAACAGACTAGGAGTTAGGCAGTAGCATAGTGGGTTAAGCACATATGGCGCGAAGTGCAAAGACCAGCGTAAGGATCCCAGTTCAAGCCCCCGGCTCCCCACCTGCAGAATGGGTTGCCTCACAAGCGGTGAAGCAGGTCTGCAGGTGTCTCTCTCTCCCCATCTCTGTCTTCCCCTCCTCTCTCCATTTCTCTGTCCTACCAACAAGAATGACATCAATAGCAACAACAATAATTACCACAACAATCATAAAACAAGGGGAACAAAACAGCCTCCAGGAGCAGTGGATTCATTGTGTAGGCACCGAGCCCCAGCAATAACCCTAGAGACTAAAAAATAAAGTCATGCTCTGGTTCTCTGTTTTATTTAAGAAATTAGGAGGGGAAAATAGGGAGACGGAGGGAGAGAGACGAGAAACATCTGTAGCCCTGCTTCACCACTTGTGAAGCTTTCCCCTGCAGGTGGAGACCAGGGGTTTGAACCTGAGTCCTTGCACACTATAGTGTGTATGCTTAACCAGGTGCGCTATCAACTGGCTCCCTCTGGTTCTCTTTCTCCATTCATTATTAATAGATTAAATAACTTATTATTATTTATATTTTTTACTTATTAAAGACACCCAGAAATTGAGAGGGAGAGACAGAGACACCTGCAGCCCTGCTTCACCACTTGTGAAGCTTTTCTCCTAGAGGTGGGGACCAGAGGCTTGAACCCAGGTCGCTGAACACTGCTTGTAAAGCAACCCTGCCCCCCACTCCCTGCAGGTGAGAAGCCAGGGCTCCAACAGAGATCCTTGCACAGATCCCTGCGCTTGGTACAATGTGCCCTGTGCGACCCACACTCCATTTAAAAAATTATTACATGTAGCTCAGGTTCCATCCCCAGCACTATATATACCAGAATGGTGTACAGGTTTGTCTTTCTCATAAAAATAACTATTTGCAAGAAAAAAATTAAAAAACATGTTACTTTATTAATACAGCAATCACTCCCCAATGTGCTTACACAAGATGCTTACATGACAATACCAAGGGCACCAAACCCTGGACCCAGACACCATCAGCCCACCTGCATCACTGTCACTACCTGAGCATCGAGGTGGTGATCCTTACTCAGGGCCAGGTTCCGGGCTCATCGCTGACCCTTCTGAAACACTAACTCTTGCTTGGCTGTCTGAATCACGGCAGGGGGGGTTCCAGAAAGGCCTGTACAGTGGCCTGGCTGGGGACCACCTCGCCAGGTGTCTTGGAGTGCAGGTCATCTCGCGCACAGAGCTGCACACCATCCTGGGCAAAGCGCGCGCGCAGTGTGGGTGCAGTGAGGACACGCAGCTCGTGCAGCCGCTCCCAGGAACAGGAAAAGGCGTCAGGACCCTCCCCGCAGCCCCCCGCAGGGGGCACACTGGGGTAGCCCGGGTGTGCCATGAGCTCGGCAGTCAGGTCGTGGCCCTCGGGGATCCCTTCCATAGCCCGCGCCAGGGCTCCAGACACCCGGTGAACAGACATGTGGCGGCCGCAGGTGCTCAGGCCCACGAAGGCGTCGGTCCACCTATGGGTGTCAGGGTGTCAGCGTGACCCGGGTGCACCAGCTGGGTCAAGAGCTAGGCAGATCTGGGAAGATGGGCCCCCACCCCCTCGAGGTAGGAAAGGGCCAGGCTGGGTGGGGGGCGCATCGAACCCGGGTCCTTGAGTATCGTAGCGAGAGCACCAAGTAACCAGGTGCGCCATCTGGTGCCGGCTGGTAGCGCAGCCTGAAGCACAAGGAAACAGGTTCAAACCCTCGCTCCCCACCTGCAGGGTATCCTGTTCCTGAGCACTAAAGCTGTGCTGCAGGTGTCTCTCTTGTCTCTCCCCCTCTCCTCTCTCAATTTTTCTGTCCTTCTCGATTCCTGTCTCTAGGCAATAAATAAATGAAGATAATAAATTTTTAAAAATCAGAAAAAGAAGAAAGAAAAAGGGAGCAGCATGCTGGATAGTGGGCCAGGGCTGGACGTGGGCCGCTCACCGGAGTCCGTGGCTGGAGAAGGGCCCCACCGCGGCCTGGGCGTCGCGCTCCACCGCGCAGGCGAAGGCACGGGCGGGGGCCTCGAGCCAGGCACAGCCGCCCACCCCGCGCTCCAGCGGCAGCCTAGTGAAGCGCACCCCATCGGCCTGCAGCGCCTCTGCGAACACCTGGCACACGCCTGCGGGCGGGGCCGGGGTCAGGGGGGCCGGAGCCACCCCAGCACCCCCCAGGGGGATGCCCAGGCACCCACCTGGGAGCACGTGCACGTGCTGGTGCCCGTCCACGTGGGTGGGGTCCCTGCCCACTAACTCCCGGAAGCGGCGCAGCTGGGCCTCCAGCTCCTCGCGGACCTGGAAGCAAGCAGAGGACATAGCCCCGTCTGCTCTCGGGGAAGCAGCTGCGGGCGCGAGGGGGCAGGGCCCCGGCGGTGTGCGCACCCTCGCACCTGGGACAAGGCCACGTCTCCAGCCGCCACCGCCTCCCGAAATCCCATCTTGCCGCGGAAGAAGCCGTCAGGGCTGAGCAGAGATGAGGGGCCGTAGCGGGCGGGACCCACGGGACGTCCCTCGGACAGGTTGGCGTGCAGGCCGGTGGGGATGCGGTGCCTACGGGCGGGGCGCGAGCGAGCGGGGCGTCGGCGGCCGCGGGGCGGGGAGGGGGCGGCCCAGGCCCCCCGCAGCCGGAGGGGACCCCTCACCTGCGCGCCAGCTCCGCCGCGCTCTCCGCGGCCGCGCCGTTCACCAGGAGGGACACGCTGGTCACCGCGCCCGCCAGGAAGGCTTCCACGATGCCCTCGTCGCGCCGCGGGCAGTAGCCAAAGTCGTCGGCCGTGACCACCAGCCGCACGCGCGGCCGAGCCATGAGAGTTCGCGCAGGCGCAGACACAATTCAGGCCCCGCCCCCTGACGCAGCCGGAGCTGCTCTCACGCACTCGGAGCGGCTATTATCGTCCCCTGGCGGTTACCATGCAGCCCTGCAACCCCCGCCGCCAATCACCGGAACCATACCCAGGGCAGAGCGGTTAGCAACTGCAAGAGTTATCTTTTAGAGGAAAGATACGGGAGAGAGAGAGAGAGAAAAAAAAAAAGGAAGTCAAAAAGCGGTTAGCAGCTGCAAAAGTTTTCTTTTAGAGGAAAGATATGGGAGGGACAAAAAAGGAAGTAAAAAAGCACCTGGTTGGGCGGGGGTTTAAAACTATCACAATGGTTATGCAAAGAAACTCGTGCCTGAGGCCCCAAAGTCCCATGTTCAATCCCCAGCACCACTATAAGGCACAGTTGAGCAGTGCTCATAAATAGAAGTTGAGAAGGAAGAACAAACAGGGAAAAGCAAAGTGAATTTTGACTGATTCTGTACTATTTCACCAAAGTTAGAAACTCTGGGTGGAGGGTGAAGGTAGATTTTTCGGCTTCACTATAGGGAGGTGGAGGTGGGGACACAGACCTTTGGTGGTGGGATTGGTGTTAATATACACTCCTATTAATTTATAATCCTATAAATTACTATTTTTTTCCTCCAGGGGTATTACTGGGGCTTGGTGTCCGCACCACGAATCCACTGCTTCTGGAAACTGTTTTTTTCCCCTTTTGTTGCCCGTGTTGATTTATTGTTGTTGTAGTTATTATTTATCATTGTTGTGGTTATTATTGTTGTTATGGATGCCGTTGTTGGATAGGACTGAGCGAAATAGAGAGAGGAGGGGGAAGGCAGAGAGAGGGAGAGAGAGACACCTGCAGACCTGCTTCACTGCTTGTGAAGCGACTCCCCCTGCAGGTGGGGAGCCCGAAGCTCTAACTGGAAGCCTCGGGCTGGTCCTTGCGCTGCACTCCACATGTGCTTAACCCGCTTCGCTACCGCCCGACCCCCAAAAATCACTATTTAATGAATATGAGAGGGGAAAATAGATTGAAAGTCTCAAACTTTTTGATGCATAGACTCCAGTTCTAAGTATATATTCCTTCAATCTAAGCACTTGAGGTTTCAAATTGGTAACCTGATTGAAATCTAAGTGGGCTTAAATAGTTTATACATTTCTAAAAATGACTATTTACTTGAAATATTAAATCACCTCTAGTCTTAGACCAGAGACCAGAAGCAACTGGTTGTTTCACTCTATAAGATAACAGCTAGGGGTGGGACAGTAGCGCAGCAGGTTAAGCGCACATGGCACAAAGCACAAGGACAGGCTTAAGGATCCGGGTTGGAGCCCTGACTCTGAGTCGCGTCACAGGCGATGAAGCAGGTCTGCAGGTGTCTATCTTTCTCTCCCCCTCTCTGTCTTCTCCTCTCTCCATTTCTCTCTGTCCTATCCAACAACGAACGACATCAGCAACAATAATAACCACAACAAGGCTACAACAACAAGGGCAACAAAAGGGGGGGGAAATGGCCTCCAGGAGCAGTGGATTCATGGTGTAGGCACTGAGCCCCAGCAATAACCCTGGAGGAAATAAAATCAATTTTTTTAAAAAAGTAACAGCTATACATAAATAGCTTTAAATGGCATAAATCATAGTGAGGTCTTGTATGATACAGCAAATCATAACCATAACCATGGGATTTTCAAAGTAAACCAAATTTCCAAATAACTCTGGCTACAATAATAACTATCTATTGCCTTTTTAAACTCCAAGACAGGAACCTTCCCCATTCTCTATAAAACCCATATTTCTCCCAGTACTGGAACCTCTGGGACAGGACTCATTTTCCTACACACTTCTCTTGATCCATACCATTTGATACTGCATCTGATGGTCTCAACCAAGTCAATACAACCAGTATCATCTCAACACGTTTCACTTTGGATTGTGTCCAGAGACACCAGGCCTGGAACGTCAACCCTTCATCTGCAGTACTCTGGTGAGACCATTCCTAGCTCATAGGACTCCTCAATTCCATACCAGGAGATGCACTTTCTAACAAAGCCACAGAACTTAGATATAGGTCAGGGCCCATGAGACAGAACACATGTGCACATGTATCCATAAGTTAAGGGAAAATATATACCTTAATGTGAAAGTGCACAATAGCTTGCAGTGACTCAGTAAGTGTAGCAAGCAAGTAGAAAAACATAAAAAAAAAAAAAAAACTTTTTAGTTAGGTGCCATGAAGTACTTAATCAAATAGTTTCTTTCTTTTTTTTTTTTCAAATAGTTTCTACTTAGACCTAGATTCCCTCACCTGTTTCATGTCCCTCAATCACTCCAAGTATCATTGGAATGACAAAGTAAGAACTACAAAAGCTAGATAAGAGCAAGAGACCAGCATACTTTAATGATTGTTCTTTTGGCCACTACCAGGCCTCCCTATATCCAGGACACTAGTCAGGTAATCCTGGGACCCAAACATAGACATGATGGGCCTAAACCTCTAAGCAATCCCTCTCTCTACTGTCACTGGTCATCTCCATCAGGAACAACATAGTGGACCCCTTTGTGGGCCGCTATAGGACCTTGGCCTCAATATGGGTCAACATTGGTGGGGACTGCCCCATTCTCTGAAGGGAGGTTGAGTCGACATATTCTGCCACTCGAGGAAGACAGGTCCTGCAATGCATGCAGCCTAGAATGTTCCTAAACATGACCACAGAATTCGAGCTCAGACTACAGGGATGTAGAGATTACACCAGCTCCTATGATAAATATGGGCCCCAGATCAAATTGGTGGATTTACAGTCAACAATATTTATATACTTTGCCATATTTAGGAGCTCTTCCCTGACCCAGCTTTCTAGTCCTTTTTCCAACACTGACACCATCTCCCCAGACAATACCTTTAGCCTACCTGCATGTTAGCTGTTGGGCTCAGGCAAAAATTAGTAAAGTCATGGGCCCTTTGGAATATACCTGCCAATGCCCATGTCCAGCAGAAAAGCAATTACAGAAGCCAGACCTTCTACCTTCTGCACTTAATGATGATCCTGGGTCTATCCTCCCAGAGGGATAAAGAATAAGAAAACTGCCGGTGGAGGGGATGGGATACAGAACTCTGGTGGTGGGAACTGTGTAGAATTGTACCATTATCCAACAGACTTGTTGATGATAATTGTATCAACAACAACAACAAAATTTTTAGGGGGTCAGGCGGTAGTGCAGCAGATTCAGTGCACGTGGTACAAAGCACAAGGACCGGCATAAGGATCCCGGTTTGAGCCCCCGGCTCCCCACCTACAGGGGAGTCACTTCACAGGCAGTGAAGCAGGTCTGCAGGTGTCTATCTTTCTCTCCCCCTCTCTGTCTTCCCCTCCTCTCTTCATTTCTCTCTGCCCTATCCAACAATTAATGACATCAACAACAACAATAATAACAACAAAGGCAACAAAAGGTGGGGGGAAATGGCATCCAGGAGCAATGGATTCATAGTGCAGGCACTGAGCCCCAGCAATAACCCTGGAGGCAAAAAAAAAAAATTAAAGCACCTGGTTAAGCGCACACATTACAGGATGTAAGAACCCAGGTTCAAGCCCCTGGTCCCTACCTGCAGGGAGAAAGCTTCACGAGCTGTGGAGCAAGACTACAGGTGTCTCTGTCTCTCTCCCTCTCTGTCTCTCCATCCCCTCTAAGTTCTCCTCCTCTGTCTCTATCCAATAACAAATAAATTTAAATTTTTTTTTGAAAAAAAGCTTCATTTTTCCTTCCCAAAGGTCACCACCATTAACTCTGTAGTGTTCTTCCTGTATTTTCTTTTTCTTTATAGGGGCATTAATGTTTTACAGTCGACAATAAATACAATAGTTTGTACATGCATAGCATTTCTCAGTTTTCTACATAACAATACAACCCCCACTAGATCCTCCGTCATCCTTTTCCAGGACCTGTACTTTTCCCCCCACCCACACCAGAGTCCTTTATTTTGGTGCAATACACCAACTACAATTCAGGTTCTACTTGTGTTTTCTCTTCTGATTTTGTTTTTCAACTTCTGCCTGACAGTGAGATCATCCCATATTCATCCTTCTGTTTCTGACTTATTTCACTTAACATGATTTCCTCAAGCTCCATCCAAGATGGACTGAAAATGGTGAAGTCACCATTTTTAATAGCTGAGTAGTAGTATTCCATTGTGTATATATACCACAACTTAGCCACTCATCTGGGTTGCTTCCAGGTTTTGGCTACTACAAATTGTGCTGCTGTGAACATAGGTATATACAAATACATTTGGATGGATGTGTTGGGTTTCTTAGGATATATCCCCAGAAGAGGAATTGCAGGATCATAGAGTATGTCCAGTTCTAGCCTTCTGAGAGTTCTCTAATCTGCTGTCCAGAGATGTTGGACCAATTTACATTCCCGCCAGCAGTGCAGGAGGGTTCCTTTGACCTTACAACCTCTCCAACATTTGTTTTTCTGATATATGACATTTTCACAGGAGTGAAGTGGTATCTCATTGTTGTGTTTATTTGCATTTCTCTGACAATCCTTCCTGTATTTTCTCTAAGCAAATAAGCATACTGAATTTCTCTTGTCCCCGTCCCAAAGTTTTCTGTGTTAATTTGAGAAGATAATGTTAGGGGCCAGGTGGTGGTGCACCTGGCTGAGCACAGTTGTTGCAATGCTCAGGGAACTTGGGTTAAAGTCCCCAGTCCCCTGCAGGGTGAAAGCTTTGCGAGTCATGAAGCAGGGCTGCAGATATTTCTCTGTCTCTCTCCCTCTCTACCTCCCCACTCCCCTATTAATTTATCTGTCTCTATCCAAATATATATATATATATATATGAGAGAGAGAAGATAATGATAATCAACAGGGACCAGGAGCGAGCTCATCCTATAGGGAAGGAATGCATCTTACCATGGGTAAGGTTTCAGATCCCAGCATACATGATATCTGGATTCAAACTGTGGCCTCATGTGGGATTGTCACAGCATTAGGGAAGCTGCTCCACAGATGATGGAGCAGCACTGTAGCTTCCCATTCTCTCCTTGTTTCTCAGTCTTTTTATGAAATAGGATAAACATGTCACCCTGGGGGCAATCTGGGAGGTAGCTTAGCAGATAAAGTGCTGGATTTTCAAATATAAGTTCCTGAGTTCAGTCCCCGGCACGGCCACATACCATAGCAATGCCCTGATTCTCTCTCTCCTCCTCTCTCACTTATAAAATAAATAAAAGTGTTTAAAGATTTAAAAAGGGGGTCAGGTGGTACTGCAGTGGGTTAAGTGCACATGGTACAAAGCGTAAGGACCGGCATAAAGTTCAAGCCCCCAGCTCCCCGCCTGCAGGTAAGTCGCTTCACAGGTGGTGAAGCAGGTCTGCAGGTGTCTATCTGTCTTCCCCTCCTCTCTCAATTTCTCTGTCCTATCCAACAGCAATAACAACAGGTGCAACAAAATGAAAAAATTGGCCTCCAGGGGCAGTGGATTCCTAGTGCAGGCTCCAAACCCCAGTAATAACCCTTTAGACACACACACACACACACACAGAAAATAAACCTTTACAAAGTATTCCCATGATCAGTGAAAGGTACAAACACAGGTCTTAGACACAGACCACACACTGGTCAAATGTCAGCTGTACTGAATGAGCTGTCTCCCATTGCCCATCAGTGTTTTTTTTCTTCCCAGTCAGGGCTATTGTTGGGTCTTGGTGTCTGCACAATGAATCCACCACTATATATATAACTATCTATATACAGATATTTATAGATAAATATTTTTTTCACAGAGAGAAAATGAAGTGGGAGAAGTATACAGAGAAAAGACAGAGAGGGCAGGGTAGATAGCATTATGGTTATGCAAAGAGATTCTCATGCCTGAGGCTCTAAAGTCCCAGGTTCAATCCCCTGCAGGAGGAAACCTCATGAGTAGTGAAGCAGGGTTGCAGGTGTCTCTCTGTTTCTCTCTCCCTATCTCCCTCTCCCCTCTCAATTTTTCTCTTACTCTATCCAATAATAAGTATTTTTTAAATATTTATTTATTTATTTATTCCCTTTTGGTGCCCTTGTTGTTGATGATGATGTCGTTGTTGCTGGATAGGACAGAGAGAAATGGAGAGAGGAGGGGAAGACAAAGATAGGGAGAGAAAGACAGACACCTGCAGACCTGCTTCACTGCCTGTGAAGTGACTCCCCTGCAGGTGGGGAGCTGGGGGCTTGAACCGGGATCCTAAAGCCAGTCCTTGCACTTTGCAACAAATGTGCTTAACCCGCTATGCTACTGCCCGACTCCCCAAAAAGATTTTTTAAAAGAAAATGCCAGGCAGTGGTGCAGTGGGTTAAGGTCACATGGCACAAAGCACAAGGACTAGCTCAAGGATCTTGGTTCAAACCTCCGGCTCCCCACCTGCAAGGGGGGGGTCACTTCACAAGCAGTGAAGCAAGTCTGCAGGTGTCTGTCTTTCTCTCCCCTTCTCTGTCTTCCCCTCCTCTCTCAATTTCTCTCTGTCCTATCCAACAATAACCCTAACAACAACAACAATGGCAACAAATATGGGAAAAAATAGCCTCCAGGAGCAGTGGATTTATGGTGCAGGCACTGATCCCCAGTGATAACACTGGAGGCAAAAAAGAAAGAAAGAAAGAAAGAAAGAAAGAAAGAAAGAAAGAAAGAAAGAAAAAACAAATTGACACTGAGGACCTAATGATATTAGCACCTTCAGTTCCTATCCCCAAGAAATACCTTCAGGTAAACAAATGACAAGAAGTGTCAGAGTCTGGAGTGGGGCTTATAGTAATTCTGTTAGAGATGTTGACCCTTCTGGCAAGTCTTCTCTGAGGAGGGGACAACTTGGAGTATGGTTTCTTGGAGAGAAGTTTATGGGGCAGTGGGTAAAAGGAAGAACAGTAAGTAAAAGGTGCACTGAGTTCTTGTCAGGGTGTCAAGTATGGTTGAGGGCCAGAAAAATAGCTCACTTGGATAGTGTGCTTGCTTTGTCATGGGCACGATCCACATCTGAGTCTGGTTCCCACAGCCCTGAGGGAAGCTTCGCTGCTGTGGTGTCTTCCATATATATTTATTTCCCTTTTATTGCCCTTGTTGTTTTTTACTGTTGTTGTACTTATTATTGTTGTTGTTGATGTCATTGTTAGATAGGAGAGAAATGGAGAGAGGAAGACAGAGGGGGAGAGAAAGATAGACACCTGCAGACCTGCTTCACCGCCTGTGAAGCAACTCCCCTGCAGGTGGGGAGCCCAGGCCTCTAACAAGGATCTTTATGCCAATCCTTGCACTTCGCACCACATGTGCCTAACCCACTGCGCTACCGCCCGACCCCCTCATCTCTGGTTTATGGTGGTGCAGGGGATTGAACTTGAGACCTTGGAGCCTCAGGCATGAGAGCCTCTTTGCATAACCATTATGCTATTTACCTCTGTCCTCTCTTCCTTTTCTGTTTTAAAATGTCAGGCTGGGCATTGAAGTCCCACTGGTGAGGAGAAGGAAAAGAGAAGTATGACTATGAAGATCTTTTTTAAAATTTTTTTTAAATATTTACTTTCCCTTTTGTTGCCCCTGTTTTTTATTGTTGTAGTTATTATTGTTATTATTGATGTCGTTGTTGTTAGATAGGACAGAGAGAAATGGAGAGAGGAGAGGAAGACAGAGAGGGGAAGAGAAAGTTAGACACCTGCAGACCTGCTTCACCACCTGTGAAGCGACTCCCCTGCAGGTGGGGAGCCAGGGCCTCTAACTGGGATCCTTATGCTGGTCCTTGCGCTTGGCGCCACGTGCGCTTAACCCGCTGCGCTACCACCCGACTCCCGATTATGAAGATCTTATTTAATGTCCATACTCCAGGTGCGGAAGGACAGACAACTCCATTTACAGGAGAGAGCAGAGAGAATGGAGACAGGGTACCCTCTGCAGGGAAAAGCAGAGCTCAACAACAAAACTAAGGCTGTGGTTCCCACTGTCCTCAGGGAAATTAGTAGAGGAGAAAAGGCTCCAAATAGACCCTCGTGCACATGGGGCAAGTGAAGGGTCCTGGAAAAGAGCAGAGAATAGGAGGGCCAAGGAGGAGTAGCAAGAGGACCCGAGTAAGGTGCTTTCTTTTGTGGCCATAAGAGGTACGTTCTCTCTCTCTTTTTAAATTATCTTTACCTATTGGATAGAGACAGCCAGAAATCGAGAAGAGGGAGAGGAAGAGAGACACCTGCAACTCTACTTCACTACTTCTGAAGTTTTCCCCCTGAAAGGAAGAGACCAGGGGTTGAACGCTTGGCCTGGTGCGCTTAACCAGGTGCGCCACCGCCTGGCCCCAAGAGTCTCTTTGCTATCCAGCCGCGCCCAGAAGTGTTGTCCCTTAAACTCCCCGCAGGGCAGGTGCAGAACCGTTCTGGCTTCAGGCTTCACCTAAGGACTGGAGGGGGCGCGTTGCACCTCAAGCTGGTAGCTTGGCCAGAAGAATGTGGGCGGAGCAGAACGGCCTGGGACAGAAGAGTCAACGTAGCTCCGCCCCAACCATTGTGCGGTTCCTTCCAGAACCAATCAGGGTGCGGAATGCAAATGAAGGGCAGGGCGCCGTTCGGGAGAACCTTATTACTCAGTGCCGTGGCCTTCCGAGATCAGTTGTCAGTGGCTGCTGTCAAGCAAGGAGAGACTCCGGTGAGCAGGTCCATAAGGCGGCGCCAGGGATCTGGCCAGAGGGAGGGTCGGACATTCCCCAGATCCGGAGACAGTTGGAGACTGTGTGGACGACCTCGGGGGACAGTGAACAGACAGACACACCTGGGAGGCTTTGACCGGGGGAGGCGAATGAAGGACATGGGGTGCGGGGAGTGAGGGAGCCGCTGTCACAGAGGGATCCATGGAAGCCCGTGGGGACCCTCTCAACATCTTCCCGCCCAGTGTAGAGAGCAAACCGCAGCTGGCCTGCGGAACCCACGAGGGAGCAGGCAGGCAGCAGGCCTGAACACCCGCACCATGACCAGCTGCCACCGCCACTCAGGGTACCTGGCGGATGATGAGGCCAGCCGCCCCTATGTGGCTCGGGTGAGTGTGTCTTCCCCCCCCCCCCCCAGCTTTCTCTAGCCCTTTTCCATCTCCAATGACTGACTCGGAATCTCCTACATCTGTTCTTAGCACCTTTTTCTTTTACCCCCTCCTGAGCTCTAGTCACTCTTAATTTCACTCCCTGTCTTCTTATCTCCAGTGCCTGGGGGAGGGGGGACTTGAGCTAGAACCCCTGGAGTATGAGCGTGGGGTATTCTTTCCTTTTTCCTTTCTCCCTGTCTTTTAAAAAAACATTTCTATTTATTTATTACTGGATAGAGATAGAGAGAAATTGAGAGGGGAAGACAGAGAGGGAGAGAGAGGAGAGACAGCTGCAGCCCTGCTTCACTACTCATGAAACTCCCCCGCCCCCCCGTAGGTGGGACTGGGGACTTAACCCCAGGTCCTTTACGCACTGTAATGTATGTGTGCTTAACCAGGTGCCCCACCACCTGCCCCCCTTTTAAATTTTGTTTATTTATTATTTGATAGAGAAATTGAGAGGGAGGGGAGATAGGGAGAGAGACAGACACCTGCAGCCCTCCTTCACCACTTGTGAAGCTTTCTCCTTGCAGGTGGGGACTATGGGCTTTAACCCAGGTCTTTGCACACTGGTGTGTGTTCACTTAACCAGGTGTGCCACTGCAGGCCCCCCGAGCACAGTTTTCTCAGGTCCAAGACAGCCATGGGGAGCAGAGGAATTGTTGCAGGTGGTCTTTGAGGTGGAGCACTGGGACAGGGCTGCCCTGCTCTACACACAGACAAGGATCCTGAGCCAGGGGGTTCATAGCCTGTGTGAGGAAAACATCATCTTTCAAGACCCCCTAGGCCAGTGTTGAGCAAGCTGTGTCAGGAAAGTGTTCACAGAAACCCTAAATAGATCCTCACTTTGCAGAAGAGGAAATTGGACCTTAGGAGGGGACCACTGAGCAGTCACACAGGCTGAGGGTGGCAAAGCCAGGGTCCAAACTCTGTACTGCCTTATTCCAAAGCACAGTTCCTTTTACTGCCCACTGTACTCTCCACCTAGCTTTTGCTGCCCTAGGAGGCCCTAGGGGACCCTTCCTACTGTGGGACACCCCTGCCCACTGTGTCATGCCTGTCTGCTCAGGTGCAGCCACCTAAGAAGCCACTGTTTCCAGAAATGAGACAAACGTCCAGGCTGGGCTTCATGCCACACCCACCACCAGCAAGCAGCGCTGGGCTTGTTGGTCACTACCGAAATTCAAAGGGCCCTCAGCCCTTTGGCAACTTTATGGACTTCCTGGTTGAGGGCCAGGTGCTGGATAGCCTGCAGACAGTAGTAGAGGAAGCAACGGAGCGCGTGGCCACCATGAAGACAGATGCTGGGATGCCACTGGTGGAGGTGCTGGACCCACTGGAGGTGCCATGTATTGGGCGTCGGGTGCGGGCCAGGCCCAGTCTTAGTACTGTACACAGGCACCGCACCCAACCCAGCCTCTGTACTGGGTACCCTAACAACTACCCATCATGCTCCAGCTCTGCATCTGACTCTCATAGCAGCTTTACAGCTGGCTGGATGGGTTCTCATAGCCGGGACAGTGACCCAGGCACCCATGGCTTAGGCCATCTGCCACCCATAAAGGATAGACTCCTGCTGGAGAAGAACCTCAAAAGACTCCTGCGAATGGAGAACAAAGGGGTGAGATCTGGGGTCAAGAAAGGGAGTAGGGTGGACCCCAGCCCAGAGCCCAGGACCAGGGGATACGTCTGACTTGACTACCCCTGGATGCTTCTGAGAACCTCTCTCTCTCTCTCTCTCTCTCTCTCTCTTTCTCTCTTTAAGCCAGAGCACTGCTCAGCTGTGGCTTATGGAGGTACAGGGGATTGAACTCAGGACTTTGAAGCCTTAGGCGTGAGAGTCTCTTCACATAACCATTATGCTCTCTACCCCCACCTGAACCACCCTCTCTCTGCAGAAAGCCCTGGGTCTGTCCTCCCAGAGGGACTCCCTGTTCTGTGACTCACTGGGCAGCCGGACCAGTAGCCAGTGGACCTCAGAGGAGCCTCTGTCCTGGGTCTCAGGCCTGATGCGCTCCAGCTCAAGCACACCTGAAATATCGGAGGCAGGCCCTGGAGAGCGAGATCTGATCTTCCTCAATCGAGAGTTCAACAAAGAGATCAAATCTTTGCTGAGCCAGCCCCAATCCTGTGACCTGCATGGCTACAGTTCTCTCCGAGAGCCCCATCGTACCCTGGACTTCTTGGCAGAGCACCACCTCTTTCCTGACCTGCAGCATGTGGTCAGCCAGGCTGTTGATAAGCTCAGCCATGCCCTGCGCCATAATGGCTGTCCTCTCTTCCCAGTCTTCACATCGAAAGGATCTGAGGCCACCGCAGAGCCTAACACCAACTCTACTCCAAGCATATACACTAATCAGGAGTTGCTTCATGAGCGCAAAAATCCCAGGAATCCAATCCCCACATCTTCCAACCTTAAAATGGTTCGAAGCAAAAACAACAAAGGCAGAGGAGAGGGCAAGCCCAAGGAAGGCAGGTCCCCTGTGGCTAGTGCCTATGTGACCAACAGATTCAGGCTCCAGGGGACGTACATGGAAGATTCCAAGGTCCCCAGACCCTCACCTCACCCCTGGCAGGAGTCTCCTTACTGGGATCCTGAAGTCCAGAGGCCACCCATGTCTGCTTCTGGGTTGGTGAGCTCCAGGCAAAGAGCTGAGCCCTATAGAGGCCTCCACATCACCTTGCCCTCCCATGGGATCAGGGTAGAAAAGCCCTCTGACCCAACTCACTCCATCACCCCCGACAGAGATTCACCTGCCTCTCCTTGCCTTGTCTCCTCCCACTTCCTCCCAAAACACCCTCAAACCACCATGGTAAGAAACTACTACCCATTTCCCACCTCACTTGCCTCAAGGGTGTGGGTGAGGGGGGCCTGGATGCAGCCAAGAGGCTTCTATAGCCCCTGCTGCTAGCACCCATGGTCTCACTTGGCAGGTGCCCAGACTCCAGGTCTTGCCCTGTCCTGTAGAAACCAACTGAGCAGAGGGTCAGATGGTGGGGGGGAAGGGGGGCAGGAAACCTGACCCAGCTGCTAGTGAGTATTTTTAAAAAGTGAATAAAGACTTTATTATTCTGGGTATATTTTGTAAACACTTGCATATGGGTCTCAAAGGTAACTCCTTGGACAGCTGATTTAGCCCAAAGTGGGAGCCTGTATCCTAGGCCAAGTCCACTCTGACCTCATGGCTATGGCCTAGAATAATACTGCCTTATACTGCTGAAGGAAGTCACATAGGAAGTATATGTACATAGGGGAGGTAGGCTTAACCTGGTGGACCCCAGCACAAGCCCCAATCAGTCTTTTACCTATCAAGGCCCAAGAACCCTTCCCTTCCCTCTGAACCTTGGCCTGACTAAGAACCTGTGGGAGCCCAGCCTGTCCAAGCTCAGGTCTGGCTGACCCTAGGCCTGGCAGGTTTGGTACAGTGCTGTGACTCTGGTAAGTGTGACTGGTGCCCAGCTGTTGAGCTGAATAGCACAGCTGGTGTGATGAGGCTATATGCTTAGTGCAACAAGTGCAACAAGTGTGGTGTCATCAGGGGTGACTTGTAGGGTGCCCTGGGGGCCAGGGCATCCCTGGTGGTATGACATGTATCCTTTTCCCTCCCTGGCTGCTACACAGAACTCCAGTAGTAAAGGCACAAAGAAGAAGCCACAGTCCCCTACTTCACCCATCTCCTCCACAACCGAATCTGGAGTGTCTGAGCCCTGGCAGAATGATATCATCAACTACTTGACTGAGCAGGCCACCTCCTTGCTTCTCTGCAAGTACAAGTACGAGAAGGACCTCACCAAGCAGCTGGGTTTCATCTCCTTCTCCGTCATCGAAGCCCTCATGGATCTCTTCTTGGGCCTCAAGAAGGTGAAGGGATCCCGTATCCGTCTGTCCTCCCAGATTGACTGGAACTGCCTGGTGAAGAGGCTGGAGGAGCTTGAACATTCCCACCAGACAGCACAGCATGGGGCCTGGAAGGGCTCCCGCCCAGGCTTCCATTCTGGATCCAGATTTGGGTCCTGGCTTGAGCCCCACCATGGGTCCCGCCCTGGGTCTCGTCATGGGTCTCAGGTGGGGTCGCAGCAGACCTCAAGGCATAGTGTAGAGGTCTCCAAGGAGGTTTCCAACACAGAACAAGACGAGACCAACGTAGAACCTGATGGCACCATGCAGCCAGCCCTCCAGACAGAGGTGCTGGGTGCCCCACTGGAAGCCCCTCTGGAGAACACCCCACCTGAGGAGCAGGAGCCCACTGCCCTGTCAGAATCCAAACTCTCTGTGTCCTCTAACACTAAAGTGGACTACACTCAGTTCATGCAAGGCGAGACCAAGGATGACAGAAGGAATAGCAAGGAGGCCAGCATCTTCCCTGAGCCCAACTATGAGTCTGAGTACTGGCCTGACTCTCAGGAAGTAGAAATTTCTCCCAGCCCCTCCTCAGAAATGGACCATGATGACCCTCCATGACACCCCCCAAAACCATCCCCAGATCTCAATTCCTTGCTCCTCCTGCTCCAACAAAATGTTGTGCAGCCAGCTAGCCCTGCCCCGAACAGAGGGCAAAGGAATGAGTGCCTGCATGGACCTCTGCTGAGCCCCTCCCCGTAAATAAAGAGAACTGGAGCTTGTGTTGCTGCCTCAGGACTTTCTTAGTAGGAGATTCACCCTGCTTCCCTGCCTGTGCACCTGCCCTTGGCGACCTCCTCCATGGGACCAGCCCTAGCTGTGCTGTGGCCCCAGAGCCTGACTCTACAGGCTCTGCTCTAGCACCAGTCCCTGCTCATTATGGTGGTACTCTAACTTGCATTTTCTCCTGGTTCTCTGAGCCTCTTAGGACTCATAGCTCCTGTGCACCAGGGTCTCTAGAGGTCCCTGTCCCTCTCCACTCGCATCTTCTCTGTTCTATCAAGTAAAAAGGGGGGAGGGGCATGCGTTGGGAGCAGTGGATAGATTAATGATGCAAGAACTGAGAACACAGTGATAACCCTGGTGGCAAACAAAGAAAAAACAGTCCAGGAGCATTGGATTCATAAGCGTGAATGCTGGAGTTTGATTTCCAGCATCAAATTTGGTAGAGTGATGCTCTGGTTCTCTCTCCCTACTCTATCAATATTTCCCCCATTTTTTGTTACCCTTATTATTGCTGCTATTGTTGGATAGGATAGAGAGAAATTGAGAAGAGATGGGAAAGACGGGGGACAGGAAGAAAGATACCTATAGACCTGCTTCACAGCTTGTAAAGTGAACCAAAGGATCACTTTGGCATATGCTATGAGGCAGTGCCTGGGATACGACTCAGACTACTACTGCTCCTCTTCCTACTTCCCAGAACACTGCTCAGCTTTGGCTTATGGTGGTGTGCTGGGCAGTGAACCTGGTACTTCAGAGTTTAAAGCTGAGAGTCTTTTTCATATCCACTATGCTATCTCCCCAACCTGGTCAGCTGATTCTCCTGGTACTCTCTCCCCTCTGCTCTCATAAAACAAAACCAAACAGAAAACACCTTGAGGGGAGTCAGGTGGTAGCGCAGCGGGCTAAGCGTATGTGGCGCAAAGCTCAAGGACTGGCGTAAGGACCCCGGTTCGAGCCCCCGGCTCCCCACCTGCAGGGGAGTCGCTTCACAGGCAGTGAAGCAGGTCTGCTGGTGTCTATCTTTCTCTCCACCTCTTTGTCTTCCCCTCCTCTCTCCATTTCTCTCTGTCCTATCCAACAACAATGACATTAACAATAACTACAACGAGGGTACCAAAAGGGAATGAATAAATAAATAAATAAATAAATAAAACACCTTGATCAGATGTCTTAAGAACCTGAACTCCGGAGTCAGGTGGCAACGCAGTGGGTTAAGCACAGGCAGCACAAAGCGCAAGGACAGGGTAAGGATCCTGGTTTCAGCCCCTGGCTCCCCACCTACAAGGAAGTCGCTTCACAGGTGGTGAAGCAGGTCTGTAGGTGTCTTTCTCTCTGTCTTCCCCTCCTCTCTCCATTTCTCCTTGTCCTAACAACGACATCAATAAGGACAATAATAACAACAATAAAAAAACAAGGGCAACAAAAGGGAATAAATAAATATTAAAAAAATAATAACCTGAACTCAAGGACAAACAGAATGGCGAGTGGAGGCCCAGGAAAGCCATAATTGGACATGAAAATCTACTTATAGTGTGAGCTGGGTAGATGGTCTGCAGCAGGCAGGAAAGAGGGTAAGTTAGGAGACCTATAAAGAGTTGAAAGAGAGAGAGCCCAGTTGGCTTCTGCTCTGGGATCTACTTCTGCTCTGGGATCTCTGCTATACTCAGAAATCTGTCTTTACCTGCTGCTTTCTGTGTATGCCCTCTCCTGGTCCTCTACACATAGTGAGAAGCCATCAGGAGGTCCAGACCGTGGTGCAACTGGTTAAGCACACAGTGAGCAAGGACCAGGTTCAAGTCCTTAGTCCCCACCTGCAAGGGGAAAGCATCACAAGTGGTGAAGCAGGGACGCAGTTGTTTCTGTCTCTCATCATCATCTCTTTTTTCTTCTTTTTTTTTTGTCTCCAGGGTTATTGCTGGGGCTCAGTGCCGGCACTACAAATCCATGGCTCCTGGCAGCCATTCTTCCTATTTTATTGGATAAGACAGAGAAATTGAGAGAGGAGAAGGAGATAAAGATGGAGAGAGAGAGACAACTGCAGACCAGCTTCACAGCTTGTGAAGCTTCCCAGCTACAGGTAGGGAGCAGAGACTGGAACCCAGATCCTTGAGCAGGTCCTTGCGCTTACTACTATGTGCCCTTAACCAAGTGCACCACCACTGCCCCCCCCCACTCTATTGGATAGAGACAGCCAGAAATTGAGAGAGGGAAAGGGGTGATAGGAAGAGAGAGTGAGAGAGTTGCAGCCCTGCTTCATCACTCACAAAGCTTTCCCCTTATAGGTGGGGATGAGGGGCTTGAATCTGGATTCTTGTGCACTGTAACGTATGTGCTCAACCAGGTGCACCACCACCCAGCCCCACTCTCTCCCTCTCTATTTCCCCAACCCCTCTCAATTTTTCTCTGTCTCTATCCAATAATAAAAACTTAAAAAGCCATCAGTGACTCTTGTCAGGTGACATAATTTGAGGCTTCTATTTTTAGGCACAAATAGTTTTCCTGAATGAAAAATGCCTTGTAGGGGCCTGAGTTGCAGGAGCAAGAGAAATTATTAGGAAGTGGTAGGGGAGACAGAGTGGTCTGAAAACAGTACCGTGAGCCATAGGAGAGAAGCTTCACAACCTGCTTTGGAGTCAGAGCCATGGAAAGAGGTTGAATTATGTGGCTGGAGATGGCTCAGTTGGTAAAGCATATTCCTTATATACCTGAAATAGACCTACCAGCTTTTTCTAAATGGAGACCTGGCAGTGGTAGATAGCATAATGGTTATGCAAAGAGACTCTCATGCCTGAGGCTCCAAAGTCCCAGGTTCAATCCCCTGCACCACCATAAGTCAGAACTGATCAGTGTTCTGATAAATAAAAAATAAATAAAAAAAAAAAAACGGATACCCCAAATCTACATCTGCAATATTCTTGCCTTTAGATTTATGATTTGTCAACACTTTGTTCTGCTTTATGTCTTAACTCTTTTTTAGCTACCAGGTTCCAGGTGCTACTGTGATGCTGACCTGACTTCCTTGGGCAGACAACTCTACTAATGTGTCTTGGAGCCCTGCCTCTCTGGATCCCTGTCCCACTAGGGAAAGAGACACAGGTTGGGAGTATGGATCGACCTACCAATGCCCATGTTCAGTGAGTAAGCAATTACAGACCTTTCACCTTCTGCACCCCATGGTGATCCTGGACGGATACTTCTAGACAGATAAAGAATAGGAAAGCTATAAAGGAAGGGGACTGGATATGGAGTTCTGGTGGTGGGAATTGTGTGTAGATGTACCCCTCTTATCCTGTAGTCTTGTCAATATTTCCATTTTATAAATAAAAGTGTGAAAAGAAAGGAAGAGAGAGAGAGAGGGAGAGAGAGAAAGAAAGAAAGAGAGAGGGAGAGAAATGACTGCTGGAAACAGTGGAGTCACATAGATACCAAGCCCTAGTAATAACCCTCACTGGGTGGGGGGAAAACCAAGAGAGAAAAATATGGCAGGGCTGGGGAGACAGCATAATGGTTATGCAAAATACTTTAATACCTGAGACTGGGAGGTCCCAAGTTCAGTCACACTACCATAAACCAAAGTTAAGCTGTGTTCTGATATTTGATATGTGTGTGTGTGTGTGTGTGTGTGTGTGTAACTTTTTTTTTTTAAAACAGAGCACTGCTCAGCTCTGGCTTATGGTGGTGTGGGAGATTGAACTGGCACTTTGTGTTGGATAGTATGCCAGCTCCCCCTGGCTTCTGCTTAACCATATGCCTATATAGGGATAGATTTAATCCCATTCAAAGCTTTGGTCTATTTACATAAATCACTTTTACATTTACATATAGCACCACACTCCCTCCAGGGCATTGGTGATTTAGTGGTAGAATTCTCACCTGCTCCGCCCCCTCTCCTTGTCACATCCTGATCCTCTCCTTGTCACACCCTGATCTTCCACCAGTCACTTTTCGCTCCACCCTCTCTATGTCACATCCTGTTTCCACCCTACTTGGAGAGTATAAAAACAGCTGCTCTTCTGATTAAAGACACTTGGAAATTGCTTTCTGGCTCCGAGAGTTCCAGAGTGTATCTCCTGCGAAGTTAGTGCGGCACGAGTTCCTGATCCCTCTCCCACGCAGCAGCCTCGATCGGCTCCAGTTGAGTTCTCTCCAACCCAGAGAACACTAGCTCAGGAAGAAGCACCCTCAGTCTATCCCGGCACTTTGGAGCCTCAGGCATGAGGGTCTCTTTACATGACCATTATGCTATCTACCCCTGCCCCCAGGTCTATATATTTATCTCAATAAAATAAGATTTTAAAAAGGGAAAAATATGGCAACAATAAAAAGAATTCTGAGTTTGGGGCTGGAAAAATAGCTCACTTGAATAGTGTGCTGCTATGCCAGGTTCAAGCCCAGCCCCCACAGCACCAAAGAAACTTTTGGTGGTGTGATCTCTTTTCTCCTCCTCTCCCTCTTTCCCTCCCTCCTTTCTAGCTTCCTTCCCTTCATCTCTGTCTCTATCTAAAAAGTAAAAATTTAAAAATAAAAAAAATCCCAAGTTTGAGGCTGAATGGAGGTGCTGAGACACAGAAACTGGGGAGGGAGCAGTTAGAGGGGTGATATCAAGGACTCTTCTTTGTACATATAAAGGGTGAGATGCCTGTTAGTATGTCTAAGAGGACAAAAGCATTACTCCATGTGACCTTGGAGGGAGATGTTATAGTAACTAAAGCACTGGCATTACAAGCATGAGGTTTTGAGATCTATCCCCAGCATTGTATGTGCTAGAGTGATGTTCTGGTTCTCTCTCTCTTTTTTTTTTAATCTTTTTTTATTGGATAGACACAGTCAGAGGTCAAGAGGGTAGGGGGAGATAGAAAGAGAGATACCTGCAGCCCTGCTTCACCACTTGCAAAGCTTTCCCCCTGCAGGTGGGGACCAGGGGCTGGACCTGGATCCTTGTGCACTGTAACATGTGCGCTCTACCAGGTACTCCACCACCTGTCATCTTCTCTCTTTCTCATAAATAATTATTTTTTATAAATATTTATTTATTCCCTTTTGTTGCCCTTGTTGTTTTATTGTTGTTGTCATTGTTGGATAGGACAGAGAGAAATGGAGAGAGGATGGGAAGATAGAGAGGGGGAGAGAAAGACACCTTGCAGACCTGCTTCACTGCTTGTGAAGCGACTCCCCTGCAGGTGGGGAGCCAGGGGCTCAAACCGGGATCCTTATGCCGGTCCTTGCGCTTTGTGCCTCATGCGCTTAACCTGCTGCGCTACCGCCCGACTCCCAAATAAATTAATTATTAAAAAATGGTAGCGTTTGGGTCCATGATTGCTCAACAATTTGTTTGGCTTTGTATGTTAACTCTCTTTTCAGTCACCAGGTTCCAGGTGTCATCAGGATGCCGGCCAGACTTCCCTGGATTGAAGACACCACCAATGTGTCCTGGAGCTCAGCTTCCCCAGAGACCCATCCTACTAGGGAAAGAGAGAGGCAGACTGGGAGTATGGACCGACCAGTCAACGCCCATGTTCAGCGAGGAAGCAATTACAGAAGCCAGACCTTCTACCTTCTGCAACCCTCAATGACCCTGGGTCCATGCTCCCAGAGGGATAGAGAATGGGAAAGCTATCGGGGGAGGGGGTGGGATATTGAGATTGGGCGGTGGGAATTGTGTGGAATTGTACCCCTCCTACCCTATGGTTTTGTTAATTAATCCTTTCTTTAAAAAAAAAATGGTAGCGCAAGCACTGGCATAAGGATCCCGATTGGAATCCCAGCTCCCCACCTGCAGGGGAGTCGCTTCACAGGTGGTGAAGCAGGTCTGCAGGTGTCTCTCTCTCCCCCTCTCTGTCTTTCCCTCCTCTCTCCATTTCTCTCTGTCATATCCAACAACAGCAATGACAACAATAACAATACCGACAATAACAAGGGTAACAACAAGGGCAACAAAATGGGAAAAATAGCCTTCAGGAGCAGTGGATTCGTAGTGCAGGCACCGAATCCTAGCGATAACCCTGGAGGCAAAAAATAAAATAAAATCTAGTGGTCCAACAGCCTTACGACCTTGCAGCTGGGAGCACAAGGTCGGGGCAGGAGAGTATGAACGAGGAATCCAGGATCCAGGATGAAGGGATTCAGTGGATAGGTGTCCATGGAGACCTTGAACCCTTAAGCTCGTAACCAGGGCCTCATCTGTCGCTGGGTGGAGTCAGCGCCTCATGCGCAGCAGGCCCCTCCCCTAGGCGCTCAATGGCCGAGCCTCGGAAGTATGGACCAATCATAGTTCTCCTCGTGTCTCCGGCTCCTCCCCGCCTCCTAGTGGCCGCCCTTGAACGTTTAGGACCAATGGGAGCGCAGCAGGAGAGCCGTGCTGGCTGATGACTGGCTGCCGCGGCGGGTTCTGTCAGCGTCGGATTGGCCCTGCGGAGGCGGAAGCGGCAGGAGAAACCGGGCTGACCGAGCCTCTCCGGGGCGATGTGGAGCGCGGGCCGCGGTGGAGCTGGCGTACCGGCGTTGCTGGGCCTCCTTGTGGCACTGTTAGTGCGGGGCGGCGACGCCGCCAAGACCAGCGCGGGGCTCGTGACCTGCGGGTCGGTGCTGAAGCTCTTCAACACGCAGCACCGGGTGCGGCTGCACTCGCATGACATCAAATATGGATCTGGTGCGCGGACCGGGGCGGGGGGTGTCGCCGGGCTGCGGGGGGGGGGGCGGAGCCGGAGCCGTTGGGGCTCGGGGCCAGCGGCTGAGGTGGGCGGGCAGCCCCGGGATCCCGGCTGACGGCAGCCCGGGGTGGGGTGGGATGTCACCCCGCAGGCAGCGGCCAGCAGTCGGTGACGGGCGTGGACTCGTCGGACGACGCCAACAGCTACTGGCGGGTCCGGGGCGGCGCGGAGGGCGGCTGCCCGCGCGGGGCCCCGGTGCGCTGCGGACAGGCGGTGCGTCTGACCCACGTGCTCACCGGCAAGAACCTGCACACGCACCACTTCCCGTCGCCGCTGTCCAACCACCAGGTGAGGCCCCACCTGCCGTCTCGGGGACTGCTCGCGCGCTCGGACCCTGACCCTCGCCTCCTTTGGCCGCCGTGGCCGCCCCCGCCCCCTCCGGCTGAGAGCGGGTGTCAGTGCGGAGCCAGAGCCGAGCTCCCCCTTCCGGGGACGCACTCACCCGGCACCCAGCTCTCAGCCTCGCTGCTGGACAGATGGACAATTCCTCTTCCTGGAGCTGGCCTGGGCGGGTGGGACCCTGCGGGGGGGACCCTCCCCTCCGAGAGAGAGAGGGACGCGGGCTGGGCCTATAAGAGGTGCAGGCTACAGAAAGTAAGAAATCTTCAGAAGTGGTGAAGCAGGGCTGCAGGTGTCTCTCTGCCTCTCTATCACCCCCTCCCCTCTCAATTTCTCTCTGTCTCTATCCAATAATAAAGAAATAAGTATTTTAAAAAAAGAAATCTTGACTGTCAGACTGTGAGGTTTTCTTTCCTTCTTTCTTATCTTTATTTATTTATTGGATAGAGGCAGCCAGACATTGAGAAGGGAGTGGGTAGAGAGGGAGAGAGACACCTGCAGCCCTGCTTCACTGCTCATGAAGCTTCCCCCTGCAGGTGTGGGTCAGGGGCTTGAACCTGGGTCCTTGCGCACTGGAACATGTGCACTCAACCAGGTGCACCACCACATGGTCCCTCTTTTTTCTTTTCTTCTCCTCCTCCTCCTCCTTTTTTTTTTTTTTTACCAGAGGAATGCTCAACCCTGTCTTATAATGGGATTGAATCTGGGACCGTTGGTGCCTCAGGCATGAACTGCAGGCTGGAGAGATCCAGCCTGAGAGGCTGGATTTTTTTTTAATTTCTTTATTGGGAGATTAATGTTTTACATTCGACAGTAAATACAATAGTTTGTACATGCATAACATTTCTCATTTTTCCACATAACAATATAACCCCCGAGATGCTGGATTATATATTGAGCCACAGGAGGGGAATGAGTGTCAGATGAGCTAGAACAGGGTAAACAGTGCCCTGGGAGGCGGTAAAGTGAATATAGTGTTTACCTCTGAAGTATGAGATCACAAGTCTGGCATTCAGATGTGCCAGAGTGATGCTCTGACTCATAAATAAATAAATAACAATTTTAATATTTACCTATTTTTTTCATGGTTTTTTTAAACTGCTGGTTTTTTATTTTTATTTAGTTATTTCCTTTTGTTGCCCTTGTTTTGTTGTTGCAGTTACTGTTGTTGATGTCGTTGTTGGACAGGACAGAAAGAAATGGAGAGAGGAAGGAAAGACAGAGAGGGGGAGAGAGAGATAGCCACCTGCAGACCTGCTTCACCGCCTGTGAAGCGTCTTCCCTGCAGGTGGGGAGCCGGGGGCTGGAACCAGGATCCTTATGCCGGTCCTTGTGCTTTGCACCACCTGCACTTAACCTGCTGCGCTACCGCTGACTCCCCAATATTTACCTATTTTTAAAAATATTTTTAATATTTTCCCTTTTGTTGTCCTTGTTTTTATTGTTGTAGTTATTATTGTTGTTATTGATGTTGTCGTTGCTGGATAGGACAGAGAGAAATGGAGAGAGGAGGGGAAGACAGAGGGAGAGAGAAAGACAGACACCTGCAGACCTGCTTCACCGCCTGTGAAGCGACTCCCCTGCAGGTGGGAAGCCGGGGGCTCCAACCAGGATCCTCACGCCAATCCTTGTGCTTTGCACCAGCTGCGCTTAACACGCTGTCCTTCCACCCGACTCCCTTACCTATTTATTAAATAGAGTGTTTCACACTAAGAGAGAAAGAAGCCAGAACACCACTCTCAATACATGTGGCTTCAGAGCTCAAAAGAGGTGCCTCAAGCATGAGGGTCCTTCATTTTATCAGCTGATCTGTCTTCCTGGATAAATTACTCTTTATTTTATTTATCTATTTATTTATTGCCTCCAGAGTTATTGCTGGGGCTTTGTGCCTGCACTACAAATCTACTGTTCCTGGAAGCCATTTTTCCTATTTTTTTTGTCCATGTGCCCTTGTTGTTGTTGTTGCTGCATAGGACAAACAGAAATTGAGAGAGAAGGTGAAGACAGAGAGGGGGAGAGACAGACACTTGCAGCCCTGCTTCACTGTTTGTGAAGAGGACCCTCTGCAGGTGGGGAGCTGGGGGCTCTAACCAGGATCCTTATGCTGGTCCTGCGCTTTATGCCATGAGCGTTTAACTCACTGCACTACTGCTGGCTCCCAAATTAATCTATTTAAAAATTGTAAAGGGGGTAAGGCAGTGGCACACCTGGTTAAGTGCACATGTTAACGTGCATAAGGACCCGGGTTTAAGCCTCTGGTCACCACCTTCATGAAGAGGGAAAGCTTTACAAGTGGTGAAGCAGGGCTGCAGGTGTGTCTCTATTTGTCTCTTTCTCTATCCTTCCTCTCAATTTCTTTTTTTAATATTTATTTAATTTATTCCCTTTTGTTGCCCTGTTTTATTGTTGTAGTTATTACTGTTGTTGTTACTGATGTCATTGTTGGATAGGACAGAGAGAAATGGAGGGAGGAGGGGAAGACGGGGGTGGGGGGGAGAGAAAGATCGACACCTGCAGACCTGTTTCACTGCTTGTGAAGCGACTCCCCTGCAGGTGGGGAGCCCGGGACTTGACTTTGTGCCACGTGTGCTTCACCCATTGCGTTAGCACCCGACTCCCCATTCCTCTCAATTTCTATATATCCTGTGAAATAAAGTTTTTTAAAAAGGGCAGGGGTAGATAGCATAATGGTTTTGCAAAGAGCCTCTCATGCCTGAAGCTCCAACATCCCAGGTTCAATTCCCTGCACCACCATAAACCAGAGCTGAGCAGTGCTCTGGTAAAATTAATTAATTAATTTTTAAAATTAAAAAAAAAATTTAAAAATTAAGAAATAATTGTAAAGAAATGCACTGGGGAGGTGGTGCAGTGAAGAAAGCATTAGACTCCAGCATGAGGTCATGAGTTCAATCCCTGACAGCACATGTACCAGAGTAATACTTTAATTTTCTCTCTCTCATTAGTAACTAAATAAAATTTTTTAAATAAACCTATTTTTAAAAAATAAAATAAAAATTTTAAGGAAAAGTAAAGAAGCCTGGGAGGTGGCACAGTGGATAAATTGTTAGACTCCCAAGCATGATGCCCTAAGTTCAGTCCCTGGCATCACATATGCTAGGGTGAGTTTCTGATATCTCTATCTTTTGTATATTTATCTATTTATTTACTCCAGCACTGCTCAGTTCTGGCTTATGGTGGTGCTGAGGATTAAACCTGGGTCCTTGGAGCCTCAGGTATGAATGTCTTTTTTTGCACAACCACTGTACTCTCCCTGGCCCTGGTTCTCTCTCTCTTTTTCTAATAAATAAATCTGGAGGAAAAAAATGAAGAGGGAGAACTTGAAGGAGAGAGGAAAAGACTAGCTCTGTGGAGGCAACAGCCACACTACACAGATAGGAAGGGGGGCATGCTTGTCTTTGAAGAGCCCATGTTGGAAGGTAGTGGCTGGATGGTGTGTGGTGGGAAGGTATTAGGGTCCCATTTTTGCACCTGTGGAAACAGGCTCAGAAATGTGAAGGGAAGGACCTATGACCCAATGCCTTGAGTACGAGTACCCCTGCCAGGCAGGTACTCACTGTGCCCTCTGCGATGACAATGCCCCCTACCCTTAGGAAGTGAGCGCCTTTGGGGAAGACGGCGAGGGCGATGACCTGGACCTGTGGACAGTGCGCTGCTCAGGGCAGCACTGGGAGCGGGAGGCCTCTGTGCGGTTCCAGCACGTGGGTACCTCAGTGTTCCTGTCAGTGACCGGGGAGCAGTATGGGAGTCCGATCCGAGGGCAGCACGAGGTACACGGCATGACCAGCGCCAACACTCACAATACATGGAAGGCCATGGAAGGCATCTTTATCAAGCCCGGTGCAGACCCTTCTGGTGGTCACGATGAACTCTGAGTGCCCCAATGGCAGAATGGAGGGCTGCTGGGAAGGGACTCTGCAGGGCGATGCTTGGGGAAGACTTTGGGTTAATAGGGGTTTTCAAGTGCCTTTGTGATTAAAGAGTGTTGGTCTCTGTGTTTTTATTTTTTTGTTCATCAGGATCTCACAATGTATACTACCACCACTCCAGGCTGATTTTTTTTTTCCTTAACCCCTATTTCTTATTTCAAAGAAAGGGAGTGATCTGGGAGTCAGGCGGTAGTGCAGTGGGTCAAGTGCACATGGCGCAAAACACAAGGACTGGCATAAGGATCCCAGTTCAAGCCCATGGGTCCCCACCTGCAGTGGAGTCGCTTCACAGGCAGTAAAGCAGGTCTGCAGGTGTGTCTCTTTTTCTCCCCCTCTCTGTCTTCCCCTCCTCTCTCCGTTTCTCTCTGTCTTATCCAACGACGACGACGACGACGACAACAACAACAACAATAAAAAACAACAAAAGGGAAAATGAATAAATAAATATAAAAAAAATTTTTTTAAGGGGGAGTGATCCCTTAGCAATACCCATGGAGCTTCTCCCCCACACCCCCCCATGCTATGTTGCTTCCATGTGGTGCTAGGGCTTAAACCCTGGGTTTGAAAATAGTAATATGGGGAGTCGGGCGGTAGCGCAGTGGGTTAAGCGCGAGTGGCGCCAAGCGCAAGGACCGGTGTAAGGATCCCGGTTCGAGCCCCCTGTTCCCCACCTGCAGGGGAGTCGCTTCGCAGATGGTGAAGCAGGTCTGCAGGTGTCTGTCTTTCTCTACCCCCCTCCGTCTTCCTCTCCTCTTTCCATTTATCTCTGTCCTATCCAACAATGATGACATCAATAACAACAATAATAACTACAATAATAAAACAAGGGCAACAAAAGGAAATTGAAAAAAAAAAGTAATATGTGGGGGCCAGGCAGTGGTGCAGCAGGCTAAGTGCACATGGCACAAAACGCAGGGACCAGTGTGAGGATCTAGGTTTGAGTCCCGGCTCCCCACCTGCAGGGGGTTCTCTTCACGAGCTCTAAAGCAGGTCTTCAGGTGTCTGTCTTTCTATCCAATAACAAAAACAAGGGCAACAAAAAATGGGGAAAATGGGCTCCGGAAGCAGTGGATTCATAGTACAGGCAAGCCCCAGTGATAACCCTGGAAGCAAAATGAAAAGAAAATAGTAAGATGTAAAGATGTATGCCCTACCTGGTGTCCTGGTGTACTATCTCCCAGTTCACTCTGGTATATATAAAAAAAAAAAAAAAAGGAAGGAGTGGGGGGAGGCGGTGTTGAACCAGTTAAGCACATATAATACTAAGTGCAAGGATCTGGGTTCAAACCCATGGCTCCCCACTTGCAGGGGAGATGCTTCACAAATGGTGAAGAAGGTCTGCAGGTGTCTTATCTTTCTCCTCTATTTCCCCCTTCCCTCTCAATTTCTCTGTCCTATCCAGTAAAATGGAAAAAATAGCTGACAGAAGTAATGGATTCGTAGTGCTGGCACCGAGCCCCAGCAGCAACCCTGGAGGCAAAAAAAAAAAAAAGAAAAATCTTTATTCTCTGGCCTTAAGTCTATAAACATGTCACCCACCACCTTTTTTTTTTTGGGGGGGGGAGGACTGGTGAGGTGTTTTGTTCTCATTCCTTTATATCTTTCTCTTATGGTGCTTTTTTTTTTTTAAAAATATTTTTAAAATACTCCCTTTTGTTGCCCTTGTTTTATTGTTTTAGCTATTATTATTGTTTTTTATATTGATGTTGGATAGGACAGAGAGAAATGGAGAGAGGAGGGGAAAACTGGGGAAGAGAAAAATAGACACCTGCAGACCTGCTTCACCACTTCAAGTGACTCTCCTGTAGGTGAGGAGCTAGGGGCATGAACCGGGAACCTTCCACTGGTCCTTGCGCTATTTCTAAATAATTCTCCAACACTATGCTGGTGGTTGAATCACCCTCCCTGATGTATCCACTCCATGTCTCACTTGACTAAATCCTAATAGATTTACTTTCCCCCCAAAAAAAAAACAAAAGAAGATGTATTTAGTAATGTGAGAGGAGAGGGATCCAGAGTGTCACTCTGTCACATGTAATACTGGAGATTGAATTCGGGACTTCATTTTTTGAGAGTCCAACACTTTTTTTTTTGGCTCCAGGGTTATCACTGGGGCTCGGTGCCTGCACTACAAATCTATTGCTCCTGGAGGCTATTTTTTCCCTTTTGTTGCCCTTGTTATTTATTGTTATTATTGTTGTTGTTGTCATTGCTGTCGTTGCATAAGACAGAGAGAAATGGAAAGAGGAGGGGAAGACAGAGAGGGGATGAGAAAGATAAACACCTGCAGACCTGCTTCACTGCTTGTGAAGTGACCCCCCTGCAGGTGGGGAGCTGGGGGCTCAAACCGAGATCCTTATGCTAGTCGGTGTGCTACTGCCTGGCCCCGTAGAGTCCAACACTTTGTCTCCTCCCAGTCTGCTGTGACTGCTTTGTTGTGAGTCTGGGAGTAACAAGAGCTGTCTGCCCTCCCTAGTTCATAGTCTAAATGCAAGACCTCTACTCCAGAACTGCCTGACAGCTCAGCCTGACCAAAGCCTCTTGATACTCTTTCATGTACTCCTACACTGGCCTGGTCCATCATAATCCCCTGTGCACCTTGATATATTCTATGGGCAAGTGCCCTCGGTTCTTTCAGGCCCTTAGCTTCACATCCACTTGCTGGAAACTAGCCATCATTGCTTCCCTTGCTGTTTGTGCAAATAGCACACCGTCCCCCTCAGCCTGCCCAGACATATGGCGTCTCTGTTCACAACTATGATCTATCCAGGTCCCAAGAGGATATCAAAACCTCAAGAGGCATTGCAAGGGGAGGTAGCCAAAGGAACTGCTACCTGCAGGGATCTCAAAAGACTTGAGAACAGTCAAAGAATTGCAACTTAAGAGCAACAGCATTAGAACCCTAACAAAGGAAGGCTTTGCTGGTTTGTGAGTGACCTCTAGAGGTGATGATTGAGATTACAGTCTTGCTGAGTTTTCTGATTCCTAGTAACTGGTGGGAATGTGTCAGAGTACAGAGTTTAGGATGCTGCTGGGAATAAAGGATGTCTTTTTCCTGGACAGAATAAAACACCTAGGGAGAGACTGGGGACGGAAACTGGTTGGAAGGGATTCAGAGGATTATGGCCAGAGCGCCTTATATTTGAGACATCAATTGATCTCACGGGAGAAAGTTTTTAGCCAATTGTGAGGTCAGTCTTTTTTATTTTTATTTATGTTTTTATTTTAGGACAATATTGTGTAGATTCTTGAGTCCCTTGCTTCTCCATCCCCATGTTTTGCTCTGTTCAAACACAGACCCTTTCCTGGCCCCTGTACAATCAAGTACTGTAAGTCTACTCTTCTCACATCACTAACCCGACCTGAGACATAGTTGGAGTAGGTTGTTTAGAGATTATTCTGGGGCAGGGGTAGATAACATAATGGTTATGCAAACAGACTGTCATGCCTGAGGCTCTGAAGTCTCAGGTTCAATCCCCTGCACCACCCTAAACTAGAGCTGATCAGTACTCTGGTTTAAAAAAAAAAAAAAAATCCAGGGAGTTGGGCGGTAACTCAGCAGGTTAAACACACGTGGTGCAAAGCACAAGGACCAGCATAAGGATTCCTGTTCAAGCCCCGGCTCCCCACCTGCAGGGGAGTAACTTCACAGGCCTTGAAGCAGGTCTGCAGGTGTCTGTCTTTCCTCCTCTCTGTCTTCCCCTCCTCTCTCCATTTCTCTCTGTCCTATCCAACAACAATGACATCAATAACAACAACAATGGGAGTCGGGCTGTAGTGCAGTGGGTTAAGCGCAGGTGGCGCAAAGCACAAGGACCGGCATAAGGATCCCGGTTCGAACCCCGGCTCCCCACCTGCAGGGGAGTCGCTTCACAGGCGGTGAAGCAGGTCTGCAGGTGTCTATCTTTCTCTCCTCCTCTCTGTCTTCCCCTTCTCTCTCCATTTCTCTCTGTCCTATCCAACAATGACAACAACAATAACTACAACAATAAAACAACAAGGGCAACAAAAGGGAATAAATAAATAAATATAAAAAAAAAATTAAAAATTAAAAAAATAAATAAATAAATAACAACAACAATAATAACTACAACAATAAAAGAACAAGGGCAACAAAATAAATAAATATTAACAATTAATTTAAAAAATAAAATAAAATATTTTTTAAAAATCCAGAAAATGCTGGGGTTGTAGAGTGGGGTTGTGAAGAAGAGGAGGCACTAAATAATATATCATGAAACACTATTTAAATAAATATTTTGGGAGTCTGGCGGTAGTGCAGTGAGTTAAATGTATGTGGTGCAAAGCGCAAGGACCTGAGTAAGGATCTGGTTTTAGCCTGTGGCTCCCCACCTGCAGGGGAGTCGCTTTGCAAGCTGTGAAGCAGGTCTGCAGTTGACTATCTTCCTCTCCCCCTCTGTCTTCCCCTCCTCTCTCCATTTCTCTCTGTCCTATCCAACAACAGCGACATCAAGAACTACAATAAAACAACAAGGTCAACAAAAGGGAATAAAAAAGACATTTATTTAAAAAATAAATAAATAAATATTTTATTTTAATGAGAGGGAGACCAGAGCACTACTCAACTTTGGGTTATGGTGATGTTGGGACTGGAACCTTTGGGATCTCAGGCATGAAAATCTAGTTTACCGGAGCTGGGGAAATAGCATAATAGTTCTACAAAAAGACTTTCATGGCTGAGGCTCTAAGATCCTAGGTTCAATTCCCAGCACCACCATAAACCAGAGTTAAGCAGTGTTCTGGTATTTCTGTGTCATTCTCTCTGTATCTCTCAGTAAAATAAGAAAATAAAATTTAAAAAATCAACGGGGTCCCCACCTACAGGGGAGTTGCTTCACAGGCAGTGAAGCTATCTTTCTGTATCTATCTTTCTCTCCCCCTCTCTGTCTTCCTCTCCTCTCTCCATTTCTCTCTGTCCTATCCAAGAACGATGACAATAATAATAACTACAACAAGGGAAACAAAAGGGAAGATACCCAGACTCAACAAGACAACAAATAACCCCATCCAAAAATGGAGGGAGGACATGGACAGAATATTCACCACAGAAGAGATCACATGAAAAACAGAGAAAAAAAGCAGAGAAACACATGAAAAAATGCTCCAAGTCTCTGATTGTCAGAGAAATGCAAATAAAAACAACAATGAGATACCACTTCACTCCTGTGAGAATGTCATACATCAGAAAAGGTAACAGCAGCAAATGCTGGAGAGGGTGTGGGGTCAAAGGAACCCTCCTACACTGCAGGTGGGAATGTCAATTGGTCCAACCTCTGTGGAGAACAGTCTGGAGAACTCTCAGAAGGCTAGAAATGGACCTACCCTATGACCCTGCAATTCCTCTCCTGGGGATATATCCTAAGTCAGAAGACAGAAAGGGAAGTGGCTTTACAATCCTATACGTATTTAGGAGAGGGTGGAGAAAAATGGGAGGGGCTGGGAAGGTATAAATTTCCTTAGCAACTGTTGCGATGGTTTTAACTGGTGGGATTAATGTTACCCTGCAGGCAGGGCGGGTCTCGAAGAGGATACATCAAAGGAATGGTTTGGGTGGGGATCTTTCAGGCAAAATAATGATTATGTAATAGGCCATACTATCAGCAATGCAGGGTGGAGCATGGGGAGCTGCTTAATGCCCAACATCTCCCCCTTTCTTTTTGTCTGAGGCCATAATATCAGGAATTTGGGGTGCTTTTTGAGGCAGGGAGTCTGATAGGACGAGGCACACCTTTGAGGTTACTACTGTCTCTCCTTGCTCAACCTCTGAGTAGAGAGAGAGACTGACAGGATAGACGCACCCCTCAGGTTCAAGCCCTGCCAAGCTCAACCACATCCTCACAACTTCCCGACATCTCCCTTTTACTATTTCTCTAATGGCCATAGTTAAATGGGTCAATGTCTGTAAAAGACTCCATTTCTGTCAGGGGAATAGCAGTGTAGGGGTGAACAGAAACCTTTTGGGCAGAAACCTAAATTATTTTGTGCAGGCGTTTTTAAAAGAACTGGAATAAGACAGGGAGTGATAAGTAAGAGAGCAGCAAGAGCCAGCGTGAGGCCAAGGGGAGGCCTGGTAGGTGGAGAGGGGCTGCCTGATGGATGGAAGGGGGCACTGCCTGATAGGTGGAGGAGTAGGGGCCTGATAGGCTGAGGGGTGAGAGGGGTGATCTGGTGTTGCAGAGTCCCGAGACAGCTGTCTGTGAAGTCCATGGACTGCTGTAGTCAGTCCTGAAGAAGTCCAGCAGTGTAAAGGGAGTGTCCAAGAAACTCCACCAGCAAGTCCGATAGAAGTGTTAGTCCGTGGGAGTTGGGCTGTAGCGCAGCGGGTTAAGCGCAGGTGGCGCAAAGCACAAGGACCAGCATAAGGATCCTGGTTCAAACCCCGGCTCCCCACCTGCAGGGGAGTCGCTTCACAGGCGGTGAAGCAGGTCTGCAGGTGTTTATCTTTCTCTCCTCCTGTCTTCCCCTCCTCTCTCCATTTCTCTCTGTCCTATCCTACAACGACAACAACAATAATAACTACAATAATAAAACAACAAGGGCAACAAAAGGGAATAAATAAATAAAATATTTTTTAAAAAAGAAAAAAACTTTAAAAAAAAAAAGAAGAAGAAGTGTTAGTCCAATGCCAATGACCAGGGGAAGAGACACTGCACATCTTATCTTGATGGGGGAAGACAGCCACAAAATTTTGCTTTTCTGTAGAGAGTGAGATGAAACCACCAAAAGGTGACAGGTGAAGCAGAAGCAGGAAGGGCAGACAGTGATGGGCAAGAGAAGGGCAGTAGGAAAGTTTTGTCCTTGGACTCTGAATCAGGTTCTTCAGATTGTGCCAGGTCACCTCATGGGTTTCAGGGGGTATTGTAGTCATACCATCTTGTGGGCGATGTCGGAGGGCAGGGGTCAAGATGGTTTCCAGGGATTTCTGTGAAAGAAACACATACAAATCTGCTTCCCATGGTTAACAGGGTGTCTGGTTTGAATCCTTATAGATATTAAAACAGGTTTAATGTAGTCAATGCCTTAGCCAACTGAATATTGGGGGATGTATCCCCCCTTTTTTCTTTATTTAATTGGTCCTAGGTGTTTGGTGGACCTTCTCAACAACCGTATAAACTTCCTTAGCAACTGTTGCGATGGTTTTAACTGGTGGGATTAATGTTACCCTGCAGGCAGGGTGGGTCTCCAAGAAGATAGATCAAAGGAATGGAATGGGTGGGGATCTTTCAGACAAAACAATGATTATGTAATTGGCCATACTATCAGCAATGCAGGGTGGAGCAGGGGGAGCTGGCTTAATGCCCAACACTCCCTTCCTCCTTTCTTTTTTTCTCTCTTTCTTTTCTTTTCAATTTTTTTTTTTTTACCAGAGCACTGCTCAGCTCTAGCTTGTGGTGGTGCAGGGGATTGAACCTGGGACTTTGGAGCCTCAGGCATGAGAATCTCTTTGCATAACCATTATTCTATCTACCACTGCCCTCTTTCTTTTCGTTCTTTCTGCCAGGGTTACTGCTGGGCTGGGTGCGTGCACTATGAATCCACTGCTCCTGGAGGCTACATTTCCTCCTTTGTTGCCCATCAGCATTGTTGTTGTTATTGTTGTTGCTGTTGTTGTTGGATAGGAGAGAGAAATCGAGAGAGGAAGGGAAGACAGACACCTGCAGACCTGCTTCACTGTTTGTGAAGTGACTCCCCTGCAGGTGGGGGGCCGGGGGCTCGAACTGGGATCCCTGCTCCAGTCCTTGCACTTCGCAGCTTAACCCATTGCACTACCGCCCGACTCCCACTAATATGTATTTTCTAAATATCTATGAAGAAATCATAACTGATTTTACAGCTAATAAGTAACATAACTGTCAGAAGTCACTATCATTAAAACTGTTTTTCCAGCATTTTAGATGCTACTTAATTTTTTATTTTTGCTTTTTTCTTTATATTTTAACACACAGCTCTGATTTATGTTGGTGCTGGGGATTTAACATTGAATCTTTAGTGCCTCAGGCATGCAAGTCTTTTGCATAACCATTATCCTTTCTCCTCAACAAGAAACATAATTTCCAAAATGCTCCATTTGTATTTTGCCTCAACCATGTTTTATTTGTAAAATGTGATTTATTGCCACTGGGGTTACTGCTGGGGCTTGGTAGCTGCACAAAATTCCTAAATCCATCACTCCTGGTGGACATTTTTCTTTATTTCTTTTTTTCTTTTTTAAATTTGATTGGACAGATAAATTAAGAGGGAAGAAGAGATAGAGAGGGAGAGAGTGTGGTCCAGAAGATAGCACAGTGGATAAAGTATTAGACTCTCAACCATGAGGTTCTGAGTTCAATCCTGGGCAGCACATGTACTCGAGTGATGTCTGGTTCTTTCTTTCTCTCCATATATCTTTCTCATTAATTAATAAATAAAATATTTGAGAGAGGGAGAGACAGACAAACAGAGGCCTGCAGACCTGATTTACATTCATGTAGCTTCCGCCTTGCAGATGAGGAGAGAGGACTCGAACTCCAGCTTCTTACACTTAGTAATGTGTGCATTTAAGCAGGTGTACTACCTCCCGGCCCCCTAAAATGTGATTTCTTATCACTATCATTGTCACTACTTTTTCTGATCTGAAAAATAAATAAAGGGTGGGGGTATAGCATAATGGTTATGCAAAGAGACTTTTATGCCTGAGGCTCTCAAGTCCCAGGCTCAATCATCCACACCTCCATAAGCCAGAGCTGAGCAGAGCTCTAGTAAAAATGAATAAAAAATAGGGGACCTGGTGGTGGCGCACCTGGTTGAGCACACATGTTACGGTGCTCAAGGACCTGGGTTCGAGACTTTGGTCTCCACCTGCAGAGGAAAAGCTTTGCAAGTGGTGAAGCAGGGCTTCAGGTGTTTCTCTTTCTCTCTCCCACTCTATCTCCCCTACCCTCTCAATTTCTGGCTGTCTCCATTCAATAAATAAAGATAATAAAATTTTTTTAAGTAAAATAAAATAATAAATAAAAATAAAATATTTCTTAAAAGTTGCTCTATCAAGCTAGTGTCCTTTTGGGCAACTTAAGCTTATCCCACCATGGGGAGTTCTAGGACTTAGTGTAAGACAAATATCAGTTTCCCAACCATGGAAAGGAATTTTATTTATTTATTTATTTTTAAAACTTTTCTTTTTTTAATATTTATTTATTTTATTTATTTCCTTTTGTTGCCCTTGTTGTTTTATTGCTATAGTTATTATTATTTATGTATTTATTTATTCCCTTTTGTTGCCCTTGTTGTTTTTTTTATTGTTGTAGTTATTGTTGTTGTCGTTGTTGGATAGGACAGAGAGAAATGGAGAGAGGAGGGGAAGACAGAGAGGAGGAGAGAAAGATAGACACCTGCAGACCTGCTTCACTGCCTGTGAAGCGACTCCCTTGCAGGTGGGGAGCCGGGGTTCGAACTGGGATCCTTATGCCGGTCCTTGTGCTTTGCTCCACCTGCGCTTAATCCGCTGCGCTACAGCCCGACTCCCATGCTATAGTTATTATTGTTGTTGTTATTGATGTCGTTGTTGGACAGGACAGAGAAATGGAGAGAGGATACTGTTGAATGTAAAACATTAATTCCCCAATAAAAAAGAAAAAAAAACAAATAAATAAATACATTTTAAATAAATAAATAAAATATATATAAAAAAGAAATGGAGAGAGGAGGGGAAGACAGAGAGGGGGAGAGAAAGATAGACACCTGCAGACCTAATTCACCGCCTGTGAAGTGACTCCCCTGCAGGTGGGGAGCCAGGATCCTTACACTGGTCCATTAAAGCTTTGCACCACGTGTGCTTACCCCGCTGCACTACCAGCCAATTCCCTATTTATCTATTTTTATAGTATTAGATAGAGACAGAAATCAAGTGAAAGGGGAGAAAGACAGAGAGACATCTGCCACACTGCTTCACTTTTGAAGCTTTCCCCCTGCAGGTGGGAACTGGGGGCTTGAACCTGGGTTCTTGATTGTGGTAACACATTACCAGGTATGCCACTGTCTAGCCTCAAGGAATACAGTTTCTTTTTATTTAAAAATTTTTTAATTTAATTTCTTTTTAGGTACAGAGAGAAATTGAAAAAGGAGGGGGGAGATATAGAAAGGGAAAGAGGCAGAAAAACACCTGCAGCCCTATTTCACTTCTCATGAAGCTTTCCCTGTGCAGGTGGGGACCAGGGGCTTGAACCTGGGTCCTTGTGCACTGTATTGTGTTTGTTTAACCAGGTGTGCCATTGCCTGGCTCCCAAGGAATGGGGTTTCTTTCTTTCTTTTGCCTTCAGGATTATTGCTTGGGCTTGGTGCCTGCACTCATATCCACTGAGCCTAAAGGCCATCTTTTTCCACTGTTGCTGCTGCTGCTATTGTTGGATAGGACAGAGAAATTAAGAGAGGAGAGGAAGACAGAGGGGGAGAGAAAGATAGACACTTGCAGCTGCTTCACTGATTGCAAAGCAACCCCTCTGCAGGTGGGGAGCTGGGGGCTCCAACTGGGATCCTTGAGCTGGTCCTTGCACTTTGCACTATGTGTGTTTAACCCAGTGTGCCATTAACTGGCCTCTGGAATGGAGTTTCTTACCCAACCAAAGTATCTCTTTCATTGAAGGTTGTCAGGGATTCTCTGACAGCACTTCCCTCCTTGCCCTGAACATAGGTTAGGAAATCTACAGCTCAGTAATAACCTTCAGGTAAGCCACAGGCACTGGCACTGAGTATATTGATGGGGCACCAACACTGTGGACCGGATTGTGCAAAGCTAAGTTAACACCCCTCTAGTCTATTCCTGTTCCTCAAGTTATAAGATTACAAGTCTGCTCTGTACTCCCTGCAACCACATACCCATATAAAGTGAGGAGGGTGTTACATCAACAAAAAACATTCTGGGGTAGGGAGAGAGGAAGAGAAGGGGTGGAGGGGCAGAGACACAGTCCTGGAAGTGGCTCAAGGATAATGCATTGGATTCGCAACCCTGAGGTCCCGAGTTCAATACCTGGCAGCACATGTACCAGAGTGATGTCTGGTTCTTTTTCTCTCTCCTTGTGAGGTCTCTGACGGGTATTGTGTAACCCACCAACAATCCTCCTTCCCCCACTTTTGGCCACTCACAGATACCTAAGACTCCAAGGGTCACAAAGGATGACTTTGTACAGGCCAGTCCTACCCGGGTGGCTTCAGGTAAATTGCACCAGGGCAAACCAGGTGATGGGGAGGAGTTGAGAGGAGGGGAGCACCCCCAGTCCGGAAGCCCACGGCTCAAAACCCTGCAGCTCAAGAGCCTGCAGCTCTGCTTGGGGTGGGCTCAACCCTGGGACCTGCGCCCCCAACCCCAATGCAACTCTAAAAATTCTTGCCCGCCTTAGCTGGAAAACTCCGCGGCGGCTGGAGCTGAGAAAAGGCGGGCAAAGCTGCTTTTGGGAAGTTATGAATGGAGAGCAAGTGTCCGTGGAACTCATTGTTAAAATCACGGTGCTGGAGGCCCTGGCCCGCTCCGACCAATCAAGGCCCGGAGGCTATTTTGAAATCGTTCCGCTTTCAACCAATAGGCGAGCGGGAGGCAAAGCCCCGCGCTGGCGGCTGCCAATGAGAATACAGTTATGTTAAGGAGTCGGGGGTCGGCCCCACCGACTGTCAGCGACTTAAAAATGGAGTCGCTGGGCCAGAGAGCGCCACGAGGTTCCGGTTGGACTCTACCCGCGGGGAGACGGTGCGAGCATCGCTTGGAACCTTCGCCGGATAATTCCCACGTCCTACCGGGGGCTTCTCGCATGCAGGGGCGTCCCGCTTCTTGAGTAAGCAAGGTCTTGGGTGGGGAACCCTACTGTGTAAAGAGGGATGCAGTTTGGACCCCTCTTGGGGCGGGGGCGAGGTTGGGGAGCCCCCATCTGCCCCAGTGCTCCCCTCTGGGCCGTTGGGCAGAAGAAGCTGCTAGACGCACAGAATTCGGACCCAAGTAGAAAACCAGGAGCCAGAGGGTTGGAGTGAGGGTGGTGGTGAGCTTGGTCCTAGAAGGAGGCCACCCTGTGAAGTCACCCTTTTCCTGGACCCCAGAGCCCGACGAGGGCTCAGGCTTGCTGGGTTGTGCCCATGCAGGGCCGAGCTGAGTGGGCTGGGGACTGCAGTGGAGCTTGGGGCTCTCTCCTTTGTGTGCACTTTCCCCTCCTCTGTTCATTACTGTCCTGGGGGCTGGAGCTGCCCTCCAGTTTGGGGTCTGGGTAAGGTCACATGCCTCGAGATCCTGAAGATCCCCCCCAAAATGCACCCCCTGATGTACAGGATGGGGCCCCTAGACCCACATACCCACTGTTGAGCTTCCCGCCCTGAGTGTAATGGGGACTTTGGGGTCCCCCCTGCTGGCCGCAGGTGCTCTGACGAGATTGCACTACTGTGCACCCAGAAGCAGTGCAATGATATTGTCAAAGCATCTGGGACCAGCCTTGGGGGACCCTCCTCCCCCACACCACCACCTTCATCTCCTTAAGTAGGGCCCCTTGTCCACCCCTCCCCCACTTGCCAAGCTCATTCCCTTCTCCATGGAAACTTGAGATCCTGGCCAGGCCTGGGCCTCTGGGGTCAGAGGGCACCCTTCCCCCAGGCAGAAACCCGCCCCTAGACCTGCATTCCTGGTCTCAGATCTCCCCTAACCACAGCCGTAGGGGCTAGGAGGGTGTCAGCTGGCAGGGGAGGTCCTGGCAGGCCTGCCTGACACTCTTTCCCTGTTGCACTACTGTGGGCCTTTGGGAAGCAGTGCAATGATGAAAGGGCATCAGTCAGGCCCAGCCCAGCAACCACAATGCAAAGGGGTGGGAGTGTGGCAGTCTCACTCCACTTCCCAGCATGTAGGCTCAGGTGCAGAGCTGGACTGGACCTTCTATCAAAACCGGGTAAGTGCAGAGCTGGAGAATGATTCCCTGATCTCCTCATTTGGGTCATGACTGGACTGGTGCAAGGACACAGATGAGATCTAGAAAAGCTTGGGTTTGATGATTTATTTTTGAGAGAGAGAGAAAGAGCATGAGGGGCCAATCTCTGCCTTAGAGGGTGATGGGGATTAAAGCCAGGATTTCTTTCTTTATTTTTTTTATTTTATATTTATTTATTTTATTTTCCCTTTTGTTGCCCTTGTTTTTTTATTGTTGTTGTAGTTATTATTGTTGTTGTTATTGATGTCATTGTTGATGGACAGGACAGAGAAAAATGGAGAGAGGAGGGGAAGACAGACAAGGGGAGAAAAAGATAGACACCTGCTGACCTGCTTCATTGCCTGTGAAGCAACTTCCCTGCAGGTGGGGAGCCGGGCCTTGAACCAGGATCCTTATGCTGGTCCCACCTGCAGGGGAGTCACTTCACAAGCAGTGGAGTAGGTCAGCAGGTGTCTATCTTTCTCTCCCCCTTTCTGTCTTCCCCTCCTCTCTCCATTTCTCTCTGTCCTATCCAACAATGATGACATCAATAACAACAATAATAACTACAACAATAAAACAACAAGGGCAACAAAAAGGAATAAATAAATATTAAGGAATTAGTGTGTTATTTAGATGCAAAACGACTAGGCAAAAGAGGATATGGAACTTATCTCGGGAGGAATTGCCCCTCCCCCCTGGTGCTGTTCTGCTCAGCCAGTGGGGGTGGGGGGACAGCAGCAATTGCCCCCCTTTATCATCAGACAACAGGGAAATGTGAGTGCAGGTTATATTAAGGAATTATGCATCTATTTTCTGCTTCACAAGAAATGTGCTCTAACCACTCAACAATCTCTCCCTTGCCAATAACCTCTGATTTGTACACCAGCTCCCAGAGAGATCTCTAGGTTTGATTGGGGCCCTGTGGAGAGAAGGGCCTTTACTTTGCATGGAGGGCCCACCATAGCCTGTCCTATTTCCAGCCCAGCTTTTACCACGAGGAAATCAACTGAAACCAGCCCTCCTTGAAGGCTCTGGAGAGAATGTCTTGGATTCTCAGCAGGAACAGCACCATCTGGGGTGGATAGATGGATTCAGAACACAAAACCTGCAGGCATTACCCATCAATCACGCCAGCTTGTTTTCTTACAGGGAGATGTGCTGCACTGAGACATCTGGCATACCCGTGCTCACTAGTGGAATTGGGGTGTGTGTGGGGGTTTGAAGCTGAACTGCCAAGGAGCCTGAGCCCAGGGATGCAGCAGGGTAACTCCACCACCAGGACCTGACCAAATGCAAAAGAGTCAAGTGCTCAAGCTCTCTCCTTGCTTGCATTCTGGGTTTCTAGATGGCTTTTTGGGAATACTCCTCAACCTTGACTGAGACCATCTAGGCCCCATCACCACCCCTCCCTTAAGGAGATGCCCCTCTGCCTTCTAGGACTAACCCTTAGGAGCTCCTTCAACCCAAGGCCTCCTGAAGCAGCCCATCTTCCCCTTATATGGGCTCCAGGTACCAGGACTGAGGGAGTCACCCATTACTTGTGTGCGCTCTCTTTATCCACCGATCAGAGTCTTCTGTGCAGCTGTCTCTTGTCCTTACTATAGCTTGTGAACTCTGGGCTCAGCTCACTTCTTTTGGCATCTGATGTCCCTCTAGCAGTCTGTTAAATTGCAGCTTTCTCTCTGGCTGAGACCGGGAGCCCCTCAGGGGGACCATGTCTGTCTGCCTCTTTTTTTTTTTTTTTTCCCTTACACATTTGGAATTCTGTTACTACTGGTTCCATTTCCCCTCTTCCCCCATCAAAGACTATAGCAGCTCCATCATCCCTAGAGCTTCTGGTGCTATCATGCTCCCATGTGATTTGGGGGCATAAACTAGGGACATTGTGCACAGTAAGCCTCCACTGGTTGTGCTCTCTCCTGAACCCCATATTATTATTATTTTAAAAATATTTGTTTATTCCCTTTTGTTGCTCTTGTTGTTTTATTGTTGTAGTTATTGTTGTTGTTGGATAGGACAGAGAGAAATGGAGAGAGGAGGGGAAGACAGAGAGGGGAGAGAAAGATAGACACCTGCAGACCTGCTTCACTGCTTGTGAAGCGACTTCACTGCAGGTGGGGAGTCGGGGGCTTGAACCAGGACCCTTATGCTGGTCCTTGCACTTTGTGCCACGTGTGCTTAACCTGCTGCACTACCGCCCGACCCCCTATTTTTTTTTTCTCTCTGCCGTGAGTTCTAAACTCCAAACCGACCCCCTATTTTTAAAATTTTCTCTGGCAATACCTGACATAAAGGAGGGACCCAGTGCAACATTATTACAATTATTACTACCAGGGTTCTTGCTGGGCTTTGTGGCTGCAGCTGACTTTTTTTTTTTTTTATTGGGGAATTAATGCTTTACATTCAACAGTAAATATAATAGTTTGTACATGCATAACATTCCCCATTTCCATTTAACAATACAACCCCCATTATGTCATTCATCATCTTTCATGGACCTGTATTCTCCCCACCCACCCACCCACCCACCCCAGAGTCTTTTACTTTGGTGTAATACTTCAATTCCATTTCAGGTTCTACTTGTGTTTTCTTTTCTAATCTTGTTTTTCAACTTCGGCCTTGACTTTTTTTTTTTTAAGCCCAACCTACACTACACTGAAGGAAGCCTTGATGCGGTGGTCTTTCTCTCTCTGCCTCCTATCTCTATCTTAAAAAAAACTAGGGTGGGGAGGGCTCAGGTTCTGGAACATGATCGCAGAGGAGGACTCAGTGGGGGTTGAATTGTTATGTGGAAAACTGAGGAACGTTAGACATGTACAAACTATTGTATTTTACTGTGAACTGTAAATCATCAATTCCCCAATAAAGAAAAAAAAGGAGGAGGTAAGAGAAACCACCACCACACTGCTTCTCTGCTTCCCATTGGGAGTCGGGCAGTAGTACAGTGGGTTAAACGTACGTGGTGTGAAGCGCAAGGGCCAGTGTAAGGTGGTGTAGTGAATAAAGTATTGGACTCTTCAAGCATGAGGTCTTGAGTTCAATTCCCAGCATCGAATGTGCCAGAGTGATGTTCTGGTTCTCTGTCCTCTTCCTTTCTCATGAATGTAAAAGGCAGTAGCCTTGAAATTCCCTTTTTATGCAGTTGTTTGTTAAGTGCTTTTAGTATGAGTTGCTTGTAGTATGAGGTGGAAAATTCCTTGCCCCTTCCCCCTTGAATAAGCAGGACCTAATCAGTGAAGGCCACCCATTGTTCGAAGGACCCTGCCTGGGGACAAGCCTTAACAGGACCTCATCAGTGAAGGCCACCCATTGTTCGAAGGACCCTACATGGGGACAAGCCTTATCAGGACCTTTGAACAGACTTTGTGGTGTGCTGTCTACCGGATGGGTGGTCATAGCCGATGGCAGGAGGATGTGCCTGGTTGAATTCTATTGGTTGTGTGATCTTACTATATTTGAAACTAGCCCGTGCTTTGCTTTGAATGGATCATGCTTTTGCTAAGTTTGAAATGATTGGATCTTGTGTTTGCTATAGCCTGTTATTGGATGTAGGTTGATAAGGTGATGTGCTCCCCCTCCCTGAGTGTAGTCTGAATTCCTATAAATTGTATGATTTGAGCCCTGTTCAGGGTCGAGCTTGGTAGACTAACACCAGTCACCATCTCGGCCCGGATTGCAATTCGTCAATAAACATCTTTGCTTCCTTACAGTGGATGGTGGTTTGATTTATGCTCGCTAACAATGAATAAATATTTATTTTTGTATATTATGCTATTTGCCTTTATTTTTAAAGATATACTTACTTTCTGGTGCTGGACTTTGAACCCAGCATTTCATAATCCAAAACATACAAAGTGCATTCTAGGGACCGGGTGGTAGTGTACCTGGTTGAGCACACGTTACAGTGTGCAAGGACCCGGATTCAAGCCCCTGGTTCCCATCTGTAGGGGAAACGTTTCACAAGTGGTGAAGCAGAGCTGCAGGTGTCTGTCTCCTTCTTTATCTCCCCCTTCCTCTCAGTTTCTGCCTGTCTCTATCAAATAAATAAAGATTTAATAAAAGTGCATTCTACTGTTGAGCTACATCACAGCCCCATATACTGTATATTGTCTTGTTGGGGGGCTCCATAACTCTTCACTTACCTTGCTCAGAGAAACATGAAAAAATATGCTACATCTTTTCCAACAAATACATATATATATATATCAACACACACAATTGAGGGGTGGTGTGTGTGTGTGTGTGTGTGTGTGTGTTGCACTGTAGCAGCAAAGCTGCCACCAATGTGGTGGGGATTCAGACCTATCCAAGTTAGCTATTTTGCCAGCTCCATATTTATTTTGTTACTAAAGCACTGTTCAGCTCTGGCTTATGGTGGTGTGGGGATTGAACCTAGGACTTTGGAGCCTCAGGCATGAGGCTTTGCAGAACAACTTCATCACGTGCTAGGACCTGGGTTTGAACCCTGAGCTACTCAGGGAGCACTATGCACTGGGGAAATTTCACAAGGAATGGACTTTGGAGCCTCAGGCATGAGAGTCTGTTTACATAAACATTATGCTATCTACCCTCTGCTCCCAGTCCCATATTTATTTATTTCCATAGAAACTGAGAAGCAGAGAGGTAGAGAGAGTAGAAAAGACCACAACACCAAAACTTCCTGTAATGCAGTGGTGGCCCAGCTCCAATTGGAGTCCTGCACATGATAAAGCAGTATGCTACCCAAATGAGCTATTTCTCTAAACTATTTTAAAGATTTATCCACTAATGTGAAAGAGAACCAGAGCATTACTCTAGTACATGCAATGCCTGGGTAGCCACTGTGCTACCTTCTGGACTACATTGTTGTTTTTTTGTACTTTCTTTATTTTATTTTTTGTACTTTATTTTTGAGAGATGCAGAGAGATAAAGACACAGAGAGAAACACCAGAGCACTGCACAGCTCTGGCTTATGGTGGTGTGGGGGATTGAACCCGGTATTTAGGAGCCTCAGGCATGAGAGTCTCTTTGCATAACCATTATGCTATCTACCCCTGCCCTGGACTACATATTTAAGAAAACAATTAATTAATTGGATAAAGACAAACAGAAATTGAGAGGGAAGGAGAGAGAAAGAGACCTAAAACACTGCTTTACCACTCATGAAGCTTTCTCAGGTAGAGACTGAGCTTGAACCTAGATCCTTGTGCATGTGTGCTCTACCAAGTACATCAATGCCCTGTATCCTCCTTTATCATTATTACTTTTGCCTTTTATTTATTTATTTATTTTTGCCACAAGGGTTACTGCTGGGTTTCAGTGCTGGCACTACAAATCCACCACTCGTGGCAGCCATTTTTTCTCCTTTCCACTTTTATTAGATAGCACAGATAGAGATTGAGGGGAAGGGGGAGAAGGTGGTGGTGCACTTTGTTAAGCACATACATTAACATGCATGAGGACCCAGGTTTGAGCCTCCACTCTCCATTTGCATGGGGGAAGCTACACAAGCAGTGAAGTAGGTCTGTAGGTGTATCTTTCTCTCCCTCTCTATATCCCCTCCCCTCTCAATTTCCCTCTGTACTGTGAATTTAAAAAAAGGGGTGGAGGTAGATCGCATAATGGTTATGCAAAGACTCATGCCTGAGGCTCCAAGGTCCCAGAGTCAATTTCCTGCACCACCATAAACCAGAGCAGTGCTGATTGAAAAAAAGAGGGGAGTCGGGCCTTAGCACAGCCCATTAAGTCACAAGGCGCAAAGCACAAGGACCAGTGTAAGGATCCCAGTTCGAGCCCCCAGCTCCCCACCTGTAGGGGGGTTGCTTCATAGGTGGTGAAGCAGGTTTGCAGATGTCTTTCTCTCCCCCTGTCTTCCCCTCCTCTCTCCATTTCTCTCTGACCTATCTAATGACGACATCAGTAACAACAACAATAATAACTACAACAAAAATTTAAAAACAAGGGAAACAAAAGGGAAAATAAATATAAAAAAATGTAAAAGAGGGAGTCGGGCTGTAGCGCAGTGGGTTAAGCACATATGGCTCGAAGCGCAAGGACTGGCAGAAGGATCCCAGTTCGAGCCCCCGGCTCCCCACCTGCAGGGGAGTTGCTTCACAGGCGGTGAAGCAGGTCTGCAGGTGTCTATCTTTCTCTCCCCCTCTGTCTTCCCCTCCTCTCGATTTCTCTGTGTCCTATCCAACAATGACATCAATAACAATAATAACTACAATAAAACAAGGGCAACAAAAGGGAATAAATAAATATAATTTTTTTTTAATTTAAAAGAAAGGTATTTGTAGACCTGCTTCAACACTCATGCTGTGTCCCCTGCAGGTTTGGAGTGGGGTCTCAAACCTGGGTCTTTGCACATAGGAAGAGCTGAGAGTGATGGTTTGGCTATGAAACCTGAAAAATCTATAAACTTTCAGGAATGCTGTATGAATTTGGGGTCTAGTGGGGTAAGTTGGAGGGGACAGGAAGAAAACAGTCCTTTAGTGATTGAGCTGGAAGTTAATGTCATCTGCTGGATCAAGTAGGATCAAAGAAAGAAAGGGAAACAGGTTTCCGGGTGGAAGGAAAGAAGTGTGTCCATCTGTGTGGGACTATGTGAAAGCTTGGTAGAGCTTAGGGGAGTTCTCCAATTCTTGGATGGAGGTCTGGAAAGACACCCCACCTGTTAGCCTCTCTCCTTATAGAGATGAGCCAAGAGGGAAAAGTCTCCCAGTCTCAGTTTCTCCTTGTTAGTCTCTCAAGCTCACAGAAAGCCTACAAGCCTCTCACACTTAAGTTTCCCCTGCTAGCAGCAGGCCAAATGGCTGCCTACTTTAGGGTTCACTCAAAGTTCACTCATCCACTTCACCTTTTAATCATAAAGGAGAATACACTCTATCACACACCTCCCCAACACCAGGTAGTGAAAAAACACAACTTCTATTTCCTTGTGTCCTTTGATATTTGTGATTTACATCAAGCTTTTTCTTCTTCTCTACCTCACCTTAACCACTATGCTTCTCTCAAATGCCTCTGGATAATTAATTTGCCTGCATCATGGAGACTAATTGTTTTGACCTTTATGTATCGCATCAATTCTTGTCATACCAGCCCCCTACCTTGTTGGAGCCACTCCACGTGAGCCCCAGCATGTCTGGATGTGTGTAGAGTGAGCTGCATGAGGCATACCCCCAGCAGACACTAGGGTGTGGATCTGGAATTCAAAAGACTAAGGCATTGGCTTAGCCTAGTTAAGTCAGCTCTGAATTGAGACTGACAAATGGGTCGTCCAGGATGGTATGATGAAGAAAAAAACCTTTGGAAAACACATAAGGAGGACTGGAGATGCTAAAGAGGCAATGGTGAGTATGTAGCAAAGAAGTGGTTATAGGACAGTGAAATAACAGCTGATACAGTGCAGAATTTGTGTGCCTGAAGCTCCCAGTTCTATCCCCAGATGTACTAGAGTCATGCTCTGACTTCTCTTTTTAGAAATTCCATCTCATATGAAGTAAGTATAATAGTTGTGGTGCAGGGAGTCCAGTGGTAGTGCATCCGGTTAAGCGCACATGGTGCAAAGCACAAGTACCAGCATAAGGACCCTGGTTCAAGCCCCCCGCTCCCCACCTGCAGGGGAGTCGCTTCACAGGCAGTGAAGCAGGTCTGCAGGTGTCTTTCTCTCTACCCTCTATCTTCCCCTCCTCTCTCCATTTCTCTCTGTCCTATCCAACAACAGTAACAACAACAAGGGCAACAAATGGGAAAAGGTGGCTTCCAGGAGCAGTGGATTCGTACTGCAGGCACCGAGCCCCAACAATAACCCTGGAGGCAAAAAAAATAATTGTAGTACAAAGGAGACCAGGACTTTGAAGTAGATCTTGAGTTCCAACTCCAGCACTGCATGTGCCAGAGCTATGCTTTGGTTCTCCTTTTCTCTTGTGAATAAGTCTTTAAAATTAATAATAATTATTATTAGGGGTGGCTTGGTACTGAAGAGTCAGGAGAGGGCGGGGGAGACAGAGATAGAGAGGAAGAGAGAAAGATACCTGCAGACCTGCGTCACTGCTCATGAAGCTTCTTACCCCCAGCAGGTGGGAAGCCAGGGCTCCAACCTGGGTCCTCGTACAAGGAAGAGGATTTTATCTGATTGAAGGCTGGGAGGAGACTGAAGGCTGGTCTAGGGGTGGAAGATTGCTCACAGGATGGCCCGCTGAAGTGCTAGAAGGCCAGCTGGAGAAGCACACATTACCATGCACAAGGGCACAGGTGAGTTCAACAAGGGGTCACCACCTGCAGGGGGGAAGCTTCACAAGCAGTGCTGAAGATCTTTCTCTAATCAAAGCCTTGCTCAGCTCTGGGGATTTGGAGCCTCAGGCATGAGAATCTTTGTATCACCATTATGCTATCTACCCCTGACCCTATCTATCTATCTATCTATCTATCTATCATCTATCTATCCATATCCATCTATATCTTTCCACCCCTCTCAACTTTTGTATTTAAAAAAAAAAAATATATATATATATATATATATATATATATATATATATATATGGGCCAGGCAGTGGTGCACCTGGCTAAGCGCACATGGACACAAGTTCAAGCCCTTGGTCCCCATCTACAGACAGGGAAGCTTTACGAGTGGTGAAGCAGAGCTGCAGTATCTCTCTCCCCCTCTCTACCTACTTTTCCCCCCTCTCAAGTTCCCTGTATCTACTAATAAATAAGTAAAATATTTAAATGTATATATATTATTTAAAGGGGGGCAGGCGGTGGCACACCTAGTTGAGCGCACACATCACAGTGCAATACAAGGACCTGAGTTCAAGCCCCTGGTCCCCACCTGCAGGGGGCAGACTCAGGAGTGGCTGCCGGTGTCTCTCCTTCCCCTCTCAATTTCTCTTTGTCTACTTATTGTAAATGAATAAATAAAACTTAAAAGTAAAAAACAGATGGCTGACTTCATGCCCTAACCTTACCAGCCTCAACGAGGTGGACTTCGGCCCCGCGCACGTGTTTGCCTGTCGAAAGCGGCAGTGCGCATGCCCAGGGCACGGGCATTGTCACGTGAGGCAGTCTCGCGGGAACTAGCCTTGCACTGCGATCTCTGGGGGAGATCGGAGGGCGTGGCAGGGGCGCGCAGGCAGTCACAGCCGGAGCCTGTGGTGGCAGGGCCGCTTTGGGGCGCCATCGGATGTGTTTTCGGGATCCCTGCCGCACACGGTGACCCAGGCCGCGACTCCCTCGGCGTCGGCCGCTCACCCGGCGTGGGGGGTGAGGGTGGGCCGTGTCCCGGCGTGGGAGCTCAGGCCCGCGCGGCCGTCGGGGATGGAGGTGCTGGACGAGTTCGACAGCGAGTTCCCGCAGCGAGTGACCTTCTGCCGGCTCATCTCCAGGGAGGCCTTCGAGCGGCAGGCGGCCACCTACACGGGCCGCTCGCTGCGCCGCCTGTTCCGCAGCATCGACCGCAACCCAGCGCTGGCTGAGAAGGTGGTGCGCCAGGGCAAGCAGGCCGAGTGCGAGCGGCGCGGGCTCCTGTCCTTCCTCTGGGTGCGGCTCCGGGGGCTGGGGGCAGACAGATGGACGGACGGGGCGGGGGGGGGGACGGACGGGATGAGGGGGGCGGTCGGGCAGGTGGTTGGGATTTCAGGCCCCAGGCCGCCCTGCTTTGGGCTTGCTGAGCGGGCAGGCGCCTTGGCCTCACCTACGTGACGTCCCTCGTCCCTCTGTCCGGCCGCTCCCAACATCATGCAGGCGAAGTTCTTCAGTGCGGTCCAGGGGGAACTGAACTATTGCAACAGCATGGGCGCGCGGGAGATGCACCAGCGCCTGGAGCGGCTCAAGAGGAGCATCTACCGTGTGCACCTCTACTCCCAGGGTGAGGTGCCCCCGGCCTGAGGGAGCCTCCGGGGTGAGGGCTTGAACCTGCGTTCTTGTGTACTATAGTGTGCGCACTTAAACCCCTCCCTTTTTTAAATTTATTAATACCAGAGCACTTTTCAGCTCTGGCTTATGGTGGTGCGGGGATTGAACCTAGGACTTTGGAGCCTCAGGCATGAGGCTTTGCAGAACCACTTCATTGTGTGCTAGCACCTGGGTTTGAACCCTGAGCTACTCAGGGAGCACCATGCATTGGGGAAATTTCACAAGCAGTGGAATGGTACTGTGGTGTTTCTCTCTTTGGGGGGGGGAGAGTCCACTGGGAGTGCTGGAACCATACAGGCATGAAGCCCTGGCAGAGAGAGCAAGAAAGGCAGGGAATAAGGGAGGGAGGGAGGGACAGACATGGTGGATTTTGGTACCTGCCAGTAGTTGCTCTGGAAGCCAGCTGCTCACTGGGTGGGGCACATGCTCTGTCAAGTTCCCATTCCTGGTGTAAACCTTGGCAGTTCCTGGAAGCGGAGTACTGTGGTATTGGGGAAGGTCTGATGCTTGGCGTCTCCCCATCTCTCCCTGAATGAAAAACAGCCTGTGAGCAGTGAAATCGTGTATCTGCAAGGCCCTGGCTAAAAAGAAGGACAGGTAGAAGGATCTGGGTTTGAGCCTCCGGCCCCCCATCTGCAGGGGAGTCGCTTCAGAAGCAGTGAAGCAGGTCTGCAGGTCTCTTCTCTTCTCTGCCTTCTCCTCTCTAGATTTCTCTCTGTCCTGTCCAACAACAATGATAAACAACAAGGGCAACAAAAGGGGAAAAGTAAGCCTTCAGGAGCAGTGGATTCATAGTGTAGGCACCAAGCCCCAGCAATAACCCTGGAGGCAAAAAAAGAAGAAAAATAAGAATTTCTATAGATATTACTATACGGTATCCTTGGGGAGGGAGGCGACTGCCTCACCTCATTGTTGAAGGGACCTTATGAAGACCCTGTGACACTGCCAGGCCCCATTCTGCCTTGTGACAAGCACAGTGTGGGTGCTCACTGGCACCTTGTGTTGCAGACTCCAAGAAGAAAAAAACACCAAAGCCCAAGAAACAAGAGCTCATCCTTTTGAGGGACCAGTCCACCTCTCCATGCCTTCCATCAGCTCTCCTGCCATCGCCACCTCTGTCACCACCTACTGCCACCATGGCCTCTGTGCTGACCCCATCACCTCCTGTCTACACTATGCCTAGGGTCTTTGGCCCCTTCCCTCCGCTGCCCAGCAAGTCGGTCAGTGAGTGTTTCCCACCTCAGGAAGTCTGGGTGGGCAGTCTCTGCCCTCCTGCTCAGAACAACTGTGGCTCTTTCTCCTGAGCCTGCAGCAGTGATTAAGAACTTAGCTTTCATATTTACTAATTTAAAATATTTTATTTAATTTAAAAAAAAATTCATTCCCTTTTGTTGCCCTTGTTGTTTTGTTGTTGTAGTTATTACTCTTGTCGTTGTTGGACAGGACAGAGAAATGGAGAAAGGAGGAGAAGACAGAGAGGGGGAGAGAAAGACACTTGCAAACCTGCTTCACTGCCTGTGAAGCGACTTCCCTGCAGGTGGGGAGCCGGGAGCTCGAACCGGGATCCTTACACTAGTCCTTGCACTTTGTACCACCTGCGCTTAACCTGCTTTGCTACCGCCTAACTCCCTATTTAATTTTTTTAAAAAACATATATATTAATGGTTTTTGTTTATTTATTTTCCTTTTTGTTGCCCTTGTTTTTTATCATCGTTGTGGTTATTATTATAGTTGTTATTGATGTTGTTGCCGGGTAGGATAGAGAGAAATGGAGAGAGGAGGGGAAGACAGAGAGGGAGAGAGAAAGATAGACACCTGCAGACCTGCTTCACCGCTTGTGAAGCAACTCCCCTGCAGAACATTTTATTCCTCCTGAGCCCCACTTACTCTGCATTCTTACTTCAGGCTGTTGCACCAGTGAACCCTCAAGTTCCTATTTTTTAAAAATATTTACTTATAGGGTAAAGATAGCCAGAAATCGAGAGGGAAGAGGGTGATAGGGACTGAGACAGATGCTTGCCACATTGCTTCACCACTTGTGAAGCTTTCCCCCTGCAGGTGGGGACCGGGGGCTCGAACCTGCTCAATTCCGATCTTGCTCCCTGTATGCCTCATACCAAGCTCAGTAGACTTGTAGGCAGAGATTGGTGTGTTTGCTGAAGGAACGGGAGCCCTGTGGTTCTTACTGACTTTGTATAAGGTGTTTTTCTTCATTGCCAGGCTCCAAACTTATCTGGAGATTTCCTTTGTTTCCTGCAGATAGAGAATTTGGACGTTTCAAGGTCTGATGTCAAATTAAACTGGACTGGCTTGTCATCAAACCCAAAGAGGTGGAAGAAACTTATTTTGGGCTCCAGGCAAATGAAAAAGAAGCGTTTGCTGGGATGTGCTAGGCTTAGAAACTTTCCCTCCCCCACCTCCTAGTTAATCCTCCCCTGACTGAGTAATCTCATTGAATTGGGAGAGTTTATCCTATGTGTGGGGCTGGAGTGTGTGTGTGTGTGTGTGTGTGTGTGTGTGTGTGTGTGTGTGTGTGTGTGTGTGTGTGGTGTCTCTATGCCCATGTCAGGGATGCCTGCTGAGGACAGGAAAGGCCTGGAACTGACATTCCCTTCTCTGCTTCTCTTGAAGTCACATGGTTGATCTGACTCCCTTGGTCCTCAATCCCGGAGGCTTCCATTTTTCATACCTGTCTGAAAATAGTACACACACACTCCATTGCCCTGGCTTCCCCTGGTAAGTGTGCTTCTAAGCTTCCTTTGATTACACCGTGCTGCTATTTCTGAATATTGTGGCAGTGCTGTCCGTTCCATAGCCAGAATGGTCCCTAAAGTAATCCTGGGGTGAAGCCAGGGAAATAGCTCTGCTTGTAGGGAAAGACTTGCATGCATGAGGCTCCTGGTTTAAACCTCAGGGCCACACATGACAGAGTGGTGGAGCTCTGGCTTCTCTCTCCTTCTCTCATGTGAAGCTTTCACTATCTCATATGAAATCAGATCTTTGTTATTTTTATTTTTTATTGACACTAAGGTTATTGCTGGGGCTCAGGGCATGTACAGTGAATCCACTATTCCTGGTAGCCATTTTTTCCTTTTTTTTTTTTTTCCCCCACCAGAGCACAGCTGTGGCTAATGGTGGCGTGGGGGATTAAACCTGGGACCTCATAGCTTTAGATATGAGAGTCTTTTTGCATAACCATTATATTAACTCAGGGGGCACTCTCCCCCCTCTATTTTTAAAATTTTATTTGATAGGAGAGAGGAATTGTGAGGTGGGCAGACAGTAGATAGCATAATAGCTATCCAAAGCGACTAACATGCTTGAAGCTCCAAAGTCCCAGGTTCAATCCCCTTCACCACCATAAGCCAGAGCTGAACAGTGCTCTGGTTAAAAAAAAAAAAAAAAAGGAATTGAGAGGGGATAGGGAGGAAATAGAGGGAAAGACACATGGGGGATGGGACTGGGTGGTAATATACTCCATTATTTTATTTTATTTTGGATAGAGACAGAAAAATCAAGAGGGAAGGGGGAGATAGAGAGATAGAAACCTGCAACACTGCTTCACTATTTGTGGAGCTTGCGCCTCTCTTTCTCCCTTTTTCGTTCTCTCTCTTTTTTTTTGCCTCCAGGGTTATTGCTGGGGCTCAGTGCCTGCACCACAAATCCACTGCTCCTGGAGGCCATTTTTTCCTTTTGTTACCTTTGTTGTATATTGTTGTCCTTGTTTTTGGATAGGACAGAGAGAAATCGAGAGGGGGAGACAGAGAGGTAGAGAAAGATAGATACCTGCAGATCTATTTCACCGCCTGTGAAGCAACACCCCACCTGGTGGGGAGCCGGGGCTCAAACCGGGATCCCTATGCAGATCCTTGCATTTTGCACCACGTGCGCTAAACCCACTGTGCTACCGCTGGCCCCTTCTTTCTTTTTCTTTTATTTGATATGGCAGAGACAACTGAGAGGGAAAGGGAAAAAGAGGGGAAAGGAGAGAGAGACACCTGTGCATCTGCTTTTCTGTGTGAAGCTTCCCCTGCAGATTGGGACAGGGGGGCTTGAACTCAGGTCCTTGAACATAGTAATGCTTGTGCTCAGCTGGGTGCACCACCGGTCAGCCCCTCTGCACTTTCAGAATCACAAACATTGCTAGAATTGCTAGAATTGACAGGATTTTAAAAATGTTTTATTTATTAATTTATTTTCCTTTTCAGTTGCCCTTGTTGTTTTTATCATCGTTGTGGTTATTATTATTATTGCTATTGATGTTGTTGTTGCCGGATAGGACAGAAAGAAATGGAGAAATAGAGGGGAAGACAGAGATGGGAAGAGAAAGATAGACAGACACCTGCAGACCTGCTTCACTGCTTGTGAAGTGAACCCCCTGCAGGTGGGGAGCCGGGCACTCAAACCGGGATCCTTACACTGGTCCTGGAGTTTCACACTGTGTGCGCTTAACCCACTGTGCTACAGCTACCCCTGATTGACAGCTTTTAATGGAGACTCATGTGGTTACTTTCTGGAAGTAGAGAGGAGTTAACAGATATTTGGGGGTCTGCCACACATACCTCTGAGGGCCCTGTATGTGGTGACCCACCTCATGGAAATCTCTTGGCTGTCTTCTGCATAGGACCTCAGCCTGTAGTGGCTCCTCCAACACTGAGGAGATGCCATCCCCTCCTGTGAAGGCCTCCATCTTCACCCCTCCTGTCCTGTTCAAGTTCCAGCCTGTATCCAGATCCAAAGATGACTCAGAGAATGACCTTGACAGCGCAAAATCTGTGCACAACGAGAAGAACCCATAACTTCTGCACTACAGACCACAGCTTGAGAAGTGAATAAAGTTTCCATGGAGGTGCTTTTCTTGTGCTGGACTCTGTGCATTCCCATGGGTTCTCTTCAGCCCCAAAGGGTTGTCAGGTTCTTGCAGTTCTAAGCCTGCATTCAGTAGTGGCCAGGGCCACATTCCTGGGAAGTTCCTCCCTTGCCTTCCTGCACGGGAATATCCAGCATGTATGTTTTGCGAGAGAAATAGATGAAAGTGTGTTGCCCTTGCTCTCAGTGTCAGTGGCTTTATAGAGCCTCAGCTGGCTGCACTCAGGTGCAAATCTGGCATTTTTCCTCACAGCTGGCCTGCGAACACAAACATGGTCTTGGCACACAAGTTTAGAGATACTGCTTTCCTTGGGCTGGGTGGTGGCACAGTTTGTAGAGCACATAGTGTAGTGTGCAAGGTCCCGGATTCAAGTCCCTACTCTTCAGATGCAGGAGGGAAGCTTAACAAGTGAAGCAGGGCAACAGGTGTCTCTGTCTTTTTCTTTCTCTTCTCTTCTGTCTTTTCCTCCCCTCTCAAGTTCTCTCTCTCAAAAAAAAAAAAAAGTCTTCCCTGCTTCTCTGGAGGAGAATGAGCCAGTGTATCAGTTCCTAACTTAATACCTCCATAAGGATGCCAACAACACGTGACCTCTACATCACTTCACATGTTCACCTTAGAATCGAGCCTTCATGTGAGACATGAGACCTCACTATACCCTTGATTGTGGGATATTGACAGATACTCACTGAGCTCCTTTGTATGCTGGCACCTTGCTTGGGACAGGTGGGTCCTTGACCTTAAGGCACTTACATCCCACCGTGTGTGTGTGTGTGTGTGTGTGTGTGTGTGTGTGTGTGTGTGTGTGTCCGTCCAGTACATGAGTTCATACAGGGCTACAAGTTATAAGCTCTTTGGAAGCTAAGATGTGGATGTTTAGTCTAGGTGGTCACAGAACACTCACCTAGAGAAACTGAGGAGTCCAGCCATGGTGTGAAAAAGACCATTGGTGGTGTGTGAATGTGGGTAGTGGTACTGTGCAATACAGCAGAGGATGGGATAGAGAGGGATAGAGTACTCTGCGTTGACCAGACCATGTTAAATTTGAGATCAGTGGGTACTCAAGTAGAAGTCAGGAGTCTGGAGTACTGAAAATTTACAGTTGGGAGTTAAAGGGTACACACAATATTTACTTAATTGTCATTGGGGCTTCACCAGCTTTTTCAGGTGGACAGAAACAGAGGGAGAGAGAAAAAGCTGCCACAACACTGAAGCTTCCGCCAGTGTAGTAGAGACTCGGCATGAACTTGGGTCACTTTCATGGCAAAGTAGGTGCCCTCCCAGGTGAACTATCTTACTGGCCTGCACAAGGCATTTAATGCGCAGGTAAAGATTGCCCTGTGCGGGAGTCGGGCAATAGCGCAGCGGGTTAAGCGCAAGCGGCGCAAAGCACAAGGACTGGTGTAATGATCCTGGTTTGAGCCCCCGGCTCCCCACCTGCAGGGGAGTCGCTTCACAGGCGGTGAAGCAGGTCTGCAGGTGTCTGTCTTTCTCTCCCCCTGTCTTCCCCTCCTCTCTCCATATCTCTCTGTCCTGTCCAAAAACAAGAGCAATAACAACAATAATAACTATAGCAACAATAAAAAGACAAGGGCAACAAAAGGGAAAATAAATAAAATTAAAAAAAAAAAAGATTGCCCTGTGCTTGAGCATACTGATAAAGGGCTTAGGTTGGGCACAGAGACAATAATCTGGTGAAGGAAAGGCCTTTCAGAAGAAACCAGAGGGAGGGTGACAAAATAGTTAACTTGGTGGTGTGCTCCTTTGCTATCCAGGCACCCTAGGTTGGAGCTCAACTCTATCACTGAAGGAAACTTCAGTGCTGTGCTGTTTGTCTCTGTCTGTTTCTCTCTCTGCCTCTTTGTCTCTATAGGGAAAAAAAAAGGAACTGAGGAGATGGTTCAACTGGCAGAGTATTGGACTTGCATACCTGAGGTTCCAGTTCAATTCCCAGCAGTACATGTACCTTCCATGTAGCATGTGTGTTCAACCAGGTCCACCACTAGCTGGCCCCCACACGGGGCTGTTAAAAAGACCTGGTAACATAAGGCAGGTTTGAGCAGGCTTGGCATTGAGCCAAGAGAGGTGGTTGGCAATGAAGTTCAGGAAAGGAGAGGAATCTGGAAAACGGGAGAACTGACAGGTACAACTTAACCCCTTTGCGGCAAAAATCGACTGCGCATGCTCTGTCAGGAAGGGCCCTCAATAGGGGTTAGAATGCACCTCCTGAGTTTGCGCAGCCACAACATCTGCTTCCGGGGCGGACCTGCGAGATCCCGGAAGTGGTTGCGGGGCAGCTCCGCGGAGGCGCGGGGTTGTTAGTGTTCTGTGGCTTTTTGGCCTCTACCGGGTTCCCAGCCACCGCCGCCATGGGGAAGCGACAGCACCAGAAGGACAAGATGTAAGTTGAGCAGGGCCCTGCCCTTCTCAGCCCCGCGTGCTGTGGACTCCGCGCCTCGACCCCGGGCCCCCCTCCAATGTGGTTTCCCTTCTAAAGCCGCGGCCCCGCCCCGGGCGTTAACCGCGTCACCTGAGCGCCCAGCACCCCTTCGCTTTTGCCCAGGTCGTCCTGTCTCCTCTCTACGCCCACTCCTCTTTAGCCCCTTTCTTTACATTAAAAAAATTTTTTTTGGATGGAGAAATTGAGATGGAGGGGGGAAACGGGAGAGAAACAAGAGAGACACCTGTAGCCCTGCTTCACCACCCGTGAAGCGTCCCCTGCTACGGGAGCCAGGGACTTGAACCTGCGTCCTTGGGCTCTGTAACGTGTCCGCTCGCTTAACCAGGTGCGCCGCCACCTGCCCCCCTCTTTTCTCTCTCTCTCTCTTTTTTTGCCTCCAGGGTTATCGTTGGGACTCGGTGCCTGCACTACGAATCCACTGCTCCTGGAAGCCATTTTCCCCAATTTTGTTGCCCATGTTGTTCTCGTTTTTTCCTTAATTTTATATATTTATTTATTTTCCCTTTTGTTGCCCTTGCGGTTTTATTGTTGTAGTTATTATTGTTGTTGGATAGGACAGAGAGAAATGGAGAGAGGAGGGGAAGACAGAGAGGGGGAGAGAAAGCTAGACACCTGCAGACCTGCTTCACCGCCTGGGAAGCGACTCCCCTGCAGGTGGGGAGCCGGGGTCTGGAACTGGGATCCTTACGCCAGTCGTTGCGCTTGGAGTCATGTGCGCTTAACCCGCTGCTCTACCGCCCGGTCCCCTCTTTTTCTTTTTTAAAGTTAATCTTGTTTATTACACAGGGAGAGAAGGAGACAGCCAGAGCATCACTTTGTTACGTGGGATGCCTCCGCATCCGACGCATGAGCCCTACACCACCGCCTGGGCACATAGGGACCCATTCTCATAATTTTGTTGGGCTTCCCAACAGCACGTGAGAGTTGGACACTTATCTCCTTCAGGTGCTGGTATGGGCTCAGCTTGCTTGCTTGTCTGTCAGTCTAACTCACTGACTTCATAAGTCATTGCTGGATCCTCTCCCAAATAGGTGGACATACTCCAGATTTTTTTTTAAAAAATTTATTTTTGGATTAATTTTATTTATTTGTTACCAGAGCACTGATCAGCACTGGCGTAGGGTGGTGCGGCGGATTGAACCTGGAACTTTGGAGCCTCCTGCATCAGTCTCTTTGCATAACCATTATGCTATCTACCCCCACTCTCTACTTTTTTTTTTTTTTAGTTTACATTCTCCTGTGGTGATTTCTCCAGTCTTGCAGTAGGTCAGTAGCAGTAGCTTACTTGACATTTCCACTTGAAGGTCCGATACACATCTTTTTAAAAAAATATTTATTTATTTATTCCCTTTGTTTTTTATTGTTGTGGTTATTGTTGTTGTTATTGATGTCATTGTTGTTGGCTAGGACAGAGAGAAATGGAGAGAGGAGGGGAAGACAGAGGGGGAGAGAAAGATAGACACCTGCAGACCTGCTTCACCACCTGTGAAGCGACTCCCCTGCAGGTGGGAAGCCAGGGGCTTGAACCAGGAACCTTACGCTGTCCTTGTGCCTTGTGCCGCCTGCGCTTAAGCCACTGTGCTACCGCCTGACTCCCATCTTTTTTTTTTTTTTTTTAATGTTTTATTTAGGAGAAAGATAGGAGGAGAGAGAGAAAGAACCAGACATCACTGGCACATTTGCTGCCGGGGATTGAACTCAGGACCTCATGCTTGAGAGTCCAATGCTTTATCCACTGAGCCAGCCACCTCCCAGACCACCCAATATACATCTTAACATCTTTTCCCCAAACCCACCTTCTTTTTTTGAGGCCTGTCAGGTAGGATAAGAAGTCTAGGAGTTGGCCTAGGTGACACTTTCACCAGCTGTCACTTTGCCCAGCAATGAGCCTTGCTAACTCTTTCAGGAACTGATTTGTTTTCATGTTGTCCATTAATGATCAGCCCCTCCATACGGACAGTTTATGAGTTTATGGCAACTTTTTTTTTTTTTTTTTTACCAGAGCACTGCTCAGCTCTGGCTTATGGTGGTGCAGGGGATTGAACCTGAGACTTTGGAGCCTGAGAGGCATGAGAGTCTCTGTGTAACCATCATGCTATCTACCCCACTCCCTGAATTACTTTTTTTAAAAAAATATTTATTTATTTATTTTCTTTTTATTGCCTTGGTTTTTATTGTTGTTGTAGTTACTGTTGTTGCTATTGATGTTGTCATTGCTTGATAGGACAGAGAGAAATGGAGAGAGGAAGGGAAGACAGAGAGGGGGAGAGAAAGATAGACACCTGCAGACCTGCTTCACCGCCTGTGAAGCGACTCCCCTGCAGGTGGGGAGCCGGGGCCTTGAACTGGGGTCCTTGCGCTTCGCGCCATGTGCGGTTCACCCGCTGTGCTACCGCCCGGACTCCCCCTGAATTACTTTTTATACATGATCTGTTTGTGTTACCCTTCTTCTAGAAAGTTTTCACCCACGTCTTCAAATAGCTCATTATAATGCTTTTTGTTAACTTCAGTGTTTTCCTTTTAGAACAACGCAGCACTGCATATTTGCCTACTAGCTTGTGAATCCCTGTGCTCTCATGTTTATCGTTACGTACCTGACACTAACATATGCTGAATGAGCAAAATGACTCTTTCATGAACTAGTCACTACTTCCAGATACTCTGTTCTTTTTGCAAGATTTTTTCCTCTCTTCTCAGGTACATTACCTGTGCTGAATATACTCACTTCTATGGTGGCAAGAAACCAGGTAATACACGAAAGTCTCTTCTGTTCCCCGTGATTTGTGTATGTGTGGTGTAATTAAGGGATCGTACCTTTATTGTAACTGTATTTAATTTTATAGTCACAGCACTGCTCAGTTCTGGCTTATGGTTGTGTCCGGGGTGGGGGTGTTGGTGGGGTAGGGGGCTTGAATCTGGGACTTTGGAGCCCCAGGCATGAGAGTTTATTTATTTACTTATTTATTTTTAAATTTATTTATTTATAGGGAAATTAATGTTTTACATTCAACAGTAAATACAATAGTTTGTACATGCATAACATTCCCCAGTTTCCCATTCAACAATACAACCCCACTATGTCATTTATCATCCTTCAAGGACCTGTATTCTCCCCAGAGCCTTTTACTTTGGTGTAATACGCCAATTCCATTTCAGGTTCGACTTGCGTTTTCTTTTCTAATCTTGTTTTTCAACTTCGGCCTGAGAGTGAGATCATCCCATATTCATCCTTCTGTTTCTGACTTATTTCACTCAACATGATTTTTTCAAGGTCCATCCAAGATCGGCTGAAAACGGTGAAGTCACCATTTTTTACATCTGAGTAGTATTCCATTGTGTATATATACCACAACTTGCTCAGCCACTCATCTGTTGTTGGACACCTGGGTTGCTTCCAGGTTTTGGCTATTACAAATTGTGCTGCCAAGAACATATGTGTACGCAGATCTTTTTGGATGGATGTGTTGGGTTCCTTAGGATATATCCCCAGGAGAGGAATTGCAGGGTCATAGGGTAGGTCCATTTCTAGCCTTCTGAGAGTTCTCCAGACTGTTTTCAACAGAGGTTGGACCAATTGATATTCCCACCAGCAGTGTAGGAGGGTTCTTTTGACCCCACACCCTCTCCAGCATTTGCTGCTGTTACCTTTTCTGATGAATGACATTCTCACAGGAGTGAAGTGATATCTCATTGTTGTCTTGATTTGCATTTCTCTGACAATCAGACACTTGGAGCATTTTTTCATGTGTTTCTCAGCCTTTTGGATCTCTTCTGTGGTGATTATTCTGTCCAAGTCCTTGCCCCATTTTTGGATGGGGTTATTTGTTGTCTTGTTGAGTCTGGCAAGCTCTTTATATATGTTGGTTATTAAACTCTTATCTGATGTATGGCATGTAAAGATCTTCTCCCATTCTGTGAGGGGTCTCTTGGTTTGGGTAGTGGTTTCTTTTGCTGTGAAGAAGCTTTTTAATTTGATGTAGTCCCATAGGATTATACTTGCCTTAGTCTTCTTTGTAATTGGATTCATTTCATTGAAAATGTCTTTAAAATTTATGCAGAAAAGAGTTCTGCCAATATTTTCCTCTAAGTATTTGATAGTTTGTGGTCTAACATCCAAGTCCTTGATCCACTTGGAATTTACTTTTGTATTTGGTGAAATACAGTGGTTCAGTTTCATTCTTCTGCATGTTTCAACCCATTGTTTCCAACACCATTTGTTGAAGAGACTCTGCTTCCCCCATTTAATAGTCTGGGCCCCTTTGTTAAAGATTAGATGTCCATAGGTGTGGGACCTCACTTCTGGGCTCTCAATTCTATTCCACTGGTCAGTGTGTCTATTCATGTTCCAGTACCAAGCATTTTGATGACAATGGCCCTATAATACAGTTTGAGATCTGGGAGTGTGATGCCTCCAGTTCTGTTCTTTTTTCTCAAGATTGTTTTGGCAATTCTAGGTCTTTTCTGGTTCCAGATAAACATTTGTAGCATTTGTTCTATTCTCCTAAAAAATGTGCTTGGGATCTTGATGGGGATAGCATTAAATTTGTAGATGTCTCTGGGTAATATATTCATTTTGATGATGTTAATTCTTTCAACCCATGAACATGGAAAATTTTTCCACTTCTTTGTGTCTTTTTCAATTTCTTTGAGTAGTGACTCATAATTTTCAGTATACAAGTCTTTCACTTCTTTGGTTAGGTTTACTCCTAGATATTTTATTGTTTTTGTTGCTATTGTAAAAGGAATTGATTTCTGGATTTCAATTTCTTCTAGCTTAGTGTTTGCATAGAGGAATGCCACTGACTTTTGAATGTTAATTTTATAGCCTGACACCTTACTGTATTGTCTGATGATTTCCAAAAGCTTCTTGCTGGATTCCTTAGGTTTTTCCATGTATACTATCATGTCATCTGCAAATAAGGAGAGTTTGACTTCTTCTCTTCCAATCTGTATGCCTTTAATTCCTTGCTCCTGCCTGATTGCTATGGCAAGAACTTCCAACACTATGTTGAATAGTAATGATGATAGTGGGCAGCCCTGTCTAGTACCTGATCTGAGTGGAAATGCTTCCAATTTTTGACCATTGAGTATGATGTTGGCTGTAGGTTTGCTATATATAGACTCCACTATCTTCAGGAATCTATTCCCATTTTTTGTAGTGTTTTGATCATAAAGGGTTGTTGTATTTTGTCAAAGGCTTTCTCTGCACCTATTGCTATGACCATGTGGTTTTTTGTCTTGCTTTTGTTGATGTGGTGGATCACATTGACTGATTTTACATATATTAAACCAACCTTGTATGCCTGGGATAAACCCCACTTGGTCATGATGAACAATCTTTTTGATATACTGCTGTATCCGGTTGGCTAGAATTTTGTTCAATATTTTCGCATCTATGTTCATCAGAGATATTGGTCCTTGCACTTTGCACCATGTGCACTTTACCTGCTGTGTCACTGCCCAGCTCCCTAAAAGTCTTCTTGACCCTGTCTGTAAAAGTCTTTTTTAACTTAAGGTTTAATTTTATTTATTTCATGAGAGACAAGGAGAGAGGCAAGAGCAACACCCTGGCATACACAGTTCCAGGGATTGAATTTGGGATCTCATGCCAACACTTGGACTGTATGAGTCTGTAAAAGTTAACAAAAAAAAGTATAATAGACAAATGAGGAGAAATCACAGTTCATAAAAGAAGAACTATACCAAACATATGAGAAAATGGTTAATTTGGGTAGTGATTTATTTCTTTTGTGGTGATTTATTTTTACTAGATATTTATGTATTTATTTTTACCAGCTCTTTTTTTTATCAGCTCTGGCTTCTGATGTTGCCAAGGATTGAACCTGGAACCTCTTGTATCTTAGGCAGGAAAGTGGTGTGTAAACTACTATACTGGGGGACCGGGCGGTAGCGCCATAGCTTAAGTGCACATGGCGCGAAGCGCAAAGACCAGGGTAAGGATCCCAGTTTGAGCCCCTGGCTCCCCACCTGCAGTGTGTGTGTGTGTGTGTGTGTGTGTGTGTGTGTGTGTGTGTGTGTCGCTTCACAAACGGTGAAGCAGGTCTGCAGGTGTCTATCTCTCCCCCTGTTTGTCTTACCCTCCTCTGTTGATTTCTCTCTGTCCTATCCAACAACAACAGCAATAGCAACAATAATTACCACAACAATGATAAAACAACAAGGGCAACAAAAGGGGAAAAAATAGCCTTCAGGAGCAGTGGATTTATAGTCCTGATACCAAACCCCAGCAATAACCCTGGAGGCAAAAAAAAACCCATGCTGTTTCTGTCGTTCAGGGAATGATTTACTATTACTACTATTCTTCTTGTTGTTATTACTAGTGCCCTTCTTAGGTTTTGTTTTTGGTGGTGTGGGGGATTCAGCCTGGGACCTGGGAGCCTAAGGCATGAGAATCTGTTTGCCTAACCATTATGCTTTCTCCCCTGCCCTCAGTAGTGATTTTTAAAATTATATATATTTTTAAATACTTATTTATTCCCTTTTGTTGCCCTTGTTGTTTTATTGTTATTGATGATGTTGTTGTTGGATAGGACTTTTTTGGGTTTTTTTTGCCACCAGGGTTATTGCTGGGACTTGGTGCCAGCACTAGGAATCCACTGTTCCTGGAGGCCATTTCTTCCCATTTTGTTGCCCTTGTAGTTGTTGCCATTGATGTTGTTGTTGTTGGATAGCACAGAGAGAAATGGAGAGAGATGGGGAAGATGAGAGGGAGAGAGATGCTGCTTCACTTGTGAAGCGACTCCACTGCAGGTGGGGAGCCAGGGGCTCAAAACAGGATCCTTAACGATAGTTCTTGAACTTTGCACCACCTGCGCTTAACCCGCTGTGCTACCGCCCAACTCCCTAAAATTTTTTTTTTTTTATTTATTTCTTTATAGCATAGAAACAGGAATTGGAAAGGAAGGGGGCAGTAAAGAGAAAGAGAGATACCTGCAGCCTGACTTCACCATTCCTGAAGCTTCCCACCTTAGGGTGAGGACTGAGGCTTGAACTTAGGTCATTGTGCATGGTAACACATAGAAACAGGTGTGCTACCACTTGGCTCCATTTATTTATTTATTTATTTATTTATTTATTACCTCTCTCAAAGTAGTTTAATGAACTACAACTTTTTAAAAATATTTTTTAGTATTTTTATTTATTTTTATTTTTATTTATTTATTATTGGATAGAGACAGAGAGAAATTGAGAAGGGAAGGAGATAAAGAGAATGAGAGAGACAGAGACACCTGCAAAACTGCTTCACCACTCGTTAAGCTTTCCCCCTCATTAAGCTTTCCCCCTGCAGGTGGGGACCAGGGGCTTGAACCCAGGTCCTTGTGCACTGTAATGTGCACCGTAATGTGTGTGCTTAACCAGGTGCACCATGTGCACTTAACCTGCTGCGCTACCGCCTGACTCCCTTTTTTTTTTTTTTTTTATTAAAGAAAGGATTAATTAACAAAACCATAGGGTAGGAGGGGTACAACTCCACACAATTCCCACTGCCCAATCTCCATATCCCACCCCCTCCCCCGATAGCTTTCCCATTCTCTATCCCTCTGGGAGCATGGACCCAGGGTCATTGAGGGTTGCAGAAGGTAGAAGGTCTGGCTTCTGTAATTGCTTCCTCGCTGAACATGGGCGTTGACTGGTCGGTCCATACTCCCAGTCTGCCTCTCTCTTTCCCTAGTAGGATGGGTCTCTGGGGAAGCTGAGCTCCAGGACACATTGGTGGTGTCTTCAATCCAGGGAAGTCTGGCCGGCATCCTGATGACACCTGGAACCTGGTGACTGAAAAGAGAGTTAACATACAAAGCCAAACAAATTGTTGCTGACTCCCTTTTTTTAAAAGAATATTTATTCATTTATTTATTTGTTTTCCCTTTTGTTGCCCTTGTTTTATTGTTGTTCTTATTGATGTCGTTGTTGGATAGGACAAAGAGAAATGGAGAGAGGAGGGGAAGACGGGGAGAGAAATACAGACACCTGCAGACCTGCTTCACCGCCTGTGAAGCGACATCCCCCCTGCAGGTGGGGAGCCGGTGGCTCTAACTGGGATCCTTATACTGCTCCCTTTTTGAAGATTTTATTTATTTACTAATGAAAAAGATAGGAGGAGAGAGAGAAAGAACCAGGAATCACTCTGGTATACGTGCTGCCAGGGATTGAACTCGGGACCTTATGCTTGAGAATCCAGTGCCTTATCCACTGCACCACCTCCTGGACCACACCATTACAATTTTTTTTTTTTCATTACAATTTTGACAGGAGGAAATCATTACAGCCTTTTTGGAAAGCAAAGAAGTACAGAGGGCTGTTAAGAATGTGACCACAGTGACTGAAATTGTACTTTTTCCTTTATGGTCATATGTATACCTGTGTTTTGCTTCTATTGGAAAAAAAAAAGTTTTTTTAAAAAATATTTACTCTCTTTTGTTGCCCTTGTTTTTTTTTATTGTTGTTGTTATTGTTATTGACGTCGTCGGTGTTGGTTAGGACAGAGAGAAAATGGAGAGAGGAGGGGAAGACAGGGAGAGAAAGATACCTGCAGACTTGCTTCACTACGTGTGAAGCGGCTCCCCTGCAGGTGGGGAGCGTGGGGCTTGAACCTGGATCCTAACTTATGCAGGTCCTTGTGCTTTGTGCCACCTGTGCTTAACCCATTGCGCTACTGCCCAACTCCCTGTTTGTATTGAAAAATTTTAAACTACAACAGTTTTACATTATGCAATTTGGATAGTTTTTCTGGAAATGTAAGTAGATTATGGGTAGGCACACTCAAAAGAATTTTTTTTTTTAACAGAATAAGCTATTTCCTATTCTCATTTTAACAGATATCCCACAAACAAATTTTCGACGTTTACCTTTTGACCACTGCAGGTAAGCATTTTGAGAATTTATCTTTCCCAACTGATCAGTCAGTTATTACTCAGTTATTAGGCAGTGAATCTGATCCTTGGAGATGTGGCTTCTGTCTTCATTCCTTCTTCAAGTTCTCCCCTTTACTGGGAGAAGGCGGTTCAACAGTGACAATAGCTAACCGTCATTCTCTGTTATTATGTCATGTTTAAATGCATTTTTTAAATATTTTATTTATTTTCCCTTTTGTTGCCCTTTTTTATTGTTGCTGTAGTTATCGTTGTTGATGTCATCATTGTCGGATAGGACAGAGAGAAATGGAGAGAGGAGGGGAAGACAGAGGAAGAGAGAAAGAGAGACACCTACAGACCTGCTTCACCGCCTGTGAAGCGACTCCCCTGCAGGTGGGGAGCTGGGGCTGAACCGGGATTCTTACGCTGGAATACATTGTTTTTTCATCCTCATTCTTACATTTTGCCATAGTAGACTATGGTTAAATCTCTCATGGTTGAGAGAACTGAAACTTAAAAGGGTCAAATCCCTTCCTTGGGTGTTACATCTGTGTAGTAGTGCCACTGAGGCCTGAATTCAGTGTTCTGACTCTGTGCCTCAAGTCTTTCGTGCTTTACTTCTGGTCCGGAGTCATGATATGGTGAGCCCCTATCTCTTCCACGGTGACACAGGGTGCTAGAGCCACTCAATGTTTCTCCCTGTCCTGTTACCATGTTATGAACAGAGGGGTCTGTTGGGGAAGTGGCACTGATACATTTTGATTATGGGAGGTGGCTGTCTGCTGATCCCTTTCGGCCTAAGCCATGGTCACTGCCATGGACACACACGTCCACTCCAGTTGTCGTTCTGTAAATTAGGATGAAGCATGAGAGCTGCAAAGCTACCTTGTGATCTGGCAGGTCAACTAGATAGTACAGGGTGGTGAAAGGGACAGGAGGGTCAGTGCAGAAATGCCTCTGCACTGCAGGCTGTCCCCTTCTCCCTGCTAGGCCACTCCCACACAGTGTGAGTCAGGGCCTTGTCCACTCTTAGCATGTGCTCAGGGAGCATGAGCAGTGAGGCCTGGACTATTGTGGCTGGGTTTTTCCTCATCCCCACTGGGCCTTTTTCATTAACCTTATGGGAAGGTGGTCTCATACAGAGTGGGTATAAATTGATTTTTTAAAAAAATTTATTTCTTTATTGGGGAATTAATGTTTTACATTCAACAGTAAATACAATAGTTTGTACATGCATAGCATTCCCCAGTTTCCCATTCAACAATACAACCCCCACTATGTCATTTATCATCCTTCATGGACCTGTATTCTCCCCACCCACCCACCCCACCCCAGAGTCTTTTACTTTGGTGCGATATGCCAATTCCATTTCAGGTTCTACTTGTGTTTTCGTTTCTGATCTTGTTTTTCAACTTCTGCCTAAGAGTGAGATCATCCCATATTCATCCTTCAGTTTCTGACTTATTTCACATAACATGAATTTTTCAAAGTCCATCCAAGATCGGCTGAAAACGGTGAAGTCACCATTTTTTACATCTGAGTAGTATTCCATTGTGTATATATACCACAACTTGCTCAGCCACTCATCTGTTGTTGGACACCTGGGTTGCTTCCAGGTTTTGGCTATTACAAATTGTGCTGCCAAGAACATATGTGTACACAGATCTTTTTGGATGGGTGTGTTGGGTTCCTTAGGATATATCCCCAGGAGAGGAATTGTAGGGTCAAAGGGTAGGTCCATTTCTAGCCTTCTGAGAGTTCTCCAGACTGTTCTCCACAGAGGTTGGACCAATTTACATTCCCACCAGCAGTGCAGGAGGGTTCCTTTGACCCCACACCCTAGAATAGGGATTCTAGGGTGGTAAGAAGCTAGTAAGTCTTATTTTAAGTATGTTCCTTGGGACTCATGATTTTTGCCCAAGCTTGATAGTTAACATGGAGGTGGACTAAAATACTGTCTGTGAAGATGGTGTCAGATTTGAGAATAGAACTGGAAAGTTGGATTAGGACAGAGAGTAGCTCCCAAACTTGAAGAAAATATGTAAATTCAGTTAACTGTTTACCACATTGATCTGACCCAGGGCCCATGTCTATTCATATTTAGCACAGAAACCTGTGTAACCTCTGAGCCCCAGTCAGTCTGAGCTCATAGTCCATGGTCACATTCTAGCTGCACTCATCTCAGGACCAGTCTCCCTCAGGTGGCAGAGTATGTTGACCCAGCCTCCCTTCAAAGAGTGGGGAGTCCCTACCACTGCTGCTCTACAGGTCCTGCAGGGGCTCTCAAAAGGGCTTATGTTGACAGTCTTGATGGAAGTGACCAGTGAGGGGTCTGTTAGAGGTCTAGGCCCATTGTACCTACAGGGGAATCCAAGGATTCCCTGACTAGGGTCCCAGGGCATACCACCACTAAGTGAGCCAGTCTCTTGGCTCTTTTCCAGCTTTTGTATCTTTATTTATTTATTTATTTACTTACCTAGCACCGCTCAGCTTATGGTGATGCAGGGGACTGAACCTGGAACTTGGAACTTTGGAGCCTCGGGCATGAGAGAGTCTCTTTGGATAGCCATTATGCTATCTTCCCTGCCAGTCCCTTTTTTATCTTTATCTTCTTCATCTGTGGGGGCAGCTCAGTTCAAGAGCAGGCAAGGCATCCTCAGAGTGTGGCCTGCCATAGCTGATGGTGAGGTTTGGAGAGAAAGTTCCAGTCCTGCCTCCCAGAGGTCTCCTCCAGGTACCTCCTTGAGACTTGAGCTTGATCACATTGGTGCTGTGTGACTCGGCGTGTGAAGAGAACTAGGCTGCTGTGCTCCCAAGGCCCCCTGAGCACCTCCTAGGGCCTTTGCCTTGTACTAACTGGTTTGTGTTGGGAGATTCATAGAGGTGGGGGTATAGGGGACACCTTTGCACTTGGCAGAGGCCATCCTAAGGAGGGAGGAGCAGGAGAGCAGTCATGGCAAGCAGGTGGAGTGGCGTGACTAGCCTGCTGCATGGTCGCAGTTCAGGTGACTCCCAGGAGTGATTCTGTTCTTTTTCAGTCTCTCTCTGCAGCCCTTCGTCTACCCGGTCTGTACCCCAGAAGGCGTCGTCTTTGACTTGCTGTGAGTTTTCCCTTGATTTTTTCCCCTAACAAATTGGGCAAAATTGTTGACATCCACTCAGGAAGGGGATGCTGGGCCAGCTTGAAGGTTTGTGATTCCAGGCAGTGCCACACTAGGCCTTGCTGATGCCACCTGAGGTCTGTCCCAGCAGCCTTGAGAGACCAGGGTGGGTGGACCTCTTGGGGACTCGGGTGAGGTACAGCCATGCTATGAGTCCAGGATGTGACAGACACCTCCCAACCCCTTTCCCCCTTTACATGAGAGTCCTAGTGTTTGACCTGGCACACCTGTGGCTGTTTTGCAGTGTTCATGAGACAAGTATTTTCCATTTATGAAAGCAGAGCATAATTAGAGCTGTATACTTTCCCAGTGCTGTATGTGTCTCTATATCTGAGATTAAAAGAATGAAGAAGTGGGGGCCGGGTGGTGGTACACTGGATTAATAGCACATAGTACCGGAGCCTGGATGACTTGGTTCCCAGAATGATCCTTTTGTGTTCTTCTCCAGGAATATTGTTCCTTGGCTTAAGAAGTATGGAACCAACCCTAGCAATGGAGAGGTAGGTGGCTGTAAGGAGTGTAAGTGATAAAAAGAATGCTGTCCTGGGAGGATATGTAGTTCACCCAGGAGGGTACACACCTCCCCTTCCAGGTCTGAGCCCCTGCCACCCCATGGGAATGCCATATAGTATAGGAGTTTCTATGATACTGCTTCTTCTGCCTCTGTTTCTCTTTCCCGTAAATTCACTTCTGTGAGATTTCCTCCCTACAGGTGTTTCTTTGTGGTGATCTGGCACTAGAACCTGGGTCCTTGCACATGGCCAAATATCTGCTTACGGGCTCCGTCACCTGCTGGCCTCCAATATTTATTTTTCTTTAACTGCTCAGCTCTGCCTAGGGTTGGTGCTAGGGATTGAATTTGGGAGCACTCCCATGCTAGTTATTTCTGTAGCCATTATCTTCCTAGCCCCAATACACTCATAAAAAAAAAAATAATGAAAATAGTCATATACGAGAGAGCTGCACATGGCACAGAGAGAAGGGCCAGAACACTGTTCTCATACATGAGATGCCAGGGGTCCAAGTGGCCCGATTCTCTTCCAGTTGAGTTACTTCTCCAGTCACCTACTACATTCATTTGGAATTTTACCAATTTTACCATTTGGGTGTTTACCATGAAAATGTCTAAACTAGTTACAGAAGTCTAAAACACACTTGTGTTAGGCTGAGGCTAGCGTGCTCTCTTGCCACGCATCCAGACCAGACTCAAGTCAAGCTCCCACCTCATTGAAGGAAGCTTCAATACTGTAGTCTCTTCCATTCTCTTTCTGCCTCTATCTTTATCAAAAACTAAACCAGGAGATGGTATAGTATAGAGTGGGTAGGGCAGCAGATGTGTAAGCGTCAGGCCTCAAGCTGGTTCCATCGTGATGTTCTGGTGGTTGTCTGTATGCCTCTCCCTCTTCCTTTTTCTCATAAACAAATTCTTGGCCTGGGCTTCCATCCAAGACGTCAGCCCTGTGTCTGAGGTTGGTTTTGCCCAGAGAGCTCTCTCATTCAGGACTGTACTGGTTTTCCATGATAGTGCCCTCCCTCACCCCTGTCAGCATTCAGTCCTCCTTTTTTGTCTGCAGCTGTAGAAACTTGTGTAATTAGAGACTTCCTCTCTTTTTCACCCAGCTTCATAGTTATAGCATTTCTTCACATTAATCACTTGTTTGTGTTACTAATTATACTTCTCTCGCCTTTCCCCCCCTCCTTTTTCCCCCCAAGAGCACTGCTCAGCTCTGGCTTATGTGGTGCGGGGGATTGAACCTGGGACTTTGGAGCCTCAAGCATTAGAGTCTCTGCATAACCATTGTGCTATCTACCCTCACCTTTTAACTATTTTTCAGAAACTGGATGGGAGGTCTCTAATCAAACTGAATTTTGCAAAGAACAGTGAAGGTGAGTAACCCCTTTTCAGCTGTCACTCGAATGGGATCCAGATGTCCTGCCTGTCACTAACTTCTTCACAGAATCTGACCTGGCTGGATACTTTGATTCAGACTCAGAGCTGCACCATGATTTCTTTTTAAAGGTGCAGGTAGTTTAAAGCTAGGGTAGGGTGTATGAAACCTCAGGTTTGGGGCACTTGGACCACTCGGGCCAGTTGTGGCATTTGTGACACACTGGGTGGGGTCCAGGCCTTCTGACTGAAACCTGGGGCGGGTGGCCAGTGGGGCTGGTGGTTACCAGTGGATCTGCACACCCTCTAGTTCTCATTGACTGACAGATTACCTCACAGGCAATGACCTTGTTCTCATTTCTTGTGTGTCCCATGAAAGGAGACCTGGCCCACAGTAGGTGCTGGTGCATTGGGAATGAGTAAGTGGGCCTTGGCCAAGTCGGTAAGCACAGCACTCCTGGACTAGAGGTGCTTGGAGCTGTGTGCCTTCCCTGTACATCTGAGACAGGATGTCTTACTTATTTTAAGAATTTATTTATTAATGAGAAAGACAGGAGGAGAGAGAGAACCAGACATCACTCTGGTACATATGCTGTCAGGGATTGAACTTGGGACCTCATGCTTGAGACTCCACTTTATTCACTGCACCACCTCCCAGACCATGAGATGGTCTAGTTCAAGGCAGCCTATAGCCTATCTCTCCTTCAGCAAATGTCTAATAAGCAGCTGCCATGGCTAGAGAACAAAACAGGCCAGAACTCTCTGGATGAAAGGGGGCTTCTGTTTACATAATGTGTGTGTGCCCCTCCCCCACCCCAATGTCCCAGGTTCAATCCGCCACACTACCATAAGCCAGAGTTGAGCAGTGCTGTGGCATAAAAACATTTAACACCCACCCCTGTCCCTCTTTCTCTAATTGCCATTAGTGTTAATCACTGAGGCTTTGTGTCTGCATGACAAATCTACCACTGTTGGCAGTTATTTCCTCTACCCCCTTTGTTATTATTTTTTATTTGATAGAGACAGAACTCAAGAGGGGAGGGAGAGATAGGGAAAGAGACACCTGTAGTACTGCTTTGTCATTCATGAAGCTTCCCTCCTGCAAGTGGGGACTGGGGGCTTGAACATAGTAATGTGAATGCTTTACTGAGTATGCCACCTCCTGGTCCATTTATTTTCTCTTTTAATAAGATTTTATTTGTGAGTATGAAAGAGAGAGTGCAAGCCAGAGTTTCATCTGGCACATGTGATACTGGGCTTGAACTCATGACATCGTGCTTCTCAATCCAATGCTCCAGCCACTGTGCCGCCTCCCAGAGAGCAGACAGGTTTATTTTCAGGTGTAGCTGACTAATAGGATGATACTCATGTCTCCGTGAATCATCTCATTTTCAGACTTGGGGTTTGAGAAAGGGATGGTGTGCTGGTGAGTTCAAAGGGCAGGTTGTCCCTCTGGCACCAGTGGTGAGTGTGTTCAACCCAGCCTGCAGGTTAAAAACAGACTCAAAGCACTGAGACTGTGAGGTTAGCATCTAGGATCTTTGTGCTGGGCACTAAAGACCTCCCCCCAAGGACATTTCTTTTTTTTGGCCTCCAGGGTTATCACTGGGGCTCGGTGCCTGCACTACGAATCCACTGCTCCTGGAGGCCATTTTTTCCTATTTTCTTGCCCCTATTGTTATTACTGTTACTGTTGGCACTGATGATGATGATGATGTTGGATAGGACAGAGAGAAATCAAGAGAGGAGGAGAGATGGGCAGAGAAAGATAGACACCTACAGACCTGCTTCACCGCTTGTGAAGCGACCCCCATGCAGGTGGGGAGCTGGGGGCTCAAGCCGGGATCCTTATGCCGGTTCTTGCATTTTGCACTATGTGTGCTCATCCTGTTGTGCTACCGCCCGGCCCCACAAAGGATATTTCTTACCTGCTTTCTACCATCTGCAGTTGACCCCTGACTTGACGCAGATAACACAATGACAAAGTTTTCCTACTAGCCATAGCTAAGTAGAAGTGAGATGGGAAAGCCCAGCATGAAGGCCGCTGAGCGGGTTGCCGTGGCCAAGAAGAGGCGACCTAGAAGGCCTGAGTGAGGGAGAACACTAGCACATGCCAGTTATGTCCAGAAGGAAAGTCTCTTCTTTGTTTCCTGCTGGGGTGCGCATGTGTTGGAGGCAGAGCTGCCAGGTGTGTGGGGTGAAAGGCTGAGTAGTCTCAGTAGTTCTGGAAAAGCTGAGTGCTTAGGTGGAGAAGGAGGCGGGGGCCCAGTTGCCAGAGGGCCCAAGGAAGCTTACTCCTCCAAAAAGCCATGGGTGAGGGGCGGGAGAGCAGGAGGGTTGAGTTCCCTAATTGTGTGCGAGGTGTATGTCTCAAGCACTCACGCCCCCTACTTGACTGTCCCTCTAGGTCCCCACTCTGGGCTTCTGATACAGGGTTCTACCTCCTTCCTTAGTGTGATTTTGGCTCTTCTTCTGAATCTGCACCTGCTTGTTTCTAGGAAAGTACCATTGCCCTGTGCTGTACACAGTGTTCACCAACAACACACACATTGTGGCTGTGAGAACCACTGGCAACGTCTATGCCTACGAGGTGGGGACTTCAGGAAGTGTGTGGTGTCCGTCCAGGTTCTGTAGGCTCCAGGGAGCCCTTAGCGGAGCGCTGAGGTGCTGTGTGGCTGAGAAACCTTGGTCAGGATGCCAGCCAGGAAAAAGAATCTGCCTGTGACTTCAGCCCTGGAAACCAGCATTTCTGACTGCTGAGTGTCTGTATCCCAGGAGTCCTCTCAAGAGATCAGACTCCGAGCAGGGAACCTCTACCAGAACAGGCTCCAGGGCTGCAGGGTGGGGTCTGGGTCCCTGGCTTCTGGCAGGCTTCATGAGAAGTGGATGCCAGCTGGGGGGTGGGTGGTGGGGGAGTGTCAGCCCAGTACTCATAGCCCTCCTGTGCTGGGGAAGTGGGGTGGGAGGTTCAGGGGCAGGAATGGGGTCTGATGCTGCTTCTCAGACTAGTGTGGTGGCTTTTGGCCTGATGTGTGCAGATTAAGGGTTGGGCACTGGGAAGCTTCTTAGAGCTGCTGACTATAGTCAGTAGTTTGATAAGCGCCCTTCAAGGATTTGCTCATAGGACTGAATTTGAGCTCATCTGAGGCTCAGCAAGCTCTGCCCCTCAGTGGTGGAGCCACTGCTGTGAGCCCGTGGTGGGTCCACAGCTGTTCCCTTTTTGTACCCTCTGAATTGGCACAGCAAGTGGGCAGGCCCTGGGCTTCCCTGGCCAGAGCTGGAGGGGCAGCGCAACAGCGCACTTTCTCCTGGCTCAGGCCGTGGAGCAGCTCAATATCAAAGCCAAGAACTTCCGAGACCTGCAAACAGATGAGCCCTTCACCCGTCAGGACATCATTACCCTCCAGGTGGGTATTTCCAGCCCTGGGAGGGACAGACCCGAGCTTTTGGCAACGCTTCTCCCTTCCAGTTCACACTCCCCTGGGTCAGTGGCTGCCTCCTTGTGACCTGCCTGTCAGATCCCTGCCAGCCCCTACCTCCATCACTCCCCACTCAGCCCACCAAACTGTTGCTAGCTGCTTGCTCAGTCTGACTCTTGCATCATCCGCACCCTGGTGCCTGCCTGTGTCAGGGCCATCTCACCATGAGTGCAAGCCTGCTGCTTCTGCCAAACCCCTGACTGGGGCCTGCATGTACCTTACCTTTTAGTTCAGGACAGCCCTGTGGGTTAGGAAACCTAACAAGTTCAGGGAAACATGGACACAGAAAACTGGCAAGGATGCCGGCATGATAGTTCACTTGGGTAGTGTGCTGCTTTGCCAGGCACATATGACCCTGGTTTGAACCTGGCCTCCACTGCATTGTGGTCTCCTTCCCTCTGCCTCTCTATCTTTAAAAAAGTTGGGGGTGTGGGGTGGGGTCAGGCAGTAGTGCACCCAGTTGAGCGCATATTCTATCATACTCAAGGCAGGACCCAGGTTCAAAGCCCCCGTTCCCCACATATAGGGGGGGCAGGTGAAACAGGTCTGCCTGCAGGTGTCTCCCCCCCATTTGTCTCTGTCCTAGCCAATCAAAATAATCGGGGAACAAAGGAAAAAATGGCCACCAGGAGCAATGGGTGAATTCATAGTGAGTGCTGGCACCAATCCCCAGTGATAATCTTAGTGACAATAAAAAAGGATAAAAAATAATGAAGTGGGGGGTCGGGTGGTAGCGCAGCGGGTTAAGTGCAGGTGGCGCAAAGTGCAAGGACCGGCATAAGGATCCCGGTTCAAGCCCCCGACTCCCCACCTGCAGGGGAGTCTCTTCGCAGGCGGTGAAGCAGGCCTGTAGGTGTCTTTCTCTCCCCCTCTGTCTTCTCCTCTCTCCATTTCTCTCTGTCCTATCCAACAGCGAACGACATAAGCAACAACAATAATAACCACAACAAGGCTACAACAACAAGGCCAACAAAAGGGGGAAAATGGCCTCCAGGAGCAGTGGATTCATGGTGCAGGCACTGAGCCCCAGCAATAACCCTGGAGGCAAAAAAAAAAAAAATAATGAAGTGATCTTGTCCCTTGAAAAGGGAAAGAGCATATTCACTGTTGAGGCCCCAAGCCTTAGCGGTAACCCAGGTAGCAGTTAACAGCCTGGGCCCACTCCTTTATATAGCTTGCCCTGTGCTAACTGGACCTCAGCACACACTTGTCTCCTTGTTCTGACATGCCGTGGAGTCTGGCAGTTGGGCTGAGGGAGTCTTAGGTGGTGTGTGGGAGGCCTTGAGGTGAGTACCCTGTGACAGCCCACTGCCATCTGTCCTCTGCCTAACAGCAAGGGACGCTTATTGCTATAGCGGTTTGTGCTGTTCTCACCCCACTCCTGCCTGAGTCAGAGTCCCGTGCCTCCACTCACTGGTGGGGACCCACTGCTGGGGGTAGTCTAGAGCAGGTCCTGGCTGCGATGTTGGCTTCACTCTGCTGCCGTGTTCTGTTTGCTACAGGATCCCACCAATCTGGACAAATTCAACGTCTCCAATTTCTTTCATGTTAAGAATAACATCAAGATGATAGACCCAGGTATGTGTGAGCAGGGCTGCTCTGGATGCCTGGAGTTGCAGTGAAGTAGGTCAGTGCTCCCAGAAGTCCAGGAATTGTACTCTGGCCTAGATAAACCTTGGATATTTTGTGACAGTCGTCAGCTTTGCTCACATTGGTAGGACCACCCTGGCCCATGCCTTGCCCTTAGGGCAGATGTGAGGTGTGTACCTTGGATTGCCTTCAGATGATAGTAGCCCTGGCCACTCCTATGACCTCTGGAGAGTCTTTGGCTCTCTCTTCCCAGTCCTTAGGTGTTTGGGGCCTTCCTTTCTCCTTAGGAATCATCACTGCCCTCACTTAAGGGACAGCCAGTTTAGGGCAGGTGGCAAGAGGTGGGTCTTGTGTGGGTGGCTGCCACCATCCCCAGGGTCCTGAGGCTCAAGGCCAAGACTAGACATAGAGACCAGGACGGAAAGCAGTGGGTAGATTTGCTGTGTTCCTCAGTCTCTTTCCCCATGTCTCCAGGGCACGTTGCCTAAGGCATCACTGTAATACAGGCTGTGGTGGGCCTATTCCCTGGCCCATGGGTCTGTCGTTAACAGCTGCTTCTGTCCTGTTGCCGTCATGCACATCTGGGGAGGGTGCTCAGCTGCTTAGGGCCCCTCTATTTTTCTGTAGATGAAGAAAAGGCCAGACAGGACCCATCTTACTATTTAAAAAATACAAATGCTGAGACTAGAGAGACCCTGCAAGAGCTCTACAAGGAGTTCAAGGGGGATGAGATCCTGGCAGCCACCATGAAGGCTCCTGAGAAAAAGAAGGTGGACAAATTGAATGCCGTGAGTAGATGTAGGACCAGCACCAGCTTCTCTGGGTTGTCCTGGGATGGGACTGGGACACATGTAGTACTTACGTTAGTGTATGAGTTCTGCCAGGTCAGCCATCACCTAGCCCTGGGTCTTCCATTTTTCTCCTGAGTAAAAATACATTTACCTTAGAGGCTTCATACCTTTAAAAAGAAACTAGAGTATCCTGGAAGGTGGCACAGTGACTAGGGCACTGTGATTCCTGCCGTCACATGTGCCAGAGCACCACTGTACCACTTAACTATGGTGCAAGGCATGTTCTCGGCTGCTGAGCCCTGAGGGAGAGCTTCAGGAAGGGGCATCCTGGCAGGGTCTGAACGGGGGTTGCTGGGCCATGCTCCTGCTCTCTTGTATCTCTGCACCCTGCTGAATGTCACTGGGGTTTTCTTGGCAGGCTCACTACTCCACCGGGAAGGTCAGCGCCTCCTTCACCTCCACTGCCATGGTTCCTGAGACCACACATGAAGCAGGTAAGTCCCGGCACCTCAGCCACCAGCAATGCCACTTGACGAGGCAAAGGGTGGGGCTCCTCTTTGCCCTCCTCAGCTTTGCTTTTTTTTTTTTTTTGCCACCAGGGTTACCACTGGGGCTTGGTGCTTATATAATAAGTTCACTGCTGCTCCCCCCCCCCCTTTCTAATAGAGACTGAAAGAAATAGGGAGAGACACACCTGCAGCACTGTTCACCACTCATGCAGATGCGGACCAGGGGCTTGAACCCAGGTTCTCACACATGGCAAAGCAAAAGCTCCAAGTGGCACCCAGTTCAGGCCCTTCTGAAAGTGCATTTGAGGATACTAAGGGCTCTGTCGGGCAGGACAGCTGTCCCACTGCATCTGCTCAACTCCTTGGCATCTATACAGGCTGCCCATGGGCACCTCAGCCCTCCACTGAGGCTTTCCGGCATCTTTCCTAAGCCCTTTTCTCTCATATCCTGTCAGCGCCCCCCCCCCCCCCCCAACGCCTGCCTGCCTTCATGCACTTTCAGCGTCCTCCTTTCCCTTAACTGCCCCTTGCACCTGTGACTGGCTCTTCCTGCCACTTGTGTTCTCAGGCAGAGCTCAGACTCTGCCAGCTGGGCCATGCCACGGCTGGGTGGTTGGTATCTGAGTCTGAGTGCCGGGCTGACATGGGGCCACTCCAGCATGAGTGCAGCCCTGGAGCTTGGGCCTCTGCTTTCAGCCGCCATTGATGAGGACGTACTACGCTACCAGTTTGTGAAGAAGAAGGGCTACGTGCGGCTGCACACCAACAGGGGCGACCTCAACCTGGAGCTGCACTGTGACATGGTGGGTGTCATGCCCCGTCGCCCAAGGAGGGGCCTTCTGGGCCTGAATACAGAATCAACCCTGCCCCCAGGAGGTAGTGCCCTTCCCCAGCAGGGAGGTTGTCAGCACCTATTCGCTTGTCCTTAGCTGTGCCCTGAGCAGGACGCACATTCCCTTCACAGGAGGGGGTGGCAGGTGCTCCGATGTCTCCCATTTCATGTCTCCCCTGTGTCTCATGATGCGAGTCACGGTGATGGCTAGTGCCCTGTCATTTGGCCTCATCAGCTGGGCTACTAGCCACCTGCTTTCATGTGACAAGGACTTTCCCATCCACTACTGCTTGCCTCAGAAATGTCTGGGTGATTTTTCAGACACCAAAAACCTGTGAAAACTTCATAAAGCTCTGTAAGAAGCAGTATTACGACGGCACCATCTTCCACAGATCCATCAGGAACTTTGTGGTGAGCGACGGGGGTTGGCACTGACTAAAGCCTAGGGGAGGATAGAGCTGAGTGGCACTGGGCAGATCAGCTGCATCCTGTCTTGCCTCTGAGTTTTTTTTTTTTTTTTTTTTTATTGTTTATTATCTGTCTTTATTGGATAGAGACAGTCAGAAACCAAGAGGGCAGGAGGAGATAGGGACAGAGAAAGAGACACCTGCAGCACTGCTTCCTGCTTCACCACTCGTGAAGCGTTCCCCCTACAGGTGGGGACTGAGGGGGCTCTGAGCTTTTTAGGGAGCTCTCAGGCTGGTCCCTTGGGTCCCCAGCCTAACCACATTCAGCTCGTGCAGATAGGTGGCCTGGGAAGGGTCCTCACCAAGAGCTGGGACCCTCACGGTGCCCTCCTGGTGGATGGGGGCATTCATCATTTGGCGAATGATGGGCGGTGGCAGCCCAGGGGCACCACTTGTTCACTGGCTTTATTGTTCTTGCAGATCCAGGGTGGCGACCCCACTGGCACAGGCACAGGTAAGTGGTGCTGCTGGGAGAGTCTGCACCACAGGTGTGCGCGCCCCTCAGTTTCTCACATCAGATTGGGAAGCCCAGTGGTAGATGGGAGAGTGGCACTTGTACCCTCCTCCCAGGACCTACAGGGCACCACCTTTACAGGCAATGAAGGGAGGCACCAGGGGGCTGCAGCACAGGCTTGGTGGGCTCAGCACCGGACCCCTGGCTGTCTTCTTGCCACCTCAGCCAGTCGGCCCTTTGGCACATTCTTTGTGCTGTGAGTAGTGATGATCTGTGACCAGGGCCCTTTTCCTACCTTCTGGGCCTTGGTCAAGGCTGCCCTCTAGTGTCCCCACCTCAGATACAGTCCCAAGAGTGCCCAGTGTCCTTGTAGACTTGAGAGATTTCTGGGACTGGGCTGCTTCCTGTTGAGTGTTCTTGTTGCCAGCCCTGCTCTTTCTCTTTCAGGTGGGGAGTCATACTGGGGAAAACCCTTCAAAGATGAGTTCCGGCCCAACCTCTCACACACTGGTCGGGGTATCCTCAGCATGGCCAACTCAGGACCCAACAGCAATAAGTCTCAGTTGTGAGTTTCCTAGGTGGTCGGGCTAGTTGGGGCCTCAGGGTCCTGACCCTGAGCTCTCAGCTTCTCCCTAGCAGTAGTGCTCAGCTGTCTGGTGCTGACACATGCTCTTGAAAAATCCAGAAAGAAAAGTGATGGTCAGGGCTGGGTGATGGCAGCTTCATAAACAATGGAACTGCTGTAGGTGTCATTCTTGCTCCCTGCACCCCATCCCCCTTAATTTTTTCCCGATGGGGAAAAAAAATGTTTGCTGGGAGCAGTGGGGTCATAATCATGTAGGCACTGAAGCCCAGCAATGACCTTGTTGGCAGTAGAATGAGTACAACAATAGTTCAGGTGGGGGCTACCCTCATTCTTCAAGCTGGGACCCTGATGCCTCAGGTGTGGAAGTCTTGCACCACCATTATGCAGTCGCCCCAGCCTCACTGATTACTTATTGCCACCAGGGTTATCACTGGGGCTTAGTGCCTGCACAGTGGCTCCACTGTTCCTGGTGGCCACTCCCCCCCCCCCCCCTTTTCTTTGATAGTAGGGTTGGGGGAATGAAAAGAAAGGAGAAGAAAACCCACAACACTGCTCTACCACTCATGGAGCTACCCCCCTGCAGATGGGACCTGCGGCTTGAACCTAGGTCCATGCACTTTATGTACCACTGCCCAGCCCCCACCCTTTTTGGATCTACTATTTACTGTCTCAGTTTACTTGAAGATTTTACATAAGAATTTGATAACACCTTGTTGGCCCTCTAATTGGAGGGATGTGATATCTACATTTGGATTAGTAGTTATGCATGACTTTTTATCTGAGAATGTGACTTGATTTGCCTGTGGACATATTTTATATCTTTTATTGTGATAGTTGCCTTCCTGGATATAGCTACTCCTTTACGTTGTTACAGTTTGTGATAGCTTTGTAAATGTATTTTTTGGGTTGTAGATGATTATTGTGTATGGAGAGAAAAATATACTTTTATCAAATTGTAATTTGGCTAGCCTTGGATTTTCTTATATTATAGGACAGAGAAATTGAGGGGGGTGGATAGAGAGAGGGAGGGATACCTGTAGCTCCACTTCACCACTTGTGAAGCTTCCCCCCTGCAGGTGGGGACCACGGACTTGAACCTGGGTCCTTGCACATGGTGACAGGTGCACTCCTGCCCTGCCCCTGGCCTTGGATTTTATAGATGTTCATATGTCTGGTGTGCCAGTCATCTCGGTGTTGGCCTTGTGAGGGCAAAGTGGTGGCACCCTCCCAAGGGACACACTGCTCTGTCCTCTGCCATCTGCCCACCATTGTAGTGGGCCTGCTCTTGTAGGGGATACTGCAGTTTCTGGCCCTTTTCTTTTTCTTTCTTTCTTTTTTTTTTTTTAAGAATTTATTCATTTATTCATGAGAGAGATAGGAGGAGAGAAAGAACCAGACATCACTCTGGTACATGTGCTGCCGGGGATCGAACTCATGACCTCATGGTTGAGAATCCTGTGCCTTATCCACTGCGCCACCTCCCGGACCACTCTGGCCCTTTTCTGGTCCCAGCTATTACAGCACTTAGGCTCATGTATCGCTCCTGAAAATTGTGTTGGTACCACATTGTGTTAGCCTTTCCTTCACTTTGTCCTAGAGGAACCCCAGGCCAGCCCTTGGTCCTGTCTGACTCGGCTGTGCTGGTTGGGTGCCCTGAGCACAGCCCGGCTGGACTCATTGAAGTCACGTGGAGCTGAGTGCTTCAAGTCAGGGCCTCCCCGGCATGGAGCATGTGGGAATGGATGCACACTTGGGATCAGCGCCTGCGCCTCTCCACTCCTGGTGTCTGCTCTTTCTGGTCCATCAAAGTCCTTGTTTTTGTTAGCGGCTCATGTAATTACTTCAGTTTCTATCTTTTCTATCTTTAGTTGTTTCTTGCTGTTTTGTCTACTTTTTTTTTTTTGCCTCCAGGGTTATTGCTGGGGCTCAGTGCCTGCACTACAAATCCTGGAGGCCATTTCTTCCCACTTTGTTGCCCTTGTTGTTACCCTTGTTGTTGTCATTATTATTGTTGTTGTTGTTGGATAGGACAGAGAGAGGAGGAGAGATAGACACCTGCAGACCTGCTTCACCACCCATGGGGTGAAGCGCAGGTGGGAAGCTGGGGGCTCGAACCGGGATCCTTACGCCTGTCCTTGCACTTGGTGTGACGTGCGCTTAATCTGTTGCACTACCGCCCGACCCCGTCTACTTTCTTTCTTAATTCATTTTTTTTTTTTTTTCATTTTGAGGAACTTCAGTCTCACATGATTGAATGGGTCCCAGATCAGTTTTTTCATTCATTTCATTTCCGAGAATGGGAGAGAAGCTGTAGCACTTCTGTGTAGCTCTTACACCTTAACTGGTGAGCTCTGACTGCCACACCTGTTATTTATTTCTAATTTCTTTTTTTTAATATTTATTTTATTTATTTATTCCCTTTTGTTGCCCTTGTTGTTTTATTGTTGTAGTTATTATTGTTGTTGTCGTTGTTGGATAGGACAGAGAGAAATGGAGAGAGATGGGGAAGACAGGGAGGAGGAGAGAAAGATAGTCACCTGCAGATCTGCTTCACCGCCTGTGAAGCGACTCCCCTGCAGGTGGGGAGCCGAGGTTCGAACCGGGATCCTTATGCCGGTCCTTGTGCTTTGCGCCACCTGCGCTTAACCTGCTGCGCTACAGCCTGACTCCCCTTATTTCTAATTTCTAAGAGGTCATTTATCCCCTCTTTTGTTGCCCTTGTTGTTGTAGTCTTATGGTTATTATTGTTATTGTTGATGTCATTCGTTGTTGGATAGGACAGAGAGAAATGGAGAGAAGAGGGGGAGAGACAGACACCTGCAGACCTACTTCACCGCCTGTGCAGCGACTCCCTTGCAGGTGGGGAGCCAGGGGCTCAAACCAGGGGCCTTATGCTGGTCCTTGTGTTTTGTGCCATGTGTGCTTAACCTGCACGTGCCACACAGCTTAACCTGCTGCGCTACCTACCGCCCACCCCCTTTGCTTTTACTTTAATGATACAGAGAGGGAGAGATACCAGCACTGTTCAGCTCTGGTTTATGGTGGTGCTGTGGATTGAACCTGGGATTTTGGAGCCTCAGGCATGAAAATCTTTGCATAACCATTTTTTAAAAAATATTTATTTATTCCCTTTTGTTGCCCTTGTTGTAGTTATTATTGTTGTTATTGATGTCATTGTTGTTGGATAGGACAGAGAGAAATGGAGAGAGGAGGGGAAGACAGAGAAGCAGAGAGAAAGACACCGACAACAACGACATCAATAACAACAATAATGATCACTACAACAATAAAATGACAAGGGCAAAAAAAAATTTTTTTTTAAAAGGCAACAAAAAGGAAAATTAATTTAAAAAAAAAAAAGCTTTCTCCCTTTTGCCGCCTGCCGAGCCCAGTTCCATACTTTGCTTTTTCACCACTGAAGGTGTCGTGTTGAGAGTGCATTCCTGTCTGCTGCTGGCTAGAAGGCATATCCGTTACCATCTTCCTAGCTAAAGGTTAAGGTGGGAGTTTACCTCTAGTTTTTGTTGGGGATTGAAGCGGGGCTCCCTTCTATTACTACTTTTTAAAATATTCATTTATTCCCTTTTGTTGCCCTGGTTTTATTGTTGTGGTTATTATTGTTACTGTTGTTATTGATGTCGTTGTTGCTGGACAGTACAGAGAGAAATGGAGAGAGGAGGGGAAGACAGGGAGGGGGAGAGAAAGACAAACAAACACCTGCAGACCTGCTTCACCGCTTGTGAAGCAGCTCCCCTACAGGTGGAGAGCCAGGGGCTTGAACCGGGATCTTTATGTAGGTCCTTGCACTTTGCACCACATGTGCTTAACCCGCTGCGCTACTGCCCGACTCCCTTCTATTACTACTTTTTTTTTTATTATTTATTTCCCCTTTTGTTGCCCTCCCCCCCTTTTTTAATTTTTGATGTCGGCGTTGTTGGATAGGACAGAGAGATGGAGAGAGGGGAAGACAGAGAGGGGGAGAGAAAGATAGACACCTGCAGACCTACTTCACCGCCTGTGAAGCGACTCCCCTGCAGGTGGGGAGCCGGGGGCTCAAACTGGTATGCTTACACCGGTCCTTGTGCTTTGCACCACGTGCGCTTAACCTGCTGTGCTACCGCCCAACCCCCTTATTACTACTTTTAAGTTGTCCATAAACTGTTGAGTTGGTGTATCTTTTTGACTATTTTATGAATTCTCTGACAGTAGTTGCCAGAGGTTTTGCTTGGGTCGTTACAGATCTAATTTTAGACTGTAATTTTTCTTTTGTGGAAATGGGGCCTCACAGAGGCAATTTCACTGCTCCGGATTGTTGTTCAGAGAGAGGCATTCTGGTAACCCAGCACCTCTTATGGGCTCGGTCCTGGATCTCCCTGGCGTTAGGGAAACTATACTTCATTACCTTTCCCTTTCATTCTTATTGATGGGGCTTGGTAATGTCACTGTGAATCCACTGCTCCTGGCAGCCACCACCACCCCCCCCCCCCCCCCCGCCACATCCATTTTGTTTAATTGGGTAGAGGGAAAGGCACCTTGTGACCTGCTTCATTTCTTATGAAGTGTCCTTGTTGCAGGTGGAGAGCAGGGGTTCAGACTTTTTCTACATTTTCCTCCAGGTTTATTTCATTTTCCTGAAGCTCACTGGTGTTGGACATTAGCAGGAGAGATGTAGACAAGCGGCGTGGTTTCAGTCTACACTACACTGGCCTTCTCTGGTGGGAGTGGGCGGGTTCTGAAGGAGTGCAGGCCTGGTCGGTTGGCTAATGCAGGTTAAGTGTTCATCTCTCACTGTGTGGGGGCTACTGGGCATGTGGGTAGCTCCTGAGTCACGCAGGGCAGCCTGCCTGTGCCTTCACAGTCCCTTGCAACTTGACAGACCTGAGGCTTTTGCCTCCATGTCTGTGATAAAGAACCAGAGCATCACTCTGGCATAGATAGTGTGGCTGGCTGGGAATCAGACTCAGGGACACCCCATCCACTGCTTAACTTCCCAGCCTCCTTTTTCTTTCTCCTCATTGTTTGGATGCTATGTCTTCTCTCTAAATAATCTACTTGAAGTCTACAGTTATCCTTAATATCTCCAACACCTCCCAAACAAGAACCTTCCAGTCACCCTGGCTAGGTATTTTAACTCCAGCCTTTTTGGGGTACCTAATCAGATATTACAGTTTTCTTAGCTTTTATGTTTGTCCCTTCTATCTATAGCAACATTTTAATTTTTTTATATTTGTTTACTTTCCCTTTTGTTGCCCTTGTTTTTTTATTGTTGTTGTTATTGATGTCGTCGTTGTTAGATAGGACAGAGAGAAATGGAGAGAGGAGGGGAAGACAGTGAGGGGGAGAGAAAGACTGATATATCAATGTTTTTACATTCCTTCCGAGTCTTTTTTTTTTTTTTTTTTTTTAATATTTATTTTCCCTTCTGTTGCCCTTGTTTTATTGTTGTAGTTATTATTGTTGTTGATGTCATCGTTGTTGGATAGGACAGAGAAATGGAGAGAGGAGGGGAGACAGAGAAGGGGAGAGAAAGATAAACACCTGCAGACCTGCTTCACCACCTGTGAAGCTACTCCTCTGCAGTTGGGGAGCTGGGGGCTTGAACCGGGATCCTTACTCCAGTCCTTGTGCTTTGCACCACATGCACCACATGAGTTTAACCTGCTGCGCTACCACCCGACCCCCCACCCCTCATCTGAGTCTTTTTTGCTTCAACAGGCTTCTAAGAGATGGGGCCAGTTTCCACTCCCCTGCCCCCCATACCGATGCCTCTCCAGGGCAACTGTGGACGGAGCTGGGCTCATGGCTCACTTACACTCCCTCACTGGTTGGCTGTGCTTGGGGCCTTCTGTGAGCTAGAGACCTCAGCCATTGGTACAGCCTCGGTGGTAGGCAGGGGTGGGGACTGCTTACACATGCATACAGGTCTCCCCAGCTTCCAGGAGCAGGCTTGGGGGGCTGATCGTGGCAGCAGTCCTTGGCAGGCTGGGCAGGGAAGCCCACAGACTCTTACCAGGACTCTTCCTCTCTCCCTAGCTTCATCACCTTTCGCTCTTGCGCTTACTTGGACAAGAAGCACACCATCTTTGGGAGGTAAGAGAACCTTGTGGGAGGTTTGGGGTATTAACACAGGCAGCTTCCCTCTCCCTTGGGGACCCTGCCTCTTTACCCCTCCCCCCCCACCTGCCATGCTTGTTAGCCCTCGCTTTTGTAGATGTTAGAAATGGGAACTTGGGCATGGGGAGCTTTGCCTCTCCAGCCTCATCCTGCAGTCCTTCTGGGGCCCTGCTCACAAGGGGTCAGTCACAGCTTCTCACCCAGAGGTTAACAAATTTTCCTTGTACCACAAGAGTTGCTACAGACAGCACAGATACCAAGGGTGTGACTATCAATAAAATTTTGATGACTTGTGGTCTGGGAGGTGGCGCAGTGATAAAGCTTTGGACCCTCAAGCATGAGGTCCCAAGTTTGATCCCCGGCAGCACATGTGCCAGAATGATGTCTGGTTCTCTCTTTCTCCTATTTCTCATAAATAAACTCTTTTAAAAAAAGAAAATATGAGCTCTTGCCTTTAAAAAAAAATTTTTTTTTTTTTGATGGCCACTGAAAATTGTGTGTTTGTTGCCTGGCACCTGCTGTTGGGGGTGGCTCCAGGGGTGTTCAGTGACAGCCCAGTCCTTCCACAGGGTTGTTGGAGGCTTTGACACACTGACTGCCATGGAAAATGTGGAGAGTGACCCCAAAACTGACCGCCCTAAGGTATATGGCCGGGGGGGGGGGGGAGTGCCACCTGCTGCCAGCCCTGCTCACTGCCTGCCCTCTGTTGCCAGGAGGAGATCCGCATTAACTCCACCACTGTCTTTGTGGACCCTTACGACGAGGCAGATGCTCAGGTGAGAGCAGTTGGTGTGGGGAGGATTATGGGCTACTCTGCTGGCTCAGGTGCTTGGCTCAGTGCTCTGCTCTGCCGTAGATTGCCGAGGAACGAAACAAGACAGAGGTCAAGGAGGAGCCGCTCGAGAGCACAGTAAAGGCAGGGAGCCAGCCCAAGGCGGGGAACCAGGGCCCCCAGACATACCGGCAGGGAGTGGGCAAGTACATCAACCCGGCAGCCACGTAAGCGGAGAGGGGGCCTCAGTACAGGCTAAAGGAACTGGGGGTCTGCGTGGGGGTTTGGAGGTGGTACCCCCATAGCAGCAGGGTCTGGTTTTTTCTAGGAAACGTGCAGCAGAGGAGGAATCATCAACCAGTGCAGCTCCCCCCGTGGCCAAGAAGAAGCCTAGCCGAGGGTTTGGGGACTTCAGCTCGTGGTAGAACTAACTGGGAGGTAGAGTCCTGGCACTTGTCTCCTGCCCTTTGGCTATGGCACAGTGAATCTGGTCTGATGCTCACATCCCCTTTCTTGCCCCGGGAGCCCACAGGCTCCCTTGTTCCTCATCCAGTGCAGGATTGCCTGGGGGGTCTGGACCAAGAACATGGTCTGGGGTGGGGTGGGGGGTCTTCCTGGAGTGCAGCTTTGGACTCTCGTTTTCCCACTCTCATTCAGAAGTACATGAATCATGGCTAAAAGGTTCTCAGACCCCAGACCTTCTGAGCTGTAGACTCCGCAGTGGTGGGACTCCTCGCTAGAGCTTTGCAACTCTTCTGCCACCTTGTGCCTGGGCTCCCTGGGGCCCACTTACTTGCCACCCAGGACCATGAGTCAAAGACAGCCCCTCTGTGCCTGCTCTGGTCTTCACCCCACTCAGGATGGTGATGAGGCCAGTGACCTGTTTCCTAACTTCAAGATCCCCTCCTGGGGCCCCACTTGCTATTAAATGTCTAAAAACAAAAAACCGTATTTGCCTGCCATTTCTTGCTTTTGTTCATTTTGCAGCTTGTGCCAGTCTGGCCTCCATTCTGACCTGGACACCACTACTTGGGCTCCCAAAGTGCCTCTGCAGGGAGGCGTGGGAAGTGTCACTGGCCACTCCATACACCAATGTCTGTCGTCCTGGGGTCACTCCCTCGAGCTCATCAACACTGAAATCTTTTAGGCTCCTTTTCCTGTGCTCTAAACCTCAAATTCACCAACAGGCCTCAGCTGCTGTCAATTCCACACTGCACCTCGACTCTCTTCCATCTCTGATGCTGAAATCCCAGCCTGGAGATTCTCTGCTTCTATCCAGGGAACTAACACCACAGGCACTGCAGCTTATTGGTCTACTACGTCATCTTGCTTTGGGCCCCTCCCTTCCCACCAGACTGAGAATGAGATCTGGGATTGAGAGTGACCTCCTAGGCCTCTACACTAGGCCTCCTCACGCTGTCTCTACTGCCACCCCTTCCAGCTAGATGTCAAATGCACTTGTGAAAGGCACATGGCAGAGGGTGTGCTGGTGGGCAGATAGATAAAGTCATGGCTTCTTGGAGGAAACATGACATTAGAAGCTTTATTTTGAAACCTCACACAGACAGGAAGGCCTGAGGCCTGAACACAGAGAGCTGAGAGACGTGAGAGTGGCTACCAGGCTGGCGCCACCAGACGAAGCTTCAGGTCAGCCCCGTGCTGCTGTCCACTATGTCCAGCCTCAACTCTCAGCAACACCGCCTGCTGAGGGAGGTTGCAGTGCCATGAGCTGCCTCACGTCGGGAAGACTGGCCTGCCCAGGGCCCTCCACAAGGAAAGCTTTCCATTTTTGTAGGTGGTTTGGGAGTTTAAATTGTAGGGTTTTTTTCTAGGTATTAAAACTACTTGGATACTGTTAAGTACCTGGTGGGGTTCATCAGGTAAATTAAAGAACTTTTGAAAAAATTCACATTTCTGATCCTAATATCTGACAGATGCCATCAAGAATAAGCATTAAGGTATAAAAATACTTTACATATTATATATAAAATGGCAGTAAAACAAAACCATGTTTCTAAATACTACACAAAAGGACACTACTACACAGTTGAGGTTAAATGCATTGTGAATCCTAGCATCACCTGCCCTTCTCAAAAAAAACATTTAAAATAAATAAATACTATAGGATGATAGTTACTTATGAATTTTAGAGGGTGGAACACTTAACACCTCACCAGCACATCTGGCTGAATCTTGAATATTCTTTGCTGAAGCCAGCTCATGGCCAGTTCATTTGGTTTCAAAAGGATCTTGGATTTTGGAGAAGACCAACAAAAATCAAAGGTCTGTTGGTATCAATTAAAAAAAATACAAAAGTCAGAAGACCACTTAATAAAAAGTTTTCAGTGCTATTACAAAAGACAATACAAAAAAAAAAAAAAAAAAAGTGCTCAGATTGAAAGAGCAGTTAACTTGCCCGGAACATAAAAAAAACTTCAAATAGAAGTTTCAGCATATACAAAAATGGGAAGAATTTTAGAGACCCTTCAGTTTATGTGAAGCACTGGAGCCTGCTGCCTGTGGTGCTCTGTGAGGTGTCTGGGCACAGCCCACACACCCTAAGTCCATGGGGAACCTCTGCATACCACCCAGGCTCGGGGAGGAACCAAGACGAGGGCAAAAGTCACAGGCCAAGTTTTCAGCTTCTAATATTCAGCCAAGGAAGATGTCTTCCAGTCCTTTCCAAGTTCTCCCTAAAGACAAACATTTGAAATGTTTGCCAGTGAAGGGCCTTCAGATTTCTCCTCATGGTGTGAGGGTATTGCCTCTCAGTGACTGCTCAGGGGGTCTGGAGGCTGCATAGCTGAACACCTTAGAAACAGACTGTGGGGATACCCTACATCTGCTGGAGTAGATGCAAGTTCAAAGACTTGCATACCGGACCTTCCTTTCACATGTGTATTCAGATGTGTATCAAGCAAGGGCTCCCTGTGCTCAGTCACACTGAGCACACTGTCAAGAGCAGGCAGCAACTGGGTCATGGGCGGAGATGGTGCCAAAGGGAAAGCCAGAGGTGTGCGCTAAGCCTGGCCCAGGTTGGGGCATGGGATCCTGGGAGGGACCCCCATTAGACCGGGATGTTCTCCATGTCCCAGCCAGTTCGCGCCACCAAACTGACCTTGTTTGAAGGCAGTTTCATAGCTGGCTTCAGGCTGAGAGATATTTGGGCACGTCTCCTCGCTCCCTACCCATCAGCACTGGTCTCTTGAGTCGCATGTTAATGACCACTGGAGACCACTGCAGATCCTTAGCAGGAGTTGGGACAGAACTCTGAAAACTAAAACTTACTGAGAATGTTTTTTTTGTCCTCTACTCTCTGAGTTAGTTCAACCCTGTGTTTAGTGCCCACTGACCAGGTAGAGGCATGGGTGGACTGAAACTTTAAAAATACACAGGGGCAGAGGAGACAGCATAATAAGCAAAAGACTCATGCCCGAAACACCAGAAGTCCCAGGTTCAATCTCCAGCAACATAAGTCAGAGCTAAGCAATGTTCTAGTTACAAACAAACAAACAAAAAACATGGCAAGCAACTGGAGAGAGAGCTGAGTGTTGGTAGGAGGCATGCCTTGCCATACGCGTGGCCTGGGGTCAAGTCCCTGGCACTGCCAGTGCAAGGAGCTGTAGCACAGGAATTTCTGTCACTGTAAGTGAATCAAAAAGCAGCCCAGGGGCAATGAAATTGCACATGCAGGAAACCCCGGCTCTTGAAAAAGGGAAAAATATAAAATACAGGATTGAGGATGCTGCACAGGCCCTGTGTCAGCGCAAGGACAAAGCCAGGAGTGAGTAGTCCAGCATAGCAGACCCTCTGACACAAAGCTCTTAAGCTCCTGTCTTGCAACACGAACCTTTTCTGAAAACATTTCCAAGTCAGCCAGCCCACCACAGGTGGGCTTTTTCCTGGTGGTTCTGACCTCTTCTACATACAAAAGATTTTCTTTTCAAGCTAATCAGTAGAAAAGGAAACCCAATTTTCCTGGATTCTGTTAACACTGAGTTGAGTGCATGGCTAACAGACCCATGAGCAGAGCCATAGTGGCCCTGCCCTTGGCTCAGGCTGCCTGCAGCCCCAGGAGCCTCAGTCTGTGAAGGCCAAGTTCATACTTTCTGGATAAGGAAGCTACTGACTCCAATCTATGAGATGTTCCAGCAGACACTTTTCTCTTTTTATAGCTTATCAATCAATATAATGATGTCAGTGGCATACTATTTTTAAATAACACTAGGGGGAAAAACACATTTTTGGTAAGTTGATTTCTTGACTTTGTAGATTCCTAAGTGAGCACAATGCCTGTACAGCTCATCTACAAGGGACATTGATCAAGCCAACTGTAGTTTTGTGAGTTAGGAAAAAGAGGTTACAGTACCTTCACTGTCAACACTCTTGGCTGAGACTTGCTCTCTGAAGAAGTTCTGCCCTACCGCCTTAGTTCTCTATTCAATATGAAAGTACAGCCATACGCTATCTGAAGAGCACAGGGTAAAGGAAGGCATTGACCAGACAAGTCATCAATTGGTTAATTCTTTCTCTAGAACATGAAAAGTTAGAAAAAGGTCATTGAAGTTTTCAGAAACAACCATGTACACAAAGAATACACAGACTGGAGGACACCTTACCCAAGTTAACAGTTGGGAGAGGCCAAGTGTGAATGAACTGCCATCCAGATGTTCCTAGGTTTCTGTGACATTTGCAGTCTCTTTCACAAAATAGTATTCAAAAGAGAACGGAAAGTCTCACTTTACTCCCAACCATTGTCTTTGATCATGTGGGCAAGCTCAATAATAAATTTTCCTTCCTTATATTTCTGACTGCTCTCAAACGCATGTTCCTTGAAAAGAAAGGAAAAGGAAAAAAAAAAGGTTTTAGAACAAAATGTTTCATTAATTTTTAAGAGACTTATTTTTATTCAAGATAGAGACAGAAGCAGAGAAAAGTGAATGAACCACAGCACTGAAGCTTCCTTCAATGTGGTGGGTGCTGGGCTCGAACCTGGGTTGAATTACTTCACTGGCCCTCAGTGTTCAATCTCATTACACTATTTATTGGTAAAGAAAGCAAATTTTTCTTTTAAAGTTTTTTTTATTCTCCCTTTTGTTGCCCTTGTTGTTTAACATTGTTGTGATTATTGATGGTGGTGGTGGATAGGACAGAGAGAAATGGAGAGAAGAGGGGGAAACGGGGAGAGAAAGATAGACACCTGCAGACCTGCTTCACCGCCTGTGAAGCGCCTCCCCTGCAGGTGGGGAGCCGGGGGCTCGAACCAGGATCCTTACACTGGGCTTTGTGCCACGTGCACTTAACCTGCTGCGCCACCACCCGACTCCCACAAGCAAATCTGTAGCTTCACATCTACTTAGATGTTCCCTGGGCCTAACACTTAAGCAGAATGTGTAGGCCAGCCTTGCTGGGCCCATCTCCATGCTGAAGGAAATCAATCAGAATGGCTGTAAGAGACTCCATACAAGATAGGCCCTACATGTCAAGAGTCTATGTACGCATGCCCATAACAGGTGCAAAGGTGCAGGTTTGCAGTTTTCAATAGGTAGGAGGTAGACTCCGGCGGAACTGGGGGGAGGAGAGAAGGGAAAAGGAGCACTGAAGTTTCCCACAAGTCACAAAGCAAAGGGAGGCCAGGCCTTGCTGGGGCTACAGACCATGGGCTGGTGGATGAGGGGCTGCTAGCGGAGGGTGGGATCTAGAGGCTCAGCTCAAAGTCTGGACAAGGGGCTGGGACAGAGGCCCATAGGTGGAGAGCTGCTCCTGTCTTTAAATCCCAAACAAGCCTTGGGCATCCATAGTGCCAGGGGCCACAGGGAGGTCTCCTGAGGCTACCACTGTAGTGGGATGTCACTGGCCACCCTGAGCCTCTACTGAGCACCCTCTGGATAGGAGAGAAAGCTCTTTCCCCTCAGAGAGCTTCCATGGAACAAGTTATCCATTGTGGGTGGTCACCCCTAGCCTGTGGATAATGTTGGCCCATATGACTACATCCACCTTTAACTGGTTCCAGAGACCGGGACCTCTGTGAATATGTCATATTTTTAGGGCGTTGGTGGCTAAAAAGGGAGCTCCTGCTTTGCAAGCCTCAAGGCCTGGCTTTAAGTCCAGTGCTGTCATGAACAAGCACTGCTCTGCTCACTAGTGTCTCATAAAATACATACATCTTGGGGCTGGGTGGTGCCCCCTCTAAAGTACATATTATCATAAATTAGGACCCAGGTTCAAGTCCCCAGTCCCCACCTAAAGGGAGGAAGTTTTCTAAGTGGTGGAGCAGTGCTGCAGTGTCTCTCCCTCCCTCTCCATCTTACCTTCCTCTCAACTTCTGTCCTATCAGATAAAAGGAAAGAAAAGCAAATGGCCACCAGAAGTGGTGGATGCATGATTTGCACCAAGCCCTAGTGATAACCCTGGTGGCAATACAAATAAACAAATGAATAAATCTTAATTGAGTCAAGGGAAGTAATACTTGAGGTGCTGGGGTTATAATGGTTACACTAAAAAAATTTTCATGCCTGAAACTCTTGAGGTTCTCAAGGTTCAATTCCCAGTATCACTATAAGCCAGAGCTGAACAGTGGTCTAGTTAAAAAAAAAAAAATTGAATATTTTTTAAAGAGGTTTTTTATTGTTGTAGCTATTATTGTTGTTGATGTTGTTGTTGGATAGGACAGAGAGAAATGGAGAGAGATGGGGAAGAAAGGGGGGGGGAAGACACCTGCAGACCTGTTTTACCGCTTGTGAAGCAACTCCCCTGCAGGTGGGGAGCCGGGGGCTTGAACCGGGATCCCTCCGCTGGTCCTTGCGCTTTGCACCACTGTGCGCTTAACCCACTGCGCTACAGCCCGACTCCCTGAATTTTTTTTTTTTAAACAAAATAGCTATCTTGAAAACGTATTCTGTGACCTGATTCATATCGTACTTCCAGGGGAATTCTGCTTCACAAATCAATGCTGTCCCTTCTCAACTGTTGAGCAGGAAGGTCACTCACGTATTTCCAGCCGAGCGTGGTTTTGCAGTTCTCACAGTAGATGTCTGCGACTGCGTGGAGACCAGTAAGAAGGACGCGCTCCTCTGCAGGGCCACAGCCCACATTCACCCTGCAGGAAGGAGGCAGGACACGGCATGTGCACCCCTTTCCTCACACTGACCCAGCAGCCCCACCACCACCCAGGGTGGCTTTGATAAAGCTTTCCTTCTCTTTCTTTTTAAAAATATCTTTAGTATTGGACAGAGACAGAGAAATTGAAAGGGAATGTGGGGTAGGAAGAGAGACCCTGCTTCACCACTTGTGAAGCTTCCTTCCTGCAGGTGGGGACCAGGAGCTTGAGCCCAGGTCCTTATTCACTGTAATGTATGTGCCACCACCTGGCTCCTACTCCTGTCTCTATCTGAAAAAGTCAGCCCTGAGTAGTAAAGTCTCAACAACCTAAACAAGCCGTCACACAGAATATGAGGGAAAAAAAAAGTCCAGACCACTGGTGAACTTGTTCACATACTCCAATTCTGAACAATGCATGTACAGAAACAACTATGACCTTCCATGGCGCATCTGCACAGCAGTGATACTCACACAGAATTGAAGAGGTAGGCTCGTCCCTGACTTCCCTGGAAGGACTGTAAGAATAAAAAAAGAGTCTTAAAAGATATGTTGTGATGAAAGATGAAAAGTTAACAGTGAGAATTACATTTTGGAACAAAAGTGGAGCAGTTTTTATTCATGGGCCTCAACATGAGGTGGCAACCAGAGGCCGCCCCTCCCTCCCTTACAGCCTCCTCCACCTAGGCCAGGGTCCTCAGCTCCCTACAGGTCCAGAAGCAGCTCAGCTAAGTCCTGCCTCAGACCTAATCTGATGGCTCTGCCATCCTTAAATTACCAGACCTGTTCACACTAAGCCTGCGTCGGAGAACACTGGAACTAGGTGCCCTTAGAGCCTCTATTTCTGACTTGAAACATTGAAGGGAAAGAGAAACCAAGAAGAGGGGCCAAGTGGTGATGAACCTGAGTAAGCGCACACATTACAGTACACAAGAATCAGGGTTCAAGCCCCTGGTCCCCACTTGCAGGGGCAAAAGCTCCATAAGAGGTGAAGCAGGGCTGCAGGTGTTTCTGTCCATCTCCCCCTTCACTCCTAACTTCTGTCTCTATTTTTTAAATATATGTTTATTTATTTATTCATGAGGATACGAGGAGAGAGAGAGAAAGAACCAGACATCACTCTGGTACATGTGCTTCCAGGGATTGAACTCAGGTCCTCATGCTTGAGAGTTTCATGCTTTATCCACTGCACCACCTCCTGGGCCACACTTCTGTCTCTATTTAAAAGAGAGAGTGGTCTGGGAGGTGGTGCACTGGCTAAGGCACTAGACTCTCAAGCATGAGGTTCTGAGTTCAATTCCCATTAGCACACGTACCAAGATTATGTCTGGTTCTTTCTCTCTCTCCTCCTATCTTTCTCATTAATAAATAAATCAAATATTTAAAAAATAAAAGAGAGAGAGTAGATACTTCTAAAGCTTTCTTATTTTATTATTTTGGATAGAGACAGAGAAAAAGAGAGGGAAGGGGGAGGTAAAGAGGGAAACACCTGCAACACTGTTTCACAGCACATGAAACTTTCCTCCCGCAGGTGGGGATGGGGGGGCTGGAACCTGGGTCCTTGAGCACTATAATGTGTATATTCAGCCAGGTGCTCCACCACTTGGTCCCTCTAAAGCCTTAATTTTAGCCATTTTAATTTCAATGATGTACAGAAATAGGACTGTTTACTTACCAGTGAATTACATTCCAGGTAGATAGATACTCTACTTAGAGCAGGGAAATAGCTCTCCCTTTACTATGTGCCAGGACCAGGGTTCAAGCCCCCGTGTCACTTGTAAGCACCATGCACAGGTGAAGGGGCTTCATCATGGCGTCTCTGTCCTTGTCTCTGTCCCTCTCTCCCTGTTTCTCTCCTTTTCTCTCTCTGTGTTTCTAAAATTGAAAAATAAATAAGTAAATAAAAAAGAACCTGCCTGGAGTGGTGGCAAGCAAGAAACCCTGATAGCAAAAAAAAAAAAAAGGGGGGGGTATTCTACTTGAATGAGATGAGAAATCTACACACAAAATTGCTTCGAGAGCGAGAGTTGAGAATTCACTTTGGGGTCCATGTGCCCTGGAAGGCAGCTGTGAAGGCTGGCCCGTGAGCACACTTTCCAGAGCAAGCACTTACTCAGTCACAGTGTGGACTGTGTCAAATGTTTTTCGCTGGTTGACTGTAAACATCTATGTGATAATAAAAACTTTGGCTCAATGAGGCAGCAGGGATGTCCCCCTACAGCTGGGAAGCTGCTCCCGCCTCACCCAGAGGGTCCCGAGCTTCCCTCCGGTACATTTTCTCAAAGATCCATGCCCCCTGGAGAGCCTCTTTGCTTCTTCTGAATCATTCTGATTTATGAGAATCTGCTAATTCACTTCTCCAAGCTCTCCCCACATATTCAGGAGCACCTCTGTTCCACGGGGCCTTCAGAGCGCTTCTCTTCGATGAGGGCATATGACTGACACCAGCAGTCAGAACAACTTCCTCTCAGATGGGTTGCAGAGTTCAAGGCCAGTGGTGACAATGTTATCACCCTTAAGCACAAATAAAGCTGTCATAAATGCTGCCCAGAGGCTCTAGCTCACATTAGGACAAGACTTGGGAAGCCACAGAAAGATGACGGTCAGCAGAGTGAGGGGAGCTCAGTGTCTGGACAACAACCACTTGCCTTGGAGATGAGCTCATCGTGATTGGCCAGGTGGGCTCTGCAGTGGACACAGCTATACGTCCTGTGACAGGTTGGCAGATAAGCCTGGAACGTCTTGGATTTTGTCATCTTCACCATCTCTGCCAGGCTCACCTCGCTCAGCTCAGGGCTGGCACAGGAAGAATTATGGCTGTGCTGGGCTCTCTGACAAAGGAAGCACTGTAGTATGCAAGCAAGAGCCGTTGTTGTTCAGAGGGCGTGTGGCACTGTCCACACAGATCCAGTGAGTGAAATGTGTCACTGTCTACACAGCTGGAATGAGGGGAAAATGTCACAACCTGTCAAAAAATGGAGACAAAATCATGAGTTATGGAGAGAAGGAAATTGATCATGGTGGATGCAGCAGGAGCAATGAGGCAGAGGGCAAGACTGGATCTAACTGAAAAAAGCCCACTCTCCATATACTTATTTGCATACAGTATTAATACTCAGTCACCATCTACAGCTAGTTGGAAGTGGCAGGTAAATTACTTTCACAGACAAGTAATCTGAGCAAAATACATGACTACTCTGGAACCGCATGTGACTTCAGGAAGCAAGAAGGACACAAGCTGCTGGCAAGACTGCTGTCTGAGGCCAGCACTGAAGGCATCTTGCTCCCACTCACAAAATTAATGACTCAAAGCACTATGACAGTTAGGTACATGTGTGATAAACCCAGTTAATTTTTTTTTTTTAAGATTTTACTTATTGAAGAATGATTGTATTTTATTACATGTAGTATTTTACTACATGAAGAATGGTTGACAGAGAGAGAAAGAACCAGATGTCACTCTGCTACATATGCTGCTGGGGATTGAATTACAGATCTCGAATTTAAAGAGTCCAGTGCTTCATCCACTGCACCACCTCCAGTTTTGATCTTTAAGAAATTCTGGGGGGGTCGGGCGGTAGTGTAGCGAGCGGGCTAAGCGTACGTGGCACAAAGCGCAAGGACCTGTGTAAGGATACCAGTTCAAGTCCCCGGCTCCCCACCTGCAGGGGAGTCACTTCACAGGCAGTGAAGCAGGTCTGCAGGTGTCTGTCTTTCTCTCCCCCTCTGTCTTCCCCTCCTCTCTCCGTTTCTCTGTCCTACCCAACAACGAATGACATCAACAACAATAATGACCACAATAAGGCTACAATAACAAGGGCAACAAAAGGGGGGGGAAGGTCTCCAGGAGCAGTGGATTCATGGTGCAGGCACCGAGCTCCAGCAATAACCCTGGAGGCAAAAAAAAAAATTTGGGGGGCCAGGTGGTGGTGCACCAGTTTGAGCACATGTGTTACAATGCACAAGGACCTAGGTTCAAGCCCCCCAGTCCCCACCTGCAGGGGAAAAGCTTAACAAGTGGTGAAGCAGTGCTGCAGGTGTCTCTCTGTCTCTCACCCTCTCAACCCCTCCCTTCCCTCTCAATTTCTAACTGTCTATATCCAATAAATACAGATAATTTAAATTTTTTTTTTTAATTCTGTATCCGTCAAAAAAGAAATCCTCCTACATGGTAGAGTGATTTTTGACAAGGGGACCCAGACCACTTGATGTGAGAAAGGACATACTTTTCCAACAAATGGTACTGGGAAAACTGTATATCATATGCTAGGGTAGGGGGGATGTTTTAAATATTCAAAAGGGATGGGAGAATTTCTGCTCAACAGAACGACTTCTCAAGTACAATGGAGCCCAGGCAGCAGCAGGCTTGACTCGGATCTGAAAGATATTAACTGCTATCCCAGAATTCCACAGTCTGTAATATTATCTTTCAAGAATTTAGGAAATGACGTTTCTCAGACAACTATCAAGTCTGATTTCAGCAAAATGTCACAGAGCAAGCTCAAGGATATGCTTCAAACAGAGCAAAATCAACACACGATAAAATGTAATGTAAAGGGAGTCGGGCTGTAGTGCAGCGGGTTAAGCGCAGGTGGCGCAAAGCACAAGGACCGACATAAGGATCCCAGTTCGAACCCCGGCTCCCCACCTGCAGGGGAGTTGCTTCACAGGCGGTGAAGCAGGTCTGCAGGTGTCTATCTTTCTCTCCTCCTCTCTGTCTTCCCCTCCTCTCTCCATTTCTCTCTGTCCTATCCAACAACGACAACAACAATAATAACTACAACAATAAAACAACAAGGGCAACAAAAGGGAATAAATACAATAAATATTTAAAAAAATTAAAAAAAATTAAAAAATAAAAATGTAATGTAAACAAAGCTGATAAAAAGGGGTAAACAGAATGATGTCTTAAAGTTTTAAAAAGATCAACTGTAGTACTTGAACAAGTACTCACTATAATACAGTAATTCAGAATAAAGACTGAAAAATTTCTAGAGTTCCAATATCAAAATGAACATTAACTTTATTAAATGGTAAATTTAGGATAAATGTGATTTTTTTTCTTTTTTTTTTCTGCCACCAGGATTATCACTAGGGCTCATTGTTTGCACTTTTAAAAATATTTTTTAATTTGTTTATTATTGAATAGAGACAGAGGGAGGAAGAAAGGGAGAGAGACAAAGAGCTATCCGCAGCCCTGTTTTACCATTCCTGAAGCTTTCCCCCTGCAGGTGGGGACTGGGGACTTGAGCCTGGGTCCTTGCAAAAAGTCTTTTTTTTTTTTTTTCTTTTTATCAGAGTACTTACTGCTCAGCTCTGGCTTATGGTGGTATGGGGGGGGCTGAACCTGGGACTTTGAAGCCTCAGGCATGAGTCTCCTTACATAACCATTATGCTATCTCCCCTACCCTACTGCCAGCACTTTGAATTCACCATTTTTTCTGTTTCCCTTTCTCCCTCCCTTTCTTTCTTTCATCTTATTTGACAGGACAAAGGGAAATCGAGAGGGGAGGGGAAGAGAGATAGAAACGCCTGCAGACCTGCTTAACTACTCAGTAAGTGTTCCCCCTGCAGGTGGGGAACAAGGACTTGAATCCAGTCCTTATGCATGATGGTATGTGAGCTTAACCAGGTGTGCCACCTCCTGCCTTGCCCCCACTGTAATTTCCTATGACATATCAGAACAAAAGTGTATGTAACGTCTAAACCTATAAAGGAATGACAAACTGACAGTATAAAGGATGTAAGAAAGAAGAGGTAAACACAATAGAAAAAATAAGATTTAAACCCAAATATAAGAACAGGGAGATGAGTCAGTGGGTCCAAACAAACACCTCACCAGCCCTGAGGCTCTGAGCTTGACCTACATGAACAACACTCAACAGAACCTGAGGCCTCAGAGCTGCAGGCATGGAAGTCTTTTGCACAGCCAGTATGCTGTTTCTCTAGCCCTTCTTTTCTCTTCTTTTTTTTTTTTTTTGCCTCCAGAGTTATTGCTGGGGCTCAGTGCCTGCACTACAAATCCACTGCTCCTAGAGGCTATTTTTCCCCTTTTGTTGCTCTTGTTGTTTATTGTTGTTGCATAGGACAGAGAGAAATGGAGAGAGGAGGGTAAGACAGAGGGGGAGAGAAAGACAGACACCTGCAAACCTGCTTCACCTCTTGTGAAGCGACCCCACTGAAGGTGGGGAGCCAGGGGCTCGAACCAGGATCCTTAAGGTGGTCCTTGCACTTTGCACCTTGCACTTTGCGCCACTGCGCTACCGCCCACCCCACCCCACCCCCCACTTTTTTCCTTTTACAATTGATTTTATTATTTTATTATGAGTGAGTGGTGACTAATAGAACTGACAGTACAGCTGCAGAGATAACTAATCTGTAGAGCAGAGGGCTCACTTGGCTAAGACCCTAGTACTCTGTATGCTCTGGCCGAGCGGTACTTTGGTCTGTCTAGCAGTCTATAGCTCATGAAAACTAAAGAGTAGGGGGCTGGGTGGTAGTCCAGTGGGGTAAGCGCAAATGGCGTGAAGCACGAGGACCGACTCAAGGATCCCAGTTTGAGCCCCCAGCTCCCCACCTGCAGGGAGGTCTCTTCACAGGCGGTGAAGCAGGTCTGCAGGTGTCCATCTTTCTCTCCCCCTCTCTATCTTCCCCTCCTCTCTCTCATTTCTCTCTGTCCTATCCAACAGCAGCAGCAATGGCAACAATAACAATAAGGGCAACAAAGTGGGGGAAATGGCCTCTAGGAGCAGTGGGTTTCAGTGCAGGCACCAAGCCCCAGTGATAACTGTGGAGGCAAAAAATAAACAAATAAATAAATAATAAGAGCACACGTATCACCATATGTGTGGACCTGGGTCCAATTTCCTGGCCCCCACCTTCAGGAGGAAGCTTCACAAGTAGGAGAGCAGTGCTGCATGTGTCTCTCTTGTCTACCTCTCCATCTCTCTCTGTCCTTCAACCTCTATCACAATACATACCTCCAGGCATGGCAGAGTCATGCAAGCATCAGGTTCCAGTCACATAAAATAAATAACAGATTGTGGGGGCCAAAACAAAACAAGGCCCGCCAGTGCGCTGGTAAGAGTGGGAAGGAGTCTGAAGTTCACTCAAGTAGTGCTCTTGTGAAATTCTTTCATATACAATAAAATAAAATTTAAAAAGAAAAAAGGGCTAGAGAGACAGCATAATGGCTGTGCAAAAGACTTTCATGCCTGCAGCAATGAAGTCCCAGGTTCAGTCCCCAGTACCGCCTTAAGCCAGAGCTGAGCAGTGCTCTGTTGTGTGTCCTTCTTTCTTTCTTGTTAAAATAAAATTAAGGAAAAAAGGAAAAACCTAGCCTAGGGAAGGGCAAAGTGGAAACCCTCAAGTCTGAGGTCCTGAGCTCAATCTCTTGCATCAAATACACTAAAATGGTGCTCTGGTCCTAACTAGTAAATACATCTAAAAAAAGAAAAAAGTAGGAGAGAATAAATAATAGCTATCCAAAAAGGAAATGTGGGGAGGAGTTGGGAGGTAGCCCACCTGACAGTGCACTTCCCATGCACAAGGCCCCTGGTTCAAGCACCTGCACAGGGAACTTCATGAGTGGGGTGCTCTGATGTCTCTTTATCTCTGTCTCTCAAGCTTTATCTAAAAAACAAACAAAAAAGAGTCCTCTAGGAGTGGTGGGATTACACTGTAGCAAAAACCTTGGCAGGCAAAAAGAAGGGAAAATGAGGATTGGGACCTTACCATGTCTGAGATGCTGGGTTTGATTTCCAGCACCACACGGCAGGGAGGGAGGGAGAGACAGAGAAAGAGAGAGAACATGTGCATGTGCCATGATGAGAGGTGTGCTTTGGGGTCTCTCCTCTAAAATATCTAGACAGATCCTGAGCACCATCGCAAGCCAGAGTGAAGCAGTGCTCTGTTCTCTTTCCTTATATTTTTCTCATTAAAATAAATATATTAAAATATATAGAGTAAAAAACTGGGTGGCCCCAGAGTTGAACTTGCACTTCAGGGGCACTGAGCTCAATCCCCAGCATCCTATGTGCCACTGTGATGCTCCAGTTCTCCCCTCACTCATTACCATGTTGTTACTGGGGTTCAGTGCTTGCAAGAACACCACCACCACCACCACCACATCTAGTGACTTTTCTTCCCTCTTTCTTTCCCCTAGAAAGACAGAGAGAAATGGAAGAGTGGTACTCTGCTGTATCTCTTCCTCATTCTCTCTCTCCCCAGCTCTCACTGTTTGAAATGTAAAAGGACAGAGGGGATGGAACTCAGGATCTACTGCTTGGGAGTCCAGTGCTTTATCTAGTGTGCCACCTCCTGGACCACTTAAAAAAATTTTTTTAAAGACTTAGAGAGGAGGAGAAAGAGAACCATAGTGTCACTCTGGCATATACAATGCCAGAGACTGAACTTGGGGGCTGCATGCTTGAAAGAGCCCAACATATTATCCATTGGCCACCTCCCAGGTGGCCCAAAAGTAATTTTTAATTAAAAGTAATTCAAATATAAATCCAGAAATAAGGTAGATGTGTATTTATGTGCATGTATCAGGGAAAGAGAAATAGTGTTAAAAGTTATCCTAGAAGTATCTATAGGGGTGAAAAAATTTTTCCTCAACCCTTTTTTTTTAAAGATACAGAGAGGGAGGGGAGAAGGGTGGGGAAAAGAGAGTGAAGGGAGAGAGAGGGACCACAGCACCAAAGCTTGCTCCAATGCAGTGGGGGCCAGGCTTGCACTCAGATGGTATACATATAGCAAAGCGGCACACTATCCAAATGAGCTATTTTGCGGGCCCTTAGCCTTCCTTTTTTTATATTTATTTATTTATTTATTTAGCCCCCAGGGTTATTGCCGGGGCTCCCATGCCTGCACCACAAATCCATTGCTCCTGGAGACCATTTCCCCCCCTTTTTGTTGCCAGTGTTGTTCCATCATTGTTGTGGTTGTTATTATCATTGTTGTTGTTGCTGTTGCTATCGTTGGATAGGACAGACAGAAATGGAGAGAGGAGGGGAAGACAGAGGGGGGAGAGAAAGACAGACACCTGCAGACCTGCTTCACCACCTGTGAAGCGACTCCCCTGCAGGTGGGGAGCCAGGGGCTCCAACCGGGATCCTTATGCTGGTCCTTGTGCTTTTGCTTAACCCGCTGCGCTATCGCCCTAGCCTTCTTAAAAGTTCCTGACTGGGTCTAAAAGTTAAACTGACTAAGATTGGCAGGAGAAAAGCATACAGTTTTTTATGTACTTGGGAACCTTCACATGAGAAAGATCTGAAGAAATAAACAATTTGCAAAGCTTTTACGCATAATGGTTAGACAAAAATCTTCCAAGCCTGAGGTTCCAAGGTTCAAGGTTCAATACCTGGCACCTCTATAAGACAGAGCTGAACAGTGCTGTGATAAAAACTCATTAGTGGTTGACAAGTCAAGGGGATTAGGTTCGGGTAGTCAATGGTGAACAAGTACCGTGGGCCTAGAAGATAGCTCACTCAGCACACACTTTACCATGAGTTAGAACCTGGGTTCAAGCCAGAAGCACAAGAGCACCTCAGTAGAGCACACACTTTACCATGAGTTAGAACCTGGGTTCAAGCCAGAAGCACAAGAGCACCTCAGTAGAGCACACACTTTACCATGAGTTAGAACCTGGGTTCAAGCCAGAAGCACAAGAGCACCGTACACAGGGAAGCTTCACAGACGATGGATACTTCTATGGTGTGTGGTGTCTCTCCTTTCGTTCCTTCTATTTCTCTGTCAGGCATTGAAAGGAGGGAGGGGGAGTCGGCGGTAGTGCAGCTGTAAGCGTAAGCCCCCCCCCCCCCCCGCAGGGGAGTTGCTTCATAGACGGTGAAGCAGGTCTGCAGGTGTCTATCTTTCTCTCCCCCCGTCTTCCCCTTCTCTCTCCATTTCTCGCTGTCCTATCCAACAATGACAACATCAATAATAACTACAACAATAAAACAACAAGGGCAACAGAAGGGAATACATAAATAAATATTTTTTAAAAATCACAGAGCTCTGAAGGTGCTCTTGTTATTTATCTTGTTGTTGAGTCTGGCAAGCTCTTTATATATGTTGGTTATTAAACTCTTATCTGATGTATGACATGTAAAGATCTTCTCCCATTCTGTGAGGGGTCTCTTGGTTTGGGTAGTGGTTTCTTTTGCTGTGAAGAAGCTTTTTAATTTGATGTAGTCCCATAGGTTTATACTTGCCTTAGTCGTCTTTGTAATTGGATTCGTTTCGTTGAAGATGTCTTTGAAATTTATGTGGAAAAGAGTTCTGCCAGTATTTTCCTCTAAGTATCTGATAGTTTGTGTTCTAACATCCAAGTCCTTGATCCACTTGGAATTTACTTTTGTATTTGGTGAAATACAGTGGTTCGGTTTCATTCTTCTGCATGTTTCAACCCATTGTTTCCAACACCATTTGTTGAAGAGACTCTGCTTTCCCCATTTAATAGTCTGGGCCCCTTTGTCAAAGAGTAGATGTCCATAGGTGTGGGGGCTCACCATATTTATTTTTTTCTCTCTCTTTTTTAAAATATTTATTTATTCCCATTTGTTGCCCTTGTTTTTTTATTGTTGTAGTTATTGTTGTTGTTGCAGATGTCGTCGTTGGATAGGACAGAAAGAAATGGAGAGAGGAGGGGAAGACAGAGAGGGGGAGAGAAAGATAAACACCTGCAGACCTGCTTCACCGCCTGTGAAGCGACTCCCCTGCAGGTGGGGAGCCAGGGGCTCAACCCGGGATCCTTGTGCCGGTCCTTGTGCTTTGCACCACGTGCGCTTAACCTGCTGCACTACCGCCCGACTCCCCCTCTCTCAATTTCTATCTATTAAATAAAAAAAGAAAAATAAGTGGTTGCCAGTAGCAATGAATTTGCTGTGTAGGCACTGAGATCCAGAGATAACCCTGGTGGCAATAAAATAAAGGAGGAGGAGGGTGTAATTAGCCCCTTTGTGCAGACAGGGAAACTGAGTCCTGATGCCCAAAGACATTAACCAGCTTACCAAGGTTTCACAGCTAATAAGCTATGGAACTGGCTCAAAGACAAAGTTCACATTCAGAACCATTATGCCTGTAGACACATGAAAAGATGTGTGATTTGCACTCACAGGTGCAAATTAGAGGCATGCTGGAGAGTCGTGAGACACTGTCACAGTCATGCAGAAATTTCACAACTTGAGCAGTGTTCCGATGGAAAATAATTAAAGGCATGCTGGCAGGCGAAGATGAAAAGTTGTTGACTTGCAGAATGAACAGAATAGCTTGTGAGGGAGCTCAGCAAGCAGAGCATAGGACCAGCACATGTAAGGCCCCAGATCCAAGGCCCCAGCACTGGAATGATGGAATCAAATGGTCATCCAGCCTCTCTCCTGCTCTCATGAAGTACATAAACTTTTTATAAACTTTTTAAAAATACAGACACTACTAGAGGCCAGGGTAGGCGGCAATGAGGCATGTTATCAACTCACATCCTGGACCAGGAATACAAAATAACTAGATAAAGATTTGTTACAATATCACCTGCAGTAGCAACTACCTAGAATCCACATCCAGCCTAGGAAGAGAAACTGGCTAAATGTACCAGTAGATGCGGGTCCGAAATATTTCCACCAGGAGCAAGAAAGGCAGGGAAGGGGCCTTCCAACAGCTTTAATGTCAAGTGGTGGGATGATTCAGACACACCCGGTGTGAGCACACACAGGTGCGGCAAGGTCCAGAGAATAATGGCACAGGGACACTGTCTCGGGCAATCCTGGCCTCCCTCACACATGCACACTGACTGTGACCTGGGTTGCAGGACAAAATCCTCTTCTCCATGGTGCAGGGGCTGCAGCCTTGCTGAAGCACTGTGCCCTGGTAGGTATAAGGAGCTTTCCTGCATAGCTGCTCTCTGGGCAGGACCCTCCCCTGACCCAAAGCCCTGGTAAGCTCCCACCTAGCCCTGTCTCTCCAAGGAAGCGGAGAGGCTGTGTGCCTCCACCACCCAGGGGCCCAGGAACCTCTCACTCCCACCCCGGCTCTCAGCTGCCTCCCACGAAACTATTGAGTAATGTGATTGCTCAGGGCTGTCTTCCTCAAGAACCTGCACGATAGGTTCTCTGCTTATTTCTCCCACTAGCAGCCATGGGACTCATCCTTGCAGAGGCTCACTGCCAACAAGAAGGGAAAAAAACCACAGGGTACATATTCAACTCTGCCTTTCTTGCCAGTCAGAAGGGGGAGGGGGGAGCTAGGCCTTATAGACTGGATTGAAGCAGGAGGAAAGAATTTGGGAATCTTAAACTATCAGTTTCATTAATTCTATGCTAAATATTGGGTTGTCAGAAAAATCATGAAGCATTTTTGCATAGAAAAACAGAAAAATACATCATGACTTTTCCAACAACCCAATAAAACATAGTCAAGCAACTCAGAGAAGTGGCACAGTGGTTAGAATGCTGAGACTAGGGTAGTGTTAGATAGCATAATGGTTATGCAAGGAGACTTTCATACTGGAGGTTCCAAAGTCCCAGATTCAATTCCCTACACTACCATCAACCAGAGCTGAGCAGTGCTCTGGTAAGAAAGAGAAAAAAAAAAAGGGAGTCGGACAGTAGTGCATTGGGTTAAGCGCATGTGGCGCAAAGCACAAAGACTAGCGTTAGGACCCTGGTTCGAGTCCCTGGCTCCTCACCTGCAGGGGAGTTGCTTCACAGGCGGTGAAGCAGGTCTGCAGGTATCTATCTTTCTCGCTCCCTCCTCTCTCTAGTTCTCTGTCCTATCCAACAACTATGACATCAATAACAACAATAACTACAACAATTTTAAAAAAAGGACAACAAAAGGGAAAAAAAAAAAAGACTACTGAGTCTAGAAGCATGAAGCCAACCTCAATCCCCTGCACCACATGTGCTAGAGTGATGCTCTGGTTCTCTATCATTACGAAATGAGGAAATACAAAACTAATAATGGGTTATAGAATACACGTTACCATGCATGAGGACCAGGTTCAAGCCCATATTCCCATCTGCAAGGGGAAGAGTGAAGCAGGGCTGCAGATGTTTCTCTCCTCTCCCCCTCTCATTTTCTGTCTCTATTAGAAAAAGGGGGGGGGCACTGAGAGCAGTGGATTCATTGTGCAGACTAAGCCTCAGCAATAACCCTGGAAGCAATAAAAACAAACAAGACTCAAGGGCCCTGTGTTGGGCAAGGGTTGAGAAGCAGTAGGACACAACAGAGAATCAGAAAGGGTGCGTGTGGTGGTCAACACTCAGGGAGTATGGTCACTGGGAAGGTACCAAGAGGGGTGGGGGCCAAAGTGTCAGTTAAGGGAACACAGAGCTGAAGCTGGGAACTAACTCAAACTGAGCCAAAGAAACAAACAGTGTCACCTTGTCTGTAAAACAGGTCTAAGGTGTGATTCACAAGGTGTTCCAGAGAATAACACAAGAGCCTATCCTTGTTATAAAGCAGAAAGGGACATGCTCCTCTCAGTATTTTCACACATCCCCCCACCCCCACCCACCCCCGCTGCTGAGAATTCTGGTCCTGGGGCTGGGGTGCAAGGTGCTAGAGTAGGGGGCTCTTCCCAGGGTGGAGGTGATAGTGGTGTCTCCAGGATCTCCATTCTACTATCAGAGGGCACTTTTTAAAAAAGATTTTATTTATTCATGAGAAAGATAGGAGAAAGAAAAAGAACCAGACATCACTCTGCTACATGTGCTGCCAGGGATTGATCTTAGGACCTCACGCTTGAGAGTCCAGTGCTTTATCTACTATGCCACCTCCTGGACCATGAGGGCAAGTTTTCAACAGTGTTCTGATTTCTCTCACTGGACAGTGGTGGTGGGGTGACAACTCCTATCCCAAAGTCAAAGCAATGCTTTCTCAGAACCCTCAATCCTCCACTCTTGGAGTTCAGAGCTTTCTCCAATCTCCCTTTACATTCCCATTCCTTAAGATTTCACTGATCTGATCTTACTACTGTTTTAAAATGATTTATTTATTTTTATTGCCACCAGAGTTATTGCTGGGGCTTGGTGCTGGCACTACAGATCTACTGCTCCTGGTGACCCTTTAAAATTTTTTTTTAATTTACCTACTATTGGATAGAGACAGAGAAATTGAGAGAGGAGAGGAAGATTAGGAGGGAAAGAAACAGAGAGACATCTGCAGCCCTGCTTCACGACTCATGAAGTTCTCCCCCAGGGACCAGAGGCTTAAACCTGGATCCTTCGGAGCCAGGTGGTGGCGCAACTGGGTGAGCACACACATTACAGTGTGTAAGGACTCGGATTCAAGTCCCTGGTCCCCACCTGCAGGAGGAAAGCTTCACAAGTGGTGAAGCAGGGCTGCAAGTTTCTCTCTGTCTCTCCCTCTCTCAATCTCCCCCTCTCCTCTTAATTTCTCTCTGTCTCTATCCAATAATAAATAAATAAAAAAAAAACATGGATCCTTGTGCACTATAATGCGTGCACTTCACCAGGTCTTCCAACACCTGGTGTCCACTTTTTCTAATTTTGATTAGATAGGACAGAGAAAAATCAAGAGAAGACAGAGAGAGAGGGAGAGAAAGGAAAATAAAAAAAAGTCTGCTCATGAAGCAGACTCCCTGTAGGTGGGGATTAGGGGCACAAACCCTGGTCCTTGCTCTTGGTAATATGTGCACTTAACCCAATGTGCCACAGCCCGGTCCCATTTTAAAATGTTTAGAGTGGAAGACATAGCATAATAGTCATAAAAAAAGACTTTCATGCTTGAGGCTCTGAGGCCCCAGATTCTTTCCTCAGCACCATCATATCAGTGATATCAGTGCTCTGATATCTGTGTGTATCTGTCACTGACAAATAATAAAATATTAAGAGAAAGAAACAATGATAAAACATTTGGGGCTGGGAAAGAGCTCACCTAGTAGAATGTACCTGACTATGCACGAAGCCCTGGATTTGAGCCCTGGCTCCATACATGAGTTCTATGAGAGAGAGAGAGAGAGAGAGAGAGAGAGAGAGGGAGAGAGAGAATGCTTTCCTATCTTTCTCCTCCCTCCCTCTTAATAAAACATTGTTTTAAAATTTAAAGAATCGGGGGTCGGGTGGTAGCAGAGTGAGTTAAACACATATGGCATGAAGCGCAAGGACCGGCGTAAGGATCCCAGTTAGAGCCCCGACTCCTCACCTACAGGGAAGTTGCTTCACAGGCGGTGAAGCAGGTCTGCAGGTGTCTGTCTTCCTCTTCCCCTCTGTCTTCCCCTCCTTTCCATCTCTCTGTCCTATCTAGCAACGATGACATCATCAACAACAATAATTACAACAACAATGAAACAACAAGGGCAACAAAAGGAAAAATAAATAATAAATTTTTTTAAAAAATCTGGTGCCTCAGGAATGGAAAAAAAAGTCTGTTGGTAATTGATGGAGGTATTATTACCCTGTTTATGTTACTTTCTTTTTAAAGAACAGTTTCAAATTTTATTATAATAGAGCCATGGGGGGGTGTGAGGGAGAGAGAGAGAGAGACACTTGGAACAGAACTCCACTGCTTGTGAAGCTTCCTCTCAGCAAGGGGACTTGAACCCTCATCCTCAGGTATGGTAACGTGCACTCTGATCAGGCACGCCACTACCCATCCATCTCTTTTAAATATTTATTTATGAGAAAGAGAGCACCAGAGCATCACTCTGGCACATGCAATGAATGCCAGGAATCAAATTTAGGAGTTAATCAAACTTAAGAGTCCAACACCTTATGTGTCCATTACCCCCACCCCCCCAGGTGGCAAGATTTTTTAAAAAATGACTCTTTAAAAGATGTTATTATTTATTGGATATAGAGGGAGAAATCAAGAAGGAAGAAGATAAAAACAGAAAGACATCTGCAGAACTGCTTTCCCCCTGCAGGTGGGGGTCAGGGGCTTGAAGCGGGTCCTTGCATATTGTAACTTGTATCCTGAACCCGATGTGCCACTGCCCCACCCCTGTGCTATATGGCTGTGCAGGACATGCTCTTGCCTTGTACTAATTTTCAGCACTTCCCACAAGGAGAAGACACACTGGGCCTGAGGGATGCCAGGCAGGGAGCAGCCGGACCCTGGGACTCCTGGTACTGGCAGTACCCACTGGTGCCACAGAGTGACTGTAAAGGCTCCTCGGCACTAAGATCCAGGATCACCCCCAGCACTAGGACAGGGCAGGGACCCAACAAGTCTGTGTCCCATCTGCTGGAATGGAGCCGAGACCCGGGAACACAGGTGAACAGAATGAAGGGATGACCCAGAGCAGGTAAGCCTCGTCTGGAGGCCCCGACGGGTGCTTGGGATGAATAACAAAATCAGCAAGTGTTTGGGGATAGAAAGAGAAGGATGAGGGGCCCGGAGGTGGCGCACCTGGTTAAGCGCGCAGTTACAGGGCGCAAGGCCCCAGGTTCAAGCCTCTGGTCCCCGCCTGCAGGGGGAAAGCTTCACAGGGCTGAGGGTCTCTGTCTCTCTCCCATAAAAAAAAAAAAAAAAAAAAGACAAATTAAAAGGAAGGGAGAGGGAGGAGTGACAAATGATGGAAACAGAAAAGGCTTGGAGTGGGGGACCCAGAAACCAGCCTGAAACGAGATCCCAGGCCGGGCGCAGGCAGGCCCGGGGGCGGCAGCTCGGCGGAGCCACAAGTGGGGAAGCAAAGCGGGGGCGACTTATTCTTGTCGGAGCCCCGACGGGGGCGACCTGGGAACATTCCTGCGGCTGACGGCGGCGCCGGGGGAACCTGCGACCCGGAGCCTCGGGCAGGAGGGTCTCTCTGCACAACCACGAAGCTGTTTCCCTGCTTGCTTGCTTGCTCTCTCTCCCTCTCTCTTTCTCTCCTTCCTTCCTTCCTTTTGCTCCCAAGAAGGAAGAGCCTTTCTATCATCGGGCTTCGACTTTCTGGAAACGTCCGGCAGCTGGGACGGGGGGTCGAGGCGGGAACAAAGCTGCACCCCCCGCCCCGGGGCCCAACAGGTGCCCCCGCCCCGCCCGCAGCGCCCAGGCCGCCGCTACTCACTGCCGCTCGGCGGTGCGCGCCCCCGCCCGCAGCGCCCATCCGGCCCGGGCCTCGGTCGGCGCGGGCTCGGCTCTCAGGGGGCCCCGGTGGGGCCCGGGCCGCGCTGCGGCCGTTGGCGCCCGGGCAGGGCACGAGGCATCCTCCCGCCGCCGCCCCGCGGGCCGCCAGCCCTTTGTTTTGGAGCCGCGGCCCCGCCGCGCCGCCGTTAACGGCCTCGGAGGCGATGCCGGCCAATCAGCGCGCCGCACCGCCCCTAGACCCGCCCCCCGAGGCCCCGCCCCTGGGGCTCGCCCCCAGAGGCTCGGCCTGCTGGCTGGCGGCGGGCGGGGCGGGGCCACACGTGCCGAGGGGCGCGCCACGCTCCCATTGGTCATACTGCCGAGCGCGGCCTCGGACCCAGCCTATGGGAGCCAAGGGATGCTGGGGGGCGAGGCCCGCGGGAGGAGGCGGGGTTTTAACGGGGAGCGCGCGCGCAAGCGCAGGTTTGGCGGGGCTGGGAGACTGAGAGGTTTGGGTTTGCTATGGGTGCAAGAGCCACTGGACTGGGACTATCCAGGCAGTCAGCGCGCTGGGCTGGCTGGTGTTGCCCTGCCCCGCCCTGCCCCGCCCTGCCCCGCCCCGCCCCTCACTGCACCCAGTCCCAAAGGAGCGGTTCCTCGGCACCGCCTCCCTGGACTCCCAGGCCTCTGCTCCTGCCCCTTACTCCCCGGGAGAAGCCCCACTGGGGGGCAGCGCTGTGTGCTCCCCGTGAGACCCACTCCCGGCCACACTTCGGCCCGCTGCACCCACGACATTGCTTTGGCCTCACAGCTCTCGGTGTTTCTGTGCTCTCACCCCAGTTACACCAATGATATAATCCGGTGCCACAATTACAATGTATCTCTTACATTCATTTTTATACATATTAGCAGCCTTTAGACCCCTATTGCTGCTGCTTTGCAAGTCAGTGTAGCTGTGAGGATCGCTGTCTCTCGGGACAACTGTTTATTATTTTATTACTTTTAAATTTTTATTATCTTGATTTATTGGATAGAGACAGCCAGAAATAGCGAAGAGAGTGATAGAGAGAGGCAAAGAGACACCTGCAGCCCTGCTTCACTACTTGCAAAGCTTGCCCCCTGCAGGTGGGGACCAGGGGCTCGAACCTGGGTCCTTGCGCATTGTAACGTGTGCTCAACCAGGTGTGCCACTGTCCGGCCTCTATTTTTATTATGTTTAAGTTGATAGGACAGAGAAATTCAGAGGGACAATAGAGAAGGAGACACACCTGCAGCCCTGTTTCACTGCTTGGGAAGTATCCCCCCTGCACGGGGGGGACCAGGGACTTGAACCTGGGTCCTTATGCATGGTACTATGTGCACTCAACCAGGTGTGCCACCGACCGACCCGTTTATTATTTAAAATACTTCTAAAAACACCTCAAACGTGTCACAACAGTTACTCAAGATATGCCAATTCTCTGCTTCTACAATTCTAGCTGCAAAATGACAACACCTGATTTTCATTTTATTTATTTAGTTTTAAATGTTTTGTTTTTAATATTTATTTATTCCCTTTTGTTGCCCTTACTTTATTGTAGTTATTATTGTTATTATAGATGTCGTCATTGTTGGATAGGACAGAGAGAAATGGAGAGAGGAGGGGAAGACAGAGAGGGGGAGAGAAAGATAGACACCTGCAGACCTGTTTCACCGCTTGTGAAGAGACTCCCCTGCAGGTGGGGAGCCAGGGGCTCGAACCGGGATCTTTAGGCCGGTCCTTACGTCTTGCGCCACTTGTGCTTAACCTGCTGCGCTACCGCCTGACTCCCTATTTATTTATTTTTAGTACAGGGTGAGAGGCAGAGAGGGAGAGACAGATGAGAGAGGCAACACCAAGCACTGCTCACCTCTTGTAAAAGCTTCCACTCTTCCCGTTGGGAATCCCGGCCTTCCGGCATGGCAATGCTTGCACTACCTTATGGTTGTTTTGTTTTGTTGCCTCTAGGGCTATCGTTGGGGCTCGATGCCTGCACTACGAATCCACTGCTCCTAGAGGCCATTTCCCCCCTCCCCCATTTTTGTTGCCCTTGTATTTATCATTGTCATTGCTGCTGTTGTTGGATAGGACAGAGAGAAATCGAGAGAGGAGGGAAAGACAGAGAGGGGAAGACAAAGACTGACACCTGCTTCACCACTTGTGAGGCGACCCCCCTGCAGGTGGGGAGCCAGGGGCTTGAACTAGGATCCTTACTCCGGTCCTTGCGCTTTGCCACCTGCACTTAACCCACCGCCCAACTTCCCTTTTTTTTTTTTTAATACCAATTTGGTAGGCTACTTTTTTGTTGCTTTTTTTTTTTTAATTCTCAAGGGCCCCAGGCTTCTTTCTCATTCAAACACAGAAACAAAAGAATGACAGGCGGCCGGGAGTAGCAAAGCAGGTTAAGCGCTCATGGCACTAAGCGGGAAGGACCGGCATAAGAATCCCGGTTGGAGCCCCCAGCTTCCCTTGCAGAGGGGTCACTTCACAAGTGGTGAAGCAGGTCTGCAGGTGTCGGTCTCTCTTCCTCTCTGTCTTCCCCTACCTTCTCCATTTCTCTTTGCCCTATCCAACAACAATAACAGCAATAACAATAAACAACAAGGGCAATAAAAGGAAAAAAATGAGAGAGATGGAGAGACACCAGACCTGTCCATTGTCCTATGGCACTCACATGTGGGACTGGGACTTTAATTGAACATGGCAAGGAAAGGGCCCTACAAAGTGAGCTATCTCACTAGCCCACTACACTTTTTCTTTTTTAATTTTAAAAAGGTTTATTTGTTGGGGTGAGTGTGATACACTCAATAGAGCACATGTTTTATCAAACATGCACAAGGATGCAAGTTCAAGCCCCCAGTTCCTAGCTGCAGGGTGGAAGAAGCATCATAAGTGTTGGGCAATGCTGCAGGCGTCTTTCCTTCTCTCTGTCTCTCCCTCTCTGCATCACTCTCCTGCTGCTGGATACCAGGCTTGAACCCAGGTTCTTGCACATGGCTATATATATATTGCCTCCAGGGTTATTACTGGGGCTCGGTGCTATGAACCCACTATTCCTGGAGGCCTTTTTCCCCCTATTTTGTTGCCCTTGTTATTGTTGCCATTGATGTTGGATAGGACAGAGAGGAATCCAGAGAGGAGGGGAAACAGAGAGGGGGAGAGAAAGACAGACACCTGCAGACCGGCTTTGCCACTTGTGAAGTGACTCCCCTTGCAGGTGGGGAGCTAGGGGCTTGAACTGGAATCGTTATGCTGGTTCTTGTGCTTTGCATCACGTGCACTTAACCTGCTGTGCCACCGCCCAGTCCCTTCCATCTAATTTTAAAGGCATTCAATGAAATGAATCCAATTTTTTTTAAAAAGGTTGAACAATAAACACAAAGGAGAACTTGGATTGGGTCTGGTGTATTGCACCAAAGTAAAGGACTCTGGGGTGGGGCTGAGGGGGAGGGCTCAGGTCCTGGAACATGATGGCAGAGGAGGGCCTAGAGGGGCTATGAATTGTTACATGGAAAACTGAGAAATGTGTGAACAGGGGTAGATGGCAAAATGATTATGCAAAGAGACTCTTATTCCCGAGGCTTCAAAGTCTTAGGTTCATGGTAAATTCACCTCCTTTACCCCATCTTGGATGGAGCTCGGAGACATCATGTTAAGTGAGATAAGTCAGAAACAGAAGGATGAATATGGGATGATCTCACTCATAGACAGAAGTTGAAAAACAAGATCAGAAGGGAAAACACTAAGCAGAACTTGGACTAGAGTTGGTGTATTGCACCAAAGTAAAGACTCTGGGGTGCGGGGAAGGGTTCAGGTCCTGAAACATGATGAAAGAAGACCTAGTGGGGTTTATATTGTTATGTGGAAATGTTATACATGTACAAACTATTGCATTTTACTGATGACTATAAACCATTAATCCCCCAATAAAGAAAATTTTTTTTAAAAAAAAGCCCAGAAAACACAGCATAACAATTGCATTTATAGGGCTGGTGAAATAGCTCACCATGTGCATGACCCAGGTTTGAGCCAGAGTGGTGGTGCTCGTCCAGTTGCTCTAGTTTCTCTTATCAAAGGAACAGGTGCTGAGAGCCCTCTCATGCATTAGGGTGTGTGTCTCATCATGCATGAGGTACTTGTTTGAGTCCTGGCACCAACTGGAACGACTGGAGCTCTCCTTTGTCAGTCTCTCCATGTCTCCATTCTCTTTCCTTCATATGAAAAGCAGTGTTACCATGAACATGTGTGATTCTGGTGCCATATTAAAAATTAAGAAAATGGGGGGTGGGTGGGTGGTTAAGCACATACATTACTATGCATGAGGATTCAGGTTCAAGATCCCGCTCCCACCCTGCAGGGAGATCACTTCATAATGGTGAAGCAGGTCTGCAGGTGTCTCTCTTTCTCTCTCCCTCTCTATCTCCCTTCCTCTCTCAATTTCTCTCTGTCCAATAAAATGGAAAAAATTACTGCTAAGAGCAGTGTGGATTTATGCTCTTGCCCTAGCAATAACCCTGGATATAAAAAAGAAAGAAAGGAAGGAAGAAAGAAAAGAAAAGAGTCTGTCCTGGTGGTTGGCAGTGCTTCCCACACACCCAGGAGAGTGGCAGCAACAGTCATCCAGGGTCTGTGCATATGGAGGCACCACGGTGCCACAATAGTTACCAGCAAACATGCCTGGTAAGAAAGGATTGACTCTTAAGTGCAAGTGGTGCAAAGCGCAAGGACTGGAGTAAGGATCCCGGTTCGAGACCCCGGCTCCCCATGTGCAGGGGAGTTGCTTCACAAGTGGTGAAGCAGGTCTGCAGGTGTCTCTCTTTCTCTCCCCCTCTCTGTATTCCCCTCCTCTCTCCATTTCTCTCTGTCCTATCTAACAACAACGAATTAGCCCCCATACAGCTGGAGAACATGTGGGGGCTGTTATGTCTTGGAGCTGACGCTGCACAGGGGCTCACACACAGAGAATCCAGACTGACTAAAAGTGACAGGTGGAACTGTGTTCTCCATGCCCTCAGAGTCGTGGTAGTTGTAGATGGTGTCTTTAAAGAGGCAATTAAGCAACCCAGGAGGTGGAGCAGTGGATGAGGTTGTCAAGCATGAGGTCCTGAGTTCAATCCCAGTATTGCATGTACCAGAGTGGTGCTTTGTTTTTTTCTTTCTTTTTTAATTATATTTATTTAATTTTAATGAAAGAGAGACACAGAGAGAAAGACCAGAGCACTGCTGAGCTTTGGCTTTGGTGGTACTGAGGATTGAACCTGGGGCTTCAGAGTTTCAACCATGAAGAGTCTTTAGCAGAACCATCCTGCTGTCTCCCCAGATCCTTTGGTTCTTCTCTCCCCAACTCTCATAGATAAATCATTTTTGGGGTAGGGGTAGATAGCATAATGGTTATGCAAAGAGACTCTCATGCGTGAGGCTCCAAAGTCCCAGGTTCATCCCTGCACCACCATAAGCCAGAGCTGAACAGTGCTCTGGTAAAAATAATAATAATAATTTTTAAAAGATTTTATTTGGGAGCCAGGCAGTGGCACACCAAATTAAGCACACATATCACCATACGCAAGGATCCAGGTTCAAATTCCCAGCTCCCCACCTGCAGGGAGAATGCTTCACAAGCAGTGAAGCAGGTCTGCAGGTGTCTATCTTTCTCTCTCCCTTTTTTTAGAATTATCTATTTATTGGATAGAGACAGCCAGAAATCAAGAGGGAAACAGTGGAGAGAGAGAGAGAGACAGAGAGAGAGACAGAGAGACAGAGACCTGCAGCACTGCTTCACCACTCACAAAGCTTTCCCCCTGCAGGTGGGGACTGGAGGCTCGAACCTGGGTCCTTGCGCATTGTAATACATGCTTTCAACCAGGTGCGCCACTACCCAGCCCCTCTCTCTCCCTTTATTTCTTTTTTTTTAAAGATTTTATTTATTTTATTAATGAGAAAGATAGGAGGAGAGAGAGAAAAAGCCAGACATCACTCTGGTACATGTGCTGCTGGGGATTTAACTCAGGACCTCATGCTTGAGAGTCTAGTTCCTTAACCACTGCGCTACCTCCCGGACCACTCTCTCTCCCTTTCTATCTCCCCTTCCCTCTCAATTTGTCTCTGTCCTGTCAAGCAAAAACAAAATGAAAAAATATATATATGGCCTCCAGGAGCCGTGGATTCATAGTGCTGGCACCGAGCTCCAGCAGTAACCCTGGTGGTAATAAAAAATAAATATACTAAAAAAAAGATTTTGAAAAACAACAAGGGCAACAAAAGGGAATAAATAAATAAATATTTAAAAAAAGATTTTGGGAGTTGGGCAGTAGCGCAGCAGGTTAAGCGCAAGTGGCTCAAAGCGCAGGGACCCGCATAAGGATCCCGGTTAGAGCTCCCGGCCCCCCACCTGCAGGGGAGTCACTTCACAAGCGGTGAAGCAGGTCTGTAGGTGTCTATCTTTCTCTCCTCTTCTCTGTCTTCCCCTCCTCTCTCCATTTCTCTCTGTCCTATTCAACAACATCATCAATAACAACAACAATAATAACTACAACAATAAAAAATAAGGGCAATTGCAGCTATTAAGAACAATGAATGGGAGTCGGGCTGTAGCGCAGCGGGTTAAGTGCAGGTGGCGCAAAGCACAAGGACTGGCATAAGGATCCCGGTTCGAACCCCGGCTCCCCACCTGCAGGGGAGTTGCTTCACAGGCGGTGAAGCAGGTCTGCAGGTGTCTATCTTTCTCTCCTCCTCTCTGTCTTCCCCTCCTCTCTCCATTTCTCTCTGTCCTATCCAACAACGACAACAACAATAATAACTACAACAATAAAACAACAAGGGCAACAAAAGGGAATAAATAAATAAAATAAATATTAAAAAAAAGAACAATGAACCCACCTTATCTGACCCATCTTGGACAGAGCTAGAAGGAATTATGTTAAGACAGCTAAGCCAGAAAGATAAAGATGAGTATGGGATATCCCCACTTATTAACAGAAGTTGAGAAAGAAGAACAGAAAGGGAAACTAAAAGCAGGATCTTATTAAATTGAGAGCAGGGCACCAAAGTAAAAACCCTGTGGTGAAGGGGAGGGTGGCCATTGGGCTTCCCGGTGTGGCGGAGGGATGGGGGGTAGGTGTGGGTGGTTGGGATGGGACACAGTCTTTTGGTGGTGGGTATGGTGTTTATGTACACTCCTATTAAAGTATAGACATATAAATCACTATTTAATTAATATGAGAGGGGAAAATTGATCATATGTCTAGAACCTCTTAAAACACAGACTGAGTCTTTTTAATACATAGGCTGTCTTCGATATGTTGACTCTCTCAAAAGCCTAGACCAGGGAGAACAGAAGCAACTGGTAGCACAGCTATATACAAGATGCTGAGTATTATAAAGCAAACCCTAACAAAGGGACTTTTCAAAGTTAACCCAATCACCAAATAATGTGATGATAACAATAACTATCCATTGTCTTCTTGAACCCTAAGACAGCAGGAACCTCACATTTCCACTATAGAGCCTATATTTCCCCCAGTCCTGGAACCTTAGGGTGGGGCCCACTTTCCTGCATGCTGCTCTCAATTCAAATCAAGTAATATTGCATCCACGGATTGCAGCCCAATCAACACAATGAGTGCTGCCCCAGCAGGCTTCACTTCAGACTGTGACCAGAGACTTCAGGTGTGGAATGACAACCCTTCAGTTTCATCACTCGGGTGAGACCTTTCCTTTCATAGTATTCTCTAATTCCATTCCAGGTGTTCCACTCCCCAATAAAGTCCCCAAACCTAGATATAGTCCAGGTCCCCTGAGATAGAGCATATGTTCACACGTGCCCATAAACTAGGGGAAAAATATATACCTGAAAGCAGACATACACAAGAGCCTGCAGGGAATACCTCCCAACACCTCATCTGCACTATTCCAGTCTTTAGGTCCATGGTTGTTCAACAATTTGTTTGGCTTTGTATGTTAACTCTCTTTTCAGCCACCAGGTTCCAGATGCCAGCACAATGCTGACCAGACTTCTCTGGACAGACGACCCCACCAATGTATCCTGGAGCTCTGCTTCCCCAGAGACCCACCCTACTAGGGAAAGAGAGAGACAGACTGGGAGTATGGATCGACCAGTCAGTGCCCATGTTCAGCAGGGAAGTAATTACAGAAGCCAGACCTTCCACCTTCTGCAATCCACAATGACCCTGGGTCCATACTCCCAGAGGGATAGAGAATGGGAAAGCTATCAGGGGAGGGGATGGGATATGGAGATCGGGTGGTGGGAATTGTATGGAACTGTACCCCTCTTATCCTATGGTTTTGTTAATGTCTCCTTTCTTAAATAAAAAAATAAGGGCAATAAAAGGGAATAAATAAATATTAAAAAGAATTTGTTTACTTATTAAAAAGGGGGGGGAGAGAAACAGAGAGAGAAAGAGAACCAGAAATCACTCTGGTACACACAATGTCAGTATCAAACTTAGGACTTCATGCTTGAGAGTCAAACACTTTATCCACTGCACCACCTCCCAGACCATGACAAAAAAAATTTCAAAAATAAAAAAAGATATGATTAAGTTAAAAATGAGATGGTTAGGGGGCCAGGTAGTAGCACACTGGGTTAATCTCACATAGCGCAAAGCTTAAGGACCTGCACAAGGATTCCAGTTTGAGCCCCCAGCTCCTCACCTGCAGAGGGGTCGCTTCACAAGTGATGAAGCAAGTCTGCAGATGTTTTCTTTTTCTCCTGCTCTCTATCTTCCCCTCCTCTCTCAATTTTTCTCTGTCCTATCCAACAAGAACAACAATGGAAAAAAAAATAGCCGCCAGCAGCAATGGATTTGTAGTGCAGGCACCAAGCCCCAACAATGACCCTGGAGGAAAAAAGAGAGAGAGAGATGGCCCAACCAGTAGAGCGCACAATTTTCCATGTATGAATATCCAGGTTTTGGCCTTTTGGTCACTACGTGAGAGGACCATGCAAAGGGGAAGCTTCATGAGCGGTGGAGGAGCAATTCTTCTCTTTTGTACTTTCCATTAAAAAAAAGTGTGTGTGTATGGGAGGGCAGTTATAGTTCACTTAATAGGCTCACTTGAACCTATATTGACCACACTTGAAGACCCTGGTTCAAGTCCATGGTACCCATCACAGGATGAAAACTTCATTAGTGGGTGGAGCAGTACTGCAGGTACTCCCTGTCTTTCTCTCCCTCTCTCTCTCACCCTGTAACAAACAGAAATGAACAGAGGGGAAAAATCCACTAGGAACATGGCATCATGTAGGCACTGAGCCCCTGTGGTAACCCTGATAGCAAAAATAAATAAACATGTAAATACAGTGACCCAGGAAGTGCCCCCAGAGATAAAGTGTTGGACTCTCAAGCATGAGGTCCCAAGTTCAGTCCCTGGCATTGCATTTGCCAGAGTGATGTTTTGGTTCTCTCTCACACCCTCAATAATAAGTTAAAAAAAACAAAAACACATTTTAAAGGGCTGACAAAAAATAGTTCACTTGGATAGTGGGCTGCTTTGCCATGTACGCAACCTAGGTTCTAGCCTGTCCAGTGTTGTGTTGAAGGATGCTTTGGTGCTGTGGCTTCTCTCTCTGCCTCTAAAAAAAGATTATCATAGATATAAAACCGTCTGTTGGGACTGGTGGAATTTGTGTAGGCATGAAGCCACAACAAAAATCCTGGTGGCAAAAAAAGTGTGAGTCCTAATCATTATGAGAGACACAGATACACTCAGAGGGGCAAACATGAGAACCCAGGGGTGGAGGGTTGGGGAGGACAACAACCATCTCCAAGCTAAAGAGAAGCCTCCCGTGTGTGGACACTTTGGTCTTGCATTACCAGCCTCCAGAGCCACAAGAAAGGATCCCAGTTGTTTAACCACGTGTGTGTGTGTGTGTGTGTGTGTGTGTGTGTGTCCCCATGCCCCCTGCCCAGGCTGACATAATCTGTTATAGCAATTTCTTTCTTCCTTTTTTCTCTTTCTTTCTCTTTAGATAAAAGCAGAGAGGAAAGAGAAAGAAAGAGGAGGGGCTGGGTCGTGGTGCACCTGGTTGAGTGAATATGTTACAATGCACAAGGACCAGGGTTCAAGTTCCTTGTCCCCACCTGCAAGGGAAAAGCTTTGAGAGTAGTGAAGCAGGGCTGCAGGTATCTCTATTTCTCCTTCTCTATGTCCCCTTACCCTCTAGATTTCTGACAGTCTCTACCCAATAAATAAAGAAAATAAAAAATTAAAAAAGATTTAAAAAAGATAAAGAGGGAGAGAGACAGACAGACAACAGCATCAAATGCAGTAGGAGCTGGGCTTGAACCTGGGTCACACACATGGCAAAGTAGTACGCTATCCAAGTGAGCTATTTCACTTCTTTACAACCAAAGCAAATCCCCTTAAAGAGTCTCCCATCCTGCCTTCTGCCCTGGGAGCCTGGAGTTGGCCAGACTAAGCAGCTTGTGCAGGTGTGACTGCAACAGAGGGGTCTTACCTCCTACCTAGTGATCTCCTCAGCCAGGTTAGGGGCTGGGATGAGTGTGCTTGGTAAGCATCGGGACCTGATTCCATGATTTGCTGATCACTTCCTTCATGGCATGCAAGCCCATCAGGAAGTAGGCCATTGCTGTTGGCATAGCAACCACATGCCATCTTCTATTCTTTCCAAATTAACCCCCCCCCCCCCAGCTTCAGGACTGAGAGAAAGATGTAAATGCAGAGATGACATGAAGTTACTTATGGAAGCAGTTGCCATGGCATCACACTGTCCTCAGAGTGTGCCAGCTGCCACTGAGTTAGCACCCCATCCTTCATGCAAAGGAAGGACTTGAGGAAGATGGAGATGAGCCTCTCATAGTCACGGAAAAACATGAAGAATATGTTTCATTAGAAACAATTAACTAGGGAGGCGGGTGGTACTGCAGTGAGCTAAGTGCAGGTGGCACAAAGCACAAGGACCCACGTAAGGATTCCAGTTTGAGCCCCCAGCTCCCCACCTGCAGGGGAGTCACTTCACAGGCGGTGAAGTAGGTCTGCAGGTCTGAAGTAGTCTGCATCTTTCTCTCCCCCTCTCTGTCTTCTCCTCTTCTCTCCATTTCTCTCTGTCCTATCCAACAACGATGACATCAATAACAACAGCAATAATAACTACAACAATAAAACAACAAAGGCAACAAAAAGGGAATAAATAAATAAATATTAACCAAAAAAAGAAAGAAACAGTTAACTATTGGGCTGACAAGATAGCTTACTTGGGCTATCTTGTCAGCCCTGCTTTGCCATGCATGTAACCCAGGGTTACGTCTCTCCCTGCACCTCCACCCGCCCCACACACCCTCTGGAGGAAGCTTTGGTGCCAGAGTTATCTTGCCCTCACTATCTGTCTCTGTGTTTCTATTTGAAAAAATCCACTGGCTACCAGGGTTACTGCTGGGGTTTGGTGCTTGCACTGCTCCACCGCTCACAGTGGCCATTATTCTTTCTCTAGATAGAGAGAAACAACGAGAGGGAGAGAGGAAGAAAGAAAGAGAGGGAAAAGGGGGCCAGGCAGTGGCACACTCAGTTAAGGGCACATATCACTATGTGCAAGGATCTGGGTTCGAGCCCTTTCCCATCCCCCCATCTGTAGGGAGGACACATAAGCAGTGAAGCAGGGCTGCAGGTGTCTATCTTTCCCTCTCAATTTCTTTCTGTCCTGTCAAATAAAAATAAAGTACTTAAAAGGAAAAAAAAATTGAAAAAATGCCAACACTGAGCCAAGTGATAAACCTGGTGGCAAAAAAAGGAAAGAGAAAGAGAGAGAGGATCTGATTCTGTGCTTGGGGCTCCCATGTGGTACTAGGAGTTGACATCTAGGACCCTCCTGTTGGCCAAGTGTTGCTCTGCCAGGTGAACAATCTTCTGGCTCCAAATTTACTCTATTAAACCTGATTTTTATTTTTCATTTTAACATTTCCCTAGTGGTGGCACTGCTGCTGATCCGCAAGCCACACTTTGTACACCAGGGTTTTTGGTTTTTAGAGCTCTTTCTTTCTCTCTCCCTTCCCTCCCTTCTTCCTTCCTTCTTTTCTTTCTTTCCTCCTTTCTGACACCAGGGTAATCACTGGGCCTAGGTACCTGTGAAATAGAAAAGAAAAAGAGAGAATGTTAAGGCAAAGAAAGAGTTAAGTAACTAAACTCTAGGGAGAAGAAAAGCCCCAGATAGGGGAGGGGAAAAAAAAAAGAAAAGCCCCAGATAGCTGGAGGCCTTTAGAAAGTCCCCCCACTCGAGTCCTGAGGCTAAAATTTTCTCCAGACACAGATATGCTGGAAAGATAACAGTAACTAAGGCAACCAGATCCTGAGCAATGGGCACAAGTCCCACCCCTTAACCTTGCAGCCTCTGCTTTTATTGATGAGCTTTCTGCTCTCAGCCTGCAGCCCCTATAGAAGCTGGACCGTCCCTTTGTTTGGAGCTAGAATTCTTTAAGAGAATGAGCTGTTTCTGTGGCCCATTCATTCATGTTAATAAAGCCTCTTGTTGACTCCATCAGCTGGCTCTGAGTCTTGAAGCAACAACACCTGCACAACAAGTTCACCATTCTGGGTGGCCACTTTTTCATTCTGTTTTTACAGATAGAGAGGGACTAGGAGAGATTCCTGCAGCATGGCTGTACCATTTGTGAAGTGCCCCCTGCAGGTGGGGATTTGAGGCTGGAAACTGTCCTCAAGCATAATAATGAGTACCTAGGAGATGCTGCTGCCCAGTCCCCCCCCCTTTTTTTTTTACCAGAGCTTATGGTGGTGTAGGGGATTGAACCTGGGACTTTGGAACCTCAGGCATGAGAGTCTCTTTGCATAACTATTATGCTGTTTACCCCTGTTCCCCGAGGCCCCAGCTCCCTTCTTCATAGAGTATTTCTTTGGGTCAGAGCAGGCACGGCAAAACAAGCAACCTAGACAGCATGCTTTTTCAAGAACATTCTAGCAAGTGGACACGAGAGGGGGCCCTGTTACTCCAGGGACATAGACAGAGACTACCTGATCCTGTGTGACTTGAACCTGTGTGCTAGAGAGAGGCTCAAAGCAAGGGAGAGAGGCGATTTGAAGACAAGTTACACTTTTGGCAACTGCTGTAGTAACTCACTACATTTGTGAGACCATTCCCTGGGCTTGAAGGCTACTTACTTTTTTTTTTTCTGTAAGAAAAATAATGCTGGAAGGAGAGTGCTGGGCAGTAGTGCACCTGGTTAAATACACACAGTATTAAGCAAAAGGACCTGCACACAAGGAACCGGCTTCGAGTCCTCAGCTCCCCACCTGTAGGGGGTCACTTCACAGGTGGTGAAGCAGGTCTGCAGGTGTCTATCTTTCTCTCCTCCTCTGTCTTCCCCTCCTCTCTCGATTTCTCTCTGTCCTATCAAAAAAAAATAAATAAAATAAAAAATAAAATGGCCACAGGAGCAGTCAATTCATAGTGTAGGCACTGAGCCCCAGTGATAACCCTGGAGGGGAAAAAAAAAAGGAAAAGATAAAGAAAAACATCTTTGTGTACATGGTTGTTCTTCCTTGAATTACTGTCTAGGGAAGAATATTCCAGTAATGAAATCACTGAGTCAAAACACATCTGATTGTCTCTGACAGTCATGTCTGTCAGAGTCTACTCTATTCATTCATGGCACTGTTAGTCACGCCAAAGGGTACATGTTTCCGCGCAACTCTGTTTGCCTTTTATCATTTCTCTCTTGCTAAAAGATGCAAAGTAGTGTAAGTACTAAATGCCACTTCATCTTTCATTTAATTTGCAGCTTCTTAATAACTAAGGACACTGAATCTATTTTCACCTGTAGACACTCTTGGTTGACTATAGTTGGGAATGAAATAAGGTGTTTGCCCCTTTGTGACTCCTTTTTATTTGCCATCAGAGTTATTTCTTTTCTTTTCTTTTCTTTTCTTTTTGCCTCCAGGGTTATTGCTGGGGTTCAGTGCCTGCACCATAAATTCACTGCTCCTGGAGGCCTTTTTTTCCCCTTTTGTTGCCCTTGTTGTTGTAGCCTTGTTGTGGTTATTGTTGTTGTTTATATCGTTCATTGTTGGATAGGACAAAGAGAAATTGAGAGAGGAAGGGAAGACAGAGAAGGGGAGAGAAAGATAGACACCTACAGACCTGCTTCACCATCTGTGAAGTGACTCCCCTGGAGGTGGGGAGCCAGGGGCTCAAACAGGGATCGGTCCTTGCGCTTTGCACCACGCTCTGCAAAAATGTGTTGTGACTTTTCTGACAATAATGGAGAAAAAGAACCGAGAAAGAAAAAGAAAGGGAAGGAAAAGAGGAAGAGGACCTGCTAGGAGCAGTGGAATCATGTACAGAACCCCAGAAATAACTATGATTTGGAGTGGGGCGGTAGCTTAGGGGGTTAAGATGAAAACGATGAAGTCACCATTTTTTATAGCTGAGTAGTATTCCATTGTGTATATATATCACAATTTGCTCAGCCACTCATTTGTTGTTGGACACCTGGGTTGCTTCCAGGTTTCGGCTATTACAAATTGTGCTGCCAAGAACATATGTGTACACAGATCTTTTTGGATGGGTGTGTTGGGCTCCTTAGGAAAGATATATCCAGAGTACTGCTCAGCTCTGGCTTATAGTGGTACAGGGGATTGAACCTGGGACTCTGGAGCCTCAGGCATCAGAGTCTCTGCATAACCATTATGCTATCTACCCTCGTCCTATTTTAAAATTTTTTACCAGAGCACCACTCAGCTCTGGCTTATGGTGGTGCTGGGATTGAACCTGGGCATGAGATAGGCTATCTCTCCAGTTCTCTTTTTCCTAGATAAAGGGGGAGAGGCAGTGAGCGAGAGGGAAAGATAGAGACAGAGAAAAGGAGAGACACCACAGCACTGCCCCACCATTTGTGAGCCTTCCCCTGTGCAAAGTCATCCCATGTGATGACCAAGGGCTCAAACATGTATTCTCACAAAGGGCAAATTGTGCACTTTACTGAGTGGGCTATATCCTGGCCCCTGGAAAACAAACTTCTATCTGTGCTCACCCATGACCTATAAGACTTCCCTCTGTCGATCAACTCCAGTTGCTGATGAGATCACATTGGCTGATGTGAAATGGGGTTTGCAGGTATGTATTCTCCCCAGCCCTTCAGTTTGTCTAAGCCAGTGGCGTTAACAGTTTTTTCCAAACACACCTGCTGGGTGAGCACAGCCTGCTCTTCTAGATGTGTTTGTCAGGAAAGACATTTTGGTACAGAGCATAAAAATAGGGATGAATTCCAGTTTTAGCTTTAGCATGTGAAACATTTGGAAGTCATCACACCCACCCCTTGCAAGAAAGAAGCACCATAAAACAGAAAATCAATGATTTTTTTTTTTAAAAAGGACCCACTAGAGAACTGAAGCAATAGGCCAGGTTTTCACTCCAAAAACTATAGGAACAGGTGAAAACAAAATTATGGAGCTAAGAAAGTGGATTCCTGGCTGAGCAAACCTTGAATGCAGGAGGCACTTTTTTTTTTTCTTTCTTTTAAAAAATATTTTTATTTATTTTTATTGTTGGAATAGAGACAGAGAGAAACTGAGAGGGGAGGGGAAGACAGAGGGAGAGAAAGATAGACGCCTGCAAACCAGTTTCACCACTTGTGAAGTGACCCCCCTGCAGGTGGAGAGCCAGGATACTTATGCCACTTCAGGCCAGGTGCACTTAACCTCACTGTACTACCACCCGTCTCCCCACTGTTTTCTATCCTTGACATCACCTACTATAATGCTCTTGCCTCTGTCTCAACAGAAAACAAAATGACACAGAATCACAGCCTGTTAGAACTGGGAGGAAACACTCAAATGTCTCTTTACTTTTTTTTTTTTTTTTTTTTTTACCAGAGCAATGCTCAGCTCTGGTTTATGGTGGTGCAGGGAATTGAACCTGAGACTTTGGAATGTCTGGAACCTCTTTGCAGAAACATTATGCTATCTACCCCCCACCCCCACTCACCCTCTTCTTATGGTGTAACATGGTTGAAATGCTATAGTCTGGGTGTTGACTGATTTGAGACAAAAATCTCACCTTGGAGGAGCTATTTTATGCAGAGGCCCTGGATGGAGCTCCAGCACCACAGGGGAGTATCACAATGCCATGGGGGAAGCTCCAGTGCTGTGGTGTCTCTGTCTCCCTCTGTCTTGCTTTCTATCTCTTTGAACGCAAAAGGTCTCCCTCAGAGCAGTGAAAGTGCCCATGGCCAAGGTCTAAGCTCTATAAAAACAAACAAGCAAATAAAACCCTCATGGGGACTCAGTCTATGAGGACTCTACACTTTTTTTTTTTTTTTTGAGGTTTTTCTTTTTCTTTCTTTTTTTTCTTCCACAGCATTGCTCAGCTCTGGTTTATGGTGGTGCAGGGGTGGGGGCTGAGGATTGTATCTGGGGCTTTGGAGCCTCAGGCATGAGAAAGAGGCTTTCTTTTCTCCCCCTCTCTGTCTTCCTCTCCTCTCTCCACTTCTCTCTGTCCTATCTAACAATGATGACAACAACAATAACTACAACAACAATAAAAACAACAAGGGCAACAAAAGGGAAAATAAATAAAGTTTTTTTAAATGTTGAAAAAAAAAGAATAGTAACAATAAACAACAAGGGCAACAAAATGGGAAAAAAATGACTTCCAGGAGCTGTGGATTTGTAGTGCAGGTACCGAGCCCCATCGATAACCCTGGAGGAAAAATAAATAAATAATAAATAAATACCCCCCAAGGGCAAAAAAAAATCCTGTAAGAGAAATAGTTCTATTTTAAAAAATAAAGACTGGAATGGGCTGGTGAGACTCCATAATGTTTATGCAAATGATCTTCCTGCCTGAGGCTCTGAGGTCCCAGGTTCAATTCCTAGCCCCACCATAAACCACAGCTGAGAATAGCTCTGGTCTCTCTCTCAGGATCTTTCTGTACCTCTCATTAAATATAAACAAAATATTTTTAAATTTCTTTTTAAAAATTATTTTATTTTATTTACTGGATAGTGACAGAGAGAAATTGAGAGTGGAGGGGGAGACAGAGAGACACCTGCAGCCCTGCTTCACCCTTTGTGAAGCCTCCCCCTGCAGGTGGGAACCAGGGTTTGAACCCAGCTCCTTGCGCACTGTAACATGTGTGCTTAACCAGGTGTGCCACCGCCTGGCCCCAAACAATTTTTTTTTTAAATAATAGAATTAGGGGAGTCGAGTGGTAGCGCAGTGGGTTAAGCACACGTGGTGCAAAGCCCAAGGACCGGTGTATGGATCCCGGTTCGAGCCCCCGGCTCCCCACCTGCAGCAAAGTCGCTTCATAGGTGGTGAAGCAGGTCTGCAGGTGTCTATCTTTCTCTCCCCCTCTCTGTCTTCCCCATTTCTCTCTGTCCTATCCAACAACGACGACATCAATAACAACAACAATAACTACAACAACAATGAAAAACAACAAGGACAAGAAAAGGGAAAAAAATAATAATAGGATTAAAAGAAGACTGGAGGACTACTTATTTGGCAGGGGCGATACCATGATCACGAAGGTGGTTTACCCAGGGAGAGGTTTATCCATTACACTCTGGATGTGCTGATGCCGGCAATTTCCCCAAATGTGGGAAACTCGACTGCATAATTGGTGGTAGTGGGGGACCAAATTTTCACTCTCCCCTATTTTAAAGAGTGAATATATAAATACAAAAACAAGAAGAAAAAAAAGAAGTGGTCTGGTGTTGTTTTCGACAGGTTATGTTGTTTTTGCTGGGCTGGCTTCACGGGCGGGTAACAGACGACCAGGGACTCATGGTTGAGCTGTAGGCAGTATCTCTTTATTCATGCAGGACGCAGCACAATCTATACCAAGCTAAACTAAACTAAAGGTACCGTAAAACTCACAATGCTGTCTTTATATATACTTGCCAAGTAGGGTGGAAACAGGATGTGACATAGAGAGGGTGGAGAGAAAAGTGACTGGTGAAAATCAGAGTGTGACAAGAAGGGGGTGGAGCAGGTGAGAATCCTATCACTGAACCACCAATGCCCTGGAGGGAGGGTGGTGCTTGTTAACAGCGGTTATGTAAATAGAATGAAGTGGTTATGTAAATAAATAGAATAGTGTTAGGCAGGGGGGATTTAAACCAAATGAAACAGAAGGGGTTTTTAAAAGCATACCAACAGTCTGGGAGGTGGCACAGTGGATAAAGCATTGGACTCTCAAGTATGAGGTCCTGAGTTCAATCCTTGGCTGCACATGTACCAGAGTGATGTCTGGTTCTCTCTCTCTCCTCCTATCTTTCTCATGAACAAATAAAATATTTAAAAAAAAAAAAGAAGTCTGGAGGAAAATCACCTTGGGTTTGACTGGGGGGAGGGGGCAAAGAAGTGGAAGTAAGCCCAGACTATTCCTCAGTGGAAAGGGTAGCTAGCTAGCAAAGTCAGCTAGCTCTTCCCCAGGGTCTCACCCAGCACAGAGGAATGGACATACACACTCCAGCCCCCTCTAACCTGTCTTACCCAAAGTGGCAAAAATGCCCTGAGAAGCACTTGTGAAAACCACATGCCAGGGTCACAGGTTCACTAAACGACTGGACCTGACGCCATGACTGTGGAATAGTTCCCTTGCCTCCAATTCCTGATGCCCCGTGCACAGGACTCTGGTATAAATGAGGATTACAGCTGAAAGAAAGACAAGGCTCAACACAAGGACCCAAGTTCGAGCCCCTGGTCCCCACCTGCAGGGGGAAAGCTTTGCGATTGGTAGAGTAGGGTTGCAGGTATGTCTCTCTATTCCTCTTTATCTCCCTCTCTTTCTCAATTTCTGGCTACCCCGAATAAAGATTGTATATATATTTAAAGGAAGGCAAGACTCAAACTATACATAAGAAGTTTCTAGGTAATCCAAAGTCAACAGAGATAACAAAGACAGAAAATTTCAACCTCTGATAGCTACAGCTGAGCAATCAGTAAATAGCCGGACATCTAGTCAGGAAAAAATAAAGAAATATAATAAAAATCTCACAGGGAAGGCCTAGCCACCTGTTCTGTTACCCAAGATTTCATAAAAGATGACAAGCTTGCTAAAAATAGAAAAAAAAATCACATTCTGAAGAAAAAGCAAGTGTCAGAGACAGGCTCAGATATGGCAGGGATTTTGCTATTAAATAGGGAACTGAAAACAACTGTGATTAATATGATAAGAACTCTAAAAGAAACAGATAGATGGTGGACAGGAGGAGATGGGCAATATAAACAGAGATGGAAGCTCTAAGAATCAAGAGGAAATGAGAGAAGTCAGAAAGCACAAGCAGAAAAAGACTGTCTTTGACATTTTTCAGTAGACAGGACATGGCTGAGGAAAATCAACAAGCTTGAAGATATGACAACAGAAACTTTCCCAAACTGGAATGCTAGAGAACAAAAAATGAACAAAACAGATAGGGGGGTGCAGGGGGACATGGAATGTAGAACAATGATAAAAGGGACATCAGTAGGTGAAGGGAGAGAATAGTAGTACTGGGGGTTGGGAGGGAAGTAGGCAGTGTCGCACTTAGTTGAGCACAGATATTACCATGTGCAAGGACCCAGGTTCAAGTCCCTGTTCCCTATCTGCAGGGGGCGGGGATGCTTCGTAAGCCTCAAAGTAGGTCTTCAGGTGTCTGTCTTTCTCTCCCCCTCTGTTTTCCCCTCCTCTCTCCATTTCTCTCTGTCCTAACAATGACAACATCAATAACAACAACAATAATAACTACAACAACAATAAAAAACAAGGGCAACAAAAGGGAAAATAAATTATAATAAATAAATAAATAGTAATGGGTGAGAATACTCCAAAATTAATGACAGAAAATAAATCACAAATTCAGGACAACACTGAGCAGTGAAATACCAAATCATATCCAATCAAGTATACTTTATTCAAAATACAGAAGACAAAACCCAAAGACAAGAGAAAATCTTGAAAGAAGCCACATGAGGGGAAAACTTACATGTAGAAAAACAAAGATAAGATCATGCTATCTCCCCTGCCCTTGACATTTCTTTTAAAAAATATTTTTATTTATTTTCCCTATTGCTGTCTTTGTTTTTGTTGTAGTTATTATTGTTGTTGTTATTGATGTCGACGTTGTTGGATAGGACAGAGAGAAATGGAGAGAGGAGGGGACGATAGAGAGGGGGAGAGAAAGATAGACACCGGCAGACCTGCTTCACCGCCCGTGAAGCGACTCCCCTGCAGGTGGGGAGCCAGGGGGCTTGAACCGGGATCCTTATGCTGGTCCTTGTACTTCACACCACATTCGCTTAACCCACTGCGCTACCACCCCACTCCCTACATTTCTTATAAATCAGATCTACTGGCAAGAAATTCCTTCATTGGGGGCCAGGCAGTGGCACACATATCACCTGAACAAGGATCCAGGTTCAAGCCCCCTCTCCCCACCTGCAGGGAGGAGGCTTCATGAGCAGTGAAGCAGGTCTGCAGGTTTCTCTCTTTCTCTCCCCATCTCTCTCTCTCTCTCTCTCTCTGGGGCTCAGTGTCTGCACTACAAATCCATTGCTCCTGGAGGCCATTTTTTACATTTTATTGATAGCAAAGAGAGAAATTGAGAGAGGAGGGGGAGAGAAAGGGAGAAAGAAAGAGACAACTGCAGAGCTGCTTTGCCTCTTGTGAGGAGTCCCCCCATAGATGGGGAGCAGGGACTCGAACCAGAATCCTTGAGTGGGTCCTTGTGCTTTGTACTATGTGCGCTTAACCAAGTAAATCACCACCTGGTCCCCTTTCTATCTTCTCCTCCCTCTCAATTTGTCTCTGTCCTGTAAATAAAAATAAATGTAGAAAGAAAGAAAAAAAAAAAAAGGAAATAAATTGGTGCCAAGAGAAGTGGATTGGTAGTACTTGCACCAAAGCGCCAGCAATAACCCTGGTGGCAATGAAAACAAACAAAAAGAAATCCCCTCATTTTTATCTACTTTCAGTAATTATTTCTTAAGAAAAATCACGCTGCATAAAAAGACCATTTTTTTCCCTGTTTAAACCTGATAATTAGCGGCAATGGTGGAATGGAGCTATCTTTCACTTGTCCCCTATATTAGAAGAAAACATTTAGTTTCTCTCTTGCTTTCAAGGCTTTGTGCCTGTGAGATCCACTACTTCAGGCAGTCTCTTTTGTAATTTGGGAGTTATATACATATACACATACATGTATACACACAGATATGTACCTATATTGCAGGGGGAGAGAGAGGGAGAAAGAGGACTACAGAGAATGAATCTGAGCATTAATCTGGCACAGATGATCTCAAGGACAAAACTTGGGACCTCATGCTTGAGAGTCTAACCACTGCTCTGCCTCCTGGGTCATCTGATAGACTTTTTTGTTTTTCCTTTAAAAATCACAGACAATCAGGAAGCTGTGCAGTGGACCAGCATCAGGGTCCCAGTTTGAGCTCCCGGCTCCCCTACCTGCAGGGGGGTTCATTTCATAGGCAGTGAAGCAGGTCTGCAGGTGTCTAACTTTCTCTGCCCATCTCTGTCTTCCCCCTCTCTATTTCTCTCTGTTCTATCCAGCAATGACAACATTAATAACAACAACGATGATAAACAACAAGGGCAACAAAAGGGAAAAAAAATTCCAGACAGTCCCTGGGCAGATTACCCCACCAATGTGTCCTGGAGCTCCACTTCCCCAGAGCTCTGATCCACTGAGGGAAAGAGAGAGGCAGGCTGGGAGTATGGATTGACCTGTCAATGCCCACATTCAGCGGGGAAGCAATAACAGAAGCCCTTCCTTTCACCTTCTGCACCCCATAATGACCCTGGGTCCATACTCCCAGGGGGTTAAAGAATAGGAAAGCTATCAGGGGATGGGATGGGATATGGAGTTCTGGTGGGGGGAACTGTACCACTCTTATCCTATGGTCTTGTCAGTGTTTCTATTTTATAAATAATAAAAAAAAATTCCAGAAGGGGCCAGGCAGTGATGCACTGTATTATTACATCCTGCAAACGTCAACCCGGCTTTGACCTAGCACGTTATGATTGGGCCCTCCTCAATAGCTATCGATCATGGCCGGTGCGCCGCTATGTTCCATCACTGGGGAGCCAGAGACGACCCGAACTGCCCCTGCGGCTACAGACAGACTATGACCCACATAGTCAACGACTGCCACCTCTCCAGATTCAAAGGAGGTCTCGAAACTTTACATCAGGCTCAACCTGACGCTGTTGACTGGCTACGGAAGAAGGGCAAACGCTAGAAGAAGATTACATGCTGCATGTTACAATACACAAGGACCTGGATTCAAACCCCAGTCCATATCTGCATGGGGAAATTCTTCAGTAGTTAAGCAGTGCCCCTAGTTATTAGACTTTTAACAAATGCTTTTTTTTTCCTAGGGGGCCGGGTGGTGGTGTACCCAGTTAAGTGCACGTATTACCATGCAGAAGGAACTGGGTTCAACCCCACCCTACTTCCCACCTGCAACGGGGCACTTCATAAATGGTGAATCAGGTCTACAGGTGTCTCTTTTTCTATCTTCCCTCTACCTCCCTTTCATTTTATTTTTTGTCTCCAGGGTTATCACTAGGGCACTGTTCCTGGAGGCCATTTTCCCCATTTAGTTGCCCTTGTTATTGCTGTTTTTTTTTTTACATGAACTTTTAAAAAAAGATTTTATTTATTAATGAGAAAGATAGGAGAGAGAGAAAGAACCAGATATCACTCTGGTGCATGTGCTGCCGGGGACTGAACTCAGGACCTCATGCTTGAGAGTCCAATGCCTTAGTCACTGCACCACCTCCTGGACCACTACTGCTGTTAATTTTTTTTAAAAGTATGGTTTATTTCCTTTTGTTACCCTTGTTTTTTTTTTTTTGTTGTTATAGTTATTGTTATTGATGTCATTGTTGTTGGATAGGACGGGGAAGACAGAGGAGGGGAGAGAAAGAGAGACACCTGCAGACCTGCTTCACCACTTATGAAGCGATGCCCCTACAGGTAGGGAGCTGAGGGCTTGAACCGGGATCCTTACTCGGGTCCTTGTGCTTTGTGCCACCTGCGCTTAACCTGCTGTGCTACCGCCAGACTCCTTACCATTGTTAGTTTTTATTACCTTTATTTATTTAATAGAGACAGTCAGGAATCCAGAGGGGAGGGGGAGATAGAGGAAGAAAGACACAGTACCTGTAGCACTGCTTCACCACTTGTAGAGCTTTTCCTGTGCATGTGGGGACTAGGGACTTGAATCCAGGTCCTTGTGCACCCAACCAGGTGTGCCACCACCCGTCCCCATCTCCTCTCAATCTCTCCCTGTCCTATCAAGTACAATGAAAAGAAAGAAAAAAAGGAAAAAGGGAAAAACAGGCACTTGGAGCGGTGGATTCATAGTGCCAGCACAGAGCCCCAGTGGTAACACTGGTGGCAAAAAATAAAAAATAAATTTAAAGAAATGTTTTTTCTACATCTGTGGATCTAATATTATGTTTTCCTCTTTAGTCTGTTAATACTGTACCTTACATTAGTTGACTTTTCAAATATTGAACCAGCCTTGAATAATAAACTGTAGTTGATAATGTGTACAACTGTGTGTGTGTGTGTGCGCACACTCATGTGTGGTGCAGAGAGAATGTACAATCTCACTATTCCTGGGTTGACTTTTTCATTAAAAAAAAATTCAGAGAGCACTGTGGACTGGGAAAGAATTCATCCAGTAAAACACATACTGCAAGGGGGAAGGGAAACTTCACAAGTGGTGAAGCAGTGTTGCAGGTGTCTTTCTTTCTCCACCTCTTTACCTTCTTTATTCTTTGTTTAAAAAAAAAAGGAGGGGTGAATTACTGCTGGGAGTGGTGGATCAGGGACAAATGCCCATCGGTTATCCTGGTGGTAACAAAAAACAAAACAAAAAAAAAAAAATGGAAAAAGAAAAAAGAGAACTATTTGAGGTAATGTTAATTAACGTTACCTGAAAGTGGTAGCTGTCCCACAAGGTATACATCATCATGTTGTATACTATTTATAGATGTAGTTCTATTGCTCAATTATACTTCAATAAAACTGAGGGAAATGAGCTGTCAAGACCCTTCAATGGACAGACCTGCTGTATCAAAGAAGCCAATTTGGATTCTGGAGGCAGCTCAGTGGATAAAGCATTAGACTCTCAAGCATGAGGTCTTGAGTTCGATCCCCCACAGCACATATACCAGAGTGATGTCTGATTCTTTCTCTCCGCTGTCAAGACCCTTCAATAGACAGACCTGCTGTATCAAAGAAGCCAATTTGGGTTCTGGAGGTGGCTCAGTGGATAAACCATTCGACTCTCAAGCATGAGGTCCTGAGTTCGATCCCCCACAGCACATATACCAGAGTGATGTCTGATTCTTTCTCTCCCTATCTTTCTCATAATAAATAAATGAATAAATCAGTAAGAAGCCAGTTTGCAATGAGCAAACAGAAGGCAAAAGCATTGTCTTTACAGTTTTGTGACATTTTGCAAAGGGCATAACACAGATCAAGCAATAGTGCACCTGGCTGAGCACATGTTACCATCTGAAAGGACCTGGGTTTGAGCACCCACTCCACACCTGCAGGGATGATGTTTCACGAGCAGTGTAGCAGGTCTGCAAGTGTCTTTTTCTCTCTCATGCTTTGTTTTCCCCCCAATTTCTATCTCATTCAACAAAATAGGAAAAAAGAAAACCAAAAAGGCCACCAGGAGTAATGGATTAGCAGTGCCAACACAGAGCCCCAGTGATAATACTGGTGCCAATTAAAAATATAAAGGGTGTGTGTGTGTGTGTGTTCTAAAACATTGGAAACAGTAAAATAATATAGATATAAGAGACTGGGGGTACTGGGACAGGGTGAAGAGGTGTTCCCAGGAGACAGGAACTCTAATATCTGCCTAATTACTCTGTAAATCCAATTTTAAAAAATAATAGTAATTACTTATGTAAATTTATTTTTATTTATTATTGGATAATGACAGAATTTGAGAGGGGAGAGAGGAGAGAGGTAGAGAGGTAGAGCGACAACTGCAGACCACCTATGTTTAACCACCTATGTTTAACCAGCTGCACTACCGACCGGTAAAATAATTTTTGCGGATAGAAATGTCCTGACATCTTAAGGCTAATATACAGGCTCCTCATGATCTGATATGACATTTTCCATGAAAGATCTTGTTTGAATAAACCCCCTGCCCCCTTTAAAAATATTTTTATTTTTAGGGGGGCAGGCAGTGGCACACCTGGTTAAGCACACCATAGTACTAATTTCAAGGACCCATGTAAGGATCTGGCTTTGAGCCCCCAGCTCCCCACCTGCAGGGGGGATACTTCACAAGCAGTGAATCAGGTCTGCAGGTATCTGTCTTCTTCCCCGCCTATCTCCTCTTCCTCTTCTCTCAATTTCTCTGTCCCATCCAATAAATGGAAAAAATGGCCGCCAGGAGCTGTGGATTCCTAGTGTTGGCACCGAGTCCCAGTGATTACCCTGGGGGCAAAAACAAACAAAAAAGAGGTTTTTGTTTATTCCCTTTTATTGCCCTTGTTATTTTATCATTGTTGTGATTATTATTATTGTTGTTGTTATTGATGTCATCAATAGGACAGAGAGAAATGGAGAGAGGAGGGGACAACAGAGAGGGGGAGAGAAGGCCAGACACCTGCAGACCTACTTCACTGCCTGTGAAGCGACTCCCCTGCAGGTGGGGAGCCGGGGGCTTGAACCGGGATCCTTACACTGGTCCTTGCACTTTGCTCCACCTGCACTTAACCCACTATGCTACCGCCCAGATGTTTATTTAAAGTATTTATTTATTATTGAGTAGATAAAGTGAGATGGGAGGGGGAGACAGAGAAGTGAAGAGACAGACACCAGCAGCCCAGCTTCACCATTCATGAAGCCTCCCACTACAGGTGGGGACCAGGGGCTTGAATTCAGGTCCTTGCACATTATAACGTGCTTAACCAGGTGCACCACTGCCTGGGCCTTAAACAAATCCTTTACAGAGTAATGCAAAGCACTGAACCTCCTGACATTTTCTGATGTCACTTAAACAGTTCCCCTGCATTCCTGGAGTGCTGTAGGAATCTGGGGGAATGCTGGGACAGGGCTGCTCCAGGCATGGGCCTGTGATCTCAGGCCTTTTTTTTTTTTTTTAAATAAGTAAATATTTATTTTAAAGTAGTGCAAATAGATATATTCATAACATCCTGTGATTCAGACAGACAACCATCACTGAGCAGAGCTTGTCTGCTAACACTGATTTAAACCATCACTCATTTTATCATTGGGCACATACACAAAGGGGTTAAAAATATACATATAGTCAACAAATGCTAAAAAAGATGTGTTGTCCTATATAGACTTTCCAAAGACTTCCCACACACACTGAAGAATAGACCTCACCCAAGGAGAAAAAAAATTCTCAACCTAGAGAAAAGAGCCTGTCCCTGGAAAAGATGGCTGAGTTAAAGTTAATTGTGTATAAAAGGACATTCCAGAGTACCATGACAACATCCCTAGAATCTACCTGGATTGTGTGTTCACCAGTACTTGATTACATTTTTGACAAGAACATGATGGCAGAGGAGAACCTAGTAAGGGTTGAACTGTTATGTGGAAAAATGGGAAATGTTATGCATGTACAAACTAGTGTGTTTTGCTATCAAATGTAAACTATTAATCCCCCAATAAAAAATTAAAAAGAAATTTAACTGGGGCTATGTGTAACCCAGACTGCAAAGTCTGCGGTCACAAATGCATCTTGTAGGATTATTATTTTTTCCACTTTTTGGTTTGCTCTCAGAAGCAAGCTGTAGCTCCAGGTGCAAATTCTCCTCATAGGGCTGTGTGCAGAGAATCTAACCCCCCAGAAGGCAAGAGGTTAGTGGCCTGAGGAGCACTAACCTGTCAGTACCTTGCACTGAAGGGGCTTTATATTGTGGTGGGCTTCCTGAGGCCAACAGGTGCTGCTGAGGGGGCCATGGATCAAAGTGAAGGGAGCTGTCTTAGGGGCTTGAATGGGCAACCAGAGCCGGAACCAAAAAATTAAAATATTTATTTATTTATCGAATGACAGCCAGAAATTGAGGGAAAGAGACAGTGACACCTACAACCCTGAGACATACCTACTCCTTGACTTGACTCAGGGTTGGACTGTGCACTTTTTTTTTTTTTAAATTATCTTTATTTATGGATAGAGACAGTCAAAAATTGAGAGGGTAGGGAGAGGTAGAGAGGGAAAGACACCTGCACCATTGCTTCACTACTCACAAAGGTTTCCCCTTCAGGTGGGGACCAGGGGCTCAAACCTGGGTCCTTGTGCATTATAATGTGCATTCAACCAGGTGTGCCACCACCTGGCTCTTGATCTGGGCATCTTTCTGGAGCAGAGAATTGAACTCCCTGCATGTGCACCAAAGTAGGGTTTGTTAACAGCTTTCTAGCCAGTGGTCTCAGAGGGGCACACTAACTTTACTTTTGGAACTCCTTTTGCCTTTGGAGACAAGTATTCTCAGATGGGGCATCCTATCTTAAGGAGAGCATGTTCTTAAATCTACAGCAAGCCAGCGTGAGAGATGTGCAAACTAAGGAAGCCAAGCTCAATCATCACGCTCTCCTGGCCAGCAAGCTACATGCCCCTCGGGGAGCAAGTCTGTCACTGTAAATCCACTAGAATCCATCCATCAAAGTCTTCTAGTGTCTATTTGGTAGACAGTCTAATTAGCTGAATGTGAAAAACGAGAAAGATATCCCTTGAGTCTCTTATAGGACCATCTGGGTATCAGTGGATTGCAGGGCTTCCTGTTTAGAGAGAAGCTGGACACAATTATCTAACAGTTGGCCCCTGTCTCCTGGACAGTGTGGTCAGTACCAGCAGGAGGCAGAAGTGAATGCGCTTGTGATGGCTGCTTGCTCATGGTCTCCAGCTTTCATTTTTGAGAGAAGATAGACATGACGGGAGCTAAGGCATTCTGTTTTCTCTTACTATGGTATCTTTTCTTTTTTCCCCATAGAGCACTGCTCAGTTTTGGCTTATGGTGGTTTTGAGGTATGGAACCTGGGGCTTTGGAGCCTCAGGTATGAAAGTATTTTTTTGCATAACCATTATGCTATCTTCCCCACCCACTGCCTTTTCTTTCTTTCCTTCTCTCCTTCCTTCATGTCCTTTATTTCTATTTTACTTGATAGGACAGAGAGAAATTAAGAGGGGAGGGGAAGATGGAGAGACACCTGAAGATCTGCTGCACTGCTCATGAAGCTTTCCTGCATACAACTTGGAGGGGGGGCTTGAACCTGGTCCGTGTGCTCAACTGGGCATACCACCATCTGCCTCCCCCCACCCCTTTAAGGTGCTCAATCTTGTCCATACAGTGCAGGTATAGATGGTCAGCTAGAGCCTGCTTGTAACTCGGTCTTGTTCTCTGGGTAGATGCTGACTGCTGCAGGCCAGTTCCGGACGGATGCACACTGTTCCCAATGTCTCCATGTTAAGGGAAGCCATCACTGACAGTCTGCTTTGACTCAGAACTTCTGGGCCAAGACACAGGATTATTCCTCACAATCTAGCAGTAACAGTGCCTTCAGAGTTTGACCTCTGTCTCATTCCTACATTTATTCCCCTTTAAGCACTTAGTACTATCTTTAGTACTTACTTCATAAGAAAATATTTAATTTTTTTAAAAAGATTTATTTATTTATGAGAAAGAACCAGACATCACTCTGGTACATGTGCTGCCAGGGATTGAACTCAGGACCTCATGCTTGAGAGTCTAGTGCCTTAGCCACTGCGCCACCTTCTGGACAACAATATTTAATTTTTTTTGCCTCTAAGATTATTGCTAGGGCTTGGTGCCTGCACTACAAACCCACTGCTCCTGGAGGCCTTCTCTCCTCCCCCCCATTTTTGTTGCCCATGTTATTGCTGCTGTTGTTGGATAGAATAGAAAGAAATCGAAAGAGGAGGGGAAGACAGAGGGGAGAGAGAAAGATAGACACCTGCAGACCTGCTTCACCCACTTTTGAAGCAAGGGGCTTGAACTGGAATCCTTATGCTGGTCCTTACGTTTCACACTATGTGTGCTTAACCCGCTGCTCTACCACTCAGGCCCCAATTTTTAAAAAATATTTTATTTTTGAGAGAGACGCAGAGAGAGAGAGAGAGAAAACGAGAACCTGACACCACTCTGGTATTTGTGCTTTTGGGAGACTGAACTCAGGACTTCATGTCTGGGAGTCCAGTGCTTTCTCCACTGTGCCACCTCCCAGACCACATGTTGCTTTTTTAAAATTATTGTTCTAAAGTGGAAATGTCATATTCTCTATTGCACCAAAGTAAATGACTCCAGGGTGGGGCTGGGGATCCAGATCCTGGAACATGATGGCAGAGGACCTAGTGGGGGTTGTATTGTTGTGGCAAACTGGGAAATGTTATGTACAAACTACTGTATTTTACTGTAAACCATTAATGCCCCAATAAAGAAATTAAAGGATGGAGGGTAGGATAGCCTAATGGTTATGCAAACAGACTCTTATGCCTGAGGTTCTGAAGTCCCAGGTTGGGACAGTCTAGCACACTTGTCTCTAAGAGAATATAACTTTTTTTTTTTTTTTTAAAACCAGACTACTGTTCAGCTCTGGCTTATGATGGCACTCTGGTTTGTCTCTCTGCGTTATGTGAAACTCTCTTATGTAATAAGTGACTTTGGAATCTGGTTAAGTGCACAATCACCTGGCCCACACCCTCAGAGGGAAAGAAAGCTTCACCAGTGAAGCAGGGCTGTAGGTGTCTCTCTCCAATAATAAAAATAAATCTTCAAAAATGTGTTAAATTTCCAAACAAGACTACTGCTTGGTATTTGTGTGCCTGCCAACAGTGGAGGGGTCCCATGTGAAGGGATGACACTCCAAAGAGGCTTTCTGATTCTCGTTGCTTTTAAACAAGAATGACTACTTTTTCCACAGTCTTGTAATAATTTATCTGTTACAATTTATTTTTTTTAGATTTACTTTTTTGACCAAAGCATTGCTCAGCTCTGGCTTATGATGGTGCTGGACACTGAACCTGGGACCTCTGAGCACCAAGCACAAAGGTCTGGTAGGCTATTATTATGCTAGTTCCCTGGCCCAGTCATTCAGCTTTCAAATTTACCAAGTTGTGGGCAGTGATGTTGATATGGAAAAGCTGTCAGACAGGATTGGGGAGACAGCATAATGGTTATGCTGAAAACTCTCATGCCTTAATTTATACAGTCTCAGGTCCAGTCTTCAACACCACCATAAGCTTGAGCTGAGCAGTACTCTGGTCAGTCTCATTCTCTGTGCAATACATATAATTTTTTTTTGTTTGTTTTGTTTCCAGGGTTATTGCTGGGGCTCGGTGCTGGCACTACGAATCCACTGCACCTGGCAGCCCTTTTCCCCATTTTATTGGATAGGACAGGGAGAAATTGAGAGGGAGTAGGGAGAAAGATGGACACCTGTAGACCTCCTTCTCCACTTGTGAAGCTTCCCCCCTGTACGTGGGCAGCTCGGGGTCTAAACCTGAATCCTTGCGCTTCAAGGTGTACCAGTGCCCAGCCTCCCAATCAAAATAGGCACTTTATTTTAATATATGCACTTTGAAGGCTGACACAGGTCTTTCATAGTTCAAAGACCTGTGACTTCAGGGATCTCCTGGAGGACAGAATGCCTTTGACAGCAGAACTGCTTGGCTTTGTGCCAAGAATATGGTGACAACTGCTGGGTTTGTAAATCACTATGAAGTGAAACAAGGTTACACACAGGATTGGTTTCTCCCACTGGATGGTTTGCAGTTTAATGTGGACAAAGTCTCCTCCTTCCTACTTACTGCCACCTCCTTTTACATTGGTGTTCCCCCAAGGGGGACGATAGTGAGCACAGCAGGCCTCACTACAACCTCCTGCTCCTTGATGTTTTCCCACTACATTCACTTCCAAGTGGCTGCTGTCTGCAGTGGCCTCCTATCACTGTGAGACTGCCTCTTCCTCAGTCCCTCCAGGCCTTGCAAAGTCTGGCTAATCCAGCTAGTGGCATCAGTGCAGAGGAATGTCCTTGTTCCTGAGGTTACTTCTTTACTGGGATTAGTAATGAGCTTGATTACCTCAATCTCACACTCACAGTGGCAGGTATTTTTCTGAGAGACAGAGACCAAAACGCTGCTTAGCTCTGGTTTATGGTGGCACTGGGACTGAGTCTGTCAGGCACCAGCGATCTGATGCCCAGTCCCCCTGGTTGTCCTTCCTCATTCTCAGCAGATTATTTCCCTTTGCCCTTGAAACAGTGACATTGTAGGGCACAATCTCACTCCACCTCTTCTACCTAGAAAAAGATCTTTATTTTAACATGGCACCAGGGCCTCGTGCATGCACTGTATCACCAATAAGGAGCCTCCCTGGGGCTCAGTGTTGGCACTACCAATCCACCACTCCCGATGGCCATTTTTTCCTCTTTTCATTAGAAAACAGGACAAAGAGAAGTTGAGAGGGGACGAGGAGGCAGAGGAGAGAAAATTAATACACCTACAGACCTGCTTTGCTGCTTGTGAAGCTTCCTTCCCTGCAGGTGGGGAGCCAGGGCTCAAACCCAGGTTGTCACCCGTGGTAATGAGTGCACTCAACCGGATGTGCCACCATCAGACTTTTTTTTATTAATTACTTTGATATTGGAAAAATATGCGATTATCTCCAAAAACCCAGCAGAGAAGACATAGAGGAGACACTATAGCACTACTCTACTCTCCACAGAACCCCCCTGGGTTCTACTCATGATGCTGTTGTGTAGTGCCAGGGCATTAACCTAAGATCTCATGCAGACTAAGGTGTGTGCTCTACTAGGTGAACTGTCTCCTGGCCCTTAGGAAATGATCCTTGACTAAAATTTCACGGCCTTATGGTGCTCAGTCCTGCAAGGCCCAGCCCTATCCGTTTCAGTCTTTCCCTTCTTAGTCGGTCTCTTAAGAAGACCCATTTATTTCTCCTCTGTTCCTCTGTAGACATACCTAATCCCTCTTCCTACTTCTACGCCTGGGGCTCTGGGGATGGGGGTTGGGTGGCTGCACCTTGCTTCCACTAGATCAGTAACCCCTATGACAAACTCCCAACTAAACTTGTGTTTGGTTTCTGCTCCTCTCAGAGGGACATTCTATGTGACGTCAGTGGTCTGCTCTGAACACTAGTGTGGATTAAATACAGCAAAAGGGGCCAGCCAAGATGCTGGTCTCTACGGCAACATGTGGCTGCTCTACTGGATGGCAAGGTACTCAGAATTAAAATGGGAAAATACGATAATTAACCTCCTGTGATTAGCAGAGAAATGATCATTCTTTCTCTTGGATTTGGACAGCAAAGGAGTGTTAATTTCTCAAAGAGAAAACAAAGGTGATATTCCCAGAAGTGGCTGGAACATTCTTCACCACTAAAACCTAGTGAACCACTAACTTCCTGCTGCAGTCTAGAGCACCAGCTTCATTTTCCTGAAGAAAGCATAGGACTAGTAACCTCTCAGATGAACAGAAAGCAGTTAGTTTGGTTAGCATACATTTTAGTATCACCTTAGAACGTTGAAGAAATAATAAACAAGAATTTATGGAGATTTACTGAGTACTTGTTTTGAGTCGCTATGTCAAAAACCAGACATGCATTTTCAAAATCTTGACCACTAGAAAGCTAAGTATATGGGTCCTACTTTACAACCGAGGGTATGAAACCCACAAGATTTAAGAATAGAGCAGCACAATGCAGGGAGAAGTGCCAGAGTGTATGTTCTTTCAAAGCTTGCAAATATACAGTTCGATATATATATATTTTACTTTTTTGCCTCCAGGGTTACTGCTGGGGCTTGGTGCCAGAACTATGAATCCACTGCTCCTGGTGGCCATTTTTTTTTTTTTTAATAGGACAAAGAAATTGAAAGGGGAGTCAGAAAGATAGACACTTGCAGACCTGCTTCACTACTTGTGAAGAGACCCCCCTCTTCAGGTGGGGGGCCAGGGGCCCGAACTGGATCCCGTGTGGGTCCTTGTACTTTGTACTATGTGTGCTTAACCCAGTGCACTACTGCTCAACCACCCCCATGTATATATTTTTTCTTTTAAAGATTTTATTTATTTATTAATCAGAAAGGCTAGAGAGAAAGAACCAGGTGTCACTCTGGTACATGTGCTGCCAGGTATTGAACTCAGGACCTCATGCTTAAGAGTCTAGTGCCTTAGCCACTGCGCCACCTCCTGGACCACCCAATGTGTATTTTTTAATATTTTTATTTGGTAGGACAGAGATAAACTGAGGGGGTGATAAAGAGGCAAAGAAAAAGAGAAACCTGCAGTACTACTTCACAACTTATGAAGCTTCCCCCTTACAGGTGGGAGCTGGAGTCTTGAACCCACATCCTTGTACATGACAGCGTGTGTTCCACCAGCTATGCCACCACCTAGACCCCCCACAATCTGTCTTGTAAATGAGTAAATGTCCTGTAAATGATTCCCACAATCTGTCTTGTAAATGAGTCACCACACAATGCTCATTACTAATCAAAACCAAATGTCCGAGAGTCCCTAATACATTCTTGATATCTTGGTCTGAAAAAGAGAGGCTGTTAATAATGCCTGCCTGTCCTGGTCCTGAAGTGCTCAGAAGTGCACTAGGCCTCCTAGCATGACATACTCACCTCTCAAGCCCAAGGGCTGAAGGACAATCTGGAAAGCCCGAAGGAGCACTAAAATGCCACTGAACTCCAGAGCCTCAATTCATGCTTCTAGAGGAAGTACTACAAGCAAAGTCAAATCAGGAAGACACGGTTACTTGGGAGATGTTATTTAAAGAAATAAACAAAAAGACTAGGTGAGTTCATATTGTCACATGAAAAATTTCAATTAAACTATACATGCAAGTTCTATGTTATTTTGATAACACAGGGACACAATTTAATGATTCTAAGTTTTTGTTTTTTGTTTTTACAAGTCAGGTGCCATAAACATTCAAATAATCCATCTTTTAAAAAGTACGTTTACAACATCAAAAAGAATTAAGATGAATATAAACCTTTCTACTTTACATTTTTTATACAGATTAACCAAATCACAGATACTACAAACAAGTGTTAAATTGTAACAATATAATGAATAAACATTCAGATTCTTAATAAAATCTTGCTTTAACATTTTTAACTTACCATTATACTAAATAATCTATGCAGAGTTTTGGGTTACAATACCAAGAAGGCACCAACAGTACAAAGCAGATACAAAACAACTTCAGAACTTTCTTGAGTGCTCTACATGGATACACAGCGTGCGCGCGCGCGCGTGCGTGTGCACGCGCGCACACACACACACACACACACAGAGGCAACGAGTTTTAGGTAAACTGGTGCAACCCTAGAGAATTCCTTCTGGGTTCCAAGTCATTTGGGATCAATTATACTAAGCTAGATTACAGTGAGAGAAACCACAAATTTACTCTACTATTACATGCTTCTCATCTGCAAAATAAGAGTATTATATTTCAAATACCAGCATACCAATTTTAAAGCAAATCTGCTTTAAAAGTGTATAAGCAAAACGATTGCTCAGGTTTTCAAAACCACATTTACAAAAATATTTCCCTTAAACTTGGGATTGCTCCAAAACATTGATTTACAAATATAAAAGTATTATGGAAGGACCCAAAGCATGTATACATATATTTATGTGTATTAACATACTGTTACCATACTATATAAAAGTTACCAATTTAAAAACCGTATTAACATATAAGCAAATAAAAGTAAAATAGTCTCTTCTATTGAATATTATGTGGCACTCAGTGTGGGCAGTCTAACTATGATTCCTTAGAAACCACTACTGTGAGCCATTTGTGGCTTTTGAAATCTAACAGGTGCCTCCACAACCATCACCTAGGCCTGCAGCAGAAGCTCTTCCTGTGAACACACCACACTATGCACTGCACTCAAAATCCAAAGATATTCTTCTATCCATGCATCAAGATGGTTCTGTGTCTATCAGCTTCATGATTTGTGTCAGCGCCGAGTCGTTATGAGTTCTCTTAAATTCATCTAACTTGTTAAATATGTCATACTCATAGTGAAAATATTGGAATGTTTCAACAGGAATTGTTTGCTTACATTTTAGATACTCCCCTCAAAAAAGTCACTCCTTTGAAAGCTTATCTGAACATACAAATAATGGAGGCATTCATGTCACCAGTATGAGCTGAGATGACCTAATCTGTACATATTTAGAAATGCATGATAAGCCTATCACAAACAACAGTGCTTTTCATAGATACCTTATGTAAGACAATTCTCTGACCTGCTAAAGCAAGCTTGCCATGATTAATAAAAAGCAAACAACTCCGGCTACAGTGATTTTTAGAATGCAGTTAATGATTTCATGCCACTCTGGTTCTAGCAAGGAAGATGGGAAAAAAGCTTCCAGTCCCCAGGTTATTAGTAGCCAAGGCTATGGCTTTCTATTCAGAGGACTAAAGAATAACTCATAACAATACTAATACTCTATCTTAAAACTATGAAGAAACAAGATCAACAGAACTTTCAATACTCCTTGTAGGTTGAAAATTGAGTTATCCATTCCAGGTAACAGTCAAATCTCTGCATTCTGTCAATGCTGTGTGGACCACTGAAGGTAGCTTATCTGTACATGAAGGTGAACTATTTCAGGGTAAGGATCTTGACACGGATCTGATGTTTGAGGCTGTGCAAAGCATCCGTTAGCCCATGGGGTATAAGTACCAGCAACCTGGGCTGTGTGACAGGGGCCCAGTGATGCCAGGCAGCCCTTCTCAGTAACTGGCTCTGCCCAGCAGCAACTGTGCATAATGCCAAGTTCACTTTAGAAGGAGCCAGAAAGCCGACCTGAGATGTTTGGGCTTCTTCAGAGTTTGACAGAATGATTTGAGTAAAGGAACTTAGAAGTGATGCTCTGCTGTGCAGAGGATAAAAGGAACCTACAGAAATTATTTGCAAATCACCTATGTAGACCAAAGTGTTGCGGCAGTGCACAGGTATTTCTGTTCTAAGCACAAACTAACCTTGACTGTCCATTCAGATACTGTTCGAGAGGAAATCAACACTGAATCTTAACATGAATATCAAGATAAAAGATGTACATTTATTTTCATGAATTACAAGTGCATTTCTGTTCATATTAAGCAGGCAGTCTTTATATAATCCATTCTCCACTGCTGTCAAAAATTAAACAAGAAAAAAAAGAAGACAGCTGAGAAATTAAAAGCTAAAAATAGAACTGTTTTTCCTAAATGATCTGCATTTTCCGTGGAACACAACTCAGAGGTAACAATAGATTTTTCATTTCAGTCATAGGCATGTGGCACTTGGACAGTCATCTCTGCACAGAAAGCTCTAACAATCATGCGAGGGTACAGTAATTATTGAGCAAGGCAAATTTCTCACCAAAGAGAGCAGTGGGGGAGTCAGGAGGAGGCACCGCACTGGGACAGAACACCAAATCAATGCCATAGTGTCTAGTGGTAGAAACAAATACTTAAAGAGGTCAGGAAATATGAGATAAGAGCTCTAAACATGACGAGTACTAGCTTTTCCTGATGGTTTTCCCTCAGAAGTATCAGAAACATTTGAGTACTTGACAACAGAACAGTGCTTCATGTCATGAGCTCATGAAAGCTTTATTACAAATTGTTATATTGTAGGTTGAAAAATGAACTTGAGATGCTGACATGCTGTAGGAGGAAGAAGTGTACACTTTCTCATTTAAAGATGCAGTGTTCCTCTCTACTAAATCCTTAGGCATTGAACGTGGTTACACTGAATGTGGCACACTATGTGAAGTGGCTCAGGGGCACAGGGACACGGGCATGAGGAGCTCCTCCCTGTGACATCCAGTCAGCCTGCTGGCTACTTCTCCAGATACCTTCCTTAGCACACTGCTGTGACCTTCACGCACACTGAAATGACCAGTGGTGCTGCCACTCGAAATCTTTTTGCTTAAGTCCTGGAAACTCAGTACTGCATACAACACCTTTTGGCAAGTGCTATATCTCTATAAATGGTATAAGTAACCACAGTAACTTTACAGGCTGAAATTGCTGGGTGCAGTACTTCTTTTTATTTAGAAAAATGACCGAGTTCTCTAAAAGCTGGGCAAATAGCACATACCTTAAATATATTGGTGATTAATAACATGATAAAGAGAAAAGACGCTGACAAGTGCCCCCAAAGATTCTCAAGATGAGGTTGCCACGTCATCTCCAGGGTTTCCAGAGCTCCTGCTCCAGGGAAACAGTTGTGGTGAAGAAAAGGTGAAGTGCAAATAAGGGGCTGTCACTGACTTAAAGTGCCCTAGGTAGAAGCCGTCCCTATCATAAAGTGAGATGCCAGTGACAAGAGCCAATCTGGAAACAACTATCTCTGGTGTGACTGCATGGGTCAGCAGGCATCTTGTGGGAAGGGTTCAGGACAGGGAGGAACCACTGCATCTTTCAAACCAGAAAGCGATTTTGACGAAAGCAACAGTAAGCAGTAGGTGCACTGAAAGTACATACTGCCACACAGGTCACCATGGGTGACACACACAGGGATGTCAGGAACAGTTCTCTGGGCTGAAGGAATTCTTTGAAAGCATAAAAGCCACAACTACCAGAAACCGTCCCTCTGAACGGCTCAAAGGAGTCAAGGTGGATAAGCCGAGATGGGCTGGAGACAGGACCAGGGTCAGGAACTGGGAAGAACACCGATGTCTGAACACGTCCAGTCCTCTGAGCCCTTATCCTATTGGAAAACAAACCAACAAACCTATGAGTTAAGGAAGAACCATATTAAACAATATCATTGCTGGGGATGTATAGTTCAACGGTAAATGGCATGCTTTTGCATGCATCAAGTCCTGTGTGCACATACATGAACATGTACACATACACAAACACACATCCCTTCACTCACAACGTGGACACATTAGTTCCCAAGCTACCTTTTATTTTAAAAATATTTTATTCATTCATTTATGAGAGCAGAGGGGAAGATAAGGGAGACAGACATCCTGCAGTACTGCTTCACCACTCATGTAGCTTCCCCCCCTGCAGGGAATGGGGGCTTGAATTCAGGTCCTCACACAAGGTAATGTGTACACTCAACTAAGCACGCCTCTGCCTGGTCCCATTGCCTTTTATTAATGAGATGTTATTCAGGACTCCCATTAGTCAAAATTAGAGCCCGAGGGTCTATTTAAAAAAAATAATTATTTTTATTTATTGAATAGAGACAGTCAGAAATCAAGAGGGAAGGGTGTGATAGAGAGAGAGAGAGGGAGAGAGGGAGAGAGGAAGAGAGAGAGACAGATACCTGCAGCACTGCTTCACCAGTCTCAAAGCTTTCCTTCTGCAGGTGGGGACTAGGGGATTTGAACCTGGGTCCTTGTGCACTGTAACATGTGTACTCAACCAGATGCGCCACTACCCGGCCCCCTGAGGGTCTTTGCATAATAACAATATATATGCAGAAACTATTCTGCATCCTCCTAACTGGGGCATCTTTCTTTACGCATAACCAGGCAGGACTATATCAACTACACAGGCAGCAGAAAGTATACTAACAATGCTCAAGCATTTTTCTGACTACAGCAAAACAGAGCAAGAAAAACAAAGCATAGGATGGAAGCGTGAGGTTGGCTGGCCAAGGTTCTAGAAAGATGAACAATGGTCTAGTTCCTACAGACAGAAGACAGTTCCAACCACCAGGTTAGAGGTGATCTGATAGCAATTTTCCTACAGGTTTCAAAGATAGCACCTGAAAGTGGTGCTGGTGGTAAACAGCTGGCAAACACCAACACTTGACAGGGTCCATCTGCAAGATTTACTGAGGTCATAGCATACTACACGTCTCCTTTATCTCCTCTTCTCTATGGAGAAACTACATTCCAAACATATCTACTTAAAGACTAGTATTTCTCCAATGTGAACATCCAAATGCCTTGGAGGGATTGTTAGGGAGTAGGGCATAGATGGACCACACTGTGGAGAATGAATTTGGAATATGAACAGTCAACTTCTTTTCTAGATCTCTTATTAGTTTTGTCCCATCTTGGATAAGTGAAAACACTGCCACTCAAATCATGGTCTTACTTTTTTAAAAAAAGATTTTATTAATGAGAAAGATAGGAGGAGAGAGAGAACTAGACGTCACTCTGGTACATGTGTTGCCAGTGATTGGACTTGGAACCTCAAGCTTATGAGTCTGTGCTTTATCCGCTGTGCCACCTCCCAGACCACTTTTTTTTTTTTTTTTTTTAACTAGAGCACTGCTCAGCTCTAGCTTATGGTTGTGTGGGGGATTGAACCTCAGACTTCAGAGCCTCAGGCATGAGAGTCTCTTTGCATTATCATTATGCTATTTACCCCTGGCCCCCCTTTTAAAGTTTTATTAATGGGGAGGGGGAGAGAGCAGAGTGAGAGGGAACCAGAGCATCACTCCAGCACATGCAATGCTGGAGACTGGACTTGGGACCCCAAGCTTCAGAGTCCAACATTTTACCCACTGCAGCCTCCCAGGCCACCAAAAACAATCATGTTTTGGTTTTGAGGATGCCTGGTTGAGATGGTCAATAAGTTAACAAAGTGTGTCAATATATAAACAAATTACACATTTTCTTTTGGAACTGATATTGCTGTGAGATGTTTGCTAGAATAATGACCTAGTGAAATGTCACTTCAGTATTTCACAAAGTCCTTTCAGATGGAAGGCTTTCACTTACCAATCAAGAGTTAGGGCAGAAGGATAAGTGATATGGCCCACCTGTGTGGGAGACTGACTCAGAGATGAGAAATGATCTCCAGCTAGAAGTATGTTGTTTTGTACCACAGGTAAAGCTATTCAAGACTGAAAAGAAAACTGCCTGAGGGAGTCAGGCGGTAGCACAGTAGGTTAAGCACACATGGCCTGAAGTGCAAGGACCGGCCTAAGGATCCTGGTTTGAGCCTCTGGCTCCCCATCTGCAGGGGTGTTGCCTCACAGGCAGGGAAACAGGTATGCAAGTGTCTATCTTTCTCTCCCTCTCTGTCTTCCCCATCTCTCTCCATTTCTCTCTGTCCTATCTAACAATGATGACATCAATAACAACAACAACTATAACAACAATAAAAAACAACAAAGGCAGTAAAAGGGAAAATAAATAAATTTAAAAAAAATTAAAAAAGAAAAACTGCCTAAAAGGGTTTATCTTCAATGAAACCAAAGGGAAATAAAGAGTTCAATGCCTCAAGTAAGGAATCTGCCATAGTCACCAATATATGAGTAAGGCAGAAAATTTAGCATCTACTTGTCACCTTCCTTCAGTACCGTCAAAGACAAGAAGACTAAGATACCCATCTGGGTAAGAATGAGGTTCTAAGCTCTAAGGAGTATGAGGTTTGTCACACGTATGATCTTTCATACTTTTAAAACTTCCAGTGGAAACATTAAAAAAAAAATTAACCTCCTTAAGTAAAATACAATGAACATATTTCGGCCCTTTAAGAGCACTCACTTAGTGCTGCCACAACGGACATCAGCAATATCTGCCCTTGCAAACAGGTTACCCGGAACCTCTTTTCTCTTGAGTACATGGCCATACTGCTCAGTGGTGGTGCATGCTTACTTGGTCCTTCCTAACAGGGTGGTGGCAGGGCATAACCTTTCTCTAATGTACTGATGCTTTATAATAGCTCACCTCCAGTCTGTAGCTTCTAGTCCCACTTTTGTGGGCTGGGAACTCAGTGTTTTGTATGAGTCTCTAGACTTTCCCCACAGTGCAAATCCAGTCCAAGGTAGTGTGGAAAGATCACACACACAAAAGGAATTCTAGTTCTGGAGGCCCCAGTATCTCTGCAAAGTTTTGCTTGTGGATGTATATAGTCTTGAGCAAAATATTTAAACACATCCTCAGAACATGAACCTTGAGTTAACTAGATAATAATGCTGTTGTGATAGATTAAAAAAAAAAAAAGCTGGTGAAAGAAATAGGCTTAAAGTTTAACAAATGCTCTTATTTTCCCTTTTCTGGACTCAGTCTTATATTCTAGATGACTAAACTGTCTGTCAATCTAGGTACTGGCAATTGCCTTTGCAATGCATGAAGAAAAGAAGTTGGAGGAGTGGGTAGACAGGTATGTGTACAGGCCAGTATGGTGAAACACTGCTTGTCAAATATAGGTGGTGGAAATACAGGTCTCTATTGTAAGATTATTCCAACTCTTCAAGACAACTGGGAATTGCTTTAAAAAATATGAGGCGGGGGGCACATCAGGTTATAAGGGTGTATTATGGACCTCCTGGGTTCTAGAGGATACAATCTAACTAGAATGACCATCTCTGTCACACTTCTCCACTGGCTCTGGGAGGGGGCATTAGTTCCTGTCTGTTCACAAGGATTCAGGAAGTACCTAGTGAGCAGCCATGTCCTATACCCCCAGGAATACCCTCACACGTTAGTATTATTACTCCTTGGCTTCCAACAGCCTGACTAGTTGCCCCAGATTCTTGCTAAGGCTTCCTGACATCCTTTCTGCTCCCAGAGTTACCTGCCCCAGTGATTAGGACCCACTTGGCTGTGACCTGCTCAATGCCTTCCTGACACCCCCTCCCTACCCCACCAGACGCCCAAGTTCCGCACTATATGCAAAACCAGCAAAGTTCCCCCTTCCCAGCACTCTGTAAAGGTCAACTCTTAGATCTTTGGGGCATACACTCACCACTGGCATGGTACTGGACCTTGTTCTATCTGTGTCTTGGCATCAAACTTGTAAAAGGCAAACCCTGGATCAGTCTCTCTCCCACACAGCACTAGGAAGAACTCAATGATTGCTAAAAAAATGATAATATGCCAACTCTGATGCTCTTTTTTCTTTTTTTGCCTCCAGGGTTATCACTGAGACTCGGTGCCTGCACTATGAACCCACTGCTCCTGGCAGCCATTTTTTTTTCCATTTTATTGGACAGGATAGAAATTAAAAGGGAGGGGAGACAGAGAGGGAGAGAGAGACACCTGCATACCTGCTATACCACTTGTGAGTAACCCCCTGCAGGATTCTTGTGTAAATACAATGTGCGCTTAACCTGGTGTGCCACCACCCCGCCCCCCCTCCTGCAAAGCATATATGATACTACTGCATGGGTCAGTTTTTCCATTTTTCAACTCTGTTCTCGTGTGGTGCCAGAACTCTATTGGGTGAGTTATGGGTCCTGCCTCAATTTTTTTTTTTTTTTTTTTTTGCCTCTAGGGTTATCATTGAGGCTCATTGCCTGCACCATAAATCCACTGTTCCTGTTAGCCATTCTTTCCATTTTATTACATAAGACAGAGAGAAACTGAGAAATGAGGGGAGGTAAGGAGGGAGAAAGACACCCGCAGAGCTGCTTCACTGCTTGTGAAGTGTCCCAGCTACAGGTGGTGGTGGGGAGGCTCAAACCCAGATCCTTACTCTTCAAACTATGTACACCATTGCCCACCCTTGCACTCAAATGTTTAAGTTTTGAATTCTGTCTCTCTCTCTTTTTTAAACGTTTTTTAATGCAAAAAAATGTGCAGGCTTTGTCTCTTAGATCCTATATTCTATTATAAACACATTTGGACTTTACTGAGTCTGTTCATCTAACCAGTTTTATTTCATTCTCTATTCTGGGTGCAGGTGAGAGGAGATATCTCAGCATAACTCTAACATCATGGAGTTTAGCACAGTTCATGGTGCTTGAACCCAGGACTTCAAACATGGTATAGTATGTGCTTTACCAGATAAACTATCTCCTCAACTCCATCACCTGTTTATCTGTTGCTGGGCTTTGTGCCTACATGACTCTACCACTCCTGGTTGCTGTAGTTATAGAAGGTGCACAGTCACTCTCTCCCTCATGGTGACTTAAGGACCCTGGTTGCACCCTTTTCTCTTTTGCTGGAGACTGGGAATAGCTTTCTGCAGATACCAATCTGTAGGCAAACCACTCTCCCACTTTGCTATCCAGTCCAATGCCTTCTGACTAGTCACATCATCTCTGTGTGAAACTTTATGTAACTTGTGCTTTTCAGCTTGTATAAGCAATTACCTTGGCCCCAATGAAAATAAAGGACAAGCAAGGACAGAAGGGAACAGAGACCCAGATAACAGAACCATAATTCCCCTCACGAGGTTCATGTTCCATTACAAGCACAGGACCTGTCACCATGTGCCCCATGCCCCCACCCACTTGTCTGTACTCTGAACAAGGCATAACACCTCTAGCCCTGTGTAAAGCATTCCTCTAGTGACTGCTCGATTCTTGGTTGTGACTCTTCCATGGTTTTTTCGATAGAGCTTTATTCTAGCACAAGCCCTCTTTACTTTCACTTTGATAGACATTCTTTAAAATCAAGATTTGCATTTCCTTTTAGTTTTTCCCCCCATATTTCTGTAAATTTGCCAATATCACTGTATAGTCCATAACACCATAGGACTTATGCTTCCATGTGAGATCAAAGAAATATCACTTTCTTTTTAATAACATTTCTATTTTCTCTCTCCCCTGCTAGCATTTTATTATGTTGTTAAAACTCCAAATACCTGACAAACTTAAGATCTATATCCGGGCTGGAATCTAGCAGTCTCTTCAAAAATGAGTTCTTTGAGTTTTTCCTTGGGCAAGTCATCCAATTCCATGTCAAACTTGAATGGTGCTTCAGCGATGGGCTTTAGGAAAAACAAAAACAAGCAGAAAGTAAAAAAGATACAGTTAGGGCAACTATTCGCCAACTCATAAAATGCTTATGGCTTAAGTTCTAAAATGTATACAGCAGGACTAACACAGACATACATCTATACACTGAAGACCTTACTTCTGAAAATGCACTCATATAAGCACTTAATAAACAGGAAGCAACTGAATCCATTTTGAGTTTTCTTCTGACCCCAGCACAAATCCCAAAATAATTTTCTTTTTTTTAAAAATTTATTTATTGGGGGTCGGGCGGTGGCGCAGTGGGTTAAGCGGATGTGGCGCAAAGCGCAGGGACCGGCGTAAGGATCCCGGTTCGAGCCCCCAGCTCCCCACCTGCAGGGGAGTCGCTTCATGGGCGGTGAAGCAGGTCTGCAGGTGTCTATCTTTCTCTCTCCTTCTCTGTCTTCCCCTCCTCTCTCCATTTCTCTCTGTCCTATCCAACAACAAATTGCCTCAACAAGGGCAATAATAATAACCACAACGAAGCTACAACAAGGGCAACAAAAGGGGGAAAAAAAAAAAAGGCCTCCAGGAGCGGTGGATTCATGGTGCAGGCACCAAGCCTAGCAATAAACCTGGAGGAGGGAAAAAAAAAATTATTTATTTTCACTTTTGTTGCCCTTGTTGTTTTTATTGTTGTAGTTATTATTGCTGTTGGTGGTAGTGTTATTGTTGTTGGATAGGACAGAGAGAAATGGAGAGAGGAGAGGAAGACAGAGGGGGAGAGAAAGTTAAGACACCTGCAGACCTGCTTCACCGCCTGTGAAAAGACGCCCCTGCAGGTGGGGGGTCGAACTGGGATCCTTATGCTGGTCCTTGTGCTTTGCACCACGTGCGCTTAACCTGCTGCGCTACCGCCTGACTCCCCCAAAATAATTTTCTAATGCCCTAAAACACTGAATTTTAAAATGACAAATCTGCTGTTGCAGAGGGGTGGGAGAGTTTATATGAACAAAATAAATTACACAGCACTTTTATGCAAAGACATATAGGGAGGTGCACATATCATAGAGAAAGGTCACTTTTATTTTTCGTTTGTCACTGCCAGAACTTCTCTGCATCAGGCTGACTTTTTCAGATAAAAATGTGGTAAAGAGAAGAGGGAGAGAGGGAAAGACACCACAGCACTGAGGCTTCCTCCAGTGTGGGTAGGGGTCAAGCTCCAGTGGCTCCTGTGCATGGCAAAGCACACACGTTATCCAGATGAGCTATACAGCTGGTTCCTATTTCAGTGATAAAATACAGATATTGAAATGGAAATTGAGAGGGAAGAATGAGGGGGAGAAAGAGAGATATGCAGCACTGCTTTACTACTTGCAAAGCTTTCTCCCTGCAGGTAGGGACCAGGGGCTTTCTCCCTGCAGGTAGGGACCTTGAGTATTGTAACGTGTGCTCAACTGGGTGAGCCACCGTCCGATCCCTTAAATACATCTTTAAATTGCTTTATTTGTGTCAAAGAACCCCCATACACATTCAAGGATAAAAATGAAATGAAATGTCCTTTCTCTTTTATTATTTATTTATTATATTTCTTATTTATTATTGCTGGGGCTCGGTGCATGCACCAGGAATCCACTGCTCCTGGAAGCTATTTTTTTTCCTTTTGTTGCCCTTGTTGTTTTATTGTTGTTGTAGTTATTATTGTTGTTATTGATGTCATTGTTGTTGGATAGGACAGAGAGAAATGGAGAGAGGAGGGGAAGACAGAGGGGGAGAAAAAAATAGACACCTGCAGATCTGCTTCACCACTTGTAAAGTAACCCCACTGCAGGTGGGGAGCTAGGGGCTCAAACCGGGATCCTAATGCTGGTCCTTACACTTCGCACCATATGTGCTTAACCCACTACGCTACCGCCTGACCCCTGAAATTTCCTTTCTTTTCTTTTAACATTGTGTGCATTTATTTACCAGAGAACTGCTAAGCTCTGCTTATGGCAGTGCCTCAGCATGAAGGCTAGTTATTATTTAATTTTTAAAAATATTTATTTATCTTCTTTTTGTTACCCTTGTTTTTATAGTTGTAGTTATTTACTATTGTTGTTGTTATTGATATCGTTGTTGGATAGGACAGAGAGAAATGGAGAGAGGAGGGGAAGACAGAGAGGGGGAAAGAAATATAGACACCTGTAGACCTGCTTCACTGCTTGTGAAGTGACTCCCCTGCAGGTGGGGAACAGGGGCTTGAACCGGAATCCTTACATAGGTCCTTGAGCTTTGTGCCACACCTGTTTTAATTTTTAAGTGGTCTCAAACTAATACAATATGATAGAAGTAACTTTATGATGTCAGCTGTCAATCAGCAGATTATTATTATCTGCATAATATCCACATCAGGTCTTTAGAAGCAGGAAATATGAACATTAAATTTTGCACTGAACTTTGGTCTCTTATAAAATTTATTAGGCAGTGTAGATAGCCCCACCAGTAATTCAACAGACTTTTATATCTGAGGCATCAAAAGTTCCAGGTTCAATCCTTGGCACTACCATAAACCAGAGCTGAGCAGTGCTCTGGTTAAAAAAAAAAAAAAAAGATAGTTTTTTTTTATGAGAAAAAGATTTAAAATAAGAAGGGGGAGGGAGGGAGAAGAGAGAGAGAATGAGAAGTCAGACCATTCTGAGCTCTGGTATATGGTGGTGTGAGGGACTGAACTTGGGATCTCTGGAGTTGTAGATACACAAGTCCTATGCTCTAATGCTGAGCTATCTCCACAGCCTACCTAGCGCAGGCATCCTGAAAGAGGGAGGATAATGTATTCAAGAGAAAAACCTAATGGCTATCCCTGAGAATGATTCTGTGTGTGGTCACACTACATGTGCTATACGTGTCTTCTTCTGACCTTTAAGTCCCCTAACTAGGTTTGGGGTAACACCTAAGATCAAGATTAGGATACAAGTGTTTAGGAATCTCTAGTTCACAGGGCTAAAAAAGAGCTCTTGGGCTTAACCTACTTGATTATTATTCACTTTGTTGTAGTTATTGTTCTAGGCTGTGTCAATTATCCTCAACAAGATAAAGGCTGAAAGGGAAGTTGATTAACACTTGTTCTATTTAGAAATTTCAACTTCCTTTCTCATTTATCAGTGTTCAACTTTTTTTAGTTCCTTTTTGCTTTTTTCCTTCTAGTTTCTCCTTAAATTTGAACATAACTCCATTTGGTTCCTCTCTTCTTGAAATAAAGAGTGAAAGCTTGTTGTCAATGCATAGAAGCTTTAACTATCAATAGATCTAAGAAAAAGGTTAAAACTCAACTTTAGAGTGACTTGGGACTTCCCTGGAAAGAAGATGGTATTAAGAGTTTTTCATGGTCTGGAGAGATAGCATAGTGGTTATGGAAAAATATTTCATGCTTGAGGATACAAAGTCCTAGGTTCAATCCCCCACAAAACCATAAGCCTGAGCTGTGTAGTGAGTACTCTGTTAAGAAATATTTCACATGGACGTTCAGCATACTCTGGAGACTTGTGACATCCGCCTCAGAACTTATTTTTTCACCATACCAGGTTCCTGTGTCATTAACCTTAAGGATGCACACATTAGACATAAGTCACCACACCAGAGTGGGAACTAGGTGGACTTCTGCCCCTCCTCAGCCAGACAAGCAGTGTGCGTCAGAAGTCTCTTTCAGGCCACAAAGCATAACAACTGTCTCTAGTTCAGGACCACTCTCCTATTTGTGCTCCCCCTTATGTTTTTATTTGAAAACTATCTCTTTTTAAAAGAGAGGGTAAGGAAAGAAGGGATACCAAAGTTCTTTTCTGGAAAATTCAGTATCAGGGATTAAAGCCAGGACTGCATGTATGCAAGTCCTGCACTCTGCCTCTTTAGATATCTCCTCAGTTCCTATCTATTTACTTCACTGGTTCTATTCTCTTGCCCTTGTTGCAAGTAGCCTGAAGGAAGTCTTCAAAAAAAAAAAAAAAAAAAAAGAAGAAGAAGAAGAAAGAAAAGAAAAAAGTAAAAAAGAATGGGCAGATTTCAAACTGTGTAGATAGTCCTTGAGGTGGAAAATATTTGTTTGTTGGAACAACCAGGTATGGCATCATGTACCTTGCAGGATAAACCAAGCATGACATCTGGCCCCTACTACTGACTGATAAACATCCCTAAAGTAGCAACTAGGAACAGTCTCTTACCTCATCACTTGGGTCATAATACTGCTCCAGATAGGGATGGGCCAGAGCCTGCTCTACTTCAATCCTCTTGTGGGGATTGAATGTCAGCATTTTGTCCAGTAAGTCTAGAGCTACAAAGAGAAAAGTTTTGCAGTAGTAAGAAACAGTAGTAGTTAGCAAAGTAGTTTCTACAAAACAACTGAACCAAGCATTAAAATTGCAATGGAGAGAAAGGTCAGTACACTGGGGACCTGTTACAACTTTGAGTTTCTCCAGACATTTCATAATCAGACCCAGACTCAGAAAGGCGATATAATTAGTTAAAGGCTGAAAGCAGGATTTTACCTACAGAGTCTGAACTTTTCCTAAATCACCACTCTGCTTTGCAAGTAACGAAACCCAAGGTTTCCCCACAGCTGATATTATTTATAATCAATGGTGAAAAGCTGGATGTTTTCCACTCTATGATTGGGAGTAAGACAAGAATGTGCACACTGGACACTTTTACTCAGCATAGCACTGGAAACAACAGCCAAAAGGAAAGAAAGAAAAAAAAGACAACATTCAAATCAAAATAAAGGAGTAAGATTATTACTATCTCCAGATGATATATGACTTAGGACTCCACCAACAATGTTCTGTAAAGATACAGGATACAAAACAAATACATAAATTCTACTGCACTTCTATATATTAATAATAAACCATCAGTAAGAAATTTACAATTTATAACCCCACCAAATGGAATAAAATAGCTTGTAATAAATTTAGGGAGATGAAATATCTGCACAGAGAAAATTAAGACACTGATGAAAGCAACTAAAGATACATTCAATGCAATTCTTGTTAAAATTCCACAGGCATTTTCCACAAAATATAGTAATTCTGAAATTTGTATGGAACCATAAAAATAAATAAAGACCCAAAAAAGCTGGAGCAATACTGAGAAAGAAAAACAGAAATGGAGGCATCATTCCTTCTGATTTCAAACTACACAGAACCTCTTTGATTTATGGTGGGGTCACATATCAATTGAAGATACCTTAACCTGAAAAGGCGTTCAATAAGCAAGCCTACCAAATCATCACAGTCTAGTATAGCCTATGCTAATCATGTCCAGAGCATTTACATTTCCCTAAATGTTGAGCACAATCATCTAACATCATAGGAAAGTGTTGAATACTACATGGAATTACTCCAATGTGTAGTGGACATTAAAACCTGCAGTGCATTACAGTGATTTTTTTTTTAATTGGGGAATTAAGGTTTTACATTCAACAGTAAATACAATAGTTTGTACATGCATAACACTCCCCAGTTTCCCATATAACAATACAACCCCCACTAGGTCCTCTGAATCCTTCTTGGACCTGTATTCTCCCCACCCACCCACCCCCACCCCAGAGTCTTTTACTTTGGTGCGATACGCCAATTCCATTTCAGGTTCTACTTGTGTTTTCTTTTCTGATCTTGTTTTTCAACTTCTGCTTGAGAGTGAGATCATCCCAGATTCAGCCTTCTGTTTCTGACTTATTTCACTTAACATGAATTTTTCAAGGTCCATCCAAGATCGGCTGAAAACGGTGAAGTCACCATTTTTAATAGCTGAGTAGTATTACATTGTGTACATATATCACAACTTGCTCAGCCACTCATCTGTTGTTGGACACCTGCGTTGCTTCCAGGTTTAGGCTATTACAAATTGTGCTGCCAAGAACATATGTGTACACAGATCTTTTTGGATGGATATGTTGGGTTCCTTAGGATATATCCCCAGGAGAGGAATTGCAGGATCATAGGGTAGATCCATTTCTAGCCTTCTGAGAGTTCTCCAGACTGTTCTCCACAGAGGTTGGACCAATTTACATTCCCACCTGCAGTGTAGGAGGGTTCCTTTGACCCCACACCCTCTCCAGCATTTGTTGCTGTTACCTTTTCTGATGTATGACATTCTCACAGGAGTGAAGTGGTATCTCACTGTTGTCTTTATTTGCATTTCTCTGACAATCAGACACTTGGAGCATTTTTTCATGTGTTTCTCGGCGTTTTGGATCTCTTCTGTAGTGAATATTCTGTCCATGTCCTTCCCCCATTTTTGGACAGGATTATTTGTTGTCTTGTTGTTGAGTTTGGCAAGCTCTTTATATATGTTGGTTATTAAACTCTTGTCTGATGTATGGCATGTAAAGATCTCCCATTCTGTGAGGGGTCTCTTGGTTTGGGTAGTGGTTTCTTTTGCTGTGAAGCTTTTTAATTTGATGTAGTCCCATAGGTTTATACTTGCCTTAGTCTTCTTTGTAATTGGATTAGTTTCATTGAAGATGTCCTTAAAATTTATGCGGAAAAAAGTTCTGTCAATATTTTCTTCTAAGTATCTGATAGTTTGTGTTCTAACATCCAAGTCCTTGATCCACTTGGAATTTACTTTCGTATTTGGTGAAATACAGTGGTTTAGTTTCATTCTTCTGCATGTTTCAACCCATTGTTTCCAACACCATTTGTTGAAGAGACTCTGCTTTCCCCATGTAATAGTTTGGGCCCCTTTGTCAAAGATTAGATGTCCATACGTGTGGGGCCTCATTTCTGGGCTCTCAATTCTATTCCACTGGTCAGTGTGTCTGTTCATGTTCCAGTACCAAGCAGTTTTGATGACAATGGCCCTATAATACAGTTTGAGATCTGGGAGTGTGATGCCTCCGGTTATGTTCTTTTTTTCTCAAGATTGTTTTGGCAATTCTAGGTCTTTTCTGGTTCCAGATAAACATTTGTAGCATTTTTTCTATTCTCCTAAAAAATGTGCTTGGGATCTTGATGGGGATAGCATTAAATTTGTAGATGTCTCTGGGTAATATATTCATTCTGATGATGTTAATTCTTCCAACCCATGAACATGGAATATCTTTCCACTTCTTTGTGTCTTTTTCAATTTCTTTGAGTAGTGACTCATAATTTTCAGTATACAAGTCTTTCACTTCTTTGGTTAGGTTTACTCCTAGATATTTTATTGTTTTTGTTGCTATAGAAAAAGGAACTGATTTCTGGATTTCTATTTCTTCTAACTTAGTGTTTGCATAGAGGAATGCCACTGACTTTTGAATGTTAATTTTATAGCCTGACACCTTACTGTATTGCCTGATGATTTCCAAAAGCTTCTTGCTGGATTCCTTAGGTTTTTCCATGTATACTATCATGTCATCTGCAAATAAGGAGAGTTTGACTTCTTCTCTTCCAATCTGTATGCCTTTAATTCCTTGCTCCTGCCTGATTGCTATGGCAAGAACTTCCAACACTATGTTGAATAGTAATAGTGATAGTGGGCAGCCCTGTCTAGTACCTGATCTGAGGGGAAATGCTTCCAGTTTTTCACCATTGAGTATGATGTTGGGCTGTAGGTTTGCTATATATAGACTCCACTATCTTCAGGAATTTTCCATCTATTCCCATTTTTTGTAGTGTTTTGATCATAAAGGGTTGTTGTATTTTGTCAAAGGCTTTCTCTGCATCTATTGATATGACCATGTGGTTTTTGGTCTTGCTTTTGTTGATGTGTTGGATCACATTGATTGATTTACGTATATTAAACCAACCTTGCATGCCTGGGATAAACCCCACTTGGTCATGATGAACAATCTTTTTAATATACTGCTGTATCTGGTTGGCTAGAATTTTGTTCAGTATTTTAGCATCTATGTTCATCAGAGATATTGGTCTGTAGTTTTCTTTTTTGGTTGTGTCCCTGTCTGCTTTTGGTATCAGAGTGATGATGGTTTCATAGAAGCTGGCAGGGAGTATTCCAGTGTCTTCAATCTTCTGGAAGACTTTTAAAAGTAGAGGTATTAGCTCTTCTTTGAAGGTTTTGTAGAATTCATTTGTAAAACCACTTGGTCCAGGACTTTTATTTTTGGGGAGATTTTTGATAACTGTTTCAATTTCATTAGCTGTGATGGGCCTGTTCATGTTATTCACTTCCTCTTTACTTAGTTTTGGAAGTTGGTAGGTATCTAGGAAATCATCTATTTCTTCCAGGTTCTCTAGCTTGGTGGCATATAGTTGTTCATACAGCATTACAGTGATTTACTCTAGCAGGTGTGGGGATTCTGAAAGCTGCAACTTACTGAAGTTGCCCAAGATCCCAAGAGTACATACTGCATAGTGCTGGCCTGGGAAAATACCAACACTCTTAATTTGAAAGATGGTTTTTACTGAATGTACAGCACAGTTCTTTCACATTGAATATTTGAAAAATTCTGTCATTAACAAAGTTATTGTATTCAAAATAGTATGGTATCTGTATAGGAATATATATATACACACATATTTTTGGCCTACAGGTTATTGCTGGGGCTTGGTGCCTGAACTATGAATCCACTACTCCTGAAGGCCATTTTTTCCCATTTTTGTTGCCTTTGTTGTTGTTGGACAGGACAGAGAGAAATCAAGAGAGGAGGGGAAGACAGAAAGGGGGAGAGAAAGACAGACACCTGTAGACCTGCTTCACCGATTGTGAATCAACCCCTGCAGGTGGGGGAGCCAGGGGCTCAAACCTGGATCCTTATGTAGGTCCTTGTGCTTCACACCACGAGTGTTTAACCCACTACACTACTGCCCAGCCCTCAGAAATATTCTTAAAATACTAATGAGTCTGGAAATAAATGTATGGGATATATCATCAATTAATCTCTTTCTCTAGTGGGGTGGGGCTCTGGGGAAGCAGAGCTCCAGGACACATTGGTGGGGTTGTCTGTCTAGGGAAGTCTGATGGGTATCATGCTAGCATCTGGAACCTCGTGGTTGAAAAGAGAGTTAACATACAAAGCAAAATAAATTGTTGAATAATCATGGACCTAAAGGCTGGAATAGTGAAGTAGGAAATTATTAACAAGATGAAATGGCAACAGGGCTACTTGCAAATCATGTATGTGATAAAAGGTTGGCATCTAAAATAACATTGCAATTAATAAACAGGGCATCTGAAATTTTATATTTTATAAAATATAAAACCTATTCTCTTCAGAGACTATTAAAAATTGCCAATACTGATAATATATTTCAAGTCCTCATGGGAAGAGTTTTCAATTAGCAATAAGGTGTCTCAAACTCGACTGGCTATGATATTGTCATCACTGTGCAAAACTGAGAGACTATCTTTCCAAAGACAGAGCAATGCCCGACAATGATATGGGAAAGTACTGGACTTCACTTCATCAGGGGGATTACATAGATACCACAATGAGCTACCGCCACACACCTATTGGAACTAGACACTGTCAAGATGATAGGAGGGCTGATGAGACAGGTCATCTGGGAGGGCTACTAGTCTGCCTCATGTGTAGTACAGGCTCAAGCCTGGGTCTCTGAAATGAAATGGGGCAAGCTTATTTTAGTGCTGTTGTGCTTCTCCCTCTACCTGAAAATGTTGGCCTACAGCAGAGAAGCCTCAGTGAAAACAAAAACCACAGGAGATGACAAGTATGTAAAGAAAAGGGGATCTATGTGCATTGTTGGTGGGGTTGTAAATTGCTGCAGTCACCATGGAAAACAGTATGAAGATTGCTTAAAAACATAAAAATAGGGGGTCGGGCGGTGGCGCAGTGGGTTAAGCGCATGTGGCGCAAAGCGCAGGAACCGGCGTAGGGATCCTGGTTCGAGTCCCCGGCTCCCCACCTGCAGGGGAGTCGCTTCACAGGCAGTGAAGCAGGTCTGCAGGTGTCTATCTTTCTCTCCCCTTCTCTGTCTTCCCCTCCTCTCTCCATTTCTCTCTGTCCTATCCAACAACGAATTGCGTCAACAAGGGCAATAATAATAACCACAACGAAGCTACAACAAGGGCAACAAAAGGGGGGAAAAATGGCCTCCAGGAGCGGTGGATTCATGGTGCAGGCACCGAGCCCAGCAATAACCCTGGAGGAGGAAAAAAAATCAAAAACCAAAAAACATAAAAATAGTGGTCTGAGAGGTGGCACAGTGGATAAAGCATTGGATTCTCAGCCGTGAGGTCATCCTGAGTTCGATCATAGGCGGCTCATGTACCAGAGTGATGTCTGGTTCTTTCTCTCCTCCTATCTCTCTCATGAATAAATAAAATTAATTATTTAAAAAATGTAAAAATAAAACTACCACATGATACAGCAATTCTACACGCCTTGACTACGGATCAGAAGATGTGTGTGTTCCTGCCCTATGCGTACTGCACCATTATTTACAATAGCCAGGACATGAAAACAACCTACTTATTCATAGCTGCAAGAGCAGATAAAGAAGAAGGTGTATGGGGTTCAGGGGTGGAACACCTGGTTGAAAGCACAGATTACAGTGCACAAGGACCCAGGTTCAAGCCCCCATTCCTACCTGCAGGGGGGAAGCTTCACAAGTGGTGAACCAGAGCTAGGGGTCAGTGGGTCTGCCTATCTATCTATCTTCTCTTCCATTCTCAATTTTTCTCTGTCTTATCCAATGAAAAAATATTAAAAAAAAAATCTCTCTGAGCTGAGGAGGCAGCATAATAGTTATGCAAAAGACCATCATACTTGAGGCTCTGAGATCTAAGGTTCAAACTTCAATGCCACCATAAGCCAGAGCTGATGTCTTTCTCTCTGTATCTGCCTCTCATTAAAATAAAATAAAGGAGTCGGGCGTAGTGCAATGGGCTAAGTGCACGTGCCACAAAGCACAAGGACTGGCTTAAAGATCCCAGTTTGAGCCCCTGGCTCCCCACCTGCAGGGGAGTTGATTCACAGATGGTGAAGCAAGTCTGGCGGTGTCTATCTTTCCCCTTCTCTGTCTTCCCCTCTTATCTCTATTTCTCTCTGTCCTATCCAATTCTCAACAAAAGGGATTAAGATCATTTTCAAAAAACAAAACAAAAAAACCCCCTCTCAGTGTTTTAAAAAAAAGATGTCACCCCTAACACTTCCTCTCCACTATTCCAAGCTTTGGTCCATGATTGCTCAACAATTTGTTTGGCTTCGCATGTTAACACTCTTTTCAGTCACCAGGTTCCAGATGTCATCAGGATGCCGGCCAGGCTTCCCTGGACTGAAGACCCCACCAATGTGTCCTGGAGCTCCGCTTCCCCAGAGACCCACCCTACTAGGGAGAGAGGCAGACTGGGAGTATGGACTGCCCAGTCAACGCCCATGTTCAGCAGGGAAGCAATTACAGAAGCCAGACCTTCTATCTTCTGCAACCCACAATGACCCTGGGTCCATGCTCCCAGAGGGAGAGAATGGGAAAGCTATCAGGGGAGGGGGGGTGGGATATGGAGATTGGGTGGTGGGAATTGTGTGGTGCTGTACCCCTCCTACCCTATGGTTTTGTTAATTACTCCTTTCTCAAATAAAAAAGAAAAAAAAAAGATGCTATGAATTCAAGCAGACACACAAACTAGAATATTATTCACCCACAAGAAGAAAATCTGGCTACTTGCAATAACATGGGTAGACACTGGCTGCATTATAGTAAGTAAAATAAATCAGAAATACTGTATGATATCGCATGTGGAATCTGGAGAAACAAACAAAAAAATCAAACACACAGACGAACAGAATAAACTGATGGTTGCCAGAAGGGGGAAACAGGGTGGTTGGCAAAATGGGTAGAGGTGTTTAAAAGGTAAAACTTCCACTTAGGTTCTCGTCATAACATTTCTTTCTTTTTCTTGGTAGATCTATGTCCACACTCAAGTTTTCAAACTAGGTATGTTCACTCATTTGAAGTGCTTTTTTCAATTAGCAATAATCGCACCTTGGATAAACCTCATTGGCTACGATACTGCCACGACGCAAAGCTTGCAGTGCTTTTTTAAAAATAAAATATGCCTACCTTTTTATTATAATTTTTCAGGTCAAATTTTGTTTTAATTGTAAAGTTGAGTTTATTTATATTAAATATCATAGTAATTTAGAAAAAGATTTATTTTTTATTTAAATTGTATTTATTTTATTTATTGGATAGAGACAGCCAGAAATCTAGAGGGAAAGGGGTGATAAAGAGGGAGAGACAGAGAGACATCTGCAACACTGCTTCACCACTTGCAAAGCTTTCTTTCACAAGTGCACTCAACAAGACAACAAATAACCCCATCCAAAAATGGGGGGAGGACATGGACAGAATATTCACCACAGAAGAGATCCAAAACGCCAAGAAACACATGAAAAAATGTTCCAAGTCTCTGATTGTCAGAGAAATGCAAATAAAAACAACAGTGAGATACCACTTCACTCCTGTGAGAATGTCATACATCAGAAAAGGTAACAGCTGCAAATGCTAGAGAGGGTGTGAGGTCAAAGAAACCCTCCTACACTGCTGGTGAGAATGTCAATTGGTCCAGCCTCTGTGGAGAACAGTCTGGAGAACTCTCAGAAGGCTAGATATGGACCTACCCTCTGATCCTACAATTCCTCTCCTGGGGATATACCCTAAGGAACCCAACACACCCATCCAGAAAGTTCTGTGTACACGTATGTTCTTAGCAGCACAATTTGCAATAGCCAAAACCTGGAAGCAACCCAGGTGTCCAACAACAGATGAGTGGCTGAGCAAGTTGTGGTATATATATATATATATATATACACACACAATGGAATACTACTCAGCTGTAAAAAATGGTGATTTCACCATTTTCATCCGATCTTGGATGGACCTTGAAAAATTCATGTTAAGTGAAATAAGTCAGAAACAGAAGGATGAGTATGGGATGATCTCACTCTCAGGCAGAAGTTGAGAAACAAGATTAGAGAAGAAAACACAATTAGAACCTGAACTGGAATTGTCATATTACACCAAAGTAAAAGACTCTGGGGTGGGTGGGTGGGTGGGGAGAATACAGGTCCAAGAAGGGTGACAGAGGACCTAGTGGGGGTTGTATTGCTATATGGAAAACTGGGAAATGTTATGCATGTACAAACTATTGTATTTACTGTTGAATGTGAAACATTAATTCCCCAATAAAGAAATAATTTTTAAAAATTAAAAAAAAAAAGTAACAGCAGCAAATGCTGGAGAGGGTGTGGGGTCAAAGGAACCCTCCTACACTGCTGGTGGGAATGTCAATTGGTCCAACCCCTGTAGAGAACAGTCTGGAGAACTCTCAGAAGGCTAGAAATGGATCTACCCTATGATCCTGCAATTCTTCTCCTGGGGATATATCCTAAGGAACCCAACACACCCATCCAAAAAGATCTGTGTACACGTATGTTCTTGGTAGCACAATTTGTAATAGTCAAAACCTGGAAGCAACCCAGGTGTCCAACAACAGATGAGTGGCTGAGCAAGTTGTGGTATATATATATATATATATATATATATATACAATGGAATACTATTCAGTTGTGAAAAATGGTGACTTTACCATTTTCAGCCAATCTTGGATGGACCTTGAAAAATTCATGTTAAGTGAAATAAGTCAGAAACAGAAGGATGGAATATGAGATGATCTCAATCTCAGTCAGAAGTTGAAAAACAAGATCAGAAAAGAAAACACAATTAGAACCTGAACTGGAATTGGCATATTGCACCAAAGTAAAAGACTCTGGGGTGGGTTGGGTGGGGAGAGTACAAATCCAAGAAGGATGACAAAGGACCTAGTGGGGGTTGTATTGTTATATGGAAAACTGGGAAATGTTATGCATGTACAAACTATTGTATTTACTGTTGAATGTAAAACATTAATTCCCCAATAAAAAAAACAAACATACAAACAAAAAAAACAAGTGTGCTCAACCAGGGGCACCACCATCCAGTCTCGATTTCTTTTCTTTTTTTTTAAAGATAGAGGTGGGGGGAGGAGTGGGAGAAGGAAAGAATTAACAATGATGTTTTCTTCAATGTGGTGGGGGCTAGGTTTGAACCTGAGTCAACTGCACTGCAAAGCAACACACAAATTATTCAGCTCAGCTCTGGCTCACTTGTGACTTATCATACTGCACATTTCATAAGAGATGATATATGTGGGAAACCACTTACTGGACATAATGAGAAATTCCATATACCATAACTTTTCTCACATCCATAAAGTGAAATGTGAAAAAATGTTAAAGAACTCTTAATGGATTTTTACAAATAGTTTTTATTTATTTTTAATTTTTATTATTATTTATTTTCCCTTTTGTTGCCCTTGTTTTATTATTGTTGTTGATGTTGTTGTTCGATAGGACAGAGAGAAATGGAGAGAGGTGGGAAAGACAGAGAGGGAGAAAGACAGACACCTGCAGACCTGCTTCACAGCTTGTGAATCGACTCTCCTGCAGGTGGGGAGCCGGGGGCTTGAAATCGGGATCCTTACACCAGTCCTTGCACTTCACGCCAAGTGCGCTTAACCTGCTGTGCTACCACCCGACCCCCAATAGTATTTATTTATTTTCCAGAGCACTGATCAACTCTATTTTATAGAGGTGCTGGAGATTAAACTTGGGACCTTTGGTGCCTCAGGCATGAAAATCCTTTTGAATAACCATTATGCTATCTCTGCAGCCCACAAGTAGTATAGATAAAAGTTTATCTTTGCCTCAATCTTTCTAATGTATACTTACAATGTACCTTGGGGAAGTAGAGGATAATGACATTGTGCTTTGAGGGCCTAGGACTTTTGGTGATGAGAACGATTCTGGGAATCCATAAATGTCTGGTCCTGACTCAAGCAGAGCCAGGGCAAAAGAGGTGTTCATTCCTGCAGCCTTGATATGGGGCTTAGGGGGTCACAAACAAATGGAGGAGGTTGTTGGGGTTATGGTACTACAGCACAATAGTCAAGGCTCTGACACGTTTGGTTCAAATCCCAATCCTACACAGTATGTGGGAGATGTGTGAAGATAGGACACATTCCTTGCAGAGCTTTAATCTTATTACCTACAATACAAGTAATAAAACTGACCCAGATTCCTACACCCAAACGCCTCTCCTCCCAAAAGAGCTCACAGTCATTTATTTCCCTAAGGACTTTTTTGAGAAGCATCCAAGTTGTTTTGCCTTTTGCTCAGTATACAACATGTGTGTCAGGAGGGCTGACTCTTCACTGATTCCTTTTTTCTTTTTCTTTTTTTATTGGGGAATTAATGTTTTACATTCAACAGTAAGTACAATAGTTTGTACATGCATAACATTCCCCAGTTTCCCATATGACAATACAACCCCCACTAGGTCCTCTGAATCCTTCTTGGACCTGTATTCTCCCCACCCACCCACCCCAGAGTCTTTTACTTTGGTGCAATACGCCAATTCCATTTCAGGTTCTACTTGTGTTTTCTTTTCTGATCTTGTTTTTCAACTTCTCTCACTGATTCTAACAGCATTGTTTTTAAACCACTGGAGAGGTATTTCCCACTTTACATATTTTCTTTTGTATTAAGTAAGGATACACTTCAAGGCAACAAAACAAATGGTTATTTTACAACTTAACCATTTCTAAAATAGGTCTTTCAGTTCCTTTCTTTCTCTCTTTTTCCTCCAGGGTTATCACTGGGGCTTGGTGTCTGCACTATGAATCCATTGCCCCTTCAAGGCCATTTTTATTGGCTAGGACAGAGAGAAATTGAGAGAGGAGGGAAAGATAGAGAGGGAGAGAGAAAGATAAACACCTGCAGACCTGTTTCACAGCTTGTGAAACAACCCCCCTGCAGGTGGGGAGCCAGGATACTTGTAAGTGCCCTTGTGCTTCATATTATGTGTGCCTAACTTGGTGTGTTGCTGGCTGGTCCCTGGTCTTTCAGTTTCTTTAAGTTAAATCCTAGTGTTGAACCTCCAGGCAAAATTTCAAAACAAATAGCTTTTTTATATTCTCCCTATAGGAAAACTAGCTAGGTCTCCAGTCCCCTTTTACTTCAAGTGCTATTCCTACAATATTCACAACTACACAAAGGGAGAAAAGTGAGAAGCAGCTGGCAAGTTAAGAGTCCCTGCCCCCACCATATAGCAATAAACTGGCACGACTTAGCATGACTCACGCTGCATATGCTTACTTGCACACAGGTTTCATTCTCCATAAAGACCAAGAGTTCTTTTGAGGTTGAGATTACATCTGACCATGAACTCCGATTCTCACTGATGCCTCTTCAGTATCCTAACTTTAGAGAGTGCTACAGAGGAATTTGACTCCACCTACTGGCCCACAGATCACCTTCCTTTCTGAACCTGGGGCAAGTCATCTGTCAGACTCTTCCAATCATCACTTGAGTCTGTTACATCAATCCAGAACTCATCCTAAGGTTGCAACCTGCCATCTCCACCCTCACCTTGCATTTCTTTCTTTTTGATTATCTTTATTTGTTGAATAGAGATAGCCAGAAATCGAGAGGGAAAGGGATGATAGAGACAGAGAGACACCTGCAGCCCTGTTTCACCACTAGCAAAGCTTTCCCCATGCAAGTGGGAGGCAGGGTCTCAAATACTGTAACATGTGCGTTCAACCAGGTGGCCCCCTTACCTTGCATTTCTAAGCAAGGTCAGTGAAAAAGACCTAGCTATACTAACTGGGCCACTGAAACAATGCTTCCAAAGCATTCTGATATAAGAATCCTACTCTTTCTTGTATAGCGAGGAGTGTGTGAGCTATCTCTTGAGCCCCCTCAATATTTCCTTTATTTATTCGCTTTTGTTGCCCTTGTTGTTTTATTGTTGTAGTTATTATTGTTGTTGTTATTGATGTGGTTGTTGTTGGACAGGACAGAGAGAAGTGGAGAGAGATGGGGAAGATGGGGAGAGAAAGATAAGACACCTGCAGACCTGCTTTACTACCTGTGAAGCGACTCTCCTGCAGGTGGGGAGTTGGGGTCTTGAACCCGGATCCTTATGCTGGTCCTTGTGCTTTGCGCCATTTATGTTTAACCCGCTGCGTTACCGCCTGACTCCCCCCTCAATATTTCTTAATGCAAGCTTACTTACGCACAGAGATTTTAGAAATTTGCTTTTTATACCCTAATATCACTAATGATGACATTAATAAAAAAAACAGTCCATTTAAAAGTTCCGGCTACCCCTCGAGAGAAATGCTGTTTAATCCAATTTTGAGTGCACTTCAGTGTAGTGGGGACCAGGTTCCAGCCTGCGTTGAGTGCATAGCAGTCAGTGCAAGCACACTATCCAGGTGAGCTATTCGCTGGCCCAAGTTTGAAATTTTTATGTGATCAAAGCTACTGTATTTCATTAGTGTTTATTTCTTGGTTTCTTTATAAAACGCAGGAAGATAGCATTTCTCTATGCAAAGGTCAGAAAAAATACTGAATACTGTTACTACTAGTGCTGGCCAAATAGCTCACTTGGATAATGTGCTGCTTTGCCTACCATAAGCATGGTGCAGGTTCAAGGCTGGACCCCACTACACTGAAGGAAGCTTCAGACTAGAGAGAGAGAGAAAGAGAGAGGGCACAGCTGATAGAGCATGAGTAATAATGCATAAGGACTTCATGGTCTATGCTTCAGGGTGAAGATATATAATTGGTGAAGCAATGCTTCAGGTCTCCTTCTGTTTCTATCCACAACAAAATGAAGAGCTCCTACCAGCACCACCACCACCACAACAAAAACCACTAAGACTGTTACTTTTTTTTTTTGGTCACAGACCTTCCCTATTTGGAGCTTTTCCCAGATAGTTTACCTCAGCACTGCAGTACCCCATGTAGTTAGTGTGCCCCTCAACCTGGATCACATGCACAGGAAAGGCACCCTCTTGGGTGAGCTATCTTGCTGGTCGTATGTTGTTAGTTTTTAATAGTATTTCTTTAAAACATATTTCATTCCTTACTTTGATGTGTGAGGAATAATTTAAATTGATTTTCCTTCCAAGCAGCTGTTCAACTAGCTAGTACCATCTGCTCAATAATACTTATCCCTCCCCACTCAGTAGAGTAATTCTGGAGTCCTAAACTGTACTCCTCTGAAGAAAAAAATACAATGCTATTGGTTCAAGAAACAATCAGACATTTTCAATAAGCATGTGGAAAAATACCCAATTTCACTCAAAGCAAAAGAAATTAAAACACGACTTTCTCCCCCATTTGCTTGGCAAACACAAATGTTCAATACCCAGAACTTATGGGACAAAAGGCATGTGACAGAACTGCCAAAGTGCCCCCCCCCGCCGAGAGACTGAACCACTTTACACTAAGTGTAACACCCACTGGCCCAGCCTTGACCACAGAGCACATTATCAAATCTTCTGACACGTGCTACTAAGGTAAGTGGGAGAAAAGGAAAATTACTAACATTTCAATGCTCATATCTTATACAATGCATACAAATGAGTATATGAGTATATTTTAGTCTATTTGTGAGATGTGTTTTCTTTCCTCTGAACTGTTCAGCTCTAGCTTATGGTGGTACGGGGGATTGAACCTGGCACTTTGGAGCCTCAGGCATGAGAGTCTGTTTGCAAAACCATCATGCTGTCTACCCTCCACCCTTGAAGTGGTTTTTAAACCCTCATTCCTTGACCTGCATATGCTATAGCATTCTCTCATTGATTGCTACTTGCATTTTTGAGGATCTTCTGCTATCAAATTGTCCCATACAATATTATGTTTTTGCACTGGAGATTTTACTGCCTTAACTTTCTTTTCTTTAAAAATTTTATTTTTCTCCCTTTTTTTGCTCTTGTTGTTTGTCGATCATCATTATTATTATTGTTGTCATTGCTGTCGTTGCTGCTGGATAGGACAAAGAGAAATAGAGGAGGGGAAGATAGAGAGGGGTAGAGAAAGACAGACACACCTGTAGACCCTCTTCACCGCCTATGAAGCGAACCCCCTGCAGGTGGGGAGGATCTGATCCTGGTGATGGTCCATGGACTTTCCACCATGTGCGCTTAACCCGCTGCATCACCACCTGGCTCCCTGCCTAACTTTCAATGCTTGTTTCTCTCCTAAGGGAATCAGTTTTTGGCTTCTTGGACACTGATAGAAGAAAGTCTTAGACTTTTTTTTTTTTTTTTTTAAAGTCATGCTATAATCCCTGTATTTAAAAAAAAAAAAAAACCCATAAAACCAACAAAATGTCTTGTAATTTTTCAAATGTTAACACATTTACTTTAGCCACTTTGTGAAACATGAGAAAAATAATGTGTAGTATCTTTTCTGTTTTTCTCATTTGTGTAAATGTACTTATTGTCTATTCTGTTGATTTAAATTATTTTTCTAGATAGGTACTTGGAATATTTAAGTTTTTATATTTTTGTCCCTTTCTGTCCTAATGTTGAGTTACCAGGAGGGATTAGCCCAGTGATTATATAAAGTCTCTCTACATTTTGCCTCCTATGGAGGCCTTCAGAATGCATCTTTATATAAAGAATCAAAATGTAACCAGGATACTGAAAGTCAGTATATGAATGGTGAAATTGTTCCATATCCTATCTCATGCCATTCTTGCTAGATGTCCTGGTATATTTTACTGAAGAGCAACTCATCCAGCATCTATAAGATTTTTGAGGTGTACAATTAAGTTGGCATGATAATTCCTGACCCTTACCTACCCTATGACTTCAAAAAAGGTTTTCTCTTGAACTAGGCATGTGAAAAGAAGCAGTGGATTCTGGGACCCTATTCAGGGAGTCCCGAGATTCCCAAACAGACACGATGGACCTAGACCTTGAATAAATCCCTTTCTCCAATGTTACCAGTCATCTCTATCTGGAACCACAAAACAGACCCCTTTGTGGGCCCCTCCCCATAAGACCTTGCCCTCAACTTGGATCAACAACGGTAGAGAATGTTCCATCTTCCGAAGGTAGGATGGACAACATACTCTATGCTACACCTGAGGAAGTTGGGTCGATATTGGGGCAGCTTGGAGTGTTCCTACTCATGACCACAGAATGTGAGCTCAGATCTACAGGGATGCAGAGGTCACATAGACTCCTAAGCTGAATATGGGCCTCAGATCACATCAAATAGATGGGGTTTACAGTCAACAATATTTGTACCCCTTTCCCATATTTGGGAGCTATTCTCTTCCCTGATCCAGTTTCTGGTCCTTTTTCTAGCCATGACATCATCTCCCCAGACAATAACTAGGATCCACCCACTTATCAGATTTCAGGCTGGGGGGGGAACAAACTAGTATAGCCGCAGGCCCTTTGGAATATAACTATAATATGCCTACTAGCTATCTACAGAATGGAGGACCCCCCAACTCTTCATCTGCACTGTTCCAGCCTTTAGGTTCATGATTGTTCAACAATTTGTTTGGCTTTATATGTCAACTCTCTTCAACTACCAGGTTCCAGAAGCTAGCATGATGCCGACCAGACTTCCCTGGATAGACAGCCCCACCAATAATGTGTCTTGGAGCTCCATTTCCCCGGAGCCCTGCCTCACTAGGGGAAGAGAGAGGCAGGCTGGGAGACTGGATGGACCTGTCAATGCCCATGTTCAGCAGGGAAGCAATTACAGAAGCCAGACCATCTACCTTCTGCATCCCACAATGACCTTGGGTCCATACTCCCAGAAAGTTAAGGAACAAGAAAGCTATCAGGAGAGGGGATGGGATACAGAGTTCTGGTGGAGGTAATTGTGTGGAGTTGTACCCCACTTACCCTGCGGTTTTGTCAATGTTTCCTTTTTATTACAAAAAAAAAAAAAAAGCAGTAGATTTTACTGACATCTGAAGGCATTTTTGTTATTGTTTATTTTTATTTCCCCTTTTGTTGCCCTTATTTTTTTATTGCTGTTGTCATTGTTAGGACAGAGAGAAATGGAGAGAAGAACGGAAGATAGAAAGATAGACACCTGCAGACCTGCATCACCACTTGTGAAGTGACTCCCCTGCAGGTAGGGAGCCAGGATTCATACACTGGTTTTTGTACTTCACGCCACGTGCGTTTAACCTGCTGTGCCTGACTTCCCTGTAATTTTTACTTAACTACATGAGTTGTCTTTTATACTGCTTTTTCTTAGTGCATTTCTTAATATTTTTTAAAGTTTCATGAAAAGCATGCTCAATTTATTGAAATCCATAGCCATGTAATTCTTGTAATATGTTGATTCAGTATTTTATAAGTGAAGTTGTATGTATTTTCAGAGTATTTTTGTATGTACTGTAAGATACCTTTTCAAAGAGAAAAGTTTGAAACCTTAAAAAAAAAAAAAAAAGAAAGAAAGCCCCACACCTATGGACATCTAATCTTTGACAAAGGTGCCCAGACAATTAAATGGGGAAAGCAGAGTCTCTTCAACAAATGGTGTTGGAAAAAATGGGTTGAAACACGCAGAAGAATGAAACTGAACCACTCTATTTCACCAAATACAAAAGTAAATTCCAAGTGGGTGAGGACTTGGATGTTAGACAAAAAACTATCAGATACTTTGAGGAAAATATTGGCAGAATTCTTTTCTGCAAAATTTTAAAGACAACTTCAATGAAATGAATCCAATTACAAAGAGGGAAGTATAAACCAATGGGGACTACATCAAATTAAAAAGCTCCTGCACAGCAAAAGAAACCACTACCCAAACCAAGAGACCCCTCACAGAATGGGAAAAGATCTTTACAGGCCATATATCAGATAAGAGTTTAATAACCAACATATATAAAGAGCTTGCCAAACTCAACAACAACAAGAAAAAAAAAATAACCCCATCTAAAAATGAGGAGAGGACATGGAAAGAATATTCACCACAGAAGAGATCCAAAACTCCAAGAAACACATGAAAAAATGCTCCAAGTCTCTGAATGTCAGAGAAATGCAAATAAAGACAACAACAAGATACCACTTCACTCCTGTGAGAATGTCATACATCAGAAAAGGTAACAGCAGCAAATGCTGGAGAGGGTATGGGGTCAAAGGAACCCTTCTGCACTGCTGGTGAGAATGTCAACCTCTGTGGAGAACAATCTGGAGAACACTCAGAAGGCTAGAAATGGACCTACTCTCTGATCCTGCAATTCCTCTCCTGGGGATATATCCTAAGGAACCCAACACACCCATCCAAAAAGATCTGTGTACACATATGTTCTTGGCAGCACAATTTGTAATAGCCAAAACCTGGAAGCAACCCAGGCGTCCAACAACAGATGAGTGGCTGAGCAAATTCTGGTATATATATACAATGGAATACTACTCAGCTGTAAAAAAATGGTGACTTCACCGTTTTCAGCCGATCTTTTCAAGGATGGACCTTGAAAAATTCATGTTAAGTGAAATAAGTCAGAAACAGAAGGATGAGTATGGGATGATCGCACTCTCAGTCAGAAGTTGAAAAACAAGATCAGAAAAGAAAACACAAGTAGAACCTGAACTGGAATTGGCATATTGCACCAAAGTAAAAGTCTCTAGGGTGGGGGGTGAGGGGGAGAATACAAGTCCAAAAGGGATGACAGAGGACCTAGTGGGGGTTGTACTGTTATATAAAAAACTGGGAAATGTACAACCTATCGTATTTACTGTTGAATGTAAAACATTAATTCCCCAATAAAGAAATAAAAAAAAATAGAAAGCAAAATAAAAGTGAGCATTAAGTAAGGCACTATTTATTAGTCTCATAAATGACCTTTTCAGGCTAGTTAACAATGTGACAAGTAAGACAAACAAAACAGAAGCCTAAGGAAAGTAACAAATGAAGTATTTACCTTTAGAGTCAGCATTTGGGAACAGCCTGTTCCATGGCACCTTATTTTTGTGTGGAAGAGAAAGCAGATAGTTTCTAGCTTTTAGATTTATTATACAGTTCAGGTCTTCCTGTGATGGGGATCCAAGAATACCTATCAGATAAAATGGTAAGCTGTTCAGAGTTAGTTCCAGGGCAAACAAGTCCCATGGCAGCAGCTGGTGGGCAGAAGGACCCAGGTCATCAATATTTCCAACCACCTCCCAGTACTTTTTTTTTTAATATTTATTTATTTATTCCCTTTTGTTGCCCTTGTTGTTTTATTTTTGTAGATGTCGTTGTTGTTGGATAGGACAGAGAGAAATGGAGAGAGGAGGGGAAGACAGAGAGCGGAAGAGAAAGATAGACACCTGCAGACCTGCTTCACCACTTGTGAAGCAATTCCCCTGCAGGTGGGGAGCCAGGGGCTTGAACCGGGATCCTTATGCCAGTCCTTGTGCTTTGTGCCATGTGCACTTAACCCACTGTGCTACCACCTGGCTCCCCACCTCCCAATACTTACCTTTGTAAGCTAACAATTTATTAGAAGGGTTAACATTTTAAATCAAGGAAGATTGAAAATTCATGTCTACCAAAGCTTTAAGAGTTGTCATACAGAGGACAGAGGACCTAGTGGGGTTTGTATTGTTATATGGAAAACTGGGAAATGTTATGCATGTACAAACTATTCTATTTACTGTCAAATGTAAAACATTAATTCCCCAATAAAGAAACAAACAAAAAAAAGTTGTCATAAAGGAGGCCAGGTGGTGGTGCACCCAGCTGAGTATACACATTGCCATAGACAAGGACCAGGTTCAAGCCTCTGCTCCCCATCTGCAGAGGGGATACTTCATGAGTTATGAAACAGGTGTATAGGTGTCTGTCTTTCTGTCTCCTTATGTCCTCCTCCCCTCTCAATTTCTCTGTTCTGTCAAACAACAGAAAAAAGAAAGAATGGCTGCTGGAAGCAGTGGATTGCTAATGTTGGCACAAAGCACCAGCAACAACCTTGGTAGCAGTTAAAAAAAAAAAGGAAGAAAAAAATTGTGTGGTCTCTTAATCTAATGAAATGACTCTGATTAAACTATGGGTAGGTAAGACTGAGTCAATCTAGCCCCCAGAGTTTTTGGGACCTTACCCAGAATGTGGTTCAGTTGGTCGAGATAATGTTTTCCTGGGAAGATGGGTCTGTTGGAGAGCATCTCTGCCAGAATGCAGCCTACGGACCAAATATCAATGGACTTGGTATAGCCCTGCCACAGAAAGGGAGAAAAGACTGAAAATAATATCTAATAGGATGCAACACAGTGAGATCTTTCTACATGACAGGTGCAAAGTTGGCAGATATTTTGACTATTCCCTTGTCTTTATAATCTATAAATAAACGAAGATGAAGAAGTAATAATTTGTCTTTATGTAAGATAATTATTTTAAAAAAATTAAATTTTAATAAGAGACAGGACCCCCCCCCCCCAATTACTTAGTTATGGCTTATGATGGTGGTAGGGATTGAACCTGGGACCTTAGAATCTCAGGCATAAAGATATTTTGCAGAACCATTATGCTGCCTGCCCAGCCTACATATAAGACTTGAAAAAGTTATTTTTCATAGAGAGAAACGGAGAAGGCAAGGCAGTCTAAGGGCTATGGCAGGATATCAAGAGTTGGTGAAGTGTGGGGCATATAGGTCTCAGTATGTCCTCCACTCACCAATGACATTTGAAATCTTCCAATCACTTTTTTTAATGAATGCATTGTTAGAAGTAACATTCTCAGGCCAGAGAGGCTGTGAATAAAGAGGAATTCACATGCAAGTTTTCACTATATTTAACTCTGTAATAAGGGAATACTTAGTACATCCCAGAACACAGAGGTCACCTTCGCTGGCTACTTATCCCCAGGGAGGTGACAGAAAAGGTGAATAATGGAGATGTGTCAAGCTGAAATAAGGACTGCAGAAGCATGAAGCCACTAGGGTAAAAAACACACTGATAGCTCTTCCTTACAATCAGAGGCACTAACACATGGTCTGGCATGACTGTCACATAGCTAGAACAAAGAAGCTGCTGTGTGGGATTATTTGTAACAGAATTGTAAGAAAATCAACACAAATTTTCTTCTTTGAAGCATCTGTCACATCAAATCCTTTTGCACGATAAATTTTGTCTTTTATAATTAAACTGAACAAATGTGATATCAAGAACAATTAACTGCTTTAAACAAATTCTATTTCTCCATAAAAGCAATCTACTCCTAGAGAATAAAGAGAACATAGTCTACAGACTCATTCAACTTGTCCTTTTCTATACTTTTTGGTTTTTTCTTTTTCAGCCTACAGATTTATTGTTGGGGCTCAGTGCCTGCCCTACAAAAAACAGCAGTGGGTGCGCTGGCAGTCATTTCCCCCCATTGTTGTTGTTGTTACTGGTGTTGCTGCTACTGTTGTTGGACAGGACAGAAATTGAGGAGGGGAAGACAAGAGAGGGGGAGAGAAAGATAGACACCTGCAGATCTGCTTCACCACCCATGAAGTGTCACCCTTGCAGTTGGGGAGCCAGGGGCTCGAACTGGGATCCTTGGCACCAAGTGCACTTAAACAAGTGCAGCCCCCAACTTGTCCCTTTCGATTCCATTAAGCTTCTCAGACTATTTCTGGTTCCTGAGCCTGAGATGTAAGGTTCAATGTTTATTTTTATTGCTTTTCTTCATGTATCTTAATATTACATTACATTAGATAGAACTGAATTGAAATATGAGATACAGGAGGTATGACAGGCCCCCATAACTCCCCAAATTTGAATAGCTTATTATATAATATTTGTTGTTGAGCCTCAAGCCAGCCCCCCCTTCCCCGCTCCATCCTCCATTGCTGATACTATGGTCTATTTACATAATCGTTTTGCCTGAGACCCACCCTGCCTGCAGGGTATTAATTAATCCCACCGGTTAAAACCTTCGCAACAGTTGCTATGGAAGCTTTCTACCTTCCTGCTCTTTCCTTTTCTCCACCCCCTTTCCTAGCCATGTCCTTTTCCGACTTGCCACTTCTGGTTCTGAATATATAAAAGTGTTGCCTCTGATCAGTAAAGACACACTGCATTCCCGCTCTTCCCGTGTCACTGAGTAAGCAGCAGCCCAGGTTGGCTCTGGTCGAGTTCTCTCCAACCCAGAGAGCATGTGCCCAGGAAGAAACACCCTCATGCTAGCCTGGTAATCTGTAAGTGATATATTAAAAACACTGAATCTCAATTTCCTACTGGTCTCATAACCTAACAAAGATGTCAGATTCCACTTTTTCTTTCTTTAATAAAAAAAAAAACCCAGCTAGAGAGTGAGAGACACAGAGGCAGAGAGAAAGGAACTTCACTGCCTGTGAAGGTTCCCTTTTGCAAGCTGTTCCCATGTGGTGGTTAGGGGTTTGAACCTAGGTTCCCTCTCACCCATGGTAAAGTATGTGTTCTGCTAGGTGAACTACCTCCAGCTTGTTTTTTTAAATCTTCATTATTATTTATTGTTACCTTATAAAGACAGCTAGAAACTGAGAGGGGATGGGGTGACAGGGAGAGAGGGAGAGAGAGGGGGGGGGGGAGAGATGGAGAGATACCTGCAACACTGCTTCATCACTCGTGAAGCTTCCCCATGCAGGTGGAGACTGGGAGCTTGAACCTAGATTCTTGTGTACTGTAACATGTGCATTCAACCAGCTGTGCCACCACCTGGCACCCTAATTTTAATTTTGTATAAGATGAAGCAGAGAGGGAAAGAGACAACAGAGCACTGCTCTGCCATTTTTTATAATTTCCCATATCTTTCTTATTATATGGTGTCAGGGATCAAGTCCAAGGCCTCACATCTGTACTGCACATCTTCTACCACTAAAGTCAGCTCCCTAGCTCCTTTATTCCATCATTTATGATTAAGACACAGACCCTGGGGGCTGGGCAGTGGTACACCCAGTTGAGTGCCCACATTATCAAGCTCAAGGACTGGGATTCGAGCCCCTGACCCCCACCTGCAGGGGGAAAATACCGTAAGTGGTGAAGCAGAGCTGCAAATGTTCCTTTCTTTCTCCCAAATTCCACCTCACCTCTCAATTTCTCTATCTGTGCTTATTTCTTTATATATTAAAAAAAAAAAAAAAAGGGAGTCGGGCTGTAGCGCAGCGGGTTAAGCGCAGGTGGCGCAAAGCACAAGGACCAGCATTAGGATCCTGGTTCGAACCCCGGCTCCCCACTTGCAGGGGAGTCGCCTCACAGGTGGTAAAGCAGGTCTGCAGGTGTCTATCTTTCTCTCCTCCTCTCTGTCTTCCCCTCCTCTCTCCATTTCTCTCTGTCCTATCCAACAACGACAACAACAATAATAACTACAACAATAAAACAACAAGGGCAACAAAAGGGAATAAATAAATAAAATAAATATTAAAAAAAAAAAAAAGACACAGACCTTGTCAGAATTTGCCTAGAGCTTGGATGCAATCTGCACAGCTATGAAACATAGCAAAACACATGTGATTTTGAAACAGAATTGTGATACAATTTTGAAAATTCATTACCAGTTCAAATCTTTCCACACATGCTTTCTTCAAATTACATTTTAACTGAAGAAGCATTTTGCATTATTAGATAAATCTGACCTTTACAGAAGAAAGCCGATCCATGTTTACAGAAATATATAATACCAGATAATGTCAAACACAGTCCTAGACTGCACCTAGAAGTGGCAACGACAAGGAGGACTTCAGGAGACTTAAGTAAGGAGTTGGATCTATCTAGAGCACTGTGTTAACAATGACTAGAGAAGTACCTCCACCAATATGTAATACCTGAGTACGACTCCAGCTGAGCAAGAAAAGCAAAGCAGGCCCCAAAGGTTTAACGTTGAAAAGATTAAAACAGCATCTTAGTTTTTTTTTTATTTTCCATTTTGTTGCCCTTGTTTTTAATTGTTTTTGTAGTTATTGTTGTCTTGATGCCATCATTGTTGGACAGGACAGAGAAATGGAGAGACAGAGAGGGGGAGATAAAGATAAGACACCTGAGCTGCAGACCTGCTTCACTGCCTGTGAAGCAACTCCCCTGCATGTGGGGAGCTGGGGGCTCGAACCAGAACCCTTACGCCGGTCCTTCCGCTTTGTGCTACGTGCGCTTAATCTGCTGTGCTACCGCCCAACTCCCGACCTTAGTTTTGGCCAGACATAGGTTAGTCATTCTTCAACCCAGATGGAAACAGGAAACAGGTTTACCTCAACATACGTCCTGAGTTCATTGACAGTTTTATTTTTATGCCAATTTGGCTCTTTTTTTTTTTTTTAAGATTTTTGTTTATTTACTAATGAGAAAGATAGGAGAGAGAAAGAACCAGACATCGTTCTAATACATGTGCTGCCGGGGATTGAACTCAGGACTTCATGTCTGGGAGTCCAGTACTTTATCCACAGCGCCACCTCCCAGACCACCTAATCTGGTTCTTACCTTGGAATTTAACATAATTTCTGGAGCCCTGTACCAACGTGTGGCTACATATTCAGTCAAGAACCCTGTGTGATCATGGTCTGGATCTGCAACACGGGCCAAGCCAAAGTCACAGATCTAGGAGAGAGAAAAAAAAAGTAACATTTCTTAGAGATTTTAATTTAATATTAAAGCATCAGAAAAATTAAAAAAAAAAAAAGACAACAGCAATAATAATGGCAGTAAATAATCACTAACATTACTGTGCAGCAGGTATTTTGCGGATAATTTTTCCAATTCAACATTTAATCCCCATAACAACCTGAAAGGCAGCAATGACAAGCTACCTGTCAAGAGATCAGGAACAGGCTGGAGGAGTCTTTAGAGGATATACTGTCTGTTTTTGTTACCATGGTTCTCTTCGAGGATTTGTGTCAACACGATTCCACGCTCCTGGTAGCCTTTTTTGCTTTCTTTCCACCCTCCCCTGCTCCTTCCCCCATAGCATCACAGACTAGCTAGGTCCAGACACAGCTTTTCAGGGTCAAGTGAGTCAATAAAACAAATGGAGTGGGAGAGGAGATAGGATATAATAAATTCACAAATTAGTATGACCAAATATTAAAGTTTAACGTCTCCACATTTCTCTGTACTACAGACTAAAAGACAGCTGTATTTTGAGGTCTTAAAGTCAGGGATAAATGGTGGGTACAGTATTTTTTTTTTTAATTTATTCCCTTTTGTTACCTTTGTTTTTTTTTATGTAGTTATTATTATTGTTGTTACTGATGTCATCATCGTTGGATAGGACAGAGAGAAAAGGAGAGAGAAAGGGAAGACAGAGAGGGGAGAGAAAGGTAGACACCTGCAGACCGGCTTCACCACTTGTGAAGCGACTCCCCTGCAGGTGGGGAGCTGGGGGCTCAAACCGGGATCCTTACACCAGTCCTTGCGCTTTGCGCCATGTGCACTTAACCTGCTGTGCTACCACCCTACTCCCGGTGTGGACAGTATTTTAAATCACAACTTAGGAACACTTTTATGAAGCCAGGCAGTAAAACATCTGGAAGAGTGCACGTTATATGTATAAGGACCGGGGGGGGGGGGGGGGGGGGTTTGAAGGCCCTTGTCTCCACCTGCATGAATAGGGGAGCAGTGCTACAATGTATCTCTCCTATTTCTCTCTCCCCTCTATCATAAAGAAAAGAGGAAGATATAATTTAAAAATAGTTGTTGTCGGGGGTTGGGCTGTAGTGCAGCTGGTAAAACGCACATGGTGCAAAGTGCAAGGATTGGCTCAAGTATCCTGGTTCAAGCTCCCATCTCCCCATCTGCAGAGGGTCCCTTCAGAAGTGGTGAAGCAGGTCTGCAGGTGTCTATCTTTCCCCCCTCTCCATTTCTCTGTCCTATCCAACAATGACTGGCTCAAGTATCCCGGGGTTCAAGCTCCCAGCTCCCCACCTGCAGAGGGTCTCTTCACAAGTGAAGCAGGTCTGCAGGTGTCTTTCTTTCCCCCTCTCCATTTCTCTGTCCTATCCAACAACGATGACAGCAATAACAACAACAATAAACAAGGGCAACAAAAGGGGGAAAATGGCCTCTAGGAGCAGTGGATTCGTAGTGCAGGCACTGAGACCCAGCAATAACCCTGGAGGCAAAATAAAATATCAATGATACTCAATAGAACTCCATTCTTTTCTAGGAAAACAGACAAGTAGAATATTGAAAATAAAAGAAAGAAAAACAAGGGCCAGGTGGTTGAGCATATATGTTACAATGTACAATGACCTGGATTTAAGCCCCAGTCCCTACTTGCAGAGGGGAAGCTTCTTGAGTGGTGAAGCAGTGTGTATACATTTATTTTCTTACCAGAGCACTGCTCAGCTCTGGTTTATGGTGGTGCTGGGGATTGAACTGGGATCTCAGAACCTCAGGCAAGAAAGTCCTTTGCATAAGCATTATGCTAGGTCTCCAGCCCATGAAGCAGTGCTCTGTCTCTCTCTCTCTTGATTTCTCAGTCTCTTATCTAGTAAATAATTAAAATGTTAGAAAGAAGTCCCAAAGACACTTTTCACTTATTTTCCAGAGCCGCTTTTCCAGTCACGGCACAACAGATGTGTATGTTGGCATCCTAGCAACATTCTGGAACTCCTCCCAGGATTTCTGTGAGTCTGGTAGAACAGAGAAGCCCCAGACTGGTAGAGACCACCTCCCCATGGAAGATCCATTAAGAACACGCTGCTTTATATCTTAACTCTTTTTCAGTCACCAGGTTCCAGATAAATACCATGATGCCAACTGGATTTCCTTGGGCAGACAACCCCACCAATGTGTCCTGGAGTCCTGCTTCCCAGAGCCCCTTCAGACTAGGGAAAGAGTATGGAACGACCTGTCAACACCCATGTTCAGTGGGGAAATAATTACAAAAGCCAGACCTTCCACCTCTGCACCCCATAATGATCCTGGGTCCATACTCCCAGAGGGGTAAAGAATAGGAAAGCTGGGGGCCAGGTGGTAGCACAGTGGGTTAAGTGCATATGGCAAGAAGCACAAGGACCGGCATCAGGATCCTGGTTCCAGCCCCCTGCTCCCCACCTGCAGGGGAGTTGCTTCACAGGCGGCGAAGCAGGTCTATAGGGGTCTATCTTTCTCTCTCCCTCTCTGTCCTCCACTCCTCTCTCCATTTCTCTTGGTCTGATCCAACAGCAACAAGGCAACAAAAGGGTAAAAAAATAAAGCTACCAATAGCAGTGGATTCCTGGTGTAGACACTAAGCCCCAGCAATAACCCTGGAGGCAAAAAAAAAAAAAAAAGAATAGAAACACTATAAAGGGAGAAGATGGGATTCAGAGTTGTAGTGGTAGGAATTGTGTGGAATTGTACCCCTCTTACCCTATGGTCTTATCAGTGTTTCCATTTTATAAATAAAAAATATTAAAAACAAAAACATATTACCAGAATCTCAAACAGGGTCTGTAAACCCGTGTTTCTGTGGCCCTGAAAAACAGCGAGAGAGCCCTTGAATAGTCCTGAGAAGGAAATGTATGCTAGATCTCAGGGTTTCAGATAATAATGCAAGGCCAGTTTGTGGAAACTAAAAAGAAGGAATACTACTGTCAGCCATGAGTGGTTATTGTCTGGGGAGATGATGTCATGGCTAGAAAAAGGACCAGAAAGCTGGATCAGGGAAGAGAATAGTTCCCAAATATGGGAAAGGGGTACAAATATTGTTGACTGTAAACCCCATCTATTTGATGTGATCTGAGGCCCATATTCAGCTTAGGAGTCTATGTGACCTCTGCATCCTTGTAGATCTGAGCTCACATTCTGTGGTCATCATTAGGAACATTCCAAGCTGCCCCATTATTGACCCATCTTCCTCAGGTGTAGCATAGAGTATGTTGTCCATTCTACCTTCAGAAGATGGAACATTCTCTACCGTTGTTGATCCAAGTTGAGGGCAAGGTCTTATGGGGAGGGGCCCACAAAGGGGTCTGTTTTGTGGTTCCTGATAGAGATGACCGGTAACAATGGAGAGAGGGATTTATTTGAGGTCTAGGCCCAAGATGGAACTTTTTAAAGAAAATCACTGAGACACAAATAAGTGTGAGAGTCCCTAACTCAGCTTCATCCATTTGTGCCCCACCCCTTTCATGCCATGTGGAAAGCACATGAATTTCATTCAGAGAATTTTAAGAGGTCATAGAACCCAATACACTGTATGTAATGTAGGAAGTTCTGTTATGAATTTCTCATGGGATGTTACCATCCTTGTTTTGAATACATAATGATAGTTGATACCTTAGCCACCTGATGACAGAACCAACATAGCCTTTATTAGACAGTCCCACCAGGTTCTCCATGGTCTATTTCCAACCAACTTCTTCAACTCAACTGAATGCCAATGACTCAGTACCCTCATTCCATGCTGCAGACACAAAGACCAGATTCCAGTATATGCACTACTCTTTCGTTTCTTTGATCTACTGTTCTGATACCCTGTGTCCAACAGAGCCACTAGCCTACTAACAGCCACGTCCACTCTTATGGGCATTGAAACTACCTTTTCCTGACACCTCTCAGAGCCCCAGGCAACACTATCTCGACACTCTACATTTGTACATCACTTCTCCCCTAATATCTCCAAGCAGACAGTATTACAGTTACTAACGGTGTAGTGGATTGCTGACCTAGCAGTTCTTAGATCTGAGGCACTCACCTCCTTTACCAGCTATACCTTACAGAGCTTCTCACAGGAGTGTCTATTGCAGTGAAATGTGGGAATCATCACTGCTATGTACCTACTGTCAGCTTTAATATCAGCTTCACTGAGATATGACTTACATCCCATACAATCTGTTCATTTAAAACATACAATTCAATGTTTTTGGTATTACAACCAGAGTGATACAGTCATCACCACTCTCTGATAACCGTGAGTATATTCTGCCCATACACAACTCTGGACATTTAACACCAGAACTGTATACTATGTGATACTTATGATTGTTTTTTTTTTTTTTTTTACATGTCTGCAAGATTTATCCATGTTGTAGTACACAGCAGCACACAACGCAAGAATTGGAATAAGGATCCTAGTTCGAGCCCCTGGCTCCCCACCTGCAGGGAGTCACTTTACAGGTGGTGAAGCAGGTCTGCAGGTGTCTTTCTCTGCCCTCCTCTCTCAATTTCTCTCTGTACTATCCAACAACACCAATAACAATAATAACCACAACAACAATAAAACAACAAAGGCAACAAAAATAGGGGAAAATAAAATTCAGGGAGTCAGGCAGTAGTGCAGTGGGTTAAGCGCATGTAGCGCAAAGCAAAGTAGCGCAAAGCAAAAGGACTGGGCTATCGAGCCCCTGGCTCCCCACCTACAGGGAAGTCGCTTCACAAGTAGTGAAGCAGGTCTGCAGGTGTCTATCTTTCTCTCCCCCTCTATCTTCCCCATCTCTCTGGATTTCCCTTCTGTCCTATCCAACAATGACATCAATAACAACAATAATAACTACAAAAACAATAAAAAATAGCAAGGGTAACAAAAGGGAAAAATAATATATATTAAAAAAAATAAAATTCAGATCTTTACAAATGATAAGGTATATATATTCTCTGGGGTTGGGCAGTAGCATACTTGATTGGTTGTACACACTACCATGCCCAAAGACCTTTTTCAAACCCACAGTCCCCACTTGCAGGAAGGAAGCATTATGAGTGAGTGGTTAAGCAGTGCTGCAAGTCTCTTTTTATCTCTCTACTTCCTCCTCCTCTTGATTTCTGTCCTATCAAATAAAAATATAAATGAAGGGGGGGGGGAACGGCCACCAGGAGCTGTGGGTTCAGAGTACAGGTGAGGAGCCCCAGCGATAAACCTGATGGCAAAAAAAAAAAAAAAGGTGTGCCCTACCAGGTGGGACTATTAAAAATAGTCTATATAGTTAAAGGGGTGGGGAGGGGAGGAGGCACGATAGGCAGAGAGAAAATAGCAAAGCACTCCTCCCTGTATTATTAGGATTTCTTTGGTGTAGTCCACTGAATTCCCATATGGTGCCTGGAATCAAATTCAAGGCCTTAGTAAGGCATGCACTATACCTGTTAAGTAACCTCCTGTCTCTGAAGTGAAGCCTCTCTTTTGTTACTCCTTGTATTCTCAGTAAGGACTTCAATTTGGAATTTTACTCAGGGCATTCCAAAGGTTGCAAACCAGCTGCTCTGAATTCTTTCTGAATGTAACTATCCAATTATCCCACCATTTTCTGTTCAAAAGACTGTTCTTTCCTCAATTATCTTAGCACTCCTATTGAAAAAGCCTACCTTTGGGGCAGGGGTAGGTAGTATAATAGTTATGCAAAAAGACTCTCATGCCTGAGGCTCCAAATTCCTAGGTTCAATCCTCTGCACCACCATAAGCCAGAGCTGAACAGTGCTCTGGTATATGTGTGTGTGTATGTATATATATATCTGCAATTTTTAAAGCTATTTATTTACTTATTATTGAATAGAGACAAAGAAGAATTGAGAGAGATGGGAAGGTAGAAAGGGAGAGAGACAGAGCGACACCTGCAGCCCTGCTTCATCACTCGTGAAGCTTTCCCCCTGCAGGTGAGGATCAGGGGATTGAACCTGGGTCCTCACACACTGTAATGTGAGCACCTAACCAGGTCCCTACTAATGTGCCTGGTCCCTACTGTAATTTTTTTTTTTTTTAATTTTTGACATGATGCTCAAGTCTCTGCTTTGACCTATGCCCCTACATTCTTTAATATCACTCTCTCCCAATTATAACAGCTAAGTTTTGAAACCAGGAAGTATGAGTCACTTGGCTTTATTCTGAAGTTTTGATTATTCTGAGTCTCTAATTTCTTTCTATATGCATCTCAAAATTGGCCTTTCAATTTCTTTTTTAAAATCACATAGGGTTGTGATAAGGTCTGTACTAAAGTCTGTAGATCAGTTTGGCAAGCACTTAAAAGTTTTTTTTTGTTTTAACTTTTTTTGACATAACTTTGGTTTGTAAGATTTATAAATGCTTTGCAAGGACAATTTTATACCTCTTCAAAATGTTAGTATACCACTCACTGTAAAGTCTCCCATCAGTCTATCATCACCACCCCAAGCCCTGTTTGGCAACCTCAGTTCTGCACCAACTCCAAAGGTTGGTGTTGATTTGACTTTGTTGATAGTTTTCCTTTGCTTTGTTTCTTTGTTACCCTTTATTTCCAAGAGAACACTCAGCATTTCCCCTTTACATTAAGTCCCTTTAATAATTCTTGCAGATCAAGCTCAGTAATGAGTGCATTTAACTGTTTATCTGGAAAGTCCTTTATCATTTTTCTAAACTTGAGTGGTAACCAAGATGGATAGAGTATTCTTGGGTGGAGGCCCATTCCATTAAAAACTTCCTGTTAATCCCTTCTGGCCATTGAGCTTTTATTTTCTCTGTTTTGCATGGCCTGGGCCTTTCAACGTGGGCAATTTCACTGTTACAGAGCAGAATTTTTAAATTTCAGGTAGACAAAGAGGGTGAGAGACTCTACAGCACTGTACTTTCAAGTGCTGCGGCTTACTGTGTTGCAAAGCAAGGCACACACCCTATTGCATAAGGTATCTTCCAATCTCTGCTTTTCTCATGTAGCTTTAGAAATTCTCTTACTTTTAATCTTTGCCATGCTGATGCTTATGTGCCTGGGTGACCACAGGTTTGGGTTTATTCTGTTTGGGAGTCTTGTAAGAGTTGCCTGAGAATCTATCCCCTTCTTCAGCCCAAGGAAATTCTCAGCTGTTACTTCTTCAAGTAAGAGTTCTTTCCCAGCAAGCCAGGTGTCCAACAACAGATGAGTGGCTGAGCAAGTTGTAGTATATATACACAATGGAATACTACTCAGCTGTAAAAAATGATGACTTCACTGTTTTCAGCTGATCTTGGATGGACCTTGAAAAATTCATGTTGAGTGAAATAAGTCAGAAACAGAAGGATGAATATGGGATGATCTCACTCTCAGGCCGAAGTTGAAAAACAAGATTAGAAAAGAAAACACAAGTAGAACCTGAAATGGAATTGGAGTATTACACCAAAGTAAAAGACTCTGGGGTGGGTGGGTGGGTGGGGAGAATACAGGTCCATGAAGGATGATGAATGACATAGTGGGGGTTGTATTGTTAAATGGGAATCTGGGGAATGTTATGCATGTACAAACTATTGTATTTACTGTTGAATGTAAAACATTAATTCCCCAATAAAGAAATAAATTATTTAAAAAAAAAAGACTGGGGTGGGTGGGTGGGGAGAATACAGGTCCAAGAAGGATTCAGAGGACCTAGTGGGGGTTGTATTGTTATATAGGAAACTGGGGAATGTTATGCATGTACAAACTACTGTACTTACTGTTGAATGTAAAACATTAATTCCCCAATAATAATAATTAAAAAAAAGTTCTTTCCCAGGAGTCAGGTGGTAGCGCACCGGGTTAAGCGCAAGTGGTGCAAAGTGCAAGGACCAGCATTAAAGATTTTGGTTCCCCACTCACAGGGGAGTGGCTGAAGCAGGCCTGCAGGTGTCTATCTGTCTCTGCCCTCTGTCTCCCCTTCTCTCTCCATTTCTCTCTGTCCTATCTAACAACGACATAACAACAACAATAATAACTACAACAATAGAACAATAAGGGCAACAAAAGGGAGTAAATAAAATAGTTGAAAAAATAATTCTTTCCCTTGGGCGGGGGTAGATAGCATAATGGTTATGCAGACTCTCTCTCATGCTTGAGGCTCCATAGTTCCAGTTTCAATCCCTGCATCACCATACACCAGTGCTCTGGTAAGAGGAAAAAAAAAAAAAAAAAGAATTCTTTCCCTTTCATTCTTCTTTCTCTTTTCTGCTGGCACTCCTATAATAGATGAATGTTGTCCAACAACTCTCATAATCCTCCTGGTATCTTCATTTGCTTTAGTCTTTTCTTAAATTTTTAAAAAAATATTTATTCCCTTTTGTTGCCCTTATTGTTTTATTGTAGTTATTGTTGTTGTTGTTGGAAAGGACAGAGAGAAATGGAGAGAGGAGGGGAAGACAGAGGGGAAGAGAAAGACAGACACCTGCAGACCTGCTTCACTGCCTGTGAAGGGACCCTCCTATAGGTGGGGAGGCGGAGGCTCAAACCGGGATCCTTACGCAGGTCCTTGCACTTTGTGCCATGTGCACTTAACCCGCTGTGCTACTGCCCGACTCCCTAGTCTTTACTTTTAAGTAGTTTTCTTTATCTTATCTATGAGTTAACCACTTGAACCTTTGGCTTATGCCTGCCTTTCTGCTGGTGGTCTCTTTAACTCTACTGAATCTGGGTGTTTCTCCCAACTGCTTAGTCCAGTAACATGGGCAATTTTCTGTCTTCTCCTATCTGGTGCACCAGGAGGACTTGTGCTGGTGGTGCATGTTTGAATCTGGAGAGTGATCAGAATCTGATGTTGCAAGTGCTCAATAACAACTAAGTTGTTGTTGTTTTGTGATGGTGTTGGTGTGTATGTGTAGGGGTGGTAGGTCTGATATGTAGCTGGTTTGATATGTAGCTGGTTTTGGTAGTGACATGCTATATACATCCTTGAGTTAGTGGGGAACAAAACCTGGTAGGCAAAGGGAGCATTCCTCCCTAAATCTGTCCCCAGGCTGTTACTATGAAAAATAAAATCTAATATAGCATTCACTACACTTATGACATGATTCTAAACACTTCTGCAACCTTTAATATCACATTTGCTGTCAACTTGAATGCATAAGACTGTGGTAGAATTGGGGTGCTGGGAGTTTGCTATAAATTGTCCTGAGGGCAGGGTAGATAGCATAATGGTTATACAAAGAAACTCTCATGCCTGAGGCTCTAAAGTCCCAGATTCAATCCTGTGCACCACCATAAGCCCATAAACCAGAGCTGAGCAGTGCTCTGGTGACAATAATAATAATAATAATAAAAATTTGAACTCATTTAAACTGCTTGCTATAATGCTCAGAGGATCAGCCAATCAAGAGGACTTTATGAAGCCAATGAGAGGCCATCTAAATACAAACATCTAAACTGTCCTGCTAAGCCAGATTAAAGTCCTGTTCATACCTTATGATCTTTCCCTGATTGTAGTGTGCTTTGTAGGGGAGATAATTTCTTGGGAGATGGAGTCATCCTGTGATTTCACTCTTTGGATGCTGCTGACCTTTTTGTCCTTTGTTGTGGAAGTCTGTTTTTTTTTTTTTTTTGACCAGAGCACTGCTCAGCTCTGGTTTAAGGTGGTCTGGGGGATTGAACCTGGGACTTTGGAGCCTCAGGCATGAGTCTGTATAACCATCTACTGCCACACCCCCAGTCTGTTTCTATACAGATTTTCCCCATGTAGTATGATTTTGCTGTTGATGTGAGGGGGAAAACACAGGTTTTCTCTATCTGGCTATCTTGGCCAGCACTGCCGCCTTAACATTAAGTCTTCCAAGTTATGAATCTGGGATATCTGCATTTATCTAAGCTTTCTAAGCCATATGCTTTTTCAGACAGGAAGATGGAGAGGGGGAAAGAGTATAGCAACAAAGCTTCCTCCTGTCTAGTGGAGGCCAGGTTCAAATCTATCTGAGTTGTGAGCATGGCAAAGCAGGTGCACTGCCCAGGTGAGATAATTGTTGTCCCTGGAAATATATTTAAAAGCTATGTATTCACAAGATAACTGAGTATGTGTCTAGGGTTCCCTTATTTACTGGAAATGCCATGAAAATAAAATGTTCTTCATAAAATTTATTATAGAAAAGGCTCAAGTAGTCATTTTTCTTTTCTTTTTTTAACTAGTGCACTGGTCTGCTCTTACAGTGGTACTGGAGATCAAACCTAGAAATTCTAGTGCCTTAGGCATCAAAGTCCACTGTGTTATATAGATGGCTGTGTCTCTCCAGCAAACAATGGCTTTTCAATTTATAAATAATGTATATAACCATATATATATATATATACACACACACATATGTATGTGTATCACAAACATACAAAGTAAATCTGTAAAAGTATTGAAAAATTGGAAGATATATCAATTTATTACAGTATTTACATTTTTATTTTTATTATTAGTTTATTTGTAAAATAAAAAACATCAACCAGACCATAGGATAAGAGAGGTACAATTCCACACAATTCCCACCCCCAGAACTCCATGTCCCATCCCCTCCCTTGAAAGCTTTTCTATTTTTTATCCCTCTGGGAGCATGGACCCAATGTCATTATGGGTTGTAGAAGGTGGAAGGTCTGGCTTCTATAATTGCATCTCCGTACAGTACATTTTGGAGAGTCAAATGTAATAGAATGAAGAACTGGAATAGGCTTTTCTTTTGCATTCAAAATGTTTGTGTAAGGGGGCTAGGTGGTGGTGCACCTGGTTGAGCACACGTGTTACCATGAGCAAGGGCTTGGATTCATGCCTTTGGCGCCTAGCTGCAGGGGAAAAGCTTCAAGAGCAGTGACGTAATGTTACAGGTATCTTTCTCTCCTTATTGCCCTTTTCCTTCTCAATTTCTGTCCCTATCCAATGAGTACGTCAATATATGTTTAAGGAAAAAAAGAAAGTGTTCATGTGTTAATTAATTGTGCTTTTTCTATTAATTTTTATGTAGCACCGAGTAATATACCCAGTGCTTCCCATGTATGACAGCAGCAGCCAATCTTTATTACTATTTTTTTGAGTGAGAAGAGCAGGAGACATTCCACAATATTCATTCCATTATCCATGGAAGTTCTCTTGTACCACAGAACACTCAAAACTCAAGGCTTCAGGCATGCAATGTGCACATTCTATGAGTCCCTTGGAAGTATTTTTAAATATGAAGAAGAACAAATCTCAATATGCCCCCAACAAAGACTTTCCCAACATACATCAATCTGAAAGAAAGAACCTGGCTGACCTTTAGATCGCAGGTGGTGTTGAGCAGCAAGTTAGAAGGTTTGAGGTCACGGTGCAGCACATTAGCTGAATGGATGTATTTTAATCCTCTGAGGATCTGGTAAAGAAAGTAGCAGATATGGTCATTGCTGAGGTGTTGTGTCTTCAAGAGCTTGTAGAGATCTGTTTCCATGAGGTCCTGTACTATATATCTGTCAGGACAGGTTAAGGTAACATAACCAAGATAGTTTCTCATAACTGGCAAAGCACTAGAAACAAAATGAATGTTCTCATGTGATCCACTATTATTACATCATGAGGCTTATGAGGTGAAATGAGAAATTACAACTGGTATGCCTATATGGAAGGAGTCTTTTCTAGGTCCTGTGAGACAGCTGTTTTTTTATTTTTATTTATTTTTATTTTGTTGCCCTTGTTGTTTTATTGTTGTAGTTATTATTGATGTCATCATTGTTGGATAGGACAGAGAGAAATGGAGAGAGGAGGGGAAGACAGAGAGGGGGAGAGAAAGATAAACACCTTGCAGACCTGCTTCACTGCCTGTGAAGTGACTCCCCTGCAGGTGGGGAGTCGCGTGCTCAAACAGGGATCCTTCCGCTGGTCCTTGCGCTTAGCACCACCTGCGCTTAGCCTGCTGTTACCGCCCGACTCCCAAGACAGCTGGTATTTTATCTGTCTGGTGTGACTGATAAGGTATCTGAACTGAGACATAAAACATATAAGAACATAGTTGGGGGAAGAGGTAAGTCAAGAGGTCAAGTTAACCTTGTGCTTGTGCTTTTTGTGTTCAAGGACTCTTACTGGTACAATTTCTATCTGTTACCAAACAGCCTGTAGTTCTTTGAAAGACAACTACCAGATGATTTTGCTCATATATGCAATATAGACGACTGAACCACATTAACTTGTAAAAGAACGGGGACTGTGAGAACTAGGGTGGTTACTCTGGGGTGCAAGAAGGTGGAGGGGACAGAACTGTGGTGGTAGGTGTAGTATGGCACTATAGCTTTGTAATCTTATGACTGTGTAAGCCATTATTAAATCAGAAAGGAAAAAAGAGGAAGGAAGGTAGATAGATTACTCTTTATGTCATAACTTTGTTCTTAAAGTAAATCATCACCATCAGTGCCCTTCTAAGATTTCTTGGGTGGGCCAGAAGAAGGGTCAGCAAATGTCATACACTCTTCTCCTTTATTTGATCCAGCAACAACATGGAATGTAACAATTCTTTTTTATTTATCATCATCATGGTTATTGCTGGGGCCTAAAAATCCACAACTCCACAAGTCTGTCAGCGATAGCATAATAGTTATATGCAAAGAGACTTGCTGGGAAACTGTGCAGACGCAGTCACATCTGCCATGTTGTCCCCTCGGGCTATTGCTAGTTCCCGAGAGAATTGGGAGCACCTGTTCCACCATGTTGTGCCCTCAGGGTATTGTCTATTTCTCCACCATAGTTGAAGTGCTTTGGTTACTCCTCCCCCTCCCATTCTCACGAGAGTTATTATCCTATCCTGGAGTGCTATGGTTACTCCTCCCCCTTCCCATTCTCACGAAAGCTACTCCTATAAAAGCCCTTCTCCTTCCGCACCTCTCTCTCTTGCTGGCTCTTCACTTCGGTGTTTAGACGCAGGAAAGGTTACTGCGTGAGGCGGCCATTTTCGCTACCTCCACGTGGCCCAACCTGTTTCTCTCGCACCCAACTCTGAGGTGCCAGCGCAAATAAAGATTTGTGTTTCCTCTTCGCTCCAGATCTCTTCTCTCTCTTCTCCGAGGCGCAGCCCGACAGAGACTCTCATGCCCAAGGCTTCAAAATTCCCAACTCCCAGCAGCCATTTATTTTTCTTTTCTCTTTGTTCTTTTTCCCCCCCCTCAATTTTTGATAGGACAGATAAAAATTGAGGGGGGGAGGGAGAAAGAGAATGGCAGGGGTAGATAGCATAATGGCTATGCAAGGAGACTCACTCCTGAGGCTCTGAAGTTCCAGGTTCAATCAATCACCCTCACCACATAAACCAGAGCTCAGCAGTGCTAGGGGTGGGGGGGTGAGAAATGTAGACACCTGCAAACATGTTTCACCATTCATGAAGCTTGCCCTGCTCCATATGGGGTGCAGGGGCTAAAACCCAGTTCCTTGTGCATGGTGTGTGCTCTTGTTCCCCACCTTCCCTTCTGTTCCCCACCTTCCCTCAAAATAAATCATCCACAAAAGTGGCTCAGGAGGTAATGCAGTGGATAAGGCACTGGACTTTCAAGCATCAGGTCCTGAGTTTGATCTCGGCATTACATGTGCCAGAGTAGAAGCTCTGTTTCTGTTCCCCCAGCCTGACCTGCAGTGAGGTACTTCAAGAGTGCTGAAAGGATGCTACAGGACTCCCTGTTTCTGTTTCTGTCAGAAAATATAAAGTAAGACTTTAGGGGAGTCATGCTAAGAATGGGCTTGTGTTAGTTTTGTTTCTCTCTCTCTCTCTCTTTTTTTTTTATCTATCTATGCATCTAGAATTTTAGCTAATTTATTTTCTCGCACTGAAGCCTCATGCACACAACTCCACTATTCCTGAGTCAACTTTTTCATTATTTTTATTTGTTAGGGAGTGAGGTCTACAATAATGTTCCAAACATCCACAAAATGTTCCCTAGTACCATGATTGTTCCCAAGTGGGGCTGGGGTTCAATCAGCAGTCTACCAACTAAGCTATCTCCCAGCCTTCTGTTCTTTCTTACAAAAATTTTTCTAAACTTTCTTTTTATTTATTTATTTTCCCTTTTGTTGCTCTTGTTTTTTATTGTTGAAGTTATTATTGTTTACTGTTATTATTGATGTCACTGTTAGGACAGAGAGATATGGAAGAGAGATGGGAAAGATAGAGAGGGGGAGAGAAAGCGCCTGTGAAGCGACTCACCTGCAGGTAGGGAGCCAGGGGCTTAACGCTGGTCCTTGTGCTTCGAGCCATGTGCACTCAACTGCTGCACTACCTCCCGACTCCTCTTCTTACAAATTTTAAAAGCTTTCCATTTTTGTTTGCCCCCAGGGTTATTGCTGGGGCTTTGTGCCTGGACTATGAATCTACTGCTCCTGGAGGCCATTTTTTTCCCTTTTGTTGCTTGTTGTCTACGGTTGTTGTTGTTGTTGGACAGGACAGAGAGAAATGGAGAGAGGAGGGGAAGACAGAGAGGGGGAAAGAAAGACACCTACAGACCCGCTTCACTGCCTGTGATGCGACCCCCCTGCAGGGGGGGGGGGGCCTCGAACCGGGATCCTTCCGCTGGTCTGTGCGCTCTGCACCAAGTGCGCTTAAACCCACTGTGCTACTGCCCGGCCCCCAGCTTTCCTTATTTATTTTTTTTATCAGTGCTTTATTATTTTTAATATCAGTGCTTAATTTTTTTCTATCACCTCTATGTATGTATTATTCTATGTTCCCTACAGATTCAAGATACATGAAACACAGTATGCCATTTAAAGGAAACATAATTTGAAAACATCATCTGGAAGATATTTGATTTTCATAGCAAAGGGAATCAGGAAAGCAGTCAGCAGAAGGTACCTCACTTGAAAGATCACTACAGCATAGTAACAGATGATTCCAAATTCCAAAATGCTGCCTAGACACAGTGAAATGGATGGGGAGAATGTAGAATTAGGCAAATTGTTAGGAATAGTGTATTAGCTAAAATTTTATTTCAGTGGGCCCTCTTCGTATATTTCATGTCTCTATTTTTCAAAATGTAGTCTTTACTTAGGCAGCATTCTCTGGACTTGCTTAGTCCAGATTTCTAAAGGTTGACAATTTTAGACTGTAGTTTTAAAGATCATGAGGGCTAGTATCTCAATTTTTTAAGATGAGAAAGCATCCCTAGAAGTAAAATGACACACTTAAGATTTTGACCAGGTGATGCCCATGGACTTTCTTTCTAGTTTACTGCCCTTTTCCTTTATCATAGCAAACCATTCCTTGAATGGGAACAAAACAAAAAAAAAAGACTAAAAATGGCTTTCAACTGTAAAAGTTAAAGATCAGTTACTGGCAACTGATCAAGTTGGTTGGAGAAAAAAATGAATCGACACAAGTATTAAAGTAAATGGTCCTGAAGTATGGGAAGTGGCACAGTGGATCAAGCATTGGACCCTCTAATCTGAGGTCCTGAATTTGATTCCAAGCAATGTATATGTCAGAGCAAGGCTCTGGTTCTCTGCCTCCTTCTCGTAAATAAGTAAAAATTCTGAAATAATAGCAACAACTTTATGGTTTCTTCTATAAGATACTTCATATAATTTTCCTCTATGTTGGTGAGTACAGGAAATCTCAAAACACATCTACTCGATAAGTTGATCAGGTAGTAATGCCTGCTGGCTGAAAAGGATACACATCTTTCATTTGCTCAATGCTCGGTGCTCGGATGATGTCATTGATCCCGATGATGTTCTCATGTCTGAAGCGCAGCAAAATCTTTATCTCCCTCAGGGTCCTCTGGCAGTAGGTCTGGTGCTCAAAGGGACTGATTTTCTTGATAGCTACTCGAACTTTGTTGACATTATCATAAGCAGAGCTAAAGGGGGAAAAAAAAAAGGAGAGATGGCATTAGAAACAGTTCTCAGATTTTCCTCGTAGAAATTGGTAAATATTAAATGTCTAGTATTCTGGACAAATAATTTATTTAATACATGTGAAAGTATCCTGTATACTACTACATTTTTTAAAAGCCCACAAGCTTTTTTTCTTTTTCTTTTTCTTTTTTCTTCCCCCGAGCCTGAAATCTGAAATGTAGGTGGATCCTAGTTATTGTCTGGGGAGATGATGTCATGGCTAGAAAAAGGACCGTAAAGCTGGATCAGGGAAGAGAGTAGCTCCCAAATATGGGCAAGGGGTAAAAATATTGTTGACTGTAAACCCCAATGATTTGATGTGATCTGGGGCCCATATTCAGCTTAGGAGCCTATGTGACCTCTATATCCCTGTAGCTCACATTCTGTGGTCATGAGTAGGAACATTCCAAGCTGCCCCAATATAGACCCAACTTCCTCAGGTGTAGCATAGAGTATGTTGTCCATCCTCCCTTCGGAAGATGGAACATTCTCTACTGTTGTTGATCCAAGTTGAGGGCAAGGTCCTATTGGGGGCCCACAAAGGGGTCTGTTTTGTGGTTCCAGATAGAGATGACCAGTAACAATGGAGAGAGGTTTTTATTCAAGGTCTAGGCCCATCGTGCTTGTCTGGGAATCTCAGGACTCCCCAACTAGGGCCACAGCTGATGGGGTGGCCTGATAGTGACTAAAGAGTCATCGTTAAAGTATGCCAGTCTCTTGCCCTTATTCAGCTTTTGTAGTCCTTACTTTGATAAGGTTAGCTTTGGAGTGAGTGAGAGAAGTGTAACAGAAAGTAGATGAGGAGGGTATCTATGTCTAAGTAGACACTATTTCATTAGGAACTTTATACTGATTCACTGAAGACTATTGTGTACTTTTGCTTTCAGGTATATATTTTGCCCTAATTTATGGATACATGTGAACATATGCTCTATGTATAGCCACAGGCGCTTTGGAATATAACTATAATACGCCTACTAGCTATTTACAAAATGGAGGACCCCCCCCCCCAACTCTTCATCTGCACTATTCCAGCCTTTAGGTTCATGACTGGTCAACAATTTGTTTGGCTTTGTATGTTAACTCTCTTTTCAGCCACCAGGTTCCAAATTCTAGCATGAATTTGGAACCAACCAGACTTCCCTGGACAGACAGCCCCACCAATGTGTCCTGGAGCTCAACTTCCCCAGAGCCCCACCCCACTAGGGAAAGAGAGAGGCAGGCTGGGAGTATGGACCGACCTGTCAACGCCCATGTTCAGCGGGGAAGTAATTACAGAAGCCAGACCTTCTACCTTCTGCATTCCACAATAACCTTGGGTCCATGCTCCCAGAAGGTTAAGGAATAGGAAAGCTATCAGAGGAGGGGGTGGGATACAGAGCTCTGGTGTTGGGAATTGTGTGGAGTTGTACCTTTCTTATCCTGTTTTTTTTTTTTTTTTTGGTCATTTTTTTATAAATAAAAATAAAAAAAGAAAAAAGAAAAAAAAAGCCCTCAAGCTAAGGAGGATGCAGCACACACTGCATCTCAGGACTACCAGAGGATTCCTGGCAGCTCCTGGTAGTTTGTCTACCTAGACAAACTCACCCAGGAACATGCTTCTTGGTCTGTCCTGTGCATGCAACACACACATGCACTCACAGTTTCTAACAGCAACTGCAATTTGCTTAAAGTTACCATTCTGCCTCCAAAATAATTTCCTACTATTCTACCAGAGTCCTCTCACTCCATAGAAACATTCAAATAAACATCAACCACTTCATCATTAGCAAAAAAATAATCCAGAAGGACTGCATCGATTGTTGGAATTAACTCTGCCTCTCTTGTAAAATAATCTTTTTTAAAAAGAAAGAAAGAAATTTAACCAAGATGTATAAGGATTTTTTAAAAATTATTTTTTAAATTTATTTATTCCCTTTTGTTGCCCTTGCTTTATTGTTGTAGTTATTGTTGTTGTTATTGGTGTCGTCGTTGTTGGATAAGACAGAGAGAAATGGAGAGAGGAGGGGAAGACAGGGACGGGAAGAGACAGACAGACACCTGCTTCACCGCCTGTGAAGCAACTCCCCTGCAGGTGGAGAGCCAGGGGCTCAAACCGGGATCCTTACACCAGTCCTTGTGCTTTGTGTCACCTGTGCTTAACCCACTGCACTACCACCCGACTCCTGTTTAAAGAGTTTTAACAAAGTTTTCTTCCAAAAATATTTTCAGGAGCTGAGAAGGTGTCTCAGTGGTGGAGTGTAGAACTCATGCATAAAGTTTAGAATTCAGTATCTTCATATGCCACAGTGATGGCCTAGCTTGCTCCTCTTTTTCTGTTGTTACTAAATAGAACTTTATAAAAATTAGTTTCACTGGAGTCGGCGGTAGCACAGCGGGTTATGCACATATGGCGCAAAGCACAAGGACCGGAATAAGGGTCACGGCTTGAGCCCCTGGCTCCCCACCTGCAGGGGAGTCGCTTCATAAGTGGTGAAGCAGGTCTGCAGGTGCCTTTATCTCCCCCTCTCTGTCTTCCCCTCCTCTCTCAATTTCTGTCCTATCCAACAACAGTGACATCAATAACAACAATAATAACTACAACAGTAAAACAACAAGGGAAACAAAAGGGAATAAATAAATAAGATAAATAATTTTTTAAAATGTCTAAAAAAAAAATTTAGTTTCGGGAGTCGGGTTGTAGCGCAGCGGGCTAAGCGCACTTGGTGCAAAGCGCAAGGACCTGCTTAGGGATCCTAGTTCCAGCCCCTGGCTCCCCACCTGCAGGGGAGTCGCTTCACAAGTGGTGAAGCAGGTCTGCAGGTGTCTTTCTCTCCCCCTCTGTTTTCCCTTCCTCTCTCCATTTCTCTCTGTCCTATCTAACAATGATGACATCAATAACAACAATAACACAACAATGAAAAACAAGGGCAACAAAACGGAAAATAAATATTTTTTAAAAATTACAGTTTCAGAGTGGGGTTATGGATCGACCTTCCAACATCCATGTCCAGTGGAGAAGCAATTACTGACGTCAGAACTCCTACCTTCTGCACAGCATAAAGAATTTCCGGGGGCTGGGCATTAGTGCAATGGGCTAAGTGCACATGGCACAAAGCAGAATGACCCGCATAATGATCCCAGTTCCAGGCCCCAGCTTCCCACCTGCAGGGGGGTCACTTCTCTGTCTTCCCCTCCTCTCTTGATTTCTCTCTGTCCTATCCAACAACAACAACAGCTATAACAACTATAAAGGCAACAACAATGGCAACAAAATGGGAAAAATAGCCTCCAGGAGCAGTGGATTCTTAGTGCTGGCACCATGCCCCCAGCGATAATCCTAGAGGCAAAAAAAAAATTTTTTTTTTTTTTTGGTCCATACTCCCAGGAAAAAGGACCCTGAGAGAGAAGAGGAAAAAAAAAGAAAAAGCACTCAGAAGTAATAAGAAGTGTAGTTGTGACTTAAAAAGGAAGAGAAGGCAGGATCATAGGGGGAAAAAAAGAACAATAAAAAAAAACACCCATATATAAACAGTTATAGAAATAATAGTCAGGCTGTAGGTAGCACAGTGGGTTAAGTGCAGGTGGCGCAAAGCGCAAGGACCAGCATTAAGGACCCCAGTTCGAGCCCCCGGCTCCCTACCTGCAGGGGAGTTGCTTCACAGGTGGTGAAGCAGGTCTGCAGGTGTCTCTCTTTCTCTCCCCGTCTTCCCGTCCTCTCTGTTTCTCTCTATCCTATCTAACGACGACATCAAATAACAATAACTACAACAACAATAAAAAACAAGGGCAACAAAAGGGAAAATAAATACTTAAAAAATAATAATAAAAGAAGAAATAACAGTCAACCAGTATGTGACCTTGGGAGAACTAATGCAGTTTCCAATGGAGGGAATGGGGACACAGAACTCTGGTGGTAGGAAAGGTGGGAGATTATACCCCTGCTGTCTTATAATTTTGTGAATCAATATTAAATCACTAATAAAAAAATCAGGTTCACATTAATAATAAAGGACACCATTCTTTTCAAGTTGCCATTAAGGTCTGATATAATAGAATCTAAAGAAAAAGCAATCGTAATTATAGCCTCAATTTAATGATGGATTTGACTCTTAAATAATACTCCTTGTGATCAATATTCTAGTGAATTTTCTCCTTAAGAGGTATCTTTGTACTAGTAAATACCAATATCTGGCCCACTGACTGAAGGAATGATATGAGACAACAAGACAGACATTTTAATGTCCTCAGGGAAGCTACTCAAAATAAAAATTAGTAACAGGAGTTTATTCCCAAGTTTGTCTTACCCTGACAAGCACTGTTGCCCCTGTGCGGTTGCATCACACAACTATGCTATATAGGTAGGTGCTTACGAAGCTTCAGCTCTCCACAGCACTGGTGACACACTTCACAAAGATGCTCCCAGGACTGCCAAGTCCTCATTGAACCTCATCAACAGATCCTTGGAAACTGATTTAAAGTCAAACTGTAACAAAAGCAATCTTGCCTTAGCCTAGTTGATATAAACAAAGGCTAGGTTCTGGTCACAAAAACATCAAAGGCATATTGGCGTATATCTGGTCACAAAAACATCAAACTTCTAAAATAAAGACCCCAAGATGCTTCCAGTATAAAACCATCATTTATACTCATTTTCCAACTCACTTTTGCCAGTTTAGAGTTGCAAGTGGTGAAAGTCTAGCCTGGCAGTTCAGGTACAAGACAGGAACCTAACCCTGGAATGCCCCACATTGACTCCCATGTACATGGGACAACTGAGACGGGCCATAGAACCTAACAGGCACATTTTTACAACTTGGGAGGAAAGCAAAGTTCAGAAGAAAATCCAGTGGCACAGAGATAATGCAAACTCCACATAAGCAGTGCTCCTGGTCATATTTTTCTTTTTTGTCAGGGTCAATGTCAGCTCCCAAGCAGACTTTGTCATTCTCATTTGAGGTAGAGAGAAAAAGAGGGAGAGACACCACAGCATTGGAGCATCTCTAAGTGCCATCCCAGGCAATGTTGTGGTTTGAACCAAAGTGAACTATTTCCTGATCCCAAAAACTGATTTGATTTATTTACTAATGAGAAAGATAAGAGAGAAAGAACCAGGTATCACTCTTTTTTTTTAAATTTTTAAAAATATTTTATTTATTCCCTTTTGTTGCCCTTGTTGTTTTATTGTTGTAGTTATTATTGTTGTTGTTGTCGTTGTTGGATAGGACAGAGAGAAACGGAGAGAGGAGGGGAAGACAGAGAGGGGGAGAGAAAGATAGACACCTGCAGACCTGCTTCACCGCCTGTGAAGCGACTCCCCTGCAGGTGGGGAGCCGGGGTTCGAACCGGGATCCTTATGCCGGTCCTTGTGCTTTGCGCCACCTGCGCTTAACCCGCTGCGCTACAGCCAACTCCCCATCACTCTTTTTCTAATGAGAAGTCATCCTCTTTGTTTATTTTATTATTTGATAGGACAGAGAGAAATTTAGAGAGAAGGGAATTAAAGAGGAAGACAGAGAGACACCTGCAGCCCTGTCTTACCACTTGTGAAGCTTTCCCTCCGCAGGCGGGGACTGGGGAATTGAACCCAGGTCTTATGCACTGTAGTGTGTGCACCTAACCAGATGCACCACCACCTGGCCTCCTAGACAACACTCTTTACATGTGCTGCTGGGTATTGAACTCTGGACCTCATGCTTGAGAGTCCAGCATTTCACCTACTGTGCCACCTCCCAGACCACCAGAAACTGATCTTTTAATCCTCATCAACATTACAATGAAACCACCTTGATGTATTTTCCCATGGAATCTATTACCAGAGGGGCCAGAAGATAGCTCACAGGGAGAGAGCACACCTTGTCCAGGGTGAGAACCTGCGTCAGTACAACCCACACAACCAATGGGAGGGAAGGCCAGGCAGAGGAGGAGCTTCACCAACAGTGCGGTGGTGCTAATGCTGCCTCTCTTCCTTTCTCTGGTTCTATGGTGGGGCAGCAGGGGGAGGAAAAACAAGAGTTTGCTGGGAGAAGTGGAACTGCAAAGGTGTCAAGTCCCATGCGCAAAAAAGTATGTTGCAACTCAAATCTTATTTTGCTACTGAAGACCTTAAGCCACAGGTTTTGGGGAGGTAGGCAAATGGAATGTGCTGTTCCATTAGGCTTATCTAATAGTTTTAGAAATTACAACTTTGTGGGTTGTCGGGTTGTGTTGTGGGGGAGAGAGATGAGACCAGGAACTTGTGGCAGAGCGGGAACACAAATCACGTGGGATGCCCCAGAATTGGGTATGAGCACAGCCACGTGTAGCTAGCAAAATGGCCTCCTCCCACTATGGCCACCAGCCCTTCTCCAGGTCAGGTCGAGGAAGAGAAGAGAGAGCGAAAGTGGAAACAGGAGAGGCTTTTATGGGAGAATTCTGTAAGTGGCAAGTAGGGACGGGACTGGCAAGGAAAGGGGGTGGAAAGGCATGTTGGGAAGGTGGAAGCATCCTTAGAAACTGCTGCAATGGTTTCAACTGAATTAGCAATAACCTGAGGGGATAACGTGGTAGAGATCTGTAAATAATACTTGCATGGAAATATAGTGGTTTGTGGGCCCTGCCAATGTTCGACCACATCTGCACAATTACCCAACAGTGGGTGATTCAAATCACAGAAAGAGAATTACTTCACTGAAAAAGAATATAGGTCAAATAACTAAAATGTTGGTGTATGGTCAACATAAATTTCTAGTCTTACTGAAAAATAATAATCAAGCATGGTCACAAAACTACTTTCAAGAATAGAATAGCTGGAGGGAGAAAAGCAGGTAATTTAAAGGAACCAGGATATCATGGGTACGTGGTCGATTCCAAGCTATAATGGGAACAGGTAGATCCCAGAAGCCTGTCAGCACCGCAGATGTGGATGTAGAAACCCACAAACATGGGGGTCGGGCGGTAGTGCATCAGGTTAAGCATACATGGCGCAAAGCGCGAAAGGATCCCAGTTCGAGCCCCCAGCTCCCCACCTGCATGCAGGGGAGTTGCCTCATAGGCGGTGAAGCAGATCTGCAGGTGTCTATCTTCCCCGCCTCTCTCCATTTCTCTCTGTCCTATCTAACAACAACAACATCAATAACAACAACAGTAACCACAACAATGATAAAAAAGCAAGGGTAATAAAAGGAGAAAAAACAGCCTCCAGGAACAGTGGATTTGTGGTACAGGCACGAATAAGCCTGGAGGAAAAAAAAAAAAAAAAGTAACTCACAAACGTCTGGAGTGGGTTGTTTAACATCACAAAAACTCATGTTTTGTGATCACTTAGGAGAGAAAAGGGAACCCGCATGAGTCAATTATGAACGAGTCATGCTAAACTCACTCCATTTCCTGTTTTGATAGTTACAACAACACAAAAATGACACCAGAGCTGTGGTGAATTCAAGCAGCACTTGTCAAGCACTTCCCATTTGTGAGACTGCATGTTAGGACTGGTGGCAAAAACAGTGACCCTGCTCAAGAAGCTTGCACGTTAATGAGGGCAGAATACAGACACACAGTGTACAAAAGAATAAGTTTTAACTTCTTTATTTGAAGTATGAAGGAATGCTTGTGGGTGATTCAGTTGAAAGAATTAAAAAATTTAGGGCCAGGTGGTGAAGCACCTGGTTGAGCACACATGTTACAAGGCGCAAGGACCCAGGTTCAAGCCCCCAGTCCCCACCTGCAGGGGTAAAACTCTACAAGTGGTGAAGCACTGTTGCAGGTGTCTGTCTCTCTCCCTCTCTAGCATACACTTCCCTCTCAATTTCTGGCTGTTTCCATCCAGTAAATAAAGATAAAAAATAAAAGAATTAAAAGTTCTATGTTCCAGAAGCATCAAGATTATTCAAGTAATAAGACAATATTTAAAAGAGCAACACTATGGAGGTGAGAACATGGCTAGAAGAGAGGTTGAATCTGCTTGAAACATGCAAAATAATGAAACAGGAGTACCACATGTTATCATGCACAAAAGTAAACTCCAAATGAATCAAACATGGATGTTAGACCAGAAACCATCAAACACATAGAAGGAAAACACTGGCAGAGTACTTCAGAAACATCTTTGAAGAAGTACCCTAACAGCAAGTAAAACAAAAGCAAAAATAAACAGGACTATATCAAATGGAGGTATTTCTGTGCACTAAAAGAAACCATTACCAAAACAGAAAGATATTCTACTGCATGGGAAATCTATATGCCATACATAAAAGGGCCAATAACCAAATATATAGAGTTCACAAAATATTCCCATTAAATGGAAAGGAAATATGGACAGAATCTTCTAAAATACCCAGCTGGCCAACAGATATGAAAAAATGTTCAAAGTCACTAAGTAAAGAAATGCAAATAAAGATAATGAGCTACCACTTCACACCTATGAGAATGTCATACATGGGGGTTGGGCAGTAGTGCAGCGGGTTAAACACGGCGCAAAGCGCAAGGACTAGCCTAAGGATCCCTGTTCAAGCCCCAGGCTCCCCACCTGCAGGGAGGTTGCTTCACAAATGGTGAAGAGGTCTGCAGGTGCCTTTCTCTTCTCCCCTCTGTCTTCCCCTTCTCTCTTCATTTCTCTCTGTCCTAACCAACAACAACGACATCAGTAACAACAAACAACAATGATAAAACAAGGGTAACAAAAAGGAAAAAAATAGCCTCCAGGAGCAGTGGATTTGTACTGAGCCCCAGCAATAACTCTGGAGACGAAAAAAAAAAAAAAAGAATGTCATACATCAGAAAGGACAAACAAGTGTCAGTGAGGAAGTGAGGAAAAGGAAAACTGCTGGGAATGCTGGTCTATTTCTTGTGGAAAACAGCCTAGAACTTCCTCAGAACACTAGAAACCGACCTACTCATGGTCTGCAATTTGGGGTTCACTTCCCCAAGAACAGGTATCAAAAGAGATCTGTGTAAACCTATATTCACAGCAGCACAATTTGTAGTAGCCCGAATTTATAAACAATTCAGATGAGTGGCTAAGAAAGTTGTGTATCCACAATCAAATACTACTTGGCACTGTGCGTGCTTTACTAGGTGAACTACCTGGCTCTCTCTACCTACCCGCCCCCTTGCTGCCTTCCCTCTATCAGTGGGGGTGGGGGGGGTGGGGGTGGGAATCAGAGATGGTGAGGTAATTATACCTAAAGGAAATTCTGAGGATATGAACAAATAACCTAACTGGCTACATTGAACTACATTGATAGAGCAGTAAAAAGAGAAAGTTCCCTGTTCTAGTTTTTGTACAATATGGGGAAAATATAAGGACATGTACTAAATATTAATATATTACTACTAAACTATAATAAAGTAGGGTGAATGCTAAAGAAAAATGCAAATGATATAATTAATGTCACCAAACAATGAGATCTGCATTTAAATTAAGAGATAATTTAAAAAAAATACTGTCTATACTAAGTGTTGATGAAGATGTAGAAAAACTAGAACTCTCAGGCAAATTGCAAAGTGGTGCAAGCACTATGAAAAAGCATTCCTCGCTATTGATTGAGGATATCTGTCCCTTGGAACAAAAATGGATGGAACTAGAGATGATCATGCTTGGCAAAATAAGTAAGGAGATGAAAGACTAGATGGTTTCACTCATGTGAGGAATTTAGAAATGTGATTTACATGAACTTGCCAAAAAAAAAAAAATCAAACAAAACAGAAGCAAGCAAACTGTAAGACTTGTGAGAACTATGGTGGTTATCTTGTGAGGTTAGAAGATAGGGTACAGACCTTTGGTGGGGTGGGGTGGAACTATACATAGCTTGCAACAAACTATTAATGATAAATAAAAAATATATTTTAAAAATCCTATATATAAAACCTTCTACAACCCAGTAATTCCACTTCTAAAAAATTATTCGAGATATGAAAATAATGTCCAGAAATCTTTAAATATTTAAAGGGCCTTTATTTGTAAAAGCCATAAACAACCCACATATCCACCAATAAGAAAAGGACAAGTCATACAACACCTATATAATGGAAAAATACTTTCTCAGTAACAACAATAAGAAAACAGCTACTGATAGTACGTAACAATGATGAGTGGGGAAAATGTTATCCTAAAAAGCCAGACCAAAAAAAAGGAAAGGAAAGAAAAAAGAAGTAGGTTCCTCCCACACACACTGAAATGAAATTCCTAAAATAGCTGGATTTTACAGTGATAGACAGTAACTAAGTGTCTGATGTAAAGACAGACTGCAAAGGGTGCTTGCTTTGGGGGTTATAGAATACTCTGCCTCTATGCTATAGCGGTGGTTACACAAATACTGTATACATTTACCAAGGCTCTCCCAATTGTATACAGGGGTTGGCTCAGCTATAGATTGCATGACTGAGTTTGATCTCTGGTGCCACAAACCATGGCAGAGCAGAGTTTTGCTTTGCCTTGTTAATCAACTGAAAAAGGAAGGGTGGGGGAGGAGCACTCTGGGAGGTGGTGTAGTGGGAAAATGTTAGCTTCTCAAGTATGAGGTCCTGAGTTCAATCCCAGGCATCACATACCAGCAATGCTCTGATTTTCTTATGCTTACCTCACCCCTCATAAATTCTCAGAAATATTTTTAAGAGGACACGGTACAATTTATTGAATACAAAATTATAGCTCAGAAAGTGATTTTAAAAATTTGAGCTGTGCTACAAAATTATAGGGCTGATTTTTCATGGTTCATGTGCTTATACTGAAGACAGTTCACAGAAATAGTCCAAATAAGTTTGAACAACCTGAGTATCATTAGAATAAATGCTTTCCATAGTCATTTCTAAGGTTTTGACAAAAGTTTAAAATCTGTTACATTGAGGTTTCTTTCTATCTTCCCCACTCTTGTCATTATACTTGTTTTACAGCAGAGGTTCAATAATATTTGTGGGGAATAAAGTTTGTCTAAATAGTTAGGTTATTGTGAATAAGTACCATATACTGTACATGCTGTTAAGCAACCAAAATGCTACCTATCAACTGTGAATGGGTTATTTTTAGAGAAAGCTATTAAGCTGTTCTCTAAGCTACCCATTTTGGAGAACTTTAATTATCAGAATACAGAACTACAGTACTTTGCTTCACAGATAAAAATTAACTTGTCTTCAGATGCTAAGTAAGTTAGACTGATCCAAATTAATGTTCCAAAAATAAGTAGGTAGATAATACAAATGACTGCTTCAAAAGAAAATGTATTGCTTACTTTAGTTTTATTCTCTCGTAATTTACCAAGAAAGTCAGTACAGATGATCTTAAAGGGTACAAACCATTAAGTGAACAAATATAGCTAAAGTCATTTTAGTTATGAAACCAGAATAATTTTACATTACAGAATCAATGATACTACCTTAAGCTAGAGCTGAACAGTGTTCTGGTCCTCTGTGTGTCTCTGTCCTCTTTTTGTGTCTCTTTCATAATAAGTATATATTTTTTAAATCAATGTTTCATTATACTACAGGTATTAAAGCTTAAAATCTCATGTCATTCCCCATCTGCAGGGGGAAAGTAGTGGTGAAGCAGGGACACAGGTATCTGTCTCTCTCCTTCTCTATCCCCCCCAATTTCTCTATCTCTGTTCAATAATAAATAAATAAAATAAATCTCAAGTCATTATCACATATACAATCTCTCTATAAAAAGCCTTCTCCAATAAATAAAATTAATCTTAGGGGAAAAAATCAGCAAACTAGGAGACCTGAAGATTAGTTTAGAGTAGTGGTCCTGAAGGTGGCACAGTGGATAAAGCATTGAACTCTCAACCATGAGGTCCCAAGTTCAATCCCCAGCAGCACATGTTACCAGAGTGATGTCTGGTTCTCTCTCCTCCTATCTTTCTCATGAATAAATAAATTCTTTTTTAAAAAAATCATATATGGTCCTGAGAGAACACTGTCAAAATTTCTACTTAAAATGAGATATTAACAATTATCATCATGCGGGAGTCAGGTGGTAGCGCAGTGGGTTAAGCGCACGTGGTGCGAAGCATTAAGGGCAAGTGTAAGAATCCTGGTTCGAGCCCCTCCTCCCCACCTGTAGGGGAGTCGCTCGCTTCACAGGCAGTGAAGCAGGTCTGCAGGTGTCTGTCTATCTTTCTCTCCCCATCTCCCCTGCTCTCTCGATTTCTCCCTGTCCTATCCAATGACAGCAACAACAACAATAATAATAACCACAACAATGATAAAACAACAAGGGCAACAAAAGGGGAAAAAATGGTCTCCAGGAGCAGTGGATTCATGGTGCAGGCACTGAACCCCAGCAATAACCCTGGAGGCAAAAAAAATATATCATCATGCTACACTGAGGCTATGATAAAGACTCAATTTAAAAAAAAAAAAAAGATTAGTCTTAAGTAAATCCTACATGTCTGCTCTGAGATGTTTGGCAAAGTGTTGATAAAGTTACAAAAGGAAAAGGTATGACTACCCTGTGTTCATGTTTCTTCCAGGTATTCAATGTGAACTTTAACAAGAGTTAGTATGTATAAAAGAATTTATAAAATCACATCCATGTAAGGGTCAAGTGATGAAGCACAGGAGAAAAGGACAGAAAACACTTGCTATGCTTCTTCCTTGGTACTCACAATGGTGAGTATGAAGGTAATGTACTTTAAAAAAATAATAATAATAAAAGGATCCTGGTTTGAGCTCCCAGCTCCCCATCTGCAGGGGAGTCACTTCACAGGCGGAGAAGCAGGTCTGAAGGTGTCTGTCTTTCTCTCTCTCTATCTTCCTCTCCTCTCAATTTCTCTCTGTCCTAACCAACAACGACATCAAGAACGACAATAATAACTACAACAATAAAACAAGGGCAACAAAAGGGAATAAATAAGTATTTTTAAAAAACTTAAAGGGGGAAGGAGAAAGACCTGCAGACCTGCTTCACCACTGCTCTCCACAGGGGTTAGACTAATTGACATTCCACCAGCAGTGCAGGAGGGTTCCTTTGTTCCCACAACCTCACCAGCATTTGTTGCTACTACCTTTTCTGATGTATGACATTCTCAAAGGAATGAAGTGGTATCTCATCGTTGTCTTTATTTACATTTCTCTGATAATTGGTGGCTTTGAGCATTTTTTCATGTTTCTCAGCATTTCAGATCTCCTCTGTGGTGAATATTCAGTTCATGTCCTCTCCTCATTTTTGGATGGGGGTCATTTTTTTTCTTGTTGTTGAGTTTGGGGAGCTCTTTATATATTTTGGTTGTTAGCCTCTTGTCTGATATATGGCATGTAAAGACCTCCCATTCTGTGAAGGGTCTCTGTTTGGGTAGTGGTTTCTTTTGCTGGCTGCAAGTGTCTTTTTTCTCCCTATCTTCCCCTCCCCTCTCAATTTCTCTCTATATTATCTAATAAAACAAAGGGAGAGGGGGAGAAAAAATGGCTGCCAGGAAAGTAGTGGATTTGAAGTACAGGTATTAAGCAACAGCAATAACCCTGGTGGCAATAAAATAATAAAGAATAAAATTTTGACTAGAATAGAACTTAAGTTTACAATTTGTAATAAGAAAATAATTTATGTTACTGATTAAAATTATTTTATCACTGTGGGGGGAAAAAGTCATGGTCTTCTAAGTCCTGAAATCTGAATTTAAATAGCTTCTTACACTGTTACAAGTCTGTGTTTAAAATCTGGCAATCCTTTTAATCTTGCCAAACCTCATGTCTCCTCCCTATAAAAAGAAAAGACTATCTGTACTCTCAAATTGTGAGAGTAGGTGGAAGAATCATTACTTGTGAACTCACTTCATATACTCACTACAAATGTAAACAATACCACCGTGACTTAAAATACAATTTTATTATTTATTTATTTATTTATTTTTACCTGCTTCACCACCTGTGAAGCGACTCCCCTGCAGGTGGGGAACCAGGGGCGCGAACCGGGATCCTTATGCCGGTCCTTGAGCTTTGTGCCACCTGTGCTTAACCCGCTGTCCTACCACCTGACTCCCCACATTTTTATTATTTTATCATTTAAAAAATCATGAAATAATTTATTGAAAACTAGTTTTCTGTTTTGTACTTACATTTCATTAAATATAAAAATCAGGGACTGGGTGGTGGAGCACCTGGCTGAGTGCATATGTGACAATGTGAAAGGGCTTGAGTTTGAGCCCCCAGTTCCCACCTGCAGGGGGAAAGCTTTGCAAGTGGTGACGCAATGTTGCAGGTGTCTTTCTGTCTCTCCCTCTCTATCATCCCCGTTCCCTCTATCCAATAAATAAAATAAAGACAATAAAAAATAAATAAATAAATAAATAAATATAAAAATCATGCCGGCAGCCCAGGAGGTAATGCAATGGGCAGAATACCAGATCTGCAAGAATAAGGTCCTCCAAAATTTGTCCTTTATTTACTTATTTGTTTTTACAAAATTACATGTCAACAGGGGTTTAAATCCACATCATTCCCATCACCAGAGTTGTCAAACTTCAGTCTCCCCACTGCAAGCCACCAGTTTCCCCAAGGTTATAGACATCTCTACAACTATTTGTCTACATTTGTACATAATTGCCCCCTTTTTCTTCCTCATCCAATCCTCTCTTCTTCTCCAAGCCATTCATGGCAACATTACTACTTCCATATTCCCCTCTCCTTTTCCTCCTCTCTCTCTCTGTGCTTCTTCTTCTTCTAGCATTTGCCCTTCTTCCGTAGCCAGTCAACAGCGTCAGGTTGAGCCTGATGTAAAGTTTCAAGACCTCCTCTGAATCTGGAGAGGTGGCAGTCGTTGACTATGTGGGTCATAGTCTGTCTGGAGCCGCAGGGGCAGTTCGGGTCGTCTCTGGCTCCCCAGCGATGGAACATAGCGGCGCACCAGCCATGGCCTGTTCGATAGCGATTGAGGAGGGCCCAATCATAACGTGCTAGGTCAAAGCCGGGTTGACGCTTGCAGGGGTCTGTGATGAGGTGTTTGTTCTTTACCTCAGCTGACTGCCAACTCTGTTTCCAAGAGTCTGGAACAGAGAAGTTCAGTGTAGGCGTAGGGGACCAGATTGGGTGACGAGACGTCAAGCATTGGACAGGGTGGGCGAAGATATCCGCGTATATTGGCAGGTCCGGTCGAGCGTAGACGTGGGAAATGAACTTAGATGATGCCGCATCCCGACGAATATCTGGCGGGGCGATGTTGCTAAGAACTGGCAGCCATGGAACCGGGGTGGAACGGATGGTTCCAGAAATTATCCTCATGGAGGAATATAATTTGGAATCGACCAAGTGGACATGGGGGCTACGGAACCGTACTGGGGCACAGTATTCTGCCGTGGAATAGCATAATGCCAGAGATGATGATCGTAGTGTGGAAGCGCTCGCGCCCCATGAGGAGCGGGCCAGTCTTGCAATGATGTTATTCCTCGCGCCCACCTTTGCTGCAGTTTTTATGAGAAATGTTCGTGAAATGACAGAGTGCGATCGAGAGTACTGCCAAGACAGACTGGCTGGGCTTCATGCCGGATTCTCGTATCGCCAAGCTGCACATTAAGCTCACGCAAGGCCGAGGCATGGTGTAAATGGAAAACAGATGATACCGTTTTTGCAGTGCTAGGGATTAGTCGCCATTTTTTACAGTAATCAGGTATCAGAGACATGTCTTTCGTGAGTGTTTCCTCGAGGATGTCGAACTTGGATGCCTGAGTTGCACAGCAGATGTCATCGGCGTAGATGAACTTCCTTGAAGAAGTTTCTGGGAGGTCATTGATGTAAATATTAAATAGCGTAGGAGCCAGAACAGAGCCCTGGGGGAAGCCACTTGAGACAAGTCTCCATCTGCTAGACTTGTCACCCAGATGTACCCGGAATCTTCTGTTTTGGAGAAGAAACGATATAGTGTTGGCCACCCATGGAGGCAGGCATCTTGAGATCTTGACTAGGAGACCACGGTGCCAGACCGTGTCATAGGCTGCTGTGAGATCAACAAAGACAGCACCCGTCTTTAAATTCTTCTGGAATCCATTTTCAATGTAAGTTGAGAGGGCCAGGGCTTGTTCGCAGGTAGATCTTCCTGGGCGGAAACCAGCTTGGGCGGGTGATAGGAATTTCTCTGTAAGAGGAGAAATACGTGACAGAAGCAGCCTCTCAAGGAGTTTGTAACACACGGAGAGGAGAGAAATTGGTGTATAGCTGGCGGCCATGTGCTGATGGGGCTGAAGTTCAGAGCCCTCTTATCCTGTTCCTACTATCACTTCTCCCCCACTAGGAGTATGGATCAAGGTTGCTTTGGGGGTGCAGAAGGTGGGAGTTCTGGCTTCTGTAATTGCTTCTCTGTTGCACATGGGCGTTGGCAGGTGGATCCATACTCCCACCCTGTTTCTAATAAGATCCCAACTTTGATCCCCAGAATCACATGGCAGAGTGATACTCTGGTTCTCTTTTGCAAATAGTGGATTTTTTAAAAAGTTATGCTAATGTTATAGAACATAACTACATAAAGCCTTAGAAGAAAGTCTTATTATAGTGTCTCAGTGACTTACCCACGTCAACCAATGAAAGCTAGGGACAACTTCTAGGCTTTTCCCTCTGAATTCTGTGTTCTGTCCACTATAGAAGAATGTGTCCATGAAGGATAACAGAGGACCTAGTGGGGGTTGTATTGTTATATGGGAAACTGGGGAATGTTATGCATGTACAAATTATTGTATTAACTGTTGAATGTAAAACATTAATTCCCCAATAAAGAAATTTAAAAAAAAAATGTGTCCACAAAGTCTTACCCAGCACAAATTTGGTAAGAGCTAACTAAAAAAAAAAAAAAAGTACAGAGTGCTTTCTCTTTCAAAACTCAACAACGTAAGCAAATCTGTTATAATAAACAAAGAACAAAGATAAGACTGAAGTGAGGAACATAGCAAGCAAATTTTAAAGGGCATCCAGGGGCTGAGAATGGTAACTAAGTACAAACCAGAAAGGCCAAGAGAAAAGGGGCAGGTTTGGGAGAATCAAGTCTACAAGGATGAAGGTAAATAAGGAGTGGGGCCTATCAATAACATTTAAAAATGTTTTATACAGAAGGAGAACACTAACAAAGAACAGAGAAGAATAAATTCTGCAAATCTACAACAGATTTATTAAAAGATCCCTGGAAGGCAGTAAACAGAAAACAAGATTAAAAAAAAAAAAGCCAAAATATAAATTGTAAAATATAATTTATAAGGTGACAAAAACAGACAGGCAGACAGAAGACAACCTGGGAAGATAGTTCAGTTTGTTTGAACACAGAACCCGAAAGCCTGAGACCTCAGACACTACAGGTTCAATCCCTGGTAACACTTATGTCAAAGTCGAGCAGTGCTTTGGTCTCTGAATAGAGGGCTCACAAAATAGTTTACCTCACAGTGTGCCAGCTGTGTATGTGCATGTGCATGCCTGAGGTTGGAGCCCAGCCCCTGCCACACTGGAGGAAGCTTTGGTGCTGTGGTGTCTTTCCCTCTCCCTCTCTCTCTCTCTCTCTCTCTTTTTTTTTTTTTTACCAGAACACGGCTCAGCTCTGGCTTATAGTGGTGCAGGGGACTGAACCTGGGACTTTGGAGCCTCAGGCATGGGAATCTGCATAACCATTATGCTATTTACACCTGCCCCTCTCCATCTCTTTGTATCTGAAAATGTCTGTAGTAAAGCCCCAGACAAGACAATGGTGACAACAAAAATAATAAGCATAAGACAACACAGGTCCATCAGAGTTAGAAACCCCACACACATACACACAGAATTAATCAACAATAATAGAAATTCACAGAAAATAGTTATTGTTTATTATTGGGTAAGAGTGAAAGAACAGTTTTAAAAGGGTATTTTTTTCTAGTATGTATGTAAAATATATATCAAGAAAGGAGGAAATACAGCCTCTCTTTTTAAATTTATTTTTCCAGATCACTAATATTTCCAAGAGTTCAATGTGAGAGATACTTCCACTCTAAAAAGCTAATATCAACAAAAATAACTAAGAGCCCTAATCAAAGAGACAGACTGCAGGCTAATTTCTGCTGGAGGGAAGAGGGAAAGAAAAAGCATCCTGATATATATCTTTATTTATTGCATAGAGACAGCCAGAAATCTAGAGATGAGGGAGAGATAGAGAGGAAGAGAGCCAGAGAGACACCTACAGCACTGCTTCACAATTTGGAAAGCTTTCCCCCTGTAGGTGGGGACCAGGAGCTTGAACCTGGATTTTTTTTTTTTTAATTGGAGACAGAAATTGAGAGGGGAGAGGGAGATAGAAGGAAAGAAAAAGAGAGACACCTGCAGCCCTGCTTCACCACTCATAAAGCTTTCCTCTTCCAGGTGGGGGACCAGGTGCTTGAACCTGGGTTCTTTTGCACTACCTCCTGGCCCCGATTATATATATATATATATATATGTATGTTGGTCAACCCACTTCATCAGAATAGGGAAATCCACAAAGACTCAAAGTAGAAACCCAGATAAAAAAATGTAAACAAGTGGAAAAGAGTAAATACTTTTAAGGTGGAGCCCCTACTTAAGCTCACACATTACAGTGCACAAGAATGTAGATTCAAGCCCCTGGTCCCCACCTGCAGGGGAAAAGCTTTACAAGTGGTGAAGCAGGTCTATAAGTGTCTCTCTGTCTCTTTCTATCTCCCCCTCCCTTCTCAATTTCTGTCTCTACCCAATTAAAAAAAAATTTTACCACCAGATATAGGTAAAAATAATAAAGGGGGCTTGGGAGGTGGTTCACCTAGTGAACACACATGTGTGAGGACCAGAGTTTAAACTCCAGGTCTCCACCTGCAGTGGGGACACTTCACAAGCTGTTAAAACAGTGCTGCAGGTGTCTTGCCTCCCACCCCCGTGTTTATTAGAAAAGCCAGCCAGCAAGCAAGCAGGTGAGGCACGTTACCTAAGGTAAGATCAGGGCAAATAATTAAGAAAAAGCAGTAAAAGATATCCAAATGCAAAGAAGGAAGACAAATCATTTCTACTTGTAGAAGCCAAAACTCTAAGATATTAAGCAAATCTGCAGAATACAAGACAGATAAAAGATGCAATCAATGAGGAGTGGGGAGAGTGTTAAAAAAATAAAAAGGGAGTCCGACTGTAGCGCAGCGGGTCATAAGGATCCCAGTTCGAGCCCCCGGCTCCCCACCTGCAGGGGAGTCGCTTCACAGGCGGTGAAGCAGGTCTGCAGGTATCTATCTTTCTCTCCCCCTGTCTTCCCCTCCTCTCTCCATTACTCTCTGTCCTATCCAACAACAACGACAGCAATAAAAACAATAATAATAACTACAACAACAATAAAACAACCAGGGCAACAAAAGGGGGAAAAATAGCCTCCAGGAGCAGTGGATTCATGGTGCAGGCACCGAGCCCCAGCAATAACCTTGGAGGCAAAAAAATAAATAAATAAATCTTATAAAGCATAACAATCTCTATCCTGAATAAGTAAGTGATTACAAAACTAAATTCCAGTTTTGTTTCCTTTCTTTCAAAAAAAAAAAAAGATGCGATCAGGATTGGGTAGATAGCATAATGGTTATGCAAAAGACTTTCATGCCTGAGGTTCTGAGGTCACAGGTTCAAACCCTGGAATTACCAGAAGCCACAGCTGAGCAGTGTTCTGGTTTAAGGGGGAAACAACAACAATCATTCAATCAACAAAAATAAATGTTACCTACTCTTCCAATTAACAATATAAAAACAAAATCAAGAAAACAATTCCATTAAAATGAAGAAAATACTTGGGCTGGCTCAACTGGCTGTGGGGTCCTAGGCTCAGAAGCACCATTAACAGTGCCATGGGGGTGGGTGGGTGGGTGGGGTGTGAGGGTGTGTGTCCCCATCCGTGTCCATGGGTGGTGGAGTGCTGATGTAGTTATTCACTCCCTCCCGTCCCCTTCTAAAGGAAAAAGTTAAAAACTGGGTCCAGAAGATCAGTCAGCAGTACTGTACAAGGGACAAGGTCATGAGTTCATTCTTAGCATCACATTTAAATATATTTTAAGATTAGCATACAACTTATATTCAAAAACTGACTGAATTTCTGCCAGATGAACTGGAGCTGGGCTGGTGGCGTGATGCTCCCAATAGAACACACGTTACAAGGTAAGAGGAGAGTATGAGAAAAGAAAACTACAGAGTGCCAAGCTGGTGTAGTGGCTCTGCCCGTGGACTCTGAGGCAGACAGAGCTTCAGGTTCAAAGCCTGTCCTTACCAGAAGCCAGTGGTTCATTGCTCTGGGGAAAAAAAAAAAAACTACAGGCGCGTTTTATGAATGGAATGAGAAAACCAAAAACACTGCCAAACCAAATCCAACAAGATAAAATAATGTTGATCTCAGGAAAACAAAATTGATGCCTTTAGAAAACTGAATTATGAACAATCTGATCACAGCTAGTACTCTGGCACAGTATTAAGTTCCAATCTTATACCTTGAGAATAAAGAAAACAGTTTTCCTCAAAGGTTTAATTCTGGGTTTTTAACATTAAAGCAAATCAATCTGACACTTTTTAATGGGAAGTTTTCCATTCTTATATCAAATTTTGACTACATTAGTTTACAGTAAGTATAGTTTTTGATACATATGTAAAATTTCTCAATTTTCTGCAAGACATTCTCACCCCCAGCCTAGGTCCTCTTCCACCACCATGCACCAGGATCTGACATGGCCAGGTGTTGGTAAGGTTGAGGAGAACTGGAATAGTTCACATATTGCTCACAAATGGTACAGCTACTCTGGGAAATAGTTCAAGTTAAAAACACACCAATTTTCTAAAGTGTCAAAGTCATGAAAGTTAATGTTGTGGTCCAGGAGGTAGCACAGTGGTAAAGCTTTGGACTCTTAAGCATGAGGTCCCGAGTTCAATCCCCGGCAGCATATGTGCCAGAGTGATGTCTGGTTCTTTCTCTCTCCTCCTATCTTTATCATAAATAAAATCTTAAAAAAATATAAATAAATACCTTATAGAAAAAAAAAAAGAAAGTTAATGTTAGGAATTGCTCCAGACTGAACTAGAGACAGGACAACTAAATGTAACACATGGTAGCTGAATAAAGATCTGAAAAGCAGGAAGTGATATTGGATCATGTCAATACTGATAGTGATGGTGTTCTTAAAGTAAGAGTCCTCATTTGGTGAAGTGTCCTAGTGAGAGAGATTGGGTAACTATTTTCTTTTATTTATTTTACTTTTTATGATTTTCTTTTTTTTAATTTCTTTATTGGGGAATTAATGTTTTACATTCAACAGTAAATACAAGAGTTTGTACATGCATAACATTCCCCAGTTTCCCATATAACAATACAACCCCCACTAGGTCCTCTGAATCCTTCTTGGACCTATTCTCCCCACCCACCCACCCCACCCCCAGAGTCTTTTACTTTGGTACGATAAGCCTACATTTCAGGTTGTGTGTTTTTTTTTTTTCTTTCTTCTGATCTTGTTTTTCAACTTCTGCCTGAGAGTGAGATCATCCCATATTCATCCTTCTGTTTCTGACTTATTTCACTTAACATGAATTTTTCAAGGTCCATCCAAGATCGGCTGAAAACGGTGAAGTCACCATTTTTTACAGCTGAGTAGTATTCCATTGTGTATATATACCACAACTTGCTCAGCCACTCATCTGTTGTTGGACACCTGGGTTGCTTCCAGGTTTTGGCTATTACAAATTGTGCTGCTAAGAACATATGTGTACACAGATCTTTTTGGATGGGTGTGTTGGGTAACAATTTATTTTCAAATGATTCATGGATCCCACCCCTCTTAACCAGAGTACTGCTCAGCTCTGGATTACAGTGATACCAGGGTCTGAACCTGGGACTTAGGAGCCTCAATTATGAAAGCCTTTTACATAATCACTGTATTATCTCCCTGGTGGTGGTGGTGGGAGTGATAAGAACCTTCCTTGCGGGGGTCGGGCGGTGGCGCAGTGGGTTAAGTGCACGTGGCGCAAAGCGCAGGGACCGGCGTAAGAATCCCGGTTCGAGCCCCCGGCTCCCCACCTGCAGGGGAGTCGCTTCACGGGCGGTGAAGCAGGTCTGCAGGTGTCTTTCTCTCCCCCTCTCTCTCTGTCTTCCCCTCTTCTCTCCATTTCTCTCTGTCCTACCCAACAACAAAGCAACGTCAACGATGGCAATAATAACCGCAAAGAGGCTGCAACAACTAGGGCAACAAAAAGGGGGAAAAATGGCCTCCAGGAGCGGTGGATTCATGGTGCAGGCACCGAGCCCAGCAATAACCCTGGAGGAAGAAAAAAAAAAAACAAAAAACCTTCCTTGCACTATAATGTTTGTACAAGATCTCTGTATAACATATATATGTGTGTTTATTTTAAATCAATTTAAGGAAGCTGGGAGCAGCTCACTTGGGAGTGGTCACATCCCAGCATGCACAAGGCTCTGCTTCAAGTCTCAGCACTACGCGATGCACCATGGACAGAACTGGGGCAGAGCTCCATAGGTAGCAGTGTTGTGGTGTCTCCTGCACTCGAAGTTAGAAAATGAAGAAATTGGATTGGGGCCATCACTCAATATTGCATGTATGTTATGGCCTTGAGTTCATTCTCCAGTGCTGCCTAAGAAATACTTTTTTTTTTTTTTGTCTCCAGCTCAGTGCCAGCACCACAAATCCATGGCTCCCAGTAGCCTTTTTCCATTTTATTGGATAGGACAGAGAAGCTGAGAGAGGAAGGGGAGACAGAAAGATAAGACAACTGCAGACCTGTTTCACCACTTGTGGAGCACCTATCTGCAGGTGGGGAGCCAAGGGCTCCAACCCAGATCCTTGCATGGGTCCTTGTGCTTCCTACTATGCATGCTTAACTGGGTGCACCACTGCCCGGCTCCCTAATAAATAAACTTTATAGACTCAGTGGGTAGAGTACAGAATTTCCAAGTAAAGACCCGTTTGATCCCTGGTACTGCATATGCCAGCATGGTGTTCTAAGCTCTCTCATAAAATAATAAATCCCTGTAGCTGGAAAGGTGGTTCCGTGGTAAAATTCAGAACTTGCATTTGGAGGTCCTGAATTCAATATCTAGCACCCTGTATGTCAGAATGTCTGGTTTTCTTGTTAAACAGACATTAAAAAGAAGGAATTACTAAAAAAAAAAAATAATAACATGGCATTAATTATTAACATGGCAAGAATTATCTGAAGGGGGGCGGGCGGTAGCACAATGAGTTACGAGGACGTGGCATGAAGCGCAAGGGCATAAGAATCTGGGTTTGAGGCCCGGCTCCCAACCAGGCAGTGAAGCAGGTCTGCAGGTGTCTTTCTCTCCCCCTCCCTGTCTTCCCTCTGTCCTATCCAACAACAGCAATGACAATAATAACAATAGCAACAAGGGCAACAAAAATGGAAAAAATGGTCTCCAGGAGCAGTGGATTAGTGGTACAGCCTCATCAATAGCCCTGGAGGCAAAAAAAAAAATTATTTAAAGTGGATGGAACTTAAAGGAATCATGTTAAGTGAGATAAGTCAAAATGAGAAGGATTAATACCAGATGATCTCATTCATAGGTGTAACTTTTTTTTTTAATTATCTTTATTGCATAGAGACAGCCAGAAATTGAGAGGGTAGGGGAGATAGAGAGGGAGAAAGAGAGACACCTGCAGCACTGCTTCACCACTTGCAAAGCTTTCCCCCCTATAGGTGGGAACCAGGGGCTCGAACCCAGGTCCTGTAGCACTGTAACATGTGTGCTCAACCAGGTGCACCACCACCCTGCCCCCCCCCCATAGGTGGAACTTAAGAAATAAGGATAGAAAGGAAAAACATGAATTAATACATGGAGTGAATCTGGTGTGCTGCACCAAAGCATAAGACTCTGGGAGAGGAGTAGAAGAAGGGGAACTTAGGGATGTTGAGTCCTGGTGTATGATGGTGGAAAAGGCCCCAAGTTGGGGGTGAGAATGTTTTGCAGACACCTGCCATGAGGAAATGAGAGATTGTAGCCAATATCTCAACAACTGTATTGTAATCCACTACCCCCCCCCCATAAAGTTTATTCTTAAGCTCTCAAGTATTACAAGGGGAAAAAAAAAAAACATGAGGGCAGGGGTAAATAGCATAATGGTTATACAGAGAGACTCTCATGCCTGGGGCTCCAAAGTCTCAGGTTCAAAGCCCCGCACCACCGTAAGCCAGAGCTGAGCAGTGCTCTGGTAAAAAGAAAGAAAAAAAAATGACATTCCCTTTACACAATGTACTCTCAATTTTAGTTTTCTTCATGGTACTCAAAAACTATAGTTATATTTATGTAAAGCTCTGTTTTCTCCATGAAGAAGTGAACTTGCTCCTCAAGGCCTGAGACTAAATTCTGCTCATCACTCAACTCTCAGTGTACACAGGACATTCATATTTTTTCAACAGCTCCATTTCTAGTGCTAAAGAGAAATGAAAACAAATGTCCACAGGAACACCTACATCTTCATAGCAGTACTGTTCACAGTAGACAAAAACAGCAAGTGTCCTTAACCTGACATACCCACCCAATTACTACTTGATGACAAGACACAACACAATACTCCTCTGATGACAAGAAGAAAATAGCAGGTACCAAAAAAAAAAAGCCTTATCTTACCTTGAATTATTTCATTTTCACAACAACCGTATTAACAAGTGGAACAGAAAGCAGATTAAAGTCGCCTAATGGTGGAGTAGTAGGGATTGACGACAAACAGAAATTGAGGGGAGGGGAAAACAGAAAGGGAGAAGGAAAAAAGAGACACCTGCAGCCTTGCTCCACTGCCCCTGAACCTCCCCTGAAAGTGGGGACCAGGGGCTTGGAATGTGCTTGCAAAGAGTCGAGTGCTCAGCTGGGTGACCACTGCCCAGCCCATAAAATTTTTTTAAAAAGAAGGAATTTCAAGTTAAGACCATGACAGTTTTTCTAGTCCTCTTCAGCAGTTTCTCTTTGGCAGTACCCTGCAAGCAGGAAGCTCCAAGAGCACTAGAAGTTCCCTGGAACTTCACGGCCTATCAACTAGAATTGCCTACTACATGCCTTGTTGATGGGACTCATCTAACTGAGGCCTAGCTAGTTAGCCATTTTGCTCAGATGATCGCATTACATTTTTTTTTTTTTTTACTGTTAGTAAAACACTTTAACTTATTTCCTTCGATACCAGAATACAGTGCTCTTGAGCAAAGTCATAACATGGCCCAGGGCCTGGCACAGAAGATGCTGTATAGCGGATAAAGAATGGGAGACAGTTGCTCAGAATCACCTAACTGGAACTTGTGTAACAGCTGGAGTGACTCCATGTCTGATGCTTTACTTCTGTACAGGCTCTTTACATTCCTAAAGGGGATTTTTTTCAGAGACTGAGGTAAAGGTCTCTGACCAGGTCTGACCAGGCCCACTGACTTCAAGGAAATAATAGCATTACACATTACAGCATTAACCAGGGACTGAGCACTGGCTAATTCACCTATATAATTCATTTAATCATCACCAACACAGAAGTGTACATCACTCCCTCCTTCCACAGGTGAGGAAAACAAGGCTCAGGTTGAACAACCCCGCACAGTCACACTGATGTCCATGCCCTTGCTCACTAGTGTAGTACAAAGACAAACCCCTGGGACTGCAGGCTGTGATGAGATCAGAACACTAACCTCCCACAAAATGGTTACGAAGTCATTCAGTGGGTGGTAGGCTCTTGAGTTTTTAGATAGAACCCACAAGTCACATGCTACATCTGTTATCGATTGTTAAATTGTTAAATAAACTTTGAAAATCACACTGAGTTTAGCTGCCACTCGCATGCTGTCAAAGGTCAGAAGAGTCCTAAAAGCGACCTGAAGCCCATCTCAGTTTAACTACTACCCCACTTCCTTCCCCACGGGCTCCGACAGCCACCTGGAGAAAAGCAGGGAAATGGCTCCAAGAAGTTTAACTGGACAAGTCAGTAGTCAACAGAAAATAGTGCACCGGGGCAGAGTGGTGGTGTACCTGGTTGAGCGACATGTTATAGTGCAAAAGGACCCAGGTTCGAGCCCCTGGCCCCCACCTGCAGGGGGAAAGCTTCATAGGTGGTGAGGCAGGGCTGCAGATGTCTCTCTGTTTATCTCCTCCTTCCCTCTCGATTTCTAGCTTTTTATACCCAATAAATATAGATAATAATAAAAAGAAATTCTTAAAAAAAAAGAAAAAAGAAAAAGAAAATACTGCACACCTTAGTGATGTTTAGCAAAAGGCCCTACCTTAGGCTTATGGTGACTGCACCTGAGGAGGAAGCTATCTTTGGCCACACAAAATTTTCTCCTACAGGAGAAACAGAGAAATAATAAGGGAAAAATAATAATAATAATGAGAAAAAGGAACAGTGCAAGAAGATTTTGTAAATGTAAAGTGAGAGGAAAGTAATTGCACTGGACTACTTTGAAGTTCCTGTTTCCAACCACACTGACAGCTTTATCTGTACCCTGTGGTTCCATGATGATCATAAACTTCTCAATGTGTTAATTGTTTTGAGTGTGAGCTGGGAGGTGGGGGAGATAGCATTAGGGCTAATGTAGAATGCCTAAGGCTCTGAGGTCCAAGGGTCCAGTCCCCATTAATACCAGAAGCCAGAACTGAGTAGTACTCTGGTGAAGGAAGGAAGAAAGCGAGCGAGAAGGAGAGAAACAAAGAGTGAAAGGGAGAGAGACAGGAAAGTAATAAATTCAGATCCAGGAACACAGAAGAGGGAAGGGAGGAACACAAAGGGGAAGTCAGGGACCCAAGTCCTTATGGTGGGCAAGGTGATGGTTTAGTGGAGAGAGATGCAGTGGCTGGCCTGAGCCTGGGGAAATGTGAAAATGGAGCCTCTAGACAACAATTCTGTACACATCAACACTCAATAAAGTGGTTTAAGAAAGAATCCTCAATGTGTATGACACATTCTCTAAAAGGTAGTGCCTGAAACATGCCAACATCCCACCCTACCTTTCACTTCCTTAGCTCAAAATCTTTCTTCAGGTGTCAGCTGAAACATCACTTTGAGAACTCTGGTAGCACTCTGTATCTCATCATAATCATTGCAACTATTTTCCTGGTGGCCTGTAAATATCAAAAACTAAAAAAAAAAAAAAAAAAAAAAAAAGTAAAAAACCACTTCTGTTCAACGTTTTGACTGTTTAAAACATATATCAGGTTTACACTTATTAATATTAAATAAATGAAATTTAAAAACTGATGGAAGAATATAGAAATAGAAATCAACAAGGGGCTAGGTGGTAGCACACCCTGTTAAGTGCACATAGTACCAAGTACAAGGAACCAGTTTGAGTCACTGCTCCACACCTGCAGGTATTTATCTTTCTCTCTCCTGTTCTTTTTATTTTTAACAAGAGCACTGCTCAGCTCTAGCTATGGCAGTGGGAGGGCTGAACCTGTGACTTTGGAGCTTCAGGCATGAGTCTGCAAAACCATTATGTTATCTATCTCCGGTCCCTTCTCAATTTCTCCTTGTCCTGTCAAATAAAAATAAATAAATAAATGAAAAAAATGGCTGCCCGGAGCAAATTTTTAGTGCAAGCACCAAGCCCCAGTATTAACCCTGGTGGAAGAGAGAGAAAGAGAAATCGACCCTACCTTCATGATAAAAACCAAGATGATCTGACCCTACCTCCCTTGCCCCTCTCATGTAGCCAATTTTCTTCTGCTAGCTCAATAGGTGCACATCAGCTAAGGCAATCATGTAAGCTGATTTCCTCAAATCTTTAGCTGCAAAAAGCAAACAAGGTACTTGTCTTATCAAAATTAAATTTATAACAAGCTAGCAAAAATGAGAATCTGAATTTGGGTCTCTCTCCAGGTCTAGAGCCTTTACAATATATTAACACTGGCCCTGCCTTTTAAACAGGCGATACAAGTATCTAGCAAAGTTCCAAGAAGATAGGGACACTACAACAGTATTAATAAAGATAAGGTCTTACACGTTTATAATTTCACAGCTCTGAGTCGCTATTTTTCAATTCAGACAGTGCCAGAGAGGTAGAGACATCACAGTGCCACAGCACCTCCCATGTAGTATATATGGGAGCTTGAACCTGGGCCACTCAATGGCAGAGCATGTGGTCTAACATATGAGCTGGTTCTCCAGTCAACACTACCCTCCTCCAATCAATATGGAACCTAAGAGAAAAATCAACCACAGAGAGTTCAAAATATTCAAAAGGAGGTAGAAACAACAACTATCAATTACCTCTGGAGAAAGTTGAGAAGACAACACATTTCAGTCTGAGGAGGAACTGGTAATGAAGATGCCTTTTTTTGCCCTTTGGTAATAAATGCTGGGAAATGAACCCAGGTCTTGGACAAGCATAATACTGCTGAGTCACTCCTGGCCTACATTTTAGTCTACTCTTTTGCTGGGATGGGGGAGTGGTGGTGGTTGGGGGACACTAAAGCTCTGCTCCAACACTCATCGGATTCTCTTGGTGCCATCCTTGGTTGTTGGTATGCTTCTAATTCTGCTTCTAAAAACTCCTTCTGTTTCATTGGTTTAATCCCCCCTGCTTAACACTGTATTCTATTTACATAACCACTGTTAACTAAGCACCGGCATGCCTGCATGGCATTGGTTTGATCCCACTTAAAGCTGCGGTCTATTGACATAAACCAGTTAACTAAGCACCACCCCTCCCTCCAGGGCATTGGTGTCTCAGTGGTAGAATTCTCGCCTGCTCCACCCCCTCTCCTTGTCACACCCTGATTTTCACCAATCTCTTTTTGCTCCACCCTCTCTACGTTACATCCTATTTACACCCTACTTGGCAAGTATATATAAGGACAGTATTGTGAGTTTTAGGTTGCTTTAGTTTAGCTTAGCTTGGCTTAGATAGCGCTGCGTTCTGCATGGATAAAGACTGCTCTGCGTACCACTCAGCCATAAGTCCCTGGTCGTCTGTCTCCGCCCACGAAGCTAGCCCGGCACTTGGTGACCTCATGTGGTGCTGGGGTTGAAATCCAAGATGTGACAAACGCCTGTGTTCTATCTGGTAAGACACCTCCCTGCCCCTGAGGGCCATGCTATGAGTCTCCCCTACATAATCAAGTCCAAACTCCTTAGTAAACAATGACCTTTGGAGTGGCACACCCAGTAGAGCACACAAGTTACAGTGCACAAGGACCAGGGTTCAAGCTCCCAGTCCCCATCTGTAGGTTGATGAAGCTTCACAAGCAATGAAATAGTGCTGTGGATGTCTCTCTTTCTCGCTCCCTTCCCTCCCAAATTTTGTCTCTACTCAAAAACAAATAAATTGGGGGAAAAAAACACAAACCTTCAGCATTTGGCCCTTTATTTCAGCTGTCTCAACCATCTCAAGGCATTGTATACTCTCACCATCCCAAATAATTTGTGGCTTTTTCCTGATCAGTGTGCTGTTTTCATATTCTGTAACTTTGCACTTTTTTTTTTAATATCAGTATTCTTTTTTGAAAATTTTTAAATTATCTTTACTTATTGGATAGAGACACCCAAACATTGAGAGGAAGGAGGAGATAGAGAGAGACAGAGAGATACCTGAAGCCCTGCTTCACCACTCGTGAAGCTTTCCCCCTGCAGTGGGGACGGGGGCTTGAACCCGGATCCTTGCATACTGTTAGGTGCACTCAACCAGGTGCGCCACCACCCGACCCTGTTTTTTTTTTTTTTTTTTAACCTAGAATGCACTTAAGACAAGCTCCTGGGAATCGGGTAGTAGTAGCACAGCGGGTTAAGCGCACTTGGCGCAAAGTGCAAGGACCAGCTTAAGGATCCTGGTTCAAGCCCCCAGCTCCCCACCTGCAAGGGAGTCGCTTCACAAGCGGTGAAGCAGATATCTTTCTCTTCCCCTCTCTGTCTTCCCCTCCTCTCTCCATTTCTCTCTGTCCTATCTAACAGTGACGTCATCAATAATAACTACAACAACAATAAGAAGACAACAAAAGGGAAAATAAATAAAACTAAAAAACAATTTAAAAAAAGACAAACTCCTATACATTAATATCCAGTCAAAAAAAAAGTTAAGTCAAACTACAATCCCAAATCACTAGTCTTTCCTTTTCCCCCCATAATACTCCGGTGTAGCACTTAAATAATTACTGACCAGCTCCTTCCCCATTTGGACTAAACAGCAGGGACGGTGTGAATCCAAGCATGTAGTAGATGCTCAATGAACGAGTAAATGCATTTTGATGAACATTTCTTAAAAGGCTCCAAATTGAGGGGCTGGATAAATAGTTCATGGGGCAGTGAATATGCTTTGCCATGAAACAGTTCAGGTTTGATTCTCAATGCCACACACTGTCACAGCTCTAGGGAAAAGTTCTAATGCTCTGGTTATCTCTCCCTTTCACTTTATCAGGGCTGGGGGTGGGGGTGGGGATGGAACTGCCCTCACCCCACATATGCACACACTGACCCAGAAGTAGTGAAATCACACATACATAAGGTCATGGCTCTGGGAGCAAGTTAAAAAATGAGAGCTGGGGATGTAAATCAGAGCACCCATTTGCACGCCTAAGGCTTGAGACTTCCAGGTTCAAACCCCAATACCATCTTATGCCAGAAAAGAGCAGTGTTCTGGTTCTCTCATTCTCTCTCATAATACATAAATGTTTTTAATGGCTAAAACAGATAAAAGCAAAAGCAGACAATATGTATTTTTAATTATTACAAACATGTATTTTCTCAACTCTTCTCTGGTTGAATCACACTTAATCAAACAGACTAGGAGGCTCCAACACCTCCTAGCGGCATGTCCTTGATAAATGAATGAATCTGTCTCAAGTTTCTTCTCTCACAACCACCTTCTGCAGTGTGGTTGTGAACGTTCATACACCAGAATGATGAATAAGTAGCAGTTCCACTAGACTGCTATCACCACAAAAATCTAATAGGACAGAATTTGTACCAGCAGAATGTGAACACAATGAAACTGTGGTTGAAATCATGTTTTTTAAAGGAAAGGTGGAAGTCAACAAATCCAGTTGCTTGTCTTCAAGCTGCATTGTGTTTCCTCATACTGAGTATCAATTCCTTAATGACCTTTGTCTCCCTTGGCTCCTTTGACACTCAACATACCCAGTTCTCTGCTCTGACTACGCTTCTGCTGTCCTCTTTTATAATTTGTTCACTGTTGATGCCCAAAGTCAGGCAAGCCTTTGACTCAGTTCTAACATTCTTCTCATCTTGCTCACTTTCAAGGTTTCAATAAGTATCTCTATGGAAATGACCCTTACTACTACTCAGTCACATAAGAAAGTGTTCCATCCACATTCCCAGAGCCCTGCCCCCACTAGGGAAAGACAGAAAAAGGCTGGGAGCATGGATTCACCTGCCAGCACCCACATCCAGCAGAGAAGCAATTACAGAAGCCAAACCTTCCATTTTCTGCTCCCCATAATGTTCCTGGGTCCATACTCCCAGAGGGATAAAGAATAGGAAAACTTCCAATGGAGGGGATGGGATGCAGAACTCTGGTGGTGGGAATTGTGTGGAATTGTACCCCTTTTATCCTACAATTTTATCAATCATTAAATCAATAATTATAATAATAATATAAAGTTAATGCCCTTGAGATAACTTTTCAAAAAGAAGAAAGTGTTCCAAGTCAATTTATTCAATATGGAGAATTTTTATCTTAATAAGGCATATACCTTTAACTTCTCCTTTATCTTTATTGAATAGAGACAGCCAGAAATCAAGAGGGGAAAGGGAGATAGAGGGTGAGAAACAAAGACACCTGGGAGTTGGGGAGTAGCACAGTGGGTTAAGCATACGTGGCACAAAGCGCTGGCGTTAAGGATACTGGGTTAAGCCCCCAGCTCCTCACCTGCAGGGGAGTCACTTCACAGGCGGTGAAGCAGATCTGCAGGTGTCTATCTTTCTCTCCTCCTGTCTTCCCCTCCTCTCTCCATTTCTCTCTGTCCTATCCAACAGTGACAACATCAATAACAACAATAATAACTACAACAATAAAAAGGGCAACAAAAGGGAAAATAAATATTTAAAAAAAAAAAAGAAGCAGAGACACCTGCAACACTGCTTCACCACTTGTAAAGCTTTCCCCCTGCAGGTGGGAACTCGGGGCTCAAACCTGAGTCTTTGTGCATTGTAATATGTGCTCTGAATGATGTGCACCACCACCAGGTCCCAATTTCTCCTTTCTTATAACTTTTATTCTTTCCACTTGACTCATATACACCACTCTTCAGGTTCCTTTTCCTTTGCAGACTTCTTAAAATTACTTATATGCCAGGTTTACCTTAGTGGCTATTAACCTTTCTGGAATAATGGTTCCCTTTGAAAAAGCCTGTTTACAAAAATGATAAAATGCAATTCCATCTAGATCTCAAGTAAGAATCTATGTTTACCATTCAAGACTACTACTTACATAAATATTTATCTCCAGCTTTTACTTCTTTATTATAAATTCCAAAGTGAATTCTAGATATAACTAAATTACCTATGGGCAACACACTTCAAAGGTCCAAACCAGAATACATTATTTCTCTCTGCAGTATTCACCATTATCCTCCCAAGCTCTCAAACTATAAGTCATGAAATTAATAACTACAGTCAGACCTACTCACTCACCAAGTCTTGTCTCAGACACTCATCTCAAATCCAAACCCACTTTTACTCTTGAAGCTCTCATCATCCTTTTCCTTTCTCGTACTTACCACCACTGTACTACTGATTCTCTGTGAGAACCCTTCATCAACCGCCTTCAGCACGGCCATGCTACCACTTTACTTAGTTGGCTACATCAGTCTCACTGATTGCAACACCTACCTTTTCTTCCCTATGACTTACACCATATTGATCTACCACCCTCCCAAATTTCAAAACTGAACATCTGCCTCTGCTCCATTGCAAAAATATACAAACTCAGCCCTGCTTTTAGAGTCTTCTAGTTTGCTACCTTATTAGGACTTTCCCAATATTACTCCATAGCACCTGTGCTTAATATCTGTCTGTCAAAATTACACCCATTCTTAAAGCTCCAATGTAAACCTCAATCTGGAAAAATTATTGCTAAAAGGCTCCCAAAGAAAAGAAAATGCCTAATGAATCGACTCAGGAAATGAAAAAGAATTATCTGAAAAATCTTAAATCTTCAGGGAAAAGTAAGTTTTAAAAACTACTATTCAAATATTAAAATGCTAAGTCCTCTATAAACTCAGCATTGTTAACCATTAAATATCAATGTTCTCAAATATGCAGACAAAATCCTTTTTAAAATTCTTACTAGAGTATACCATCAATCTAAAGATTAAAGCTATTATCTGGAGGGAGGGGAAAATAAAGCTATTATCTGGCAGTCCAGGAGGTGAAGGAAGGGATAAAGTAATGTGTACTCAGTCATCTAGTAAGAGTGATGCTGTTCTAGCTTTTATTTCTGCCACCATGGTTACTGCTGGAGTTTGGTGCCAGCACTATGAATCCACTGCTTCCGGAGGCTATTTTTTCCTTTTTTAAAATTATACTTGATAGGACAGAGATAAACTGAGATGAGAGGGGGAGATAGAGGGAGAAAGGACACCTACAGACCTGCTTCACCACTTGTGAAGCATCCCCACTATGGGGAGGGGGGTTGAAGTGGGTCCTTGTGCCTAGAACTATGTGGGCTTAACTAACTGGGTGCACTACCACCAGGCCCCATGGTTTTCTTTCTCAGAGTGATGCTCTGGTTCTTTCTCTTATGTTAATAAATTTTTTTTAAGCTATTACCTGAACCCAGGGTAGTAATTCAATTGCACCTGTATTTATACTGGGCTATCAGCACTTTTGCATAGAGAAACAAAAATACATTATGACTTTTCTGACAACCCAATATTTTATTTAAAAAAGAAAAATTACAGTAAGGACTTAATGTTTCACTTAATGGAAACAAAGTCAATCAGGGGGCCAAGTGGTGGCACACACACATGAACAAGGACCACTTCATAAGCGGTGAAGCAGGTCTGCAGGTGTCTTTCTCTCCCCCTCTGTCTTCCCCTCCTCTCTCCATTTCTCTCTGTCCTATCCAACAATGACGACATCAATAACAACAATGATGACTATAGCAATAAAACAAGGGCAACAAAAAGGAATAAATAAATATTAAAAAAAAAAGAATTTAATTTTACTTAGCTAACACACTTTGTGGCATTTCTAAAATTATAATCATTCACATCTGAATGTCTCTGAAACTGATTTCCTTAGAACAGTAAAATATGGGACACCCAGCTAAGTTCACAAAGTATAAACTCAAGGACTCAGACAAGGATCCAAGTTTAAGTCCTTGCTCCCCACCTACAGCAGGGATGCTTCACAAACTGAAAAGCAGGTCTGTAGGTTGCTCTTTTTCTCTGTCCCTCTCTACCCCCCCTCTTCTTTTAATTTCTCTCTATCTTACCCAATAAAATGTAATATAACAACAACAAGAAAAAAACAGTAAAATATGCTAAGATTCTATGATGAGTAACCCCACTACTTAAGAAAGGAGAATGTAATGGAGGAAAGCTGCACTTGACAAGATCTGGGGCTGGCACAAAAAAAAAAAAAAAAAAAAACCACCAAACTCATTTGGACAGTGAGCTTGCTTTGTCATGAGCACAACTGATTCAAGCCCAGCCCCACCACCCTGAGGAAAGCTCTGGTACCCTGATGTGCTTCTCTGTCTCTCTATTTTGAAAAAGTCAGTCTGGAGTTAAGCTCCAGTAACCACCACCAAAAAAAAAGGGGAGGGGGGGAATAAGTTACCTCAAGCCTGATCCTTAAATTGTGTGAGCTGAGGAACTATCTTCACTTCAAAACAACTTTCACCTGAAAACAGAATACCACCACCCAAAAAAAGGGATGGGGGCTGGGCAGTAGCACAGCGGGTTAAGCGCACATGGTGTCAAGCGCAAGGACCAGCATAAGGATCCTAGTTCGAGCCCCGGGCTCCCCACCTGCAGGGGAGTCGCTTCACAGGCAGTGAAGCAGGTCTGCAGGTGTCTATCTCTCCACCTCTCTGTCTTCTCGTCCTCCCTCCATTTCTCTCTGTCTTATCCAACAACAGTGACAGGAGTAACAACAATAACAACGACAAACATGGGCAACAAAAGGAAAAAATGGCCTCCAGGAGCAGTGGACCCAGCCCCAGCAATAACCCTGGAGGCAAAAAAAAAATAGCATCACCTTTTTCCCCATCAAGGCAATAGTCCTCACCTGTCAAGTGTTAGTTTGCTTCTTTCATTCATCACAAATGACACACTCAAGATTTAGGCGTAAGGCACTGTACAGTCACAAGGTTTCATCAGCTCCAGTCAAGACTAGTTCGCCTTCATAAAAATCAATACCATCAATAGGCAAGGTTTCCAGAGGGATTTGCATCAAGATGAGGCAGCCAACGTTAGATTCTGCAAGAATTCCATTAATGCCGCTCCTATATTGACCACTCACACATTAATTAACAGGGGGAAAAAAAAGTCCACAGCAATCGGTGCACTTATGCTATTAAGAGCCCATTCCCGCCACAGAAAGAGAAAGGTGCGATTAGGCCCAACTCCAAAAGGCTCTTTAATAAGTCAAGAATGCATCGGTGGTTCGTCTACCTTGAAATGCTACCAGTAAGATGTGAAAACCCATTAAAAAACAAGTCCTAGAACTCGGGTGTGACGGATGACTTTCAGAAAGCCTGCGCCTTGGCACCTCATTGGCAAGACTGAGGGCATCCTCAGCCAGGAAAGCACAGGCGAGGCAGCAGCAATTTGGTCTCCTGCACGCGCGCACACGCACACACACATACACACACGGCACACGCGCGCACTTGCACATACATACACACGCATGCGCGCGCACATTCACGCACACACAAACGCGCGCGCACACACATACACACACGCACACCCGCGCCGAGGTGAACCGCGTTCGAGTCGGCGCCCTGCAACCACCCACGAGCACCTAAAGATATTCCCCTTTTTACAACGAAGTGTCAAAACAAAGACCAGAATATGCGCAAAGATGGGGCCGCGCTTGCTTCCGAGGGGTTCAAGCTCTAAAAATCCGCGCAGCGCCGGCGTCCGCAAGACCCGCCCCACCTTCCCCCCCGGGGGGGGTCCCCCGCGAGAACCCCAACCGTGTCCCCACGGGACCCCCCGAGACCTCCGCCCGAGGCGCCCGGCGCGCGGACCGCGCTGAAACCGAGATCGGGGTCCGGGTCTAGGGTGGGGCGGCGCGGGCGAGGCCGCGACTGCATCCGCTGCGGCCCGGGGTGGTGGGGCGGGCGGGCGCAGCCGGGCCTGCAGGCTAGCAGCGACACTCACCACACCATGCCGTAGGCGCCCTCGCCGATGTAAGAGAGGTTGGTGTAGCGCGGCCCCACGTCGAACACCTGCCCGCGGACCATCTCCGGGCCCGCGCCCGCCGCCGTCGCCATGTTGGCCGCCCAGCCGCCGCCGCCTCCGCCGCGCTGGGACCTACGCTCCGCGGTCGCTGCTCGGCTTACGCCGCGCCTCACCGAGGCACCGCGCCGCCGACGGTGCAGCAGCCGCCGCTGGCCTGCAAAAAGCGAGGAATACGCCTCTTAAGACCTTTGGAGAAACTACTGCCGTTTGGACAGACAGTCCGCTTGACTGACTGACGGGCGGTCCGGAGGGCGGAGGGCGGGGGTGCGCTCTGAGCAGGGCGCCGGGGCGGGGCCAGGAAGCGTGCGCTCTGACTGGCTATTCGGCGACTGGGGGCGGGTCTGCGCCGCTCGGCGGAAGCGTCGCGCTCTGGGCGGAGCACTGCGGCGGTGGCAGCGGCACCACCCTGGGCGGTCACGTGTGTTCTTAGCGACTGCGGCGCGGGAGGCCCCGCGGGAGACTGAAGGACAGTCACAGTTGGGGGTAAAACTTAACAGCATCGATGCTGAGACTGTCAGGAGCAGGAAGACCCCGAAGCCGGGTCCTGACTGAGCCAGGGGGCATCCGGAACTGGGCATGAGGCTCCAAGACGATGCAGACCTGAGACAAACCTGTGTGAGTGGCCTGCAGAGAGTGCTTAAACAGCCAGACTTAAAACAAACTAGACCCGAAATTCAGAAAGGCGTTGTATACTGCGAGAAAGTGTGAAATGCAACGATTGAGGTCAAAGCAATTGACTGACAGCATCCCTTAGTCATATTGGTGCGTTCAACAAGTGTGTCTGCCCACCCCCACCCATAGATAAACCATTCTAGAAGGACAGTAGACATGTGTGTATTTTTAAAAAGTAATAGATTGAGGGCGGGAATAGGTAGCATAATGGTTCTACAAAGAGACTCTCATGCCTGAGACTAAAGTCCCAGGTTCAGTCCCCACACCACCATAAGCCAGAGCTGAGCAGTGCTCAGGTTAAAAAAAATATAAAAAGTAATACATTGAGACAGGAGATGCTTCCTTCCTGAATCTGAGACCCAGATTACTACAAATAGACCGATATTGAGATTTAGTGTGTATGGAAAGGTAAAGGTAAACACTAAAACTAAAACATCGAGCCCTAGAGAAACCGAGGTTGAGAAGCAGTCACAAACAAGAGATTACAAAATAAAATTTGTATGTCAGGAAGGTAGCTGAGCTTTTGGGGCACCTGTTTTAAACATGAGGCCTTGGGTTGGATCCCCAGCATGGCATGAAAAATCAGCATAGACAAAACATGCGAATCTCTATCCATGATAGAGCTCGAACTTGGTCTCTGTCTGCCACCACCACCCCACCCCCACTCACCTCCAAACTGGACCAGTGTGGTAACTCAGCAGTAGGGTACGTGGCTTACCTGGGTGTGACACTGGATTCCTTCTTGGGCACCACACTAAAAAGAAAAATTGGAATCTAAAGTTGAAAAAGAAAAAAAAAATCAGAATCCTGGAGCCAATGAATACTAAGAATAACTAATAAAATGATCCAACCACAACTTCTAGTTCATTTCCTCTATCATCTCTGCAGGAGGGAGTTAAAAGTGGAAGATTCTTGATGGTGACTGTTCAATACTATAATCTTGAAAACCTCAACCCTAGGCTTCCAGCCAGCAGGTAGTAAATAAGTCAGCTAGGCACTCTCAAAGGAAAGTAAGCACATTACTTCTTGAGCCCTGAGGGAAAGTGACACATGAGAAAGAAAGTGCCCAGATGAGAAGTTACTCTTTAGAGTTGTATTTAGTCCATGACACAGAACCAGGGTTTGATTTGTTTTGCTTTGTGGTTATTTGCAGAACCAGGTTCTTGAGCATGTATGATATTCCCACTCCTGGGCAACTTTTTCATTTTTATTTCAGAGAGAGACAATAGTACCAGCAGAATTTCCCCTAGTGCCATGACTGAAGTATGCTGAAGTGGTACTCATTGCATTGATTAGGTTGGGATTGGCGGATGCAATATCATTTGGTATGAATTGAGAGAAGCATGCTGGAAAGTGAGCCCCATTCTAGAGGTTCCAGGACTGGGGGAAATATAGGCTCTATAGAGGAAGTGGGAGGTTCCTGATGTCTTAGGGTTAAGAAGACAATAGATAGTTATTGCTATAGTCATATTATTTGGCAATTGGGTTAACTTTTAAAAAAATCTCTTTATTAGGATTTGCTGTATCATACATAGCATCACCATAATTTATGTCCTTTGGCATTATTTGTATATAGCTGTGCCACCAGTTGCTTCTGTTCTCCCTGGTCTAGGCTTTAAGAGAGTCAACATATCAAAGACTCAGCCTATGTATTAAAGAGACTCTGTACTTTAAAAAGTTTGAGACATACAATGACTTTCCCCCTCTCATATTAATTAAACAGTGATTTATATGACTACAAATTAATAGGAGTGTACATAAACACCATTCCCACTACCAAAAGACTGTGTCCCATTCCATCCCCCTGCCATTACACTCTTTGTTCCATGACAGAACCTGAACCCAGACTAGGCATACCCATGGGAAGGCATACACATCAAACTAAAGGCATTCCCCCAAAGGAAAGAGTAAAATATGATGTAGTACATACAGATAAGGAATTATAATGCTGTACACCTGACATGTATATAATGCCACAAAACAATATGAGTTACCTCAGTAAATTTTACTTAGGGACTGGGTGGCAGCATACCCAGTTGAACACACAAGCCCCTGGCCCCACCTGCAGGGGGAAAGCTTCACAAATGGTAAAGTAGTGCACAGATGTCTCTGTTTTTCCTCTATCTCCCCCTCCTTTCAATTTCTCTGTCTCTATACTAAACAAATAAATAAATATTTTAATATTTAAAAAAATAACACACAAAGGAGCCAGACAGTGGCACATCTGGTTAAGTGCATACATTAATCATGCTCAAGGACCCACCTGCAGGGAGGAAGCTCCACAAGCAGTAAGCAAATACTGTATCCTCCCCCCATTTCTTTCTATACTGTCAAGTAAAGGGGGGGAAATGGTCATAGGGGGAGGTGGATTCATCATATAGGCACTGAGCCCCAACAATAATCATGGTGGCCAAAAAAATAAATAAATAAAATAAAAAACACCACAAGTACTGATGTTGACTTTAAGTTCTGAAATACTTTTCACTAAGCCCTCCCAGACATTTTCAAGTAAGAATGTTTGTTGATACCTCCCCTCTGTTACAGCAAGACAACTTTTGCCCAAAATGTTACAACATACATTTGCTGAATGTTCTAATGCCCTCTAATAAAGTTTGTCTTTTGGGGTCCTATCAATTCTTTTTTAAAACAAAAGGCCTCTGCAGGTTAAGCGCACATGGCACAAAGGATCTGACATAAGGATCCAGGTTTGAACCCCCAGCTCCCCACCTGCAGGGGATGGATGTCGCCTCACAATCAGTGAAGCAGGTCTGCAGGTGTCTATTTTTCTCTCTGTCCTATCCAACAGCAATAACAAAACAACAGCAGCAAGGGCAACAAAAATGGGGAAAAAATGGCTTCCAGGAGCAGTGGATTCATAGTGTTGGCACCAAGCCCTAGCCATAACCCTGGAGGCCAAAAAAATTTTTAAAAGACCTGGCAGTGGCAGGTTATAAAATTCATGTTTTCAAGTGTAGCCCACACCACATTTTAGCCCTGTGGAGAGAATCAGTGATGGAATTGGTAGCACTCTGTGGATGGTGAAGGGGTACTTTGGTGTCTCTCCCTCTCTCCTGCTCCTCTGTCTCTCTTTCTCTCAAAATATAGACTGAAAAGTGGGCCAAGGAGGTGACTCACCAGTATCAAACATGCACAAAGCTCGATTATCATTTGTCTACGTTACATAAGAAGTAAAATAGTAAATATGAGACAGAATAAATTGGGTTGGGAAGACAGCATAATGACTATGCAAAAAGACTTTCATTCTGCCTGGGGGTAGATAGAATAATGGTTTTGCAAAGAGACTCTCATGCCTGAGGCTCCAGAGTCCCAAGTTCAATCCCCCCAACACCATAAGCCAGAGCTGATCAGTGCTCTGGCCTCTCTCTCTGTGAATTTCCCCCTCTGTATCTCTCATTTAAGTAAGTAAACAAAACAAATAATGTTTAAATCAAGACATTTTTAAAAGACAGAACAAATAAGTTAGAGATTATTATTATTATTATTATTATCATTCTCAGAGTTTCCTGCTCTGGTTTGACTTTTTCAGAAAGAAAGGATGAAAGAGAGACAGAGACAAAGGAACCACTGTGCCCTTCAGTGTCGTGGGGTCTGGGCTTGAATCAGGGTTGTACACGAGACAAAGCAGAACACTGTCCAAATGAGCTGTTTACCAGCTCAATGCAATTATTAAGCTTTTAATGAAAGAAAAAGCTCCTTCGGTATAAAAAGTTCTGAAGTGGAAGTAGAAACTTGAGCAAGTTCACTAGGCTTAAGAAAAATTCAAAAGCATAAACAAATTTCAAGATATAATCTGGAAATATTTTTTCTTGTGGAGGTAGGTGGCAGTGCACCTGGTTAAGTGCACACATTACAGTGTGCAAGGAACCCAGGTTCAAGACCCTGGTCCCGACCTGCAGCTAAACATTAGTTTTCTTTCTTTTATTAAATTTTTAAAAATTTTAAAATTTATGTTCCCTTTTGTTGCCCTTGTTTTTCTTTATTGTTGTTGTAGTTATTGTTGTTACTGATGTCATCATTGTTAGATAGGACAGAGAGAAATGGAGATAGGAGGGAAAGAAAGAGAAGGGGAGAGAAAGATAAACACCTGCAGACTTGCTTCAATACTTGTGAAGCGACTCCCCTGCAAGTGGGGAGCCGGAGGCTTGAACCGGCATCCTTATGCCAGTCCTTGCACTTTGCAACATGTGCGCTTAACCCGCTGCGCTACCACCAGACTCCCTATATTCCTTCTTTTTTTAATTTTTAAAAAATATTTTATTTATAAAAAAAAAAAAGAAAAAAAAAAAAAGAAATAGGGAGTCGGGCTGTAGCGCAGCGGGTTAAGTGCAGGTGGCGCAAAGCACAAGGACCGGCATAAGGATCCCGGTTCGGACCCGGCTCCCCACCTGCAGGGGAGTCTCTTCACAGGCGGTGAAGCAGGTCTGCAGGTGTCTATCTTTCTCTCCTCCTCTCTGTCTTCCCCTCCTCTCTCCATTTCTCTCTATCCTATCCAATAACGACAACAACAATAATAACTATAACAATAAAAAACAACAAGGGCAACAAAAGGGAATAAATAAATAAAATAAATATAAAAAAACAAGGGCAACAAAAGGGAATAAATAAATAAATAAATAAAATATTTTTTAAAATATATATTTTATTTATTTATTTATTAATGAGAAAGGAGGAGAGAGAAAGAACCATTCCCTCTGGTACATGTGCTGCCAGGGATTGAACTCATGACCTCACGCTTGAGAGTCCAATGCTTTTTTATCCACTACGACACCTCCCAGACCACCTTCATATTCACTCTTTTTTTTTTTCCGCATTTCTAATTTCCAGGAATCATATTCACTCTTTATATAAATTAAATACCACGGGCTGGAGAGATTACTTAATGGTTATGCAAAAATACTTTCATGCCTGAGGCATCAGTGGTCCCAAGTTCAATCCTCAGTACCACCATAACCCAGAGATGAGCAGTGCTCTGGTGTTGGCTTGGGGGGGGGGGGGCGATTAAATACCAAAGAAAAATGAAACACAATTAGCAGTACTCTAAGGGGGTAAGTTGTGATCCATTCTGAGTGGTCTCATTTCTTGCAATACCTTAATTCCCCCTTCTGCCTATTGTTTAAAATAAACTCAAAGTCACATATCCACGTAAACTCTCCCACTTGTTGTCTCATGGGTGCTTCTACATACCCAAACTGTCAGTTGCTAACTGTGCAAGTTCTGCATTCAGAACTTGCTGGAGGGTCCTAACCTTGACTACTCCACTTAACACTCCTGTTCCTTAGCCTTCAGTTAGTTTCCTCACTCTTGAACTCATGCTAGTCCCTACCTCATATGTTTATTGTAGAGAATAAACAAGACACTGTATGTAAAGAGCCTGGCACATGGTGAGTACCCAATAGCTGTTATCTGGTGTTATTATCTCCCTCGCCCAAACCTGTTCCTTATCTCCTCTCTGTGGACAGCATCATCTTTACTCAGATACTCAAGACGGAAGTGGGAAATGCTCCCTCACTCAGTTGCCTCAGTCCCAGTTTCTTTCCCCATTGTGGCACTCAAAAGCTCCTTTCAACTATATTACTTAAAAAATTTTTTTTATATTTATTTTCCCTTTTGTTGCCCTTTTTTTTTTTATTGTAGTTATTATTGTTGTTGTTATTGATGTCGTCTTTGTTAGATAGGATAGAGAGAAATGGAGAGAGGAGGGGAAGACAGAGAGGGGGAGAGAAAGATAGACATCTGCAGACCTATTTCACCGCCTGTGAATCGATTCCCCTACAGGTGGGGAGCTGAGGGCTCAAAACGGGATCCTTACGCCGGTCCTTGTGCTTTGTGCCACCTGTGCTACCACCTGACTCCCTATATTACTTTTATAATCAGAACTGTTTGTGAGTCAAATTGTGGTCTCCTGGCTACCAGCAGTGCAGCACTGAGCAAATCTGTTATATAAGCAGCCTCTCAGATCCCACCCCAGACATACTGAATCAGGATATAAAAAATATATGTACTACATAATAATACTATATATTAATATTATATGATAGAATATATAATTTTATTTTTCTCAGAACACTGCTCAGTTCTGGCTTATGCTGGTGTAGGAGATTGAACTGGGACCTCAGGCATGAAATTCTCTTTCTTGTGTAAACCACCACGCTGCTTCCCCTAGTCATGTTCTTTATTATTTTTTTTAACATTTTATTTATTTTTTAAAGTATTTTATTTATTTTATTTTTGAGAGAGATGCAGAGAAAGACACAGAGAGGAACACCAGAGCACTGTACATCTCTGGCTTATTCTGGTATGGGGGATTGAACCTGGGACTTTGGAGCCTAAGGTATGATAGTATCTTTGCATAACCACTATGCTATCTACCCCTGCCCATCATGCTCTTTACTTTACTTACACCTTTACTTTCACTAGGATGCTCTCCAGTTGCTGCTCTTTATATATTCAGGTCAATCCTTTTTTAAAAAAGTATTTTTAAAATTTATTTATTGGGGAATTAATGGTTTATATTCGACAGTAAATATAATAGTTTGGACATGTATAACATTTTCCAGTTTTCCATATAACAATGCAACCCCCGCTAGGTCCTCTGTCATCCTTTTTGGACTTGTATTCTCCCCCCACCCACCCACCCCAGAGTCTTTTACTTTGGTGCATTAAATATTTTTTATTTATGAGAGAGAACCAGGGTATCACTCTGGCACATGTGGTACCAGAAATCCAACTCAGGACCTCAGGCTTGAGAATCCAACTCTTTATCCACTGTGCCATCTCCTTGGCTGCTCTGGGTCATTCTTTACATTAAAAAAAATTGATGGAGACTGGACAGTAGTGCACCCAGTTAAGTGCACACATTACCATAAACAAGGACCCGTGTGTAAGCCCCTGCTTCCCACCTACAGAGGTGGGGGGCATTTCACTAGTGGTGAAGCAGTGATGCAGTTGTCTCTCTTTCTCACTCTCAATTTGTCTTCCCTATCAATGTCTCTCTGTCTTATCCAATAAAAAAAATAAAAAGAAATTAAAAAAAAAAAAAAAAGGCCAATGGAAGTGGAGGATTTATAGTGCTGGCACCAAGCCCCAGTGATAACCCTATGGCAATTTTAAAAAACAATTTGAGGGGGGACAGGTGATGGTGCATTTGGTTGAGTGCACATGTTATAATGCACAAAGACCTGGGTTCAAGCCCCAGGTCCCCACCTGCAGGGGCATAACTTTTCGAGTGGTGAAACAATGCTGCAGGTGTCTCTCTGTCTCTCTCCCTCTCTATCTCCTGTTGCTATGTTTCATATTGGTTTGTTGCCCTCCCCCCAACTCTGAGAGAATTGGTTTGGCCCTTGCTAGTTTCGCACCCCTCTTTCTCCCCGCCCCCTATGCTAAGGACGTCCAGAGTCCCAGCAGCAGCAGCGGAGGAAGAATGATGGGGGAAGCACATGGTGTGGTGATTTGCCCGTTCGTGAATAAAGATTAAACTGCAGCTTCTCAGCCCAGCCGTGTGTCCCCGAGTCTCTTTCTCTGTCTACCGCTGCGACGCTAGCCCGTCCAGTTGGAGCTCCGAACGTTAACAACAAATGGCGCCCAACGTGGGGCTGACCTGCGCATCTCTCAGATAAGTGAAGACAATTTGGCTACCTATGTACTATGACCTTCTCTTCTGCTTGTGAAGAGATCTCCAAAGGCCTCTGCCCTTTCTTCACGAGACTGTTTCGCTGTTTCTGGAACATTTATCTCTGAACCACTCTGGGGTTTCCGCCCAACGCCAGCAAGCATGAGCTGGCTTTCCGGCACGTGGCGTGGGGCATTGGGCGTGGGCTCCCTCCACGCTGCTCGGCCGCTGGGAGCAGGGCAGCAGACATGGTGGCCTATCATGGCCGCCACCCCGGGCACCTCGGCCTGCGCCTTCTGCATGGCGGGCCCGCCCACCCTCGTGCTATGAAGTCTGGACAGATCCCGGACCCCGCAGAGACCGCGGGCTCCCTGCCGAAACTGGGCCCCTGGCCGAGATCTCCAGCTTGGGTCTGAAGGCAGACAAGCTAGAATACGCAGAGATTCGTCTAGAGATCACAACCTGCAATTCCTAGAAGTGAAGCTGCCCAAGAGCCCACTGCTGTACAATGCACTCCCCGAACAGCTAAGACAGTATAGATCTAAATTCGTGTTTAAAATGATATGTCTTTGTAACAAAAGTTTCTCTCCTTGTGTATTAAAGACCATGTTTACGTGTGTGTTTAAAGTTTGGTAACATTAACTTTAAGGTTAAAAATGTAACTTTAAGTCTAAATTCTTACCAGGCAAAGTTAAATGAAAAAGGTTTTTAACGTAATTCTCATAAAGATAAAATTAACTTACATTTAAAGTCTGAGGTAAAAATTAGTTTAAATATCAATATATTTTAACTAAGTTGGTCTAAAAAAAAACCTGTGCACACCTAGGGTGTGTCTCCATCTTGAATGGGTGTAACAAAAGGTTAAAAAGACGTTGTTGATATGTAAAAGTCTCAAATTCCTTCTCAATTAGAAACGTTATATTGCGCTATGGTTATGCTAATAATTCTCATGCCTGAGGCCTTTTTCTTTCTGTGGTTCATGTTTGCCTTTCCATATTTTATTGTTTGAACTTTAAATAGCCTTGGAATCGTGCTGGAAGGGACTTCCAATTGTGATAGAGTTATCAATTGTGGTAAACTTCTAACCTGCTACAAGTTTTGTTTCATAAGTAAGTGAATTGCAGCTGTCAAGTTCTCTACAGAAAAGCAAAATTCTGATGGCTGACATTCCCCATCGAGACAGACCTACAATTCTTTGGTGGACATCTGCTTTGGCCTTGCATTTCTATCGGACTCACTGGTAGACCTCTGGGACACTTTGCACAAAACTAGCAGCTTCCCCTTATGCTGCTGGGTTTCTCAAACACTGACTGCAGCCATGCCTTGGGACTCTAGGCCTCACCCTCCCCCCATGCTAGAAAATGCCCATCAAGGCAAGTACGCCCCCCAGAGGCAGGAAATGTTTTTTTAAGCTGATAAAGTTTTGCCCAGAGGCAAAAAATGGCCCCCTCAGGCCTTTCCTTGGCAGCACACTGGTTCTTGTTACTCGCTTACATGTTTCTCCATGTTTGTGCCAGTTTCTTTTTTGAAAATGCCTGTACGATATAGGTTTCTGTTCATCCCACACCCCTGATACTGTGGTCATTTAGTTAAAAACAGAAGGGGGTATTGTTGCTATGTTTCATATTGGTTTGTTCCCCTCCCCCCAACTCAGAGAATTGATTTGGCCCTTGCTAGTTTCGCACCCCTCTTTCTCCCTGCCCCCTATGCTAAGGACATCCAGAGTCCTAGCAGCAGCAGTGGAGGAAGAATGATGGGGGAAGCACATGGTGTGGTGATTTGCCCATTCGTGAATAAAGATTAAACTGCAGCTTCTCAGCCCAGCCGTGTGTCCTCGAGTCTCTGTCTCTGTCTACTGCTGCGATGCTAGCCCGTCCAGTTGGAGCTCCAAACGTTAACAACAATCTCCCCTTCCCTCTTGATTTCTGACTGTCTTAACAAATAAAGATAATTTTAAAAATTGGGGGGAGGGAGCAGGCAGTGGCATACACAGTTAAGTACACATATTACCAAGTGCAAAGATCCAGGTTTGAGCCCCTGCTCCCCACCTTCAAAGGGGACATTTCACAAGTGGTTAAATAGGTCTGCAATTGTTTCTCTCCCTCTTTCTATCTCTCCTTCCTCTCTCAATTTCTCTGTCCTACCCAATAAAAATTAGAAAGAAGGGGCTGGGCGGTAGCGCAGCAGGTTAAACGTACATGGTATGAAGCCCAAGGACCAGGCCTAAGGATCCTAGTTCAAGCCCCTGGCTCCCCACCTGCTCGGGGGTCACTTCAAAGGTGGTGAAGCAGGTCTGCAGGTGTCTATCTTTCTCTCCTCCTCTCTGATTTCCCCTTCTCTCTTGATTTCTCTGTCCTATCTAACAACAACAACAACAGCAATAATAATCATAAGAACAAGTGCAACAAAAATGGAGAAAATGGCCTCCAGGAGCAGTGGGCTCAGTGCAGGCACTGAGCATCATCGATAACCCTGGAGGCAAAAAACAAAACATTATTAGAAAGAAATAATTAAAAAATTGATTGTGGGGAGTCGGGCGGTGGCGCAGCGGGTTAAGCGCATGTGGCGCAAATCGCCAGGACCTGCGTAAGGATCCCAGTTCGAGCCCCCGGCTCCTCACCTGCAGGGGAGTCGCTTCACAAGCAGTGAAGCAGGTCTGCAGGTGTCTGTCTTTCTCTCCTCCTCTCTGTCTTCCCCTCCTCTCTCCATTTCTCTCTGTCCTATCCAACAACAACGACATTAATAACCACAACAATGTTCAACAACAAGGGCAACAAAAAGGAAAATAAATAAATAAATAAAAACTTAAAAAAAAATTGAATGTGTGGCTTGCCTCCAAGCAAGCCTCCTGATTGCCCTCAGAGTAGTCCCTGCTGACCGTTCTTCCATCCAACTCCTCTTCCTCTTCCTCTTCCTCTTCCCTCCCACACCCCAGCCAAATTACACTCCTGTTAGTTCTCTCTTCTCCCATTTTTAGCAACTACTTACCACTCTCTCCTCTCCCAGCATTTATGGGCATCTTAATGCCACCACACTGCTGTGGCATGACACACTGGACCACTGGTTTTTCTCCAGAAAGCTTTCTTGCCTGATTTCATGGGCACTAAGTAAACTGTGATTAGAGTTTGGCTTGACGTGTAGTGTTCTTATAGGGAAAGTGCACCAACCAGAGGACTATTCAGATCCTGTGGCAGTTACTGCTGACTTTTTAAAAATATTTATTTATTTTCCCTTTTGTTGCCCTTATTGTTTTTTTATTGTTGTTGTAGTTATTATTGTTGTTACTGATGTCATCATTGTTAGATAGGACAGAGAGAAATGGAGAGAGGAGGGGGAGATAGAGAGGAGGAGAGAAAGAAAGACACCTGAAGACCTGCTTCCTTACCAGTGAAATGACTCCCCTGCAGGTAGGGAGCTGGGGGCTCGAAGCAGGATCCTTATGTCGGTCCTTGCACTTGGCGCCACATGTGCTTAACGCACTGCGCTACCGCCTGACTCTCAGTTACTGTTGATTTTTAAGAGAAGGTTCAGCTACACATCAGTCTCTGCTGAGACAGACTAGCATGAGCCAAACCCAGAGGGATCATCCCTAGAGCTGCACTGATGACAACACATTTCCAGAAGCATGAAGCTGAGAAGTAGTCACCAGTCTTAGAAACAGTTTGCTTGCTTCAGGTTTTTTTTGTTTGTTTGTTTTTGTTTTGGGCAAGTTCATGTGAATCAGATCTCTAGATTCCACATATGAGTGAAGCCCATCTGGTAGTTGCCTTTCAAGAGAAGTAGTTTCTTTTTTAATAAATATTTATTTATTTATTCCTTTTTGTTGCCCTTGTTTTATTGTAGTTGTTGTTGTCATTGATGTTGTCCTTGTTGGATAGGACAGAGAGAAATGGAGAGAGGAGGGGAAGACAGAGAGGGGGAGAGAAAGACAGCCACCTGCAGACCTGCTTCACTGCTTGTGAAGCGACTCCCCTGCAGGTGGGGAGCCAGGGGGCTTGAACTGGGATCCTTATGCTGGTCCTTGCGCTTTGTGCCTCCTGCACTTAACCCACTGCACTACCACCCAACTCCCCAAGAGAAGTAGTTTCTAGAAGACTATTAGGCCATACTGGACATTATCTAAAACCAAAGGCGATGCTTAAACAGCCAGTTGGTCAACTGGTCTTTTACAGTCTGTCTAGAGTGGTGAGAATATTTTTAAACATTATTTATTTATATATTTATCATGGAGACAGAGAAACTGAGAGGGAAAGAAGAGATATACAGAGGGAGAGAGACACACCTGCTTCACTTCAGAGAGACAGCACTGCTTCATCATTCATTTAAGCTTCTCCTCTGCAGGTGGGGAAAAGGGATTTGAACCTGGATCCTTGAGCATGGGAACATGTGCACTCAAACAGGTGCACCACCACCCGTCTTCCAAGTGGTGATAATTCTCAGATCTGTAGAACCTAAAGAACATCCATTGTTTCTTTTCCCACCAGCATGAACTCTCCCTCCTTCTAGTAGTAATAGAAGTTTCTCAACTGTCCTTATGTCCTCTGATGTGGTTCGCAGGACTGGTCCTGTCCCCAAATCAAGAAGTCAATATGTGATTGACACTCAACCATTAGAGTCACAGACATCTGCACAATTTTGTATAACTCTAGTTGTTATCTCTCAGCCCACACTTTTGTAGAAGCAAATGGAGAAGGAGGCACACCCTTTCTGCTGGGCTACTATGGCAGTAAGTGAATCTAGGACTAAACTGACCAGGATCTGAGAAATGCTTTCTGAAAATGAAGGTGAGTTAGAGAAAGCAGTAGCCAGATAGGGATGCACTTTTGTAGCAACATACTTTGAGGCAGTATTCGGCCAAGACTGGGTTTTCCAGATTCTCAAGCTTTTGCACTAATTTGAGTTAGGTCTCTGTCACTTGAAACCACAAGAGGTTCTGACTAACACACTACCCAATTAGTAACTCCCTTTTCTGAAGAAGAAAAAAAATTCCTCAGAATTGTACAAAAACTCACAAAGAGGTGAGTCAGAAACTCATGAATAATGAAATGAGAGAAAACAATTGATGATGATCCTTGAAACCAGCTAAAGATAGAGAGATAACAATAAAACACCACTTGGAGGAGACTGATGCTAAGTTGAAATAATTGTTGTTGCTGTGGTAACAAACACATACAAATGAAAAAAATTGAGAAAAAAGAGTTTTTAAAATAGGGTTTTTAACCTCAGATCCATGCAAGGAGAACCAGAGCAGAAGAAAGGATAGCAAAAGCAAGGCATTAAGTCTTTGCTTTACATTAAATAAACGTAAAAGTTATTTGAAAGTTTCCTATTTTATTTTACTATAGTTGTTTTGTTTATTTAACATTTAAAAATATTTTTATTGCCCTTTTTATTGCCTTTTGTTGCCCTTGTTGTTTTATTGTTGTAGTCATTATTGTAGTTATTGATATTGTCGTTGTTGGATAGGACAGAGAGAAATGGAGAGAGGAAGGGAGACAGAGAGGGGGAGAGAAAGATAGACCTGCAGACTTGCTTCACCACTTGTGAATCGATTCCCCAGCAGGTGGGGAGCCGGGGGCTTGAATCGGGATCCTTAAGCCAGGCCCTTGTGCAGTTTCCTGTTTTTAGGTCTAAAAAGTTTTATGCAGGGAGTTGGGCGGTAGCGCAGCGGGTTTAAGCGCATGTGGCGCAAAGCACAAGGGCCGGTGTAAGGATCCTGATTCGAGCCCCTGGCTCCCCACCTGTAGGGGAGTCCCTTCACAGGCGGTATAGCAGGTCTGCAGGTGTCTGTCTTTCTCTTCCCCTCTGTCTTCCCCTCCTCTCTCCATTTCTCTCTGTTCTATTCAACAACAATGACATCAATAACCACAACAATGATAAACAAGGGCAACAAAAGGGAAAATAAATAAATATTTAAAAAGTTTTATGCTCACTTTATACATTATTACAGGAAATAAAGGAAAAATGTAATTTACACAGTAAAAAATTAATAGTCCTGTGCCAGGAAGTATACTAGACATTTTCCTCACATATGTTAGTGGAAAAGAATTAAGACAGAATTATAAAAAAGCAGTATCAGGGGCCAGGCGGTGGTGCACCTGGTTAAGCACACACATTACAGTGCACAAGGACCCAGGTTCAAGCCCCTTGTCCCCACCTGCAGAGGAAAAGCTTCACAAGTGGTGAAGCAGGGCTGCAAGTGTCTCTCTGTATCTTTCCCTCTCACCCCTTCCACCCAGGCTGGTTTCCGCCCAGGAAGATCTACCTGCGAACAAGCCCTGGCCCTCTCAACTTACATTGAAAATGGATTCCAGAAGAATTTAAAGACGGGTGCTGTCTTTGTTGATCTCACAGCAGCCTATGACACGGTCTGGCACCGTGGTCTCCTAGTCAAGATCTCAAGATGCCTGCCTCCATGGGTGGCCAACACTATATCGTTTCTTCTCCAAAACAGAAGATTCCGGGTACATCTGGGTGACAAGTCTAGCAGATGGAGACTTGTCTCAAGTGGCCTCCCCCAGGGCTCTGTTCTGGCTCCTACGCTATTTAATATTTACATCAATGACCTCCCAGAAACTTCTTCAAGGAAGTTCATCTACGGCGATGACATCTGCTGTGCAACTCAGGCATCCAAGTTCGACATCCTCGAGGAAACACTCACGAAAGACATGTCTCTGATATCTGATTACTGTAAAAAATGGCGACTAATCCCTAGCACTGCAAAAACGGTATCATCTGTTTTCCATCTACACCATGCCTCGGCCTTGCGTGAGCTTAATGTGCAGCTTGGCGATACGAGAATCCGGCATGAAGCCCAGCCAGTCTGTCTTGGCAGTACTCTCGATCGCACTCTGTCATTTCACGAACATTTCTCATAAAAACTGCAGCAAAGGTGGGCGCGAGGAATAACATCATTGCAAGACTGGCCAGCTCCTCATGGGGCGCGAGCGCTTCCACACTACGATCATCATCTCTGGCATTATGCTATTCCACTACAGAATACTGTGCCCCAGTACGGTTCCGTAGCCCCCATGTCCACTTGGTCGATTCCAAATTATATTCCTCCATGAGGATAATTTCTGGAACCATCCGTTCCACCCCGGTTCCATGGCTGCCAGTTCTTAGCAACATCGCCCCGCCAGATATTCGTCAGGATGCGGCATCATCTAAGTTCATTTCCCACGTCTACGCTCGACCGGACCTGCCAATATACACGGATATCTTCGCCCACCCTGTCCAACGCTTGACGTCTCGTCACCCAATCTGGTCCCCTACGCCTACACTGAACTTCTCTGCTCCAGACTCTTGGAAACAGAGTTGGCAGTCAGCTGAGGTAAAGAACAAACACCTCATCACAGACCCCTGCAAGCGTCAACCCGGCTTTGACCTAGCACGTTATGATTGGGCCCTCCTCAATCGCTATCGAACAGGCCATGGCCGGTGCGCTGCTATGTTCCATCGCTGGGGAGCCAGAGACGACCCGAACTGCCCCTGCGGCTACAGACAGACTATGACCCACATAGTCAACGACTGCCACCTCTCCAGATTCAAAGGAGGTCTCGAAACTTTACATCAGGCTCAACCTGATGCTGTTGACTGGCTACGGAAGAAGGGCAAACGCTAGAAGAAGAAGAACCCCTTCCACTCTCTGTCTCTATCCCATAATAACTAACTAACTAAATAAATATATTAAGAAAAAAAAGCAGTGGCACACCAGGTTAAGCGCACATAGTATGAAGCTCAAGGACCTGGGCAAAGCGCAAGGATCCAGGTTCCAGTCCTCAGCGCCACAAGCGGTGAAGCATGTCTGCAGGTGTCTGCCTTTCTCTCCCCGTCCCTGTCTCCCACTCCTCTCTCTTGATTTCTCTCTGTCCTATCCAACAACAATAATAACAACAACAAAAATGAAGAAAATGGCCTCCAACAGCAGTGGATTCATAGTGCAGGCACTGAGCCCAAGCGATAACCCTGGAGGCAAAAAAAAAAAAAAAAAAAAAGGCAGTATCAAAACACCAGAAAATTAGTGGATGAAAAATTAGACTAGATGCAACAACATCAAATGTAAATAAAAACATGAGTAAAAACATTAAAATTTCAGATCAGATCAAAGGATGAACTCTGGATCTGCACTGTTTTTTTAAAAAGATTTATTATGGGAGTTAGGCTGTAGCGCAGCGGGTTAAGCGCAGGTGGCGCAAAGCACAAAGACCCGCATAAGGATCCCGGTTCAAACCCTGGCTCCCCACCTGCAGGGGAGTCGCTTCACAGGCGGTGAAGCAGGTCTGCAGGTGTCTGTCTTTCTCTCCTCCTCTCTGTCTTCCCCTCCTCTCTCCATTTCTCTCTGTCCTATCCAACAACGACAACAACAATAAAAAAATTTTTAAAAAAACAAGGGCAACAAAAGGGAATAAATAAATAAAAGAAATATTAAAAAAAAGATTTATTATTTATTTATTTATTATTTATTTTTGATAGAGAGGCGAGAGGTAGAGAACTGGAGCATCACTCTGGCACATAAAATGCTGAGGCTCAAACTAGGGATCTTGTGCCTATAAGTCTGGTACTTTGAGCACTGTGCCATCTCCCAGACCATTTGCACTATTGTTAAAAAATAGGTGCCCTGGGAGCCGGCACACAGCGGGTTATGCGCACATGGCGCCAAGCCCCTGAGTAAGAATCTCTCTTGGAGCCCAGGCTTCCCACCCGCAGGGACGTCGTTTCACAAGCGGTGAAGTAGGCCTGCAGGTGTCTATCTTTCTCTCCTCTTCTCTGTCTCCCCTCCTCTCTCCATTTCTCTCTGTCCTGTCTAACAACGACATCAACAACAACAACAATAAAAACAACAACAACATCAACAATAAAACAACAAGGGCAACAAAAGAGAAAAAAAATAGCCCCCAGGAGCAGTGGATTCATGGTCCAGGCACCCAAGCCCCAGCAATAACCCTGGAGGCAAAAAAAAAATGTGCCCCAAAATGCATATTGTATTAAAAAAGTACTGGGCTGGGGAGACAGCATGATCGTTCTGCAAAAGACTTTCATGCCTGAGGCTTTGAAGTTTCAGGATCAATCCCCAGCACATCACCATTAGCCAGAGCTGAGAAGTGCTCTAGTCTTTCTCTCTGTGTCTCAGTATTTCTCTCTCATTACAATAAAATTTTAAAAAATAGCAACACAGGGACCACGTGGGTGGCCCAGCTGGCTGACCATACATTACAACGCACAAGGACCTGGGTTCAAGCTTCCGTTCTGCACCTACAGGGAAAACCTTGACATGAGTGATGAAACGCTGCTGCAGCACTCCCTCTCTCTCTTAATTCTCCGTAGCTTCCCCTTCCCTCTCAACTTCTCTGTCTCTATCCAAAATAAATAAACAAAATATTAAAAAATAAGAACACAGAATAGAAAACAAACAGGTTTAGATAAAATGCAACAAAAAGAGAAGGTCGGGTCGGGCGTAGCACAGTGGGTTAAGCCACATCGTGAAGCTCAAGGACCAGTGTTAGAAACCCAGTTTGAGGCCCCGGCTCCCCACCTGCCAGGGAGCCGCTTCACAAGCGGTGAAGCAGGTCTGCAGGTGTCTTTCTTTCTCTCTTTCCCCTCTGTCTTCCCCTCCTCTCTCCATTTCTCTCTGTCCTATCCAACAACAACAACATTAATAACAACAATCATAATAACCACAACAATGATAAAGCAACAAGGGAATAAAAGGAAAAAATAGCAATGCAACAAAAAGAAACACAGTTACAGTATATTACATACCATATATAGGGACACATAAAGTGAATTAAACAGAAAAATTAATGTCATAAAAACACATGGTGAGTTTGCCATCTACATAAAACACATTACCAGCATTTCCAATAACCTTGAGACATTTGCAAAAAGTATCTATACTGGATCACAAAAATGTTTCATTTTTACTTTTATTTTTAATTTTTAATATTTATTTATTCCTGTTTTGTTGCCCTTGTTTTATTGTAGTTATTACTGTTTTTGTTGGATAGGACAGAGAGAAATGGAGAGAGGAGGGGAAGACAGAGGGGGGAAAGAAAGACACCTGCAGACCCGCTTCACTGCCTGTGATGCGACCCCCCCTGCAGGTGGGGAGCCGGGGGCTCGAACCGGGATCCTTCCGCCAGTCTGTACGCTCTGCACCAAGTGCGCTTAAAACCACTGTGCTACTGCCTGGCCCCCAGCTTTTTTAATATACTTAAATAAATCAACGTGATCCACCACATCAACAAAACCAAGACCAAAAACTACATGGTCATATCAATAGATGCAGAGAAAGCCTTTGACAAAATACAACATCCCTTTATGATCAAACCACTACAAAAAATGGGAATAGATGGAAAATTCCTGAAGATAGTGGAGTCTATATATAGGCAACCTACAGCCAACATCATACTCAATGGTGAAAAACTGGAAGCATTTCCACTCAGATCAGGTACTAGACAGGGCTGCCCACTATCACCATTACTATTCAACATAGTGTAGGAAGTTCTTGCCTTGCAATCAGGCAGGAACAAGGAATTAAACGCATACAGATTGGAAGAGAAGTCAAACTCTCCCTACTTGCAGAAGACATGATAATATACATAGAAAAACCTAAGGAATCCAGCAAGAAGCTTTTGGATATTATTAGGCAATACAGTAAGGTGTCAGGCTACAAAATTAACATTCAAAAGTCAGTGGCCTTCCTCTATGCAAACACTAAGTTAGAAGTTGAAATCCAGAAAACAATTCCTTTTACTATAGCAACAAAAACAATAAAATATCTAGGAGTAAACCTAACCAAAGAAATGAAAGACTTGTATACTGAAAATTATGAGTCACTACTCAAAGAAATGGAAAAAGACACAAAGAAGTGGAAAGATATTCCATGTTCATGAATAATTAACATCATCAAAATGAATATACTACCCAGAGCCATCTACAAATTTAATGCTATCCCCATCAAGATCCCAAGCACATTTTTTAGGAGAATAGAACAAATGCTACAAATGTTTATCTGGAACCAGAAAAGACCTAGAATTGCCAAAACAATCTTGAGAAAAAGAACAGAACTGGAGGCATCACACTCCCAGATCTCAAATTGTATTATAGGGCCATTGTCATCAAAACTGCTTGGTACTGGAACATGAATAGACACACTGACCAGTGGAATAGAATTGAGATCCCAGAAGTGAGCCCCCATACCTATGGACATCTAATCTTTGACAAAGGGGCTCAGACTATTAAATGTGGAAAGCAGAGTCTCTTCAACAAATGGTGTTGGAAACAATGGGTTGAAACATGCAGAAGAATGAAACTGAACCACTGTATTTCACCAAATACAAAAGTAAATCCCAAGTGGATCAAGGACTTGGATGTTAGACCAGAAACTATCAGATACTTAGAAGAAAATATTGGCAGAACTCTTTTCCACATAAATTTTAAAGACATCTTCAATGAAACGAATCCAATTACAAAGAAGACTAAGGCAAGTATAAACCTATGGGACTACGTCAAATTAAAAAGCTTCTTCACAGCAAAAGAAACCACTACCCAAACCAAGAGACTCCTCACAGAATGGGAGAAGATCTTTACATGCCATACATCAAACAAGAGGCTAATAACCTGAATATATAAAGGACATGCAAATCTCAACAACAAGACAACAAAATAACCCCATCCAAAAATGGGGGGAGGACATGGACAGAATATGCACCACAAAAGAGATCCAAAAGGCCTAGGAACACACGAAAAAATGCTCCAAGTCTGATTGTCAGAGAAATGCAAATAAAGACAACAGTGAGATACCACTTCACTCCTGTGAGAATGTCATACATCAGAAAAGGTAACAGCAACAAATGCTGGACAGGGTGTGGGATCAAAGGAATACTCCTACACTGCCAGTGGGAATGTCAATTGGTCCAACCTCTGTGGAGAACAGTCTGGAGAATTCTCAGAAGGCTAAAAATGGACCTACCCTTTGACCCTGCAATTCCTCTCCTGGGGATATTTCCTAAGGCACCCAACACACCCATCCAAAAAGATCTGTGTACACATATGTTCTTGGCAGCACAATTTGTAATAGCCAAAACCTGGAAGCAACCCAGGTGTCCAACAACAGATGAGTGGCTGAGCAAGTTGTGGTATATATACACAATGGAATACTACTCAGCTGTAAAAAATGGTGACCACCATTTTCAGCCGATCTTGGATGGACCTTGAAAACTTCATGTTAAGTGAAATAAGTCAGAAATAGAAGGATGGAATATGGGATGATCTCACTCTCAGGCAGAAGTTGAAAAACAAGATCAGAAGAGAAAGCACAAATAGAACCTGAACTGGAATTGGCCTATTGCACCAAAGTAAAAGACTGTGGTGGGGGGAGGGGAGAATGCAGATCCAAGAAGGATGACAGAGGACCTAGTGGGTGTTGTATTGTTATATGGGAAACTGGGGAATGTTATGCATGTACAAACTATTGTATTTACTGTTGAATGTAAAACATTAATTCCCCAATAAAGAAATTTAAAATTATATATTTAAAATAAATAAAACCTGTATACCATACCTTACAATATAAAAAAAGGGGAGTCAGACGGTAGTGCAGCAGCTTAAACGCAGGTGGCGTAAAGCACAAGGACCAGCGTAAGGATCCTGGTTCTAGCTCCCAGCTCCCCACCTACAGGGGACTGGCTTCACAAGTGGTGAAGCAGGTCTGCAGGTGTCTTCCTCTTCCCCTCTCTGTCTTCCCCTCCTCTCTCCATTTCTCTGTCCTATCCAACAATGACGACATTAATCACAACTACAATTACAACAACAATAAAAAACAAGGACAACAAAAGGGAAAATAAATTTTAAAAATTATAATAATAATAGTAAATGAAAAAGAAAAGCCTTTAAAAAATAAATAAATAATAAAAATAAACAAAATAAAAATATTTATTTAAAAAAAAAGACGAAGGAGGGAGTCAGGCGGTAGCGCAGCAGGTTAAGTGCACCTGGTGCAAAGTGCAAGGACCAGCGTAAGGATCCTGGTTCGAACCTCCTGGCTTTCCATCTGCAGGGGAGTCATTTCACAAGCAGTGAAGCAGGTCTGAAGTGTCTATCTTTCGCTCCTCCTCTCTCTCTTCCCCTTCTCTCTCCATTTCTCTCCGTCCTATCCAGTAAAAACAACAACAATAAAACAAGGGCAACAAAAGGGAATAAATAAATATACTTAAAAAAGAAAAAAAAAGACGAAGGAGGAGGAGGAGAAAGAAAGGAAGAAGATAGGAGAGAGGGAGAGGGAGGGGGGAAGAGAGAGAGGGAGGGAGAGAGAGAGTGAGAGAGAGAGGGAGAAAGAGAGAGAGAGGGGGAGAGAGAGAGGGAGGGAGAGAGAGGGAGAGGGAGGGAGGGAGAGAGAGAAAGAGAGAGAGAGAGAGAGAGAGAGATGGCTGTATGGAGCAGTGGACTCATCCTGTAGGCACTGAGTTCCAGTGTTAGCCCTGGTGCAATTAAAAGAGAGGAGGGAGAGGGAGAGAGTGAAAGGGAAGAGGAGAGGGAGGGGGAAGGAGAGGGAGAGAAGAGACCCCTTTCCTACCTTTCCAGCCAGTACTCGATGGCTTCTCCAGAAGCTCCTTGTCCGTGCTAATGTCTGTGTTCTGGTTTCAGGAGCACTCAGTTCAGACCAGGGGTTAGGGAAGGAAGTAAAGAGGGGGGCTTCACAGCTGGTTAGATAAACCTCAGTATTCTCTCCCACAGTGCCCAGTCACCATGTAATTCCCAAGGACCTCAGCTGGATACCCATGCATCTGTTCAGGTTTTGCATTTTTGTTGAGTAGGAGGACAGGCAGGGTAGCATGTGCTGACTCCATCTGACCTGACATATTTTAATCTGTAGCAGATCCCTGACTCAGAGATGCATTAGAGATGGAAAGGGCAGAGGAGACAGCACAGGACTTCTCCACCATCTATGAGGTTCCCCCAGAGTTGTGGTGCTTCCGGGTGGTACTGGGTTTCAACCAGAAGCCTCGAACACAGTAAAGTGTGTGCTCCACCGAATGAGTTATCTTCTGGTCCTAGCATTCTGATTTCTAATGGATTTATTTGGTCATAAATACAGCTATATTGAACTGGGGAAATAGCTCACTTAGACAGCTTTGCCACGTGCAGGATCCAGGTTCAAACCTGACCCCCACTGCACTGAAGGAAGTTTTGGTGCTGTGATATCTCTCTCTCTCTCCTTTATGTCTTTATCTAAAAAATTAAAAAGTCACATTTATTCTGACTCAGCCATGCATATAATTATAAAGTTCTCTCCCTCTCTCTCTCTCTCTCTCTCTCTCTCTCTCTCTCTCACACACACACACACACTGCAGTTTCCCTGGCTATAACAGGTGATGACCACAGTGAGGCAGTTCAGATATGACTCCATGGAAGAATGGGACTTGGGGGGTGGCGGCAAATGATATCACACCCAGTTAAGCACACATAGTGCTATGCACAAGGATCTGGGTTCAAGGCCCAGCTTACCACCTGCACTCTCCACTTCATAAATGGTGAAGCAGGTCTGCAGGTGTCTATCTTTCTACCTCCCTCTTTTTTAAAATGTTTTTTTAATATATTTATTTATTCCCTTTTTGCTGAACTTGTTGTTTTATTGTTGTAGTTATTATTGTGTCTGTCTTTGTTGTTGGATAGGACAGAGAGAAATAGAGAAGGGAGGGGAAGACAGAGAGGGGGAGAGAAAGAGAGATACCTACAGACCTGCTTCACCGCTTATGAAGCAACTCCCCTGCAGGTGGGGAGCCGGGGGCTCGAACCGTGATCCTTATGGCAGCCCTTGCGCTTTGCGCCACGTGCGGTTAACCCACTGCACTATCACCCGACTCCCTCTCCCTCTTTTTTTTTTTTTTTTTGCCTCCAGTTGCTGGGGCTTGGTACTGTCACTGTGAATCCACCACTCCTCGGGGCCATTTTTTCCATCTTATTGGATAAGACAGAGAGACATCGAGAGAGGAGGGAGAGGTAGAGAGGGAGAGAGAAAGATTGATACCCTCAGACCTGCTTTACTGCTCGTAAAGTGAACCCACTGCAGGTGGGGGAGCTGGGGTGTGGTTAGGAGGCTCGAACTTGGATCCTTGCATGGGCCTTAGCGCTTAGTACTATGTGTGATTCACTAGGTGCACCACTGCCTGGCCCCTCTCTCCCTCTATCTCCCCCTGCTGTCTCAGTTTCTTTCTGTCCTAACCAAAATGACAGAAAAAATGGCCACCAGGAGCAGTGGATTCATAGTGCCAACATCAAGCAAGCTCCAGTGATAACCCTAGCGATGGGCGGGGGGGGGGGGGGTGAGGTACAGCTTGAGTGGAGGGAGGTGAGTTTAGACACACTGAGACGAAGGGATGAGACTCAGGAGGTGGCTGGAGAAGCAGTCTTTGCCTACCAGAGGTCTCAGGGGGCTGGGGGTTGGTGGGGCTGCCCAGCCTGTTGTGCTTTCCACAGATCACCCAGTCGTTTGGTGGGAGGGTGAAGCGATTGGTCCCAAGCATTCCAATGCTGGCTGCCACAGGGCCCCAGCAGGCTGGGTCGGTGGGCAGAGCAATGCAGTTCTTGACAAGTGAGTGCAATCCTGCCCCAAGCTTCTCACACACAGGTTGCAGGTCGTCCACCATGAAAATACAACCCGAACTGTACCTTTATCCCAAGAAAAGGGAGCACACAGTGACCAGCTCAGCCAGAGTTCTAGCTCGGTGGGACTTATTTTCCAACTTCAAATGTCTGATGGTAACTCTTCCTTTTTATTTTATTTTCTTTATTATCGAATAGAGATAGAGAGAAATGGAGGGCGTAGGGGTGATAGTGAGGGAGAGAGACACCTGTAGCTCTATTTCACCACTTGTGAAGCTTTCCCTCTGCAGGGACCAGGAGTTTGAACCTGGGTTCAAGGGGGAGATAACCACACCTGCAGCACCGCTTCACTGGTTGTGAAGCTTCTCTTCTACAGGTGGGGACCAGGGGCCTGAATCCAGGTCCCCGGGCATGGTAACGTGTGTGCTCTAACAAGTGTACTACTGCCTGGTCATGAAATTTCTTATGCTTTTACCAAGACATTCAAGCTTTGATTTGCACCAGGTGCTACAAATCCTAGAGCCAGTCCCACCTAACAGCTTCACTCCTCGGTAAGTAGTCCAGAGAAACTTCTGTATATGGGTATGAAGAGGGTTTTTTTTTTTTTTTTTTTTAACCAGAGCACAGCTCTGGTTTATGGTGCAAGGGATTGAACCTGGGACTTTGGAGCCTCAGGAATGAGAGTTTGTTATTTACCCTCACCCCTGTTGTAACTATAAATAGTGGTTCTGTTGCTACAAAAAGCTAGCAACACACACAGCAAGGACTAACCCAAGAGACAGAAAGATGAGAGGTGCGATTCAGAGACAAGAGCACGCAATTAGCAAAGTTCCAGTTTCATAAAAAGACAGGCAAAATGAAGTAAAAGCATGCAGGGAGCTGTTCTGTATGTGGTTATAAATAAATCTATAGTCTAAAGACACTGTGGGGAGGAGGGGTAAGCTCGGAGGAGCAGGGGCAGAGCTCCCAGATTGCTGGCAAGATACTGCCTTTTTTTTTTTTTTTAATTTTTTATCCTAATTTATTTATTGGATAGAGACAGCCAGAAATCAAGAGGGAATGGGAAGAAAGAGAGGGAGAGAGACAGAGAGACACCCGCAGCTCTTCTTTACTTACTTGCAAATCTTTCCTTGTGCATGTAGGGACTGGGGCCTCGAACCTGGGTCCTTGCGCGTTGTAACATGTGCACTCAACTAGTTGTGCCACCACCTGTCCCACAGGTACTATCTTGATGATGGTGGGTCGGTCAGTTACATGCTTTCTACAGCTCTCCAGCATGGATTCCTCATAGTGTTTATGTGAGATATGTCATGGTTTAGAATGGAAGAACCCAGACAGGCAGCACAGAGGGCAGGGGATCAGCCACTGAGGTGAGTGTCCTGTCATGGGGTGTGGAGGCCTGATTTTGTCATCTTGGCTGAGCCTGGAAGTTGAGGAGAGGCCTTGAGAGGGAACTGTGCCCCCAGCTAGTGCCTTGCCCTTCTGGACATCAGCTGTGGGTGCGAGGCAGCAGCTTTTACACAGGAGGCCTCTTAAGGCCCAGAGGACATAATGATTCAGACTGACATTAAATCTACCTGATTGCAACCCATTTTTGCCAGGGAAAGATTCCACATTGCTCTGACTCTACAGTTCAAGAGTCTTATAGCTCTTCTACTGATAAATAGTTTCCTCTTTAGCTACTTTGTTGGTGTCATCATTCTGGATAAAAAGATACATTTCATTTCAAGAGATTATTTCATTTATTTTAAAAAATATTTTGGGAGTCAGGCGGTAGTGCAGTGGGTTAAGCGCTGGTGGCACAAAGTGCAAGGACCCCGGTTCGAGCTCCAGGCTCACCACCTGCAGGGGGGTTGCTTCACAAGCAGTGAAGCAGGTTTGCAGGTGTCTATCTTTCTCTCCCTGTCTTCTCCTCCTCTCTTTGATTTCTTTCTGTCCTATCCAACTACAATGACATCAACACCAATAACTACAACAATAAAACAATAAAATAAGGCAACAAAAAGGAATAAATGTTAAAAAAATCTTTAAAAAAATTTATTATTGCATAAACACAGAGAGAAATAGAGAGAGGAGGGGAAAATAGAGAGGAGAGGGACAGAGAGACCCCTGCAACCCTGTTTCACCAGTTGTGAAGCTTTTCCCCTGCAGGCGGGGACGAGGGGCTTGAACCTGGGTCCTTGAGCACTATAATGTGTGCGCTTAACCAAGTGCACCATTACTTGGCCTCCATATTTTATTTTATTTTAATTTAATTTTTTGTCCTTGTCTTCAGGGCTTCATTTTTGTCCTTGTCTTCTGGGCCTGTTGGGCATTAAGCCAGCCCCCCTGCTCCATCCTGCATTGATGATATTATGGCCTATTTACATAATCATTGTTTGCCTGAAAGATCCCCACCCAATGATCTATCTTCTTTCTACCTCAAGACTCATCCTGCCTGCAGGGTGACATTAATCCCAGCAGCTAAAACCATCGCCACAGTTGCTAAGGAAGCTTCCACCTTCCCAGTGTGACTTTTGCCTTTCTCCACCCCCTTTCCTAGCCATCTCTGTTTCTGACTTACCACTTGCAGTTTTATCCTATAAAAGCCACTTCTGTTTCTTGTTTCTCTCTTTTCCGCTTCCTGACCTAGAGGAGGGCAAGCATGCAGGGGGAGGCAGATGCCGGCCATTGAGGTTTTTGGCTCCATGTGGCTTAACCTGCTGTACTCATGCCTGATTCTGGGGCTCCCGCATGAATAAAGATTTGTATTGCTACCGCCATGAGCTTGGTTCCTGGATCTTCTCTCCTGCCCACGAAGCTAGGCCGGCATGGGCCAACCTTTTCAGATGGAAAGAGAGGGAGACAAAGCAAGAGGGAGAGACACCCCAGCCCCTAAGCAACCTGCCCTGAGGACTTGAATGCTCCCTGCAGTGTGCCTGGGGCTAAAACAGCAGCAAGGACTACCAAGTAAACTATCTTGCCCAAAAGGTTCTACTATTTAAACCGTATTTCTAAACACTTATCTTGTTCCATACCCAAGGTCAAACCTCATTTTTCCTCTTCTCTTTTCCCAGTTTTGCCATGTCATCTTTCTTCTGTAAGTTATGGAGGAAGGTGGGAAGAACAGAAGTGGGAGAGGAGGGGAGGTCTTTCCTACCACAGTCAGAATGACTGAGAGGGACTGTGGCTTGAAGGGTCAGGGCTGCCTGGGACAGGTGGTGGTGACCTCACTGCACCTGAGTTGTATCCAGACTTGACTTTTGCCCAGAACCCTCTACTGGGGTTGGAGTAATTCTCAGGGTTTCTCTGCCTATTCCCCAGGTGTCTAGGGCTCCACCAGCCCAAGTTCCTAGGAGTTCAAAGTCTTAGTAATGTGTCTAGTGGCCTGGGGGGTGGTGGTGGTGTGACAGAGTGGCTACAAGGTGCTGGATACTGAGGTCCCAAGTTTGATATGCCAGATGGATGATTTTCTTCTCTCCTCTTTCATAAATAAATGAATCTTTTATATTAAAAAAATTTGCCTAGGGTTGGGGAGATAGCAAAAAGACTCTCTTGCCTGAGGCTCTGAAGTCCCCTGTTCAATCTATAGCACCACGTAGGACAGAACTGAGCAGTGCTCTGGTCTCTCTCTCTTATTAAAGGGACCAGAGAGGGTAGTTGTGTGTCCTGAGTGGGTCTGTGAACTAATGAGTCCTCCCACCCAGTGGGGCTTTATGCCTGTTTCCCAGGCCTCGCACCAGCTGAACTTGGGGAACCTGGCTGTCAGCAAACCCAGCCTGTGGGTGTTAAGACCTAATCCTTGCTTCCCAGGCTCCTCCTCCTCTTTCATGCAAGCTCTATACCCCCAGCTTGGCTTCTGGGTGTAGGGCCATCCCTGGAGGACAGAGGGGCTGATGTCTGCTTACCCCCACCCGCCATTGTGCTGACTCGGGCCTGGCCTGGTGGGTGAAGAATGCCCACCTTCAGTTTGGCCTGGTGTGCCTGCTTGTCTGCTCGGTCTCCCTGCCCCCACTCAGTGGCCCTGAGAGGGTACTCTCCAGGCTATGCGCTCTGTGCCAGTGGGGGGAGTGCAGAGCCACCATCTGGCTGTGACAAGATTCAGACACGTGAAGCAACTCATTAGGGAACAATCAAGACAGCATATACTTAAGAACAAGGCTAGAGCTCAGGGGAGGGTGTGGGGGTGGGCAGGGGGGAAGACAGATGGGTGAGTAGGTGGGGTGGGGGGGCAGGGCCTGGTGAGGAGTCTCAGCCCTCCCCCCAACCCCTGCCCAACTCAGAGACAATGGAACTAGATAAAGATTGTTCCCATGCTGTGTGGCCAAGAGGCTGGGGGGCTGCTGGGGCCACCAGGAGTAGAGGAGATCCGCTGAGGGATAGGCACTGAGCTCCCACTCACACAGGCCCTGTGCTTGGGGCAGGGTCAGGGGGGCAAGAGTACAGAAACCCCAAATATAAGCATGCTCCCCCTCCCCAGCTTGGAGGAGATGTTCAGGGCAGCACCGGGGCCATGGTGTTTCTTAAGGGGACTGTCCCCTCCCTGTCACCACATATAGGCTCACAGTGAGCACACAATCCTGGTGGGCTGGAAGAGCCAGGAGGGCCCAGAGACTGGCAGGCTCTGCAGAATTCACACCCCTGCCATTTCAGCCCCAGCAGCTCAGACTCTCTGGGTTGGGGGCTGGGGTGAAGGTGCAGGTAGCAGAAGCAAGAGGAGAAGGCAGGATTCAGGACCTGGCAAGAGGGTTTATTATGAGAACATGTGGTTTATTTGACACTTGAGCACAATGGTCCCTGGGAGGCCACTCACCTGGTCGCCCTCCCAAGTGTAGGACCTGTCCCAAGACAGAGGGACAATATAGCCAGGACGCCCTGTCTTGGGACAAGACTGCTGCCAACACAGAACCCAAGTCCCAGGAGCTCCACTGAGTCATGCAGAGAAATCCTTGGCGAGGCCGATGGGCACATGAAAGCCAAAGCTTGGTCATTTGGCAAGGCTGGAGCTGCCCCCTTTTGGGATCTGGCTTACTTGGTTTCCATTGGACTTGGGGTGGGGCACGCCTGAGTGACCCACACTGTGCCCCCCTACCCCAGCCTGGGAATACTGCTAAGGTAGCCAGCTGCCCACAAAGGTAGGGATGGGGTGCTGGCATGTGTATTGGAGGGTATGGCCTTCCCAAATCCTTAGAGCACCTGTACTTCTCTGATGGGGCTCACCCTGTCAGTCTCCCCCCTCAGACACACCCATTTCCTAGTCCTGGGTGCTGAGGCTGGGCTGGGTCAGACAGGCCATGCTTCTGCCGCTGAGACTCCTGGCCTGCTGGCAGCAATGATGAAGCCACCCTGAAGAGGTCAGCTGTGCCTGTGCCCATGCTCCTAGCCCATACCTGCGCTGCACCTGTGAAGCTGGGCTTGCTTCTCCAGATTTTGCAGTACATATAAGGCGCTGGCATCTGTAGTGCAGTTCTTTTCCAACCCACTTAATTTTAAGAATAGACACTAATAATACTTAATCACTCCTCCCTGTTGGCAGTGAGGGAGGGGCCTCAGCATTGGCACCATCTCCCCAGAATGCAGCCAGCTTCCCCCAGGAGCCCCTGCACCTCCAGAATCCCAGGAGCTGCTGCAAAAATTTTGTAACTTCCACATGATATGGGGGTGGGGGTGGGGAGTGGCGACTGAGGTTCAGAGAGATTCTTGGGCTTGCTTAGCTTATTCAGAGAGTCAGTGGCAGAAATGGGACTTGAAAAAGGGAGGGACGTTTCAAGTGTCCACCATTGGGGCCCTGTTGGGACTGTGGCTTGACAGGAAGTGGCCCCGGAATCAAGGTGGTTTTGTCTAGTCATAGTCAAGGTGGGAGCCCTCTTTTGTGTCTGGGTGCTAGCAAAAGCTAAGCAACTCTTTAGCAGAGGACAAGGGCTCTCTTGGGCCTGAGGCAGGGACCAGCAGCTCCCAGGGCCCACACCTGACAGACAGGCCTCTACCAGGGAGGGTGGTGGTGCTGTGCAGAGCTGGAGTCAGCCTAGGGACGTCCTGGTGGGCTTGTTCAGGGAATAGGTCAGACACCAAGGGTGCTCTCTAGACTGCTACAAATAAGCTTCATGATGGGAGGCAGTCAATGGAATGTGATTAGCAAATTAGAAAAAAAGATTAAAAAACAAACAAAAACAAAAACAAAAAAACCCAAAATAAAAACTCAGAGCTCCCTCCCTTTGCCAAGGTTACCCATGGGCGGCAGACTATGAGTGAACAGTGTGGCTATATTCCCACCACCCGTGGCAGCGAGGCCTTCAAAGTAAGCTGAGCATGGTTTCTGGAAGTTCGAGGCCATGTTTAAGATACTAGTTAGTCTGAGCCCTTGGGAGAGGCATGGGCCACAAAAGTCACAGCATCTTTAGCCCTGGGAGGGGTGTGTGTGGGGGGCAAATATTGAGCTGACAGAAGGTATCCCTCTAGGGCTGGCTCCTGTCCTTCCTAATGAACAGCCCCTTCCCTGGGAAATGAACTGGCCACTGGGATCAGGCGGGCTCTGAATGCTGCTTCTGGTTTTGGGATCTGGCCCCAGACTCCCTGGGGGCCTGACCTCTGGCTGGAGCCAGCCCTACCACATTGAACCCGGCTCAAATGTCATGTCTCTCCTATGTGACATGAACTCCCTGAGTCACCCAAGTCTTGAGACTTCTGAGATTTACCTTTTGAGGGTTCACCAGGGCACATGGGACACTCTCATAAAGGAATGGGCAGTGGGCAGGGGGAGGTTATCAGCCCCAAAGGGGCTGCAGCATGGGTGGGTGGGACAGATTCATAAGATCCCTTGGGGCTCACCTCTTTGCAATACCAATTCAACTACCCACTCACTCACAACCTGAAATATTCCAGTCACACTGCAAGGACCTGTCTCAGAGAGCTAGAAGCCTCAGCCTGGGGTCCAGCCCAAGAAAGGAATGGTAGGGCTGGGCTGGAGAGGGGTGGGAGGGGAGGGAGGCAGGAAGGATCCCTGGGTGTTCAACCCAGACCCACTGAACAGTCTGGGGCTGCTTTGCTGACTGTCAGTGGTACATCACTAAGAGGCAGGAAGAACTCTTCCAGGAATATTCCTCATCAAAAGTGTGCCACTGCAACAGAATAAAGTCTGCTTCTGTGAAAACTTCAACAGGTCTCTTAGGCCCTGTCATGAGCTTGGCCGACACAGTCCCACTCAGAGCTGCTAAGGCACTTGAGTGGCTTATTAACACTATCTGGAAGAGATTCAGTTCAATCCTGATTTAGAAAAAAAAAAAGTCAGTAATACTGCAAAAGAAAAAGTTCCCCCTAAAAAAATACTTAACTTTCTGAAAGGAATAAAATAAATGCTAAGCTCTGCTTAAGTTACATGACACACAGGGTCATCTTGGCACTGACAAAACAGACAAAATCTGAAATACTGCTTCTGAGTGAGACTTTCCAGGTGGGGATGGACCAAAAGACACACATGGTGTCATTCTGATCTTCCCACTCCTGGGTGGGGCACAGTGGGCGAGGGGAGAGGGGGACAGGGAAGCAGGGCCCACGCACATCACAGCTGCCATGAAGCTGGTAGGCAGCTCTAAGGTCAGATTCCTGATGCTCCTTCCTAGCTGGGGACACTGCTTAGCCAGCCAGGACTCAGCAGGGACACTTGTCACTGTGGGTATAAGACTTCCCAGCTACGGCCATGAGGAGACACTTGAGACTGTCCCAGGCACTGCATCCCAACCGTGATGTCTGGTGTCTTTGGTCTGGCTTGGGCTGGCACCGATAGCATCTACTTCCACCCCTGCTGGGTGAGGAGAAGAGGGGGCTGGACTCTAAGACCTCTACTCTTAGGTGTAGTCTTTCCCCTAGGTTTCCCTTGAGCAAACATGACTAGTCCCCCTGCCTGTGGAGTGCAGGGCACAGAAGCCACTGCCCCATGCAGTTCCAGAACCATCAGGATGGGCCAATGCAAGCAGCTCAAGAGTCAAGGGAAAGGGTTCTACAGGTGGCGCTTGCCTGCCCACTGCTACCAGCTGGGTCCTAAGGCATCTGAGGGGGAAGGGGATTAGGATGGGGGTAGTGGGAAGCTGAACTTCCTAACTTCTCTGGGGACTGCTGGTCTCTGGCTCCAAGGGGCCAGAGGGCAAGTCCTGGTTTCCTCTATCTGTCTGGGAGTCCCCGGTGCCCTGGGTTTTGCCCTCCAGCAGCTCTCGGGGGTCCCTGAGGAACACCACCATGACAGTGATATTGTCGTGGGAGCCTCGCTCCCGAGCTGCAGCCACCAGCTCCTCGGCGATGTGCAGCCCGTTCCCTTGCTGTCCGACCAGGTGACTCTGGACAAGGCCGGGGACCTCATGGTGGGGGATGACATCAAAGAAACCATCGCAGGCTAGTAGCAGGTAGTCCTCAGAGTCTGACAGCTCTCGGGAGGCCGCATCCGCTTCCCCAGACACATAGGGCTTTTGGAAAAGGTCCCCTGGGTGAGGGAGAAAAGGCCTGGCATCAGAACTGCTGCTGCCCTGGCCCGTCCACCAGGCCCAGGCCACCCTGCCTTCCTCCCATGCTGGCACTGACAGCAAAGACAAGGGTGGAGAGGAATTTCTTGTGCACAGTGCTGAGTGCAGTGAGCTCAAGGAGAGACCTCGCAAATCCCTGAGGTGAGAATTTAGCAAGGTCAGGGCTACAAGATGGCTCATTTGGTCCCAGGTTCAAGTTTCCAGCTACCACACAGGTCAAGCTTTATGAGGGGTGAAGCAGTACTATCTTTTTTATCTCTCTTTTTCAAAGATTTCTCCATTTTAATTTTTTAAAACTTCTTTTTTAAATATGAGAGAGAGATGGAGAGAGGGAGAGAGAGAGAAAGAGAGAGAAAGATACAGGGAAAGAAATCAGAATACTGCTCAGCTCTGTCTGATGGTGGTGCTGGGGATTGAACCTGAGACCTCAGAGCCCCAAGCATGAAAGTCTTTTGCACAACCTTTATGTTGTCTCCCCAGTTTTCTCCTCTACTTCTCTCTCACCCTCTATCTTATTTACTTTTCATTCTTTTTTGATTACTTTATTTTTGAATCTTACTTATTTATTAAATAGAGACAGAAAGAATTGAGAGGGAGAGAAAGATAGAGAAAGAGACACCTACAGCCCTGCGGCTCATGAAGCAGTCTTCCTGTAGGGGACCAGAGGCTTGAACCTGAGTCCTTACACTGTAATATGTGCACTTAACCAGGTGTGCCACTGCCTGACACCTCTCACATTCTATCTTTTAAAATATATATGTAAATAAAAGGAGTCTGCCAGGAGCCCTAGAATTGTACAGGCACGATGCCTCAGCAAAAACCCTGGTGGTGGTGGAGGTGTGTGTGGGAGGGGGACTCAGCAAAGCCAGAGCTGAGCTCCACAGAGTAGCCACTTTCTTCTCCCAGTGGAGTCCGGCCTAAGCAAAGAGTACAAGGACTGTGGCAGAGGACACCATCTAGGCCCAGGGTGGGGTATTATGTCCCTGCAATCCTGAGAGTTACACCAAAGTGTCCAATACGACTTTTCTCCTGCAGAACTGCTTTTTTTTTTTTGGCTGGGGAGGGAAGCATATTTTATTATTATTGTTTTTTACCTCCAGGGTTATTGCTGGGGCTCAGTGCCCGCACCATGAATCCACTGCTCCTGGAGGCCATCTTTTCCCTTTTGTTGCCCTTGTTGTTCTATCACCATTGTGGTTATTATTGTTGTTGTTGTTGTTATTGATATCATTGTTGTTGGATAGGACAGAGAGAAATGGAGAGAGGAGGGGAAGACAGAGAGGGGGAGAGAAAGATAGACACCTGCAGACCTGCTTCACCACTTGTAAAGTGACCCCCCTGCAGGTGGGGAGCCAGGGACTCAAACCAGGATCCTTATGCTGGTCCTTGCATTTTGCACGATGCTTAACCTGTTATGCTACCGCCCAACCCCCAGCATATTTTCTTTTCTTTCTTTCTTTCTTTCTTTCTTTCTTTCTTTCTTTCTTTCTTTCTTTCTTTCTTTCTTTCTCATCCTGCTTTCATGACCTTCTCCCTGGAGAAAATGTGACTACCCCAAGGCCTTAAGCTGAAATTTAGAGGTTTCCCTTTCATTCTCAGGTCTCATTTCTAATCTATGTATCTGCTGGCTCCACCTCCCCTCCCTTGCACCTTATCCAGACCTCAGAAAGCTCCTGGCTGCCTGCACCCCACCCCCCAGCAAAGCATGAGAGCAAATCACTGCCTTATACTAGGACTTCTCAGTGTTTCCTCTCCTTTATTTTATTATTATTTTATGGGGGGGGATTTAATGGTTTACAGTACAGTTGTTGACTCATGGGTATAATTTCTCCTCTCCCTATGACAGGTGTCTGCAAAACACTCTCACCCCCAGCTTAGGTCCATTTCTACCAAGTTGTACCAGGACCCCTACAACTTCTGTTTCCTTCTGGAGCCTTGTGGAGAGGCTCACACCTGCTGCCTCCTCCAAAACCAGGTGTCCAGAGGTAACAAAGGTAGAAGCAGCAAGGAGAGGGCTCTAAAGAAGGTACTACATTTAGCCAGAGAGGATGTGTCAGGAAGCAGAAAGGGACATACCCTGTTGAGGGGGGTAGCAGGGAGGAAGGAACTTCTAAGGGCAGGCATCCCCTGCTTTGGGCAAGTCTGAATTAGTCATTTTGCTTCTATGAAAGATCAGCAGTTCCTATTTTCACCAACTCAAAGAAATATAAAGATAGCTTTTCTCTTGAGGACAAAAGGTGAAAAGCAAAAATGGCATTGAGTGTCATTTCTGTGCAGCTGTTCTGCATGCAGTGTGCATCTTGTGCTGGGAAAGTGTGTCTGCCAAGCTTGTTCCTGAGAGGAACACACAGGGTGTGTTCTCATCCTTCCACTCCTACTTTTACTATATCTTAGTGTCATTTTAGGTTTTAGGTATGATTTGGTAGGTTTTTTTTAAAAGACATTTATTTATTTTGGACAGAGAGAAATTGAGAAGGGAGGTGATATAGGGAAAGAGAAAGAGACACCTGTGGCATTGCTCCACCACTCCTAAAGCTTTCCCCTTGCAGATGGGGACCAGGGGCTTGAACCTGGGTCCTTATAAACTGTAATGTGTATGTTTAACCAGGTGTACCACCACCTACCTCCTAATATATTTTATTAGCTTTTTTTTTTTAACGTAGGGGGTTTGGGGGGCAGTGTATACATAGTAAGTACACATAGTGTTTTTTTAAGTTTTTTAAAAATTAATTATTTATTTTCTCTTTTCTTGCCCTTGTTTTTTTATTGTTCTTGTTGTTATTATTGTTGTTGTTATTGATGCCATTGTTATTAGATAGGGCAGAGAGAAATGGAGAGAGGAGGGGAAGACAGAGATGGGGAAAGATAGACACCTTGCAGACCTGCTTCACCGCCTGTGAAGTGACTCCCCTGCAGGTGGGGAAGTCGCACACAGTATTAAGTGCAAGGATCCGGGTATGAGTCCCTGACTCCCCACCTGCAGGTGGGAAGCTTTGCGAATGGCAAAGCAGGTCAACAGGTCTGCAGCACTCTCTCTCTCTCTCTCTCTCTCTCTCTCTCTGCCTCCAGGTTTATTGCTGGGGCTTGGTGCCTGCACTACGAAGCTAGTGCTCCTGGAGGTCATTTTTTTCCCATTTTGTTGCCCTTGTTATTGTTATTGTTGCCATTGATGTTGTCGTTGGATAGGACAGAGAGAAATCGAGAGAGGAGGGGAAGATGGGAGAGGGGGAAAGAAAGATAGACACCTGCAGACCTGCTTCACCTCCTGTGAAGTTACCCCCGCTATAGGTGGGGTTCCGGGGCTTGAACCAGGATCATGACACCGGTCCCCTTGCACTTTGCACCATGTGCACTTAACCTGCTGTACTACCGCCCAACCCCTTCTCTCTCTTTTTACCAGAGTTCTGGTTACAATCAGCTCTGGTTTATGGTGGTGCAGGGGACTGAACCTAGGACTTCGGAGCCTCAGGCATGAGAGTCTCTTTACATTACCATTATGCTATTTACCCCTGCTCTCTCTCTCCCTATCTCCCCCCTCCCCTCTGAACTTCTTTCTGTCCTATCCAATAAAATAGAAAAAAATGGTCACCAGGAGCAGTGGATTTGTAGTGCCAGCACTGAGCCCCAGTAATAACCGTGGAGGCAGAGAGAGAGAGAGAGAAGAGATACAGAGAGAAAGATATGTAAAGAGAGCTATGCCAGAGCAATGCTCAGCTTTGGTTTATGGTGACATGGGGAATTGAACCTAGAACTTTAGAGCACCAGGCATGAAAGTCTTTTTTTTTTTTTCTTGCCTCCAGGGTTATTGCTGAGGCTCAGTACCTGCACCATGAATCCACTGCTCCTGGAGGCCACTGTTCCCTTTTGTTGCCCTTGTTGCTGTAGCCTTGCTGTGGTTATTATTGCTGTTGTTGATGTTTTTTGCTGTTGGATAGGACAGAGAGAAATGGAGAGAGGAGGGGAAGACAGAGAGGGGGAGAGAAGGATAGATACCTGCAGACCTGCTTCACCGCCTGTGAAGGGACTACCTTACAGGTGGGGAGATGGGGGCTGGAACCAGGATCCTTATGCCAGTCCTTGCACTTTGCGCCATGTGTGCTTAACCCGATGTGCTACCACCTGACTCCCCCGAAGAAACAATTTTAAGGGAAGAGTCTATTCTTAGATTTGAAGAAAAGCTGGATGCTGAGCTCCAGGCTGAGGCTTGGCAGTGACAGAGAAGCTGGGGAATTTTTATTACTTTTATTACTTTCCTTTTAAAAGATTTTAAAAAATCATCAGCATGAATTGGGGAGGCAAATATCATATATAGACTGTTGTTTTTAAAGGTTTATTTTTGAGAGAGAGAATGAGACAGATACCAGAGCACCGCTCAGCTCTATGGTGGTGCTGGGAATTGAATCTGGGACTGCTGCGGTCTCATGCATGCAAGTCTGGTGTGCTACCACTGAGACAGCTCATTGGTCCTACAAAACATTTTTTTTAAAATATTTATTTTATTTATTTATTCCCTTTTGTTGCCCTTGTTGTTTTATTGTTGTAGTTATTATTGTTGTTGTCGCTGTTGGATAGGACAGAGAGAAATGGAGAGGGAGGGGAAGACAGAGAGGAGGAGAGAAAGACACCTGCAGACCTGCTTCACCACTTGTGAAGCGACTCTCCTGCAGGTGGGGAGCTGGGGTTCGAACCGGGATCCTTATGCCGGTCCTTGTGCTTTGCGCGACCTGCACTTAACCCGCTGCGCTACAGCCCAACTCCCCCTACAGAACATTTTAAAAAATATATTTTATTTATTTATTAATGAGAAAGATGGGGAGAGAGAGAGAGAGAGAGAAATAACCAGACATCTCTTTGGTACATGTGCCGCTGGAGATTGAACTCAGGATCTCACACTTGAGATTCCAATGCTTTATCTGCTGCGTCACCTCCCAGACCACCCTATAGAAGATTTTAAAGATATCTTTTAGTAGATACCTCATAGCAAGCTGAGGTTTTTCTGAGAGACTGTTTTAATTAAGAGGTATAATGTACAATGTGGGTTGCAGCTTTCTTTTTTTCCTCCAGGTTTATTGCTGGGGCTTGGTGCTGGCACTACAAACCCATTGCCCCTGTCAGCCATTTTTTTCCATTTGATTGGATAGGACAGAGAGAAACTGAGAGAGGAGAGGGAGATAGAGAGGGAGAGAGAAAGACAGACACACACCTGCAGACCTGTTTCACCTCTTGTGAAACATTCCCCCTGCAGGTGGGGAGCCAGGGGCTTGAACCCAGATCACTGAGCAGGTTCTTGCACTTACTATATGCACTTAACCAGTTGCACCACCACCTGGCACCCTGAAGCTTAATTTTTTTCCGAAACTCACTATTAAGTTTTCTGTGCCTGCACTCAGTTCACCAGAGAACCCACACAACCTGCTTAACAGTGATCTCAACATTCGATAAATACCCTGACCCCCCTCAGACAGCTGGGCGGTGGGCCTCTGTGGGCCAGGTAGCCCCGGGGCCTCCTCCTTACCAATGGCTCTGGAGACAGCCAGGGTCCCGTTGACTCGCCAGCAGTCCATGTGAGACACAAAGCCACCCAGCGCCTCGATGCGCTCCTTCTCATCCTGTGGGAGGAAGACAGCCAGAGAGGGGGCCTGGGTACACAGCCCGAAGGAAGCTAGCTGCTTTCTGAGGTAGTCTTGGGAGGCACAGTACCCCAGCAATGCCCAGGTGAGGTATTTGTAGAAACAGTGAGAATTCATCTGGCGAATTTGAGGTGGCACAGTGGTAAAGCTTTGAACTCTCAAACACGAGGTCCCAAGTTTGATTCCCAGCGGCACATGTGCCAGAGTGATGTCTGGTTCTTTCTCTCTCCTCCTATCTTTCTCATAAATAAATAAAATCTTAAAAAAGAAAGAAATAAAGAAATAACAGTGAGAATTCACAAATAATCCAAGTGTGCTCCTAGGGCAGGGCTGGCTCAATGGTGATGGCAGGAACAAAGCCCTCGCACCTGCAGCCAGAACTCTGTGGCTATGACCCTGAGTGGTGCAGTCAGGGAGATGCAGATGAGGCAGCAGAAAGGAGGCTGACCCTGACATCAGACGGAGATTCCTCCTCTGCTTCCTCTTTTCACGTGTGGACACTGACCCTTCCTTGAAAGCTGGTGAGGGAACACCAAACAGGAAATGTATGCACTCACTGGGCAGGTCTGGGTGATGGAGCTAGCACCTAGATGAGTCCTGTGTCTCAGGGCCACCTGTCTCAAGCCCCTGAGTCCCCCAAATCTACAGTGTGCCAGACCTGTGAGGACAGGACAGAGGTCCAGTCTTTGGTCAAGGGCTGGTGACACAGCTCACCTGGTAGGAGGCCTGCTCTGCCATGTCCATGATCCAGATTCGGGCCCATCAGTCACTGTACTGGGGAAGCTTCAGTGCTGTGGGGTTTTTCCCTCTCTCCACCTCTCTCTTTACTTACTTTCTTTTTTTATATTATATTTTTATTATTGGATAGAGACAGAGGGAAACTGAAAGGGGAGGTAGACATAGAGAGGGAACAAGACAGAGAGACACCTGTAGACCTGCTTCATCACTTGTGAAGCTTCCTCCCTGCAGGTGGGGACCAGGAGCTTGAACCTAGGTCCTTGTGCACTATGATGTGTGTGCTTAACCAGGTGCACCACTACCTGGTCCCTGTCTCTCTTGGCTCAGAGTGTTAAAGCCCCCCTCTCCAACCAATACATTTTTGGTCCTACAAATTCTCTCCAAGGAGAAGGTTTTTTTTTTCCTCCCCCCCCCCCCAGGGTTATCTCGGTGCCTGCACTGCAAATCCACTGCTCCTGGTAGCTATCTTTTTTGTTGTTAATGTTGTTATTGTTGCTGCTGGATAGAACAGAGAGAAATTGAGAGAGAGGAGGGGAAGACAGAGAGGGAGACAGAGAGACACCTACAGACCTACTTCACAACTTTCGAAGCAACCCCCCTGCAGGTGGGGAGCTGGGGGCTTGAACTGGGATCCTTACGCCAGTCCTTGCTTTGCACCATGTGCACTTAACCCACCGCACTATTGTGAGAGGGAGTCCCTTACCTGTCGCTCGGGTCTGTGTGGCTCCATCAGCTTCACCACCTGTCCTTGCTGCACCAGGATAGCCTGGGAGTCCCCCAGCCAGGCAACATGCAGGGTCTTCCCCACGATAAGTGCACACACACCTGTGGTGCCACTCTGCAGACGCTGCAGAAAGAGACCCCAAGAGCGGTGAGGTTCCAGCTGAATGACTGCTAACTCCCTCCTGCAGAGGCCACAGTTGGTCTCCTGACTGACCTCAGTGTCCCCACTGTGTGGCCTGTCTTCTCTCTTCCTCCTTTTCTTTTTTGTATTACCAAAGCACTGCTCAGCTCTGGCTTATGGCAATGCAGAGGATTGAACCTGGGACTTTGGAGCTTCAGGCATGAGAGTGTCTTTGCATAACCATTATGCTACCTACCCCTGCTCACTGTCCCTTCTTATAACAAACACTTCTTGTCAGGCAGCTGTCATCTTATTTGACACAGTCAAAAAAAAAATCTCATGCACATTTTATTTATTTTTTCCCCATTTTTTTGTTACCTTTGTCATTATTATTATTGTTGCCATTGATGATGTTGTTGTTGGCTAGGACAGAGAGAAATTGAGAGAGAAGGGGGAAGACAGAGAGGGGGAGAAAAAAACAGACATCTGCAGACCTGCTTCACCACCTGTGAAGTGACCACCCTGCAGGTGGGGAGCCTGGGGCTCGAACCAGGATCTTTATGCCGGTCCTTGCACTTTGCACCATGTGTGCTTAACCCACTGCACTATTGCCTGACCCCCTCAGGCACATTTTAAAGCAGACTACTCTTTCCCCTGAGACTTGCAAGTCATTGGCAGGAGGGCAGAGCCAGACCTGCTAGATCAAGGGTGTTTTATTGTTCTTGTTGATTGCTTTTATTTTTGATGTTTTTTAATAACATTTTATTGTGGAAGGGTGAATGAATTACAGCACAGTTAAGTTGTTGGCACATGGGTAATTCTTCTCATCTTCCCATGACAGGTGCTTGTGAAAACACACTAATCCCCTACTTAAGTCTTTTTTCATCAAGCACCAGGACCCCTAAACCTTTAAGCTCTCTCCACTTCCTCCCTTCCCCAGAGTCTTTTGCTTGGTACAGTATACCCTCCCCAGTCCAAGTTGAGCTTTTTTTAAAAAAAATTTATTTTTTGTTATCTTTATTTATTTGATAGAGACAGCCAGAAATCGAGAGGGAAGGGGGTGATAAAGAGGGAGAGACAGAGAGACACCTGCAGCCCTGCTTCACCAATTGCAAAGCTTTCCCCCTGCAGGTGGGGACTGGGGGCTCGAACTCAGGTCCTTGTGCACTGTAATGTGTGCGCTTAACCAGGTGCGCCACCACCCGGGCCCCCAAGTTGAGCTTTTTATTTCCCCCTTTCTGTGCTTATTTCTTAAGTTCCACCCATGAATGAGGTCACCTGGTATTGATTCTTCTCTTTTCTGCCTGTCTCACTCAAAATGATTCTTTCAAGCTCCATTCAAGATGAAGCAAAGGGGGTGGGGGTAGATAGCACAGTGGCTATGCAGAGACTCTGATGCCTGAGACTCCAAAGTTCCAGGTTCAGTCCCCTGCACCACCATAAAACAGAGCCGATCAGTGCTCTGGTTAAAAAAAAGCAGCAGCAGCAAAGGGTAAGCTTTATGCTACTTTTTCTGAAATAACAAAAACACACCTCTCTCCTCTGCAGACAATAAAATGATATAACTGCCAACAGTCTTGTTAGAGGCCAGGCAGCTCTGAGGCTAGTACTACCACTCCTCAACCAGGCATGAGGCCAGGCCACCACTTTCTTACCTCTCGTTTTGCTTTCCTGAGAAACATCTCATCGGTACGTCGGAAAGCCTCTCTGAGGGCCGTCGCTGGGTCTGAGGGCAGCTCTGGCTGGCGGGCAGTGTTTGTGTGCAGGTGCACAGCTGCATACCTGGCAGCATCCACCCCTCCATGACCATCAAACACAGCAAAGTAGGCGCGGTCCATGGGATCCTGGTGGGGGAGGCAAGGGAGTCAGGCCTGCTGTCCTCACGCCTGACAGAGGTTGTGGACCCAGCCAGAGTGGCTTAACAATCATGAATGTGGGGTGAATGTGGTGCTCAGGGGACTCCTTAACAAGAGACTCAGGAAAACCATTTCCTTCCTTCCCTCCCTCCGTCCTTCCTTTCTTTTGCCTCCAGGGTTATTGCTGGGGTTCAGCACCTGCACTACGATTCCACTGCTTCTGGGCAGCTGTTTTTGGGTTTTTTTTTTTTTTTTTCTATTTTACAGGATAGGGCAGAGATAAATTGAGAGAGGAGGGGGAGATGGAGAGGGAGAGAGAAAGACACATGCAGACCTGCTTCACTGCTTGTGAAGTGACCCCTCTGCAGGTGGGGAGTGGGGGCTCGAACCTGAATCCTTGTGCTTAGTACTAAATGTGCTTAACCAGGTGCACCTCCACCCAGCCCGCACCATTCCCTTTCTTCAGTTCTTCAGCTGGGATAGTGAGTTCTGTGCTCTGGCCCAGGAGTGCTGAGGCAACAAATCGAACCTTCCAGAGCTCTCTGAGTGGTCCACGGGTTCCTTACTAATGGTGGCCACGGGTACCACAGCAGCTTCCACACTGGTGGACAATTCCTCTCGGTGCCCAGTGTGGCTCCTCACCCTCACACGCTACACAGTACCCTGGTCTCAGGAGGTGGTACACTCACAGACAGGCCAAAGAGCTGGTTGAAGGTGGGGAGGCACACGTGCCGATCTTCCATCTTGCGGCGAGTGTTCCGGATGGCATGGATGGAAACCAGCCACTGGCGCTGTGGACCCCGGGCACTTAACGGCAACTGCTTCTGCCATGCACTACAGACTTCCCAGAGCTGGTTAAAGAATCTCCTCGCCAGACCTCTGGCATCCAGCACTGATGAGCACAAGAAAGAAATGATTAGGGAGGCACTCATACAGGCCGGCTGAGGCTCTGTTCCTGCCCCAACTCCTGCTGCCCCCCACAGCTCCCAGACAGTTCCTCACACAGGCCAGCACAGGCCCTGGCAGCCCATTAGCTGCGAGGCATTCTGAGCACACGCCAGCCTGATCAACGCCATGTGACGGCCTATATCATCAGCTGCTGGAAGCGGCTGGTTTGGCAATAAGTCCCAGGTTCCGTGATGGAGCAAGTTCATGCAGGGGTGCCCAGCCCAAAAAAATCATAGGACACGCAGAAATAATTTAAAGACAAACTACATAATCATTTTTAATTGTGCATCAATTAGAAACAATGCATGTCCAACAACAGAGGAAATGATGGTCTGTTCTGAAGACAAAGAATTAAGCAGCTATTAAAAATGATTTTCACAACAAAACATGCAACTGCCATAATCCAGCAATTGCAGCCTTGGGCATTTCTCCCAGAGAAATTAAGATGCTGTTCACACAAAAACCTGTACACAGATATATATGTTCACGGCAGCTCCATTTGCAACCGTCAAAAGCTGGTACTGGCTCAGAGCTCCTTTGCTACAGTGTGGACGGTTAGCCAGCAAGCTGCAGATCTTAGCCCGGCAACAGGAGGGAGACACACAGGAGCCTGAGTTCATCCCCAAAGGACGCACTATACCCAGAAGAACTAGTCCCCAAAAGTGATGTACTGTGAGATTCCTCTTGCATGCACTTCTGAAGTAACCTAATTATAGAAATGGGTAATAGCAGTTTTCAGACATTAGGGACAGGGGATGCTGATGGGGGCGCTATAAAGGGTAAGGAGAGGAATTAATATGGGCTGGATCTTCCCTGCATCACAATTGTGGTGAGATCTTGGCACGATGTCTTACTCTGGGCCTAAAGGTATTATCACTGGGGGCAGCTGGGTAGAGGATATGTGGGATCTTGATGTTATTCTGAGAACTCACTGTGTTATTTCTTACAACTGTGTGTCAGGCTAAAATGATCTCAAAATAAAAAGTTTATTTAAACAATGAAAGGGTAAAAGGAAAAGGACTTTTAAACAGTTGGCAAGTATGTAAAATGCTTATTTTGTGGTATTATGAAAAATACATTGCAGGGCCAAGTGGTGGCACACCTGGTTGAGTGCACATGCTATGATGTTCAAGGATCCAGGTTCCAGCCCCTGGTCCCCACCTGCAAGGGGAAAGCTATGCAAGTGGTGAAGCAATGTTGCAGGTGTCTCTCTCTCTCTCTCTCTTTCTCTCTCTCTAGCACCCCCTACCCTCTTAATTTCTGGCTGTCTCTATTCAATAAATAAATAAAGATAATAAAATAAAAATATCATAGAAAAAGAAAGAAAAAAATGTCCTAAAAATAGGAGGATAGGAAATTCCATATATAGTCTGATTATGGGTGTAAGAAAAAAAAGTATTGAACCATGTAGACTCATAAGTTAAAAGAAAGGGTAAGGGGTCGGGTGGTAGCTCAGCAGGTTAAGCGCACATGGGGTGAAGTGCAAGGACTGGTGTAAGGATCCCAGTTCGAGCCCCCGGCTCCCCACCTGCAGGGGGGTTGCTTCACAGGCAGTGAAGCAGGTCTGCAGGTGTCTATCTTTCTCTCCCCCTCTGTCTCCCCCTCCTCTCTCGGTTTCTCTCTGTCCTATCCAACAACAATAACAGCAATAATAACCACAATGGTGATTTAAAAAAAAAACAAAAACCAAGGGCAACAAAAGGGGAAAGGATGGCCTCTAGGAGCGGTGGATTCGTGGTGCAGGTACCGAGCCCCAGCAATAACCCTGGAGGCAAAAAAAAAAAAAAAAGACAGAGTATACAACCACAGTCAAAGCAGTGGGGCTAGGGGTGTCTGCTGATATTGTCTCTTAGGGGTGATATTTGGTTTTAAGTACATTTTTCTGTATTTTCCCAGTTTTCTATTACAACAGTAAGCCCCAAATGGTGGTTTTAAAAAGATGTTCATGAATTCTTCAACTATTTCTTCTCACTTCAAAAGGGGAACCCATTCCCTCCCCTTGAGTGGAGAACTTATGGACCTGCCTCTAGTCACCAGAATGAAATAGTAGGGATCAGAATTGGCATCAGTCACTATGACGTTAAGAGGTGTTGGTGGTGGGAGACAGCATAATAGTTATGCAAATAGACTCTCAAGTCTGAGGTTCTGAGGGCTCAAGTTCAATCCCCCTCACCTGATAAGTCAGAGCTAAGTAGTGCTCTGGCAATGGGAAAAAAAAAAAAAAAAAAAAAACACTGGTTTCTGCTTATCTGGCCTCTCTCTATCTCCCTTGCAAATCACTGGCTGGGAGGGTAGTTAGCTCAAGGGGAAGGAAGCTCAAGTAGCTTTCGGGTTCAGATGGTGAGGAGTTGAGGCTTCCTGCTGATAGCTAGCTACACAACTGAGCCTTCTTAGAAGTGGAACCTGTGGGAGTCAGGCTGTAGCGCAGCGGGTTAAGCGCAGGTGGCGCAAAGCACAAGGACCGGCATAAGGATCCCGGTTCGAACCCCGGCTCCCCACCTGCAGGGGAGTCGCTTCACAGGTGGTGAAGCAGGTCTGCAGGTGTCTATCTTTCTCTCCTCCTCTCTGTCTTCCCCTCCTCTCTCCATTTCTCTCTGTCCTATCCAACAACGATAACAACAATAATAACTACAACAATAAAAAAAAAATGTTTAAAAAAAAAAAAAGAAGTGGAACCTGTTGGCCTTCATGACCACAATTTCCCTAAAGGCCCTGGGCCAGAGCCACTGGCTAAGCTGCTCCCAAATTCTAGCCCTACACAGACAGAGAAAATAAACCTTTATTGTTACAAGTCACTAAAGTCTGAGGCAATTTGATTTGCAGAAATAGATAAGACCCTCAAAAGCAATTTTAAAAGAAAAAGCCAGGTTCTACCTAAGCCTAGCTTCTACAGAAAAGATTAACAAGGAATGTGGCCTTGGAGATGATACAGTGAGTAGGATGTTGAACTCCCAAGTATGAGGTTCCAAGTTCGAACTCTGACATAGAATATACCAAAGTAATGCTCTGGTACACTTTCTGTCTTTACCTTGTGCTAATTATAAACAAAATCTTGGGGAGCAGTGAACTAAAGCACCACAACAACAGAAAAAAAAAAGTGATTGGGAGCAAAGCCCTCCACCCTGTGAAAATCCAAAGGAAATGACAGGAGTCCTGCCTCTGAGGCTCTGCTCATTTCAGTGCACATATACTTTCTGGCATTTCTATGTCAGCTGTGGGGGACAAGTAAAGACAGTTGAGTCGGGGCCAGTCTCTCAGGAAGGGAAGGGGGCACAGGGTGACCATAAACACTGGATGGATCATGGGGAGTGTTACAGGGCACGCCCAAATGAGTTGGAGAAGAAAGAGCTCCTGCTTACTGGCCTTGGCTGCAGGAGGGGACCAAAGCCAGAGTAGGCATGGTGGGCTTGTAAGGATGGCAAGTCACAGCCACGGGAGCCATGCCTACTACCACCAGGCCCAGGACAGAGGTCATTCAGGTGCTTGGCAAGAACTGGGAGGCTGGGGAGACTGAAAGTGCCAGTCTGAGGGGTTTTGGGTATGAGAAAGTCCAGCTCAAGGAAGACGGCTCATATGCCCCTGACGCAACAAATGTCTTGCCAACAAGTCTGAGAACTCTCTCAGCTGGGTCACAGGATTTGGCCACCCAGCCTCCTCGTTCTTTGTTCTGAAGATGTCTATGTTCAGACAGTCATACATATATATATATATATATATATATAAATATATATATATATTTTTTTAGCCAGAGCACTGCTCAACTCTGGTTTATGGTGGTACAGCGGACTGAACAGACTTCAGAGCCTCAGGCAAGAGAATCTCTTTCCATAATCATTATGTTATCTTCCCCCTGCCCAGATTGTTCCTTTCCTCTCACATGACCTGAGTTTTTATCATGCCTGAAAACACCTAGGTCGGCACACGTTCCTTCTCTTGCCTTAGGCTGTGCTGCAATTCCCACTAGCATGTCTGTACTTGAATCTGCAGCCGCAGAGCCCTGTTCCCAAGAAGGGTGGTAGGCAATAGGAGCCATCTGCTCTCTGGATGAGGACTGTCTCTATGTGACTTCGAGAACCATTCACTGCTGAGGGCTCAGTGGGTGGCTTTACCTGACATCTCTTAGTCACATCTCTGCCCAGAGGTGGTGATTCATACAGCATCCATGGTGACGCCAATTTTCTAAGAACAGATTTTATAACATTCTGGGACAAGCTGGTCAAGGCCAAGATCTTAGGTCTGCATAAAAGGCAGGAGCAGGGAGTCGGGCAGTAGCACAGCAGGTCAAGCGCATGTGACGCAAAGCGCAAGGACCAGAGTAAGGATCCGGGTTCAAGCCCCTGGCTCCCCACCTGTAGGGGAGTCGCTTCACAGGCAGTGAAACAGGTCTGCAGGTGTCTATCTTTCTCTCCCTCTCTCTGTCTTCCCCTCCTCTCTCCATTTCTCTCTGTCCTATCCAACAACAATAACATCAATAACTACAACAATAAAAAACAACAAGGGCAACAAAAGGAAATAAATAAATAAATATTTTTTTAAAAGGCAGGAGTAATTTGCACCTATTTGTGATAGAAACAGCAGATACCACTCAACTCAAGTTTGGCCAGTGTCAGTCATTACACTGTTCCTTCCTGCCAGCAGATGGCGCTAGTTTTACACAACCCAGTGGGGAGAGTCGGGTGGAGTCTGTAGATTTTGCAGAGGACAATGGCTGCCTGTCACAGAGTGTGGCAGGGACCTCCCCAGGGTAGGGAGCTGGGGAAGGAGGAGGAGATTTGCATGAGAGGGACCCAATGCCCAGTCAGAAGCTGTGTGCTTTTCTTCTCCTCAGCTGCCTCTCCCTTTACCCACAGTGCTTTCACTAATGCTGAGTTTAAATGAAGTAACAGATAGGGCCAGAGAGCTCACTGGGTAGCACACCTGCCTAGCCCAGGTCTGAACACCCGTGGCAAACAGGAGTGCCATGGCATTGGGGAAACTATGGTGCTGGGGTCTCTCTCTGAATGGCAAAAAAAAAAAAAAAAAAAAAAGTCAGCCTGAGATTGCTGAACTCTTGCATGTCTGAAGCCTTGGCTCCACAAAAATAAATAATTATTAAATAAAATAAGTAACAGAAGATAATTAAATGATATGATCGAGGTGTGGTCTTAATTGAATGAAATCAGCATATTGCACAACTTCAAACAACGCAGTATTATATGTCAATTGTATCTCGGTGAAAAAAATAGTAAATTTGCAGTGTTGACAGGACTTGGCAAACAGCAATGTGCTGATGGCCAGGCTGAGGCCCAGGACAGACTCTACTCCTCTAAGTCCCCCAATGGGCCACTGCTGGGAAGAATTGCCTCTTTCATCAGCAACATGAAGCAAGGAAGGTCTGTTCTGATTCCTGCGAAGTAAGGCCCACCTAACATTCCTCTGTGGCCTCAGTCCACCCTATAATTCACCCTAAAATGAACATATTTTGTTTGGAAATGACAGAGAGGCCTGGTGGGTGGCTCAATAGCGAAGTACCTGCCTTGGATGTGTGAGGCCTTAGGTTAGAATGCTGGCACCACATTAAATGACAGAGTAGTGCTCTGTTTTCTTTCTCCTTTAAAAAATAATAAGGGGTGGGGGGAGTTGGGCTGTAGTACAGTGGGTTAAGCATAGGTGGCGCTAAGTGTAAGAACCGGCACACGGATCCCGGTTTGAGCCCCCAGCTCCCCAACTGTAGGGGGATTGCTTCACAAGTGGTGGAGCAGGTCTACAGGTATCTATCTTTCTCTCCCCCTCTCTGTCTTCTCCTCCTCTCTGGATTTCTCTCAGTCCTATCCAACAATGACGACATCAATAACAACAACAACAATAAAAAAAGGCAACAAAAAGGAATAAATAAAAAATAATAATAATAAGGGGGCTGGGCGGTAGTACAGCAGATTAAGCACACATGGCGCAAAGCACAAGGACTGCCATAAGGATCCCGGTTTGAGCCCCCCGCTCCACACCTGCAGGGGGTTGCTTCACAAGTGGTGAAGCAGGTCTGAAGGTGTCTATCTTTCTCTCCCCCTCTCTGTCTTCCCCTCCCCTCTCCATTTCTCTCTGTCCTATTCAACAACAATGACAGCAATAATAAAAACGACTGAGACTTGATTCATATAACCATTATGCTATCTACCCCTGTCCTTTTATTATTATTTTTTTCCCCATTTTGTTGCCCTTGTTGTTGCCCTTATTGTGGTTGTTATTGTTGTTATAGCTGTTGTTGTTGTCTGGCCCCATTCCGATAAAAAGAGAATGGCAGAGAGTACAACAGATACCATAGCACTGAAACTTCTTCCAATGCAAGAGGGGCTGGGCTTGAACCTTGCAAAGGTGCACAGCAAAGCAGGTGAACCAAGTAAGCTATTTTGCCTGCCCCTACTTTTTTTTTTTTTAATGATTAGGCTCGATCTTATTTTCACCTATGGCCCTTCCCACTGCTATCCCAAGAGCCAGCTGACAGTCCATCTTCTGTCAGCATCTCCCTACAAACTCTCATGACACCACTGAGCAGTACCCACACAGCATAGTCCCAGCTCAGGCAGCCGAGGCAACAGGCCTGGACTCTGGTGTTTCATATGACCCTGACGCCACCACCAACAAGCCTCATGTCACCATCAGGTAAGGTCAGCTGAGGCAGGTGGGTGGAGGGTGAGTGAACATATTAGTTTCCTCCAACATAAGATGGGGTAAGTGTTATGGATCTTCTGGGCCCTTCTGAAGCTCAGAGAGCTGGTACTGACCCCCCCCCCCACATCCCACCACTTCATGTTGGTGTGATCATTTTCTCTGTATCTTGGTTCAGCAGCACTGCTCTTGTGTAGGGGTTGGGGCGGTCCACGAGCCCTGCCATCTCCCAAACTGGAACCCCCCCAACTAGCCTGGCCCTTGTCTGGTCAGTACTCTGTCTCCTTCTTAGCAGCCGAGGCTCCAAGAGAAGGGGAGGGAGGACTCACAAGTCACGGGGGCTTTCTGTTCCTCATCGTCCTCTTCCTCCTGCCTGGACAGCTTCTTGAACTCGGAAAGATCTGTCTGCAACAGCTGGGACACTGCCTGGTGGGCCAGAGATGAAGCAAGTGACAGTGGAGCATGCCTGGGAATGGAAACAAGAGGTGAGGTGGGGTGGGGCTAGAAAGCATAATGGTTATGTAAGAGACGCGTGCCTGAGGCTCCAAGGTCCCAGGTTCAATCCCTGCACCACTATAAGCCAGAACTGAGCAGTACTCTGGTAAAAAAAAAAAAAAAAAAAATGAGGTGGGGATAGTACCCTGGCAGAGTACTGTGCCACTGTGCCCACATCCACCCAGATGCTTCAGATGAAGGTCCTGGCCCTCTCCGCTCTGTAGTAGTGATAGTGGCCATGGGACTGGGATGAGCTGCTCAGCTCCTTGCCCAATGGGGCTGGGTGGGACATCAACACAGGGCCTTCTCAGCACCCAGCACAGGCTGGGATGGTGGACGGAGTATGTCTCAGACACGTAAGCTGTGTTCAGACTGGCTGCTGTCACCTATACCAGCTGGGGAGTTCTGGGGGAGTCTTATTGGTTTGTGTCCCTCAAATTCCTACAATGCAAAAAAAAAAAAAAAAAAAAAAAATTCCTACAATGCAGTCCCAGACTTCAGCACCTGAGAATATGCCTTCATTTGAAAAGAGATGTAATCAGTTAGGTTGAGGTCATGGTGAAGTTGTATGGGTCTCTAAAAGGGAACTGAGACAGACTACACACACACACACACACACACACACACACACACACACATGGAAGCTGTGTAAAGATGAAGGAGAGTCAGGCAATAAGCCTATAAGCCACGGATGGCCAGCAGTCACTGGAAGGAGTTGGTCTTACTGATACTTAGATCTCAGACTTCTAGCTTCCAGAACTCTGAGATAACACACTGCAGTTGTTTAAATCACCCGGCCTGTGGCACTCTGTCATGGCCACCCAAGGAAAGGAATCCAGGGGGCGTGGGAGCCTCCGACTGTGTCCAGAAGGCTGGATTGCACCTGCCAGGCAGAGGGGGCATAGAGGGACTGGACAGTGCATCACTCACGGGGTCACTGGACAACGTGGGTGCCAGGAGCTGGGAGGGAGGGAGCCAGGTGTTTAGACACAGGGAGCCATGACACTGGTGTGTGTTAAAGAGGAAAGTGCCCTGGTCGAATGAGGCTTTTAGGCCTCCTTGGCCTCTGTATGGAGGAGGGTGGACTGAACAAGAGACGTGGGGGGGGTCAGGGGCTGCCACAGCTGGGCAGCGCCTGGCAGTGGACAGGTGAGGGCAGAGCAGTGCCAAGAGGAGGTTAAGGGACTGGCTCCTCATGTGTCATGAGTCTCAGGCTCTTCTGATGAGTGGGTGCTAGGGCCGGTGAGCATGAATGGGGGAGTGCTGGTAGGGCTACAGGTATCAGCCAAAGAGAAAGGCAGCAGCAGGAGGGCTCAGAGCAGCTGGAGAAGGGGAGGGGGGCTGCTGGGGTGTGTTGGGAACAGTGAGAAGAGGGACCCCAGGTGTAGTTGAGAACCCTTCCAACAGCCTCAGCGTGCTGGGTCATATCTCCTGGGGGATGGGCACTACTGGTGGTCTTAGGAATCTAGAAGATGAATGACTAATTTTTACAAATAAGAGAGTGACTCAGGAGAGAAGCCTCTAGAACTGCCTTTGAAAAACAACTAGCTAAGACCTGAGAAATGATTTCCTTTGCTATTTGGGGGTTTCCTGCCAAGCAAAGGTTTTCCTTTTCCCCAGTCTCAGGAGAAAAGGTGCCTGTCCTGACTCCTGGTGAGGTCATTCATGCTGGGTTTCCTGCAGGGCCAAAGATGTCACTGGGGGCAGGGAAGCAGCTTCCGCCCTGATCCCAAGCAGATCCCAGACAATGCCTGGCAGTAGGCCATGGGCCTCACTTCCTGGAAGCCCCTCCCACCTCAGCCAGGGGTCCCACTGGCTACTCCCTGGAGCACCCAGGTCCATGGGTCAGTGAGGAGGAATGTGTGAGGGGTCCCCCCTAAAATGGCTGAGGCCCATATATATCCCTTGGGGCTGTCAAGGAGCTTTTCAGTTTAGTGGTGGAGATATGATATAGGCAGGATGTGAGGTATACACTGCTGGTGTACAGACAGGGATGCACAACAAAGGGAGACCAGTTCTTTTCTTTTCTCTTTTTTTAGAGACAGAGAAGCAGAGGGACAGAGAGAGAGTGAAAGTGACTGAAGACCACAGCACTGAGGCTTCCTTCAATGAGGCAAGGGCTGGACTAGAACCAGAGTTGTGCAGGTGGCAAAGTAGCACAAGCAGCTACTTAAAAAAAAAAAATTATTTATTCCCTTTTGTTGCCCTTGTTGTTTTATTGTTGTAGTTATTATTATTGATGTCATCATTGTTGGATAGGACAGAGAGAAATCGAGAGAGGAGGGGGAAGGCAGAGGGTGGGGAGAGAAAGAGACACCTGCAGACCTGCTCCACCACTTGCTTCACCTGCAGGTGGGGAGCTGGGGAGTTGTGCTTTGCACCACCTGTGCTTAACCGGCTGTGCTACCCCCGATACCCAGTAGCTACTTTGATCTAAGTCGGCTACTTCACTAACTCATGGAGACCATTTCTGTGCCTTTAAGCTCGGGGGTTTGGTTTCTGGACGCTCTCCTAAGGGAGACCATTTCAAATCTGGGTTCAAGCCACTGCTCCCCACCTGCAGGGGGTGGAAAGGGGATAAGCTTCACGAACAGTAAAGCAGATCACAAGTGTCTTTCTCTCTTCCCTCTCAACTTCTCTGTCTTATCACCAAAATAAATAAATAAATAAATAAATAAATAAATAAATAAATAAATAAAGGGGCGTGAAAATAAATAAATAAATAAAGGGGTGTGGAAATGGCTGCTGGGAGCAGAGCCCCACTGATAACCCAGATTGGGGTGGGGGAAGGTGGCTGTGTAGAGCAGGGCCTGAAGGGCCTGTGGAAGCTCTGCAGAGCCCCCCCCCCCCCCCCCCCCCCCCCCCCCCGCTCAGGTGGCAGGGTTGTAACTCTCTACCCATCTGCCTCTCTTCCAGGTTGAGATCAGCTCAATGTCCTTGCTAGTTAACTGCACCACTTCTGGCCACTTTGCCACACCCACTTCCAGGACCTCATGAGGCCCTTGCTCCTACTCAAAGGAATCCCAGCTGGCCCTGCATTTGGTGTGAGATACCCGCCCCCCACTTTAACTTCAACACATCCTAACTCAGCCTGCTGAGGGCCAGATTCTGTGCTGCTGCCTAAAGGCCCTGCTGTTCTCAGGACAATCCTACTGCCTCTATCCTAGCTCATGCTCTCTGTGTCCCAAGGACACATCATTCTTGGCATAGCTGGATCCTCTAGATCTGCTCAGCCCCAGTTGGCATGCAGAGATGCTAGCCCTGTCCCCATCAAAGACCCAGCAGCTGCTAGAGGGAAAGTCCGGCTACCTTATGTCCCTCACCTTCTAGTCTCTCTTCTAAATGCAATCACTCGGGGGCTGGGTGGTGGTGCACCTGGTTAAGTGACACAGTTCGAAGTGCAAGGTCCCACACAAAGATCTGGGTTCAAGTCTCCCATTCCCACCTGCAGGGGGTCCTCTTCACAAGTGGTGAAGCAGGTCTGCAGGTGTCTATCTTTTGCTCTCCCTCTCTCACTTTAATTTTTTTAAATTTTTATTTATTTGCTGGATAGAGACAGCCAGAAATTGAGAGGAAGGGGGAGATAAAGAGGGAGAGAAACAAAGAGACACCTACAGCCCTGCTTCACCACTTGTGAAGCTTTCTCCCTGCACGTGGGGACCAGGGGCTTGAACCTAGGTCCTTGCACATTGTAATATGTGTCCTCAACCAGGGGCGCCACCACCCGGCCCCCTCTATCCCCCTCTGTCTCCCCTCCTCTCTCAATTTTTCTCTGTCCTATCCAATTAAATGGCAAATATGTCTGCCAGGAGCAGCAGATTTGTAGTGCCAGCACTGAGCCCCAGCGATAACCCTCGAGGCAAATTAAAAAAAAAAATGCAATCACTCCACCAGGCTAGCTCTCATCCCTTTCTCCTTTCCTGCTTCCAGCTCCCAAGGAAGACAGAGCTCCCCTCCCCTGTCCTGCATGCTGGCACTGAGTAGTCCTGGTAGCTTGACACGGAGAAGCCAGTGCCGCTGCTCCCCGGCCCACTCTGCTACACTGAGTCACTTTAGTTTACCTGTCTCACAATATTCCCCTCAAGCATGGCAGCAACTCCCTCTGCACAGACCAGCACTTCCTCTTGAGCTCTGTGAGGCAGAAATGGCTGCTGGGGTAGATGAGGCCCAGAGTGGGTCTGCAGTCTTTGTGTTCAGCTACTTGGGCCCCAATAGAGTTGCTAACTGTTGAGATCTCCGGGCCCGGGTAGTAGGTGGGAAAGAGTGCAAGGGTGGAGCTGACCTGCTTCAAAGGATGCATGGGACACAGGCTGAGAGACACTGAGATGACAGTGCACCAAGGCCAGGGACATGCCCTGACTTTAGAGGCTGTCACATGGGACTAGGGACTATGAATGTAACCATGAGGGATGAGGGTCAGATAGATGCTACATGACCTGTCGGTGGGTGCCACTGGGAGCACCCCTATCATGTGGCAGACATATTGCTGTCTACCCCAAAATCTGTTAAGCTGGCTATGTTTAGCATCTGCCCTCTGCCTTCACTTCCTTGCTTGTGAAGCAGGAAGAGCACCACTGCTTCTCGGGTTTAGTGACCAGGGGACTGCTGGCCCTACCAAGGCCTCCTTCTTTTATCCATCTGGCCTCTTTCTTTTGCCTTGAGGGTTATTGTGTTTGATGCTGACACTAGAAATCCACAGCTCCTGGTGGCCATTTTTTCCATTTTATTAGATAGAGACAGACAGAAATTGAGAGAGGAGGAGGAGACAGAGAGGGAGACAGAAAGATAGACACCTGCAAACCTGCTCATGAAGCCTCCCTCCCTCCTGCAGGTGGGAAGTGGGGGCTTGAACATGGATCTTTGCGTAGGACCTTGCACTTGGTACTAGGCGCTTAACCTGGTGAGCTAACACCCGGCCCCTGTCATCTGGTCTCCTTCTTTTTCTCATCTGTGATAGAGGAGAGAAATGGGACCCACTACTTAGTGCCTATTCATGGGTCAAATTCTGTCCCCCATAAAGATGTGTTAAAGTCCTACCCCTCAGTGGCTTAGAATGTGACCTTATTTGGAACCAGGGTCTTTGCAGGAGTGAGATGAGGCCATTCTGAGCAGGGTGGGCCCCTGTTCAACAGGACTGGTGTCCTTACAAGAAGAGACACAGACAGGGTGAGAAGCCAAGTGGAGACACAGAATCATGACAGCACCCTATGTGACAATGAAAGTCAATCTGGAGTGATGATGACAGGTCAAGGAGCACTAAGGACCCCTGATGACACCAGAAGCTAAGAAAATAATGGGGGGGGGTTATCAGGTGGTGGCTCACCTGGTTGAGTGCACGTGTTACAATGCTTAAGGTTCGAGCCCCCAGTCCCCACCTGCACGGGGAAAGCTTCGAAAGTGGTGAGGCAATGCTGCAGGTGTCTCTCTTTTACTCTCCCTCTCTATCTTCCCCTACCCTCTCGATTTCTGGTTGTCTCTGTCTAATAAATAAAGACAATAAAAATAATTTTAAAAAGAAAGAAAGAAAAAAGTGAAAGAAAAGAATGGGGACAGATGCTTCTTGAAAGCCTTTGAGAGTGTAGCCCAAGGCAGCTGGATTGCTGACCTCTGGACTTCAAAATCCTGAGCCAATACATCTGCTGTCTGAGTCTCCAGAACGCAGTACTGTTACAGCATGAGTGATGGGAAACCATGCCCTGCTTCAGGGCTTACACGGTGCACATGCCCTGCTCCCTCCTGTCTGGTGCCATCTCCTCCATATGGGAACACGGCCTACCTGCTGCCCAGAAAGTCCATTGCCAGCTCAGCCAGCTCGCCTTCTACCTCCTCCTCGCCCAGTGTGGTCCCTGGGGCCTTCCATGGCAGAGGGCTCTCTGAGCTGAGCGGGGTTGGGAAGTCACGGAGGAGTGCCTCCAGGAAGCCTGGGGTCTCCTCGGCCATCTGGTTGCTCTGCTGTGTGGCTCCAGAGGCCATGCGCAGACCATCCCGGGGGGCCAGTTGCCAGGGTTCCTGTTGGTCTTCACTCTGGAGAAAGATGTGAGATCAGATTAAAAAAGGGGGCAGTGGGGGAGGATCAGTGACCTGATCTTGGAGGTAACTATGCCCTCACTTTGCTATACTGAATGCATGGGTGGGGGTAGATAGCACAATGGTTACGTAGAGAGACTCTCATGCCTGAGGCTCTGAAGTCCCCCACACCACCATAAGCCAGAACTGAGCAGTGCTCTGGTTAAAGAAATAATAAATAAATAAACAAGCAAATAAACTGAGTGCATGGTGTGTCATTTTCTCTCCTTTGTTCCCAGTTAGGAGAACAAAGGTCTGTACCAAGCCAAGGGGAAGGGTAGGTGCTGCCCTCCATCCCCAGCCAACACCCACTTCAGGAGGTCCAAGTAACAGAGCAACAGCACAGGCTGCTCTCGTGTTGTGGGTCTGAGAAGGGAAGCAGAGGGGAAGGAAGACAAGGACATGGATAGGGTGGTGGTAGCACCTGTACCCAGGACAGACTTGGCCTGGGGTTGGTGCACCCGATAGAACACACATATTACAGTGTTCAAGGACCTGGGTTTAAGCCCCTGGTCCCTACCTGCAAGGGGGAAGCTTCACAAGTGAAGCAGTGTTGCAGGTGTCTGTCTCTCTCCCTCTCTATCTTCCCCTTCCATCTCAGTTTCTCTGTCTCTATTCAATATATAAATAAATAAAATAGAGAGGAGAGAGAGACCAGTGGTGGAATAGGAAGGGGTCCCCAAAGACCACAGGGCACCCAAAAATCCCAGACAGGGAAGGAACAGAGGGTTAATGCAGGCAGGGTAGACAGTGGTTTGTTTGGGATGTGATTTTTTTTTTTATTATCTTTATTTATTTATTGGATAGAGACAGCCAGAAATTGAGGGGAGGGAGTGATAGAGAGAGACAGAGAGACACTTGTAACACTTATTCACCACTTGCAAAGCCCTCTGTAGGTGGGGACCAGGGCTCAAACCTGGGTCCTTATGCATTGTAACATGTGCACTCAACCAGGTGCACCACCACCTGGCCCCTGTGGTCTAACATTTAAAATCTACTCTGGTGGTCTGGGAGGTGGTGCAGTGGATAAAGCATCGGACTTTCAATCATGAGGTGCTGAGTTCAATCCCCGGCAGCACATGTACCAGAGTGATGTCTGGTTCTTTCTCTCTCTCCTCCTATGTTTCTCATTAACAAATAAATAAAATATAAAAATATAAAAAATAAATAAATAAATAAATAAATAAATAAAATCTACTCTGACAGCAGACCTGGGCTTGCTTGGTCTGGCTGAAGGGGAGGTACCATGGCCAGGCTAGTCTACTGATCCCACTGCCCTGGACACTTTTCAGGTTTTTCCTTCTCGAATTCCTTTCTTTTAAAAATATCTATTTAGGGGCAGGGTGGTAGCACACCTGAGTAAGCGCACATGCTACAAGGCATAAGGACCTGGGTTTGAGTCCCCAGTCCCCACCTGTAGGGGGAAAGCTCTGTGAGTGAAGCAGGGCTGCAGGTGCCTCTCTGTCTCTCTTCCTCTCTACCTCCCCTTTCTGCCTCAATTTCTGACTATCTGATAAATAAAGATAATAAAAAATTAAAAATCTATTTATTTGTTAGGAAAGAAACTGAGAGGGGAAGGGGAAATAGAGGAGACACCTGCAGCCCTGCCTCACCTCTCATGAAACACCCCTCCCCACGTTGCCCCCACAGGTTGGGACTGGGAGCCTGAACCTAGGTTCTTCATCACTATAACATGTGCGCTCAACCAAGTACACCCATGCTCAGCTTCCCCTGTCTCAAATTCCTAAGCAGGCTGAGGGATGACTAGTGGACAGCTTCCATGCACTTCCTGCAAGACTCAGGAATCCTTTGTTCACAGACAGGACCACAGGCTTAGAGAGGGACACCTCTTGCCCTGAAAATGGATGACAGTGCCTAGGAGGGGATTTTGGAAGCTCAAATTTATCTCTGACCCAGCCCACAAGTCCTATACCTGGAGAAGGCCTCATTCAACCGTGCTTCTGTTCCATTATCCTCCCTTAGGTGGGCCTCCAGCTCCTCTTCCCTGGCTCAGGATCACAGATACACTACTCGTCCACCCTTTCTCCACTCACACCTCCCACTTCTTCTCCAGCCTGCTCACCCCATTGGCTCAGGTGCGAGCAGAGGCTATCTGTCAGATACCCTAAAGGCCTACCTGAACTCGCATCCCCACTCCCAGCCCTCCAGCTCCTACTGGACAGAGATCAGTTTCCTCCCACTTCCCCATTGTCTTCCAATTGCTCTAAGGGGCCAGCCCTCTCTAAATTTCCTTCCCAAGATGCTCTCTGGGTACCTCATTGCCACCAGGTTAGCACAGTACTCTCTCCCCCCCCCCCCCATCCATTTCCCCAGGGCTGGGATGCTGCCATGGGCTTCAGTAACATCCAGGCTGGGACACTTCCTTTCAGAAGGAATCCTGTTCCTGTTTCCCCCCAAGGAAGTAACTAGTGCTCCCTGACTGGAGATACCAAGCTATCCCTTCAGCTCCAGGAAAAGAGTGTGGGGAGTCACATCCTAGTCTATTTCCGACTTGAGGCTTTACAAGTACTCACAGTGAACAAAGAAGGCGGAACCACAAAAGAGAACCTTCTGGAGTCACCCATCTTAGAATACCTATGGAGCACATCCTCAACTTTTTACAAAGGACAGCTGTGGGTAGGGGAGACAAAGGGAGCTAACTGCCCATTGAAGCACACGGTGGAGGCAGGGGGTGACCTTGTCAAGAACAGCTTAGTTTGAGGCTGGAGAAAGCTCCCTGGATGGGGTGCCTGTCTGCCATGCACTCAGTCCAGGTTTGAGAGACAGCACCACATGGCAGATCTAGTCCAGGGGCTGTGGTGTCTCTCTGTAGGCCTCTCTGAAGAAAAAGGGCTGGGGCAGTTTAAGTTTAGTATTGCCTTAAAAGAATAAAGATGAAAAAAAAAAACAAAAAAGAAAAAACAAGAGCATTCAGACTGGAGGAGAGTGGGGAAGCTAATTGTTGAATCAGTGAAAGCTTTGGAGGACAAAGAGTAGAAAATAAATAACAACAAACAAAACAAAAACACAAACCTCACTCTCTTTAAGAGAAAGGAAGGGGGGGTAGATAGCATAATGGTTATGCAAAGAGACTCTCATGCCTGAGACTCCAAGGTCCCAGGTTCAATCCTCTGCACCACCATAAGCTAGAGCTGACCAATACCCTGGTAAATAATAATAGTAATGATAATAAATACAAATAAAAATATTTCTAAAAAATAAATAAAAATAGGCTCTGCATCTGCAGGGAGAATGCTTCAAAAGCAGTGAGGCAGTGCTGCAGGTATCTCTTTCTTTTTTTAATCTTTATTTATTGGATAGAGACAGCTAGAAATCAAGAGGGAAGGGGGTGATAGAGAAGGAGAGACACCTGCAGCACTGCTTCACCACTCGCAAAGCTTCCCCTCTGCAGGTGGGGACTGGGGACTCGAACCCGGGTCCTTGCACACTATAATATGTGTGCTCAACCAGGTGCGCCACCACCTGGCCCCATATCTGTCTTTCTTACTACCTCCCCCTTACCTCTCAATTTTTCTATCTATGAAATAAATAAACTAGATGTAGGAACACAGACATTTAGAATAGGCTCTATGATGGAAGGTTATGAGGACAGATATAACTCTGTTGTCATCTTGAACATCTGTTCACAAGTAGAAGCAAATACAGGGTAGCCCTGGCTGCAAAAGGAAGTAAGTACAGTCTAAAGCCAGTGAGAAATGAAGGAAAAGGCAGCCAGAAAGCAGGACCAAGAAGTGCATTATAATCCCAAGGGTAACTACCACTGAAGTGGAAAGATCAGAGCCAGGAGCCCTGTGGGGGATGGTGAGGGTCAAATGAGGAGAAAGCTAGCTGATCAGCAAAGCACGGAGCCTGAGAAGTCAGCCTGTGCAAAACAAGACTGGGAGAATCTCCCAGAAAGCTTGAGTGCCCCTGTGCACAGAGATGCCACCTCCTCAGCCAGTAAAAAGCCCTGCCCTCCAGCAACTGAAGGGACAGAAATGTGAATAATGCACAGCCAACTGCCTGGGATTTGGGAAGGAAATCTAGGTCTTCTAATAATTCCTAGGCCTAGGCCTTGGCATCTCAGAGGTGCAAATTAGGCTCCTGTAAATGTGTGACTGAGATAAAAAGGAGAGGAGGCTAGCTCACAGACTTGCCCAGAAGGCCCCAAAGGACCCTGCTTTGATAAGCAGGCCCATTGCATTCCCTTGCCGGTGACCTCTGTGACAACTCAGGAATGCAGGCACCTCCTGGCCTCCCAGCCTTGGAATGTTGTTCTTTGTGCCTGGATGCCAACCACCCCCACTTCTGCTTGCTTCTCTGATGGCTGGCGGTCCATCCTCTCTGCATATAGATCTGTCTCTGCTGTGCTGACTGACCTTCCTAAGGTCCAGTAAGGCCCTGCAGGGCAGCTCACATTCAACATGTGTAGAGCAGGACCTGCAGGGAAGGAGGAGTGTGACAGTACTCTGTGACAGTGGCTGCATCTGCTGGGTGTGGTTGCTCTGCTCTCAGGGTGTGAGCCAAATGGCCCCTTTCTGCTCAACAGGCCAGTGGCCCAGAGCCATCCTGCCAGCTGACCAATCAGGCTTGCTTCTGCATAGCTTGCAGAGCTGAGAGGGTGAGAAGAGGCAGCGCTTGGCTTTCCTTTTCAGGCAAAGGACAAGAGGAATTTCCTTCCTTGCTCTATCCCCCCCCCCACCCCCAAACGAATTCCTGCACCTGTAATCTATAGCCAGGCAGATATGAGGTAAACAGTCCCTATTCCAAGGGTCCCTGGAGCCTAGAGATATCAGCATAACAAATGAAACTCCTGACCCAAAGGGTACCCAGAGGCAGTCCCAGGTCTTTCAGGAGGGGCAAGGGTCAGTGTCCAAGAAGAACAATCCCGGAGAGCGAGTCTCAGGAATGACACAACAGGAGTGTGGACAAGGGAGGGTAACTGAGGCAGAGCTGGGCTTGATACAGGGGTGTCCCCACAGAGGTGCATGTGGGGAGCTCAGGGGGGAAGAGTTGTGTCCAAGTCACCAAGAACCTGGAGTGTGCCTGGGAGGGATAATGGGCATCCAGAAACTCCCCCACTACTATGGCCAAATGTGGCCAGCAGTCAGGACCTCTCCCCCCTGGAGCCATGTCCCTCTCAGCAGCAGTCCTTCTCACACTGCTGCCAGGACCCTGGGGCTGCCATCACTCTTCCTAGACCACCTCTTTTAGTCTCCCAACAGCCTATTGTCACCCCACTTTTCAGGTGGAGGTGGCAGCATGCATGAAGATCACGATCAAGTAACCCCCTTGTCCCCCGCTCTCACTGGTTCTCCACCCTGGAATCTAACCTCTCTTACTCCCCACTTCTTTCATTTCTGGAGCACAGCTCCAGTAAAGCCCCTCACCCCTGTGCTTCTGTGCCTACCTCAATCTGTCCCCTGAATTCCCTTCTGCCCTGGGAGACCTTGCTGGTCCTTGGAGCAGTGCTGAAAACATCACCACCCCTTTAATATTTAACTTTATTTTTTATTGAATAGAGACAGAGAGAAATCAAGAGGGGAAGGAGAGATAGAGGGAGAGAAAGTGAGACACTTCTAGTACTGGTTCACCACTCATGAAGCTTCCCTCCTGCAGGTGGAGACTGGGGGCTTAACCCAGGGCCTTATGTACAGTAATGTGTGTGTTCAACTAAGCAGGTGCACCATTGCCCAGCCTGGCCTGAAAACACTTTTGCTTGCTTGCATCTGACTTTTTAAAAAGTCCACCTTAAGGGAGTCGGGCGGTAGCGCAGTGGGTTAAGTGCACATGGCAAAAAGCGCAGGGACCGGCTAAGGATCCCGGTTTGAGTCCCCGGCTCCCCACCTGCAGGAGGGTCACTTCACAGGCAGTGAAGCAGGTGTCTGTCTTTCTTGCCCCCTCTGTATTCCCCTCCTCTCTCCATTTCTCTCTGTCCTATCTAACAATAATGGCATCAATAACAACAACAACACCTACAACAACAATAAAAACAACAAAAGGGAAAATAAATAAAAATTTTTAAAAAGTTCACTTTTTCCCACATACAACATTGAGTTTTCTCTTGTTGCCAGTTTTGCTTCAGGAGCTCAACTAATGCTTACTAACATAAATTCATTTTTTTTTCTAGGTGCTATGAACTACTTGACTTTGGGACCCCAGTAAATAAAACAGCAAGCATTAGAAGACAGCACATTAATGTGGTCACAAAAGTACTGTCTAAATTACTAAAACATTTCCTACCAAGGCAGAGTCCTATTTCTTTATTCATAAATAATGGCAAGAATTTGCTACAAACCCTTTTGACTCTTTTCTAACACATATTTTTAAATATGGTAAAAAAAATATTACACCAAAAGACAGGACTTTGGGGGAGGGGGAACCTTTGATGTCCTGGTGCATGGTGGTGAAAGATGACCTAAGATGGGGTGAAAATGTTTTGCAGAAAACAGAAATTTTATTTTATTTAATTTTTCTCCAGGGTTATCACTGGGGCTTGGTGCCTGCTCTATGAATCTATTGCTCTTGTGGCCATTTTTCGATTTTTTTGGATAGGATAGAAAGAAACTGAGAGGGGGAGGAGAAGACAGAGAGAGAGATAGAGAGACACCTGCAGACCTGCTTCACCTCTTGTTGGGAGCCAGGAACTCAAACTGGGATTCTTGCACTTAGTACTATGTGGGCTTAACCCAGTGCACCACTGCCTGGTCCCCTGAAAACTGAGAAATTTTACACCTGTATCAAGAACTACACTTAGTGTAAACCATTAATCTCCCCAGTAAAAATATTTAAAGACACATATGATCTACATTTATCATTATAACCGCATGTTTTTTCTCAAACTACATTTAAGTCTTGTGTACTAAGACCTCCCCACTGTTGTACAGTTACTATTTAGTTTTTCTTTCTATAGGCCTGATAGTCCCACTTGACTATGAATCCCTTGAGATCAGAGGGCCCATTCCTGTACTTTCAGGTCTACCTATGCCCTTTGTATGAGGCAAGGGGCAAGTGAGAAGGCAGAGGGATGATGTGGGTTTCCTACCAACTCCACCAGTAGGGAGTGGGAACAAAGATATGCAAGTCTTAGGCCTGGTTTCCCCAAAGATGAAGCTAAGACATTCCCTGAAGCAGGGCAGCCAGAAGAGAAAGGGCTTAAAGAGAAGGTTGATGGGAGGCGATAATTCAAAGGAATTCAAAGCAGTGTGTGTGTTGTTACCTCTCACAACTATGCCCGTGCTGTTAAGTAACACTGCAGTTGAAGCAACAGGCTTAGGGAGCAGGAAATGACAAAGCAGGACTCAGATGGGGTCTTCTCATGCCTCTATCATTTCCACTTCAGTTCTGGGAGGAAAAAAGGAGTCGAAGTGGGTAACAGGCTGGATATGGGCCAGAGGCCAGATATGAGGGGCCAGAGAAGAGCATTGGGCTCATACTCTGTCCTCGAAGGAGGGAGCACCTACCAGTGCACAGAAGCTGCCTCAGGGAGCTGCCATGAGGACAAGTGTGTGGCTGGCTGGGTTGAAGACTTGAGTCCATCACCATCACCACTGTGGTAGGTGCTGCATCGCAGTTTCTACAATCAGGTGCTGCTTCTCGGTTGTACAAAGAGGGTAAGGAGCCATCCCCTCCCTACATGGAGTTCCTTCCAGGCCAAAGGCTGCAGTTCAAGCCCTTGCTTTCACTCAACACTTGGGAAAGAGCCACAGGGTGAGGACAGGCCATGTGCAAGCGGCACCTGGGCACCCGGCACAGGTGCAGGTGCTGCTGGGCGGGGGTCTGGGCAGCACAGAGGGGAGAAGGGAGACCTGGGACAAATGGAGGTGCCCTAGACCCTCAGCGTCCTAGATCCCCAGCTGGCCTTCTGCTCTGCCACACCCCCGCCAGCCCACAGCCCCTCAGTTCTGCACCCTTGCTCCCCGACCCCCTCCTCCAGCCGCTGCTTTCGCCCTTCACTGCCCCACCTGACACCCCTACCCTGGGGTGTCCCCATCTCAGTCCCCCTGCCTCCTAGGTTCCCTGTCCCACCTCCTCCGGTGGCTCAGCGCTCCGTCCCACCCCTGCGTGCCTCGGGTCCCCTCTTGCAGCTCGTCCGAGACCCCCGAACCCCCAGCCCAGCGCCCCCCGGGCCCCTCACCTACACTCCACCGCTCCGCGCCCTGCCAGCAGCGCCAAGCCGGCCCCGCCCACTTCCCGTCCCCGCCGCCGCGGGGGCTGCGCAGGCGCACTGGCTCACAGGCCGAGGCGGACCTCTGCTGCCCTCTGACGGCCTTGCTGCGGGTGATAGCTGCCCTTTGAGTTGTGTGCCCCACCACTAGGAAGGGTCCTCAGGGACCCCAGGCCAGTGTCCTGGGTTCTGGAATCAGGTGCTCACGGGTGAGTGCCTTCACATCTTGATCCTAGGGTGGGTATGCAGACGGGTGATCCCGACACCTAGCTCAGTGGGCCGTCCGCAGCTGCTAAGGCAGTTCCTGCACCCAGTCTGCCCAGGGCCCATCCACCATCCTTCAGGACTAGGAGGGGCACAGCCCGGCACCCACTATTGAGTTTCTCTTGCCGCAGTGACAGACTCACGAGCAAGCGCACACCAACAGTATACAGTGCTAGCGGTCAGAAGTCCAAAGGTCTCAGTGAGCCAAGTTCAAGGTATTAGCTAGGAGGACTCCTTTGCAAGGGGTTGGTGGGGTGAGGGATGGTCCAGGGAGATTTGTCTCCTTGCTTTACCGGTTTAAGAACACTCCAGTCCTTGACTCCTGGCTGCCGTCATCTTTAAAGCCATCAGTTCCCCAGGCGTGGGGATCTCTCGATTCCTTCCCAGTTTCATTTTTAAAAGATGTGTGTGGGGGTCGGGCGGTAGTGTAGCGGGTTAAGCGCACGTGGCGCCAAGTGCAAGGACCGGCGTAAGGATGCTGGTTCGAGCCCCCAGCTCCCCACCTGTAGGGGAGTCGCTTCACAGGCGGTGAAGCAGGCCAGCAGGTGTCTGTCTTTCACTCCCCCTCTGTCTTCCCCTCCTCTTTTCATTTCTCTCTGTCCTATCCAAAAACAAATGACATCATCAACAATAACAATAATAACCACAACAAGGCTACAAGGGCAACAAAAGGGGGAAGAAATGGCCTCCGGGAGCAGTGGATTCATGGTGCAGGCACTGAGCCCCAGCAATAACCCTGGAGGCAAAAAAAAAAGATGTGTATATGATGGCAGGGGTTCATCTAGATCATTTCATCTGCATCATTTCCCTATTTAAAGGAAATTCAGGTGACCTGAGAGATGGAGTAGCATTAGATCTCTGCACTCTAAGCATGAGGTCTTGAGATTTATCCCAGGCACCAATAAGCCAGAGTGCTGTTCTGGTCTTTTTCGATAAATAATAATAGTAGTAGTCAGATGATGAGCTGCCTTACTTCTGCAACCCTGATTCCTTTTTGCACATAATCCACTATCTTCCTTCTCTACCTTCCCTTGTTTCTTCCTCTCTTTTTATTGTGCTGAAGCTTAATGACTATGTGATTCCACTGCTTTTGATGAACTCTTATTTTAATTTCATACAGATATCACAGCACTGATCCATCATGCTGTACCTAGTGCTCCAAAAGGTTAAACCTGGTCCTCACACGATAGTGTGCTCAACCTAGTGAGTCATCTCTCACTCCCCTTAATAATTTTCAGGTCATAATTCTATCTGTAGGGGTTGGAGATATGGATCCACCTACCAATGTCCATGTCCAGTGGAGAAGCAATTACAGAAGCCGGACCTTCCACTTTCTGCATCTCATAAAAAATTTTGGTACAGAGGAATAAAGAATAGGGAAGTTTCCAATGCAGGGGGATGGGACATAGAACTCTGGTGACGGGAACTATATGGAATTATTATTATTTTACCTGAGCACTGCTCAGCTCTGGCTTATGGTGGTGTAGGGGATTGAACCTGGGACTTCAGAGCCTCAGGCATGAGGCTACCCCTGCCCAGAACTACATGGAATTGTATCCAGATTTTTATTTTATTTTATTTTTGCCTCCAGGGTTATCACTGGGGCTGTGTTCCACTATGAATCCACTGCTCGTGGAGGCCATTTTTCCATTTTATTGGATAGAACAGAGAGAAATTGAGAGGAGAGGGGGAGATAAAGACAAACACTTGGAGACCTGCTTCACTGCTTATGAAGCGGACCCACTGCAGGCAGGGACTCAAACCTGGGTCCTAGCACTTAGTACTATGTGTACTTAACCAGGAGTGCCACTGTTGGCCCCCATAAAGAAAAATATTCTAAAGGACACTTCTCCAACTCATGGACTTTCTTTAGACTTCTGGAGTAGTTCCACAAACAGTGACCTAGGGAACACCAGGGATCAGTCTGCTGGGTCCTCCGGCAAGGGTGAGCCAGGTGGGCCCAATATCTGTGTGCACTGCTGGGAGGAGATAGAGATTTGTGGAAGCTCTTCTCTGAGCAGTGCCTGTACTGGTGTGAGCTGTGAGACTGCTGCCAAGACAGGGAGTCAGTGTGCCAAGCACTTATTATCTTCCCTCACATGAGTGTCCCACCGAACAGCTTGGGAAACCATTTAATGGAGCAGCTGCTGCCATGTGGTAAAGCACAAGCAGGGTTGAAGTTTCTGTCATGGTGGTCAGGTGACTGCCTAAAGCAGGTGGTTGTACTGGCTGCTAGCCCTGAACCTGGGCCCGGCTGCCACAAGATGGTGGTTTGGAGTATCTCCTCGATCTGCGATGATGATGGCTTCAGTGGGGCACTGCCACACCCAGCACCTTCCTGTGAGCACTAAAATGCCTCCCAGACAAGAATTTGTTTGGAAATAAGGAACAACAGACCCCAGGAGGCTGCCAGGGTCAAATTCAGATACCACAAACACTGCCAGTGAGCAGGGAACGTGGTGTCTGAGGCAAGGGCTGAGGTTCATGTCCAAAGAGGCCTTCCCCGAGTACTGTCTGCTCTGCCACTTGCTGGGGGTGCGCACTGTTGATGTTCCTCTTAATTGGCAATGTCAGGCTGGCCTCCTCCTCAGGCACACAGCTGTGGGGATATGATGGGAGCTGAGGAACAGGCCTGTGTCCATGTTCCTTCATGGGCTGACTGCCCTGCAAGTACCATTGGGGCAGGGCAGAGCACGGGCCCTCAGGGAGAGTGTTTAGAATGCATCGAGGAGATAGGCAGGAAGGACACAATGACCATCTCACACCAGCAAAACATGCCCAGCTGCTTACTCTAGAGAAGATAGATTGTTTTAATGATTTCTGTGGCCCAAAGAGCCAACAGTGTGGAGCCCAGGAGAGGGGCTGTGAGGCTGTCATACAAAGTAGGCGGCCAGGGCTGACATCTTGTCTTTTGGCCGCCTGGCACTGGGCTTCCCTGGTGGCCGCCGGCCCCGGCCCCGCCCCCGGCCCTGCCTCCTCCCTGGGCCACCTCGGTGCATGGGGTGGCAGGATGCTGCATGCTTCAGCTCCACCAGCTCCTGGAAGATGGGGTCACAGAAGACACAGCCTGTGTGCTGCGTCTCGTCGCCTGGGAGTGGGGACTTGGCCTTGTTGAAGTCCACGTCCAGAAGGGCGGCCTCGCAGATGCTGCAGGTTTCGGGGGACACCCGCACCCGGTGGGCGTTATCAAAGCAGTGAGCCACCACATTGCACTTGTTGCAGGCCACCTTCCACTTGGGTCCCGAGGTGGGGTCCAGCACCAGTACCCCGTTTTCGCACTCCACACATTGGCCGATGCCCAGCATGCTCAGGGAGTGCTGGCAGGTGGGGTGAGTGCACTCATTGCAGCCCATGCCTGAGGGTAGAGGGCAGTTCCAGAGTCATGCCTGCCCACTCACACCTACTATATCCCTGTCCTCAGTACCTCACCCTGTAGGACCTTTCTCCTGACAGAATGCTCCTGGCACCTCACCCTCCTGGCCTTGCTCACTGTAGCCCTGGGCTCTGGAGTCCCTGCTGCTACCATTGGCCCCTCTCTGCTTACCTAAAAACCTCTCAGCCCTCAAGGGTCCCCTCCCCTGGCTAACATTTTTCTCAGAAGGCCTTCCCAGCAGCCTCCAGCTGACTCCACAGCCCCTGCATGTCCCTGGGCTATGTGAGGCCAAAATCTGCCCTGGAAACTGCTAGAAACCAGGAATGGGCCTCACTGCCCCTGGCGACCCAGGTATGGCCATTCTTCTACCATGAATGAGGCCTGAATCAGAACTGAGATAATGGGGGCTTCCCACATCCCCTGGTGAATTGGGAAGATGCCTTACTTTCACTACACTCAACTCCCGTCTGATGACATGAGTGTGTGTGTGTGTGTGTGTGTGTGTGTGTGTGTGTGTGTGTGTGTGTGTGTGTGTGTATGTGTAAAGGACATAGCACAGTCAAGGGCGAGCACTCCGGCTCTGGACCTTTCAGACAGAAGTCTGTGCTCAGGCTAGGTGCTCCCAGGCCCTCAGCACGTGCTTCCCTTTGGGCACACCCCTCACCTGATGGCCCCTTGCATGCTGTGTCTCCTCACTTGTCCCACGCAAGGAGGGAGCAGAGCACATCCACCACCCACGTCCCGAGAAAGCTGACTACAGCCACCTGCCCAATGATGACTGTGATGAGAGGGCTGGGGTCCCTTTGGGGTCCAGCACAGGGCACAGGCACTGGTGCTGAGTGGAGAGCAGATACCTGGGGAGATACTGGGAGCAGTGCTGGAGGCCCAGGGATGTATGGCTCACCTTTCTTCATGTCTCGGAAAGGTGGGTGGTTGGCACAATATGGACACAGTGGGTAGCTCTTGCCCCGAGAGCCTGATGACCACAGGACCAGCTCAAAGTCATCCAGTGGACACCGGAGCTCTTTGTAGAGCTTGATGGTGCCATTCTGGGGGAGGGTGTAGGTCTCATCACAGTGGGAGCAGTGTAGGCGGCTGGGCTTGGCCTGTAGCAATGACAAACATGAGAGACAGGGGTTTCTGGGACTGCCTGATTCCTGTCAGTCCTCATTCCCCTCACACACAGAGCACACGACACATCTAATACTTAGTCCAGAATATGCAACACGTAGTGTCAACACAGGTAATCGGTAGTGCGCGGACATACAGGACCTGGTTCTCCTTGTGTACAAAGCAGACGGTCCGCACTTACATATGTGTACAGAACATGCAGTGCACAGCTGTGTCATGTGAAGTGTGACTAAGTAATCTAACACAGCATAACAACATGCACAGGGAACACATAGTTGGTACTGTGCTCCTGGCCAGGAGCCCTAGGACGCTTGCTACACATGTGAAGAAAGGCCATTTTAAAACCCCTACAAGTACATTAATACCCTTGATAACAAGTGGTATGTTCCGCAAGAAAAGGGACTATGTATCTAAGAGGTCTTACTACTCCTGGGGCTGTGGGAGAAATTATGGGTGTCTGTTGGCAAGGCAGCTAGACAAAAAGTCTCCCAGTTACCCAGGCTCTCTCTCTCTCCTGTGCCAGGGCTTCACCACTCCAGGCTGACTTTTTCAGAGAGAAAGAGAGCAACAGTGACAGAGAGACAGAGGGAGAGAGGGGAAGACACTGCATTACTGCAGCTTCCCCCAGTGTAGTGGGGGCTGGGCTCAAACATGGGTCCCACTCATGATCAAGTAGGCACCATCCCCACTGAGCTAGCCTGCTGGCCTACTCCCAGTCATTCTAGTGTGATAACCAGGACAATGAATATTATTCCTGCAGGACTGAGGATAAAGTGGCACCATAGACCGTAAGGGGCAATTGCAGCCTCTCATCCCCCACCTACCTGGATGTATTTCATGAATCGGTGGCACTTCCCGCATCGGGAGAGGGGCTTCCCTGTGGCCGCCAGGGGTGAAAAAGACACCTCCATCAATTCATCCATGCCTGGAAGCAAACAGTGAGGCACAGACTACCTAACTATGAGCAGTACAGGGGCGCTGGTGGGCTGGAGTGGGAGGCTGCTCCCTAGGGTCTGTGAGGGGGTTAGGGTGGTGGGATTCCTACTCAATAACACAAACAGTGGGACAGCAGCCGTGCGTGTTCTATGTGCTGTGTGCCTGGCCCTGTGTGGGGAAGGCAGCACACCTGTTATACTCCTGACAGAGGCCCAGTGTCCAGAGGCCCTATTTTCTACCTTGAGGCCCGAAGCCCATGGTTCAGACCTGGGAGCTTGCTTTCTGGGTCCTCTGGCAAATAAGCAGGGAAGAGGTGGGTCTTACCAGCAATAGAGTCGACAAAATAGTGGAACTTCCTCTTGAAGATGTCCAGGGTGTGGCCCAGGACCTGGCGGTAGTCAGCCTTGCCCTGAGCGATCAGATTCAGCTGTTTCTCCACTGCGCTGCGGATGGTAGGAAGCACCAGCTCTGCATCTGTCATCAGGTAGAAAGGGGGACGGGCGCTGCTGTCAACACTCAAGACTAAGGGGCAGCAGCTGCCTCCACCAGCTCACTCTCACACAAGTTAGATGACAACAGGTTGGCTGCCCAGTCTCCAGGCCTCTCCCATTCGCCCACTCAGAAAGCCTTGTGTACTCCAGGCTTGTCACAGATACACTTCTGATAGTCCCCTGTACTGTGTCTACCCTCTGCCATTTCCCACAGACCTTCAGGACCAGAGCAGGAACAGAGCAGACGGCACCATAGTGACCTCACCATGATGAGGGCCTCGGTTCCAGCAGGAAGCAGCTATGCAGATCAGTGAGCCTTGCTTTCCCTTTTGGGAACAGGCCAGCTCTACTGGGTACACCACTGCCCAGCTCCTCACTTTTCTTTTTGGGTCCTCGGTACCAACCACACCGGCACTCCTGCTAGGGCAGATCTTGAGGGGCCACTACAGGGCTGTGTTATAGGGAGCAGGTGCTTAGCTGACAAAGGCAAAGCCATGGCCTGATGGACTCACCAATCTTATAGTAGCCATGCACCAGCACGATGCCGAGGTTGGTGGGCTTGAGTCGGCGCCCGCTCTCCACGGTGACGTAGTTCCGCTGGCAGATGTTGTTGATGTGCACAGGAATGCTGGCATCCGTCCCTGAAATGCACAGCCTGGCCCTGGTGTTCCTTGGCCTGTCCTCGGGCTCCCCCTGACTGCACTGAGGACTCCACACTCACCCCCACCTGTCACGGGTCCCCAGATCTCACGAGGGCCATCTAGCACCCTGAGCAACACTCAACCCCTGGGGTGTGAGTTAGTGTAAAGAAGGTACATCTCAGTCTTTACAGACAAGATCAGGTTGGACAAGAAGGACTAAGCCAGGGACAGCCTGGCACAGGTGGCCACACTGTGAGCCTCAGTCACCAGGTCATGGGTAAGGCAGGGCCCCAGGACTGGTGCCAGGTAGTGCACCCACCGATGCCATGCTTTTCCATGAGCGTGATGAGCTCGGCCTCAGTCAGGTAGTCAGGGGGGGTTGTCTGCTTCTCCAGCAACTTCACCTCCCCCACAGAGAAGGCGTCACCCCGCTGGCAGGTGGGCAAGCTCTCCTCCAAGGGTATGCTCTGCCAGGGCATGATCTCTGTGAAGCCTGAAGAGACACAAGACTATCTGAGACCTTGGCCCACAGCCCCCAGGTCCGACATAGTTGTTCTGTCAGTGAGGAGAGGTGAGGGTTAAGCTTGTGAGCTATAGTTCTACCTGGAGAGATGACAGTCTTCCCTGTGCAGGTGAAGTGCTCAGGCCCAATCCGGAAGGAGATGGAGCTCTGCAGGTACTTGCAGTCATAGCTGATAGTGGCAATGAAGTGTCTGGTGATGTACTCATAGAGCCGCCACGCCTCACTCCCTGTACCAGGCACAGAAGTGGGCCACTGGCTTTGAGCTTTGGCTCCAGGAACACCCTGCACTCACAGGATGCTGGGGCCTGCTCTAGAGCCCAAGAATGGAGGAAGAACATACACGGGGAAAGCAAGTCTCTAGTGCCCTGTTGGTTCCTCCACAAGCATGGCAAAGAGCCTCTTGTTCCAGGTGGAAATGCTCTTCAGGCGCCTTGACTGGCCTGTCCCTGTCTGGTGACATGTCACCATCCCTTCCAACTAGGCTGTGTGTAAGCAGCCATGTCTGTCTGCATGGTTCTCTGTCCTGCCTTTTTCCAGTATGTGGGCCACCCGTACTTTGTCTAGGTGAGGTCTCCCAGGTCAGGCCCTGTCATTCTCTCTTTTTTTCTTTTTGCCTCCAGGGTTATTGTTGCTCCTGGAGGCTATTTTTTCCTTTTTTTTTTTTTTTTTTTCTTCATTGGATAGGACAGAGAGAAATTCAGAGAGGAGGGGAAGATAGAGAGGTGGCGAGAAAGAAAGATACCTACAGACCTGTGAGGCAACCCCCCTGCAGGTGAGGAGCAGAGGGCTCAAACCTGGTCCTTGCACATAGCCTTATGCATAGTACTGTGTGCCACCACCTGGGTCTCAGCCCTGTCACTCTCTGTCTTAGTCCCATTCTCTGTCCTCTGTGTCCACCTGCCCACTCACCTTAGCTGCCTGCCCCCTGCTAGCCTTCTGTTCCTGGGTCTCCCTGTGTAGGCCTGTTGCCACCACTTAGTTCACTCCTGGTCTGACAGTGACAGACTATGAAGTTCAGGTGACCGACCACCTTTGCCAGAGGCAGAGGCAAGTGGGGTAGGGAGGGAGCCTCTACACTGCTAGTGGGGCCTGACTGTCCAAAGGTGGCATATCAGTGTAGGTTCTTGACTTTTTTCTTTGGAAGCTTAGTGTGTATATATGTGTGTGTGTGTAGCAGCTGGGAGGTTGCACAGTGGCTAGAGTACTAGACTTGCAAGCACAAGGTCCAGAGACTGATCCCTAGCACTACAGCACTTCACGTGCCAGAGTAATATCTGCTTCTCCTTTTCTCCTCTCTCCACCATAAATAAATAAATAAATGTTTTTGAAAGACTCTGTGTATACAGGGTGGGAGAAGCTGGTACCTAATTCTGCTTCTGTGGCAGACCTCATGGGAGTGATGGGTGGATGGTCCCCAGCATCATGGCCTTTCCGTGGGCGGTTGATACCTTCTGTTAACAACTGCTTCACCTGAGGGCGAGGAGGTAAGACAAATCTGAGTCTCGATATGACTACCCTCCCCTAGAGGAAGTCCTCACCAGTCCCGGGTTTGAGTTCCAGGGCCCTGGAGAAGTGTATGTGTGGGGACAGGGCCCACTTACTGTATCAGCCCAGTAGGGGTGGTTGGCTTGCTGTCGCAGAGGACCTTTGAGATCAAAGTTCTCAGGGTAATGAGTTGTCTCTGTCCGGGGGTAGCTGATGTAGCCTTGTGTGTAGAGCCGCTCAGCCGTCTGCATGGCATGCTGTGGCCCCATGCCTGCAAGAGAAAGGAGGCTCTGCTGATCTGGAGTGCCAGAGATAGCCAGGTGGCTGCCACGGCCTTCGGTACCAGGTGACCCCCCCCCAAGGTGTAGGGCCTCCTGGAAGGTGAGGGTGGCTATGAGCAGGCACAGCCAGAAGCACAGAGCTGTTGGTCAGGTGTCTGTGCTCACTTAGCCTCATCTAAGGATAAGGCATTGAACCCAAGGGTGAATGTAGGACAGGGATGTTCAGTGTTGTGCTGACATTGCAAGCCCAGTTGATTAAGCACAGTCATCACAGGATGTGTCTCACACACTCTGGCTGTGGAGTATGACTGTGCTTCAGAGTCTGCAGCTGTCACTGTCACACAGGGCGGGGGGGGTGTTCAGTGGTACAATTCTCGCCTACCAGAGTCTGCAGCTGTCCTCCTCCAACAGCAGAATTGGCACAGGCTCTTGTTCTGAGGCCCCTGGGTGTTTCTATTTATTTAGTTACTTATTATTGGATAGAGACAGAGAGAAATTGAGACGGGAGGAGGGGAGAGAGGAGATAGAGAGAAACCTGCAGCCCTGTTTCACCACTTCTGAAGCTTCCCCTATGCCTGTGGGGACCAGGGGCTTGAACCTGGGTCCCTGTGCACTGCAATGTGAGCATTTAACTAGATGCACCACCGCCTCCTTTCCCTCTCCCCAGGTGTTTCTGTCCCAGTGTCACTCGGGGCCCACTGAGGGAGGGCTCTTCCCCCCACTTCTCCCTGTTCAGCAGGGGCAGGTTGTTAGCTGCTGGTCACTCAGCATCTGTGGTGTCCCCCCCCCAGGGGTCTCTACAGATCCTGAGAAGACATTGTCCCCAGCTTCTGGAGGCTGCAGAGGAGCCACCAATGCCTTGAGGCTGGGAGCTGGCAGAGGATTGCTAACTGTCCAGCCCAAACTCTTTCCTGCTGTCAAAACAGGAATCAGAGGAGCTAGAAAAATAGTTCAATGGGTAGGGGGTAAACCTTGCCATGCATGCACTCCAGCTTTGAGTCCCACAATCACATGGGAGGTGATATGGCACTGGAGGAAACACAGATGGTTAGATTCTCTAACCAAGCCCCATGAAAAAAAGCAGCCTGAAGCAATGAAATCATGCATGAGGAGGTCCTGACTAGAAAAAGAAACACACCCAAAACAAAGAAACCAGGCTCAGAAAGGCTTCACTGCGCCTGCCAGCCTGAGCACAGTAGGAAGAAGGGGTCCCCTATGCCTGGCCAGGGCTCTTCCTTTGGCCAGGGAAGCTGCTCTGGAAGTATTCATTGGCCAGGACATGCCCCCGGTTAGTGGCAGGCATCTCACCATTCTAACTTCACAACTTCCAGGGAGATCTTGGGTGTTATGGTCACCTTATTGTCTTCCAAGGAAAAGGGGATTCCAGGACAAGACAGGGATTGACCAAATTGGGATTAGATTGCAGTCACAGTTCTTCTAAGGGAACTCCACCCAGCCAGGGTCACATGAAGGTCATCTTGCTGAAGGGCCCTGCTGATGGCCTTCCATGTGTTTAGCCCTGGTAGCAGCTGCTGGGATATTTAATGATCTTGAAGTAATAAGCAATTCTTCCACACATTTTTATTATCTTTCTCTCTTTCTTTTTTGCCTCCAGGGTTATTGCTAGGATTAGTGCCTGCACTACAAATCTACTGCTCCTGGAGGCCATTTTTTCCCTTTTGTTGCCGTTGTTGTTATTGTTATTATTGTTGTCACTGTTGTTGGATAGGACAGAGAGAAATGGAGACAGAAGGGGATGACAGAGAGGGGAAGAGAAAGACACCTGCAGACCTGCTTCACTGCCTATGAAGTGACTTCCCCTGGAGGTGGGGAGCTGGGGGCTCAAACCGGGATCCTTATGCTGGTCCTTGTGCTTGGCTCCATGTGCACTTAACCTGCTGTGCTACCGCCTGCACCTCTCCTTTTCTTATCAGAGCACTGGCTTATGGTGGTATGGAGGATTGAACCTGGAACTCTGGAGCGTTAGGCATGAGATCTTCCACATAAATTTAAAGAAGCTACTAACCAATCATCCTATGAAACAGAATCCTCCTCCTCACTACTGCCTGTTTTTACTTGTCTCCATTCTAGAGTTTAACAGAAGTGAAGTCTGCACGAGGCTCAGATTCCTCCTCAGTCTTAGGCAATACTGTAACGTGGGATGCCCAGCACAGGTAAGCAAGAGGAAGGCCATCTGGCACGGCGAGAGGTGGGCACTGTTCTGCATTCCCAGCATGGGGACTGGATGTGGTCACCTTGCCCTTGCCCCTGCCCTAGAGGTCTTCCGGAGCTTTTGAGGACCACCTCTACATACCTAGAGAAGAGCTGGCCACACGCAGCATCTCCACAGTGTTCAGGGCCAGGGGTCTCTGCTTGGCCTTTTCTTTCTTGCTTGTGGCTTCCACCTAAAATACACAGCAAATTTAGTGATTTGGGTGAGGGGGCTGAGGGCCTACAATAATCCTGTCCTCAGGGTGTGAGCAAAAGGTGACAGATATGGGGAAAGCAGACCCACCTGGGCTTCCTTCTCTGACTTGGTCATGTTTAGAAACATCTGTGCAATCTCCCGGTCAAACACTCGCACTCGGTCCCAGTCCAGAAGGAGGGATCTGTCTTTATCAGCATTAACCTGCAGGAGAAGGATAAAAGGAGAACCAGGAGAGAAAGTACCCAGGTGAGTCCACATCCAAGGAGGAAAACTAGGGGAGAGAACAGTCCTGGCTCTAAAGTGTCCCTGCTATCCCTGCAGAAACACAGACACACACACACACACACACACACACACACACACACACACACACTGGCTGAGACTACCGCCATCGTGCCTCCCATTGAGGTCTGGCGGGTGGTCTCACATGCAGAGCCTTCACTGAAGCTGACACGACCTGAAAGTCTCAGAGTCAGATTCCCTACTTTTCACTCCATCCCTGCCCATTCCCTAAATTTAGGCAGCACTAGATGTGGTCTCCATCAGGGGGGCCCAGGCCTCTCCCATGCAGAAACTCAGCTCTACATCTTATGAGGCATGCCCATGGGGGCTTTTATTTGGAGAAATCTAAGACTTTTACACAGCTTGAAAGTCCCTAGACACAACCCCCGCAACTGTGGGTGACCTCATGCCATGCTGCCACTTGTGCTTATTCAAATTCAGCACACTCTGCCCCTCCTTTAACATTGAAGTCTCTTCTGTGGGTACCCTGAAGACCACTCTCTTGCTTCCCTCCTCTGGAACAACTGTTTATATTTACGTCCCTGGCCTTGGGGAAGGAAGACCGAGAATCACACCCCAACGCTGCAAAGCCCCAGTGTAGGCAGAGAGAGGAAAGCAAACCTTGGCTTGCAGCACCCAGTAAGTCTCTGGCTTGAAGGACTGGATTTTATCATGTCTCTCCACACAGAATCCCAGGGTGGGGGTTTGGCAAGGCCCAAAGGAGATGAGGGAGCTATCTAGATTGCCATATTTCCCCTGGAAGTACTTGGTCTGGAACCTGTAAGGAGGGGAAGGCATGGGGAGTAGGGGTGGGAGAAAGATGGATGTGTCACATTCATTAAAGATACCGTCACTAACCTCTGTGAGACCTGCACTGGGTGACGGGGTGGATGCAGGGAGATGCACGGAGGGAGTTGCTCCCTGCTCTGAACGCAGAGTAAGAGCACCGGCTCGGCCCAGGAGGGTCCAAATGGGTGGAGAGGAGGGACTATGTGTCTATATGGACACATACACTTGGCTTATCAAGTGATGGGCCAGGTCTGTGTGGCCCATTTCAGTCACACAGACCATATTTCTCAGGCTTAAAGAACACCGATAAGTGCCCATGGAGGGTCAGGCTCAGGGGCTACGAATGGGGACAAACAAGGGAAGGAGCTTTAGCCAATGGTAGAGGTGGGGAACAGTTGGTACCTGGTGAAGGCGCAGCCTATGCGCAGGTCCAGTTCTTGCCGGGCATCTACCGAGAGCGCCTCATTGTGGTCTGGCTCACCCAGGCGGGCCATGGCATTGCAGATGTCTGTGTCTGTGATGGAGCTGAACCTGGCCCGGAACACAGTCTTCTCATTGCTGCGGGCCTGGTTCATGACGGGCAGCACAGTATCCAGGACCTGGGAGAGGTCACCGGGCTGTAGCCCACCTCCTGCCTCCATGCTGCTCACCTCAACTCGGAGGCCTCGTTCATCCAGAGCTGTGTGGAAGTCTCCTCTATGTCCTTCCTTTTAGGAAGTCTTCCTCTCTCCACAGTGTCCTGCCACAAGGCTTTCTTTCTTCCCTCGACCAACCCAAACAACTTTTCATTGTTTTGTACCTATGTGATTCCAACATTCCCAGCAGACTCTTATTTTTTCCAGATAGGGAGTGAGAGATAGAGAGGAGGAATAGCACAGCATCACTCACCACCTTTGAAGCTTCCCATTTGCATGTTGCAAAGGTGGTGAGGGAGGGGCTTGAGCCCAAGTTGTCAGGCACAGCAAAGTGTGCTACACTGGTGGGACTCTCTCCTGGACCACCTCTCTTCTCAATAAGACCCCACAAGCTGCCAGCCAGCCTCTCTTCTTAGAATCTGTTACTATCTTCACCAAACCAGGGGATGCTATTGCCTGGATGACTCAGAGTAGTCAAATCTGGGGGGGGGGGGGGGGGGAGGAAGGGTCTGGGCAGTGGTGCACTTGGTTTAGCACACATTATACCAAGCAGAAGGACCCAGGTTCAAATCCCCAGCCCTACATGTGGGGGGTGGGGAAAAGTTTCTCAAGTGGTGAAGCAGGGCTACAAGTGTTTATCTTTCTTTCTCCCTCTCTATCTCCTACCCCTAGTATCTCTCTGTCCTGTCAAATAAAGTAGAGGGGGAAAAAAAGGAAGAAACAGAAAATGAAAAAATAGAATTTAAGTGTACTTGTAGTGTTGGTACCAAGTCACAACATCGCTGGTGGCAAAAAACAAACAAAAAAACCCAGAACAGTCAAATCCATCTACTCAAACTATTTCCCCTTCCAGAGAGACTGTACTAGGAGGGCTAGGTGGAACTTTTTAAGTGGTTGGAAACAGTCTGGGAGGTGGTTCAGCTCATAGATTTGATGATAAGGCTATGGGTTCAATTCATATATGGCAGTGAATACTTGGCCTTTCTCATAAAATAAATAAATCTTTGAAGATTACTGGAGAGGCTGGGTGGTGGTACACCTAGTTAAGTGTAAGTGTTACCATGCTCAAAGACCTGGGTTCAAGTCCCCAGCCCCCATCTGCAGGGGGAAAAGCTTCAGGAATGATGGAGCATGGTTGCAGTTATCTCTCTCCCTCACTATCCATCCCCCTCCCTCCTAATTTCCCTATCCTGTCAAATAAAATAAATACAGCTAAAACAAACAAACAAACAAACAAACAAACAAACAAACACTAGAAAAGACAGAGATGGGGAAACAACCAAGAAAGAAAAGGGTTTGGGTGACCACGTCTGGAGATGTATCTGAGAGGGTCAGAGCTAAAAGCATAGTAAGGGTCTTGGAAGAAGGCCATGCAACAGCAGGGGAGTTATGGTTGCATCCTGGCCTGCAGCTTCTTATATATATATATATATATATATATATATTCCCTTTTGATGCCCTTGTTGTTTTATTGTTGTAGTTATTATTGTTATTGATGACGTTGTTGGATAGGACAGAGAGAAATGGAGAGAGGAAGGAAAGACAGAGAGGGGGAGAGAGAGATAGCCACCTGCAGACCTGCTTCACCACCTATGAAGCGACTCCCCTGCAGGTGGGGAGCTGGGGACTCGAACCAGGATCCTTATGCTGGTCCTTGTGCTTTGCACCATGTGCGCTTAACCCACTGTGCTACCGCCTGACTCCCAGCCTGCAGCTTCTTTATGGGGAAGTGGTTTTGCTTCTAAAGGGAGAAGGCCTTGTGAAATGCCACCATTCTCACCTCCAGGTCCACGCTACCCTCCCTTCACCCCTACCGGAAGAAGCAGTCCTTCAAGGAAGGGTAAGGAAAAGCTGTGACAGGAAGAGACTCAGTGTGACTCAGTTTGCAGACTGTGCTGTAGTGGAACATAGGGTGTTCTCAAACTTCCCCATTGTGTTGGAAGCATATTCTGAGCCTTGAGGTGTGCCAAGCCCCTGGTGAAAGCTGAGGGCACAGATGCAGGAGGGCAAACTGCACAGTCTCAGCCTGGGGATCAGAAGAGGACACCTGCAGTCAGGATAGCCTGAGGGCACTATGGCCAGGCCAGGTGTGGGAGCTGCCACTTGCTAGCCCTTCGGAAGAACACCCTGCAGGTGGCAGCAAAGAGAGGGGAGAGGGCATACTGGTTGGAGAAAGAGGCATAAAAGGAGTGCAGGAAGTTTGCCCACTGACCAAAAGTCCCTGCCAGGTGCTGAGTAGCCCAGGAAGCTGAAAATCGACCTTTTTCTCCAGACAGACCCACATGTAAACTCACACCCACCCAGAAAATTCTGCCTTTCTACTTTGGTTCACACACCCTAGCAGTACAGTCACACTTTAAAGAGAAAGTGCCTGCTGGAGCCTTCTGCTTATGTGGTTTCACTGCTTCCAGTGTATTTCTTCTTTGGCTTCTATCTCAGAAGGGAGACATCACAGTTGTGATTCCAAGTGGTGTCAGGGGTTCAAACCTGCATGTTTGTGTATGGTACAGTGTGCACTCTACTGGAGGAGCTCTCTCCTATTCCCTGTCATCCTTTCTAGAGTGGCACAGGACAATGAACCTATGACCTTGTGCTTGTGTGATACTGCTCATAGACCTCCCTTGCCCAATTTTCTATTTTTTATTTATTTTTGCTTTTGGGGCTTTTTGCACCTGCACAATTCTACTGCTCCTAGTAAACTTTTCCCCTCTCCTTTTTTTTTTTAATATTTATTTATTCCCTTTTGTTGCCCTTGTTGTTTTATTGTTATAGTTATTATTGATGTCATTGTTGTTGATAGGACAGAGAGAAATGGAGAGAGGAGGGGAAGACAGAGAGGGGGAGAGAAAGATAGACACCTGCAGACCTGCTTCACCCCCCTGCAGGTGGGGAGCCAGGGATTCAAACTGGGATCCTTAACACTGGTCCTTGTGCTTTGTGCCACTTGTGCTTAACCTGCTGCACTACCACCCGACTCCCTTTCCCTTTCCTTTTAACATCAGATAAAAGAAGAAAGACAGAGGAGAGGCAGCTCAGAATAGATCCACTGCTTGTGAGGGTTCCCCTGTGTATGGCATTCCCATGTGGTATTGAGGGTTTGAACTGGAGAGATATCTCCCTATCCTTACTCTTTGATTTTTTAGAGATAGACACAGAGAGAAATAACAAAACACCACAGGGGTGGGGGTAGGTACCATAATGATTATGCAAAGAGACTCATGCCTAAGGCTCTGAAGATTCAGGTTCAATCCCCCATACCACCATAAGCCATAAATGATCAGTATTCTGGTAAAAATAAATAAATAAATAAATAAATAAATAAATAAATAAATAAAGTAAAAAAAAAATAAAAAGAAATAAAAGAAATACCATAGCACCACTCCATCAGCCATGGAACTTCCCTGGTGCTAAGGTTTGAATCCAGGGCCTCATACAAGAAAGGCATGCTCTCTACTGGGTGACCTATCTCCCAGCCCTAAAGCCATACTTTCAATAATATTTAGATAGAGACAGAAAGGCAAAGAGAAAGAGAAGAAATGACAGCATGGAGCAGTGGGAACACATTATTCAAGTGAGCTACTTGCTGGTCAGAGCCATACCCTTAGCACCCTTTGGAGAGCTACTTTTCTTTTCTTTTTTTTTTTTGGAGAGCTTCTAAAAGTACCTTCAGCATTTCTGAAGTAGAGGTGGAACAGAAAGAAGACATCCCTAAGCCAGTGCACTTGGGCTCTCAGAATGGTGTGAGTCCAAGAGGCAGGCAGGCCGGAAGCAAGGAACTTACCTCAAAGCAGATGTTCTCCCCCTCTTTGTCGCAGTCCAACCACAGCACGATGTAGTCGCAGCCTTTGCCCTCTACCTGCCACATACATATGGACATTTGCACTCGTTGAAGTCTGGCCCCCTCCTAACAGCAGAAGATTGGCCCCACTGGGCCCAGGAGCAGAGCCTGGCCCACAGCCCTAGGTAGGAGAACCAGTGTCCACAGGTGTTTAGATTGAGCAGAGAGGCCCCTCATGCTGGTTAATTGTCAAGAAAAGAATTTAGTTCAGATCTGCTTATAGAAGTTTTTGGTTTTTAAAAGAAAGATAGAAATAAAATGATTTTAACATGCCCTCTCCCTTCACAGAAAAAGAATGAAATAACCCTAAAGGCGAGTAGTAGTTGTATTGGGTAGTAGAATATGGTCATTAATAATGTTTTTCCTTTCTGCTTTTTTTTTTTTTTGCCTCCAGGGTTATCCTGGGGCTTGGTGCCAGCACTATGAGTCCACTACTCCTGGCAGCTATTTTTTCCATTTTATTGGATAGGACAGAGAGAAATTTGGGGGGGGGGAGGGTTAAAAGGGAAAGAGAAAGACAGACAATTGCAGACCTGCTTCACTGCTTGTGAAGTGATCCCTCTGCAGGGGCTCAAACCCAAATTCTTGCTCAGGTCATTGTGCTTTGTAGTATGTGTGCTTAACCAGCCCCCTTTCCTTTCTTATATTTTGTGCAATGTATATACATGGGTTTTGAATTTATAAAAGCTGCTGCCACTATCACCACTGAAAAAAGATTTGAAAAGTCAATTTCTGGGGCCAGGCAGTGGTGCACGCAGTTGAGCACACACATCACCATGCGCAAGGACATGGGTTCAAGCCTCTAGCCCCCACCTGCAGGGGGGGAAGTTTCACAAACAGTGAAGCAGGGCTGCAGGTGTCTCTCTTTCTCCCTGTGTTCCCTTCCCCCTCTCCATTTCTCTGTTCTATATAAAAATAAATAATGAAAAAAAGGAATAGAGGAAGGAAGGGAGGCAGGCACACAGGCAGGCAGGCAGGCAGGCAGGCAGGCAAAATTCCTGTTTCTTTCCAGAGCTGTGTTGTGTAGAAGGGGAAGAATGAATCTGAAAGGTGCTCTGTGGGCCAGCAGGTGGCAACACAGGAAGGACTGCTAGGCTGGCACCAGGCAGTGCACAAGTCTCCTTGTCTGAGATGGAGTGAAGGACTCTTGATGCATCTATGGTGCAAGGAGACTACGGAGGTAGGGGTATGTGGAGTGCGTGTCCCGTGGTACTGTCACCCACCCCACCACACACCTGCAAGAACTTCACCATGTTCAGCTTGGGGTTAGCTTCTTTCTTTTCTGTGGGGGCCTGGCTGAAAAGTTCTGCAGGGTCCACCTTGTCCCACTTGTTGTACTTTCCTACAAATCAGGCACAACATCTGATCAGACTTCACAGCTCATGGATACTTTACTTCTGTGATCATCTTGGCACCAGAATGATAGTGGTGGCCTCATAAGAACATTGAGAGGGAGGCTCAGAGAATAGTTTACCCAGGGTAACTCTGACCTCCCTTCCCTGGCTGCTGAGCGGCCACCACACGCCCACCATCCACAGGAGACACTCCCGGACTGCAGCTCTAGCCTCACTCCAGGCTGGTTCTTGCGGTTACTCACCCTCCACTCCTGGGCTCCTTGTGCTGCCTTCCCTTTAGCCTGGATTCCTGTAACCCTCCCCCCTGGGCATGGCAGATGCTCACATGACCACTGTAAAGACATTGTCTTTAGGTGTTATAGCCAGTACATCTACTTATTTTTCCACTTGTGACTTAACCCCTGCCCTGGCCCCCTGGCTTTCTTTTAGGTTCTGTTTTGTGTGGCTTGCAAGGATGGGACCAGACACAGCCCAGTTCAAATACTGAATCTCCCACCTGGTGGCTGTTGCTAAAGCTTGGGACCTGAATGTATAGCCACAGCTAACTGAGGTCCCTGTCATCAATAAGCAACAAGACTTTGCTGTGTGATAGGCCCCATGCTAAGCACACCATCTTCATCATCACATTGAGTCCTCCAACAGCCCCAGGCAGCAGACAGCATGGCCAGAAGAACCATCCTGTACTTGGGGAGTGGAAATTCATGGGAGCCCATGAGCCTGGTCAGATGTTAACTCTCTAGTCCTGTACCTCACCCCAGCGGGTCACTGCAGTTAGTCCTTCCAAAGAGATGATAGCTCTCTCAGGATGATGAAGATAGTGACTGAGTGACTCCTCTCTGTCACTTTTAACAGGGGTAGCCCTGTTGAAAAGCCTGTAAAGACCACTGCCTCCAGTCTGCACACTGACAAAGGGGTGCTACTCAGATCAGGACTCAACAGCACTGAGCTCCAGAGTCCGGGTTCTGGGTGCCTCACTTAGGACCCTGGGCCACTATTCCATGATCTACTGGCCATAGGACGTGTGTTCTGGGCGAACTTCTCTGCACAGAGCTCTCTCCTGGCCCTAACTGTACCCTAGGCAACAATGTACACAGAGACATTCAGTGGCATGAAGGGGAGTTGGGGGAGGGGAGCGCAGGTGAACTTACCCAAAAAGTCCAGAGTCATCACATGACCACAGACGGACGTCATTTTGAAACGGACTGTCTGGCCAGCAAAGGTTCCAGTATACTCGTGCACCGAGCATGTTCCATTCAGCCCTTTGTGTGAGGACATGTTCCCTGGGGAACACAAGAACACAGGGAGGGCTGCTCCAACGAGCTGCAGCTGCTGCACAAGCCTCGGAAGGCAACACTGCCTTTCAGAAAGCCAGAGTCCCTCTGCCCACAGAGGTCACTGAGAATATTCCTAAGGTTACTGCAGGTGACAGGGTGCAGAGAGCTAACCGCCTGGCAGTGCATTTGAAGAGCTGGGGCTAGTAGGGTGGGGTGCAGACTCTCAGGCCCTCTCTCTCTCTGCATTCCTGCCTCACTTCTTTCAGCCCTCACTAAAAGTTTCCCAAGGAGCTTCTAATTTTTAAATCCCTCACACCCACTGATGGCCCCTCAATTGAACTTTCTTGGTTTCTAAGTACAGAACATCACTACTAGGGGGTCTTCTTTCTCCCTTCAGAGACACTAGCCTGCTGTCTTAGGGTTTCTCCTTATCTCATCTCTCAGACCAAGAGATGTCAAGGTGGTGTTTGCTATTTCTGGGAATCTAGCAGCCAAACACCCATCCTGCTCAGGAGTTCAGAGACAAAAGGGGAAGAAACAGCCTACCAACCACCCCACTGACCAGAGAGGAGGTAAGAGGGGATGTTTCCTGTTTTAATGCTCTGTTCTCTCAGGAGGACCCTGGCTAAAGCTCTCCATAGTGGCTACTATCCGATGACAGAAGGTGTGTGGGCTGCAGCTACAGAAATCAGGGGTCTGAGTAGAGTGGGGAGGGTCTTTTGTTCATGCTGCCTGTGGCATGACCTTGGACTGGAGACTGGAGTGGGGGAAAAGTCTTTTTCCTTCCAGTGACTTCCAGGTTGGCTTCTGTGGCTTGTGACCAACAACTGTGACCAGCATGGGGCTCTGACAATAGAGGGCTGTTGGCACCTGCCTGTCATTATGCAGTGTACAGGACCTGGGACTTGTGGGAGTCCTGGCTCTGACTCATGCTGACTCATGGTGTAGGAAATGCACCCTTCGATGACCAGCACCAAGGTGGGTCAGTAATGCCTGCTGGTGGTCTACTCTATGGGCTGGGATCACACATTTCAGGAGAAGAAAGAAAAGATCCTGAAAGAAGTGCCCAGAGTTCCAGATCAAAGTCACACAGAAGGAATAGGACTGGTCTTCCCTACCTTGAGAGAGAATCTTGGCGATGGACTGGGCCAAAGAGGGCTTTTCTGCAACCATGAGCACAGTCTTCATCTTGTCTGAAAGCTGGCTGAAACTCTAGTGGTTCACAAATATTTCAAGGGCAAAGGACAATAAAGATGTTCAGAAACTGCTCTTCCGTCACTCAATACAGCAGTCAATGCTGAATCCTTAAAAAATGTAAAAAGTAGAAAGGCTTAAAAACAAAACAAACAAAAAAGAAAGGAAGATAGCAGCCCTTTCACCATTCTCTATACCACTAACAAGGAAGCTTACTTTAAAAATCAAACTGGCTGATTCCACTATCTTGAGGAATTTTCTATCCCCATTTTTTTGTAGTTTTTTAAAAAAATATTTATTTTCCCTTTTGTTGCCCTTGTTTTTTAAAAAATTTTTATTTATTTCCTTTTGTTGCCTTTGCTGTTTTATTGTTGTAGTTATTATTGTTGTTGTTGTTGTATAGGACAGAGAGAAATGGAGAGAGGAGGGGAAGAGAGAGGGGGAGAGAAAGACACCTACAGACCGGCTTCACTGCCTGTGAAACCACTCCCCTGCAGGTGGGGAGCCAGGGGCTCGAACCAGGATCCTTACACAAGTCTTTGTGCTTTGAGCCACGTGCGCTTAACCCACTGCGCTACCACCCGACTCCCCTGCCCTTGTATTTTATTGTTGTAGTTATTGTTGTTGTTACTGATGTCATCATTGTTAAAAAAGGATAGAGAGAAATGGAGAGAGGAGGGGAAGACAGAGAGGGGGAGAGAAAGATAGACACCTACAGACCTGCTTCACCACCTGTGAGCCACTCCCCTGCAGGTGGGGAGCCGGGGGCTGGAACTGGGATCCTTATGCCAGTCCTTGCATTTTGCACCACTTGTGCTTAACCCGCTGTGCTACCACCAAGCTCCCATTTTGTAGTGTTTTGAGCATGAATGGGTACTGGATTTTGTCAAAGGCTTTCTCTGCATGTATTGAGATAATCATGTGGTTTTTGAGACCCCTCCAACGCTTCATCTGAAATATTCCAGCCTTTAGGTTCATGATTAGTCAACAATTCGTTTGGCTCTATATGTTAACTTTTTTTCAGCCACCAGGTTCCAGATGCTACCAGGATGCCAACTAGACTTCCATGGGCACATGACCCCACCAATGTATCCTGGAGCCCCGCTTCCCCAGAGATCTGCCCCACTAGGGAAAGAGAGAGGCAGGCTGGGAGTATGGATTGACCTGCCAATGTCCATGTTCAGTAGGGAAGCAATTGCAGAAGCCAGACCTTCCACTTTCTGCACCCCATAATGACCCTGGGTCCATACTCCCAGAGGGATAAAGAATAGGAAAGTTATCAGGGGAGGGGATGGGATGTGGAGTTCTGGTGGTGGGAATTGTGTGAAGTCGTGCTTCTCTTATCCTATGGTTTTTGCCAATGTTTCCTTTTTATAAATAAGTAAAAAAAAAAAAAAATCAAACTGGTGGCGCACCCGGTTAAGCATGCATAGTACTAAGTGCAAGGACCTGTGCAAGGGTCTGAGTTTGAGCCCCCACTCCTCATGTGTACAGAGGTTGTTTCACAAGTGGCGAAGCAGGTCATGCATGTGTCTCTCTTCCTCTCTGTCTTCCCCTCCTCTCTCAATTTCTCTCTGTCCTATCCAATAAAATGAAAACACAGCTACCAGAAGCAATGGATTTGTAGTGGCAGCACCAAGCCTCAATGATAATCTTGGAGCCACCCCCCAAAAAAAAAAAAACTGGCGAGGATTGGGTTGTAGTGCACCAGGTTGAGTGCATATATTACCATGCTCAAGGACCCTAGTTCATCTATAAAGTGGAAACTTCACAAGCAGTGCAGCAGTGCTGCAGGTATCTTTCTTTTTTTTATTTCCTCTCCCCTTCTCTATCCAAAACACTACACAACACAATAAAACAAAACATACTGGTAGAGCACAAGACTTGCATGCCTGAGGTTCCCAGTGTGATTCTAGTTGTACATGGACCAGAGTGGTGCTCTGACTTTTCTCTCTCTCTCTCTCATGTGAAGCAAAACAAAATTAAAAATCAACAACAAAACTCCCAAGCAAAAACAAACCTGAGGCAAGAAAAAGAAAAATTAGGGGAGCTTAGAGATGTCTGACAAACAATTAACCTGCGTAAATGAATTGGCTAAGAGATGATATTGGGGATTTGGCTTCATCTGGGAAAGGCTGAAGTAGGCTCATGACCTCAGGTCAGTGCTGTCCCTGCATCTACATGAGGAAGACTTTGGGGGTCTCACATATCCCATGCTTGTTACATGTCATAAAATATCACACTGGATAAAGCTGTGCAGCACAAGGGAGGCTCTGGGGCAGGAGGAACTGTGCATATTCTAAAGGTGGAGTACAGACAGGAGGGCCAGGGCAGGGTGGGGCTGAGGCAGAGCAGCATGTAGAGCTGGCTCAGGCCTCAGATCCTTAGGTCTTTGTTGGTGCTGAGGGAGCAGCTAGATGGGCTGACTGCTAGAGGGAAGTCTGGCTGCCTAGCAGAGAGGAGTGACTGGACTGAAGTGGCAGCAGTTAACAGGGCAAGGGGAAGCCAGAGTCTGGGCCCATTTCTAAGGCAGAGCCAACAAAACTGGGACAGGGGACAGCCAGGGAAGTGAATAATGACTTTAGGGCTTTTGGCTCAGGCAGCTAACACCTGGGCTTCCTAGCTATGATGATGGGAACTCTAGAAAAAGGGACACAGGAAGGGTACTTCAGGCATGTGAAATGTCAGCTGCTCAGTGGACAGCCCAGGAGGTGATGGCATATGAGAGCTGAGGTGAGGCCAGACCTGAAAGCCTGGATAGTGCTGTCTCTCCTCTTTCCATCTCTTTGTCTATCTGAATGACAGTTGCCTTGGGTGGTGCAATCACACATGCAAAAGACCCGACTCTACAAACAAAAAAGAAGCAGGGAAAGAAAATTAGCAGGAGAGGCTAGGGTAGATAGCATAATGGTTATGCAAAGAGACTCTCATGCCTGAGGTTCCAAAGTTGCAGGTTCAATCTTTCTGAACCACCATAAGCCAGAGCTGAGCAGTGCTCTGATTAAAAAGAAGAAAGGAGGGAGTTGGTAGCACAGCAGGTTAAGTGCAAGTGGTGCAAGGCGTAAGGATCCTGGTTTGAGCCTCCGGCTCCCCACCTGCAGGGGGTTACTTCACAAGTGGTGAAGCAGGTTTTCAGGTGTCTTTCCCTCCTCTATCCATTTTTCTCTGTCCTATCCAACAATGACATCAATAACAACAACTACAATAATAAAACAAGGGCAACAAAAGGGAATAAATAAATAACTATTAAAAAAAACCACCTAGTAGGGGGTCAGGCGGTAGCGCAGCGGGTTAAGCGCACATGGCGCAAAGCGCAAGGATCCTGGTCCAAGCTCCTGGCTCCCCACCTGCAGAGGAGTCGCTTCACAAATGGTGAAGCAGGTCTGCAGGTGTCTGTCTTCCCCTTCTCTCTCCATTTATCACTGTCCTATCCAACAACGAACATCAACAATAACAATAATAACCACAACAAGACTACAACAACAAGGGCAACAAAAGGGGGGGTATGGCCTCCAGGAGCAGTGGATTCATGGTGCAGACACAGAGCCCCAGCAATAACCCTGGAGGCAAAAACAAACAAACAAACTAGCACATATATTTAAGGGAAAAAAAGGAAGGAATTTAAGGAAATTAGCAGGTGCTAAGAGAGTCACAGTCACCCCTCAAACTGGGATTGCATTTAGGAGTGCGTCCCCACTGACATCTCTCAGCAAGCCCAGCAAATGACATGTGTTCTTAGGGAAGCACTGTTTATGGCTTTCTCATGTCAATGTCTTAGAACCAGTGGGTGGGTTGAGCTGAGGAGTCAGTGGTGCAAGTAGCATGTTCCACCTTGGTCTTTTCACTTTGTTTAATCTTGCAAACCTCCTCTCAAGTGCAAGCTGGGTTCTGAGACTCGAAGTCCCGCAGATTGGTGCCCGGTGCCCTCTGCAGAGGCTCTGGGTGGCCGGGGCTCACCGGCACCAAGCTTAACTGCTGATTCTCAGGGGTGGAGGGTCGGGGGTGGGTGACAAGGGCCACGGTGCTCCACCTAACTCACTTGGGGTCTAGTAATTGAGCACCCCCAACTACATCAACAATTGGGAAAGGCGGGTCCCGGTTCCCCGGGCTGCCGGGGTGGCAATGCCCTGACGGTGGAGTCACCTCGCCTCGGGTCCGACGCTGAGCCTGTTTCCCTACCAGTGACACAGATGCTGTGGCGCCGGGCCCCCTGCCCCCTAGCAGGTCCCCCACCCTGTCCCCGGGGCCCCAGGCGCAGCACCCGCCGCTCACCCGCAGCCCCACCACTGCTTTCTTTCGCGCAGTTCCAGCTTCCCGGGAGGCCACCGGCAGCCACTACTTCCGGGTCCGGCCGCAACTAGAGTCCCATTGTTAGCCCTCCGGTACCCTCACACCCCAAGCCGCATGCTCAGGTTCCGTGGTTTAGTGGTTCCGCGAATGCGGCTTCCAATTGACCCTAGCAAGAGGAGACCAGCTGGATTCCCTCATCATTGCTCCAACTGAGATCCTCTTTCTGTGCCCCCCCCGCCCCCCCCCCCCCCGCGCCATACACACTCACCCAGAACACTTCCAAACTTCCACCCAGACTCCTTCCTGTCCCATTCTTGCCTACTTTGTGAAACTATCATGTCAATTATTGCAAGTTATTATGAATACTGATTAGTAACCATGAAAATGTTACTACTTTACAAATGAGTTCTATAAGGCTTTCAGAGGAGAACATCAATCTTGTTCAGTCTCCTCCAAAACACATTCAACATCACTCTGATCCCCAAAGCTACTTTTTTTTTTTTAATGAAAAAGAAAACTATAGGCCACGATCCATGACTAACACTAATGAAAAATTCTCAGCAGAAACCTTGGCAAATTAAATCCAGCAACATTAAGGGAAAAAAAAAAAAACCCACCTGCAGGGAAGTCGCTTCACAAGCTATACAGAAGCGGAGGGTGGATGGGAGACACATTTGACAAGAGACTAAATTAAAAATAGATAATGAGGGCCGAGTGGTGGCACACCTGTTTGAGCACACATGTTACAATGTGCAAGGACCCAGATTCGAGCCCCCACTCCCCACCTGCAGGGGGAAAGCTTTACAAGTGGTGAAACAGTGCTGCAGGTATCTCTCTGTCTCTCACCCTCTCTATCCCTCCTTTCTCTCTTGATTTCTGACTGTCTCTATCTATACAATAAATAAATAAAGATAATAAAAAATGGATAATGAAACCGATTAGCTCAATAACAAACAACTTTACTTCTCATGAAGTTTCCTTCCTGCAGCTGGAGACCTCTCTATCACACTTCCCTTAATTTCTTTTTTAAATTTTTATTTAAATTTTTAAATTTATTTCCCCTTTTGTTGCCTTTGCTGTTTTTTATTGTTGTTGTAGTTATTATTGTTGTTGTTACAGATGTCATCGTTGGATAGGACAGAGAGAAATGGAGAGAGAAGGGGAAGACAGAGGAGGAGAGATAGATAGACACCTGCAGACCTGCTTCACTTCCTATGAAGGGACTCCCCTGCAGATGGGGAGCCAGGGGCTCCAACTAGAATCCTTAAGCTGGTCCTTGCGCTTGGAGCCACGTACGCTTAACCCATTGCACTCCCACTTCTCTTAATTTCTATCTGTCCTATCAAGTAAAATAGAAAGAAAATAAAAGGGGGGGGGAAAGGTCATTAGTAGCCCCAGCAATAACCCTAGTCCCAATTAGAAAAACAAAAACATAGAAGAAAACATAGGTGAGGGGACAGTGGCTCACCAGGTAGAGCTTACATCTTGCCATGTGTAAGGACCTAGGTTCAAGTCCCTGCTCCCCACCTGTAGTGGAGGAGGGGAGCTTCCTGAGCCTGAAGCAGGACTACGGGTATCTCTCTTTCTCTCTGTATAATTCCCCTGTCCCTCCCAATTTCTCTGCCTCTATCTAAAAAAGAAGGGGAAAATGCCAGGAAACAGTGGATTTATCACACAGGCACCAAGCCCCAGCAATAGTTCTGAGGCCAATAAAAAATATTAAAATAGGGGCTGGGTGGCAACACATCAGGTTAAGCGCACACAATGTGAAGTGCAAAGACTGGCCCAGGAATCCTTCTCTAACTCCCTCTTCCCTCTTGATTTGTCTCTATCCAATAAGTAAATAAGAATTTTACCCCTGAAATCTTATATTCTTGTAAAATTCTGTTAAGTCACTAATAAAAATATCTTGTTTAACTTTATTTAATTTAATAGGACAGAAAAAAAATTGAGAGGAAAGGAGCATAGGGAGACACCTGCAGCACTGCTTCACCACTTGTGAAACTCTCCCCCTGAAGGTCAGGGCTGGGAGCTTGAACCCAGGTCCTTGTGCATGGTAAAATGTGAACATAATAAGGTGCATCACCACCCAGCCTCAATACAAATATTTTCAAAAATATAAAGATATTGGGCAGTGGCATAATGTTACCATGCCTGGTCCCCAAATGCAAGAGGAGCTTCATGAGTGGTGAAGTAGTGCTGCTGGTGTCTCTTCCTATTTCCCCTTCCTTCTCAATTTCTCTGTTATATCAAATTTAAAAATTATGAATAAATATTTAATAATAATGAAGAAAAATAAATATGAGTTCTTTTAAGATAAAAAATTTTAAGTTTTTCTAGAATAAGACTTAAAAAAATGAATCTTATGTCTTACCAGATGACAGAGCTGAGTAGTGCTCTGGACTCTCTAGCTCTCTTTTTTTTCATGAAGATAAATAAATCTTTTAAATATTAAAAAAGAAAAAACAGAAAACTCAAAAACTAAATTTAAAAATGCAGAGCATAAACATTATAATGAATGCCCAATAAGCAGAAGTAAGGAATTGATGATTACAATAACACATTGACCACAGCAGTAACGTGCCAGTGAAGTGGGAAACCTAGAGGAAATTAATAAATCACTAGAAACATACAACCCCCCAAAACCAAATAATGAAGAAGTATCCTGAACACATCAATAAAAAATAGGGATATTAAACCACTAATCAAAAACATAATCATCATCAACAACAAAAAAATCCAGACTGACTTCTATAAGTGAATTCTACCAAATATGGAAAAAAAACAAAAAAAACCTAATGCTTCTTAAACTCTTTCAAAGATAGAAAAAAAAGGGACACTCCCAAGGTAAAGAATAAAGCAGGGGGCCAGGTGGTGGTGCACCTGGTTAAGCGCACACATTATAGTGCACAAGGACATGAGTTCAAGCCCCTGGTCCCCACCTGCAGGGGGAAAGCTTCACAAATGTTGAAGCAGAGCTGCAAGTGTCTCTCTGTCTACCTCTCTCTCTCTTCCCCTCCCCTCTTAATTTCTGTCTCTATCTAATAATAAATAAATAAGAATAAGAATAAGAATAAGAATAAAGCAGGACCCTCACTCCCATACTGCTCAGTACTGTACTGTAAACCCTAATCAGAGCATCAGGTAAAAATATGAAAGCCATGAAGGAGGAAAAAAAAACATGTTTGCAGATGACACAAAATATATCCCTAAACACTCCAAAAATACTACTAGAAGATCTAAATTAAAATTTAATTAATTTTCTTGCCTCCAGGGTTATCACTGGAGGCCATTCTTTTTCTTTTAAATTTTTTATATTTATTTATTTTCCCTTTTGTTGCCCTTGTTTTTTTATTGTTGTAGTTATTATTGTTATTTATGTCATTGTTGTTGGGACAGAGAGAAATGAAGAGAGGAGGGGAAGACAGAGAGGGGGAGAGAAAGACACCTGCAGACCTGCTTCACCGCCTGTGAAGCCACTTGCTTGCAGGTGGGGAGCCCGGAGGCTCAAACTGGGATCCTTACGCTGGTCCTCCTTATGCCAGTCCTTGTGCTTCGCATCACTTGTGCTTAACCTGATGTGCTACCACCCACTCCCTATTTATTTTTGTTGTTGTTGTTGTTAGATAGGACAGAGAAATTGAGATAGGAGGGGAAGGTAGCGAGGGGCGAGAGATAGACATCTGCTGTTGGACCTTAAAGCCAGCCCCCCCTGCTTTGCTTACATAATCATTGTTTTGCCTGAAGTATCCCCACCACGTTATCCCCTCAAGGTATTGCTAATTCAGTTAAAACCATCGCAACAGTTGCTAAGGACGCTTCCACCTTCCCAGCATGCCTTTTGCCTCTCTCCACCCCCTTTCCTAGCCAATCCCATTCCCGACTTGCCACTTCCATCTTTACCCTATAAATCCTGCTGCTGTTCTGGTTTCACTCTCTTTCTCTTCTGCATCCTGACCCTGAGAAGACCTGGAGGGCATAGTGGGAGGCGGCCATTTTGCTAGCTCCACGTGGCCTGAACGGCTGTGATCACACCCAACTCTGGGGTGTCCACATTAATAAAGATTTGTGTTCCCGCTCCACCATGAGTTCTTTCTCCCCCACAATGCAACCCAACAATCTGCAGACATGCTTTACTGTTTTTGAGGTGACATCCCTGCAAGTGGGGAGCCAGGGGCTCAAACCAAGATCCTTGCATTGGTCCTTACGCTTCGTGCTATGTGAGCTTAAGGTGTAGTGCAACCGCTTGGCCCCCAATTTAATTTATTTTTATGAGAGACAGAGACAACAAAGTACTTCTTGGATTTGGAATTTTATTTATTTATTATTTATTTATTTATTGGATAGAGACAGAAATCAAGAGGAAAGGGGAGACAGAGACACCTGCAGCACTTCTTCACCACTTATGAAGCTTCCCCCTCCTGGTAGGTAGCAACCAAGGGCTTGAGTCCCAGTTTCTGCACATTATAACCTATGTATTTAACTAGGGTTGCTACCCTCTGGCCCCTCAGATTTGGAATTATATTGTCAGGGATTGGTACTGGGTACTCTAGCATGAAAGACCTGCACACTACCGCTGTTGTTACCACTCTGCTTACAGAATAAACAAGTTCAGTAAAAGATCAGAAATTGTACCCATGGGGAGAGGGTAGACAGCATAATGGTTATGTAAAGAGACTTTCAAGCCTGAGGCTCTGAAGTCACAGGTTCAATGCCCTGCACCACCACAAGCCAGAGCTAAGCAGTGCTCTGGTTTAATATATATATATATCCCATGTGCCAACAACTGTACTGTAAACCATTAACCTCCCAGTGAAAAAAGTAAGGGGAAAAAATTGCAGGATACAGAATGACACACTAAAACAAACAGCATTCCTAACTAAAAATGAATTTCCAAAAATCAAACTCAGGGGCTGAAGAGATAGATCAACATGTTAGAGTACAGAAATTGCATGCCTGAAGCCCCAAAATCCCCAGGTTCAAACCCCCCCCCCCATATATCAGAGTTGAGTGATGCTTTGCTCTCTCACCCTCCCCACCATAAAGTTAGATAAATAAAATCTTTGGGTTGGAGATGGCTCAGTCTGTTAGGACACCAACTTGCAGGCCTGAGGGCCTAGACACTGAACCTTCAACCCCTGATACCACCTCATGCCAAAGCTGAGCAGTGTCCTGGTGTTTCTTTCTCTCCATCTCCCTCCTCTCTTACATAATAAACAATGGGGGTGGGGACCAGGAGAAAATCCTATATGCAACAGCAACAAAATGAGTTAACTAAGAAGTTAACCAGAGTGCACCTGGTTGCACTTATTACAGTACTCGAGGACATAGGTTCAAGCCCCTGGTCCCCATCTACAGGGGAGAAAGCTTTGCAAGTAGTGAAGCAGTGTCTCTCTCCCTATCACTCCCTTCCCACTTGATTTCTGGCTGTCTTTAATAAATAAAAATAATTTAAAAAATTTTAAAGACTTCTACATTGAAAATGATTAAACACTGGTGAAAAGTTTAAAATGTATAAATAAATGAAAGACATCTTATAATCATAGAGTGGCAGAATTATTATTTTACTAGAGCACTGCTCAACTCTGGTTTATGGTGGTTCTGGGGATTGAATTTGGGATTTTTAGTGCCTCAGGCATGAAAATATTTTTGCATAACCATTATGCTACCTCTCCAGCCTTACAAATACTGTTGTTGCTTTTTTTAATATAGTCTGCAGTATCCTTTACAACAGCTGGGTGAAGGATATTATTTTCACAACTTTCTGTGAATTGATCATTTGTTTACTTGTTTATTTTTATTGCCACCAGGGTTATCACTGGTGCTTCAGGCAGGCACTATGAACCCACTGTTCCTAGCAGCCATTTCCCCCCCCCCCTTTTTTTCCTTTCTATTTGATAGGACAGAGAGAGATTGAGAGTGAGTGGGGAGATACAGAGGGAGGGGGAAAGACTTGTGAAGCCTCACCCTGCAGGTGGGAAATGGGCTCAAACCCAGATTCTTGTGCATGGTAATGTGTGCACTCAACTGTGTGCTCTACTGCCCAGCCCTCTTTAACACTCTTCCCCCCCCCTTTTTTTTTTTTTAACTGGAGCACTGCTTAGCTCTGGTTTATAGTCTTTCTGGGCATTGAACCTAGGACCCCAGAGCATCAGGATTGAAAGCTGTTTGCATAACCATTATGCTGTCTCCCCAGCCCTGTAGTTAAAATATCTTTACTAGAGCTGGAAGACAGTTCACTAAGTAGAGCACATATTATGTGCAACAACCTAGGTTTGAGCCTCTGGTACCACATGGGAGCACAATGTACAATTCTAGATGTTTCAGAAACAGAGCAGAGATGTGGTATCTCTTCTCCTATGCTCTCACCTGTTCCTTACCTCCCATCATTAAATTAAAAAGGAAATAAAAAGAGAGTCAGTGGTAGCACAGCAGGTTAAGCGTAGGTGGTACAAAGCAAGGACCAGTGTAAGGATCCCGGTTGGAGCCCCCAGCTCCCCACCTGCAGGCTAGTCGCTTCACAAGTAGTGAAGCAGGTCTGCAGGTGTCTTATCTTTCTCTCCCCCTCTCTCCATTTCTCTCTGTCCTATCCAACAACAATGACATCAGTAATAACTACAACAATAAAACAACAAGGGCAACAAAAGGGAATAAATAAATAAACAAATAAATAAATATTTAGGAAAAAAAAGGAAATAAAAGATAAGTCTGCTGGGAGCAGTGAAATTACTTAGGTATAACCCAGTGCCTCTCCCCTACCCCACCCCCCAAGATATTAGTAAAATTAAAGTACACATTAAATGCAATTCTTCAAAAACAAACAACAAACCAGTATCTTTTATAGAAATAAGGGTAAAAAGCATAAATATAATTGATATAAAATTACAAAAGACCTTGAATAGTTTTTAAAAATTATCTTATGTAAGAAAAGTAAAACTGGAAATATTGTATTTCCTGACTTGAAATTATATTACATAGTCAAGCACAAAGAAACAGATTTGTTCTGATCTACAGGGTTCCAGAGCACAATCGAGAAAACTGAGTTTCTTCAACAAATGATACGAGTACTGTATATCCACATGTAAAATGATTAAACTGTATTCTTATTTCACACTATACATAGAAATCAACACAAATAATTAAACACCTGAACTAAAACTATAAAACACTTCAAAGAAAGCACAGGAAAAAAATCTTGATTTTGGTCTTGGCAATAACTTTTTCAATATAACACTTAAAAGTATAGGAAAGAAAACCAAAAATGGACAAATAAGACTATATTAAATAGAAATATTATTGATGTCTAAGGAAACAATAAAATAAAAAAGCAATCCAAGGAATGGAAAAAAAAACTCTTATACTATAGATGTGTACATATACTATATATGTTTATATGCATATATTGTCTAAAATACATTTTAAAAATTTATGAAATTTAACCCTAAAATGTGAATAGCTTGATTAAAAATGGACAAAAGGGGCTTCCAGTCAAGATGGTGGTGGACTAGCGGCTCCCTGTTTATCTAGCTGTCACCACAAGTAAGACTACAACTTACATGGAAAAACCAAGCATGGAAGGAGCTAGGATCTTACATGAAGAAACAACAAAGGGAAAGGAAGATGGGGGAGAGGAAGGGAAGAGAGAGGAAAAAGAGGAGGGAGAAGGAAGGAGGGTGGAAAAGGAGAACCCAAAATCAAGGCAGCAGGGACAGAGAGAAGGTCACAAGGTCACCACAAAGGTAAAGATTTGTTGCCCCTCACAATTCCACACCACAACGCCAGATTCCTGGCTGCTGCAGCTCTCTGCCCTACTGGGATTTCAGCACTGACTTGGTTCCCTTCTATTGTCACTGATCCCAGTTAGTGGTTCAGTGGCTCACTTTAACTTGGTTTTGCAAATCCTCTTACTTTCTAAATAAGGTTAAGTGCTGAGGCATAGATAGTAAGCTTTCAACACATCTTTGGGGGAGACATAACTCAGGCCATAAGGATTATTATATGCTGTTCTGCTGGGAGATTAGATGGATTGATAGCAAACTTGGAAAGAAATTCCAAGATACAGTGAGTGGAAGAATAAATAGTGAAGGAGTGTAGGTAATGTATAGAAAATATATCTGGAAAAAAACATTCAAATGGCTATGGATACAGATATATTCTACAGTGGACTTCTTCAGAACACACTGAATATGTCTCCCTTCAAATATGGCCACGCAGAAAATATCTTATATGTTATAAATGGTTTTGACTAGTATTTAAGTAATAGTGCTTAAAAAATTCTAAAAATTAAAAACCCCTGCATACTATGTAATTTCACTTACATGAAATATCATAGATTAGGAAAATATTCATAGAGACAGAAAATTGATGTAGAGGTTACTATGGCTGAGAGGAAAAAAGAAAAATAAGTTATTGTCTAAAGGTGCAGAGCTCGAAGTGGTAAAATGGTTGTAGGACAATGTGAATGCAATTAATGACACGGAATCTCACATTTAAAACAGACACATTTTCCATAGAAAGAATAGAGAATGTGGCCAGGAACTACTCTGCAGGATGCACCAAACTAAGAATGTACATGTGTTTAGATATCAGAACTTACTATGAAACAGAAATTCAGACAACCCTCCTGCCCTTCCTGTGATCTCCTGTATTCCATCCAGTTGCTTTGCTCCAGTAGACTTGATGCAAAGGACCACTCCATCCAGGTTGTCAAGGTTTACCCTCAAAGAGTCTGACATGCCCTCTATCCTCGATTTCTCTGATTCCTGCTCACTGACTGCAAGGCTCCTCTCGCCAGCTATTTCTTAACACAATCTATCAGTTACTAGTAATGTTCAAAGGAAGTTTTCATTCCCTGATCACCCCCTATGGCCCCCCCCCAAAAGTAACCCACCCACTTCCCAATCTAGGTAACCACCATGTTGGTAGTTAATATTGTTCTCACAGTGCACCTCTTGAACCAGCTAACAGGTTTTATGATTTGTTTAGTGTCCCCCACACCTTTTCAAAGTTAGGTTCTTTGAAGGCAAAAACCTGAATTTTTACCTTTGTATTGACCAGTGAGAATAGTTTCTGAACAAAATAGGAAGTCAACAAATATTTGTTGTATAAGTGAGTGAATAAAATCTCTATCTGAGCTTCTTACACTTATCTATTCCCTTAACATTTCAATTATCTCCTATGATAGCAGAGTGTCTGAAAATAAACTTACCCCAACTGCTTATTGTTCAAAAAGAACTACTGATGTAAAGTTAAAGGGAAATTGGGTAAGCATACCAAGACATATACTAAGAGAAGTTGTCTTTTTATCCCTAGCATTAGAAAAACCCTTGCAGAGTCCAGTGCTTGTCAACTTTATAAAGAAATCAAGCCCCAGCTCTTTCCAGAAATGACAGTCACCACCAGAGTATTCAGGGGCACTTTTCTAAAGCTCACATTTCCTTCAGTAAGTCCACTGCTGTTCGTCTTCCCTGTCAGGTCAGCTGTGTCTTTCCATAAGTCAGACCATTGAGGTAGAATTAGTCAGCTCCATGTCAGTCCTCTGTAGAGCCCGCAACATCTCCTGCAGCTTGGTGTGCACCCGGGCAAGTTCCACCCTGTTGAGGTTCTCCCACCTGTATTCATCCAAGTACACGACACATTCAGCAGGGACTGGGTACTGCACACGCTTCAGGTTCTTCAGCTTCGCCAAGTGCTGCAGCACATTCATGATGCCGGAGGTGGAGATGACGTTGTCATAGAACACGAGGGAGCGGAGGCGGGAACAACGGCACAGAGCAGGCAGGAGGGCTTGGAGCTGGGCTTCCTTCAGCCGGCAGCTTCTCAAGTTCAGGTGCTCCAGGGTGCCTGACACCTCACCCAGCAGAACCTCTAGGGGCCCAGGAACCATCTGAGACAGGTTATTGCTGCAGAGGACCAATTCCTTCAGTCGGGTGGCATGAATGCTCTGGGCCAAGTAGGTGATATCATTCTCAGTAAGCCTACATCCATTCATCACCAGAGTCTCCAGCGGTTTCTTCAGGCCACTGTGGAGAGATAGATGCAATTACTTCCTGTTAACTGAGACAGGGTGTTAAACATACTTAAGAGAAACCCAGAAATATGGCATGAGAAATTTGCATGACCCCTAGCTCAGTCAAATAGTGGTGGTAGCAGTCTTCAGAACTAGTGAAGCAAACAAAGAACTTGGAATGAAACATTTCCTACTCCCAACAGGACTGTCCCTATGTTCAGAGCAGGATGCCATGCCAGGCACATTCATGCTTCAGTCTCAGCAGTTTTTTGGTTTTTTTTTTTTGCCTCTAGGGTTGTTGCTGGAGATTAGTGCCAGCACTACAAATCCACTGCTCCTGGAGGCCATTTTTTCCATTTGATTGAATAAAACAAGAAAGAAATTGAGAGGGGAGGAGGAGACAGAGAAAGAGAGATATCTGCAGACCTGCTTCATCTCTTGAGAAGTGTCCCCAATGCAGGCATTTGCAATAATTTTTAAAAAAGGGGAAAAAAAAAGAAACACATGATAACAAAGTCCAGGTTTTTTTCTGCTCTAACAGTTACACACAGAGGGTGAACCGAGGGATCCTGGCCATTGAGCTTTGAAGGGGACTTTTAAAAAATATTTTTTTTATTTATTGATGAGAAAGGTAGGAGGAGAAAGAGAACGAACTAGACCTCACTCTGGTACATGTGCTACTGGAAACTGAACTCAGGACCTTATGCTTGAGAGTCCAGTGCCCTATCCACTGTGCCAGCTCCCAGACCACTGAGGGAGACTTTCCACATACTCACCCAAGCATCTTAGAGAGCTGGCCTGAGAGGTAACCAAAGATGAGGTGGAGCTTCTGAAGGTGGCCCAGTGGACTCAGCAGGGAGAAGGTGTCAGCTGGGAAATCCCAGGGGATGTCACTCATGATGAGGTTGCCCAGATTGCTCATCTGCCCTAACTGAGCGAAGAACTGGATTAGGTCGGATTCGAAACAGAACCCACTTCTGTGATGGAGCCGGACCTCTCGGATGGCTTCCAGCTCCAGCACTCCCAGAATCTCCACGAGGCTGCGGAAAGGCACCTGATTGATGACTAGGGTCCGACAGTGGAGTCGCAGACAACCATGACTCTTCTCTACTCTTTGCAGTATGTAGGAGGGGAACCCAGACAAGTGGAAGAAACCGAACAAACCACCAAGAAACAGATCCGCATGAATCTCCACAGGTTCTCGGTCCCACTGACACTGTTCTCTGGAACTGATTGTGGGTTGCTCTGTCTCTTCCAGCGTGTGTGTGATAACAAAGGGTGCAGGAGAGGTCTCAGAACATTCTTCCCAGTTGGAGTGCTCAAAATCATGGGTGAAATCCAGCACCTTTAGCTTTGATTTCCTGTGGGGAAATGAGCAGATCTGAAATTCTTTTGTTGCCCTTGTTGTTTTATTGTTGTAGTTATTGATGTCATCATTGTTGGATAGGACAGAGAGAAACGGAGAGAAGAGGGGAAGACAGAGAGGGGGAGAGAAAGATAGACACCTGCAGACCTGCTTCACTGCTTGTGAAGCGACTCCCCTGCAGGTGGGAAGCCAGGGGCTCAAACTGGGATCCTTATGCTGGTCCTTGAGCTTTGTACCACCTGTGCTTAACCCGCTGCGCTACTGCCTGACTCCCTCAGATTTGACATTCTAACATTCAGGATATTACATCAGAGCTGGCGTGAGACCCCAGCAAGTAGTCCTACCCACCCATCTAACATATCTTCTAGGTGCACTCTTCCATCCTCTGATCTTCATCAACTCTGTCTCTTACTGAATTCAGGGGTACCACCCAGGAGTCTATCCACACTCAACTACTACAGCAGCACGACCAGTTCTGAACTACTCTGGGAAATATAGTAGTCTCGGGGTCTTCCAATGGTTAATCTTGTACCATTAGCAAATCCTTTTTTTTTAATTGTCTTTTAAAAATTTTATTATCTTCATTTATTTCTGGACATGCAGAAATTGACAGGAACAGGGAGACAGAGAGAGAGAGAGAGAGAGAGAGAAAGAGAGAGAGCAAGAGACACTTGCAGCACTGCTTCACCACTTGCAAAGCTTTCCCCCACTTGCAAAGCTAGGCAGAGACCAGGGACTTGAACCTGGGTCTTTGCACACTGTAACATGTGCACTCAACCAGATGTGCCACCACTCAGCCCTGAAGATCCTTCTTTGGGTGCTACACCAGTGAACCCAGCCTTTCCCCCTTCATTCCCTACCAGCATCCCATCTTTATGGTTACCTGGGACAAGCAGTGTTGGTAGAAACTTGTTCCAGCCCATCTATTACAGCTTCTAATAGGTCTTGAGTTATTGATTGATCCCTTAGTGATCCCAGATGGAGACAGTGAAAAGGCCACGCTTGGACCATTGCTGTTACAGTCTTTATGTGTCCCCCATCAAAAGCTGCAGTGGACAGCACTGGGAAGAGGCCCACGGGGAGCTCTTCCAGAGCACGCACAGCCGAGTCTTCATCACTTAGCAGGCTCTGTGTTGCAAGATCTAAAAGACTGAGAGGATCTTGTCTGTTCATCTCCATTGGTCTAGTACAAAAAAATAACAGAAACTCCTGAGTGACCTTTCACAGTGTTCAGACTCCTTCCACAGGCCAGACCTGAGCCACCACTGAAAAATGAGTCTCCTGATTTCCCCCAACCTTTTCTTCTATTTTGCATTCTCATCCTAAGTTCCCTGTTCTTTCTCTGCTGGTATCTATCCAATATCAGTAGCCCTGATTAGAAGTTGAATAAGATGAGAATAATTGAGATTTTTATCTCTGGCCTTCTTTGACTTCAGAGAATATCAATCGTCCTAAACTTAATTTCTTAATTCTTGCCCAAAATAGTCATTACAACCTTCAAAGTGGCTTTTATGAAATGTGACTGAACAACTAATCTCTTACCTTAGTTTTGATGGGAGAAGTTCAGGTCCTGAGGTTCTATTTGTCTTCACTGATAAGCAGAGCTTCTAAAACAGAAATAAGAGGTTTCTTTGAAAATTTTTTATTATCTTTATTTGTTTATTGGATAGAGACAGCCAGAAATCAAGAAGGAAGAGGGAGAGGGGTAGGGAGAGGGAGAAGGAGAGAGAGAGAGAGAGAGAGAGAGAGATGCCTGTAGCCCTATTTCACCATTCGCAATGCTTTCCCCCTGCAAGGGGGACTGGGGGCTTAATTAAACCTGGGTCCTCGCACATTGTAACATGTGCACTCAACCAGATGCACCACCACATGGTCCCCAGAAATACGGGTTTTTCACATGTTCAGCTCTTGTTTCCTCCCCATACTATGGAGTTCATTCCTTTTTTTTTTTTCCCAGGGTTATTGCTGGGGCTCAGTGCATACACTATAAATACACTGCCCCTGGAGGCCCTTTTCCCCATTTTGTTGCCCTTGTTGTTATTATTGCTGTTGTTGGACAGGACAGAGAGAAATCAAGAGAGAAGGGGAAGACAGAGGGGGAGAGAAAGATAAGACACCTGCAGACCTGCTTCACTGCTTGTGAAGCAGCTCCCCTGCAGGTGGGAAGCCAGGGGCTTGAACAGGGATCCCTATGTTGGTCCTTGTGCTTCGAGCCATGTGCGCTTAACCTACTGTGCTACCGCCTGGCCCCTCTATGGAGTGCATTCCTATCCATGCTTCCCACGACCCCTGACTCCCAGACATCAAAGCAGCTCAGATTTAAAAAAAAAAAAATCAACAAGAAAACTCTTACAGATCTAGCAAAATCTTGGCATGTCAGAGGATAACAAGAGAAAGGAAATCATTATACTGCAATCTCACTTATAAGTGTAGATACAAAAATCCTGAATAAAATGATAGCAGGGGAACAAAGGAATCCCTTATGAAGCATCAGTATCACCAATGGCTTCCTCCAGGTATGGAGGGAGTAGCATCCATCAGAGAATCAGCAAACTTCTGATGACACTTGAACAAACTGAACAGGAATACTTGGAACAGCCACCTGAAAATCCAAGTAAAGGTTTTAAACCGGAATGCCAAAGATAATGAATTAGGCGTGCCAGCTGATTTCTCAAGAAAAAGAAAAAAGCAAAGTTTTGAAATCTGAAAGTGGAAAAAGAAGGGGGGGGAGTTAGAGGAAGTGGTATGTTGACCACAGAAACCCAAACCACGTTTAGACAGGGGCGGTGAAAACAGTGAATTAGTGAGAAGTTGCACACGTGTCACTCTGGACAGGAACAAGAGCCTGCGGTCAGCCCTGGGGTACTTACTCCCTAAGGACCTACGAACGTGTATTTATCCCCAGCACAGTCTGACACTCAAACCCACCCAGGCTCTGCTCTGTTGCTTCATGGAGAAGCCCTCATCCTCCAGCAGAGAGAAGTGGGTGGTGTTGGGACATGTTTAGAAAATGATCATTTTCACAATGAAAGCACTAGATTCTGACCCAACCAAACCTGCTCTGTTGGAGTGTTTTCCACATACATAGACCGTGGCTGGGAAGGGACATCTGCTGAGAGGCTTGGGACTGGAGGGCAGCCTGTGGAGCAGGCAGGGTGGTTGAGGGTAGTGCCAGGCCCTTGTCACAATCTACCAATTGTTCTGATGGCAGAGCTCCTCTAAAGCCAGAGGTAGCTGTGACAAGTGTGACTCCTCCCCTCTGGGCTACGTCTTGAAACCCTCCACATTTCCACAGGAACAGGCCGCAGGCAGCAGTGCAGCCACTGCTAGAGTAACATGAGTGACAGGAGCTAACCTATGGGTAGCAGAATATACCTAGGACCCTCAAGGTCACCTCTGCCCTTGCCCCTTCTTGGAAGATAGGCAGGGCTTTGTATCCCTGCCAGTCAGCACAGGTAAGTCCAACTGCCAGAGGGGATGTAAACTCTATTGCCTTCTTCACAGGGGACAAAGAGGCTCCTGGGGCATGGCACAGTGAATGTCCATGTCTTAGGAGCCACTCATTCCAGCCTCCCCACACCTCAGTGATTTGAGCCTGAAGGATCCTCACCCAGCCCTAACCCTAGGTGAGCTGAACGTTGCAAGCAAAACACATCTGAACTGTCACTTGACTTCCTCAGAGCCTTCTCCTAAGTTCCAATACAATTTTCCTTCCCTTCTGAGATTTTTCAGCCCAGGAACCACATGTTTCTATCCAGCAGCATATTACTGGGCTCAAGTCTCTGGTTCCTGTGAGCAGGCAATGATTTTGACCTCTATTTGCTTTATTCATGAAGCTGAACAGCTCCTACCATGTGCACTGCCTGAGTGAATGTCATCTGCTTGGGGACGGGCTGCTATAGAATTCTGGTGGCTGTCACTCCTGGGAGAAACTTAAAAGAAGGCCCGTGAGATGTATTCTCTCTTGATCTTGATCTAGGAACTGTAATGGATAATCTTCTCCCCTTTGACATCCATGGTAGGCTCCCCTTGGAATCTGCTACTACCTCTGCCTTACCGAGGGCGGACTTTTCAGTCAACCTGACACAGACTTTTATCCCTGAGGATCTGAGTCCCCAGTCCCCAGATAGCCTGAGGGTGTTTCTTCCCAAGCAAGTGCTCTCTGGGTTGGAGAGAATTCAACTGGATCCAACCTAGGCTGCTGCATGGGAGAGGGATCAGGAACTCGTGCCGAGGTAGCATCGCAGGAGATACACTCTGGAACTCTCGGAGCTGGAAAGCAATTCCAAGTGTTTTAAAACAGAAGAGCAGTTGTTATATATACTTGCCAAATAGGGTGGAAATAGGATGTGAGGTAGAGAGAGTGGAGCAAAAAAAGACTGGTGGAAATCAGGGTGTACTAGGAGAGGGGGCAGAGCAAAAAGACTTCGTGAACCAGTGGGGATTAAACCAATGCCCTGGAGGCAGGGTGGTGCTTAGTTAACAGTGGTTTATATAAATAGACCGCAGCTTTAAGTGGGATCAAACCAATGCCCTGCAGGCATGCCTGTGCTTAGTTAAGCAGGATTAGAGACAGAAGCTTTAAGCCAGGGAAGCTGGCATACTACCCAACATCTCCCCCTTTCTTTTTAACTAATGGCCATAGTATCAGGAGTGCGGGGCACTTTGTGAGGCAGGGAGACTGATAAGAGGTACACCTTTTGGGGTTCTACTGTCCCTCCTTGCTCAACCTCTCGGTAGAGAGAGAGACTAACAGGATTGACACACCCCTCAGGCTAAAGCCCTTCCAAGCTCAACCACATCTTCACAGTTCCCCAACATCTCCCTCTTACTTAATGGCCATATGTAACTGGGTCAATGTCTGTAAAAGACTTCATCTCTGTCAGGGGAATAGCAGTGTAGGGATGAACAGAAACTTGTTGAGAAGAAACCAGAATGATAGCGTGTAAGTGTCTTCAAAAAGAACTAGCACAAGACAGGGAGGGATAAGTAAGAGTAGCAAGAGACAGAGTGAGACTGAAGAGAGGTCTGAGAGGCAGAGAGGAAGGCTTCCTGATGGGTGGAGGAGTGGGGGCCTGATAAGCCCAGGGGCTAGAGGGGTGATCTGGCATGGCAAAGTCCCGAGACAGCTGGCGGAAAGGTCCATGGACTTCTACAGTCAGCCCTCGAGAATTCCAGCAGTATAAAGGGAGTGTCCACAGGTGTACCAGCAAGTCCGATAGAAGCGTCAGTCCAATGTCAACGACCAGGGAAAAAATGCTGCATGTCTATCTTGATGGAGGAGGACAGCCACTGGAACTTTTCTTCTCTGTAGAGAGTGAGCTGGAACCGCCAAAACATGACAGGCGAAGCAGAAGCAGGAAGAGCAGACACTGATGGGTAAGAGAAAGGCAGTAGGAAAGTCTTGTCCTTTGGAGTCCATGAATCAGGTTCTCCAGATCGTGTCAAGTCACATCATGGGTTTCAGGAGGATGGCTATAATTGTGGGTGATGTCAGAGGACAGGGGTCCAAGATGGATTTCTGGGGATTCCGTATGAGCAGATGCTTCTTCATGTGAAGGCTTAACATAGCTGTAGTCAATTACTTATGAAAAAACTTTGTAACAAATTAGAAGTTTACTATAATTGATAACTCAATGATTATAATTGGTTTAGGTATCTTTATAATTTCATTTAAAGGTCATCTTATGTGACCTCATGTAGCAGTCTCTGTACATTGTCATCTTTTTCCTCTTCTTCATGATTTTTTTTACTTCTAATTTATTACATATCCTGGAGGCAGAAAAATTGAGAGGTAAGGTGGAGAGACACAGACACACACACCTGTATCCAGCCCTGCTTCAGCAATTGTGAAGCTTGCTACCCTCCCCCCATGAAGATAGGGAGGGGGACCTGAACTTGGGTCCTTGATCATGGTAATATGTGTGGGCTCAACTGGGTGCACCACCACCTGGTCCCTTTTGTCTTCCTTTACCTTATAGTGTCAACCAAAGCTAGTCCCAGCTATTCAATCTCACAGATCTTAAAATGTTTATTTCTGTGGTCCAGGAGGTGGCACAGTGTTAAGGCTTTGGACTCTCAAGCATGAGGTCCTGAGTTCGATCCTCAGCAGCACATAAGCCAGAGTGATGTCTGGTTCTTTCTCTCTTCTCCTGTCTTTAACATTAATAAATAAATAAAATCTTTTAAAAAAAGTTTATTTCTGGGGGTTGGGCAGTAGCGCAGTGGGTTAAGCTCACATGGCACAAAGTGTAAGGATCCCGGTTTGAGCCCCCGGCTCCCCACCTGCAGGGGGGGGTCACTTCACAAGCGGTGAAGCAGTTGTCTATCTTTCTCTCCTCCCTCTGCCTTCCCCTCCTCTCTCCATTTCTCTCTGTCCTATTCAACAACAATGACAGCAATACAACAATAATAGTAACAACAATGATAAACAACAAGGGCAACAAAATGGAAAAAATAGCCTCCAGGAGCAGTAGACTCCAGCGCAGGCACTGAGTCCCAGCAATAATCCTGGAGGCAAAAAAAAAAAGTTTATTTCAGGGGGCCAGGTGGTGGCACAGGGGGGTAAGTGCATATGGCACAAAGCAAAAGGACCAACACAAGGATCCTGGTTTGAGCTCCTGGCTCCCCATTTGCAGGGGGGTAGCTTCACAAGCAGTGAAGCAGGTCTGCAGATGTCTCTCTTTCTCTCTCCCTCTTTACCTCCCCCCTCTCAATTTCTCTCTGTCCTATCCAATAAAAATGGAAAAATAACTGCCAGGAGCAGTAGATTCGTAGTGCCACCACTGAGACCCAGCAATAAACCTGGAGAAAAAAAAGAGAGAAAAACAGAAAAATACCTGCAGCTCTACATCATCTGCAAAGTGTTCCCTCTGCAGGTGGGGGACGGGATTGAACCCAGGTCCTTGCGCACTGTAGTGGTGTGTGTGTTTTCAACCAGGTGCGCCACCGCCTGGCCCCTATTTATTTATTTGTTATTGATCAAAGAGAAACTGATAGGGGAGGTGGAGGTAGAGAGAAAGAGGACAGAGAGACACCTGCAGCCCTGCTTCACCACTCGAGAAGCTTTCCCTCTGCAAGTGGGGACCGGGGGCTCGAACCCAGGTCCTTGAGCAGTGTAGCACATGTGCGCTCAGCCAGGTGCGCGGCTGCCAGGCTCCTTGGGTCCTCCCATTTCTCTCCATGCCCAGGCTTCGGGGTACCTGAGGGCGCAGGGCCGCCCACCTGCCGCACTGCCTGCTTCTTGGCCTATGCGCCGTGGGTGGTCTCGAGGCCTGGCAAGCACCGGTAACCCCTTTGGGTGCCCGGGAAGGTCCCAACGCCGCGCGGCAGCCACGAGAAGAGCCCTCAGAGAGAATGTTCTAGTCCAACAGGAGGCCCAGACGGGCTCGGGTGTCTCAGAACTCCAGGAGTTCTCGAAGAGTCTGTCCAGCACTCGGCCAAGTGCGCGTGTTGGCTGGCACTACACCACGTGGGGCACCGCCCTCGTGAGGGTCACGTGGTGCACGCGCCCACCAGCGGTTGACGCAGGGATGAGGCGGAGCCTCGTGGCTTCACGCTGCTGGGGTGATTGACAGATGGGCTGTGCACGTGCCCCTTGCTCCTTGCAACTGTCCACACAAGTCTCCTGGTAACTGTTTTCCAAGTGCATTACCTTCATCAAGAATCTTCTTACATATGCTATTCATCCAAGACCCTCACAGTACACTACTCATGTACCCTTGCTAAAATAAAAGCATTTTATAAAATATTATTTATTATTGGGCAGTGTCAGAAATTGAGAAGGGAGCAGGAGAGAGAGAGAGAGAGAAAAGAGTAGAGTAGAGTAGAGTAGAGTAGAGTAGAGTAGAGTAGAGTAGAGTAGAGTAGAGTAGCCTGCAGCCCTGTTTCACCACTGCTGAAGCTTTCCCCCAGCGGGTGGGGGTCAACTGCTTGAACTTTGTGCATTGTAATGTGTGCACTTAACCAGGTGCCCCACCACCTGGCCCCATGTCTATATATATATATTGTTTTTATTTTTTTATTGGATAGGACAGAACAATTGAGAGAGGATGAGGAGGAAGAGGGGGAGAGAGAAGAGAGACACCTGCAGACCTGCTTCACCACTAGTAAAGCCTCCCCTCCACTGAAGGTGGGAAGCGTGGGCTCCAACCCAGGTCGTTGTAGATGGTATTATGTGAGTGTGCCACCACCTGGTTCCCAAATAAAAGTATTTGTACTCAGTGCCTCTAATAATCTCTACAGTGACTCTGCTATAAATATGAAACGCACTTATCTCATAGTAGATAGTACATCATCTCAGGAAATAGAATCTGAATCACTGGGGTCTGAGACCAAGGACCAATAGATAGTGAATGTCAAGATTTGGTTTGGTCTTTCTTGTTAGATGTGGGTGGTTTTTTCCTAACCAGTTTTATGGCAGTTGGGAGACCAGAAAAGTTGCACGTCTAGGGAGGTAAACGTCTTAACTTCAACTACCGTTATAAAAATGACTTATGAATGTTCTGATCCAACCTGGTTCCCCTTGAGAGAGTAAGGTTTGCCTCCCTGGAGTTCCTTCTGGTGTCCCAAAGTTAGAATTCTTCATCTTGCTCAGCACCCCCTGGAACCACTGTCAGAAACCGGGCCACCACCACACCCCACAAAGCCCATGTGTTGGTAAAAAGAAAGAGGGGTGGTAGCGCAGTGGGTTAGGCGCACGTGGCCTAAAGCTCAAGGACTGGAGTAAGCATTCCGGTTCAGGTCCCCAGCTCCTCACCTGCAGGGCGGTTACTTCACAAGTGGTGAAGCAGGTCTGCAGCTGTCTATCTTTCTCTTCCCTTCTCTGTCTTCCCCTCCTCTCGATTTCTATCTGTCCTATCCAACAACAATGACAACAATAAAAACAATAATAACAGCAACGATGAACAAGGGCAACAAAAGGGGGGGGATGGCCTCCAGGAACAGTGGATTCGTAGTGCAGGCACTGAGCCCCAGAGATAACCTTGGAGGCAAAAAAGAAAAGGAGAAAAAAAGAGGGAGTCGGGCAGTAATGCTGCGGGTTAAGCACACTTGGCTCAAAGCATATGGAACAGTGTAAGGATCCTGGTTCGAGCCCCCGGCTCTCCACCTGCAGGGGAGTCGCTTCACAAGCGATGAAGCAGGTCTGCAGGTGTCTATCTTTCTCTCCCTCTCTCTGTCTTCCCCTCCTCTCTCCATTTCTCTCTGTCCTATCTAACAATGAAGACATCAATAACAACAATGATAATAACCACAAACAGCAACAATAAAAACCAACAATGGCAATAAAAGGGAAAATAAATAAATAAATATTAAAGAATAAAGAGGACTTGGTCAGTGCTTCATTTCTTGAGCAATAAATTTTTACTTATTTAGTCTATGGAACACTTCATGAATTTACATATCATCCCTATGCTAATCTGCTCTGTATCATTTCATGTGTCACTAAAACAAACATTGGACAACAAATATTTAACCCCCCCAGATGACTGTAATAAGATGCAAAATATCCAGAACTATCATATAGAGCAGGGGCTTCCAACCTCTGCCACATTTTAAATTCCCCTGGAATCTTTAAAAAAAGATTCCTGACGCCTGCCTCTCACTGCCCCCTACCTCCAGTCCTATTTTAATAGATTTTAGTGAGACTTCCCGAAAAAAGACCCCATTAACCAAGCAAGAGATAAATTCTTCATCTCTCTCAATTCTTAGGAAATTAAAGACTTTGGATAACATGAGCCAGGAACTATGAATGAAGACCAAATATGTATGAGAAATATAAATTCATATGAGTGACCAACATACATATTTCTTAAAAATCTTAATATTGGTTGTGGAGACAGCAAGCTGGTTCTGCAAAAGACTTTCATGCCTGAGGCTCTGAGGTCCCAGGTTCAATACCCAACACCACCATAAGCCAGAGGTGAGCAGTGCTCTGTTTTTCCTATGATTTAATATCTCTCTCATTAAAATAAAATAAATGGGGCCAGGTGGTAGCTTATGTGATTAAGCACACAAATTAGTGTGCACAAGGACCCAGGTTCAAGCCCCTGGTCCCCAACTGCAGGACAAAAGCTTCACAAGTGGTGAAGTGTGTCTTTCTGTCTCTTTCCTCTCTATCTCCTTCTCCCCTCTCAATTTCTCTCTGTCTCTATCCAATAATAAATGAATAAAAACAATTAAAGAAGATATAATTAAATAAAATAGTAAAAATTAAAAAATAATATTCCATAACTGCTCCATCTTTTTTATTTACCTCCACACAGAGGGAAACTTTGCCTTAGAGTCCTAAGCATTCATTTCACTTCCCAAGTTCTCCTATGGACTGTAAAAAAATTCTAGAATGTGGGGATTCAGGTGGTAGGTAGCACAGTGGGTTAAGTGCACGTGGTACAAAGCGTAAGGACCAGCGTAAAGATCCCTGTTTGAGCCCCCGGCTCCCCACCTACAGAGGAATCACTTCACAAGTGGTGAAGCAGGTCTGCAGGTGTCTATCTTTCTCTCCCTTTCTCTGTCTTCCCCTCCTCTCTCCATTTCTCTCTGTCCTATTCAACAACAACGACATCAATAACAACTACAATAATAACTACAATAAAACAAGGGCAACAAAAGGGAATAAATATTAAAAGAAAAAAACATAATTTCTTAAAAATTCTAGAATGTGGTGAAAAAGGAAGAATAGTTGAAGTGTGATGGCTAATGCTGTTGGGCTCCATTTGTCGTTAAAGTTCGGGGCTCCAGCAGGCCAGGCTAGCTTCGTGGCGGTAAACAGAGACTCGCAGACACACGGCTGGGCAGAGAAGCTATCTTTCTTTATTCACGAACAACGATTCATAACTAACCCAAACCAGTCACCACACAGATCTATCCTACATCCTTCTCCTCCGGCTGGCCACCGCGCCAGAAGTCTGTTGGGGTTCCGGGGCGGGGAGAAGAGGGCCCGGGAAACTAGCAGGGGCCATACCACAATCTCCGGGGAGGTGGGGGGGGGAGGTGAGACCAAAACCAATGTGAAGCATACAACATAATGCTATGCGTCAATTTGACTGAGTCAGAAGATGACCAGATTAAGCATCCAAATAAGGTCAGTATTCAAACCAGCAAGCTCAGTAAGGTAGATGCCCTTCCTAGTACTAAATAAAATGTGGGTAAGCCTCATCTGATCCATTGGGAGCTTGGTTAGAGCAAGGGGTGGAGGAAGAAGGAATTCATTTTTGCCTGTTTGGGCTGAGAGACATTGGCCTTCTCCGCCCTAGAGTGGGAGGTTATAATATCTACTTGTTCTTCAGACTTAAAGTAGACTATACTACCAGCCTTTCCTGGGTTTCCAACTGGCAGGCAGTAGATCCCGAGGTTTCTCAGTCTCCATAGTTGCTTAGCTCAGCTCTTCATAATAAGTCACACACACACACACACACACACACACACACACACACACACAACACACACACACCTGTATGTTCTGGAGAGCCATGCTCAAAGCCTTAGCATCCCAACATGCTCTAGCAGTACAACCCACATTGCTTTGTGAGCAACACCAGGCAGAGTCTGGACCCAGATGTCCTGAAATTTCTTGGCAGTGGAGTGACACACAGGCAAGGCTGAAAGTGGCATTACCACATGGAATTGGAGTATTGCACCAAAGTAAAAGACTCTGGGGTGGGTGGGTGGGTGGGTGGGGAGAATACAGGTCCATGAAAGATGATGAATGACATAGTGGGGGTTGTATTGTTAAATGGGAATCTGGGGAATGTTATGCATGTACAAACTATTGTATTTACTGTTGAATGTAAAACATTAATTCCCCAATAAAGAAATAAATCATTTAAAAAAAAAAGATGAAAAAAAAAAAAGATGACACTTTGTCGAGGGTGGAGATTCTGGCAACACGATTAACCAGATCAGCAGGCTGATTAAAGAGATGGACAGGGCAGGGGTAGATAGCATAATGGTAATTCAAAGAGATTATCATGTCTGAGGCTCCAAAGTCTCAGGTTCAATCCCCTGCACCACCAAAAACCAGAGCTGATCAGTGCTCAGGTAAAAAAAAAAGGGGGGAGGGGGAAGGTGCACAAATGTGCCTCATGTGATTCATTTTATATTATGGTCAACTATAGTAAAGTGGCTGCTCTCAAGCTGAAGAAGAAACTGATGTGTGGTCCGGGAGATGGAGCAGTGATAAAGCTTTGGACTCTCAAGCACGAGGTCACAAAAAAAAAAGAAAGAAAGAAAGTGGCATTACCAGAAGGCTGCAGAGTATGACCAGAGTGTGGGCCGAGGATGGTGGGGTAACCACTGGAAAGCACATTGGCAGTAGTTCTGCAGGATCCTGAAGGAGGGGGCATGAAGAGACTGCCAGGGACAAGAGAAAACTGTTCTACCTTTGCCCCCACCTCCTGTGGGCCCCAGGGGGCTTCCTTAACCCCCCCCCACTGCTGTTTCTTTCTTGGAAGTTGCATAAAGAAGGTGTCTCTGCCACCCTGAAGATGCATCCTCTCTTCCCGCTTCACCAGGCATGTCAGTTTGGACAAGAAATTTATTTCTGTGGTGCTCAGCTTACTTGAAAGGGGCAGGTGGATGGGTGATGAACCTTTCCCCTCTGGGACCCACATTTGCAGACTAGTCTCTGGGCGCTGGTCTGTGAACATCCAACAGGTGCTTCCTCCCTGAAAGCTTCTATGGGACTGAGGTGGGACCTGCTCCCATAAGCAATGCCACAAACTTGAGAAAGTTTGGGATGATAGCGACTCTAAACCAGACATGCAGTGGCTCCACCCCTGGGAGGGCAGAGAAGGATGCTAGTCCATCCCCAAGAGAATCCTGGACCCCTGATAGCATGTGAGAGACAGAGCTCTGGACAGCTGCATCATGTCCTGGCTTCTGGTCCTGCTGGTTTTTCTTGTCCACTGTACAGGTAAGCGCACCCCACAAATCCTGGCTCCAAGCACCTTTCCTTACCTCACCCTGTCTTGAGTGCTAGGTCTCCCTGTGTCCCCAGATTCTGGCCCTCAACCCATGCTGAATCAACCACCATCGGCATCTTCATCCCCTGGAGCCACAATCCGCCTGGCCTGCACTCTGAGCAGTGACCATGACATCAGCCTTTATAGTATCTACTGGTACCAGCAGAGGCCCGGCCAAGCTCCTACATTCTTGCTGAGATATTCCTCCCACCTAGACAAGCACCAGGATGCCAAGATTCCCTTGAGATTCTCTGGATCCAAAGATGTGACTACAAACACAGGATATCTGAACATCGCTGAGGTGCAGCCAGAAGACGAAGCTGTGTACTACTGTGCCATAGGGGCCCAGAGCATGGAGAAGGAGAGGCATGAAGACACAGATCCTGCTGCTTCAGGGGCCCAGACACCCCAAGATAGGCTTCCCTTGAACTAAAGCAGGAGGGATGCCCCTCCCCACTGAGAGGCGAGTGTGGGCAAGCAGGAGGGTGGGGTCAGTAAGCATGGCTGTGGGTCCTGGCCCAGGCCAGACTCAGGGATTAAAGCTGTTTGTGTCTTGAAAAGCTGTATTATTTTTTATTTATTTTTTATTTAAGAAAGGATAAATTAACAAAACCGTAGGATAGGAGGGGTACAACCCCACACAATTCCCACCACCCAATCTCCATATCCCATCCCCTCCCCTGATAGCTTTCCCATTCTCTATCCCTCTGGGAGTATGGACCCAGGGTCTTTGTGGGATGCAGAAGGTGGAAGGTCTGGCTTCTGTAATTGCTTCCCCGCTGAACATGAACGTTGACTGGTCGGTCCATACTCCCAGTCTGCCTCTCTCTTTCCCTAGTAGGGTGGGGCTCTGGAGCTCCAGGACACATTGATGGGGTCTTCAGTCCAGGGAAGCCTGGCCAGCATCCTGATGGCATCTGGAACCTGGCGGCTGAAAAGAGAGTTAACATACAAAGCCAAACAAATTGTTGAGCAGTCATGGATCCAAAAGTTGGAATAGTGGAGAGGAAGTGTTAGGGGGGTACTCACTGCAAACTCTAGTGTACTTCTGCTTTCAGGAATATATTTTGCAGTAGTTTATGGATACGTGTGAACATATGCTCTCTCTCACAGAACCTGGTCTATATCTAGGTTTGGGGACTTTGTTAGAAAGTGACCCACCTGGGATGGAATTAGAGAATACTATGAAAGGAAAGGTCTCACCTGAGTAATGAAGCTGAAGGCTTGTCATTCCACTCCTGGAGTCTCTGGACACAGTCTGAGCTGAAGCATGTTGAGGTGGCAATCGTTGAGTTGATTAGGTTGCAATCGGCAGATGCAATCGGCAGATGCAATATTATTTGATATGAATTGGGAGAGGCATGTGGGAAAGTGGGCCCTATCCTAAGGTTCCAGGACTGGGGGAAATATAGGCTCTATAGTGGAAATGTGAGGTTCCTGCTGTCTTAGGGTTCAAAAAGACAATGGATAGTTATTGTCATCATCACATTATTTGGTAATTGGGTTAACTTTGAAAAGTCCTTTTGTTAGGGTTTGCTGTATAGTACCCAGTATCCTGTATATAGCTGTGGCACCGGTTGCTTCTGATCTACTTGGTCTAGGCTTTTGAGAGAGTCTGCATATCAAATACACATCCTATGTATTAAAAAGACTCAGTCTGTGTTTTAAAAACTTCGAGACATACAATCAATTTTTCCTCTCATATTAACTAGTGATTTATATGACTATACTTTACTAGGAGTGTACATAAACACCATTCCCACCACCAAAAGACTGTGTCCCATCCCACCCACCCACCCTGTGGAGGGGCGGGGTGAAAAGCTGTTTTGCTGAGTTTGTCCTGACTGGTCTGCTGAATTTGTACTGAGGAAGCCCTAGATGGGAAACAGCCCATGGTTACTGTCACAGGAGACTGGCTGGTCATGGTCAGCTTGGCCAGAGGACCTGCTCCTACAGGTGATAGGGGCAAAGGACTGGTTAGGTATTCTGGGGTGACGCTCCTGCCAAGGACAGTATATGCTGTGGTCACCTGAGTATGCGCAGGAGTTACAGGGTAAATAAGCTTAGAACAGGCTTTGGTTGGCTTTGTGGGATGGGTTAGTTTGCTATTTGAAGGACTCGTTCTCCACCTCGCTGCTGTAGACACTTAGTCAGGAAGTTCCTGCAAGGGTCATCTTGTTCACTGTTGGATGCTGAGCAGACCCTTGGCCTCCACTTACCAAATGCCAGCACCAGACCTCCTACTCACTAGGACAAACAAAAATGTCCCCCAGAGTGGTCAAATCAGCTCTATTTTGAGAACCACTGGCCTAAAGGAGAAAAGGCCTTTACTCTTCTGCCCAGGAAAGTGACAGGGACTGACACATATTTCCTGTCAAGACCAGGTTTAAATATCTTCTATGTGTGGCCTTGAGTCTTTTGCAAAACAATGATCTCAGTTCTTGTTACATTCCTGGCACCCTCTGATTTCCTTTCCTTTTTTTTTTTTTTTTTTTTGGCTGGGGCTGGAGCTCGGTGCCAGCATAAATCCACTTCTGCTCGCCCCCCATTTTATTGGATAGGACAGAGAGAAATTCAGAGGGGAAGGGAAGATAGAGAGGGAAAGAGGGAGAGAGAAAGAAAGACACCTGCATACTTGCTTCACCACTTGTGAAGTGACTACCTCACAGGTGGGGAGCCAGGAGTTCGAACCCGGATCCTTGCTTGGGTCCTTGCGCTTAACCAGGTGTTGCTACTGCCTGGCCCCCACTGCCTCTGATTTCTACCTTCTTATTAAGCCTCTGCCCTGCACTGGGGTCTCCAGGTTCACTTTCATTTGGTTTTGTTTTTTGTTTTTTTAAACCAGAGCCTCGCTCAGTTCTGGCTATTGCTGTTGCCAGATATCAAACCTCTTGTATGCAAGCCCTCTGTGCAGCTCCTATGCTGTCTTCTTAGTCCCCCAGGCCCACACTTAAAAAAAAAAAAAAAAAATATATATATATATATATATATATATATATTCTCTTTTGTTGCCCTTGTTTTATTGTTGTAGTTATTATTGTTGTCATTGTTGTTGGATAGGACAAAGAGAAATGGAGAGAGGAGAGGAAGACAGAGAGAGGGAGAGAAAGACAACTGCAAACCTGCTTCACCACTTGTGAAGCGATTCCCCTGTAGGTTGGGAACTGGGGGCTCAAACCGGGATCCTTAAGCCTGTCCTTGTGCTTTGTATCACCTGCGCTTAACCCGCTGCCCTACCACAGACTCCCCAGGTCCACACTTCTAAAGGAAAGCTAGGTGGGCTCAAAAGAATTCTGTCTTTGGGCTGGGGAGACAACATAATGGTTATGAAACAAGATTTTCATGCCTGAGGTTCTTAGGTCTCAGATTCAGTTCCCAGAGCCACTATAAAAGCCAGAGCTAAGCAGTGCTCTGGTATATCTTTCTGTATGTATCTCTCTTTCTCTCACTAAAATGGATCATTTTTTAAAAAAAAGAATTCTGTCTTCCTATAACTTGCCTTTCTCTTACTTTCATACATCATGACTTAGGAGTCTATGCTTTAACAAAGCCCCACCCACACTACCAGAGAGCAGACAATCTGGTTGTATTCATATAGATAGAGGATGAGGCCTGGGGTTGAGGTTAGGCCAGATGGAGTGTGGTCTTACCTTAATCTGAATTAATAGTAATCAGTGCTCAACGAACTAGTAGTATCATTATTTTTATTTATTATTTTTTATTGTCTTTATTGATGGAGACAGCCAGAAATCGAGAGGGGAGGGGGAGGTAGAGAGGGAGAGTGACAGAGAGACACCTGCATCCCTGCTTCACCACTCATGAAGCTTCTGCTCTACAGAAATGCTATGGCTCCCCATGCACATATTGGGTCAGGGTGGCTAGAGGAAGGGCCCTACATGGGGCCACACAGAGCTCCTTTTAGGTCAAGAAGGGCTCAAATGTATTTCACTCTATGTTGAATTTTTATGATGTACACTCAGGCTCTAAACCCACTTGTCTATTATATAATACAAAACAGGAGAATTTTCATTCTAGTATTACTAGAATGAATATTCACTCATTAGCTAGGAAATGTCTCCTTGGTGATGATTTAGTCATAATAAAGAAAGAATAAATGTTTGATATATTGGCTCTTTATTTACCAGCTACCAAAAGTGTGCCAGCACCACACAGCTTTAATTCCTGCAGGTATAAGACCATGCATGTAAGTGTACATTGCATGTAAACATATTTGATATGTTAAAATCCATCACAGTTACTGTAAGTTTTTCTACTTTTGGTCAGAACTATCCTATTCAAATTGGTCTTTAGTCAGAAGTATTTTGACATGTCAAAAACAATACATTTAATTTTGTTTTCATTATTTTAAGCATTTGGGAAAAGATGGATCTACTCCAGCTAAATTTTCAAAAGGATAGTGGTTTAATAGCACACTGAATGGAGCAAGAGAAAAAATGAAGAAAAAACACTGGTGGGGGTGTCAAGCAGTGGCACACCTGGTTAAGTGCACATGTTACAGTGCAGGGGGAAAGCTTTGTGAGTGGTGACGCAGTGTTGTAGGTGTCTCTCTCCCTCCCTCTGTTTTTTAAATATCTTTTTTTAAATTTTATTCATTTTTATTTGTTTTTTTTTTTAAGATTTTATTTATTTTATTAATGAGAAAGATAGAGAGAGAGAGAAAGAGCCAGACATCACTCTGGTACATGTGCTGCCGGGGACTGAACTCAGGACCTCATGCTTGAGAGTCTAGTGCCTTAGCCACTGCGCCACCTCCCGGACCACTTTTAAATATCTTTTAAAAAAGATTTTGTTTACAAGAATCAGGCAGTTAGCGCAGCGGGTTAAGCGCACCTAGCACAAAGCGCAAGGACCCACATAAAGATCCCTGTTTGAGCCTCCGGCTCCCATCTGCAGGGGGCTTGCTTCACAAGCGGTGAAGCAGGTCTGCAGATGTTTTTCTCTCCCCATCTCTGTCTTTCCCTCCTCTCTCCATTTTTATCTGTCTTATCCAACAACAACGACATCAATAATAACTACAACAATATAAAAAAAAAGATTTTAGGGTGTCAGGCGGTAGCGCAGCAGATTAAGCACACATGGTGCAAAGAGGAAGGACCGGCCTAAGTATCCCTGCTCCTCACCTGCGGGGAGGGGTGGGGGTGTCACTTCACAGGCAGTGAAGCAGGTCTGCAAGTGTCTGTCTTACCCCTCTATCTCCCCATTTCTCTCTGTCCTATCCAGCAACAACAATAGCAACGACAACAATAATAATAATGGCAACAACAAGGGTAACAACAAGGGCAACAAAATGGAAAAGATGGCCTCCAGGAGCAGTGGATTTGTAGTGCAGGCACCGAGCCCCAGCGATAACCCTGGAGGCAAAATTATTAATAAGAAAGATAGAAGGAGAGAGAGAAAGAACCAGACATCACTCTGGTACAAGTGCTGCGGGGGACTTAATTCAGGACCTCATGCTTGAGAGTCCAATGCTTTATCTATTGTGCCACCTCCTGGACCACTCTTCCTCTCTATCTTCCCCATCCCTCTCAATTTCTCTGTCTCTATCAAATAATAAATAAATAAATAAATAAATATTAAAAAACACATTGGAATGAGAAAAATTATTATTTTACAACCCTCAGAGTGGTCATAGTAATTAGCAAGGCAAGGGTCATATGTAGCAATAGAACCATCACTAATTTGCTAGTGGGGGTATTTTCATGGTATTAAGTATCACTCCACAATAATCACAAAGAAGACATGGACATTTCTATTGGAGAAATTCTATTGTCCTCCCCTCCCCCAAAGTATGATCACCACCAATCAAGAAGCACACGAGCCTGGCTTCTCTCACAGGACAATTCCACACTGGCCCTTCCTCTGGAGGCCTGAGATATTTGTTCTGTGCATCTTGTGAACAAAAGTGTGGAGTGCAGTCTGGGTCTGCTTGCACAGCTGAGTGGTGAAGAGTTGTTTAGAAGTTCCTGTGAGTGATAGCCAAGGGCTACATGAGACAGTAGCAGAGGGGATTGGAAGGGAAGAAGTCACTCCATAGCAGGTTGTCTAAAGTAGAGGAATTAGGGGCCTGCAGGTCAGAAGGGACAAGGCCTGCACCAGCTGCCAAAACTTAAAGGTCCATGTTGGAGGCAGCAGCCCAGGGCCTCATGAAAGTGTTTTCCAACCCCAGATGCTGAGCTGGTGCTGGGGAACCCACCAATTATGGGCAAGTCACTTACCTCTGGAGGAAACTTATGAAGGAAGTGTGTGTGTGTGTGTGTGTGTGTGTGTGTGTGTGTGTGTGTGTGTGTGTGTGTGTGTGTGATGAAAGATGATTGATAGATGACTGATAGATGATAAATGATTGACTGATTGGTTAAGAATGATGGGAGTCAAGTTGATGGTGCACCTGGTTGAGCACACATGTAAAAACACACAAGGATCAGAGTTCGAGCCCCCAGTCCCCACCTGCAGGTGGAAAGCTTTTCGGTAGGGAAGCAGAACTGCACGTGTCTTTCTCCACCCCCCACCCCCACCTTCCCCTCCTCTCTCAATTTCTTTCTGTCCTATCTAACAAGAACACCAGCAACAACAACAGTAGAAAAAATATGGTTGCCAGGAGCAGTGGATTTGTAGTGCAGGCACTGAACCACAGTGATAACCCTGGAGAGAGAGAAAGAGATGCTAAATAAGATTCATCAAACAGTATTTTTCCAAGTGAAACATGATTCCTGGACTGGAACACCTGCTTCCTGCTAAAGGGAGCTTGTTTCCTTCCCCATCCCAGTCCCAGTCCCAGTTCCTATTCCTGTCCCTGTCCTTGTCCCCACCCAAGGGACAGTTAGAGGAGCAGTCCCAGCACTGGTTCTACCCCACTGAACACAGGCCATTCCCACCCCCATCCCCTATATCCCACAGAGAAGCTTCACAGACTCTGGGGTCTTCAGGGAACAAGGGGGAGCAGGTGCACCCCACCCCAAGGCCCAAGATTGGGGCAGGCAGGCAGCTGTAGTGGGTGGCGGTTGAGCCCCAGGTCCTGGCCACAGCAGGGCAGTTGGCAGATGTCCCTCAGGGAAACATCTCACAAGTATCAGCCGCATGTTTTCGCAGGGCTAAGAGTTGGGGGCAGGGCCTAGAGAAGGCCCAGGCAGAGGGCAGGGCCTCAGAGGCAAGGGCACACTGGAATATCCACTGCCATCGATAAGAGGCCATCGATACCAGCCCACACATCCCCCACCCTCAGGGAGCCCAGGGCAGCAGATCCTTGGACCCTGACGGCAGATGAGGCCTGGGTCAGGCCCCGCGGGCATTAAGGCCCTAGAATGGAAGAGCTTTGGCCCCAGGCAGTGCTGGTCCCTACTGCTGCTGCTGGGTCTGGCTGTAGGCTCCCATGGCCTGTCTCCCTCCACAACAGCTCCAAGGACCAGGGCTCTGGGCCCAGGTGCCCCAGCAGGAAGCCTGTGGGACAGGTAAGAGGCTGAGTGAGTACTGGTGAGGGTGGGGCTATCTGCACTGGGGGTGGAGCAGAGAGAGTGGCCATGACAGAGGAGGGACCTGGGTGGACACTAACTTTATATAAACTGCTAACATTTTGCCCAGTATGGATTTATTTGCATTGAAATATTTTCTTCAAGATTTATTTATTCAACTTAGTTTTTAATTATTATCTTTATTTATTTACTGGATAGAGACAGCCAGAAAAAGAAAAAAGTTTCCTCTTTTTTTTTTTTTTGTCACCAGGGAGAAAGTTTCCTCATATCTAGTTTTCTGAGTTTTTTTTTTAATCACAAGTAGATGTCAAAATCAGTCAAACACTATTTCTTTTTTTTCCCCTTTATTGGGAGATTAATGGTTTACAGTCAATAGTAAAATACAGTTGGTACATGTCTCAGTTTTCCACATAAGACTATAAACCTCCCCCAGGTCCTCCTCTGCCATCATGTTCCAAAACTTGAACCCTGCCCCCTGCACCAGAGTCCTTGACATTGGTGAAATACACCAAATCAAATGCTATTTCTATATTTCTTTCTCCCTTTCTTTCTTTTTCTTTCCTTCCTTCCTTCCTTCCATCTTTCTTTCTCCCTTTCTTTCTTCCTCTCTTTCTTTCTTTCTTTCTTTCTTTCTTGTTTGCCTCTACGGTTATCGTTGGGGCTCAGTGTCTGCACTATGAATCCACTGCTCCTGGAGGCCATTTTTTCCATTTTTGTTGCTCTTGTTATTATTATTATTAGGACAGAGAGAATTGAGAGAGGAGGGGAAAATAGAGGGGGAGAGAAAGATAGACAGCTGCAGAACTTCTTCACCATTTGTGAAACAACCTTCCCCCTGCAGGTGAGGAGCCGGGGGCTCAAACCGGGATTCTTACTCCTGTCCTTGCGCTTTGCACCATATGTGCTTAACCTGCAGCTACCGCCCAGCTTCCAATACCATATATTTTTTTATTGTACTAAAACTATAGAAACATATAGCTCCGGAGGTGGAACATTGAATAGAAGTATCAGACTCAGGGCTGGGTGGTGGCGCACCTGGTTGAGCACACGTTACAATGCGCAATGACCCAGGTTTGAGCCCCCGTCCCCACCTGCAGGGGGAAGGCTTTGCAAGTGATGAAGCAGTGCTGTGGGTGTCTCTCTGTCTCTCTCCCTCTCTATCACTCCCTTTCCTCTCAGTTTCTATCCTATAAATAAATAAAGATATACCCTATAAATAAATAAAGATTTAAAAAATTTAATAAATTTAAATTAAAAAAGAAGTGTCAGACCCATAGACTTGAGGTCCCAAGTTTAATCCCAAGCATTGCATATGCCAGGGTGATGCTCTAGTTCTCTCTTTAATAAACAGATAAATTAAAAGCTTGAAAATAAAAATGAAGCCTATATCCCTAAAAAAAATTTAAATCACATAAAATTATCATTTGACCAATTTAAAGGGTACAGTTCATTGGTGCTAAATACAATGACATTATTGTGCAGTTATCAACACCATCCAACCACAGAACTCTTTATCTTGTAAATCTGAACACTTACACCCATTTGGCAATAACTCCAATTCTTCTCTGCCTCCAGCTCCTGACAACCACCATTATGCTTTATTTCTTTATGATGTTCACTACTCTAAGAACCTTGTGTAAGTGGGATCATACAATATTTGGTTTTTTGTGGCTGTTTTATTTCACTTAGTGTAATACCCTCCAGCTCCATCCACAACAGGGTGTACTGCAGAATTTCTTCCTTTATAAGGCAGAGAACCTCTATGACAAAAATATGGCTACATTTTGGCAATTTATTCATCGGTCAATAGACATTTAGGTTGCTTCCAAGTGCTAGCTATCGTAAATAGTCCTACTGTGAACATTGGTGTATAATTCATCTTTGAGACCTTGCAAATATACAGAAATGGAATTCCAGGCCCACATGATAATTTGAGTTTTAGCTTTTTGAGAAACCTCCATTCCATTCCATTCCAAATTGTTTTCTCTTTTCTTTTTTTTTCTTTTGCTATTTTTTATTTATTTTGGATTAGAGACAGAGACATTGAGAGGGACAGGAGAGAAGGGGGCACCTGCAGCACTGCTTCTCTGCTCATGAAGCCCCCCCACCCCCACCCCCTGCAGGTAGGGATCAGATGCTTAACCAAGTCCTTGTGCATGGTAGTGTGTGCACTCCACCGTGGGTGCCACCACCTGGCTCCTCCATGTTGCTTTCAGTAGCAGCCACACCACGATATTCCCATAGTCACCAAGGTTCCAGTTTCTCCACATCTTGGCCAGCACTTATGTGATAGTGTTTCTTTGTAGCTTTGATTGAAATTTTCCTAGAGATTAGTGATGTCAAGCATCAATTATTTGTTTGATATTTATTTATTTATTCCCTTTTGTTACCCTTGTTTTATTGTTGTAGTTATTATTGTTGTTGTTGATGATGTCATTGTTGTTGGATAGGACAGAGAGAAATTGAGAGAGGAGGGGAAGACAGAGAGGGTGAGAAAGATAGACACCTGCAGACCTGCTTCACCGCCTGTGAAGCGACTCCCCTGCAGGTGGGGAGCCGGGGGCTCGAACCAGGATCCTTAAGCCGGTCCTTGCATTTTGCTCCACCTGCGCTTAACCCGCTGTGCTACCACCCAGCTCCCAAGCATCTGTTATTTTTTTAGTTGATTTTATCATTGCCAGTGGCCTTCACTTTTCTGAACCAACTTTTTTCAGTCAGGAGAGACAGAGAGAAAGTGAGGGGACTGGGGGCTTGAACCAAGGTCCTTCTGTATGATAATGTATGCGCTTTAACCAGGTACATTACTACCTGGTCCCAAATAAATACATCTTTTAATTAATCAATTAATTGATGTATTTATTTATTTTTATTTATTATTTATTTTCCATTTTGTTGCCCTTGTTTTTTATTGTTGTAGTTATTATTGCTGTTGTTGTTGTCATCGTTGTTGGATAGGACAGAGAGGAGGGGAAGACAGAGAGGGGAAGAGAACTCCCGCTTGTTCCTTCACCGCTTGTGAAGGAACTCCCCTGCAGGTGGGGAGCCAGGGGCTTGAACCCGGATACTTACACTGGTCCTTGCGCTTCATGCCATGTGTGCTTAACCCACTGTGCTACCGCCCGACTCCCAAATAAATAAACCTTAAGACACTAGCACAACCAACTTTTGTCTTTTTAGGAGAATGTGAAAAATACTTACAAATCATTTATCTCATAATGAATTAGCATCCAGAATATTTAGGGACTGCCTAAAAGTCCACATCAACAACAAAAGCGAACAATCCAGTTCAAAAACAGGCAAAAGACCTGGTTGAGTGAATGGTACAATGAGCAAGGACCTGGGCTCAAGCTCCCGGCTTACGGTAGTGCCAGGGATTGAACCTAGGACTTTTGGGGCTTCAGGCTTGTGAATCTAAATGGTAGACTCAGGTATGTAGTCTTTAGCATGGGAGTATTGAATTTTCTCACCACCATCTGTTGAAGACTGTATTTTCTGTCATTGAATGGTCCAAACACACTCTGTGGTCCCCACCAGCTGACTGGATGGTGATGAGGACCATCTTAGAGGTGGGGACACCACCAAGCTCACCTAGGGGTACCCCAAGATGGGGCTGGCTTCCTGGCTCTAGAACACAGCCCCACCCGCTGCAGCCCTGTGCCTGTCTCACCCAGCAGGTTCCTGCTCTGGCTTGGCCCCCAGGGGGCAGGTCCCAGGTGCTGGCCTGGCAGGTTTGGGGCTGAGCCTCAGTCACCATGGTTTGTCTTTGGCCAAGGGACCGAACTCACCGTCCTAGGTAAGTGTGACTTTGACCACCTTCTCCAACCTGCCCTACCCCTCTGCTGTCTTGGGAAAGCCACTTTCCTTGGGGGGGGGGGGTGTTGCTTCCCCTTCATCCTTTCAGCCTTAATGACAAAACCAAAACCCACTACTTTTCTCTGTGGTGTCTGGGGGAGGCAGGTGGATCTTGGGGTAACCAGTAGAAAGTACACCAGTGGCAGGAGCAATCACCTTCAAATTTTGACAGTAGGATAAGATTGGATCCCAGGGTTCTGGGCTAGGGGTTTGACCCAGAAATGTGGAGAGGAAGGAAGCCTCCTTCTTCAAGGAATCTTCTAGAACTGATGCTAGTGTGGGAGTCGGAGTCAGAGGCCAGTTCTAATAAGGGAACTGGGGGTGGGGCGCTGTGTGTGTCTTACAGACACTCTCCAAGCCTCTTGAATTTAACCAAGAACCTAAAACCCATCCAGGCTGAGAGGGCCTTTCTTTCTCTCTCCTGTATCTCCCCTTCTCTCCCAATTTCTGGCTATCTCTATCTAATAAAGATTAAAAAGAAACTTTAAAAAGTTCTAAAAAAATAAGAGGGGGGCTGAGTGGTAGTGCACCTGGTTGAGCACACATGTTACAATGTGCAAGGTCCTGGGTTCAAGCCCCCAGTCCCCATCTGTATGGGGAAAGCTTTGCAAGTGGTGAAGCAGGGCTGCGGGTGTATCTCTGTTTCTCCCTATCTCCCCCCTCCTCTCTATTTCTGGCTGTCTCTATCCAATAAATAAAGATAATTAAAAAAAAAAAAAGAAAAGGCCAGGTCCCACGGGGCAGATGTTTCACTTGTCCAAAGGTCAGTCTCCTGCCTTCTTGTAAGGACACGTTGGATGGGGGAGACAACAAATTAGGGGTTCAGGGAGAGTTCTTTGGGCTGCATGGCTGACAGGTAAAACCAGGACTGAGCAGAGGCTCTTAGGTGGCCATAGACCTGCTGGACCTACTGTTTGGGGGTCCAGCCACAAGACCAAAGCTGAGGCAAAGCATCCTGCAGCACAGAAGGGATGGGGGATGGCAGAAAGTCAGAGGGGTCCCCGGGATCTGGGTTGGAAGGACCCCAGCTCTCTCTAGGAGAGTTGAGGCTGGGCAGGATCAGGGTGGGAGCCCCAGGAGAGAGGTAGCTCCAGGCTCCATAGCCTGCTGGCATAGGTCCAGGGCTTCCCACATGGGATGGTCCTGGCAGGCTGGCCAGGAGAAGGAGGCCCTGAGACTACAGAAGCATGAGAGGAGGAGTGGCCTGATGCTGGGGGCTCTGGAGGTCAGGCCAGACCCCACACTCAGACTCCAGGGATGGGAGGAAGACCACCCATCTTCTCTGGCTATATGTGGGGAAACTGAGGCCATAGGAGTAGGGTTTGGTCAGATCACTTGAGAGATAGGGGCCTCTGTGTGATAGGGGCCTGACTGCTATCCAGGGGTGGAGTGGAACACAGGGAAACCCACAAAGGGAGCAGAAGGTGTGGCAGGGGTGGAGGGCAGGGGGAAACACTGCCCCGACAGTCCAGACTGTCCCCTGTCTCACATGCCTTCTTATGTCCACACAGGCCAGCCCAAGTCTGCACCCTCAGTCGTTCTATTCCCACCCTCTTCTAAGGAGGTCAGCACCAAGAAGGCCACGCTGGTGTGTCTCATCAGTGACTTCTACCCCAGTGGCCTAATGGTGTCCTGGAAGGCAGATGGCACCCCGGTCACCCAGGGTGTGGAGACCACGAAACCCTTGAAGCAGACCAACCACAAGTACACGGCCAGCAGTTACCTCAGCCTGTCGCTCGACAAGTGGCAGTCCCACAGCTGGTTCAGCTGCCAGGTCACACATGAAGGGGGCACCGTAGAGAAGGCAGTGTCCCCTACACAATGTCCTTAGGCTCCTTGAGTTTCTCCCACCCCTGAAAGTCTGAAGCCACTGTACCCTGAGGAGAAAAATCTTCTACCCCATCCCACTCCTGCCCTGCTCCCTGGGCCAGATAAACTCTCAATAAAGTATCTTCATTGTTGATTAGAAATGTCTTTTCTTGGGGGCCGGGTGGTGGCACACCAGGTTAAGTGCACATAGTGCAAAGCGTTAAGGACAGGCGTAAAGATCCTGGTTTCGAGCCCCTGCTCCCCATTTGCAAGGGGGGTATCGGTGAAGCAGGTCTGTAGGTGTTTATCTTTCCCTCTCCCTCTCTATCTTTCATCCCCCTCTCAAGTTTTCTGTCCAAGCCTATAATAATAATAATAATAATAATAATTTAAAAGAATGGCCACAGGAGCAGTGGATTCATAGTTGCAGGCAGTGAGCTCCAACAATAACTCTGGAGGCCAAAAACAAAGTCTGCTTGGGTGGGGGTGCTTGGATGGGGGTGCTTGGGTGAGGGGAGGTAGGTGGGGGGAGACATGCAAACAGACTCTCATGCTTGAGACTCTATAGTTCCAGGTTCAATACCCCACACCACCATAAGCCGGAGCTGAGCAGTACTCTGGTTACAAAAACGTCTGTTTGTGGGGTTGGGGGACTTATGTTGTCCCCTCAACCTCGCCAGGATTTTCAGGCTAGGTGAGGGGAATCCTTGACACCCAGGAGGAATGTATCCCAAAGGTAGAGAGGCACATGGCCTCTCTAGGGATAAGTCTCCAGAAGCTAACCAGGACCCAAGGAATCTGGTGACCAGAGCCCCCATGTCTCTGCTCCCTCCTTCCTCCCCTAGCATAGAGCCGGCCCACTCTTATACAGCTGGTGCTGTGGTCTCTTCCCCATACTCTTTCTCTCTGTGTCTCACTATGTGAATGAAAACACAGAGAGTGAAATCATGCATATGTGATACCATAGGTCTATTAGAGCAAAAAATAAACACGTAAAAGACCGTAGAGTTAGCTTATGACACTTCATGTGGAGGGCCTGTGTTGAAAGATGACTATCATTATCGTGTTAACCTTGATCACCTGGCAAAAGTAAGACTTCTCAGGTCAACAAATTTATGAGAAGTACCTGCAAGCCTGAGGCTATTTACTGGCTTGATACCCAGTGCAGCATGTGCCACAGTAGTGCTCTGGATTCCTTCTCTCTCTTTCTCTCTCTCATATAAAACTCTATCTTGGGGGCTGGATGGTGGTGCACCTGGTTAAGTACACATAGTATAGTACAAAGTGTAAGGACCCACACAAGAATCCAGGTTCAAGCCCCAGCTCCCCACCTTCAGTGGGGACAGGTTTGCAGGTGTCTCTCTGTCTCTATGTCTCTCTCCCTCTCTACTTCCCCCTCACCTCTCAATTTCTGTCTTATCCAAAAAAAAATGGAAAAAAATGGCTGTCAGGAGCTGAGGGTTTGTAGTGCAGGCACCAAGCCCTAGCAATAACCCTGGAGGCAAAAAAAAAAAAAATCTGTTATCTCATATACACAAATCCTTAGTGGTCAAGGCAATTGATCAGCTAGTAAAGCACAGGACTTGTCCTCCCAGTAAGCATGAGAGAGATGCCGGATCCAACTTCTGTTAAGTAGAAATTTTTCAGAATTTAGTCTGTGTGAAACAAATAATTTGTGAATGAAGTCTTAAAAACTGTGCTTCCCTCCCCATGGGCCCAGCATGCAATGACAGCAAACAGCCTCCAGGTGGCGCCTATGGCCTGTTCCTTGTAGATTGCCTTCAAGGCACCTTGGGGACAACCCTTCCCCCTTAACTAGTCATGTCATGTCTGACCATCTCCTGCCCCCATTCTTGGGCTCCAGACAGGTATGTCCAGTGTCTTTGGAAAGCCCCAGGGCATGATGCCAGGGTTCACTTTGGCCTTCGTGTCCATCTGCACTAAGCTGCAAAACATAAAGTATGCAGTTGAGGGCCTGCACAGGGCCAACTTCAAGTCCCCGGGCTGCCAGAAGATCCATGTCTCTAAGAAGTGGGGATTAACCAAACTTAACATGGATAAACTTAACATGGATAAATCATGGCTGAAAAGCGCCTCATCTTGAGACAACTGTGGGGTCAAGTAAACCCTTAACCATGATGACAGACCCTGCACTGCACTTTTGACAACCTCAGAACTGGCCCATTTTTTTTTTCCTTCAGGGTTATCACTAGGGCTTGGTGCCAGCACTATGAATCCACTGCTCCTGACAGTCATTTTTTGCATTTTATTGGATAGGAAAGAGAAATTGAGAGAGATGGGGAAGATGTAGAGGGAGAAAGATAGACACCTGCAGACCTGTCTTACTGCAATGAGGAACCTCCCCCTATGGGAGGGGAGCTGGTGGGTTCCAGGTGGGATCCTTGTGCTGGTCCTTGCATTTTGTACTATGTGCACGTAACGTGGTGCACCACTACCTGGCCACTGCCCTGCCCCCGCTATCCTATCTTTGACCTTCTCTACCTTCTCATTAAAAAAAAATTTTGGTGTTATCTTTATTTATTTATTAGATAAAGACAGCCAAAAATAAAGAGGGAAAGGGGAGATAGGAAAGAGACAAGAGACACCTGCAGCACTGCTTCACCACTTGCAAAGCTTTCGTCCTGCAGGTGGGGACTGGGAGCTTAACCCAGTAACATGTAACATGTGTGCTCAACCAGGTGCACCACCACCCAGCCTCCTTGATCTCCTCATTTTCCACTGATTATGAACTTGGTCTTCTGTCCCAGTTCAAGTTATCTTATACCTAGATTACAGGACTGGGGTGAGACATGATGGCAGGACCAGAACTCAGAGTGGCTGACCTTGGAAGAGACCTATCTATCTTTGATTCATGTTCTTCCTGAGGATGAGCGGTACCTCTGAGACACCCTTCCTTCCCAAGGGGAGTATGGATGGTAGGGTGGCTGGGGCATGGAGGTCATGCCAGGGAGGATGGCTGTAGGGCAGGGAAGTAGTCCCAAGGGGTAGACCTGACACTTGGGTTTGAGTGGACCCCAATGGAGGTGTTTGAAACGAGTGATCCTGTTGGACTGCAGAGAAGGACTATTGCTTTGATCATGAGGGGAGAAGAGTAGGGGGCAAAGGGGTGAGCAGGGAAAAGGCTGTATGGAGTCAGCCATAAAGAAGTAGGTGGGAGCAGTCAAGAACAGGTGATGGCACCAAGTACTATTAAGGGTGGGAACTGGAACTTGGAGGAACTGGTGGATGAGAAGGTAGAGGAGGTGGCATCCAATTCCTGGCTTGAGGACAGTCAGACTCAAAGAACATGCAATAGAAAGAGGACAGGTGGAGGAGACAGACTAATAGTTATACAAAAAGACTCTCATGTCTGAGGCTCCAAAGTCTTAGGTTCAATCTCCTGTATCATCACCAAAGCTGAGCAGTGCTCTGAGGTTGGGGGGTGGGGAAGAAGAAGAGACATCACTGATATACTGTGTAGGCTCGAGAAAGTGACTCCAGATTCAAAGGAGGTCTCGAAACTTTATATCAGGCTCAACCTGACGCTGTTAACTGGCTACGGAAGAAGGGCAAACGCTAGAAGAAGAAGAAGTGGCTTGTTCACCCAGCAAAGGCTAGCAGAGGTCATGGTGGCTGTGAAAACTGCAAATCCCTCCCTTCCAGGGCTTCAAAGGCAGGAGGTAAGATGAATGGAGAGGGAAGCCCACATCAGAGAGCTATGATTGGATCACAGAAAGACAAGAAGAGAAGGCTTATATATGAGCCTCAGATAAAGCCCCATCAACCTCCAGAACAGTTCTTTTTTACATATATTTATTTATTCCCTTCTATCACCCTTGTTGTTTTATTATAGTTATTATTGTTGTTATTGATGTCATCGTTGTTGGATAGGACAGAGAGAAATGGAGAGAGGAGGGGAAGACAGAGAGGGGGAGAGAAAGACAGACACCTGCAGACCTGCTTCACTGCCTGTGAAGCGACTCCCCTGCAAGTGGGGAGCCGGGAGCTCTAACTGGGATCCTTATGTTGGTCCTTGCATTTTGTGCCACTGTGCTACTGCCCAACTCCCAACAGTTCTTTTTTGAGGGTGTCACTAATCCTGACAAAGACCACATCAGAAGCACATGCCATTGCCTTTTTTTTTTTTTTTTTTTTTTTTTTTTTTGGTGAAAACAGAGTGGTTTGGGAGGTGGAGCAGTGGATAAAGCATTGAGTTTAATCCCTGGCAGCATATGTACCAAAGTGATGCCTGGTCTTTTCTCTCTCTCCTCCTTTCTTATTAATAAATAAAATATGAAAAAATAAAGAGAAACAGCAGAGAGTGAAATAGACCACAGCATCAAAGCTTCCTTCAAGTAGGGGCCAGGCTCAAACCCGGGTAATGTATGTACATGGCCAAGGAGCACACTATCCAAGTAAGCTATTTTGCAAGGCTAACATTTCCTTTTCCAAGTGATGAGGTAATGTGACAATTATATAGGGAGCACATTATGGCTTGGTTACACACTCTCTCTCACCCAGTCTCTCTCTCTCTCCCTCTCCCTCTCCCTTTTGGTGCTGCAGTAGCTGGAAGACCTAAGTGAAGTCCAGACTTGAGAAACAGAGTTTCCCAGCTATCACTAGGAAGCAGAGTTAGCCCAGCTGAGGGTAGTAGCAAAAGGAAGCAAATATTGAAAGTTGTTAAGACTTGTGGCCTGGGGGCTGGGCAGTGGTGCACCTGGTAGAGTAAATACACTACAGTACACAAGGACCCAAGTTCAAGCCCCTGGTCCCCTCTTGCAGGGGAGAAGCTCCATGAATTGGTGAAGTAGTGCTGTAGGTGTCCTTCTCTATGACCTTCTTACCTTCCCTCTCAATTTCTTTCTATTTCTGTCCAAAATAAATATTTATTTATTCCCTTTTGTTGCCCTTGTTTTTTTTTTATTGTTGTAGTTATTATTGTTGTTGTTGTTGATGGCGTCATTGTTGGATAGGACAGAGAGAAATGGAGAGAGGAGGGGAAGACAGAGGGGGAGAGAAAGAAAGACACCTGCAGACCTGCTTCACTGCTTGTCAAGTGACTCCCCTGCAGGTGGGGATCTGGGGGCTCAAACCGGGATCCTTGAGCCTGGTCCTTGGGCTTTGTGCCACATGCACTTAACCCACTGTGCTACCGCCTGACTACTAATAAAATATTCTTGAAAGACTGGAAGCCTGGGGGGTGACACAGTGGGTAGAGTGCCAATTTGCAAGCATTAAATCTTGCATTTTTTGAATCCCTGGAATCATGTGAGCCACAAGAGGGTGCCACAGACCACTGAAGGCAGAAACCTGCCAGAGAGAAGCTGGCAGTGGAAGGTAAGGTTCAGGTGCCAGATGGTGGTGCACAAGCTTAAACACTCAAATTACAATGCATAAGGACCTAGGTTCAAGCCCCTGGTTCCCAGCAGGTGTCTTCTCAATTTCTATGTATTTATCTAATAATAAATAATAATTGAGAGGCGAGAGGGGAAGATAAGTTACATGACAGCCGTAATACAAAGGCTGACAAGAAGTAAGGGTGTCTAACATTACTCCAGAGTTAAGCGTTTGGTCTATGATGCAGGAAGGATGGTCCCTTTTATGATGTTCCAATTCCACATTCAGCAAAGACTCCTGACCAGGGAAAAGCTTCTCTTTCTGCCCTGCCCCATTCTGCAAATATCTTTACCTTGTGTGTTGGTAAATGCCCACTTGTCCTCAAGCTGAGTGAATCTGACTGGACTGACGGCATTTGGTTTTTACATGGATTCATGGTAACTAAACCCACTGTTGCCTCAGAAAAGTCCTGGCAGCAAGTGCCTGGGACATTAGCATAACATCCTAAACTACTCATCCCACTGGCTTCTGGGTAGATCTGACACAAAAATCACAATGGTTAGGGGCACTGACCTCAGTTCCCCTACCTGCAACAGAAGTGGCCAGAAATGACCATCTTGCTGAGTCTTTGCAGTTGTGGTTGAACTCTTCCTGGTGCTCAGGGAAGGGAGTAGGGAAAGGGAGTACTAGCTTGGAACTATGGGAGTCAGGGAAGGGAGTAGGGAAAGGTGGTACTAGCTTGGAACAAGGGAGTGATGGGAATAGGCATATAAGACCACGGTTGCCACCTCTCTTTAAACAACTGTTCTTCTGACTCAGGAAGATTGAGGGCAAACGCTAGAAGAAGAAGGAAGATTGAGGCAGATCTACAATGTCTTACTCTTTGCTACACCTGGAGCATTCTCTAAAAAGTCAATATAGAGCTGGGGAGACAGCATGATGGTTATGCAAAAAGCTTTCATGCCAGAGGCTTCTAGGTCCAAAGTTCAATCCCCAGTACTACCATAAACCAGAGCTGAGCAGTGTTCTGGTATCTTTCCTCCTTCCTTCCTTCTCTCTCTCTCTCTCTCCTTTTTTACCAGAGCACTAATCAGCTTTGGCTTATGGTGCTGCAGGGGACTGACCCTGGGTTTTGGAGTCTCAGGCAACAGCCTCTTTGCATAAACATTAAGTTATCTACCCCCACACCCTACTTCCTTTATCTGTGTGTCTTTCTCTGTGTAGCTCTCTTTCATTGACAAATAATAAATAAAATATTTTTTAAAAAGTCAGTACAGAGGGTGGTTGGGTGGTGGCACACCTGGTTAAGCACATGTGGTACTATGCATAACGACCTGTGCAAGGACCCAGGTTCTAGCCCCACTCCCCACCTGCACAGGGAGTCTGTTTCACGAGTGGTGTCTATCTATTTATCTATCTATCTCCTCTGCTCTCTCAATTTCTCTCTGTCCTATCGAATAGAAAAGAAAAAAGAAAAAGAAAAGAAAAATAGCTGCCAGGAACAGTGGATTCATAGTGCCAGCACTGAGCCCCAGCAATAACCCTGGAGGCAAAAAAAAAAAAAAATTACAGGAAGAATCAGAAAACAAAATCTAACTTGATATTTATAAGTTACAGGTATATAGCAAAAGACACAAATTTAATAATTATTAAACTGGGTAAGGGAGAAAGCATAATGGTAATGCAAGAAGGCTTTCAGGCCTGAGGCTTCAAAGTACTAGGTTCAATCCCCAGTACACTATAAGCCAGAACTGAACAGTGCTCTGGCCTCTATCTCTCTCTCTTTCATTAAGATAAAACAAATAAAATATAATAATAATAATAATAATAATAAATACTAAGCTTAACTCTCATGCAAAGCTGAAAAGCAGGAGACTTCAATTACGATATCAAAAAGGATGAGAGAGAATTCCACAACTAATATAGCAACAACATACATAAAAGGAAGCACTAAGTAAAGTGAAATAGGAATATATAAAGAGGGTGGGGAGATAGCATAATGGTTATGCAAACAGACTCTCATGCCTGAGGCTCCTAGGTTCCAGGTTTAATCCTCCACACCATCATAAGCCAGACCTGAGCAGTGCTGGGATATATATATGCTATGACCAGATCAGATCTGATAAATGAATGTTCTTAACTATTTCAGGTTCAACAAGTCCTTCCAAAATATAGTGAATGCCACAAAGCCCACCTTAGAATCTTTGGTTCAATCCCTAAGGTCTACAACCTCTGAAATGCTGCATGTTTAGATTCCTTGGCAGTCCATGGACTCCAGGTTAAGAACTCTGAAGTAAAAAAATCCAGAGTATGGGCTTCAGTAACAACCTTTAAAACTGAGTCAACAATTAGAACTGATAGAGTTTTTAAAAAACACATTTCTTCAGAGGACACAACTGTTTATAAAAACAGATAGCATATTCAGGCCCAAAGAAGTTCCATGGACACTTAGAAATGTCAACATCATAGTTCCTTAAGAAATAACAGCAGTGACATAGACAATCATCACTTGGAAATATAGTTTTTTCAAAAGAGCACCATTGGGGCCAAAATGAATTTCCAAAACAGTAACCAAAAAATACCACATCAAGCCTATGGAGTGTAGGAAATTCTCTAACTTCAAGGTAAATCATGGTTCAGAGTACTTATGTTTACTAGGAATATTTAAAATATGGTAAACTCTATCTACATAATTAACCTTAGAAATGCATAGTAAGCCAAAAAGAAAGAGCAGAATACATACACTCTGACAAAAGAATTCAGTTAGTAAACAAAACCAAGAGTGGGAACTTTACAACATTCAACACCATCTGTTATAAGCAGAAAAAAAAAAAAAAAAGTAAGACAACTAAACAAAAACAAAGAACTAAACTCAAGGACAATTAAATTATTACCAGGATGATCTCTTTTAACATTACAGCTTGAAAACCTAAATAAAATGAAAGAACGTTAAAATACATAATAAAACTGAAATGATCTAAACAAAAGGAACCAGACTTTACTCACACTTGCAAAAATTAAAATGAAAGAACCTGGCTTGATCATGATTATCTGAGAATCTGTTAGTCCTTCAAAAGAGGATCTTGGTCCCCACTACATGAATTATCAAAAAGAAAAAAAAAAACATGAAAAAAAAGGAGATTCGGGGGGGGGAAAAAAAAAAGGAGATTCGGGATGGGAAAAAGAGAAAGTGCATATTCCAAAAAGTAAGAAAATCACAAAATGAGTTCAGTGAAGCTGGAGTGGAGAGGGCATCTGGTCATGTGCTACATGACCTCTGTGTAGCTTACTCAGCATGGCAAAGCAGCCTGGCTGAAATGAAGGTTCAGAAGCAGAAAAGCCCGCAGGTTGGTTTTCAGGAGAGTGGTAGTATGTACAAATAGATGCTTAAAAAAATCAGTCTGGGCAGGGGAGTGGTGGCATGGTGGTCAGAGTTGGACTTAAAAGCATGAGGTCCCAAGTCTGATCCCCGACATTGCATGTGCCAGAGTGATGCTCTAGTGTTCTCTCTCTCCCTCTCTTTCATTAATGACTGAATCTTTAAAGTATCAATTTGGCTGATCTGTGCAGAAGAAATATGCAGAAAGGATCATCAAGGGTAAGAAACATTATCTGCCTGATAAGGAGAGGCTTGGTCAGAGCGGAGGCAGATGGGGGACACAGAGGAGGTCGATGGGATTGGGGCTGCTGTTCCATTCACACCAAACAGGGGTTTCTGTATTCTTCATAAATGGCTAGACTCTGGACAGGCCACAGCTGGTGGTGTAGCAGGTCCTGAGGGTCCCTGTAGTTCTTGCTGATTGACTGGCATAGTCACACAGTAGAGAGAGGAACTAGAGAGGTGTGAGACTGTCTTCTCACCATGAGGTTCCTAGGCTTTCAGATCAGTTTTAAATCTCTGGCCTTCCAAGCCTCAAGTACTAATAATTATGGATCCCATGTTTATTTTATCCCATGAGCTTCTGATTAGCTGAAATAACCAGCATTATCAAAATGGGTGCTGGAGCTTCAGTTCTAAAACTTTTGGGAAATTATGCCTCCTTACTACACACACACACACACACACACACACACACACACACACACACACACACACACACACACACACACACACACCTTGGCCCTTCCAGGTGGAAGCAGAGGTGACTCGGGGTCTCCGTCTTCAACTGGCAATTGCCAGAGCACAACTGGCAGTTTTGGACTTACCTGAACTGGAGCACCAACCTTTGGAGGCATAAAGTCAGGCCCTACATGAAAACCTGGAAGCATGAGACATGCACTTATCATCCCAGACATTTTTAATGTCTGAATCCATTCTAGGGAGGGGCGCTGGGAGAGATCACCTCCAAGCTCTGTGGTCAGGATGAGCAGATGTGACATTTAGATCTTGAGGTGCATGAAAGCCCAGCACAGGCCTCACAGCCCTGCTTTGTGCTAGAGCATTGCAGTCACCTTGACAACTTTGAAAACATACAACTGTCTGAGTGCCACCTCTGTGAATACCAAATAAATTGGTATGGGTGGGTCACAGATATGTTACTTTCTAAATAACTTCCAGGGGAACACTAGTTGACAGGGAAAGGACAAAGAGAGGGTAAACATAAGGATCCTTCTGCAGCCCAGAGACTCTAGGTGACTCCAGGAAATATCTATATGTGAAATGCTGCATCACAAGGCACCTACAACGAAGAAAGTCTTTTGGGAGGGGGAGATAGCATAATGGTTACGCAAAGAGATTCTCATGACTGAGGCTCCAAAGTCCAGGTTCAATCCCCTGCACTACCATAAGCCAGAGCTGAGCAGTGCTCTGGTTAAAATAATAAATAAATAAATAAATAAATAAATAAATAAAGGGGGCAGGTGGCAGTGCACCTGGTTAAGTGCTCACATTGTAGTGCACAAGGACCCAGGTTCGAGTCCCTGGTTCCCATCTTCAGAGGGAAAGCTTCATGAGGTGAAGCAGGGCTGTGGGTGTTTCAGTCTCTTTCCCTTTCTATCTTCCCCTCCCCTCTCAAATTCTGTCTCTATCCAATAATAAATAATAGTAACAAAAAGAAAGCCTTTCCAGGTGGAGGCAGAGGTGAGTAGGGATCTCCATCCTCAACTGGCAGTTGCCAGAGCACATTCACTTTTGGACTTACCTGAACTAAAGCACCAACCTTTGGAGGCATAAAGTCAGCCCTACTATCTCCACCTCACAGACTGGAAAATAGAACCTGGGGGTTCACTCATATAGAAGGAGTACTTGAACCTGGAAGCAGAATTACCCTGCTTCCTACATCTTCTGGCACTGGAAGATGAAAAGGTCTTGTTGGCAATACAAGGTTGAAATACAATGGATTTTCATGGAGGTTACTCCTGGAAGGTAATACTGCCTAATGCCTAGGATGAGTTAAGAGTCAAGTGTCTTAAGCCTGCTGGCCTACAGGACCAAAACTCTAATTTCCCCTTTGAAAGAACAATCTTCCAGAAATTGCCTTCTCTCCAACCCAAGATGGAATTCAAAGACCTTGTCAGAGACTTCACACCGTTACACCCAAACCCTAGCAGACCCTCCCTTTGACCTGTGACCTATTTGGTTGTCCCCAACAAAGCCCTAGTCAGGCAGATGATTCTATTTGACTATGGAGACATCTAATTTTTGATTTGTTTTTTTCAGCTGATTTGGACTGTGAGCATGGTTTCTGTAAGAAGTGTCAGACTGCAGAGCAATGCTGAGTTCATCTGACATTTTCACAGGTCTAGCTCAACTTCTTCCATCTGGTGTCTTTCTTTTTCTGGATGCTGGGAAAAGCTTATAGAAGGCAAAATTGAAATCATAGGTTTGGGAATCAAAAGTGAGAATGAGAACACTGAGGGTCAGCTCTCATTTCTGGGGCACCTCCTTTCAACAGCACTGGGATGATAAGTGCATGTCTCATGCCTCCAGGTTTTCATTCCTGTCACCTCACCCCCTTCCACTCAGTGACGCTGCCGAGCGCAGGCATCAGGCTGGGGTCATGAGCAGGGTCTTGCTTCCAATATGGGTGCCAGCACTTTGCTGGCATCTTCCCATTCAGCTGTTATTAGGGACTTGGGGGAAGGGAAAGTGGAGGTAAAGAAAAGTAGTCTGGCAAGGGCTCCATCTGAGAAAGGCTTTTAAAGCTTTGTAGTGAGTACCTTCTCCTACAGTTTCTCCCCAGCATGGACTTTCTGATGCCGAATAAGGTGTGAGCTTCCCCTGAAAGACTTGCCACATTTATTACACTCGTAGGGCTTCTCTCTGGTATGGGTCTTATAATGCTCAATTAGGGCTGACCTGTGCCGGAAGGCCTTGCCACACTCATTGCAGGTGTAGGGTTTCTTTCCAGTATGAATTCTTTGGTGCTGAATCAGGGCAGAGCTGTGGCAGAAGGCCTTCCCACACTGGCCACACTCATAGGGCTTCTCCCCAGTGTGGATCCGCTGGTGTTCAATGAGGGAGGAGCTCTGACTGAAGGCTTTTGCACACTTGTGGCATCTGTAGGGTTTCTCGCCTGTGTGAGTCTTCCGGTGTTCAATAAGGTTGGAGCTTTGGCTGAAGGCCTTCCCACACTCTTCACATTTGTATGGTTTCTTCCCAGTGTGAATCCTCTGGTGTCGAATGAGGTGAGACCTGTGACAAAAGGCTTTCCCACAGATGTCACATTCATGAGGTTTCTTCAGGGTGTGGATTTTCCGATGCTGGCTGAGGCCTGAACTTTGATTAAAGGCCTTCCCACACTCTTTACACTGATAAGGTTTCTCCCCTGTATGAATTCTCTCGTGTTTTCTGAGGCTTGAACTCCGACTGAAATCTTTCCCACATTCCCGACACTCATAGGGTCTTTTTCCAGTGTGAGTTTTCTGATGTTGTGTGAGGGCTGAGCTCTGACGAAAGGCCTTTCCACATTCCTGGCACTCGTAGGGCTTCTCCCCAGTATGGATTATCTGATGTCTAAGAAGGTGTGAGCTCTGGCTGAAGGCCTTTCCACACTCACAGCATTCATAGGGCTTTTCCCCTGTGTGAATCACCAGATGTCTAAGAAGGTGTGAACTTTGGCTGAAGGCCTTCCCACATTCCCGACATGCATAAGGTTTTGCTGGTTGTGTGGCTTTGTGAGGTTCAGTGGGTTCCAAACCCTCCTTGTCTGCTTTCTCGGAACTTTTTTTAGTGGGTTCTTCTCCATCATGGATTATCTCACACATACTTAAGTCTGATTTCTGGAGGAAGGTTTGGTCAAATATCTCATCATCCTGGGGTCTATTCACCGGGGGGGTACCCTGATGCTGAAAAGGGCTTGAACACAGGCTGAAGTTCCCTTCGTAATCATCATGTTCTTCATACTGGTCCCCAAGAGGGATCTCCTTGTAGATAACAGCCATTTGTTCTAAATTCCTCTCCTGAAGAAATGTGTCCCCCAGATCCTCTTCTGGGAAAAGGACTTGTTGCATCTCCAACCCATCCTCAAACACAAAATTCTCACCAAACTTGGTTACTGAAGGAATCTCCATTAGGAGTCTAGTATTACCCACCCCAATTACCCCAATGGTCTTTCTTGATCCTCTATGGGACACACTGTTCCCAGTCAAAGAGATCTGAAAAGAAGAAAACAAGGGACATTGTCAAGTCAGTAAATCAAGCATCTAGCGTGTATCTTCTTCCTGTGTTCGAATCTAATAAATATAAGGCATAATCTTGCACTTACAGTGGTTCAAGTAGGTTAGAGACAAATTTTATTTACCTCAAGTGCCTGGCTCCCCACCTGCAAGAGGAGTCACTTCGCAAGCAGTGAAGCAGGTCTGCAGGTGTCTATCTTCTCTCCCCCTCTGTCTTCCCCTCCTCTCTCCATTTCTCTCTATCCTATCCAACAACCACGACATCAATAACTACAACAATAAAACAACAAGGGCAACAAAAAGGAAAATAAATATAAAAAAAATTATTTACCAAAAAAGTCACAAAGACAAATAGATGGACACAAGCAAGGTGTCTAAAAAAAGGGAGGTACAAGGGGTAAGACTCAAATTTTAAAAAGTGAGCTGGGGATATATTTTTTCTTTTTTTTTCCTTATTTATTTATTCTCTTTTGTTACCCTTGTTGTTTTATTGTTGTAGTTATTATTGTTGTTGTTATCGTTACTGATGTCATCATTGTTGGATAGGACAGAGAGAAATGGAGAGAGGAGGAGAAGACATAGAGAGGGGGAGAGAAAGATAGATACTTGCAGACCTGCTTCACTGCCTGTGAAGTAACTCCCCTGCAGGTGGGGAGCTGGGGGCTCTAATTGGGATCCTTACTCTGTTTCTTGCGCTTTGCGCCATGTGCACTTAAACCGCTATGTTACTGCCTGACTCTGGGGATGTATTTTTTTCTTTTGCCTCCAGTGAGCTGGTTTTAATTAATTAATTAATTAATTAATATTTGCCTCCAGGGTTATCACTGGGCTCAGGGCTCAGTGCCTGCACTATGCTCCTGGCAGCCATCTTTTTTTTCCATTGTTGTTGTTGCTGTTATTGTTGTTGTTGGATAGGACAGAGAAATTGAGAGAGGAAGGGAAGACAGAGAGTGGGAGAGAAAGATAGACAGCTTGTGAAGTGACCCCCCTCTGCAGGTAGAGAGCCAGGGGCTCAAACTGGGATCCTTGTGTTTCATACTATGTGTGCTTAACCCAATGTACTACCACCCAGCCCCCTGGGGATATCTTTTTTTTTTTTAATTATTTATTTATTCCCTTTTGTTGCCCTTGTTGTTTTATTGTTGTAGTTATTATTGTTGTTGTTGTTGTTGAATAGGACAGAGAGAAATGGAGAGAGGAGGGGAAGACAGAGAGGAGGAGAGAAAGATAGACACCTGCAGACCTGCTTCACCGCCTGTGAAGCGACTCCCCTGCAGGTGGGGAGCCGGGGTTCGAACCGGGATCCTTACGCCGGTCCTTGTGCTTTGCGCCACCTGCGCTTAACCCACTGCGCTACAGCCCGACTCCCCTGGGGATATCTTAATTAGCAGAGCATCATGCCTGAGGTTTCTAGTTTTATTCCTGCCACTACATATACCAAAACAGTATTCCAGCTTCTCGCTCTCTCTCTCTCTCTCTCCCTACTTCTCTGCTTCATATGTAACAAAATAAAAATAAAAAAAAATCTTTCCCCACCTGCAGGGCAATCGCTTCACAGGTGGTGAAGCAGGTCTGCAGGTGTCTGTCTTTCTCACCCCCTCTGTCTTCCCCTCCTCTCTCCATTTCTCTCTGACGTATCCAACAACGATGACAACAATAACTACAACATTAAAAATACAAGGGTAACAAAAGGGAATAAATAAATAAATAAATATTTTTTAAAAAGAAATTTTTAAAGAAAAAGAGAGTGTGCACTTCTCTTCTACACTAGGTTAGCTGTTCCTCTTCTAGTCAGATGCCCCAACCAACACCTTGGGAGTCAGTTTAAATTGTCACTTATCCTTTGAGTCTATCCTTATAATTTTTTGAAGGGTTCTTTGCTTCTCAGTCTATGTTGCCATTCCACAGCTCAGGCATCACTGTGACTTCCCAGAATTATGTCAATACTTACCTCCCAAATGGTCACCCACCTCTAGCTTCTGCTCCTCCCTCTGGTTCCTTACACTGACTCCAGAATCAAATATCCAAGACAGAGACCTGATCGTGTCATTTCCCCTTAGGACCTCGCAGCAGTCCAATTCCTCCACAAAGCCCTTCTAGACCTAGCTCTTGCCTCTTACTTCTACCCATTCCTAACCTTTCAGTTCAACAACTTACTTGCCCTATTTTTTCCTCCTTCTAACAGCTCCTTCCCCCTTCTCAGATTGCTAGAAGCTCATCCTTCCAGATTCAGCCAAACTCCCCCTCTTTTCTGTACCCTCTGGCTCTGGTGATCTCAAGCATACCCAAGGAGTAAGACATGTGTCCTTCACCGCACTTAACCACCCAGGAAGACAAATGCTGGTTGACAGAACTCTCCTCACCAATACCCACAATTTTTAAAAAAATTTTACTTATTTATTTTCCCTTTTGTTGCCCTTGTCTTTTTATTGTTGTTGTAGTTATTATTGTTGTTGTTACTGATGTTGTCATTGTTAGATAGGACAGAGAGAAATGGAGAGAGGAGGGGAAGACAGAGAGGGGAGACAAAGATAGACACCTGCAGATCTGCTTCACTGCCTGTGAAGCAACTCCCCTGCAGGTGGGGAGCCGGGGGCTCAAACCGGGATCCTTACTCCTGGTCCTTGCGCTTTGCGCCACGTGCACTTAACCAGCTGCGCTACAACCGACTCCCCCACAATCTTTTTAAGAGCAAGTTATGCACTCCTTAATTTTGGAACCTTTAGTCTCCATCACAACAGGAGAAACACACAACATCTATAATAAATCTATGACTGAAAGTCCAGGAGATAGCTCAGTTGGTAGAATGTATATGTTACTATACATGAGACCCTGTCACCACAGGGAAGCATCATGGACAGCATCAAGGGATTGTCATGGATAGTGAAGCTGTGCTTTGAAGGTTCTCTCTTTCCCCCCCCCCTTTTCTAAGGATTTAGAATAAAATATTGGGCTGAAAAAGGAGAAAAAATACAAGTAAAGAAAAAATAAGTCTGGGAAAATAGCATAATGATTATGCTAACAGCTTTTAAGCCTGAAGTTCTGTACAAGTACCGCGCGCTAACTGATTGTGCCACTGGAGCTCCTGAAGTTCTGAGTTTACACGCTCAATCCCCATCACAACCATAATCCAGAGCTCACAGTGCTCTGGAAAAGTAAGCACATAAATAATAAAGGCAGGGGTAAATAGCATAATGTAACATTATGCAAAGAGACTTTAATGCCTGAGGCTCCAAAGTCCCAGGTTCAATCCCCTGCACTACCACAAGCTAGAGCTGAGCAGTGCTCTGGTTTAAAAAGTAATAAATAAATAATAAAATAAAAATTAAGAAAATATATTGGGCTGAGAGGCAGCATTGTGCATGTGCAGGGTTCTTGATTCATTTCCCAGTGCTGCATTAAAAAAAAAAACACTGGATTAAATGAAGGAAATAATTTATTTTTATATCGTAAGGAACTGACATACAGTAACACACACACTTACTTTTTTTTGCAAATAATTCTTTACTCAAATAAATCACTTGTCTGGGTGATATAAATATATAAAACAGTCTCACAGAGGACACAGTTTAAAAATAATAATAAATCAGAGGGGCCAGACAGTGGTTCATCTGGTTGAGTGCACATGGTACAATGTGCAAGGAAATTGGTCCAAGTCCTGTATTCCCACCTGCAGCATAGAAATTTCATGGGCAGTGAAGCAGTGCTGCAGGTGTCTCTCTTTATCCTTCTCTTACCTCTCAAGTTCTCTCTGTCTCTATCCAAAATTTTTTTAATTTTTTAAAGAAGAAGAAATAGATCTTACAGAGTGGGAGAGACAGAATAATGGTTATGCAAAAGACTTTCATGACTGAGGCTCTGAAGTTCCAGGTTCAATCCCCTGTACTGTCATAAGCTAAAGCTGAGCAGTGCTCTGGTAAAAATACTACTACTACTACTAATAAATTAATTAAAAGCAAATAAACCAGACAAAAGCATAGCTGCTCCAGATGAAAAGAGTGTTTTCATAGCAACAAGGGAGACAGTGAAAGAACCCCCTGCTCACACTCAATTCTCCTGTGGTGATCTCTAAGAAAGACCCTCAGTATCAGGCAGGGGTAGACAGTATAATGGTTATGCAAACAGACTCTCATGCCTGAAGCTCCAAAAGTCCCAGATTCAATCCCCTGCACCACCATAAGCCAGAGTTGAGCAGACTCTCAGTATCTGTCTTACTCAGAAATTTTTCTGGAAGCTATGGAAAATGTTTTCTGGTAAAATGACAAAGATAACAGATCAAGTTTATTAAACATCTCTTATGAGCTACGTACTATTAGATTTCTTACAAGCACATATCTCATTTAATCCTTCTAATTCTATTCAAAGGTATTATTCTCTCTCTCTCTCTTTTTTTTTTTTTTTTGCCTCCAGGGTTATCGTTGGGGCTCAGAGGAATCCACTGCTCTTGGAGGCCACTTTTTCCCTTTTTGTTGCCCTTGTTTATTGCTGTTATTGTATATGGTAGGACAGAGAGAAATGGAGAGAGGAAGAGAAGACAGAGAGGGGGAGAGAAAGATAGACACCTGCAGACCTGCTTCACCACCTGTGAAGTGACTCTCCTGCAGGTGGGGAGACAGGGGCTCGAACCGAGATCCTTATGCCAGTCCTTGCGCTTTGCACCATGTGTGCTTAACCTGCTGCACTAACCCCTGGCCCCCCAAAGGCATTATTCTTACCATAACATTACCCTTCTACTAAAGAACGGAGAGTGATTAGTTCCACATACTAAATCAATCATGATAAGAGTTCATTCTTGTTTGAACATAGTTTTTTTAAAATATTTATTTATTTTCCCTTTTGTTGCCCTTGTTTCATTGTTGTAGTTATTATTGTTGTTGATGTCATCGTTACTGGATAGGACAGGGAGGAAGGAAAGACAGAGAGGGGGAGAGATAGACACCTGCAGACCTGCTTCACCGCCTGTGAAGTAACACCCCTGCAGGTGGGGAGCCGGGGGCTCAAACCAGGATCCTAATGTTGGTCCTTGTGTTTTGCGCCACGTGCGCTTCACCCGCTGTGCTACCACCCAACTCCCTTGAACACAGTTTTTAAAAAAATATATTTATTTACTTATTCCCTTTTGTTGCCCTTTTTTATTGTTGTTGTTATTGATGTTGTTGTTGAATAGGACAGAGAGAAATGGAGAGAGTAGGGAAAGACAGAGAGGGGGAGAGAAAGATAAACACCTGCAGACCTGCTTCACCGCCTGTGAAGTGACTCCCCTGCAGATGGGGAGCTGGGGGCTCGAAACTGGGATTCTTAGGCTGGTCCTTGTGTTTTGCGCCACCTGTGCTTAACCCACTGCACTACCACTGGACTCCTGAACATAGTCTTAAATGCATTTTCAATCAATTGTAAAGTAGGTGTAAAAAGAAAAAGAACAGAACTAAAGCATTCTCAAAGATCTGTTGATCGCTTCAACTCATTTAACCTTCACCTCCTTTGTAACCCATAGTCCCCAGTTCTTTCACTAGACTTTATCAAGTCTAACAACCCACCAGTTTCACCCTGGTTCTCCTTTGTCTTCATCCCTTCCCTGTCTAGCTTGTGCTCTTGGGTCTAAGGATAGACATTACTTCAACTAGCTCTGGCCAGCATCGTTTCTTGTCTCCTTACTTTGCTGCTACCAGTCACTAACTAATAGCTTTCTCTACCAGTTCCTCCTAAGATATTAAATGTTACCACAGATCACCATAGCACTGTGTGTGGCACCAAGACAAACTTCAAGTTCTCCAGTTCAGCTGGGATTTGAGCACTCAGCTCCAGCATTTAATGACTTTCTAGTGGCCAGTCCTCCTCTTCATAATTCTAACTTCCCCACCTCTGGCACTGCTTGCTCATACTTCCTTTTCAAAACTCTTCATTTCCAGAGCTGCAAATTGGCCATGTGGGGACCCTGCCACAGCCATGTTTTGTTTGCCATTCAAAGAGTGGGGCTTTTCCCTTTTTGTTTGATTTAGCTGCCAATATTGAACTCAAAAGGTTTCTGGCTTCCTCCAAAAGATGTGATGAGACAGTATGCCTCTGCACTAAACCCACCTTTCCTACCCCAATACCTCACCCAGTGTGGTGTGGGCTGGGTTCAAACGGGGGTCATACACATGGCAGTATCCAGGTGAACTATTTCACCAGCCACATCCACCTCCCTTCCTTCCTTCTTTCTTATTTTTTCTTTTTCATTGAAATAGGGAGGGAGGGAGAGGAGAGACACCTGCACCAAAGCTCCACCTCCACATGAAGCTTTCCTGCTGCAGGTGGGGACCAGGGATTGAATCAGGTTGCTACCCAAATATTGACTGACTATTGTTGATTATTGACCCAACTACTTATTGACTATTTGAGTGTCCTCACTAACCCGCCCCACCCCCACCTCCATGCCCTCCATCATCCCCAGGTTTCCGGTTTTCGAACACCCCTATTTGCATGCCCTCTGACCCCTCCTTTTGGTGTCTGTAGCAAGCCATCTTCCACCACCCACCTGTTAAATCTTGGTATTTCTAAATTTCCCTCTTTGGGGTCTTTCGAGTCTACAATCTGTTTAAAAAGTTGCCAGTTCTTTACCAGTTCCCTACAAATATTTTTACTTTGTGATGGTCAAGCAACCCCCCCCTAAAAAAGAAAAAAAAGGTGTGGAATCACAAGCTCTCCACCCCTCTGGGCCTCCCCAACCTTCTCCCGCATCAGTCACCGCATCCTTCGGGGATGCCCCGGGGCTGGGGCTCCGGGCAGGCGCGCTCGGCTCTCCGGCCGGGGTGGCGACGGCCGGCGCCCCTACAGGATCCCCACCCAAGGGGGACGCCCACACCCTGGGGGCAACTGGAGAGACTGGTGGTCACTGGCTGACGCAGTCACTCACCTGGGCCAGGGCGGGACTGTTCACCTGGGCAGGGCGGGGCCGCGGGCGGGCGGGGCGGGGCCGCACCTGAACTACTCCAACCCGCGGCCGACGAGGCCTTGCAGCGTGGTGGTTTCTGACGCGGAGGCCCTGGCCCGAGTGCCCGGAGCCCCGCCCCTTCGCCCGCGGGCACTTCCGGGGCCGCTCTAGGCCGCATGGAGGTCCTAGAGTCTCGGTGGTCCCGCTGCTCTGGGAATAAGTTCTTTGAGGGGCTGCACAGGGGGAGATGGCTGGAGTGAGAAAAGGAAACTGAGGCCTGGAGGGAGGAATAGGCGAGGCTTCGCTGCATTTGCCTTGGGGGTGCGGGCAAGCCAGAGGCAGTGGGGCGTGGCGTAGGCCCAGATCTTGTTGGAATTCACCTTTCCTTCCTGGGTAGCCCTTGTGGCTCCCTGCCCATCCTACTCCCACCTTCCCAAGGCTGGGGGAGAAAAAGGAGCTGAGTGGGCAGGGCAGACAGTACCATGGCTATGCAAAACGACTTTGAAGCCTGAGACGTCATAGGTCCCAAGTTCAGCCTCAGCACTACCATAAAGCAGAGCTGAGCAGACTGCTGTTAAATAAATAAGTTTAAAAGATGAAGGGCCTGAGTTTGGGTCCTAGTGGTGGCTAGAAGTGTAGCCTGTAGCCTGGAGACCCTCAACAAGATGCATCTAAAGGATTACCTACAAACCTGAGACCCACTAGGGGAACTGCGAGGAGAGAACAGGTGTGTGCTTGAACCCTGTTCCACTCCCAGAGGTTCATCTCTACTTCTTATGGTGAGAGTCACCCCTCCACCCAGTGCTTCCCCTCAACCTTCAGAGCCAAGTCACTCAAGTGCAGTTTGTCCTCCTCTGGGGAACCTCCCCCAGGGGACCACTGCCCTATCTCAGAAAACAAGTGGCGCAGACACTCCTGAAAACTGCTGTTGCCTGTTCTTGCCCCTGCCCCTGCTCACCTGACTTCAGCATCCTCTGCCTCGACCTTCATCTCTCTTCCTCCCCCTCCACCCCTGCACACACCCACACTTATACCTGCCTCCCTGCTCTATCTAGGTGTAGGCATGGCTGACCCTCTTCAAGCAGCCTGAGCTCCTGAGGAGCCAGTCCAGCCCCTCTGTGAACGTTGGACCACAACCATTCATGCAGACCTGGGAGCCCAGGGTCTGGTTCCTTTTTCTCTCCCTCCAGCTCTTTGGGAGGCCAGGCCACCAGTCTGAACCCCCTTGGGTGACAATGAGGAGGCTGAGTCCTGCCCCAGGGCCTCAGGTGTTTCCTCTACTGCAAACTCCCCAGAAGCACCTCCTTTAAACCCCTCAATCCCAGACCAACCACATTTCAGCTTTTCAGCAGGGATTTAATGGATTTTATTGGCATTTTAATATTATTAGCCATTTTACAGAGCAGAAAAATCAAGGCTCAGAGAAAGTGGAGCCGAAAATAGGAGCAAAAGTGGAAAGCAGACTGGAAGCATTCATCTGGCACTCTATCCCTAGGCTAGTAGGCCACAGAGCAGTAATAATCAGCATCATCCTCTGGCTGCACTGGGCTGATGGTCAAGATGCAGGCGTTGTGGGCTGTGTCCGTGGCTGCTGAGAATCGATCAGGAGTATCAGGGGGCCGGTGGTGATCCTCCTCTGAACGATAGTAGAAGAGGTAACGAGGAGCGCTGCCAGCCCGCTGCTGGTACCAAGACACTCCATAGTCCCCGACGGTGGCATGACCAGGGCTCAATGTGCAGGAGAGTTGGGCCACTTGGCCTGGGAAGACCAGCAGTGCATCTGGCTGGGACGGGGTTGACTGAGAGGCTGAGAGACACAGATCTACTCAGACCTGGCCCGGGACCCTTCCCTGCTGTCCTTGTTCTAGGCTAGGCCAAACTCTAAGGAGACTGGCTCCCACATGGTGCAGAAGACCAGAGCCATGAATAGCACTAAATGGGGCAGAAATAGCCACCTTTGAGTCCCCATTAGTCATGTTCCCAAGGACTAGCTGAGGATCTAGGGTTCAAAGGGAACTTTTCAGTCCATCTGTATCTGACTCCGACTCCTCTAGTCAAATCAGTTCTTCCAAACCTTGGCCACAGTCTAACCACTACCAAGGATCCTCCTGGGCTGTATCATCTTAACCATCACCTCGACTTCAGTTAGCTGTAGGGCACCTTTGTCAAGATTAGGTTGTCTCTGAGGCTCTGTGAGGTAGGGACCAGCTGGCTCTAAGTTCCTCTGTGAAAAACTCAAGAGGTGGCCAAGGTCAGGGAGACACCATAATGGTTATGCAAAACACTCTCATGCCTGTGGCTTCAAGGTCCCAGGTTGAATCCCTTGCATGACCATAAGTCAGAGCCAAGCAGTATTCTGGTTTAAAAAAAAAAAAAATGGTGAACTGTCCTATCTCCTCAAAGACCCTAAAGAGTCCAACTACTGAGGTGCCCTATCTATTTGGTAATTCACTAATGAGGAAACTGAGAACTACACAGAAAAGGGATTCATCACTGGGCAGGAAGAGAGCTACCTTGTAAACAGTTCTCCCCTCCATCTCAATATTCCCTTTACAGCCCCTTACTGCCTGTGTGGGTTTGCTTTTCTGCAGGGACCTTCTGGAGCTAGTGCTGTCCCCCCATCCCATCTTTAAGGTGACCCAGTTCCAGGGAGGGCTTACCTGCCAGGAGGACCTCAGTCAGAAGGAGGACCAGGCACCAGTGGGTCATGACTAGCAGCAAGAAAGTATGGAGAGTGGTTTTGTTGGGCAGAGCCTCAGGTGCTCAAGGCACGTGGTGGGGGAGGTCACTGGACCACAACAAGACATGCAAATCAACCCATTGAGGGAATGGGGGGTAGGGGAGAGCAATGGCTGGGATTCAACAGCTTGGCCCTATCTTTTTAAGCATCAGAGTCCTGACCACACAGGATCTTCTGAGAATAGGAGCCTGGAAATCCACACATGGGCTGAAATAGGGAGCTACTTTTTTTTTTTTTTTAATTATTGAAGTGTAACTCCCATACTGTTAAGTGTACAAATCTCTAGTGGTTGGTTTGATGACTGTGTACAGAATCTATATTCCCACAATCTCCACTCAGATCAAGGTATAGAATATTTCCATCTCTCCAGAAGACCCCCTCCTGTACCTCCCCATGTCCTCCCTCCCCCTAAAGCATTCTGATGTCCAGCACCTTAGACTGGTTTTCCCTGATCTAGAACTTCAAATAGAAATGGAATGATAATGTATCTTTTGTTCCTGTTTCTTTGGCCTAACAAAAGTATGGCTGCCAGCATATGCAGCAATGTTTAATCCATTGTCATAGTAGCATGTAATCCATTGTGTGGATAAGCCCATAATTATTTTATCTGTTCTGCTACTGACACTTGGGTGCTTTCCAGACTATAGATATGACAAAGAGAGCTGATGTGAACATTCCTGTCCATGTCTTTTGGTGCACCAGCCTGACTGCTGGACAGACCCCAAGAATGGGAAGTACTTTTTTTTTTAATTATCTTTATTTATTGGATAGAGACAGCCAGAAATCAAGAGGGAAGGGGGTGATAAAGAGGGAGAGAGACAGAGAGACACCTGCAACCCTGCTTCACCACCTGTAAAGCTTTCCCCCTACAGGTGGGGACTGGGGGCTCATACCTGGGTCCTTGAGCATTATAATACATGTGCTTAACCAGGTACGCCATCACCCAGCCCCACTCCTTTTCTTTCTTTATTTCTTTTTATTGACACCAGAATTATCACTGGGGCTTGCTGACTATACAATGAATCCACTACTCTTAGTATCCTTTTTTTTTTTCCTTTCTCTATTTTTTCTTCTTGATGGGGGTGGGGGGAGGAAAGAAAGGGAGAAGAGAGACACCCAAAGCAGTGCTTCACCACCCAGAAATTGGTGCATTTTACTTTTGTAGATACTGCTAATATTCCCAACATAGCTTTACAAATCCACACTCCCACCACAGTTAAGAGTGCTCTTGTTCTCTCTCTCATAATAACTCTTTGAAAAAATAGTCACACATTTATCCATTGCGACGTCCCTACTGAGTTGTGAACACAGATGGAAATATAGAGGAATGTGTGTATCCAGAAGCAGAATATATCACTGACATGCTGCCTGGAGGGGCCAGTGCTCCTCCCTACTCACCGCTGTCTTGGGTCAGGGGAGCTGAGGCCAGGGGTGTGGGGGGGTGCTATCCAGACACACACCTGGCTCCTTAGATGATCTAATAGGGTTTCAAAAAGGGGGACCAGGAGACAGAAATAGGCACAGAGGAATAGGAGTGGGAGGTGAGGAGGAAAGGGGAAGAGAAAAAAGTTCAAGGATGAACAGAAATAGAGAATGAGAAATGGTTAGTATGAGACCACAGAGACAGAAAATGAGAGATGAGGGAGACTGGTGAGGGAGGGGAGACAAACAAACTGAAGACAATGAAAGATGGTGAAAAAAAGGAGCGTGAGAAAGGAGAAGGGTATGAGGTAAATAGCTGAGAAACCGGGAGCTGCTACAACCTGGAAGAGCAGCAATGAGAGTGAGCAGTTTTCTGTGAATTTAACATTCACTCATCATGTGATCCAGCAGTTCCTCTCATGGCACTGGCCCTGGAGAAAGGAAAGCTCAATATATATATTTTATACACATTTTTTTTGCCTTCAGGGTTTGTGGTGTTGCTGGAGACTGAACCTGGGACTTCAGAGCCTAAGGCATGAAAGTCTTTTACATAACCACTATGCTATTCCCCTAGCACTTGCCTCCATGGTTATCACTGGGGCTTGGTGCCTACACTACAAATCTACTGCTCCTGGAAGCCATTTTCCCATTTTGTTGCCCTTGTTGTTGTCACTGTTGCTATTGTTGTTGGATACGACAGAGAAGTCAGGAGAGGAGAAGGCAGAGGGGGAGAGATAAACACCTGCAGACCTGCTTTACTGCTTGTAAAGTGAACCTCTGCAAGTGGGGAGCTGGGGGCTCAAACCAGGATCCTAGGCCGGTCCTTGAGCTTCATGCCATGTGCACTTAACCTGTTGTGCTACCACCCAGCCTCCAATATATATATTAATGAGTAATGCAGAGACACCAGAGCATTGCTCAGCTCTGGCTTATGGTGGTTCTGGGAACTGAACCTGGGACTTCAGAGCTTCAGGCATGAAAACCTTTTGCAGAACCATTATGTTATTTCCCCATCACTAGGAGAGCTTTATTCACATGAAACTCAAGGGAATGTCTTTATGGGCTTTAGGTACCATCACGGAAACAAGTGACAAGCCCAAAGAGCAGCAGATGAATGGATCCACTGTGTTGTGTCTTGTCCTACATTCAGACTGGGGGACACTGAGCAGCAACAAGCAGCACTATGTCAGACAACCGGGGTGACTCTCACAGGCATCTATTATGCCAAGGGAAAGAAGCCAGACTCACAAGTGTTCTGGGAAGAGTAAAAGCAGGTAGGAAACAGGTAGTGAGAAAATTCACAAATTGACATGAAGGAACTGGGGGTTGGGGTGGGGTGGGGAGGCATTAACAAACATGTCTGCACCCTGACTGTGGCAGCAGTTCTGGAAAACACAGGAAAGGGTAAATTTCACTGTATGAAAGTGTCATGTCTGGGGCCAGGCAGTGACACACCTGGTTAAGTGCACGTTACAGTGCACAAGGACCCAGGTTTAAGCCCCTGGCCACACCTGCAGGGGGGGAAGCTTCACGGGTGGTTAAGCAGGGCTACAGGTTTCTGTCTCTCTCCCTATCTCCCCCTCCCATCTCAATTTCTCTGTCTCTATCCAATAATATATATATAAAGTGATACCTAAGTAACCTTGACTAAGAAAGAAAAAGAAGAAAACTAATAAGGACAGAAGAAAGGGGTGGCTGGGTGTGAAGAGGGAGACCCTCTTGCCTAAGAGAGTAAGGCAAGGCGACTGGGACTTGGGAGAGGCCACAGGTTTAGTGAGGACATCTGTCCACCCCAGGCCAGTGCAATGGCCACTGTCAGCTCACAGTGGGGGTTTCTCAGGACCAGTGCCCCACCCCCAGGGAGCTCCCCCACCTTCAGCCTGGGTGCTCAGTCCCAAAGTAGGTGGGGGATAGAGGACAAATGTGGTTTTTGGATATCCCTGGATGCCCCCCCCCCAAGGCTCCCCTCCCACTCTCATGGCCTGCCTCAGGGAATGCCTAGGCCTCCTCCCTTTCTGTTACCAGGATACTGGGGGAAGGCATTTCCTGCCTAGCTTCTGGAAAGCACCCACTGCCATGGAGACCAGCTTAGAAGCTGGGAGGGCCTCAGTCCTAGAGAGCTGAGACAGAAGGCCAAGGGTCCTGAACTAGCTGCAGGGTCTCCTCTAGGCTGGTAGGAACCCTGCTCCAGAGGTTGTAGAGAGACCTACACAAGGTCTACCATCTAACACCCACCCACCTGGGTACGTTTCTCCCCATAGGCTCCTGCCAGGAATACATCTCAGCCCAGTTTCCTCTCTAGTGGGAAAGTGGGGTACTAGACCACACAGCTACCCCACCCTGACAACCATGTTTATCACAGTGATGTTTGGAGGTAAGTGGGTCCCTTCCCAGGGAAGACACCTGGGAGTGGATAGGTGATAGCCTTGGGAAGGAAGGGCATACAAGGAAAGGGAATAAGGTTTAGAAGAATAAGCTGTGACAAGGTAAAGACTCCCATAGGGCATCTATGTTTAAAGATATGTTTATTGGGTGGAGGCAGATAGCATAATGGTTATGCAAAGAAACTCTTGGTACCTGAGGCTCCAATGTCCCAGGTTCAATTCCCCATACCACCATAAGCCAGAGTTGAACAGTGCTCTGGTAAAAAAAAAAATATATATATATATATATATATTTTTTTTTAATTTATTCCTTTGTTGTCCTTGTTTTATTGTTGTAGTTATTATTGTTACTGATGTCATCATTGTTGGATAGGACAGAGAGAAATGGAGAGAGGAGGGGAAGACAGAGAGAGGGAGAGAAAGATAAACACCTGCAGTCCTGCTTCACTGCTTGTGAAGCAACTCCTCTGTAGGTGGGGAGCCCGGGGCTCAAAACCGGGATCCTTAGGCTGGTCCTTGGGCTTTACACCACCTGTGCTTAACCCGCTGTGCTACTGCCCGATTCCCAAATAAAAAAAAAATGCTTTTAAGCTTATTGAACCATTTCCTGAGCAGAGGGAAATGTTTTTAAATTGAATAATCTCAATATCTTCCTCTCTCTCTACCAGAGCATTGCTCAGCTCTGACTTATGGTGGTACAGGGGGTATTGAACCTGGGATTTCAGAACCACAGGTATGAAAGTCTTTTGCATAACCACTATGGTATCTCCCCCTTCCTAAACTGCAGTAAATTCTTAGCTGCTGAGTCCAAGATCAGGTTTAAAGTTGCATTGTGAAGCCTGAGCCACGATCAGATTCCAGGCAGGCACTATGGCAAGAAAGGGGTCCCTGCAGATCCTGTGTGGGTGGGTCCCACGCAGTGTTTAGTGCATAGTTGTCACCACATCTGTGGAGACAGACAGGGGTGATTCCAGGCCTAATACCTTAGTTCTTGAGAGATGGGAAGGATGGAGTAAGGGTCTTAGATTGGGGGAGAACTGAGGGACTCATGTTCTCACTTCTTATTCCCCATCCCCACCCCCACAGCTGGCTGCTGGGAGCTGGTGAACCCCTGGTGCAACCTGGTGACCCTTTCAGCTCACCTAAAGCAGAGGGGGAAGGTGCCCACAGATGGTGAGAGGGCAGGGAGAGGTACTGCTGGGCTGGGAAGAGGGCTGTCAAGGGGTGGCTAGCAGCCCTGTCCTGCCTCCCTTCCTGTCATCCCAGCGACCATCGCCCTCCTGGCTGAGGATGGACACCTGGTGAGTCTGGATAAGGGACTGAAAGAAGGAGCTTCCCCAGACCCCACCATGGACAGTCTCCAGTTACAGGAGCGTGGAACTTATGTCCTAGTGCAGATAATCAGTAAGTTGGATACAATAATTCCCCTTCCAGAAGTTGTATTGGAATGTAAGCAGAGGGTGGTGGTGGTGACTCGCCCAGGTCACCCAGGCCCTGTCCAGTCCCTACTTTGTCTAGGACCTGACTTTGATGCCTCACATCCATGGATGGCATGTCCTGCCCCATCCTAGGTTGGCAAACAGGTCTAGGGTGAGAGCAAGCGGTGGGCACCATCAGGTCAGGAAGGACTCTATCATCTTCCTTCCACAGAAGGGGAAGGTGGGGCTCCCAACCGTTATGAGTCCCTCCTAGAGAACTTGGATGACTGGAATCCAGAACTGGCAGGTCAGTTGTGATAGGAGAGCCCAGGGCCAGGGAGGGTGCACCTGCCCACGCAGGCCTGACAGGCAGGTTCTTCTGGGACCTTCCAGAGGAGCTACGCAACTTGTCGGGACTACCCTCCCTGGGGAATGGCTCTAAGAAGCGCACAGGCACTCAGCGTAGCCGCCAGGACCAAGTTCCCACTTCAAGATCTCGAAGGGTAGGTTCCCTGCTGTCCAAGACCCGATAGCCGAAGCCAGGAGCCAGGTATGGAGGGGATGTGGACCTCTGGGGGTACACATCCAAAATGGGAGCCTGGCCCAGGGGACAACAATTCTTCCCTGTACACACACATACACCCATTAAGTATGGAACAGATTGTTTCAGGAGACACCTCTCTGGAGTATGACCACTAAGGGCAATCCTCAGTGCCCAGGTGTTGGGGTAGAGCTTGGCACACAAGGTGCTCAGTACAGAGCTGCTAAGTGGATTCAGTTGAAGCAGTACACACAGCATGTGATGGCATGGTCTGCACTTGGATTTGAAGAGACTGCTTGTCTGGGTCCGGCAAGTCCTGTGACCTGGTACATTAAACTGATAGGCTGAGCTAGATTCAGACTCAAAGTAGTTTGGCTGTGAACTCTACCTCCTGTGATCCCCCCCCCCCCCCCAACACACAGCAGGCCAGCAACTCTTGCAGAATCTGGACTTAGAGAAGTTGCGTCAGCGAGAGGGGCAAGGTTACAGCACTAACCTTGGATAAGGCCACAGACATAAGGGCACAGGGGCTGGCCCTGAGACGTGGGTACAGATAAAGGGAGCTACAGGCAGAGATAAAAAGGGAAGAGGAGACAGGCTGTTGAGAGAAGAGAAAGGGAATCCCAGCACCCAGTCATATGCCCTTGGGATCAGTTGCTAAAGCCTTCCCCTCCCTGCACACATACACACACACACTGCCATGGGCAAAAGGAAAGTTCCTCCTTCCCCATCCAGAAGACCAGCTTAAAGAGAAGCATCTCTTCCCAGAACATCCATCCATCCATCCATCCATCCATCCCACCTTGTCGGTGCAGACAGGCCATTGACAAGACACACAGCAAGACTTGGTCTAAAATAAACTCTTTTAATCGTACATTTGTGTCTCACTCCCATTCACAGTTAGATGGGTACAATCTGAGGGTCGTGGTCTAGCTGAGGGGGTGGAGGGCTGGCCCATATTGTCTGCCCTGTCCTCCTCAAGGCAGAGAGCTCAGACCTGCAGGAGAGGTGATACAGGCTGGTAGGAAGGCTGCAGGTGTGGGAAGAGGGACCACCCCTCCTCTCCCTGCCCGCCACCCACCAGTAGTCACTCACCATGGTTGTATTTACACTGCTTCAGGGCCTCACTAAAGCCCTCACACAGGGACAAGTCGCTCTGAGTGGTGGAGCAGTCCAGAAACTGCTTGATCTCATAGGCGCAGGGCCCCAGCTGTAGAGGCTGGGGGCCAGGATGGACCGGGGCCTAGGAAACAGCAAGTAACCTTGACTATGGGCTCAGGGCTCCCTGGCAGGCTGAGGGACCAAGGACCAGCAAACTCCTAAGGCTGATGCTGGCGTCCCTACTGGCAGCATTTCCCTGCTGCCTCATAATGGGTACCAGGGGTGGGGTGGTGAGGGGAGGTAGAAAGGCTCCTGTAACCTGTACACTTGGCAGTCTGGGTCCTATACCCTTACAAGTTCTAGCACCTTCCATGCTCGGCCATATATACTGACACATCCTCACAACTCGTGACCATGCTAAGCTCTGGTTTGGCTCAGGACTGGTGGGGAAGGACGTTCAGTTGGACATGGTCCAGCAAGGAAAAGTTAGTAACCCTTGACCTTTGAGTCTGGGCAGCTAGGTGAGCATGAACTTAGTAATTTCAACATTGTCGCCCCTCTACTTGGGTGACCTTGAGTGAAGCTCCCAGTCTAGGCTTCCCCAGCGTTGAAAAATCTAGAAACCTTAGGTGGGACCACATAGTACTAAGTTCAAGGACACGCTCAAAGATTTGGGTTTGAGCCCGCAGCTCCCCACCTGAAGGGAGTCTGCAGGTGTCACTCTGTCTCCCTATCGCCCCATCCCTCTCAATTTCTCCCTGTCCTATCCAATAAAATGGAGGGGGGGGGTCGCCAGGAAAAGTAGATTCGTCACCAGTGCACACATCACAGTGCTCAAGGACCCAGGTCCGAGCCCCCGCCCCTCCACCTGCAGGGGAAAAGTTTCACAAGTGGTGAAGCAGGACTGAAGGTGTCTCTCTCTCTCCCTATCTCCCCCTTCCTCTCAATTTCTGTCTCTATCCAATAATAAATAAATAAAAATATTAACAAAAAAAGGAAAAACCTTAGGTTGGGGCAGGAGCTGTGAGGGAAAGGAGGCCAACCGTAGGGGAGGAGGAGGAAGACCTTCCTGGGGTCCCTCACAGCCCTTGGCCGCTCCAGCAACCCCAGTTGGGGGACCCCGAGACCTGCCTCTCCCCCCCGCACCCCCCTGCGCGCCCCAGTGCGCTGCTCACCTGCTGAACCGCAGGTTGTGCGGGCTCCGAGCTGCCCCCGCTGAAGGCTCCGGTCAGGGCGCTGCCCACCACGTGGCCCACGGCCGAGCCCACGGCCATCCCCGCGGCGGTGGACGCCATCTGCGCCATGAGGCCAGGCTGGCCGGAGGGCGAGGGCGCCGGGGCTGCGGCGGCGGGCGGCGGGTGCGCTGGAGGCGCGGCGGCGCGGCTGCAGGGCAGGCGGCAGGGCTCACGTCAGTCGGACCCAGGGCCCTCCAGGGAGAGAGACCCCCTACCCCCACCCCCACTCCCGGGACTCGAGATCATGGCCTCCCCCACCCCCAGCCCTGCCGACATGGCGCTGCGGCTGCCAAGGTCACACGGGGTATCGGGCCGAGCGCCTCTCCGGGCCACCCCGCACCTCGCTGGCCGGGCGGCGCTGCGACTCCCCCGGGGCATGGCGGCAGCGGAGCCTGGTCGAGCCGAGCGGCTGCGGTGGCTGCGGTGGCTGCGGGGTCTGGGGTGTTTCGCGTGTCTCGGGGTGGCAGACTTCTGCAGCGTTAAGGACACCGGGGTGGGGGCGGGGCGCGGCAGCCTCCCAGACACGCCTCCAGCGGGAGGCACTTGGGCGGGGCAGCGCCGGCCTAAGGCAGGATTTAGCAGAAAGGTGGTTTTTTGTTTGTTTGTTTGTTTGTTTGTTTTGTTTTTGTTTTAACCTCCAGGGTTATCGCTGGGGCTTAGTGCCTGCACCACGAATCCACTGCTCCTGGAGGCCATTTTTTCCATTTTTGTTGCCCTCTGTTATTGTTGCCATTGCTGTTGTTATTGTTGGACAGGACAGAGAGAAATCGAGAGAGGAGGGGAAGACAAAAAAGGGGAGAGAAAGATAGACACCTGCAGACCTGCTTCACCTCTTGTGAAGCAACCCTCCTGTAAGTGGGGAGGAGCCAGAGGCTGGAACCAAGATCCTTGTGTTTCCGGCCATGTGCACTTAATCCGCTGCGCCACCACCCTGCCCCCTGTTTTGTTTTGTTTTTCCTTAACTTTTTATTGGGGGCTGGGCAGTGGCACACCCGGTTAAGTGCACATAGTTCTAAGCGCAAAGACCTGTACCAAGATCAAGGTTCAAACCCCCGGCTCCCCACCTTCAGGGGGGAAGCTTCACAAGCAGTGAAGCAGATCTGCAGGTGTCTTTCTTTCCCCGTCCTCTCTCAATTTCTCTCTGTCCTATCCAATAAAATGGGAAGAAAAAAAAATGGCCTCCGGAGCAGCAGATTCATAGTGTGAGCACTGAGTCCCAGTGATAATCCTGGAGGTGAAACAAACAAAAAATTATCTTTATTTATTTATTGGATAGAGACAGCAATCAAGAGGGTAGGGGAAATAGGGATAGACAGACACCTGCAGCCCTGCTTCACCACTTGTGAAGCTTTCCCCCTGCATGTGGGGACCAAGGGAGGTGCAATATGTGTGCTTAACTAGGTATGCCACTGTCTGGCCCCTGGAAATGTATTTTTTATCTTAATTTTTATTTTATATTATTATTGTACAGAGACAGAGAGAAATTGAGAGAGAAGGGATAGAAAGGGAAAGAGGCAGAGAGACACCTGCACCCCTGCTTCATCCCTCGTGAAGCTTTAAAAGCCCCCTACAGGTGGGGACCAGGGGTTTGAACTCAGGTCCTTGCTTACTGTAATGTGTGCATTTAACCAGGTGCGCCACCACCTGGCCCCTTTAATTTTGATTTAATTTTTTTTTGTTTTTTTTTTTAACCAGAGCACTGCTCAGCTCTGGCTTATGGTGGTGCAGGCAATTGAACCTGGGACCTCAGAGCCTCAGGCATGAGAGTCTCTTTGCATAACCATTATGCTATCTTACCTGCCCTCAGTAGGAAGTTTAAACCCGTGCCCCTCCAGCTAGGATAGTGGACCTTCAAAGACCACTGCAAGGCGCAGGGAGAAGAGCACAGGCTGTGCAGTGCCATCCTGAAGTCTGGGAGAGAAGACAGAGAAGCGCAAGTCTGAGGCCTGCAGGAGTTGGGGCTCTGCTCCCCTTCTCCCTCTGCCTCACTACCGTGTGATTGGCTAGAGCCCAGAAAGAAGAGCCCTAGGGAAGAGCAGGAGCAACCTGTTCTCAGAAACCCCACCAGGAGGCGCCCGGAGCCAGAAAGCGCTGGCCAGAAAGCTCTACAAGCACCTGCAAGCTGGGGCCTCCAGTGTGGCCCTCTATACAACTTAAGTGCAGAGGACCCTGGACATTTGTTTACAATACTGAATTCAAACACCTCTCTGCCCCAAAGACTGTGACCTGAGTGCCTAGAGACTTTATGCCTCTAGGAATAAAACCAATCAAGAGTTCAATTCCTGCAGCTTGGAGGTTTTATCATGCTGGATCCAGGGCAAGGGGAGGTGGAGATGTGGGTGCAGGAGGCTATCCAGCCCTCCAGGAACTGGCTTCCCAGCTTCCCAGCCCTTTAGGAAACAAGCTGAGTGACTTGGCAAAGATCATATGATTACCATGACTTAGTTACCTTCTCCCTAGACTGAATGCTGGCATAGGTGGGGGTAAGGAGACCCTCCTAGCGCTGGGATTACAGGGTGGGAGTGGTGGGGCTGGGTAGGGTGGTGGGCATGAAATAACCCAGAGGGGAAGCTGGCAAAGTGACTCAGCTGGTAGGGTACAGGACTTGCATGCCTGGGGTCAGCCTAGGGTTCATCACCAGCACCATAGCACTGAATGTACCAGAGTTATGCTCTAGTATCTCTCTCTCTCTCTCTCTCTCTCAATAAACCTTTGGACTGGTAAAAATAGCTCACTTGGATACTGTACCTGTTTTGTTATGCATTCCCCACCACACTGAAGGAAGCTTCAGTGCTGGGCTGCTTCCTCTCCCCCCCCCCTTTTTTCTCTACATCTCTCAATCTGAATAGCTCAGCCTAGAGCACTGAAGCTCTAAATCTTTAAAGTTTGGTACCTGGGCAACTGGAGAAATAGCTCAACTGATAGAGTAGTGGTTCAACTCCCAGTACCACATGTACCAGAGTGTGTTCTGGCTTCTTCTTATCTCTTTCTTGTATGAAGCTTTCCCTGATATGTTATCAATAAAAATAAATCTTAAAAAAAATAAAAGTGGTGGTCCGGGAGGTGGCACAGTGAATAAAGCATTGGACTCCCAAACATGAGGTCCTGAGTTCAATCCCTGGCTGCACATGTACCAGAGTGATGTCTGGTCCTTTCTCTCTCCTCCTCCTATTTTTCTCATTAATTAATAAATAAATAAAATCTTTTAAAAAATAAATAAAAGTGTCCAGCACCTTCAAATATATATTGCTCTTCCAGGCTACCAGTACCTCCAGGTCTACATTTGTGCTCTTTCTACACAGATCTCTCTGTCCATCTGTGAGGCAGGGCGTTCCCCTCACCCCAGCCTGGGCGTGGATCTCAGTTTTTTCCTCTCTGATGTGGGGAGGTGAGCATGTAAAGTGTAAGCCAGCCTCTTGTCACAGACATGCCAAGGTCTGGTCCAAAGTCTACTCCTCTGGAGACTGTCTGAGTGCTCTTTGTTTGCCAAAGTGGCCCATCATTATGGGTTTATCTGGGTCCTCTTCTTGCAAGAAACCTTCTGTGATAAATCCACTTATATAAGTGCACTGTTAACCTCTTAAGGTAGTCACACTCATGTTTTTTTGTTTTTTACCAGAAAACTGTTCAGCTCTAACTTATGGTCATGTTGGGGACTAAACCTGGGACCTTAAAGCCCCTAGCATGAAAGTCATTTTGCATAACCATTATGTTATCTCCCTAGCCCAGGAATGAACATTTGTTTGTTTGTTTTACCAGTGAACTGCTCAACTCTAGTTTATGGTGGTGCTGGGGACTGAATCTGGAACTTTGCAGCCTCTACTGTGAGAGTCTCTTTGCATAACCGATATACTATCTCCCCTGTCCTGAATAGTTTTATTAAAATAATTACATATTTGCATGTGTGCACAAAAAGTGAACACCTAGACCATAACACTCATGATCTATTGACCAAATCACTAAGAATGAAGTGTAAGTATGCATATCAAATCTTACTAAATATAGGATGTTTCACAAACTTGCATGTCATCATCATATGGAAGGCATACTAATCTTTGTCATTCCAATTTTACTATATGTGCTACTGAAGCAAGCACTAAGTATTTCTTTCTTTATTTTAGATTTATTTATTCATGAGAGGAGAGAATTATAGCACCACTGCTGGAGATCCAACTCAGGACCTCTTACTTTAGAGTACAACTGCAGTACCTCTCAGGCTGCTGTAGCATTTCAATTGTTAAAAATGAGTTAGAATGCTGAGCTTGCATACCTAAGATGATGTGTGTCAAAGGAGTGCTCTGCTTCTCCCTCCTTCTGCTCATGTTGGTAAACAAATCTTTGAAATAAGTCATTTTAAAGAAAAAGACAACTGTTGAAGTACCAAAGGTCGCTTGCTGTCTTCCCTCTTTTGGCCACTAGGAGTCTCTGTGGAGCCTTCCTAGAGAAGCTCTAAGGACTGGGGCTCCAGTTGAGTCAGCCTGCAATCTCCCTCATGCTTCCAGATCTCCCCTCTGAACTTAAGCCCAGACAGAACGCTCACGGTGGTCTCACTGTGACTTGGCTCAAGACCGTGCTCACCAGGACAGGAGTGACTGCATTTCAGCTCTGCAGGGTTGCCCACATGGGACAGATTTCCTTCTGAGGTAAATAAAGGCCCTGATCATCACAGAGTATGTGAGAATGGAGGACCCGCTCCAGCAGATGGATGTGTGTCCCCCTGACCCCTTGCCTGCCTGCCATGCTAGCCCCCAATTCCTGCCTCCTTCCTTTCTCTCAGGAAACTGGCCCTAAGGGTCCCTGAGGGGCATGTTGGCCTCTGACAAAAAGTCAACTTGGAACCCCAGTCCCCCCTCAGCCACGGGCTCCTTGGTCTTCTGCTAGTAGACCTCTCTGTCAGATCAGCTATAAGGCTGCCTGACCTTCCTGCTTGCCTGCTCAAATGGCAGTCTCTTCCCCTGGAGAAGATGATCAGGGTTCCAGCTATAAAATGTCTATGGCTCTGTTCTAAGATGGAGACCTGGCTAGTCTCCTGCATATGACTCTGGTTCCCCTGGGGCACATTTTATTCTACTTTCATTGCTTATTGACTCTACTTTTTTTTAAAAAAAGATTTTATTTATTTATTCATGAGAAATGATAGGAGAGAAAGAACCAGACATCATTCTGGTACATGTGCTGCCGGAGATTGAACTCAGGACCTCATGCTTGAGAGTCCAGTGCCTTATCCACTGCACCACCTCCTGGGCCACTATTGACTCTACTTTTTAAAAAAAATTATTTAAAATTTATTTATTCTCTTTTTTTGCCCTTGTTTTATTGTTGTAGTTATTTATGTGGTCATTGTTGGATAGGACAGAGAGAAATGGAGAGAGGAGGGGAAGACAGAGAGAGGGAGATAAAGATAGACACTTGCAGACCTGTTTCATTGCTTGTGAAGGGACTCCCCTGCAGGTGGGGAGCCCGGGGCTCGAAATGGGATCCTTATGCCAGTCCTTGTGCTTTGCACCACATGTGCTTAACCCGCTGCACTACTGTAGCCTGACTACCTCTACTTTTTTTTTCTTAAAGAGTTATTTGTTAATGGGAGGGAAGTGGAGAAAGAGAACCAAAACCACTTTAGCACAGTCAATGCTGGGGACCTCATGCTTGAGAGTCCAACATCCTTTTTTTTTTTTTTTGAGAGTCCAGCATCCTATCTGATACACCACCTCCCAGATAGCTATATTGTATTGTTGTTATTATTATTATTATTGCCACCAGGATTACTGCTGAGGCTTGGTGCTGGCACTACAAATCCATAGCTCCTGGCAGCCATCTCCCCCTGCTCCATCCTCCATTGCTGACACTATGGCCTATTTACATAATCATTGTTTTGCCTGAAAGATCCCCACCTTTGATCTTTCTTCTTTCTACCTCAGACCTGCCCTGCCTGCAGGGTACATTAATCCTGCCAGTTAAAACCTTAGAAGCTTTCTACCTTCCCGCTCTTTCCTTTTCTCCATCCCCTTTCCTAGCCATGTCCTTTTCCAACCTGCCACTTCTGGTTCTAAATATATAAAAGCATTGTCTCTGATCAATAAAGACGCATTGCATTCCTGCTCTGCCACAAGTTCCTGGTCTCTCTCCTGTGTCGCTGAGTAAGCAGCAGTAAGCAGCAGCCCAAGCTGGCTCCTGTGGAGTTCTCTCCAACCCAGAGAGCACGTGCCCAGGAAGAAACACCCTCACGCTAGCCCAGCACTGTTTTTCCTATTTTATTTTGACAGGAGAGAGAAAAGGAGAGATAGAGAAGGAGAGAGAAAGATAGACACTTGCAGACCTGCTTCACTGTTCCTTCCTGCAGGTGGAAAGCAGAGCTTGCACATGGTGATATGTGCACTTAGCTGTATGCACCACCACCCAGTCCCCCTATTTTATTTATTTAAATATTCATTTACTTGAGGAAGTGGGAGGAAGAGAGAGAACCAGAGCATCACTCTGACACATGCTATACCTGGTACCATACTCAGGACCTCATGCCTGAGAACCCAACACTTTATTCACAGCACCACCTCACTGACTTCTATTATATTTTGAAACATTTATTATTATTATTATTATTATCATTATTATTTTAAACAGAGCACTGCTCAGCTCTGCCTTATGGTGGTGTGGCATGAGAGTCTCTTTGCATAACCATTATGCTATCTACCCTCCACCCTTATTTATTATTTTTATTGAATAGAGACAGCCAGAAATGGTGAGGGAAGGGGTAGGTAGAGAGGGAGAGAAACAAACACCTGCAGCCCTGCTTCACACTCACAAAACTTCCCCCCTGCAGGTGAGAGGGGGCCTTGAACCTGAGTCCTTGTGCATTGTAACATATGCGCTCAAACAGGTGCACCACCACACGGCCCCGCAAGATTTATTTATCTATAATACAGAGAGAACCAGAAATCACTTCTGGGGATTGAACTCAGAATCTCATGCTTGTAAATCTAGCTCTTTAACCATGGTGCCACTTCCCAGGTCGCATTATTTTTGCTTTTTATTTTTTAATATTATGTTTACTAGTGATTTAATAACGGTTTATAAAATTAGAAAAACAAGTTGTTACAGTTCCACACCAAAGTTCTGTCTCCTCTACCCCCCCCCCCCACCCTGACCCCATCACCATCACAGTTCTCAAAAGTTTGGCTAGTCTTTGCTTGCTTGCAAGTTTACCTGCTCACTTCACTAAGCACAACCACCTCGGGTTCCATCCATTTTGCTCCGTACACATTTTAATATCCATTTGCTCAAGGTCGTCATCTCCCAGGTGATCTGTGGGGACTCTGTGGGTTGGGGACAGGAGTGAGTGCAACCCTGCTCTTCTCAGACAGTCCACCACCCAACGAGGGTGCTGAAACCCAGAGCAGCACCCGCTGGCCAGGGTCATCCAGCCACCAGGCCTCGAGAAGAATCGGGTCCCGCTATCTGGGTTCCCCAGAGAACCCCGGGACCCCTGCCCGCCAGCTCTTTCTGACCCACCTCCCCACTGCACCCTGCGGTGACCGGGAAATTTTAGAACAAAAGGCGCGAGGGGCGTGGCCTGCGCGACGGGGGTGGGGTCGCGGGGCAGAGGCTATAAAAGGCGGCGGTCGATACGGTGCTGCAGACCTAGCAGCCCTTGGGCTGATGGCTCGGGCTGCCGGGCTTCGCCGCGCCGGCCCGCGCGCCCTCCAGCTCGCGCCACCGCCGCCGCTGCAGCTACTGCTGCTGCTGCTGCTCCCGCCGCCGCTGCCGGCCAGGGCCCTGCGGCCGCCGGTGAGTGCCCACTGCCGAGCAGCCCTTCTTTGCCGAGAGGGGCGCGGGGTAAGCGGGCTGGGCCCAGGGGCCGAGCCAGACCCATGAGGGCGTCCCAGGTATCCTGCCTGGCGCCACCCGCTGCCCAAAGCGCCTTTTGGGTTTCTGGGGGCATGATAGGTAGTGAGCCTCCCGTCCCTGGGGGTGTGCAAGTGGGCCCTGCGCCGGTACGGCTCCAGGTGGCGGGGCGCTGCTCTGTGGTAGGTGCATACTCACACCCAGCATTGATAATGCGCTTCCCGTGGCCCCGCGGCTCCGTGGCCGTGCTGACAGTGTGATGAGGAAGTGGTCGTGGGAGGGCGTGGTTACAAAGCCTCCAGGTGTGTGAGCTCTGTGAGAGTCGCCAGGTGTGCAGCAGGTGGGAGGACTAAGGAGGACCTGGAAGGACTGTAATTGCGGTGGGCGTGGAAAGAAGAGGGAGCTGGTGGGGGTGGTGGAGACCCTCAGAGATGGCGAGAAGCTGGGGAGAAAAGGGAGGGAGAAAAAAGTGGGATCTGGAGAGTCCGTGCCCAAGACTAGTAGCTTGAGGAGAGGAGGTACAATGGTGGGGTGCGTGTGGCAGCTGGGATTCATCCACAAAACTAAGTCCTCCTTTCCAGCTGGGGCCACCGGGGGCCAGTCACATCACGGTGGCCAGGCAAGACCTGGGGTCCCAGTCTAGGCAGCTGCAGGCCCATCTCAACCACAGCTGAGGCCTGCAGCCAGCAAAGGAAGGAATGGGAGCTGGGAGAGAAGGACAGGTGCCCAGGCAGGTAGGGAAGGCTGGGTCCCTCATTGCAGCCACACTGCTTGCCCTGGGTAGTCTGGCCCCAAACTGGCTGTGAAAGCAGAAGAGAAGGGATAGATGTATTGAGGTGAGTGGGAAGTATCTCTCTGTGGAGGCTCTGCCTCTTCCCAACCCTCCCCCCACCCAGCCCCCCTAGAATTGAGACAGAGTCAGGTATCATATAGGTAGTCAATGAGCCTGCAAGTTTGGGAGCTGGAGAGACCAGACTTTGAACACCCACCCTCTCAAGATGGTGGGAGATAACACTGCCCACAGCTGGCTGGCTGGCTGGTGAGGATCGGACTAGGCTGAAGAGACTTCATCACTTTAGGTTGCCACTTTAACTTTCATCCAGGGCCAGCTAGAGCCAGGTCTGAGCTGGGCTGCTACTTGTCACTCTGCAGATATGCAAGGAGCATTTGGGGTCGCCTCTGGCATGTTTATCCCCAGGCTGCTGGCTGGCAAGGCCAGGAAACCTCTGTAAATATTTATCCCTCCCAGTTCAAAGCTTTCAGGTTGATGAAAGCCCCAGTGCCTGCACTCCAGTGGTATAATGGGCTAGTTTCTGCAACTAGTTGGGGAAAGGGTGGGAAGGGAAAGATGAGGCCATAGCATTGGAGAGAAAAGAGACCAGCTGACTGTGTGATGGGGGCATGTTGCCTGACCCCTCTGAAATCTCCTGCATAGACTGATGAGAGGTGCTTCCCTGTTTCCCTCCCAGCTTGACAAAGTGCCTTCTCCCTGCTGACAGCAGAAAGCATCTCTATAATTATCTCAGCTGGACCAATAGTTTACTAGTTTGGACTTCCCCAACAGCTGCTGAGCCCTGAACTCCCTGTTTCTAGACACCTCTAATCTGCTGGATTGGGAGCTTGAATCCAGGAGATAGCTGACCCAGTAGAGCACACAGTGTATCATGCACAGGGAGTTTGAGCCCCCAGCACCTCATGGGAACAACCAAAGGGGAAGCTTCACAAGCAGTGCTGTAGTCTATCTGTCTCTTTCTCTCTCTTTCTATTATCTTTATTTATAAGGGAAGATAGCGAGAGAGACAGAGAGACATCAGCATCCACTTGTAAAACTTTTCCCCTGCAGGTGGGGTCCAGAGACTTGAACCTGAGTCATTGTGTACTGTAGCATGTGTGCCTAATGAGGTGTACCACCACTGGGCCTCTCTCTGTCTCTCTCCCTCTGTCTCCCTTTCTTTCTCCCTCGGGCTATCTTTTTTTTCTCTCACCCTACAAGCTTCCTTCTAGCTGCATCTCCTGTTAATGATTTAAAGTCTGGAGACTTTGGGGAGGGGCTAGAGGGAATTTGGGGAGCCCCGATCCCCAGGTATGGGAGAGGTGAGCCTATAAGGACAAGAAGCTGGACCAGCCAAATGCCATAGAAGGCGTTACAAAAGATGCTCATGTGGCCTTTTGTTGTGGCCACTCCCATGTGGCAGATGGAGAAACTGAGGCTGAGAGAGGACACTAGCCATGGTCCCTCTGTCCAGGGGCTCCATGGCACAGACTGCATCTTTCTGTTGCATTGAAAGAGCCATGGGGAGTCGGGCGGTAGCGCAGCAGGTTAAGCACAGGTGGGGCAAAGTGCAAGGACTGGCATAAGGATTCTGGTTTGAGCCTCTGGATCCCCACCTGCAGGAGAGTCGCTTCACAGGTGGTGAAGCAGGTCTGCAGGTATCTATTTCTCCCCTTGTCTGTCTTCCCCTCCTCTCTCCATTTTTCTCTGTCCTATCCAACAACAATGACATAACAACAATAATAACTACAACAATAAAACAAGGGCAACAAAAGGGAATAAATAAATAAATAAATAAATGTGAAAGAAAGAAAGAATGAAAAAGAAAAAACGCCATGACCCAGAGGTCTGGGTATGAGTGAGCTCAGTGCCTCCAAGGAAGGGAGGAAGGACAGGACGGGGCAAGGGGAGGTTGCCTATGACTAGCTACTCCCGGGCAGAGGGGAGAAGAGGTTTATGGTCACAGTCTAGACTCTGAGCTGTTTTTAGGTCCCAGAGGACAATACAGACCTTCCCTTCCCAGTGAAGTCAGTCCTTGTATCACTGCCAGAGTTGGGATGGCAATCTGTTTATCTGGGAGGTCTAGGAGGCAGGGTTGGGGGCAGGGGTGGGGTAGGGAGAGGGGACAGATGTTGTCAGCTAATCACACAGCTGTGGGGCACATCTTCAAGGGGAGACCCAGTCTCTATCTCACCCTGAGTTTATGGGGGTGGGGGTGGAGAATTTTAGAGCCTCCCTGAAAGTGTTTGGGAAGTAGCAGGTGCTTAACAACTTCCGGTTACTCAACAAACTGAGGCCATGGGGTGTCTCCTCTAGAATAGCAGGGTGGCAGGTAATGGTGGGCTATGAGTGTGAGCAGCCCACTGCCCGCAAGCTGCCACCTGAACAGGTGAGCTTCTCTAGGGATTTTTTGGGCATGATGGCGGGTCCCCTGGGGGGCAAAGGGCATGTCTGTGGAGCTGTCAACAGGGTCCCAGCCTAGACACAGCTGAGCTGCAGTAGTGCTATGTGCCTATTCCCTGCAAGCTCAGTGTCAGTTGGAACCCACAGCTAAGTGGTGCTGTTGCTTTGCCAGGGAACCAGTCTTTCAATCAGCAAGTCTTAAAACGTGGGGAGAACTGGTCCAAGGCCTCATACCCCAAGTAACTCCTCAGCCCTTGAGGGCCTAGGGTCGAAGTGAAATGTTCTTGGAGTTGAGTCTGGGTGGTTCCAGGGGTCTTAATTCTTGTTGGCTCAGGGAATGGGGGAAGGGTGTGAGGGGAGGGCTGGGAGGCTGGGTTACTATCAGAGCTCTAGGGCATTTGGGGCTGGGAGAGCTGCCAAAAGCCAGGCCTGCATGGCCCAGCTCATGCCCCAAATATGGTTGTGGGAGGCCACTGCTGCCCCATCTAGCCAGGCACTGAGTCTCGGCCAGCAGCACAGCTCTGTGCCTCTCCAGCATTATACAGGGTGCATGTCTTTGCCTGCAGCCAGGTGTGCCAGGTCCTTACCAGGCCCCAAGCTCACCCTTGCTGAGTGGCCATGCAAGGTCTCGCACCTTCTTGGAGACTCTGCTTTTCTTTCTCTCTTCCTTAATGGGGAAAAAAAAATTATTTATGCAGGGGAGTGAGAGAGAACCAGAGCACCACTCTGGCTTTTGCAGTGCCAGGGATCAAACTTGGGACCTCATGCTTGAGAGTCCAATGCTTTATCCACTGCACCACCTCTTAGTAGGAGAAGAGGGAAGAATAATCAGAGCATCACTCTGGATCATGTGCTGCCAGGGATTGAAATTGGGACCTCAAGCTTGAGAGGCCAATGGTTTAGCCACTGTGCCACCTCCCAGTCCACTCCTCTTTTGTTGTTGTTGAGATTTTATTTATTTATTTTAATTATTTATTTATTTTCCCATTTTTTGTTACCCTTGTTTTTTATTGTTGTTGTAGTTATTATTATTGTTGTTGTTGATGTCGTCATTGTTAGATAGGACAGAGAGAAATGGAGAGAGGAGGGGAAGACAGAGGGGGAAGAGAACAATAGACACCTGCAGACCTGCTTCACCACTTGTGAAGCAACCCTCCTATAAGTGGAGGGGGGGGATAGACACCTGCAGATCTGCTTCACTGCCTGTGAAGCGACTCCCCTGCAGATGGGGAGCCGAGGGCTTGAAGCCGGATCCTTAGGCCGGTCCTTGCGCTTTGCGCCATGTGCCCTTAACCCGCTGCGCTACCGCCTGACTCCCTTTATTTATTTTTAATGAGAGAGGTATGAGGAGATGTGAAAATAATCAGAGCATTATTCTGGATTATGTGCTGTCTGGGATTCAATGTGGGATGTCATGCTTGAAACCCCAATATGAAAAGAGAAAAAAAAAAGAAACCCCAATATGTTATTCACTGTGCCACCTCGTGGGCTACTCCTCTGCTTGTCTTACATACATACAAAAAAAAAAAAAGTCATCTTTGGCCTTGGGGACTTGAAGGAAGCAGAACATCTATGTCAGAGTTGCTTTCAGCAGCTCTGGGGGCCCTAATGGGGTGGGAAGAGAGTATCTGGTAACTGGAGGTAGATCACATCTGGCCCCCACTGTGCCTAACTCTGGTAGGATATGAACAAAACTGCTCTCTCTAGAAATCACAGCCCAGTTACTGGGATTCCCAGCCCCATGTCATAGCAAGTGCTTTCCACACATCTCTTCAGCTCCTCCTCCTCAGACCAGCAAGGTGATAGGGCATCACCTCATCAGGTGAGTAAACCAAGGCAGTACTCCATGCTGTACTGGCAGTGGGTGAGCTGGGCAGAAGCCAGCTGACATAACTGGGTCGGGCAGTGGGGTGGCTGCAGGAGGAGAGGGAGATAAGAGAGGGAGAGAGCTTGGTAGGATCCTTTCCTGGGCATGGGGTTTCCCAGGGCTTGCTGAGTAGATGAAATAGCAGCAGTACAGTGCTCTTCAGAAAAATGAGGGGAAGCAGAAAGGTGCCTTGAAATGAGGAACAAAGACACTACTCAGTCAAAGCTAAAGGGTGTAGCCTGGGATCCATTGCTCTCTCTCTCCCTCTCCCTCTCCTACTCCCTCCCCCCCACTTGCTTTTCCCTCCAGGGTTATGGCTGGGGCTCAGTGCTGGCACTACAAATTCACTGCTCCTGGCAGACATTTTTTCCATTTTATTGGATAGCACAGAGAGAAGTTAGGAGCAGGGAAGGAGATAGATAGGGAGTGAAAAAGAGACTCCGTTTGTGAAGAGTCCCCCCTGCAGGTGGGGAGCCGGGGGCTTGAACCCGACTCCTTGCTCAGGTCCCTGTGCTTAGTACTGTGTGTGCTTAACCAGGTGTTGCCTTCGACCTTTCTCTCACCCTCATTTTCCCCTTCAATACAGTGGGCATGGGTGGAGCCTGGGTCTCCTGACTGGCCTTGAAGATGCAAGATCTCATCAGACCTTTGCAACTCCTCTCCTTTTCAGGATGCCCACCTCCACCACCCAGGGAGGAGGGGGCCGCATCTCTGGCAAGAAACTCTGCCTAGCAGCCTGGCTTCTGCATCTGCTGCCCAGGAGACCTCTCAGCCTGTTAGAGGCCCCAGGACTCCTCGCTGTGGTGTGCCTGACCCACCCGATGGCTTGGGGGCTCGGAACCGACAAAAGCGCTTTGTCTTGTCGGGTGGTCGCTGGGAAAAGACAGACCTCACCTACAGGTAGGAGCTGGTGGCTGATGGAGCAGGTTCAGAGCCTTTACTATGTGTCTACTTGTGAGCCTGCTGATCTCATACCCTCCTCTCACACACCCTCCTCCTTCTCATCTTTTTAACATGTTAATCAATTAGTTAATTAATTGGGGGAGTGGGCACTGAGATTCACACCTGAGCAATTCCACCACTCCCAGTGGACTCTTTTATCATTTTAAAGATTGATTTAATATTTATTGACTAGAGATAGAAATTGAGAAGGAAGGAGGAGGTAGAGAGAGAGACAGAAAGACACCTGCAGTCCTGCTTCACCACTTATGAAGCTTTCCTTCTGTAGGTGGAGGCTGGGGCTTGAACCTGGGTCCTTATGCATTATAACCTGCACTCAGCCAGATGTACCCAGCACCTTATTTAACCTTTTATAAAATATATTTGTTTATTATTGGATAGAGACTGAGAGAAATTGACAGGAGGAGGAGGTAGAAAGGGAGATAGTGAGATATTTGCAGCCCTGCTTCACCACTCATGAAGCTTTCCCCCTGCAGGTGGGGACCAGGGGTTTGAACCTAGGACCTTTCACACTATAATGTGTGCATTTAACCAATGCACCACCACTTGCCCCATTATTTATCCTCTTTTAAGATGGTAAGAGACAGAGAAGGACAGTGGAATATTATGGCCCTGCTCCAGCACACACGAAGCTTTCCCTGTGCATGTGCTCCCATGTTGTGCTAAGGTCTCAAACCCAGGTAAAGTGTGTGCTCTACCAGGTGAGCCATCTCTGAGGCCTCTCCTTTTGTTTTAACCTGTGTGTCCACTGACCCCAAGTCATCTATGGGCCATTACCCTGGCACCCCAATTCAGACATGCAGCTAACACCTTGCAAACACTGATGCCCTCCAAAGCAAAGGGGAAGTGCTTCTGAAAACATGCAAAGTCTCAGTACATGTATAGTTGTCCCTGTAACATGTTGGACACTGGCTTTCAGCAGTGCCCTGCTCAGGGCCAGGTTCTGAAACTGTGTGGCAAGAGAGACAGACATACTCAGCCCATCCTCATGGGGAGCTAGGCCTTCATAACAGTGTTCAGATCTGCCCCTGAAAGTCGGGATCCATGTGGGTGGAAGCAGAGGTCAGGGGTCGGGGCTCTGGTAGTACGTAGGGAAAGTGAAGTTTACATCTTTTTTTTAAAATTTTTATGTTTATGTGTTTATTTTTCCTTTTGTTGCCCTTGTTTTTTTATTGTTGTTACTGATGTTGTCATTGTTAGATAGGACTGAGAGAAATGGAGAGAGGAGGGGAAGACAGAGACGGGAAGAGAAAGATAGACACCTGCAAACCTGCTTCAACGCCTGTGAAGTGACTCCCCTGCAGGTGGGGAGCCGAGGGCTCGAACCAGGGTCCTTATGCCAGTCCTTGAACCTTAACTCAGGACCTCATGATTAACTAATTGATTAAAATGTTAAAAAGGTGAGAAGTATGCTTAACTCATTGCACTACCACCCGACTCCCAAGTTTACATCTTCTACAGACTGTGACTGGGGGGTCCAGATGCATGAGGAACACTGCATTAAAGCTGAATCTGTGTGGGGAACTGGAAGCCAAGAGAGGAGTTGGGGACCAAGGGCTTCCTGAAGTGGGTGCCACAGTCATGTCTAGAAGGAGGGGGTTAGGACTCCTGGTCTTGTGTTGTGTCCACTCAATGCAGAAATCTGTGTGTGAATCAGGACACGCACCTGCACAATCATGGGTCCATATGGCAGAGAATTGACTCAGTGCACACTTGACCCATGTCCGATATGCTTGCGCCTCAACTGAGAAGTGGGTCTAAGTATACCCTGGGTGAGGCCCAGGCTCCTCCCTCTCCTCCCAGGATCCTCCGGTTCCCCTGGCAACTGGTTCGAGAACAGGTGCGGCAGACGGTTGCAGAGGCCCTACAGGTGTGGAGCGAGGTGACGCCACTTACTTTCACCGAGGTGCTGGAGGGTCGTGCGGACATCATGATTGACTTCACCAGGTGAACTGATAATCTGAGACAGCCTGCTGCTCCCCCCACCCCTGTAATAAACCCACCTGTGTCAGTCACTGATTCTGCCCCCACCCACTGCAGGTATTGGCATGGAGACAACCTGCCCTTTGATGGGCCTGGGGGCATTCTGGCCCACGCCTTCTTCCCAAAGACCCACCGAGAAGGGGATGTGCACTTTGATTACGATGAGACCTGGACTGTTGGGGACAACCAGGGTATGGGCCAGAGACCCATTTTCCAGATGGGCCAAATAATGAACATGGAGAATAGGATATGCCAAGGTGCTGGGAATGCAGGTCTGCAGCCTGGGTGCCTTGGGAGGTTCAAGGTCTGCTGTTCTCTTTTCCAGGCACAGACTTCCTGCAGGTGGCAGCTCACGAATTTGGCCACATGCTAGGGCTGCAGCACACAACAGCAGCTAAGGCCCTGATGTCCCCGTTCTACACATTTCGCTACCCGCTGAGCCTCAGCCCAGATGACCGCAGGGGCATCCAATACTTGTATGGACAGCCCCGGCAAGCTCCCACATCCAGGCCTCCAGTCCTCAGTCCCCAGGCTGGGGTAGATACCAATGAGATTGCTCCTCTGGAGGTAAGGCTGAAGTGGTAATTTCCTTCTCCTTCGTCCCTCCCTCCTGCTGGTCTCTCTGGCTCCAGTGTGGGCTCTCACCTGGCCCTTGTCTCCCACTCCAGCCAGAAACCCTGCCAGATGCCTGTGAGGTCTCCTTTGATGCAGTTTCTACGATCCGCGGGGAGCTTTTCTTCTTCAAGGCGGGCTTCGTGTGGCGGCTGCGTAGGGGCCAGCTGCAGCCAGGCTACCCAGCACTGGCCTCCCGCCATTGGCAGGGGCTGCCCAGCCCCGTAGATGCTGCCTTCGAGGATGCCCAGGGCCACATTTGGTTTTTCCAAGGTGAGTGGGAGTTGGACACTATACTCTAGAGACTTCCAGGAGACAGGATTAGCTTGGTTGAGGGCAGGGACTGACAGACAGACATGGTGGGCATGGTGGGGCAGGGTAGCCCAATGAGAGAACATGGCTCATTCTTCTGGGTACAACTGGGAAGCTCCTGGAGGCAGCATCTTTGGAGGGAATAATGGAAATGGGATAATGGAAATTATCTGGGGAGATCATGGAAATGGGCTGCCCTCAAAGTCACTGCATGGGGCAGGACTGATAACTCCATGAAGTCACTCGCTTGAGTGCACAGCATGAGTCAGATCCCTGGGTCTGGTGCCCCCAGGCCCTATATATTCACTTTTTCTTTTTTTTTAAATTTTTTAAAATTAATTTTATTTTTGAGAGAGATGCAGAGAGAGACACACACACAGAGAGAAATACCAGAGCACTGCTCAGCTCTAGTTTATGGTGGTGTGGGGGATTGAACCTGGGATTTAGGAGCCTCAGGCATGACAGTCTGTTTGCATAACCATTATGCTGTCCCCCCCCCATTCACTTTCAGTAGCAGAGCCAGGAGCCTGATGCATTCTGGGCAGCAGGGTCTCCATAAACAGAGGCCTGGCAGGGGCAGTGTCCACGAATGGTCAGGGGACACTTGTCACAGGTGGCTGAATGTCAACAAAAGGAATGAGAATTCATGTGGTATTTCTGTTTCTTAGAATAACTGCCCCTGTGGTCTGGGAGGTGGCACAATGGATAAAGCATTGGATTCTCAAGCATGAGGTCCTGAGTTCAATCCCCAGCAGCAAATGTACCAGAGTGATATCTGGTTCTTTCTTTCTTTCCTATCTTTCTCATTAATAAACAAATAAATAAAAAATTAAGCAAAAAAAAAAAAAAAACTACCCCTACATGGTCCTTCCAGAGCCCACAGCATCCCAGTTGGTCAAGTCTAGTTCCAGTTTCCCTCTGGATGGCATTATTGCCTTGTGTATTTAAAAAGTATTTTATTTGTTTTACTTTAATAAGAGAGATAGAGGTACAGAGGGAAAGAGAAAAATAATGAAAGAAGGTTGAATGTAAAACATTAATTAATTTTTTTTTAATTTAATAAAAAAAAAAAAGAAAAAAAAATGGAAGAAAGATCAGAACACAGCTCAGCTCTGGCTTATGGTGGTACTGTTGATTGAACCTGAGACTTGGAGCCTCAGACATGATTTTTTTTTTTTTTTGCATAGTGATTATACTGTCTCCATAGCTATTTTTGTCAATTTAAAAAAATTTTTATTTATAAAATGGACATATTGACATGACTATAGGATAAGAGGGGTACAATTCCACACAATTCCCACCACCAGAACTCCATATCCCATCCCCTCCCCTAATAGCTTTCCTATTCTTTATCCCTCTGGGAACATGGACCAGGGGACATTATGGGATGCAGAAGGTGGAAGGTCTGGCTTCTGTAATTGTTTCCCCACTGAACATGGGCATTGGCCATACTCCCAACCTGTTTCTCTCTGTCCCTAGTGGGGAAGGGATCTGGGGAGGTGGGGCTCCGGGAAACATTGGTGGGGTCGGGTCGTCTGCCCAGGGAAGTCTGATTGGCATCATGGTAGCATCTGGAACCTGGTGGCTGAAAAAGAGTTAAGATATAAGGCAGAACAAGTTGTTGACTAATCATAAACCTAAAGGCAAGAATATTGCAGATGAAGATTTGCGGTCTCAGTTTTAGAACTGAGACCTACTAGCTTTAGTAGGTCTATATTTTTTATAATAAATTATATTTATTATATTATATTTATTATATAAATATATTTTAGGTATATTCCAAGGGGCCTGTGACTTACTAGTTTTTGCCTGAGCCTGACATCTAATATGCAGGTGGACCCAGGTTATTGTCTGCAGATATGGTGGTCATAATTGGAAAAAGGGCTAGAAAGCTGCATTAGGGAGGAGAGTAGCTCCAAAATATGGGGAAAGTATATAAATATTGTTAACTGTAAACCCCATTGATTTGATCTGAGGCCCATATTCAGCACAGGAGCCTATGTAACCTCTGTATCCCTATAGGTCTGAGTTCACATTCTGTGGTCATGGCTAGGAACATTCCAGGTTGCACTAATTTCAGGACCTATCTTCCTCGGGTAGTTGGTAGAGTATGTTGTCCAACCTCCCTTTGGAGAATGGAACATCCCCTACCATTGTTGATCAACATTGAGAGCAAGGTCCTATAGGGGCCCACAAAGGGCCATTATATTGTTCTTGATGGAGATGACCAGTGACAGTGGTGAGAGGGATCTGTTAGAGGTCTATGCCCATCATGTCTGTGTGGGAATCCCTGACTAGGGCCCCAGGTGATGGGGTGGCTTGATAGTGACTAAAGAGTCATTGTTAAAGTATGCCAGTCTCTTGCCCTTATTCAGATTTTATAGTCCTTACTTTGTCTGACAAGGTTAACTTTGGAATGGTTGAGGGACATGTAATAGGAGGTAGGTGAGGAGGTATTTCATTAGGTACTTTATGGTGTTTTTTTTTTAGGTCTTTCTACTTGCTTCATTTATTAACTTACTACGAACTATTGTGTACTTTTGCTTTAAAGTATATACTTTACCCCAACTTGTGGATACATGTGTATATAAGCCCTATCTTATGGGCCCTTGTTTGTTTTTTTTTTTTTGGTTTTTGGTTTTAATTTTTGTATTATTATTTATTTTCACTTTCATTGCCCTTGTTTTTTTATTGTTATTGTAGTTATTGTTGTTAATGTCTTTGTTGTTGGATAGGACCAAGAGAAATGGAGAGAGGAGGGGAAGACGGGGAGAGAACGATAGACACCTGCAGACCTGCTTCACTGCCTGTGAAGGGACTCCCCTGCAAGTGGGGAGCTGGGGGCTTGAACCGGAATTCTTATGCTGGTCCTTGCACTTCATGCCACATACGCTTAACTCACTGCACTACTACCCGGCCCCATTTGTTTTATTTTTACCACAGCACTGCTCAGCTCTTGTTCATGATGATGTGGTAGACTGAACCTAGGACTTTGGAACCTCAGGCATGAGAGTCTCTTTGCATAACTATTATTCTATCTAGCCCTCCACAGCTATTTTTTTCTATATAAATCAATATATATATTTATTATATTTTTTAAATACTTATTTTGGATAGAGACAGAAATTGAGAGAGGAGGGGGAGATTAAGAGGGAGAGACAGAGAAACACCTATATCCCTGTTTAACCACTTGTGAAGCTTCTTCCACTGTAGGTGGGGATCAGGGGCTTGAACCTGGGTCCTTGCACATTGTAATGTGTGTGCTCAACTAAGTATGGCACACCTGCCCCCCCCCCCAGCTAATTTTAAAAAATATATTTACTGATGAAAAAGAGAATCAAAGCATCATTCTGGCACATAAGATGCCAGGGATTGATCCTATGCTTGAGAACCCAACATGTCATTTGCTGTACCATCTCCCAGGTCACACTGCCCTGTGTTTTTACAGTTGTGGAAAGTGAGACTGGGAAAATTTGGTGGCAGGGGTGGCTGGCTATGACAACTGGGTAGCTCCATTGCATCTCTCTGCAGGTGCTCAGTACTGGGTGTATGATGGTGAGAAGCCAGTCCTGGGCCCTGCCCCCCTTTCTGAGTTGGGCCTGCTGGGGTCTCCGGTCCATGCTGCCTTAGTTTGGGGCCCTGAGAAGAACAAGATCTACTTCTTCAGAGGAGGTGACTACTGGCGTTTCCACCCTAGCATCCGCCGTGTGGACAGTCCTATTCCCCGTCGGGCCACTGATTGGCGAGGGGTACCTTCTGAGATTGATGCCGCCTTCCAGGATGCTGATGGTGTGTGGAGTGTGGAGGGTGGGGCAGCTAGCTGCCGCTGGGCCCCTGCCTCCTGCCCCAGTCAGGAGGTCCAGCACTTCATCATTAGCCTTTTGTCCAGTGCCCTTGCTGCTCCTCCCTTCTCCTGTGCCAGTGCTCTAGTGGCAGGTTACAGATGACACAGGGCCCAGGAGGTGCAAACTCCTTTCCTGCCTCGAGCTCTTCTTTGAATAGCCTGGAAATGGCACCTGCCAATGGCCCAATTTCCAGAGGAGCAAGCAGTTTCAGGCACTGATGTTCTACACTAGGGTCAGCCAGGTGGGTGGTGGGCAGCTAGTACTCTCACTCTGATAGCACCTGCTCCACCAGCTTGATGGACTGGAGACCTACAGTCCGGTGCTCTCTCCTTGGTGCTGCCCCCATCCCACAGCCAAGCTGTCCTTCAATAGAACCTTCTGTTTTTAAAAAAATATTATTTAATTATTATTGGTTAGAGACAGAGAGAAATTGAGAGGAGAGGGAAGATAGAGATGGAGAGAGACAGAGAGATACCTGCACCCCTGCTTCACCAATGTGAAGCTTTCCCCTGAAGGTGGGAACTAGGGGCTTAACCTGGGTGTGTGCTTAACCAGATATGCCATTGCCTGGCTCCTTAACTGGACCTTCTAGAAAAGCTGTCCTGTGGTGTCCTTAGGCCCCAAGGCTCTGGGTCCTATGTCACCCATCTTGCCTTAGGATGTCCATCTGTAGTCAGGTTGAGACAGGGTCTGAGAACAGAGGGGGTTGGAGGGGAGTGATAGGAGTGGTACTTGTTTTGCTGAAGGCTATGAGGTAGGTATATAGGTAGGTGGGTGGGTTTGGCCCAGCCCAGATTCAGGGGCTACAGGGAGAAGGCTCCCCAGGCAAGTTCTGTCCTGGAGCCTACTGGATAGCAGTGGCCAAAGCCTGCACATTGGACTCCTCTGTGCACTTCCCTGGGCACAGACCTACAGGCAGCCCTAATGTCCACTGCCCCCGGACTGACCCTTTTCTCTCTGCAGGCTATGCCTACTTCCTGCAAGGGCGCCACTATTGGAAGTTTGACCCTGTGAAAGTAAAGGCCTTGGAGGGCTTTCCCCGCCTCGTGGGCCCTGATTTCTTCGACTGCACAGAACCTGCCAACACTTTCTAAAAGTGGTGGGGATGCCCTCATGGCCTGTGATGTGATATCGCCGGACCGCTGACATCTCAACCATCCTGTGATCCTCTTTGTGACCTGGGGCCACCAGGCATAGGATGGAACTGTATCTCCACAGGAGTGGGAAGGAACACTGCCACAGTGACAGCTGCTGGGAGGTGGCCATGCTGGTCATGGTCACCCACTAGCCACTGCCCCAAACTTGGCAGGGAGACTTGAGCCCCACCTGTGTAGATCATAGTTACACTCGGCCTGGCCTTTTCCTCCATCCCTGCCCTTTAGGATAGGGCCTCAGCAGGGATGGGGAGCAGGGGCTCCAGCTCTCACTGTTCCTCTTGTGAGGCTGGTGCCGGGGGGGCTGGAGTGCCACAGCCTTCTGTTCTTTTCTGAGAAGTCAGTTCTGGGTAGGTGCTTGCAACTGCTTGTCTTCCAATGGATGATCCTGGAGACACAGTCCCCAGAATACAGGTCAAAAGGTCCTGTCAGTTGGATGCTTCCTGCTGGGGACCCGGGGCCCTGGAGGCCCCAACATACCTCAACTTGTCATGGGCTGGATCATTCCTACCCTCATCCTGTGTTGCGACCCTCCAAAGCCATTGTAAATGTGTATACAGTGTGTACAGAGCCTTTTTTTTTTTTTTTAATGCTGAGAATTGTTATTAAATACATCATTTTCTACCTGCCTGCTTGATGTCTTTCTGTGACTGTGAGGTCAGGATGGGAAAGGGCTGGGTGGGGATGGGGCAGGTGGAGGCTGGCCTCCAAACCTGTTCTGTCCTGGAAGGTAGAGTCAGATCCCCACATCACTGCAGTCTCTGGACCTTGGGTCTGTGAGCAATGTTTATGGTTCCTTCTGCTCTTTTCCTCCAATGGACCCCTGGAGTGGCTTCACCTTTGGGTCCCTGCTCCCCCAGGCTGTCTCTTCCTAAGTGGAATTTTTTTTTCTTTTAGCATTTCTCCTTTACCTAAGTGGAAATTCTTTTTTCTGGCTGCTTCATGTCCTGAAAGTGCCATTGCTGTTGGGATGCAGAACCACACTCGTGGGACCCAGACAGGCTTTGACTGAATCAGATGAAGCTCTTAGCAGTGGCTATTTTTTTTTTTTCCTACAGGGTTATTGCTGAGGCTCAGATGAATCCACTGCTCCTGGAGGCCATTTTTTCTCTTTTGTTGCCCTTGTTGTTTTATCGTTGTTGTGGTTATTGTTATTGATGTCATTATTGTTGAATAGGACAGACAGAAATGGAAAGAGGAGGGGAAGACGGGGAGGGGGGAGACAAAGACAGACACCTGCAGACCTGCTTCACCGTCTGTGAAGAGACCCTCCTGCAGGTGGGGAGCTAGGGGCTGGAACCGGGATCCTTAGGCCGGTCCTTGCACTTCGCGCCATGTGTGCTTAACCCGCTGTGCTACTGCCCGACCTCCTCATTTTGGTTTATTTCACTTAACATTATTCCTTCATACTCCATCTAAGTTGAGGTAAAGGAAATCATTTCATCATCTTTAACAGCTGAGTAGTATTCCATTGTGTATATATATACAACTTACTTTCTTTTTTTCCCACTTTTGTTGCCCTTGTTGTTTTATTGTTGTAGTAGTTATTATTGTTGTTACTGATGTCATTATTGTTGGATAGGACAGAGAAATGGAGAAATGGAGAGAGGAGGGGAAGACGGGGAGAGAAAGATAGATACCTGCAGACCTGCTTCACCACTTGTGGTGGGGAACTGAGGGCTTGAACCAGGATCCTTAAACTGGTCCTTGTGCTTAGTGCCATGTGCGCTTAACCCGCTGAACTACCGCCCAGCCCCTGGCTATCTTTTTTAGATCTACTACATGACTCCACTAGATACATGGATTGTTTATGTGTATTCATCAGTGCTGTAAACTGTCAGCACAGGGTGATCTTGTTTCTGCCCACTCAGAGGTGGGCCTTGTCCAAAGTTCACAGTGGCACAAGTTTAAGAAGAGACTGGAGAGGGCTCCTCATCTACTGTGCTGGCCAAACCAAACAACCACCTGAGCCCTGGAATCCTTCCTGCCAAGCTGCCAAGCTGCACTTCTGCTTGGGCCAATCCAGTGTTATCATTCTGTCCATCCCCACAGTTGAGAAAGGCTGTAAGCCTGGTGCTGGACTATCTGTTGCTAGACAACCCTCATCTATTCAGCTGCACTGCACCTTTCAGGAAGGGAAACTGAGGAAAGCCCTGATAACTCTGGTTTCCCAAACTTCAGACTTCATTCCTATTAATATATATATATATATATATATATATATATATATATATATATATATATATGTTATGGATTGACCTGTCAATACCCATGCTCAGTGGAGAAGCAGCTACAGAAGTCAGAACTCCTATCTTCTGCTCCCCATAAACAACCCTGATCCATTGCCCGAGCAGAGGAGAAGTGACAGGATAAAGATAAGAGGACTCAGCACTCCAGCTCCATCAGCACCTAAAGACAGAAGGAAAAGGAGAGGGACACATGAAGGTAGTTATGTTGTCATGAGTGGCTTGGAGGGGAAGAGAGGGTTGAATTAAAAAAAAAAAAGGGGGTGGAACTGTATAAATGTGGACAGATAGTTGTAGAAATGATGGTTGGCCCATGTCTACAACCTTAGGGGAACTGTGGTAGATTGCAATGGGGAGAGTGAAGATTCAGAACTCTGGTGGTGGGAATGGTGTGGATTCAACCCCCTGTTGACATGTAATATAAAAATAAATGAAAATAATATATATGTACATATATACTTTATATGTAATACAAATATATGTGTAAAATCTTAGTTATCGGATAGAGACTGTTAGAAATCAAGAGAGGGAGAGTCCAGCAATAACGCAGCAGGTTAAACACACGTGGTGCAAAATGCAAGGGATGGCAGAAGGATCCTGGTTTGAGTCCCGGGCTCCCCACCTGCAGGAGAGTCACTTCACAGGAGGTGAAGCAGGTTTGCAAGTGTCTTATCTTTCTCTCCCTTCTCTGTCTTCCGCCCTCTCGCCATTTCTCTCTATCCTATCCAACAACAACGACAATAACTACAACAATAAAACAACAGGGCAAGAAAAGGGAATAAGTAAATATTTAAAAAAAAAATCAAGAGGGTGGAGGGTAGATAGCATAATGGTTATGCAAACAGACGCTCATGCCTGAGGCTCCAAAGTCCCAGGTTCAATCCTGTGCACCACCATAAGCCAGAGCCCCCATGTCCACTTGGTCGATTCCAAATTATATTCCTCCATGAGGATAATTTCTGGAACCATCCGTTCCACCCCGGTCCCATGGCTGCCAGTTCTTAGCAACATCGCCCCGCCAGATATTCATTGGGATGCGGCATCATCTAAGTTCATTTCCCACGTCTACGCTCGACCGGACCTGCCAATATACGAGGATATCTTCGCCCACCCTGTCCAACGCTTGACGTCTCGTCACCCAATCTGGTCCCCTACGCCTACACTGAACTTCTCTGTTCCAGACTCTTGGAAACAGAGCTGGCAGTCAGCTGAGGTAAAGAACAAACACCTCATCACAGACCCCTGCAAGCGTCAACCTGGCTTTGACCTAGCACGTTATGATCGGGCCCTCCTCAATCGCTATCGAACAGGCCATGGCCGGTGTGCCGCTATGTTCCATCGCTGGGGAGCCAGAGACGACCCGAACTGCCCCTGCGGCTCCAGACAGACTATGACCCACATAGTCAACGACTGCCACCTCTCCAGATTCAAAGGAGGTCTTGAAACTTTACATCAGGCTCAACCTGACGCTGTTGACTGGCTACGGAAGAAGGGCAAACGCTAGAAGAAGAAGAAGCCAGAGCTGAGTAGTGCTCTGGGAAAAAAAAAAAAAAATCAAGAGAAGGGGTGATAGGGAGAGAGATAGACACGTGTAGCCCTGCTTCACCATTTGCAAAGCTTTCCCCCCTGCAGGTGGGAGCCAGGGGCTTGAACCTGGGTCCTTGAGCACTGTAACGTGTGCTCAACCAAAGAGCAAAGACATGGGAGGAGAAAGAGAACTAGACATCACTCTGGTACAGGTGGGGCTGGGGACTGGGGGACTAAACTCTGGACCTCAGAGTTCAGCACTTTATCCACTAGCCACCTATTGACTTCATTTCTATTGCACTGGGCTGAGTTCTCGTCTTCTCTGTGAGACTGGAAAAGTCTCACAGAGGCTTTTGCTGTTTCTGTCCATGGACTTTCCTCCCAACCCTGCTTAGGGAGGACGAGAAATGGGGTCGTGGCTCCTTTAAGAAATTCGTGGTAGGGCTCCCAGGTCTTTTGTTGGGAAGACCGGCGCGCGCGGCCGCGTCAACGCCCGCGCATGCGCACTTAGGACGGCCTAGTCTTCGGCTGTGGCAGAAGTAGGTGAGGAGTCGGGTGGCTGCACGAAACCCGGACAGGTCCGGCCTACGTTCACTGGCTCCGGCATCTTCTGGCTAGGCGCGTCCCGGCTCTGCCTCAGCCCTCCCGGACCCTCGTATCCCGGCCCCAGCCGCCCGCCTTCACCGCCGCCATGATGATGATGGCGCTGAGTAAGACCTTCGGGCAGAAGCCCGTCAAGTTCCAGCTGGAGGACGACGGCGAGTTCTACATGATCGGCTCTGAGGTAGCCCGCGGCGCGTCCTCGCCTCCTCGACCTCGTTTCCGAGGGAGCCCTCGGGCGCGTCTGCGCGCCGGGCACGCGCGCCCCCATTCATCATCGAGCGCGGGCGCGCGCGGGGGCGGCCCCTCGCAGACCTCGGGGGCGGGGCCTCGCACAGATACACCTCGGGGGCGGGGCCTCGCACAGTTACACCTCGGGGGCGGGGCCTCGCACAGTTACACATCGGGGGCGGGGCCTCGCACAGTTACACCTTGGGGGCGGGGCGGCACAGAGCCCGCCCACTCCCTTGCAGCGGGCTGCTCTTTGCAGTTCTCTGAGTGGAGGCTGGCAGGATTACTGGGCACACTCTGGGTTGGGTCGACACCAGTGTGATTAAAAAAAAAAGTCATTTATTTATTATTGGATAGAGAGAAATTGAGACGGGAGGGGGAGATAGAGAAACAGAGAGACACCTACAGCTCTACTTCACCACTCGTAAAGTTTCTCCCCCTGGAGGTCGCGGAACTAGGGGCTTGAACCCTGCCTGGTCCTTTTGCACGATACTGTGTGAGCTCAACCAGGTGCTCCACCGCCTGGCCCCGACACCAGTGTTTTATTTTGTTTTTTAACTTAAAAAAAGTATTTATTTGGCGGGGGTAGATAGCATAATGGTTATGCAAACAGACTCTCAAGCCTGAGGCTCTGTCAAGTCCAAGGTTCAATCCTCCGCACCACCATAAGCCAGAGCTGAGCAGTGCTCTGGGGAAAAAAAAAAAAAGTATTTATTTATTGTTGGATAGAGACAGAGAAATTGAGAGGGGAGAGAGAGGTAGAGAGGGAGAGATACAGAGAGACACCTGCAGCCCTTCTTTACCACTTTTGAAGCTTTCCCCCTGCAGGTAGGTACCAGGCGCTTGGACCCGGCTCCTTGCACACTGGTATGTGTGCTTAGCCAGGTTTGCCACTGCCTGGCCCCACCAGTATGATTTTTTAAAAAAATATTTATTCCCTTTTCTTGCCCTAGTTATTTTATTGTTGTAGTTATTATTGATGTCATTGTTGTTGGATAGGACAGAGAGAAATGGAGAGAGGAGGGAAGACAGAGAGGGGGAGAGAAAGACAGACACCTGCAGACCTGTTTCACCGCCTGTGAAGGGACTCCCCTGCAGGTGGGGAGCTGGGGGCTCGAACCGGGATCCTTAAGCTGGTCCTTGCACTTTGCGCCACGTGTGTTTAACCCACTGCGCTACAGCCCGACTCGCCAGTATGATTATTTAAAGTGGGTTTGTTACCCTTGAAGCTCAGCGATTGGGGGAGATGTTAGTTTTCACACCCCTCCCCCCAATACCAGGGTTTATTCTCCATTGAAGGTGGGCAGGGACATGTTTTGATCTTTATTTTGCAAGAATTAGGTTAGGAGAGAAAGCAACGAGGTTTGCTTTTTTGGGGTGTGGATAAGGCCCCAATTCCCGAGCTATATCTGTGTTCAGAGGCAATTGGGGCTTGGGACATCTTGAGGTGACTGATGTACTCAAAGGGAAAGACTCTAAAGACCTTCAGCCCTTAACTAGAAGTCACACTGCCTGGCCCCACACCGTTTTTTTGTTTTTTTTTTTAACTTAAAATATTTATTGGGGCCAGGTGATGGCACACCTGATTGAGCGCACATTTTGCAGTGCTCAAGGCCCTTGGTTCAAGCCCCTGGTCCCAACCTGCAGGGGGACAGCTTTGAAAGTGGTGAAGCAGTGTTGCAGGTGTGTCTCTGTCTCTCTCTCTATCACTCCCTTCCCCTTCAATTTCTGGCTGTCTCTATCCAATAAATTAAAGATAAAAAAAAAGAGAAGGAAAAATTGTGCAGGTGGGGGACCAGAGGCTTTGTTGAATCAGCTGTAGCACTACTAAGAACCCCTACAATTGGTTTTTCAGTAGGAATCTGTGCTAAGTATATTTTGTTGTTGTCATCATATTTCTTCAAACTAATTCTTTTTGGTCAAATGGCCGTCCCTAGCTATTGTACCTGTCTTTTTTTGTTTTCTTTGTTTTTGTTTATGGTTATACAAACCAGATGTGCACATACTAGATAATTGAGTCTCTTGATAAAGAGGTAAGTGCCAGTCATAGAGAAGAAAAGCAGTTAACAAAATGTTAAGGGTTTTATGTGGGGAGATAGCAATACTGGGAGAGCATCAGACTTTCATGCCTGAGGCTTCTGGTCCCATTCCCTTCACTTAATGATGCTCTAGCTTGTCTCTCTACATCTTTCTGCCTCTTGTGGAAACTCACCTAAGGAGTAAATAAATATTTTGTTTGTTTACCTGCAGGATTATTACTAGGGCTGGTGTTGGCACTAGGAATCCACTGCTCCCGGTGGCCTTTTTTTTTTTTTTTCTTCCATTTTATTGGATAGGACAGAAAGAAATTGAGAGAGGAGGGGGAGATAGAGTGAGAGAGAGAGAGAGACCTGCAGACCTGCTTTTCTGCTTATGAAGTGTCCCCCTGCAGGTGGGCTTGAACCTGGATCCTTGCACGGGTCCTTGCACTTAGTTTTATATGCACTTAACAGGGTGCACTACCTACCGCCCAGCCCCCGTAAATAAATCTTTAGATTTTTTTATTTGATTAATTAAAAAAAAATTTTTTTATTATTATTTTTTTTACCAGAGCACTGCTTAGCCTGGCTTCTGGTGGTTCAGGGGTTTGAACCTGAGACTTCAGAACCTCAGGCATAAGAGTCTGTTTTCATAATTAGTATGCTATCTGCCCTGCCCTAAATTTACATATATATCTTTTAATGCCAGAGGTTACCTTTTCTTGTAGTGGTTTTCAGTATCACACCCCATCATTCCACATCTACTTTTCATTCCAGTTTTCTTACATCTTTTGTTTTTCCCACAACTAAACATGGTTTGATGATGGCCACAGGACTGCTTTCAGGACACCCTTTGGCTATGGCTCATTTTAATTGTATCAAGTTACTATGATTAATGTTGGAAGAATCAGAACTTTAATGTTTTCAATTTTATTATTTTTTAATTAAATTTACTTTTTTCTTTTTTATAGTACTAATTTTTAAATATTTTATTTATCCCCTTTTTTTGCCCTTGGTTTTTTTTTTTTTATGGTTGTAGTTATTATTGATGTCGTCGTTGTTGGATAGGACAGAGAGAAATGGAAAGAGGAGGGAAAGACAGAGAGGGGGAGAGAAAGATAGACACCTGCAGACCTGCTTCACCGACCGTGAAGCGACTTCCCTGCAGGTAGGGAGCCAGGGGCTCGAACCGGGATTCTTATGCCGGTCCTTGCGCTTTGCGCCACCTGCGCTTAACCTTTTTTCTTTTTTAACCAGAGCACTGGTCAGCTCTGGCTTATGGTGGTGGTGGGGATTGAACCTGGGACTACGGAGCCTAAGGCATGACTGTTTGTTTGCATAACCATTATGATATCTATCTACCCATGCCCTCCCCGCCCCTTTTTTTCCTTCCTTAAAGATTGATGCCAAAAATTGAACTTGGGACCTCATGCTTGCAAGTTCAGTATTCCACCTGGCCACCCTTAATTTTTTTTTTTTTTTCCACTTAGGGCATTGCTGTGGTTTTGTGCTTGTGTCAGTCAGACTTGATTTATTTTCAGATATTGTGTGAAAGGGAGAGAGGAAGAGAAACACCATAGCACTACTTCACTGCTTGCGAAGCTTCCCTTTGCTTGGCGCTCCCGTGTTGTCTGAGGATCGAATCTGGGTATTTCGGTAACGGGTTTACCCTGTTTTGCTTTCCTGGTTATCTCCTGGCCCTGCTCCAGTAGTAATTAATATTTTACATAATTTATGAGAAAGAGTGATGGAGAGAAAGAACCAAAGCATCACTCTGGCATATGTGATGGCAGGGAATTAAACTTGGAACCCTTTGCTTGAGGGTCCCACACCTTGTCCACTGTGCTACTTCCAAAGCCACAAGACTTATGTATTTATGAGAGAAAGAAAACCAAAGCATCTTTCTTGCATATATGGTGCTGGGAATTGAATTCAGGATCTCTCCCACTGAGCCACCTCACAGGCAGCATCAATTTACTTTTTTTTTAAAAAGGATGTAGTCAAGTGTTTCATATTATCATATACTGTCTCCCTCCTCCCCGCCTTCCCCTCCAGTTAGGTGAGCCCAGGTCTCTTAAGTGTCAAAGGCATCTTGGGCAAGAGCTAGACGTCTGTGAGCCCTGCAGAACTGACAAGCAGTAAGGATCAATGTTGTCTTTTCCAAAACATAGTGGAAACTAAACTCTTGGACATTTGGTACTGGAGGCAGATAATGCAAGGTCTGTACTCTCCATGTGGGGCACCATGACCTGCTCTGACTGCTCTCCCAAAGTGTTGAGCAGCTCTAATTGCTGATCTTAGAGCCCTTCAGTTCATAAACACTGGAGAAACACTTTTTTTTTTCCCTTAACAAATACACTGTCCTAGATAGGTAAGGGAGAAGACAGAAGTGACCCTCTGTTTGGCGAGGTTTAGAGTTGCTCAGCATTTGACAAATGAGTTAGAGAGAGGAAAGGAGAGTGAGCCCTGGCTACAGGTGGAACTGGAACCTGGCACCTGGTTACTTTGCTGCCCCCTGGAACATGACTCAAGTGATCATTTTTGAAATGTTACAGAGTCAGTAGGATTTCCATACAAAAACTTTGGTGCTAGCTTTCTTTCCATTAAGGAAACCATACTTTGAGTGTTTGGTACAAGCAAACTGGAGCTATTGTTTGGGGGCAGTCATTATTTATGTAGCAAGCTGTTGATTGCTGATAAGTGCTGTTTTCAACTCTTAGGAAAATTCCTTTGGTATTGCTGGTGGGGGTTTTTGTTACTAAACAAAGAAACAGGGACCACAAGGGAAATTCCCCCACATCTGTCTAAAATTAAAAGACCTTTATGGTGTTTATTGCCTCGTAAAAATATCAAAGTCTTATTCTGAAGATAAAAGAAAGTCAAAGAGACTTTTACATTTCTGGAAAGTGCCAGCAAATCTCAGCCTGAAGTCCAAATCACCACAGACTTCCCAAAGTGTGCTCTGGGTGCTTCTTGGTGAGCTCTGGGGTCTGTCTCCTGTGTATCTGATCATGTCTTACAGAACCTTGGCTCTGCCAGCAGGATGCAGATGCTATTAGCCCAGAGAGGCAGATGTGGGACAGATGTGCACTACTGTTGAACCCTTGAAGTCAGCAGAATGTGCTTTTTATGGAGGTCTGTTTGTCTGGCACTTGACCCAGTGGGGCCACTACACCAGGGTCCTACTCGTTTGGATGAAGACACAACCTTATAATGAGCCTTCTTGCTTTGCCCATAGGTGGGAAACTACCTCCGTATGTTCCGAGGTTCTCTGTACAAGAGATACCCCTCGCTCTGGAGGCGACTAGCCACTGTGGAAGAGAGGAAGAAAATAGTTGCATCGTCACATGGTAAAAAAACAAAACCTAACACTAAGGGTGCGTCTTCACGAGGGTTTGTAAACCTGTTTCAAAACCACTCGCTTGTGTCATAAAGAGAAAACGTTTTCATTCCAGTGTCTTCACTGCAACCCTGGCCACTGAGTGGCAGGGAGCATCCTAGGGCTGGGGTCACCCCTAGCATGCCCTGCAGTCCAGGTAGCCCGTGGTGGTCTTTCCTCAGGGGGCTGGGGGAGGCATGAGTGGTGTGGAGCCAGGATAGTGGTGGATGCTGTGAAGACATGCTGGTCTCAAAACGTTTTAAGAATGCTGTGATGATCTGCCATCTGCTGTGGGTGTGTTCTTGTAGTTAGTCTCCATGCAGCCCGAGCGGCGGGTGGTAGACGCAGCTCCCACTCCCCTCTGGGGCTTTCATTGCTTTGCTTCCATCCCGTAGCACTCCATCCAGGCAGTCAGTGTTCTAGAGCTTGTGTGCATGTCCCATTGATTGTGCCCTCTGTGTGCCAGGGGCTTTCTGGGTGAGCTGTCCAGCAGTAGAAACACTAGTACGCTTAAGCCATAGCAGCTCTGTGCAGGGCGAGAGGGTGTTCTGAGGACTCTTGGGGAGAATCTCACCTCACATTGGGGTTTGCATGCAACGTGATGTCTGGCAGGTGACAAAACTGCTTTCCTGTTGGTAGTGGCACCTTGTAGAGAGCTGCCGTAGGCCTGGGTGAAGCCCCCCCACCCCCCTCTCACCTCCCCACTCTGAACCCCTAGCCCCCAGCCCTGTGTGTGCTTGCGTGCGTGGTGTGTGTGTGCATGCCTGTGTGCATGAGTGTGTTGTGCGCTGTTCCTTTCGTTGTGCCTGTAGGTGGTATTGTGGACAGTGTAGTGGTTCTTTTAATGCAGGAGCCAGAGCTGCTTTTTTGTTCATTTTTTCTTCAATCCGCTGCTATAACATTTCCACTCACTTGCTTGAACATTCCTCCTTTGTGATCCCCCTCTAGTCCCTATTCGAGCACCTACCCCATCACTAATGCAGTGAGTTCCCAGCTTTGCTTTCCCCTCTGCAAACCTCGAGGGAAGCCTTGGTGACTCTTCTGCCTTGTTCTCTGGAGACTTCTCCCCATAACCAACTTATTTTTCCAGGAGAAACCAGGCTGGACCCACAGACAGGTAGCAGCTCTTGACCAAAATTCCCCCGAAGGACTCTGGGTTGAGTTGCCTCGACTCTGCCCTTCTTCCCATTCTGTGTGTCGACTGGCATGGGGCCAGGAGTTTCTGGTCAGTGTGCAACAGCTCTTCACAACTCTGGGCTCTTGTTTTAAAAGAAAAGTTTTACATATTTCATTCCATGTTTCCACATAGCTTCACATCATTACAGTGGTGTCAGACCTCTTCCTGCTGGTGGTTTTACCCTGGAGCTTTCCTTGTTCCCTAAGAAGTCCCCACAGGCCCTGTTGCTGTTGCTGCTGCCTTGTGCACTTCCACTGCCTGGAGCCAGTGCTCCGGGGGCCAATTAGTTCTGGTTAGTCCTGGGGGAGAATTAACCCAGTAGGACCTCTAAATCCAGCACCCAGTCCAGAAGCACCTTTGGAAGAGGCCAGCTTTCAGCTGGAGTAAGGTCGACACCTGCTTTTCCCACCCCTGCATGTGAGGACCTTGATGTGCTGCATAGAGTGGCTGTTGCTGCGTCTGCTTCTCCAGCAGTGTGATGGCAGCGGCGTCTCTGCTTACAGATCATGGGTATACAACCCTGGCCACCAGCGTGACTCTGTTGAAAGCCTCAGAGGTAGAAGAGATTCTGGATGGCAACGATGAGAAGTATAAGGCTGTGTCCATCAGCACAGAGCCCCCCACCTACCTCAGGTAACGCCCCCGTGACCTGGACATGCACTGAGGGAGATCTCTGGGCATTTTTCTCATATTGGGTGGGGCTGAATGAAACCAAATTATTTTTCAGCACTTTACTCACTGTGCTTACAAATAATCTCATCCAGGTTTCTAAGTATGTCTTTGGAATTTCTTAGAAACGTATGCATTAGAAACATGTTGCTAGGACTTCATTATATCAAACTGACATTATTTAAGAGAGAGGCAGAGTCGGAGAGACACAGAGCAAGCCAACACAGCACCCACACTCCCTCCATTGTAGTAAGGCTAGTCTTGAACCTGGGTTCATAGGACCTGGTGCTTTGTTGCTTTGTTAGGCTTGAATCCAGGGCCTCATGCATAGTAAGGCACATGCCTTCCCAGGTCACCTATTTCTTGGCACTAAGTCCTGGAATCTGTTGTTAGAAATGCTTTGCAAGTGGGACTAATCTGTCAGAAAGTGTGGCCCAGGTCAGCTCATGAAAGAGGGCTGACTAGACTGTATGACTTTAGCACCTTTAAAAGAACAGTATAACAAGTAATTGGGAAGTTTCTGTGTTATATAGTAGTGTGCTAACTTAGATTTTTATGAAAAATTTGGGTGCCCTGATAAACAGGAAATGGGAGTCTATGGTAGAAGTATAAAAATGTTGAATAGAGCATAACATTTGTTTTCATGTGATTTTAAAAACTCAAAAGTGGAAAATAAGCAGCAACATAAAGCACTGAGGGCATGACAGGGCTTGTGCACTCACACGTGCTGTGGTGGCTATACAAGGTCTTTTGTGAAACATTCCCACATCCGACTTCCTTACTCTCTAGTCCACTAATTCCACACAAGTGAATTTGTCTCTGAGAAGTAATGTGAAAAGAATAACAAAAGCCATTACTTGTATAGAGATGTCCTTGGTAGCACTTGAATAACTGCGGAAAATATGGGGCCACTGGAGCTCCCAGTCTTAGGAACAGGCTGAGTGGTTGAAGAACCAGCCAGTTGGTGGGCGGTCCTGTGTTCCACTGACACAGACTATCTGCAGAGACACTTGTTCATAAGTGATACCTACAGAAAATGGTATCGTGCTTAGTACAGCTTTTAAGAAAATATTCAGGAATTCGGGCAGTAGCGCAGTGGGTTAAGCACACGTGACGCAAAGTGCAAGGACCGGCATAAGGATCCTGGTTCGAGCTCCCGGCTCCCCACCTGCAGGAGAGTCGCTTCACAGGCCGTGAAGCAGGTCTACAGGTTTCTATCTCTCTCTCCCCCTCTCTGTCTTCCCCTCCTCTTTCCATTTCTCTCTGTCCTAACAATGATGACATCAATAACAACAACAATAATAACTACAACAACAATGAAAAAACAAGGGCAACAAAAGGGAAAATAAATAAAATAAAAAAAAGCAAAGAAAACATTCACTTACTTATATACCCCCCTCCCTTGGGCACTGGGGGAGTGGGCAGGGGGGAGGGAGTGGAGTATTAGTTCAGATAGATCTGGTTATGTAAAGCCATGCCTTCCAGATTGTCTCTTAACTTTGCTCTTGGGTTATTTTTATAACCTCTTCCTCCCAAGAGGTGGCAGACATCCAGCCTGACCAGTTGGATGTGTGCTCTGCAGATTGTCTTTCCCCTAAGGGATGGCTGGACTTGCCTAGGGGAGTGATGGAAGGAAACTATGTACATATGGATGAGACTTTCAAGTCTGCACATGTGTGTGTGTGGGGGTGGCTTTCATAGGATGGTAAACACTTTCTTGATGGTTGTGTCATGTGAGAAACAGCCGAGGGAGTAGAATGCACTGACTGTGGAGGTCAGAGCAATGGGGGTGGGGGTTGGGGTGGGGGTTGTGGAGAAGGTGCTGCCACAGTCTCCATGCTCAAAAGGGCCTTCCCCCTGTCCAGCCCAGCTAACCCCACTGGATTGGCCCCTCTGCTCCCCATCACTGGACAGTTCAACAGGGACTCTGTTGGGGCAGAAAAATGAATTATGTGCCTCAGCATTTCAGATTCTGTGTGTTGTGTGTGGCCATGTCTTCACACTCACAGTATCTGGCATAAGTTTCATCATCTACTTAAAATGGTATCTGGACAGGCGGGCATAACAGATCAACCCAAACCTGGAAATGAGAGAGATTGCCGCAGAGACGGTAGCCTTCTTGGGGGACGGGGAAGGAAATGATTCAGTATAGTCTCGGAGTCAGTCTCAGGTGGTATATGCAGCCTGCATAGTGGGTAGATTGCCAGATGTATACACATGAGGTCCTGAGATTGATTCTCAGTATTTCATATGCCATTGTTCATTCTCTCTCTATTTATTTATTTATTTTTGCCTCCAGGGTTATTGCTGGGGCTTGGTGCCTGCACTACGAGCCACTGCTCCTGGAGGCCATTTTCCCTATTTTTGTTGCCCTTGTTGCTGTTATTGTTATTGCTGTTGTTGTTGGATAGGACAGAGAAATTGAGAGGGGGAAAGAAAGATAGAGACTAGCAGACCTGCTTCACCACCAGTGAAACAACGCCCCTTGCAGGTGGGGAGCTGGGGGCTTGAACTGGGATCCTTATGCTGGTCCCTGTGCTTCATGCCATGTGTGCTTAATGTGTTGTGCTACTGTCTGGCCCCTTACTTTATTTTTAAAGAGAGAGAGAAATAGGGAGAGGGGGACATAGACAAGGAGAGACACCACAGCACCACTTCCATTCATGAAGCTTTCCCCTGCTGCCATGCAGATGATCCCATGTGATGATGGGGTTTAAGCCTGGGTCCTTACACATGATAAAATATGCACTTCACTGGTTGTGCTATCGTTGTCCCTCATTAGTGACAATGTAAACCCCTTTCAAAAAATGATCTAGATTTGTGAGGAATTCATGTTCCTGGAACCACCGCATAAATGAAACCTGTTTGATCTGGAAGGGGCACAGGAGGTCAATACTTTAAAAACTGTGCTTTGGGCTATGGAGATAGCACATTCAGTAGATTACACTACTAGGCATGGCCTTAGAGGAAGCTCCCTGAGTGTGAAGTGGTACTGTGGGGTCTCTCCTTTTCTGTCTGCCTCTCTGAAATTCAAAGAAAATACAGAAGAATAAAAAAGAGAATATGTCTGCCTGGAGTGGTTGCACAAAACCCCTAAGCCAAAAACAAAAACTACATTCTGCATCTGGAGCCTTTGCCTCTGTGGCCAGAATCAGAAACCACTAGCCTAGATGGGTGGTATGGGGGACCCACGTTTTGTTGCCTCAGGTCATAGTTTCTACCCAAATTAGTTTCATATCCCTCTTTTTTTTTTTCCCCAGGTCTCATATAAGGTGAAGGTTGGTCATAAAATTTCCGTTCTAGTGGGCTGGGGAGACAGCATAACGGTTATGCAAAAAGCCTTCATGCTCAAGGAGACAAAGGCTCTACATTCAAACCCCAGCACCATCATAAACCAGAGCCAAACAGTGCTCTGGTAAGATGAAAACAAAGAAAATGCATTGTGTCTGCTAGTTTTCTAGAGAGAAGAGTTGCTATCCCCATCTCTTGGCTATTCACAGAGGAAATCACCTTGGTGTCACCGCATTCTGAAGTGGAGCACACAGTTAATAGAGGGGATGTGGTGTAGGTGTCAGGATATTACGGTGAGTCAGTCACCACCGTCACACTGCTCGTGATCTTAGCGGGAAGACTGACTAACTGAGACATATGTTCTTGTCTGTCACACCAAGCCCTGGAGCCTCCACTTGAAAGAGCCTTGGTATTGTCTTCCCAATGACAGCAGCCTGTGTTTCAGAGGAGACTAAGTCACTTATGGGACACAGGTTACTTAAATCATTTGACTACTATTGCCTAGAGAGCGTTTGCCAATACATTTTATTTTGACTCGTTTGGAGACCTGGAGGCCACAGCATTGCCTCTTAGGCTTCAGATTGGCCCACGTGTCCACACATCTAAAATGACAGTCTGATCATTTCTTTCCCTGGAGACTACCAGCCAACTGTCAGTTCCTCCTGGAGCATGCCACCCTCTGCTGCCACTGTTTCCCCTCTGCTATCCCCTTCCGTGGAACCTAAGTCATATTTAAGACTCTTCCTTGTTCTACTTTCCCACAGAAGGGACATTGCTTCCCTGGAGTCCTGCCTAGCATTTCCTGTGTTACTTCATGGCTTGTGCTCTGGGCTTCGCCATGTCGGAAGCCTCTCTGTACCCTTTCTGTAGCTGGGATGCCTCTTAGGAGGTACCTGGGAGCCTGGGATTAGATGGCTCCAGAGTCTGGAGTGCATAGAGGTGTTCATAGGGGCATGGTGCCCAGTAGGGGTACACTGGATGCCCAGTTAATGTAACTTATGCTCAGTGGCCAGTTTGGTCTTGTAGGTTGAGCAGGAGGGATATTTTCCATGTTTCCACAGGGAACAGAAAGCCAAGAGGAATAGCCAGTGGGTGCCCACCCTGCCCAACAGCTCCCACCATCTGGATGCTGTGCCGTGCTCTACAACCATCAACAGGAACCGCATGGGACGCGACAAGAAGAGGACCTTCCCTCTCTGGTGTGTGGGCCTTGCGCCTTCCTCTGATTCAGCCATGCTTCTCAAATAGTTTTGGTTTCCTCCTCAGAGAAGTACTGTGTTCTGTGCTGACCCTGTTTTCCCCTTCTGCACTCTCTGTGCTGTCTCCTCAGTGTTTCTTTTGGCCTCTGACTCATTGTCTCTGCCTCAGACTCACTAGTCTCCTTTTCACCACCATCTTGAGTTGTGTCCCTGGAAGTGCAGTTCTTAGACCTCTTCTCGACCAGTTTTTTAAAAAATATATTTATTTATTTATTCCCTTTTGTTGCCCTTCTTGTAGTTGTTGTTGTTATTGATGTCATTGTTAGATAGGAAAGAGAGAAATGTAGAGAGAAGGGGAAGGCGGAAGGGGAGAGACCGCCTGTGAAGTGACTCCCCTGCAGGTGGGGAGCCGGGGGCTTGAACCAGGATCCTTTCACAAGTCCTTGTGCTTTGCGCCATGTGCGCTTAACCTGCTGCGATACCGCCAGGCTCCCTCTTGACCAGTTTTGAGTGTTGTGTTCCATGTGGCTACTGGCACAAATCACCATGACTGAATTAAAACAACACAGACTCACGCCTTCAGAGTTCTTGGGCCTGAAGCAGGGCTGCACTCCTTGCAGGGATTTGGAGAACATTCCCTTCTTACGCTTTTCTGGCTTCCGGTGGATTCCATAACCATGTCACCACATTCTATACCTCCATGGTGCGTGACCCTCTCTCTGTGGGCAAAATCTCCCTCTGAAAGACTGTCTATTACAGGATACTATAATTCTGTCTTTCTGGTGCTGAGGCCGCAGTCTTAGAATTTTTTTTTTTTCCTGCTCATTCTGCAAAGCCAGTTTCAGCAGATTTCTGCTTGCTCAGCCTTCTGAAGGTCCTGAAGCAGACTACCTTGGCTGACTCCCGGGGTCTGTGCTTTACTCAGGGCTAGTCTCCACTCCTGTATGCAGGCTCTGCAGACATGCACTACACAGGTGGCCACTGAGCTAGAGGTGGTGTACTTCCACCACACTCTGTCTTCCTTTCCTGCCACCCTTGCCTCACTTCACACTGTCTCAGCCTGCTTTCAAAACTGTCCAGGGAACCAGAGAGACAAGGACTATAGGTAGTGCAACAGCCTGAGGCACTGGAGGTCCCAGGTTCAATCCCTGGTACTACCAGATGGTTGTAGGCAGAGCTGAGTATGCTCTGGTTAAAGTAAACAGATGTTTTTGTTTTTTTTTTAATTTATTGGGGGATTAATATTTTACAGTCGACAGTAAATACAATAGTTGGTACATGCATAACATTTCTCAGTTTTCCACATAACAATACAACCCCCACTAGGTCCTCTGTCATCCTTTTCCAGGACTTGTATTCTCCCCCCCACCCACACCACTCTTTTACTTTGGTGCAACACACCAACTCCCATCCAGGTTCTGCTTAGTGTTTTTTCTTCTGATCTTGTTGTTCAACTTCTGCCTGTGAATGAAATCATCCCATATTCATCCTTCTGTTTCTGACTTATTTCACTTAGCTGACTTATTTCACTTATGATTTCTTCAAGCTCCATACAAGATGGGCTGAAAACAGTGAAATCACCATTTTTAATAACTGAGTAGTATTCCATTGTGTATATATATCACAACTTGCTCAGCCATGCATCTGTTGTTGGACACCTGGGTTGCTTCCAGGTTTTGGCTACTACAAACTGTGCTACTATGAACATATCTGTACACAAATCTTTTTGGATGGGTGTGTTGGGTTCCTTAGGATATATCCCCAGGAGAGGAATTACAGGATCATAGGGTAGGTCCATTTCTAGCTTCTGAGAGTTCTCCAGTCTGCTCTCCACAGGGGTTGGACTAATTTACATCCCCACCAGCAGTGCAGGAGGGTTCCTTTGACCCCACAACCTCTATAGCATTTGTTGCTACAGATGGGTATTTTAAAAATAAAGATTAAAAAAGAAAAGAAAAGAAAAGAAAAACTTGCCCAGGGAGGCTGTAGTGTGCCTGAGACCCCAGGTTCTGTCTCTGGCACTGCCATATGCCAGAGCTCAGTCACACTCTGGTGTCTCTCCATCTTCAAAACAAAGACTCATGTGCCCTAGCCCTGCAGATCCCTCTGCTTAGCGTTTACTTCAGCCTGGCACCGGCATAGCTCACCTCTTCTCTTTCCTTCCCCCTCTTCCTTTATTTCTCTCCTTCCCTCTGTCCCTCTCCATCTCTCCTTCTCGAAAGTGTCATCTTCTCAGGACCACCTTCCCCCTTTGTGGTCTCTGGTGCTCCTGCCCCTTTCCCATGCCAGACTTCCAGAGCACTTGGGTCTGGTGTGTGGTCTGTCCCTTATTCATTTGTCATCTGTTCCCCAAGCTTCCTGGCAAAGGTACTCAGTCTCTGCATAGATGCTTTTCCCTCTAGCACCCCTCCTTGCCCCCCACCCCAGCCTGTCTACTTCCTCCTTTTCCTTCTTAAATACAGACTTGACCACATAACTGTTACCCAGAGTTTCCCTGGGCCTACTTTGGGGTGGAAGTGGATTCCAAAACCCGGGGTAGACAGTGGTCAGTGCCATGACAGCTGATACCATATCGACTTCCCTACACTGCCCCCTTCAGCCCTCTGGTTGCTCCTTCAGTTACTCCTTGGCCTTTGCTCAGGTATTTCCTGCCCTGAAAATAGCTTTATTTTCCTGCAGCTTTTTGTGAAAGTCCTGTCTCCTTTGGGACTTTAGTTTCCCTTTTTTTCAGAGTAAGTCTAGGTCTTTCTTCTCTCATCCTCAAGCCAGCAGCTCTGTTTCCTCTCTTATGCTGCTCTGCCCCTGTGCCCTGGGGACCTTCGCAGTATGGGGAATCCCTGCTGGCTCCATCTCTGTTGACTCCATGATTAGGTACCAAGTTTCTGTTGGGAGTAGGCTCTCCTCTTCTGGCTGGGTTTGCAGTGACTGGTGGTAGAGGAAGGCCTTGCCAGCAGGGCCTCCCAGCACCCTTGTTGACTTTTCTCCCCCTGTGCTTCCAGCTTTGATGACCATGACCCTGCTGTGATCCATGAGAATGCGTCCCAACCTGAGGTGCTGGTCCCCATCCGCCTGGACATGGAGATTGATGGGCAGAAGCTGCGGGATGCCTTTACCTGGAACATGAATGGTATGAGCGTGGTCTCACAGTGTTGCGTAGCCCAGATCTGATTGGCATATGATAAGCCATCTTTTTCTTTCCTTTTTTCTTTTGCACCCAAGTGTTGCATGCAAACACTGACCTATTTTTAATGCATCTTCACCTGTTTCTTAAGAGCGTTTATAGCCACAGGTACTTCTGACTATGGCTATTCCACTCAGAATTGACTGCTCCAAGTATGACTTTAGGCTACTCCTGGCTCTCTCCTTGACTTCCATGCTTGCTTTTCCAGTCAGGTTCAGACAGAGAGACAGAAGAGAGATTAAGAGGGAAGAGGGACACAGGGAGGGAGTGAGGGAGGGAGAGAAAAAGAGATACTTACAGACTTGCTTCAGTACTTGTGAAGCATCTTCCCTGCAGGTGGGGAGTGGAGGCTTGTACCTGGGTCTCCTTGCACATGGTAAAGTATGCACTTAACCATGTGCTCCACCACCTGGCCCCTGAAAGAAAAAAAAAAAAAATTATATATATATATATATATATATAATTTTTTTTTTCCTGAGAAGAGAGAAGCCCAACCTATCACTATGGCACATGCAGTGCTGGTGATCAAACTTGTTGGGACTTCACACCTGAGAGTCCATCATTTTCTCCACCAAGCCATCTTTATTACTCTGGATGAACTACTTAACAAGATGCTGAGCCTGAACACTTTAGCTTCCTGCTAAAATACCCAAAATAGGGAGTCGGGCGGTGGCGCAGCGGGTTAAATGCATGTGGCGCAAAGCACAAAGATGGCGTAAGGATCCCAGTTCAAGCCCCCAGCTCTCCATCTGCAGGAGAGTCGCTTCACAGGCGGTGAAGCAGGTCTGCAGGTGTCTATCTTTCTCTCCCCTTCTCTGTCTTCCCCTCCTCTCTCCATTTCTCTCTGTCCTATCCACCAACAACAATGACATCAATAACCACAACAATGTTAAACAACAAGGGCAACAAAAGGAAAAATAAATAAATATAAAAAAAATTTTTTTAAATACCCCAAATAAGTTATATGTATATTTTTTGCCTCCAGGGTTATCACTGGGGTTCAGTGCCAGTACTACAGATCCACTACTCCCGGAGGCCATCTTTTTCCCATTGTTGTTGCTGCTGCTACTGTTGTTGTTGGATAGGACAGAGAGAAACTGAGAGAGGAGGGGTAGACAGAGAAGGGGAGAGAAAGACCTGCTTCACCACTTGTGAAGTGACACCTTTCCCTCCTGCAGGTGGGGAGCCAGGGGCTTGAACCGGGGTCCTTCCACTTCATTTATTTTTTCTGTTTTATTGGATAGGACAGAGGGACATTGAGAAGGGACAGGGAGGTAGAGAGAGAAGGATAGACACTTGCAGACCTGCTTCATTGCTTGTGAAGTGTCCCCCCTGCAAGTAGGGAGTGAGATTGGAACCTGGATCCTTTTCAGGTCCTTGTGCTTAGTCCTCTGTGTGCTTAACTGGGTGCACCACTGCCCAGCCCCCATTACACTTTAAAAAAAAAAATTATCTTTATTTATTTATTGGATAGAGACAGTCAGATTGAGAGGAAGGGGGAGATAGGGAGAGAGACAGAGAGACACCTACAGCCCTGCTTCACCACTCACAAAGCTTTCCCCCTGTAGGTGGGGACCAGGGGCTTGAACCTGGATCCTTGTGCGTTGTGACATGTGCACTAAACCAAGTGTATCACCACCCAGTCCCCTCATTATACTTTTAAAAAATTATTATTATTTTTTAAGATTTTAATTTATTTGGGAATCATGCGGTAGCGCAGTGGGTTAAGTGCATGCAGCACGAAGTGCAAGGACTGGCGTCAAGGATCCTGATTCGAGCCCCCGGCTCCCCACCAACAGGGGAGTCGCTTCACAGGTGGTGAAGCACGTCTGCAGGTGTCTATCTTTCTTTCCCCCTCTCTGTCTTCTCCTCCTTTCTCCATTTCTCTCTGTCCTACTAACAATGATGACATCAATATCAACAACAATAATAACTACAACAATAAAACACGAGGGAATAAATAAATATTTTTAAATGATTAAAAATTTTCTTTACGGGACCGGGAGGTGGCGCACCTGGCTGAGCGCTCATGTTGCAATGCTCAAGGACCCAGGTTCGAGCCCCCGGTCCCCACCTGCAGGGGGAAAGCTTTGCGAGTGGTAAAGCTGGGTTGCAGGTGTCTCTCTGTCTCTTTCCCTCTCTGTCTCTCCCTTCTGCTCAATTTCTGACAGTCTCTATCCAATAAATAAAGATAATAAAAAAAGATTAAAAAAAATTTTTCTTTACAAAAAGTATTTATTTATTTATTTATTATTATTTTTTTTAATAATTTATTTCTTTATTGGGAATTAATGCTTTACATTCAACAGTAAATACAATAGTTTGAACATGCATAACATTCCCCAGATTCCCATTTAACAATACAACCCCCACTATTTCATTCATCATTTTTCATGGACCTGTATTCTCCCCACCTACCCACCCACCCCAGAGTCTTTTACTTTGGTGTAATACTCCAATTCCATTTCAGGTTCGACTTGTGTTTTCTTTTCTGGTATTGTTTTTCAACTTCGGCCTGAGAGTGAGATCATCCCATATTCATCCTTCTGTTTCTGACTTATTTCACTCAACATGATTTTTTCAAGGTCCATCCAAGATCGGCTGAAAACGGTGAAGTCACCATTTTTTACAGCTGAGTAGTATTCCATTGTGTATCTAGACCACAACTTGCTCAGCCACTCATCTGTTGTTGGACACCTGGGTTGCTTCCAGGTTTTGGCTATTACAAATTGTGCCGCCAAGAACATATGTGTACACAGATCTTTTTGGATGGGTGTGTTGGGTTCCTTAGGATATATCCCCAGGAGAGAAATTGCAGGATCATAGGGTAGGTCCATTTCTAGCCTTCTGAGAGTTCTCCAGACTGTTCTCCACAGAGGTTGGACCAATTGACATTCCCACCAGCAGTGCAGGAGGGTTCCTTTGACCCCACACCCTTTCCAGCATTTGCTGCTGTTACCTTTTCTGATGTATGACATTCTCACAGGAGTGAAGTGATATCTCATTGTTGTCTTGATTTGCATTTCTCTGACAATCAGAGACTTGGAGCATTTTTTCATGTGTTTCTCGGCCTTTTGGATCTCTTCTGTAGTGAATATTCTGTCCAAGTCCTCCCCCCATTTTTGGATGGGGTTATTTGTTGTCTTGTTGTTGAGTCTGGCAAGCTCTTTATATATATTGGTTATTAAACTCTTATCTGATGTATGGCATGTAAAGATCTTCTCCCATTCTGTGAGGCGTCTCTTGGTTTGGGTAGTGGTTTCTTTTGCTGTGAAGAAGCTTTTTAATTTGATGTAGTCCCATAGGTTTATACTTGCCTTAGTCTTCCTTGTAATTGGATTCGTTTCATTGAAAATGTCTTTAAAATTTATGCGGAAAAAAGTTCTTCCAATATTTTCCTCTAAGTATCTGATAGTTTCTGGTCTAACATCCAAGTCCTTGATCCACTTGGAATTTACTTTTGTATTTGGTGAAATACAGTGATTCAGTTTCATTCTTCTACATGTTTCAACCCATTGTTTCCAACACCATTTGTTGAAGAGACTCTGCTTTCCCCATGTAATAGTCTGGGCCCCTTTGTCAAAGATTAGATGTCCATACGTGTGGGGCCTCATTTCTGGGTTCTCAATTCTATTCCACTGGTCAGTGTGTCTGTTCATGTTCCAGTACCAAGCAGTTTTGATGACAATGGCCCTATAATACAGTTTGAGATCTGGGAGTGTGATGCCTCCGGTTCTGTTCTTTTTTCTCAAGATTGTTTTGGCAATTCTAGGTCTTTTCTGGTTCCAGATAAACATTTGTAGCATTTTTTCTATTCTCCTAAAAAATGTGCTTGGGATCTTGATGGGGATAGCATTAAATTTGTACATGGCTCTGCGTAGTATATTCATTTTGATGATGTTAATTCTCCCAACCCATGAACATGGAATATCTTTCCACTTCTTTGTGTCTTTCAATTTCTTTGAGTAGTGACTCATAATTTTCAGTATACAAGTCTTTCACTTCTTTGGTTAGGTTTACTCCTAGATATTTTATTGTTTTTGTTGCTATAGAAAAAGGAACTGATTTCTGGATTTCAATTTCTTCTAACTTAGTGTTTGCATAGAGGAATGCCACTGACTTTTGAATGTTAATTTTATAGCCTGATACCTTACTGTATTGCCTGATGATTTCCAAAAGCTTCTTGCTGGATTCCTTAGGTTTTTCCATGTATACTATCATGTCATCTGCAAATAAGGAGAGTTTGACTTCTCTTCCAATCTGTATGCCTTTAATTCCTTGCTCCTGCCTGATTGCTATGGCAAGAACTTCCAACACTATGTTGAATAGTAATGGTGATAGTGAGCAGCCCTGTCTAGTACCTGATCTGAGGGGAAATGTTTCCAGTTTTTCACCATTGAGTATGATGTTGGCTGTAGGTTTGCTATATATAGACTCCACTATCTTGAGGAATTTTCCATCTATTCCCATTTTTTGTAGTGTTTTGATCATAAAGCGATGTTGTATTTTGTCAAAGGCTTTCTCTGCATCTATTGATATGACCATGTGGTTTTTGGTCTTGCTTTTGTTGATGTGGTGGATCACATTGATTGATTTACGTATATTAAACCAACCTTGCATGCCTGGGATAAACCCCACTTGGTCATGATGAACAGTCTTTTTAATATACTGCTGTATCTGGTTGGCTAGAATTTTGTTCAGTATTTTTGCATCTATGTTCATCAGAGATATTGGTCTGTAGTTTTCTTTTTTGGTTGTGTCCCTGTCTGCTTTTGGTATCAGGGTGATGTTGGCTTCATAGAAGCTGGCAGGGAGTATTCCAGTGTCTTCAATCTTCTGGAAGACTTTTAAAAGTAGAGATATTAGTTCTTCTTTGAAAGTTTTGTAGAATTCATTTGTAAAACCATCTGGTCCAGGACTTTTATTTTTGGGAAGATTTTTGATAACTGTTTCAACTGTTTCTGTTCATGTTATCCACTTCCTCTTTACTTAGTTTTGGAAGTTGGTAGGTATCTAGGAAATCATTCATTTCTTCCAGGTTCTCTAGCTTGGTGGCATAAAGTTGTTCATAGAAGCCTCGCATGATATGTTGAATTTCTGCAGTGTCTGTTGTGATTTCTCCTCTTTCATTTACTATCCGATTTATTTGGGTCTTCTCCCTTTTTTGTTTTGTGAGTCTGGCTAAAGGTTTGTTGATTTTGTTCACTGTTTTGAAGAACCAACATTTACTTTCATTGATCTTTTGTATGGTTTTCCTATTCTCAATGTTATTTATTTCTGCCCTAACTTTAGTGATTTCTGTCCTTCTGGTTGCTTTAGGATTCCTTTGTTGTTCTTCTTCTAGGTCTTCAAGATGTGCAATCAGGCTGTTTATTTGTGCCTTTTCTTGTTTCCTAATGTGTGCTTGTATAGCTATGAACTTCCCTCTTAGGACTTCTTTAGCTGTGTCCCAAATATTTTAATAGCTTGTGTCTTCATTTTTTTTTTTTTTTATACTTCTGCTTTCTTACTTTGGTGCCATACTCCAAACTCAGTCAATTTCTGCTTTGCGTTTCTACTTCTTCTTCTTAAGAAAGGATTAATTAACAAAACCATAGGGTAGGAGGGGTACAACTCCACACAATTCCCACCGCCCAATCTCCATATCCCACCCCCTCCCCCGATAGCTTTCCCACTCTATCCCTCTGGGAGCATGGACCCAGGGTCATTGAGGGTTGCAGAAGGTAGAAGGTCTGGCTTCTGTAATTGCTTCCTCGCTGAACATGGGCGTTGACTGGTCGGTCCATACTCCCAGTCTGCCTCTCTCTTTCCCTAGTAGGATGGGTCTCTGGGGAAGCTGAGCTCCAGGACACATTGGTGGTGTCTTCAATCCAGGGAAGTCTGGCCGGCATCCTGATGACACCTGGAACCTGGTGACTGAAAAGAGAGTTAACATACAAAGCCAAACAAATTGTTGAGCAATCATGGACCCAAAGCTTGGAAAAGTGGAGAGGAAGTATTAGGGAGGTACTCACTGCAAACTCTAGTATACTTCTGCTTTCTTACTTTGGTGCCGTACTCCAAACGCAGTCAATTTCTGCTTTGCGTTTCTACTTCCTTTTTTTTTTTTTTTTTAACATGCATAACATTCCCCAGATTCCCATTTAACAATACAACCCCCACTATTTCATTCATCATTTTTCATGGACCTGTATTCTCCCCACCCACCCTTGTGTCTTCATTTTCATTGAACTCTCGAAACATTTTGATTTCTTCCTTGATTTCCTCTTTGACCCAGAAGTTGTTAAGAAGTGTACTGTTGAGCTTCCACATTTTGGCACTGTTACTAATCTTTTGTTGATTGTTGTGTTAGTTTAATTCCACTGTGGTCTGAGAAGATGCTTGGGATGATTTCAATGCTCTTGAATTGGCTGATGCTGTCTTTGTGGCCTAACATATGGTCTATCCTTGAGAATGATCCATGTGGATTTGAGTAAAATGTGTATTCCAGTTTCTTGGGATGAATGACTCTGAAAATGTCCAATAGTTCTAGTTTATCTATCTCTTCATTTAGCTCCCTTATGTCTTTACTGATTTTCTTCCTGGATGATCTGTCAAGTTGAGATAGTGGGGTGTTGAAGTCCCCTACTATGATTGTGTTACTGTTAATATATTGCTGTAGCTCTTTCAGTAGAAGTTTGATGTATTTAGATGGCTTCTCATTGGGTGCATAGATATTAATAATTGTTAAGTCCTCTTGATTGATCCTCTGAGCATTAAGTAGTGTCCATTCCTATCTTTTTTAATCTTATCTATTTTAAAGTCTATCATGTCAGATATGAGAATAGCTGTTCCTGCCCTTTTTTGTGGGCCATTGGCTTGTATGATAGTTTTCCATCCTTTCACTTTAAGTCTGTGTTTGTCTTGTTGAGTTAGGTGAGTTTCCTGTAGACAGCATATTGTTGGGTTGTGTTTTCTGATCCATCTTCCTACTCTGTGTCTTTTAATAGGTGAATTCAGGCCATTGATATTTATTGATATCAAAGATTGAAGATATTTTAACGCCATTCTTGTAGAGTTTTAGAGTGTTTTGATATATGTCCTATTTGTGGTGGTCTGGTTGTTTATAAGAGACCTTTCAGAACTTCTTTCAGGGCAGGCTTGGTAATGGTTGTTTCCTTCAACTGTTGCTTGTCTGAGAAGGTTTTGATGCTTCCATCTAGTCTGAATGACAGTCTAGCAGGATATAGTATTCTTGGCTGAAAGCCTTTCTCATTGAGCACTCGATAGGTATCTTGCCATTCTCTTCTGGCCTGTAGTGTTTGTATGGAGAAGTCTGCTGCTAATCTTATGGGTTTTCCTTTATAGGTGACTCTTTGTTTTTCTCTTGCAGCCTTGATGATCCTTTCTTTATCCTTATTCCTTTCCAATCTAAGTATGACATGTCTTGGTGTCTTTAGGTCTGGGTTAATTCTGTTTGGGACCCTCTGGGCTTCTTGAATCTTTATGTCTTTGGTGTTGTCTAGACTAGAGAAATTTTCAGCTATTATGGCCTGGAGAATGCTTTCTTCCTCCCCTTCTCTTTCTTCCTCTGGTAAGCCAATAATGAGTATATTGTTTCTTTTGAAGTCATCCCATAGGACTCTGTTGTTGTTTTCAGCATCTCTCAATCTCTTTTTGAGATCTCTTACTTCTTTTTTAGTTGTCTCTAATTCATCCTCAATCTTGCTAATTCTGTTTTCAGCCTCATAGATTCTATTCTCTCTGCCCTCTACTACTTTCTGGAGTTCATCTATTTTGTTGCCCTGCTCTGATACTGTTTTAGCTTGTTCAGCTAGTTGCCTTCTTAGCTCAGCGATTTCAGCTTTCAGCTCTCTAATAACCATGAGATAATTAGAGTTTTCTTCCATATTCTCATTTGTTGTTCCTGCATTTCTGATTACAATTTTTTCAAATTCTTTACTCACTCCTGTTATTAGTTCCTTAGCTAATGTTTGGATGTTGAACTCGTTATTTTGTGCTTCACCCTCTGGAGGAGTTTTAGCTGGACTCTTGTCCTGGTTCGAGTCTCCAATATTTTTTCTTGTTGTTTTAACCATTTTATATATGTTAACAGTTTTTTCAATCCCTGAGTTGGAGCTCAGTGGTGTAAAAGCCTCTTTTTTTTTTTTTCTTCCCTGTAGGCTATGGGAGCCTGAGGGCTTTTAAACTATCAATAGGCTTCTTAGCTTAATCACTGACTCCTGACCAAGAGATAAAGCAGGTTGTGGCAGAGATAATCTAGTGGTTATGCAAAGAGACTTTCACAGCCCCTCAGCTATGCCACCGAGGTATAGGTCTTCTCCTGAGTTTCCCAGTTAGATCTCTTTCCCCTGGTGTCCCTCCCTGTTGCTGCTCCAGATTCTGAGGGTAGTAGCAATGGAGACTCACAGTTGCACTTAGTGAGTCTCTGGGGAGTCCTTTCCTCCCTTCAACTGTCCCCTTGTTGTGGAGCAGATGGAGGTGGTGTCTCCACTGATAAACTGTTGAACTGTTAGCAGCCACTTAATCTCTCCTTAGGCCCCTCTCTCCTCTCTGTCACCAGCCACGCGTGTTTGTACTCACGGGTGATTTACTGGGTTTCTGTGGTCATTCTAGTCCTGTCTTGTTTCGGTCCGGGTGGTCTCCTTTGGTATTCCTAGTTGATCTGGGAGAGGAGAGGAGAGGAGAGAAAGCGATCTGCTGCTGTAGCTCTGCCTCCGGAAGTCAAAAACTATTTATTTATTAATGAGAAAGATAGGAGGAAAGAGAGAAAGAACCAGACATTACTCTGGTACATGTGCTGCCAGGGATTGAACTCAAGATGTCATGCTTGAGAGTCCAATACTTTATCCATTGTGCCACCTCCAGGCCATCCCATTACACTTTTTTTTTTTTTTTTTTTTTTACCTCGAAGGTTATTGCTGGGACTTGGTACCTGCACTTCAAATCCACTGCTCCTGGAGGCTTTTTTTTTTTTCCTTTTCTTGCCCTTGCTGTTTATCATTTTGTTGTTATTATTGTTGCTGTTGTTGTTAGATAGGACAGAGAGAAATGGAGAGAGGAGGGGAAGACAGAGGGGAGAGAAGAACAGACTCCTGCAGACCTGCTTCACTGCTTGTGAAGCGACCCCCCTGCAGGTGGGGAGCTGGGGGCTCCAACTGGGATTCTTATGCTGGTCTTTGCACTTTGCGCCATGTGCGCTTAACCTGCTGCACCACCACCTGCCCTCCACCCCCCACTTTTTTATATGAGTTATTAGTAATGATCTGGCTGAGGTTGGGGTCTAGACAGACCCCAACAGTGCTGTTCCAATGACTAGTCTCTAGCCTTTCTGAATTGATGAGGAAGTAGCAGGATCACTTGTTTGTTAAGCAAACGTAGTTCTTGGTGACAGAATCATGCCATGAAGGAATTCATTCTTGGCTATTTCTTGTCTGTGTCTCATCAGAGAATGGTGTGTGCCATCAAGGATTGAGAACAGAGAGATGATGTGCTCACATCCTGGAGTGGCCAGTCCCAGGCAGTACTTGCTAAATCATGCCTGATGCAGTTATTGATCCAGGATCCTGCACTTATCTCCATACTTAGTACTTGATTTAGCACATGTGCTGTCTAGAGTCAGACACTAAGGGATGGTCCTTAAAAAGTACAATCGGGAGTCAGGCAGTAGTGCAGCGGGTTAAGCACACGTGGCGCGAAGTGCAAGGACTGAATAAGGATCCCGGTTTGAGCCCCCAGCTCCCCACCACCTGCAGGGTAGTCGCTTCACAGGCGGTGAAGCAGGTCTGCAGGTGTCTATCTTTATCTCCCCCTCTCTGTCTCCCCTCCCCTCTCGATTTCTCTCTGTCCTATCCAATGACAGCAACAACAACAATAGTAATAATAACCCACAACAATGATAAAACAACAAGGTCAACAAAAAGGGAAAAAATAGTCTCCAGGAGCAGTGGATTTGTGGTTTAGGCACCGAGCCCCAACAATAACCCTGAGGCAAAAAAAAGAAGTACAATCAGGGGAGTTGGGCGGTAGCACAGCGGGTTAAGGGCACGTGGCGCAAAGCACAAGGACCAGCATAAGGATCCCAGTTTGAGCCCCTGGCTCCCCACTGGCAGGAGAGTCACTTCACAGGCGGTGAAGCAGGTTTGCTGGTGTCTGTCTTTCTCTCCCCCTCTCTGTCTTCCCCTCCTCTCTGCATTTCTCTCTGTCCTATACAACAACTGACATTAACAACAACAACAATAATAACTACAACAATAAAACAACAAGGGCAACAAAAGGGAATAAATAAATAAATAAATAAATATTTTTAAAAATTAAAAGAAAAAAAGTACAGTCAGGTGGTCCAGGAGGTGGTGCAGTGGATAAAACATTGGATTCTCGACTATGAGGTTCTGAGTTCAATCCCCAGCAGCACATGTACCAGAGTGATGTCTGGTTCTTTCTCTCTTTCCAACTGTCATTCTCATGAATACATAAATAAATTCTTTAAAAAAAAAAAGGACATCGGGAAAAACAACAAGGGCAACAAAAGGGAAAATAAATAAATAAATAAATAAGTAAATAAAAAGCACAGTCAACCTACTGTTATCTCTGAGGAGTTTTCTCTACTGATAAGGAAGTAGCACATAACTTGATTGATCCAGTGGGATGCTGACCTCAAAGTGTCAAAAGAGAAAAAAGAAAAAGAAAAGGAAAAGAACTTGTGTTATTTTGCTAGTATTGCCATAGCAAAGTCACTCACACCAGGTGACTTAAAAATCAGAAATACATTTGTGGAGGGTAGAAATCTAAGATTAAGCTCTCAGTGGTGTGGCTTTTCCTGAGGTGTCTCTCCTTGACTTGTTGGTGACTATCTTCCTATTTATTTATTTATTTTCCCTTTTGTTGCCCTTGTTTTTTATTGTTATAGCTATTATTATTGTTGTTGATGTTGTTGTTATTGTATAGGACAGAGAAATGTAGAGAGGAGGGGAAGACAGAGAGGGGGAGAGAAGAACAGACTCCTGCAGATCTGCTTCACCACCTGTGAAGCGACCCCCTTGCAGGTGGGGAGCCGGGGGCTCGAACTGAGATCCTCACGCTGGTCCTTGCGCTTCGCGCCACCTGCGCTTAACCCACTGCGCTACCACCCAACTCCCTATCTTCCTCTTTTTCTTTGTTCTTCTGATTTTTAAATACTTAATTATTTGTACCAGAGAGAGTATAAGAATCGGAGCACCACTATAGCACATGCGATGCCTGGGATTAAATTTGGAGTCTCATGCTTTTAAGTCCTAAACTCTAGCTGCTGTGCCACTTCCTGTATCTTCATATGGTTTCCCCTGGACGCTTGGGTCCTTGGAGGGGAGAAGAGATGGCATATCACTCTGAACTTCCTTTGCTTCTCCTTCTACCAGCCATGTTATTATTTTGAACTAGTGGAGTTATGCAGTCCTGTTCCCAGCGAAGCAGGGAAGTGTGGGAGAGGACTGAAAGCTTTGACTGCCCCCAGGGCTTTGGAGGAGCAGATGTGTATGAAGTCAGGGCCAGGCGGGGGTGCTCATCTCATGCTTTCCCTCCCTCCTGTGTCTGAGAAGTCACCATCAGTTCCCCTGTGATCTTTGTCTTTACCTTCATCTTCTTCGACTAGGGGGTTTAGCAGAGAAGAAAGTAGTGCGGGGGGGGGGGGGGGAAGGGGGAAGGCTGGGCCATTGCACAATAGACTTAAGTCCCACAATCGTTTGTCCAACAATCTTCTCTTCTGAATCTAGAGAAGCTGATGACTCCTGAGATGTTTTCAGAAATACTCTGTGATGACCTGGACCTGAACCCCCTGACATTTGTGCCAGCCATTGCTTCCGCCATCAGACAGCAGATTGAGTCCTACCCCATGGACAGCATTCTGGAAGACCAGTCAGATCAACGTGTCATCATCAAGGTAAGTGATGTTGTGCCTTTTACTGGGGCCTTGTCCTGCTCTTGGGCCTTACTCTGGGGGTATCATATGGTACAGAGGGTCCACTGAAGCTCCAGTCAAAGCCTCTCTGTAATCTGCTATGGGAGAGACTTCCTGAAAAGTGGGTTTTCAGGTAATGCATGGCTCTTTTCACCCAAAGAAGAAGAGCATAGCCTGACTTTTCTGAGTCAGAAGGCACATTCTGGGTGTATTCAAGGGGTGTTGCTATGACATCACTAGCACTAAGCAGACACTCTTGAGTGGTACAAAGAGTAAGCCAGTGATAGGCAAATGGGGAAACTCACAGTAAGGTAAGTAACACTTGTACTTAAATCCTTGTACTCCAATCTTTTTTTTTTGTTGCTTGTTTTTTTTTTAATTTTTTAATATTTATTTATTTATTCCCTTTTGTTGCCCTTGTTGTTTTATTGTTGTAGTTATTGATGTCATTGTTGTTGGATAGGACAGAGAGAAATGGAGAGAGGAGGGGGAGACAGAGGGGGGAGAGAAAGACAGACACCTGCAGACCTGCTTCACCGCTTGTGAAGTGACTCCCTTGCAGGTGGGGAGCCAGGGGCTTGAACCGGGATCCTTATGCTGGTCCTTGTGCTTTGCGCCACCTGTCTTAACCCGCTGAGCTACCGCCAGACTCCACTGTTTGCTTGTTTTTATCAGCTCTGGCTTTTGGTGCATGGGATTGAATCTGGGGCATTATAGCCTCTGGCATGAATCTTTTTGAATCACCATTATGCTATCTTACTTCTGCTCACTGTACTCCAATCCTCTTCCGACAACACTACAGCAATGTGGGATGGGAAGTGAAAAGCAGTAAAGAAGATAATGACAAGTTGTGAGGGGCAGCCTTCCCCAATCACCTGTAGATACTTTGAAACTTGTTGGAGCTCTGGTGGATGTTATGTTGGAATGGCATTTCCATAGTAACAAACTCTGAGAGGAGGGGAGGTCCACCTTATAGTCTATTGGATCCTGCTCTATTTGCCTACAGATATGCACCAGCATGGAACAGGAAGGGAGGAGGTGAGCAGTGGTGCACCTGGTTAAGAGCCCCTTGTCCTCACTGGGGGAAAGCTTTACGAGTGGTCAAGTGCTGCATATACCTCTTCTCTTTCTTTCTTTCTTTCTTTCTTTCTTTCTTTCTTTCTTTCTTTTCCCTTTTTGTTTCCCTTTTTTATTGTTGTAGTTATTACTGTCGTTGTTATTGATGTCCTCGTTGTTGGATAGGACAGAGAGAAATGGAGGGAGGAGGGGAAGACAGAGAGGGAGAGACCTGCTTTACTGCCTGTGAAGCGATACCCCTGCACGTGGGGAGCCTGGGGCTCAAACTGGGATCCTTGTGCTGGTCCTTGCGCTTTGCGCTACGTGCGCTTAACCCACTGTGCTACCACCCGACTCCCCTCTTCTGTTTCTTTTTCCCTCTCTGTCCTTCTCTCACAATTTCTCTCTGTTCTGTCAAAATAAAGTTAAGAAATAAAAAGATTTTAAAAGATAAACAAGAAGAAAAGGTGGAGGGCTGAGGAGACAGCATAATGTTTCTGCAAAAAAAAAAAATTCATGCCTGAGATTCTGAAGTCTCAGGTACAATCCCTCATACTATGAAAGCCAGAGCTGAGCTGAGCAGTGCACATATAAAAACAGCCAACCAAAGAAAAACAGATAAATGCCACCACTACCATCACCAAAACAAAAACGGGGTGGGAGGGGGTGATTTTGGTTACAGTCCTCCCAACTACCTGGTAGCTGACTAGGGCTGAGGCTGGGGCTGGGGGTTGGGGACTGGGGAGGGGGTGTGTGTCACTTTTTGAATTCACTTTCCATAGTAAAAGGGATCTGATTTCTGGCTCACATCCTGCCAGAATCTGCCTGGTAAGACCCTGAGTGTGCACAGCATTTTCATGATCTAGACTGAGGCCCCAGCTGCAGATCAGATTTGAACACCCTCCTCTATTGCAACCTCGTGACTATTTAACACTTGCAGCCACAAGTCAATGCCCAAGTCCTCATGAGTCATCAAACATAATGAAAAGAAAAGAAATTACCTGCACTGCTGGGCCAAGAAAATCTCAAATTCAACAGAGCTATATAAACCTAAAGAGGACATTGAAGCTACCACAACTCATGCTTACAAGCAGTGTGTTCTCTCTGCTAAACCACTTAGTTTATTTGAGAGAAATAAGAATGGCTTTTCCAAGCCCCCGGCTCCCCACCTGCAGGGGAGTCGCTTCACGGGTGGTGAAGCAGGTCTGCAGGTGTTATCTTTCTCTCCCCATCTTTGTCTTCCCCTCTTCTCTCCATTTCTCTCTGTCCTAACAATGATGATATAAATAATAACAATAACTATAACAATAAAAAAACTACAAGGGCAACAAAAAGGGGGAAAAAAAAAGAATGGCTTTTCCTTAGCTCTTTTCAATTTCACATTATGGCCAACTAAGACAAAACAAAACACAATTGAAGGCCAGGCATTGGCGCACTTGGTTAAGTGCACATATTACTAAGCACAAGGACCCAGGTTTGAGCCTTCACTCCCTACCAGCAGGGGGGAAGTTTCATGAGTGGTGAAGCAGGTCTGCAGATGTGATATTTTTCCCTCCCTCCATCTCCCTCTCCCCTTTCCATTTCTCTCTGTCCTGTCTAATAATTAGAAAAGAAAAAAAAAAAAAGGAAAAAATGGTTGCCAGGAGCAGTGGATTCCTAGTGCTGGCACCAAGCCCCAGCGGGGGTGGGGTGGGGTGGTGGGCACAATTGAAAAAAAGATGGGTGATGTCATTTTTCAGTTGTGGGGTGGGCTGCAGCAGGAGGAGCCTTACTTGTGTCCCCAGGTACAAGCCAGGAGCATCTGAGTGTGTCTCAGAGAACTCTCTGCCACATCTTTTCCTGATGACTGTTGTGAGAATGCAGCATAAGGAGTGAACCCACTCAAGTGCTTCCAGATGGCCTGGGTTAGTTTCTCCTGACCTGACCTGACCAGACCAGCTGACTTATCTGAATTTTTTTCTCAGAATTGATGGCCATTTTTATTTTTGATGGAGCTGTCTAGCCATACAAATAGCCCAGGCTTTTGAGAATCTACCTGGGCTACCACCATTTTTTTGGTGACTAGAGAAGTGACGGCCTTGGACCCCCTTCAGGCTGGCCAGTTTGTATCTCCCACCCTTGAAATGGTTTAGGAAGTTGTCTGTTGGGAGGTCATCCCGGGTTGGATGTTGAATGGGAGGACTTGACAGACATGGTTGGACCAAGCCTGTTCTGGTGCTGTGGGACAGTGCTGTGTTTATTAGGACAGAGCCTTGTTGACTCTGTTTCTAGGGATATTGTCTCATATTATAGAGGAAGAAACTGAAGATCTCCCATGGTCTCAAGAGTGCTGCTCTTCTAGGATTGGAGTGATGACTTCCAGCATTGTTTCTGGCAACACTGGTATCAAAGCCCAGGCTTGGCTGCTTTACCAGGGCACATTGCCCACCTAGCTCAGATTTAGGGGTCTCGGAGTTTGTTCTGGAGGGAGTTTACCCTTCAGGCTCTGGAACTGACTAGTTTTTTCTGGGAATGAACAAGTCTATAGGGTGGTATAGATAGGTTTAGGCTGGGGTAATGGATGACAGCATGACTTAGATACCTCATGCTGGGTCAGTGGCTCTGACTATGCCCAGTCTCTGTGAGAGCCTACCTGGAGTCCAGTCGTCCCTTGCCACCACCCTGACACTACTCCCTGCTGCAGACCCCCGGGTAGTCAGAATGTCTCCACTGATCAAAATACTCAACATGCTTTCCAGATTCCGTTATGGAAACCGAAGACCTTTGCATTGCTGTGTCCTCTGTCCAGGGCCCTTTCCCCTCAGGGAGCCACATGGCCTCCTCTCTGACTCATTCAGCTCTTCCTAAAATGCCGCCTCCCCTGGGAGGCCCTCCTGGTTAGCCCTGTGTTTTCTCATCTTTTCTTGTTTTTCCCTCTTTAGCATCTTGTACATTCTCATATTTATTTATTTATTTTTAAATGATTTTCTTTTTTAAAAAATATTTATTCCCTTTTGTTGCCCTTGTTGTCTTATTGTTGTTATTATTGTTGTCATTGTTGTTGGATAGGACAGGGAGAAATGGAGAGAGGAGGGGAAGACAGAAGGGGAGAGAAAGATAGACACCTGCAGACCTGCTTTACCGCTTGTGAAGCGACTCCCCTGTAGGTGGGGAGCCAGGGCTTGAACCGGAGCCAGGGCTTGATCCTTGCGCCGGTCCTTGCGCTTTGCACCACCTGTGCTTAACATGCTGTGTTACAGCTTGACTCCCACATTCTCGTATTTAATGTGTTGTGTCTGTCTCTCTTATTCCACTGTAATGTAGAATGTCAACACATGAATACAACTTTTTGTCTGTTTTATCCTTTGTGTCTATGCCTCTCTCTGTTTCTCTACTCTCTTTTGCCACCAGGATTATCACTGGGACTCCACATCTGCACAATTCCTCTTCTCCCAGAGGACTCTTTTTTTTTTTTTTTCCCTAGAGGACTTTTCCCCCATAGATATAGAGGGTTAAGACAGAGAGAGGTAGAGACAGAGAGGTACCTCAACACTCCTTGTGATGCTTCCCTTCTGTATGTGCTCTTACGTGGTGGTCAGAGGTTTGAATCCAGGTTCTTGTGCACTCTGCTGGATACTGAGTGAGCTGTCTCCTAGTTCTCTTGCCCCTTTTACCCTATTCCCTTTCTCCTTGGTAGACACAATCTTTGTTTTGTAACAATGAAAGAAAGCACACTGATCACCAAATGGCAGGGAACAGACAGCCCAGTCACAGGGTACAGGCTAGTGTCTGGGAAGATTCCCTGTGTGTGTGCCTGGTGCAGGGTGTGGACTGTTGCCGCCTCTGGCACATTTGTGCTGACTATATTCATGTTTTTTCTAGTTCCAGCATTCATTCGGTTCCTGCTGGGGAAAGAAGCAACTCTTCCAGTCCTGTTCTGAAAAACCTCTTTGTCACCTAGTATGGGTATAGCATGGAATGGGAAAGGCCCAAGGGACTTGGTTCAGTGAATGGAACTTGGTGCACAGGCCTTAGAGACTTGGGACATAGTCAGAAGTATCCCATGTTTTTCCGAAGGCAAGAAGTAGTCCCCATGAGTGTTAGCCTCTGAACAGGGACACTGTGGCATTGGAGAGCATGTGTTGTGGCCATGATACCCAGTGAACGCAGCTGGACCCTGAGGAGCCCTTCACTGATACCCATTTTCAGAATCAGTGTCATCTGTCGAGGTGACAAGTCAAGGTGATGGTCCACTGGGAAAGGTGTTGATGGGGAGCTCTTAGGTTACAACTATGTTCAGTCCTGCTCTGGGTGCTACCAGCCTATTATCTAGATCCTCTCTTGGCTGCATTTAGTGTGGTTATACCATGGTCCCGTTAATCCTTTACCCACTGTGCACATCAGCAGGGTGCCTGCTAGGTGATGGAGAGACTTGCTGTAGTATGTGCATCTGTGAGATAACTTAATAAAATCATTTCAGACCTAGGTAAATTCTTTTTTTTTTAATTTTTTAAATTCATATTTATCTGATAGAGATAGCCAGAAATTGAGAGGAAGGGAGAGATAGAGAGAGGAGACAGAGAGAAGCTTTCCCCCTGCAGGTGGGGACCAGGGGCTTGAACCTGGTCCTTGCATACTATAACGTGCACTCAACCAGCTGCACCAACACCCAGCCCCCAGACCTAGGTAAATTGTATAAAGAAACAAGAAAGGACCTAGTAGTAGCTCACCTGGTAAAGTGCACATGTGTGAAGACCTGGGTTCAACTCTGGTTCCTGTGTGTGTATAAGGCTGTGAGTGGTGGAGCAGCACTATCCCTCTCTCCATCCCTTTTGTTTAGTTTTCTCTCCCCCAATCAAATGAAAAGAAAGGAAAAAAGTGGGGGAGACCACCAGGAGCAGTAGAATCATAGTGTAGGCACTGAATGTGGCAACAGTCCTGGTAGAAAAAGAAAGAGAGAGAAAGAAAGGAAGAAAGAGGAAGGAAAACAGTAAGGAGGTGGAGAATGACTTAGGAAGAAGACTCAGGGACACTGGGGGCCAGACAATGGTGCTCACATTACCATGAACAAGGACCCAGGTTCAAGACCCCACTCCCCACTTGCAAGGGGAAGCTTCACGAGAGGTGAAGCAGGTCTGCAAGTGTCTGTCTTTCACTTACCCTCTCTGTCTCCTGCTCCCCTTTGAATTTCTCTCTGCCCTATCAAAAATAAAAATGGGGATCGGGATGGCTGCTAGGAGCAGTGTATTTACAGTCTCAGCACCAAGCCCCAGCACTTACTCTGGTAGGAAAAAAAAAAAAGTGTCTTATGACATGTGCACTGAACCCTGTTTGACCTGTGTTGGTGTTTTGTTTTTGTTTTTTGGTTGTACTAGAGGTTGAATGAGGTGAAGCATGGCATGTACCACATAGGAATATCTTTGGCCTGACATAGTGTGAGGAGCAAAGGGATGGGAATGGTGGAGAGGTAGGGTTCAGGGTCTCCTTAGGATGCCTGCCTGAGCCCCTTGGGGCAGCACTTGGGAACTTGTGTGTGTGTGTGTGTGTGTGTGTGTGGCCTCCAAGGAGGCGTCCTCCCCCCCTTTTTTTATTGTCCTAGTGTTTTTTTCTTTTTTATCGCTGTTGTGGTTGTTGTTATTGGTGGTGTTGTTGTTGGATATGACAGAGAGATGGAGAGAAGAGGGGAAGACAGAGGGGGAAAGATAGAAACCTGCAGACCTGCTTCACCGCCTGTGAAGTGACCCCCCTGCAGGTGGGGAACCGGGGGCTCTAACCAGGTTCTTTACACTGGTCCTTGTGTTTTGCGCCATGTGTGCTTAACTAGCTGCGCTACTGTCCAGCCCCCCCCCCCAGGAACTTCTGTTTTTTTTAAAAAAAGATTTATTTAAATTTTTTTATTAGTATCTTTATTTAGTAGATAGAGACTGTCAGAAATCAAGAAGGAAAAGGGGAGATAGAGCGCGAGACAGAGAGACACCTGCAACAATGCTTCACTACTCACAAAGCTTTTCCCCTGCAGGCAGTGTGTACCTGGTTGAGCACACACATTACCATGAAAAAGGACCCAAGTTCAAGCCCCCACTCCCCAGCCCCTAAAAAAAGATTTATCAATGAACGTAACCCTGGCATATGCAATGCCAGGGATTGAATGAGGGACCTCAAACTTGCAAATTTGACACTCTGCCCACCTTGCCAGCTCCTAGGCCACGGTGGTGGCATGCAGGAGTTTCATGGGCTTGGCCCTGTTTTGCATATGTTCTGGAGCTGCCAGGGCTGGGGCAGGCAGTGGTTCTCAGCTGGCAGGTCCTGAGTAGTATCCAGCCTACCCTGGCAGCTGCATAGCAGGCTGACCCTCCTTGCAGTCTCCCTGCAGGTCATGGCTCTAGCTGCTCACCTGTGTTCTTTGGTTCTGACCCTAGCTGAATATCCATGTGGGAAACATTTCATTGGTGGATCAGTTTGAATGGGACATGTCGGAGAAGGAGAACTCGCCTGAGAAGTTTGCTCTGAAGCTGTGCTCCGAACTGGGGCTGGGTGGGGAATTTGTCACCACCATTGCCTATAGCATCCGGGGACAGCTGAGTTGGCATCAGAAGACCTACGCCTTCAGGTAGGCTCCCTCGTGCTTCTGCAAGCCTGTGGAAGGCATTTCTCCCTGTGTGTGTTGAATCCTTTGGAAACTTTGTTTGTTTGGCCTTGCCATTGTCTGGCCACCAGCAGCCTTAGCTAAAGCACCAGCCAGTTGTTGCTGTGCTCCTCCTGCCATCAGTGCTGCAACAGTGCTGGGCTATCGTTGCTCCTTGCTGCAGGGTAGACCTAAAGAGCTGGCCTTTCGGTCCTTGCATCATGCCCTGCTGTAGCAGCTCCACCTCCACTCTTGGTGCTCTGGACAGGCTGTTCCCCAGCCTGTGTTCTTTCAGATAAACATCTGTTTTCTGTAAGATCTCCTTGTTGAGAGGCCGGTTGGTGAACACCTGTATTCCCGCTGTGTGTTATACATGCCGCAGCTGCACCAGGCTGCCCGGAGACATAGACGCAGAAGTAGAACACCCTGGTCTGATGTCCCTTGTGGGGGTGGGGCTCCTCCGGAGACATGGCTTTCCTGTTGATGGGGGCCTCAAGTGTGGACCTGGCAAGAGGCAGAGCTTGGGCAGATATGCTCTGAGCAGCTTCAGCGTTGCTCCTCCATTTGCAGTCCTGTCTCCAAGCTCCTTTTCTCACTGAGAATAGGGGGTAGGTATGAGGGATCCCTGCAAGCAAAACAGGATGTAAGGATTTACTCTGCTCATCAAGCTGTCACTGTCCACATCTGGCAGTCATTAGAGACTGAGGCTTAAAGTGGTGCATGTGGGGCAAATGCAGAGGCGTTCTGCAAACACATGGCAGTTACTAGAGCTCATTAGCATGTTTGCATCACAGATGGTTCCCCCACAAATCCCAAGAGACAGCTTTCTTCTGATTTCCCATAAATCTGAGCAAGAGAGAAGAAACGGCACAGAGAAATCCACAGAGCACATGGTTTCTGGCGTGGGAAACTGTTCTGCATCCTGTGTGCCTTGATGTCACCCATTCCCGGTGGCCTGGCTGAGATGGCACAGTCCTCACCATCACCGTCTCCTGTAACCTCTAGCAGACTGGATGGCTCTCCTCCCAAACAAGGATCCAAGCTCAGATAGGAGGCCTTGGTTGCCAGGACAGTGAAGTCACTGCATGTGAGCCAACGCTGACAGACCTGAGATCAGCCCTGGGTGGGGGGTAGGGGTGGGAAAGACCTTTGGCCCGGAGTCAACCTTGACTTCCTGTGGGAGTGATATGGACAAGTGATATGATATTCTGACTGAGTGCAAGGTGGGTGGTACCTGGTTGCCAGCTGTGGAGCTCCCCGGGGGGCGTTAGCACTCCACCTGGCCCTGTGGTGGTCTGCACACTGGAACTGAACCCTGGGCCTTCCTGGCATCTGGCATCTTGCAACCTTCACATTCCTCCTGTTCTTACCCCCAGGTGACCTGTTGTGCATAATGCCCTTGTAAAACTCCAGGAACAGTCTGCAGTGTCAGGCAGTTCCAGGGAAGACCCCCAGGGAGTCCCTGTGCAGGCAGCTTGGGCCTTATGAGCCCTCCATTACCTCAGCAGTTAGGTAATCGATTCCAGTTGTGTGAATGGGGTATGTCACAAACCGCTGTCCTGCTGCAGTCTGACCAGTGCTGAGTGCGCAGGCCCAGGGTGTGCATGTGCCTTCTCCCTGGCTGAGTGGCAGAGTCCTGAGCTGCTGCTATTTTCCTAGCTAACTAGGCCTCAGGCCCTTTTCACATGACCTGCTCTGTTGTGTGTGCTGTTTCTGACTGAGCAATCAGATCCTTTTGGGAAAGCTGGCAAGCATAGAAAAGGGAGCCCAGGATAGCAACTGGCTTCTTGAGGTCTTCATCATCTAGAGGACAGACTCTAGACCTCTGTGGTGAGGAAGGGGGATGGACTCCATGCACCAGACAACTCCTCCAAGTCTCCCCCAAGAAGACTGACACCAGCCTTCCCTGCTCTCAAGACTTCTGTGTGTTCTCAGGCACTATTGAGGCAAAGGAAAACGGGGTGCTGTGCCCTAAGGCCTGGACCACTGCTGGCCTATGGAGATCTAGGTCAGGGGCCTGAATATCATCCCTGCCACACTCAAAGACTGGCAAGTGGAGTCACGTGACTCCTCAAAAGGGGCTTTTCCAGTTGGAAGCACTGGAATTCCTTGAACTGAGCCCAATCTCTGGCTGCAGTGCCCTCCTCTCTCAGCAACACTGCCATTAAGTTATGTGTATGGTAAAGCAGGACATGTTGCCAATCACAGGAGTGAGAAGTTGCAGATGCTTACATGCCGAGGAGAGTAGGGCAGAAACAGACATACACCTTTGAGCAAGAAGGTGGGGCGTGGAGTATAGCAAGTTAGTCAAGGCCAAACTTATAGACATCCTAGAGCCAGCAGAATGGGGACAGAGAGGCAACAAGTGACAGGAGGGGACAGGGCTCAACCAGAGGAAGTGGCTGGGCTGGGCTGAGCTGGGCTGGGCAGATAGTGTGAGGGTGTCAGACATTCCCAGAGAGGTGTGAGTACTTGAGGTGTCTGGAGGAACCTCCATCTAGCAGAGTCCCTGCCACCTTCTCTATGCACTTTGTAGGGCTGGTTGACCACAAGCCATAGGTTGGAGCTCTGCCTACCCTGATTGTACGTCTTGCTTGTTTTTGTTTGTTTGTTTTAAGGCTTATTGAAGTTTACTTTGCATATGAGACAGTTTGCCCACGTGGAGTATACTGTTCATTGGTTTATAGTGTAGCCACAGAGCTGTGCAACCGTTAAAGTCAGTTTGAGAATATTTTTCTCACCCCAGAAGGAAGCCCCATCCCCTTGTTTCCTTACCTTGGACATCTATTGTCTCTGAATACTTGTACAATGTGTAGTCTCTTAAACCATTTTTTTAAAACTTTTTTTTAAATTTATTTTATTTATTCCCTTTTGTTGCCCTTGTTGTTTTATTGTTGTAGTTATTATTGTTGTTGTTGTCGTTGTTGGATAGGACAGAGAGAAATGGAGAGAGGAGGGGAAGACAGAGAGGAGGAGAGAAAGATAGACATCTGCAGACCTGCTTCACCGCCTGTGAAGCGACTCCCCTGTAGGTGGGGAGCCGGGGTTCGAACTGGGATCCTTATGCCGGTCCTTGTGCTTTGCGCCACCTGCGCTTAACCCGCTGCGCTACAGCCCAACTCCCCTCTTAAACCATTTTTTAAAAATTATCTTTACTGAGTAGAGACAGCCAGAAATTGAGAGGAGGGAGAGACACAGATACCTGCATCTCTGCTTCACCACTCATAAAGCTTTCCCCCTGCAGGTGGGGCTGGGGCCTTGAACCTTAGTCCTTGCACACTGTAACGTGCGCTCAACCAGGTGCACCACCATCTGGCCCCTTAATGTGTGGTCTTTTGTGACTAGCTTCTTAACATAATGTTTTCAAGGTCCGTACATGTTATAACCTGTATCAGAAAACCTTATGCAAAGAGAAAGCCAGACACAAGAAACCACACATGACTGCCTTTGCATATGTTTCTAGAATAGGCAGATCTGGAGAGTCAGAGGATCCATTAGTCACTGCCTGCCCGGGATGGGAGGGGGGCAGGGCAAGGGGCAGCTGCTGACAAATGGAGCTATAGATTTTTTTCTTTTAGGTGATGGATATATTCAGGAATTTGAGTGTGGTGGTGATTGTGTAAAATGGTAACACTTTACATTTGCTGTTTCAAATGCCCCCTGCATTTATTCATGTTACATGGTTAAAGTGGAGAGTCTAGTGTTAACATAAATTTTAATTGAGGAATATCAGTGTGGTAAGTGATGTGAAGAAAGAGCAGACTTGAGCACAAAAGAAACAGCTCCGGAACCCCAGCATCTTGGAATAGGGGAGAGGGTCCCTGAAGGAAAAGCCAAAGCATCATGTTCACACCACCTGCGTAAAAGACTTTGACTCCCTCTTGTCTATTGTGACTGTTGTCTGCATCATAGAAACATTTTGAAATGTGGAAACAAATCGGGAGACAGATAGTCACCCAGATACTGCAGTCTTGCTCAGCCTTTAGAACATTTGGGTAGAAACCTGGGGTGTGTAGGGGAGGGAGGTGGTGAACACTGATCGGCCTGTGTTGACCATGTGAGCTGGGGGCTGGAGAGAGAGTAGGGGATAGCACTGGAGACTACCTGGGGTTAAAAGTGAAGAGCTGGGAGTCGGGTGGTAGCACAGTGGGTTAAGTGCACATGGCGCGAAATGCAAGGACCAGCATAAGGATCCCGGTTCGAGCCCCCAGCTCCCCACCTGTAGGGCAGTCGCTTCACAAGTGGTGAAGCAGGTCTTCAGGTGTCTATCTTTCTCTCCCCCTTCTCTGTCTTCCCCTCCTCTCTCCATTTCTCTCTGTCCTATCCAACAACAACATCAGTAACAACAATAATAACTACAACAACAATTAAAAAAAAAAAACAAGGGCAAAAAAAAGGGAAAATAAATAAAGTGAAGAGCTAGGAGACGAGGGGGAGGAGCCTAGTATGACTGTGGGTTGCTGGTGTTAGGACCAGCTTTGGCAGACTGTGGGCCATGCGGGGGCAGCAGCTGGGTGCCACAGCGTTATCTATAGGCTGGGGGTGCCAACACAGTAGACATGGTGGATTGTGGTTGAGCCAGGTGACTCTTGGGTGAGCTGAGGAATTCAGGAGAGAGCAGAGTGACTGTCCTGGCTGATAAGGATGGGGAGGGACAGCTGGTGAGGCCAGCTGGTGGCACTGGCAGTAGAGGTGACCTGGGCAAGGATGGAAAATAGATAGTGGCTCCTGGCATGGAGTTGTCACTTGGGAGGGTCTGAGTTACTTGAAGAGAAATGGGTGAGGAGAGCAAGTTTGGGGAATTGAAGCTGGGAGGCTGTGATACTGCTCTGTCTATCAGACGTACCAAGGAACTGGCAGCTCCCAGGATACCCTGTGCATCCTGCTGCAGCAGTAGGAGGTGTGCTGTGCTTGCAGTGTGAGTGAGTGTGCCCTCCAGACAGGCACTCACTGCCCCTTTGTCCTTTAGATCCGCTCCCAGGTCTCAGGACTCTAGGCACTAGTCTTGTCTGGCTCAGACAGAACCTGACTCCTCTGAGGGGAGCTAGTTAGACTCTGGAATGGTGCTGTGAGCAGTGGTGTATGCTTTTGTTAGAACACCTATTTTTCTTTTGCTTTCTCTTCTCTTTCTTTTTCCTTTAACTAGAGAACTGCTCAGCTTTGGTTTATGGGGGTACAGAGGTTTGAACCTGTGGACTCAAAAAAAGTGGTTTTGCATCATGATTATGCTGTCTCCTCAGCCCTCGACACCTATGTTTAGTTCTCTGTGAGGTACAGCAGGCCTAGTAGTGGGTATAGGAACCAACTACAACTATGTTTAACATTTTGAAGAGCCGCCAGATTACTTTGCACGGTAGTTGTATCACTTTCACTTTCCCACCAAGTGGTGTGAGGGGTCATGTTTTCAGTCCAGCCCCCCTTGGGTCAAGAGCCATCTGCATGGTTTTGATTTGCCTTTCGTCAACAGTGAGTCTGTTCGCAGTGCTGCTGTTGACCAACTGTGCATCTTCACTGGAAAAATGCCTGTTTAGGTTTTTGGTTTGTTTTTTAATTGGGTTATTTGTCTATACATTCTAGATCCACGTCATTTATCAAATACATAACGTGCAAATGTTTTCTCCCATTTTGCAGGTTGTCATATCACTTTTATGACACGATCCTTGGAAGCACTAGTTTTAATTTTAGATGTAGTGCATTTTGTTTTCCCCCATGTGTTGTTTGTGCTGTGTGACACAGTGTCATATCTCGGAAGTTATTGCCTAATCCAAGGTCTTGTCTCAGCTCTGTGTTGTTTTAAAGACTATTCTTGCCCCCACTGAGTCAGCTTGGCTCTCTTGTAGAAAATCAGATGACTAAACAAATGGGTTTTGTCTCTTCTGGCCTGTTGGCCTCAGGCAGGCTGTTTCATCCAAGGTGGGCATGGCAAAACCACCAGCTGACCTGAGGTATCACCTTAGGGTGCTCATTGAAATGGAGCCCTGGGGCCAGGCGGTGGCACACCTAGTTAAGTGCTCATATTACAATGCACAAAGAACCTAGGTTCAAGTCCCTAGTCCCCACCTGCAGGAGGGAAGCTTCACAAGTGGTGAAGCAGGGCTATAGGTGCCTTTCTCCCTCTCTATCTCCCTCCCCTCTTAATTTCTGTCTCTATCCAATAATAAAAAATTAAATTAAATTAAAAAAAGAAAAAGAGCCCCAGGCTAGGGAGGTAGCACTAACAGACTTTCATGCCTGAGATTCAAGGGTTCCAGCTTCAGTTCCTACCACCCCATAAACCAGAGCTGAGTAATGCTCTGGTTAAAAATGTAGTAATAATAATAAAAGGAGGTTAGGCAGTAGTGCAGCGGGTTAAGTGCACATGATGTGAAGTGCAAGGATAGGCGTAAGGATTCCAGTTTGAGAATCAAGATGTACCAAGATGGAGGTGGTGGCACCTTCTGGACTCACAGTCCAACCTGCTGGCTGTGGCCACTCTGGCCTATAGGTCCCTTGTCTCACCTCCTAGCCGGGTAGCCTACCTGAACTCATGCTGGTGACTCAGAGGCCAGTCTGGGCAGTGCCAGCCCCCACCCAGTGGTACCTGGAGAAGACTCCTCAGTAGCTCCTGGCAGTTAGGCTCCAGCAAGCGTGGGTGGTTTAGCAATCAAGGAATTGCCCAGCCACAGACCCAGATATCCTTCCTCACCTCAAGGGCTCCTAGCTGCCTTCCTCACAGGGCAGACATGAAAGGCGCCAAGCCCACGCCAAGAGGAGCAAAACATGTTTTCCACTTAATTTAAACAAGAGCTAGTGAGTAGGTCCTGGAGGCCCCCTTTGTTTACCTCCCTTTGGCTCTGGGAAGATTCCACTCCAGTGGGTTTGTTCTAAAATAAGAACTGCCTGAACAAACCATGTGAGAAGATGCCTAGAGCCAGCAAGCCTGACTGGACTTGGGGAGGGAGGGCACTCAGGCAGAGTGTCTGGGACTCCCACCCAGATGGGGGTGATGTTGCTGTACCAGGACCTGGGGGCAGTGTTAGTAGGTAAAGAGGAGGGAGGCTCAAGGCTGAGGGAACAAAGAAACAAGGACTGATGCTCACAGAGCACCTTGAGGTTTGCTTTCTTTTATTTTTTTCCCCTTTATTATTATTTTTTTCTCCAGGGTTATTGCTGGGGTTCGGTGCCTCCTGCACCATGAATCCACTGCTCCTGGAGGCTATTTTTTCCCTGTTGTTGTGGTTATCATTATTGTTATTGCTGCTGTTGTTGGGTAGGACAGAGAGAAATGGAGAGAGGAAGGGAAGATGGAGGAGAGAGATACCTGCAGACCTGGTTTCACTGCTTGTGAAGTGACACCCCCCCCCCCCTTAAGGAGCTGGGTGACCTGAGTGTCTGCTTGACTCTGTCCTAAACAATGTGGCTTAGCCTCTGTGGGGCTTATTTCTATCTCAAGTGAAGTGAGGAGCATTTGTGTGGGACATTCAGGAGCAGGCCAGCCAGTGTTCCTCAATGAGGGAGTGCTAAGGATAGCCTCTTCCTTTTACCTCTTCTCTTTGCCTGACAGTGAAGCCTGACCTGGACATGAGAAGGGCAGATCACCTCCCCCACCCTCCACCCCCCACCCCGCCTTCTTATTTTCTCTCCTAGGCCACAGTGACAGCCAGGCCAGTGACATTGTGCTGTTGTGTTGTCCTCCCAATGAGACGCTCAGGCGGCTGGAGCAGTGGCAAAGGGCCTATTAAGTCTTCTTTGAGGAAAAGCCAGTGTAAGGCCACAGGGGTAGTGCTGTTGTTTCCAGAGGGAGGCCTGAGTAGTCCCAGAAGCTCTGACTTGAGGTTCTAGTGACAGGAGCATTGCTGGTCACTCCCATTAGGAATGTTATGAGAAGCTGGCATTGAAATGGGCAGGGGAGACCTGGGCCTTCCCAGCATGCACTGTTGCATGCTGGCAATGGATGGTGATTTGTGGCAGCCTTTCCTGTCTGTGCGCTATGACCCACCAGTTTCTTCCCATCTTTACTTCCCCCAACAGTGAGAACCCACTGCCCACTGTGGAGATTGCCATCCGCAACACAGGGGATGCTGACCAGTGGTGTCCTCTGCTGGAGACCCTGACAGATGCTGAGATGGAAAAGAAGATCCGTGACCAGGACAGAAACACGAGGTACATAGGGATCCCCTCCAGCAGGCTCTGCCCACAGGGACTGTCTTCCCAAGCAGGGATGAAATGAGATGAGACTAGCCACCCTTTCTTGGTGACCTGGTTTCTGGGAAGGAACCTGGGTAATGAGTTCCAGTCTAACCTCCCGGGTAGGCTTCCCTGCAGGGAACAGAGGTAAGCCTTCAGATCAGGTCTGAGCACCACCCAGATGGAGGCTTAAGTATTCCTAATGATGGGTAGGGCTTGAGAAAGGGGTCTTGGGGCATCAGGACAAGACAGGAGAAGGGTCTCCAAGTCACACTCCCATGTCTGCCTGCCTGGGAGAGCCTGGGAAACAAGTAGGGCTGGGCCTAAGCCATCATCCTCTCCTCTCCTATAGGCGTATGAGGCGTCTCGCCAACACTGCTCCGGCCTGGTAACCAGCCCATCTGCACGTGGCTCCCACGGAGCGTTCAGAAGATGGAAGCACCTTACTTCATCTTCTGGCAGGGAGGGAGGCAAGGAGCAACCGGACTGTCCTGAGGGGTGGGGGGCCTTCCAGGTGGCCCTCCCCTGGGCACACATTCCATTTGCTGTGCCCCAGCCCCCTGCACCTTACTCTCTGGTCAGGAAGAGTCCTCCTTTGAAGTTGTGTTTTGTTTTTATATAGGAGCCCCAGGTAGGGCTAGTAACACTTTTTAAATAAATGGCAACAGGTTATGTTTCTCTTCTTCAAAGTGGCAGCATTAAAAATAAGGGGTTGCAAGGAGTGTAGCCAAGGCTGATGTGCCAAGCTTTCCCCTCTTCTCTACTTCAGATGTCCAGGTGGGCAAGGGAGGTGGACAGGACCCAGAGGATCACTCAGTTACCTAGTAACTCCTGCCAGATCCCCAGGGCACTGTAGGGTCTCCAGTTTCCCACCTACCACCATGACCAGAAGGTGCTGAGTACACCCCTTGTTCTAACTGTAGCCCCATCCCTCACCCCTTGACTTGGTCTTAGACAAGAACACCAGGCTGTCCCACTATCCTTGGCTCTGAGCACCAAGCCCCTCAGCACCAGTCTGGGTGCTTGATGGCCCCCTTCAGCAGCAGTGCTGCTCTTGCCACACCTCCTAGCCAAGCAGGCCTGAGAGGCCCAGCTCCACCCCTGGCTGTTGCGCTACTCTAAGGCCAGCTCCTCCCTCCTGGGTGCTTAGTGGTGGTGGTAGGGAATGAAGCTTAGGGAGCAGCTTGCCCTGGCCCAGGCTGGTGCTGGCTAGTGGGTTGAGGCGAGAGGAAAAATAGCCTGGGGGCTCTTACCAGCGGTGCTTCTGATAAAGTGTCTTGCTCTCTACAGCGGAAGTGTCCACAATACAATAGGACACAGGATCCCTGATGGCAGCCAAACACCGACTATTCAGCTGGATAGAGCTGTAACCTTAATGGTTAGGCCCCAGCACCAGGGTAGTGCCACCTTCAGCTGCTGGCAGGGTCTCTGCCAGGATGGAGTCGAAGATCAGAGATGCTCTGCTCACCAAGGGTAGACTGGTAATCTGGCCTCCAATCTTAGCTGCTTTAGTGGAAGGCTCAGAGCAGATACTCTGTTCCAGGGCCAGTTGACACTGGAGGTGAGTGAGCTACTATGGTGTTTGCTCAGTCCTTACCCTGCCCCCATAACAGGAGAAAAGAAGCCCTGCCTGCCTTAGAGCCACTGGGCAGGCATGCCCACCCCACATGCCCAGGAGGGACGCTCACTTGGAGTGCCAACAGCCTAGATGCTAAGCTCTACAAGGCTTCATGTACTGCTTCTATCAGTCTGTAGTGAATCCTTTTGTCATCTGTGAATGTGATACCCTGTGGCTAAGGAGCTGTATTCATCTAGGTAGACACCCTAATGCCAGCCAGTCTAGGGCAACAAGGAGAACTGGCCAAGGCATCTGATGCCTACTTTGGCAGAGTGAGCTTCAGGGTGAGATGAGGTTTCTGTGGTTCTCAGCTCATTTTGACAGGTTTCTGCAGGACCCTGTTAAAGTGAAAATGGCTCAAGGCTTTCAGGTCATAAAAAGGATGGGGGGGGTAGATAGTATAATGGTTATGCAAAGAGTTTCAATGCCGGAGGCTCTGCAGTCCCAGGTTCAATCCCCACCACCACCACCATAAACCAGAGCTGAGCAGTGCTCTGGTAAAAAAAGAAAACAAACAGGAAAGGACAGAACTAGGCCCTCTCTTGCACCTGACCCCATGTGACCGCAGCACATCCATTAGCTGCTTGGTAGGAAAATGGTGCAAAAGTTCACTTGCCGGATTCATAGTCTTGAGCCTCATGATAACCCTGGAGACAAAAAAAAAAAAAAAAAAAAAGTCCACTTGCCCATTTAAGGAGGGACCATGAGGCATCTTGGCTGAGAACAGACTAGGCAGGGCCCCATACAACTGGAAACAGACCACTCCCAGGCCTTGCTGTCAAGATCCAGCCTGGTGAGGATGAGGTTTGCCCACCACTCTGTCAGGGCACTGGCAGGCCTGCATCCCACCTCTGAGGATGGTAGAGCTGCAGCCAGGGCAGGCCCACCCCACGGGCAGAGGGTGGACAAGGCTAAGCTTGGTGGCCTAGCATGGGAAGGTGTCGCTGTCCAAGGCAGGGAGAACCAGGGTAGTGGACAAAGAGGCTGCAGGTCATACTGTTTATTTGAGAGAGCCGTGACTACAGGTCCAGCCTCCAAGGTTGGTGGCTGTTCTGCAAGCAAGGGCTAGGGTAGGATGGAAGCCAGAACAGGCCTTAGGGGCTGGCCCCCATCCTGTCTGAGTTCACTGCTGTGGGGGTCCTGGCTGCTCCTCGGGGAGAGGCAAGTAATTGGGGTCCTCCTCTGGATCATCCAGTAGCAGCTTCCTGTAGGGAGGGGCCTATGCTGAGTTGACGCCAGTGCTGGTCCCCCAGGGGATAGGGTTGCCATCTCTAGCACTCACAGGAAGCTGGGGGTCAGCAGCAGCCTCTTGCCTCCAGGCTGGTGGGGGAAAATATCCTCCAGGAAGTAGTAGATGTGACCCACAATAATCCCTGTGGGGTAGCTCTGGTTAGTCAGGGGTTGTTCCACTGCCAGCAAAGCTTGCTCTGAGCCTCCGTTCACACCCCCAGAGCATGACTGCCCAATGTCCTCTACAGACTGCCAGGCAGGGGCAGGATTAGCCCGGAAGTGGGCTGAAGCTTCCAGGAGCAGAAGCCATGGCTAAAATCTCGACCCACCCACTCCCCACACTGGTCAGGAACCACACTGGCATCAGAAAAAGTCATGCCTGGCTTAAGGGGCTGTAGGCAAAATGCTGGGAAGGCAGCTAAGAGGCCCGGTGCTATGGTGGGGGGAGGGCTAGACAGAAGCAGCCAGCCTAGGGTGCCCCTCCAGGGACCCCCAGTTTCCCAGACCTAGCTTGAGTTGGGCTGCATAGACAGGTGGGCTCACCCAGCAGGTCCACGAAGATCGAGTTGCCCAGCAGCAGCGAGAAGCCCATGAGGGCCCATGGCAGGAACGGTGCCTGGAAGGTGAGGAGGCCAAAGAAGTTGACCCTCACCTGTGGGCTGCGGCGGCTCCACACGTATACCAGCATGGCCGTGAGGGCCTGTCCCAGGAAGAACAGGCTGCCCAGGAACCCCAGCAGCTGGAACAGAGTGAAGGTGGCAGCAGGCCTACATTCCCACTGGTGGCCTCTGACTTTCTCATCTGGGGAATTCACTGTCATTTCCCTCCTCTCCTTAACCACAGTGTGCTAGTCCTCCATCAGAATGTGCTCTTCAGTCCTCCAGACCACACATGATCTGACTCGACTCTCCTCCACCTCACCCCTGTCTGCAGTCCCTGCCCATCCCTGTCCCGGTTTCTCCCGGCCACTGGCCTCCCCAGCCCCTGAGTGGTCCACCTGGTTCTTTTGCACACCAGCTTAGTGGTACTGTGTGAACAGCACTGGAGACCTGGCCGAAGCACATGATACAGCTGGGTGACGCTCACGCTGGAGGGAACAGCTCTGTCCCCAAGCTCTGGCACAGCAGGGCAAGGATACAGTCATGAGGACTCCCCCAAAGAAAAACATGAAGACAAAGTCGGCTGTGCGGCCGCGGAAGGAACCCTCTTCCAGCATGCGACAGTAGCGGAACCTGTAGTGTTTGTATAGGAAGAGGCACGGGACGGTAGATAGCACAATGGTTATGCAAAGACACTCTCCTGCCTGAGGCTCCAAAGTCCCAGGTTAGGTTTAATCACCTGCACCACTGTAAGACTGAGTTGTGGTGCTCTGGTTTAAAAAAAGCCACAGAGTGGGGAGGGGAGGGGCCTCAGTTTCCCTTCTCACACTGGCCGAAAGCCCGGCAGTCCCACTCCCTCCCTTTGGCGCTCTCTGTGGGCATCCACGGTGCACAGGATACACGAAGAGCATGTTGAAGAAGAAGCTGAATCCCAGGGGGCCGAAGAAGAGGAAGCTGGTGACGAGCCTCCAGACCTGCGAGGGATGTGCTGTCAGGTGCCAAGCGGGCAGGGCGGGCGGCAGGTGCTGGGGGCGGGCAGCCTCACCTGGAATTTCCGGAACACAAGGTGCGGGTTGAAGTAGAGCTGGAAGGGGCTGAGGAGCTCCATCTGCTGCGGAGTCCGGAGCACGTCAGGGCTCCCCCAGGGAACCCTGCCTGAATCCCTGACCCTGGCAGTAGCCATGGCAAACCATCCCAACCGCCCTCCCCCCCACGCCGGCCTCCTTACCACAGCGGCGGTGGTGAGGACGCAGGCCGCGGTGTAGGCCCGCGTCACCACCGGCACCTGCAGGAACTCGGTCGCCAGACCCTGCCACGCCATTAAACCTGCTTCGGCATGCGCGGCTCTACCGGCTGAGTGCTCTTTAACCCGCCTCCAGCCTCGAGGGCGGGCCGAGGGGGGGCGGGGCCACCGGAATGGTCGCCAATAGGAGGAGGAAGCGGGGCTCGGGGGCGGGGCCGAGGTGTAGGCGGGCTGCGCCCGGGGGCCAGTGAGCGGCGCCACGGTTGAGCACGTGGCGATTGTTGTGGCGGCTGCTCTTCCGCGCGGGAGGAATAGCAGCCAGTGGGAAGCTGGCCTGCTTCGCGGCTTTCTCGAGGAAGACCAATCACCAGGGCCCACGAAGCCGCCCGGGGTCGGGCTACGGGTCCCTTAGTGGAGAACAGACCTGAACTTGGCGGCGGGGATCGGTGCAGTGGAACCTGCTAAGCAGCTGGAGTAGGGCCACCTGCCCTCCCCTGCAGCTCGGTGCAGCTCGCTAACCCAATGCAAAGGAGGTGGTGTGTCCCCGCCCCATCCCAGAGTGCGGGGCCCTTGACCAAGCTGGGGACTGACTGCCTGCCGTGGGGCGCCAGGATTCTGAGGGGCTAGAATAGGCCATTATGGTGGGAAAGAGAAACTCCACCCATCCATCCATTCATCCCTCCCTCCCTTCCCTCCAACCATTTACCAAACACCAACAGTGCTAGGCTATCATTTGTTGAATCTAGGAGACCTGTGACAGTGCTCTGATGGAAATACGGCCAAAGTGGGGTGATGGAGGTCTGGTAATAGGCTAGGTGGACTGATGAGGGAAGCCTCTGGAAGCAGGTAACATTTAACTGACTTTACAAAGATTTGTGGTTTCTGTGTGGACACTGGCCAGAAGAATCAGGTGTGTGTGTTTATGTGTGTGTGTGTGTGAGAGAGAGAGAGAGAGAGAGAGTGAGGAAGGAAGGAAGGACTACATAGGACATTGGTGGCTTAAACAGGGTGGAACCTAAGGATGTGGTTTGCAGGCAAACTGGCTAGAGCTATGAGAGAAGTTACAGTTAACTCAAACCTGAGCCACAGCATGGACAGAGAGAGGAAGGTGATCTTCATGAGCTAGAGAACTCTTGGGGGGAAAGGCAGGTAGATGGAGAGTCCTGTCTGGACTTGTAAAGCCTACGTGTCCAGATGACATATGCCTGGAGGAATCTGAGTAGTGTTGGGGCAGAGGGTGGACAGGTGGTCTAAATGTGGGTGTCAGTCTTTGGTAGGTGTAGCCTTGAGCCTGCATGAGATTCCCAAGGGATATGGCTAGATGCAGAGAAAGAGCTGTGTGGCTTGATCTTCATCAGTTAGCAAGAGCAGGTAGATGCAGTTTAGGAGGCCAGGAGACTGAGGGGGTGGCCCCTGGTCCAGGAAAAGGCTTCAAGAACAAGGCAATGAGTCTTAGGACACATGATCTAGAAAGTGACTGTGGTTGCAGCCACCCATGGAAAATAGGCAAGGAGAGTGAGCATTGGACAGAGAAGTAGAAAGCAAAGAATGTTGGATCAGGGAGATGACACTGCTTTATGCACCCACAAGTCCCTGGTTCAATCCCTACTACCATCATAAACCAGAACTGAACAATGCACTGGTCTTTTTATCTTTCTCTCATGAAAATAAACAAAACAAAAGACGATATGAAAGAGTGCAAGGGAAATGACACAGTGGGTAGAGCTCTAGACTGTGAGATGCTAGGGACTGAACCTGGGTCCTTTGCTGATACAGTCATGAAAGGTTTTCTTTAGAGAATCAGGCGGTAGCGCAGTGGGTTAAACACATGTGGCACAAAGCGCCAAGGACCAGTCTAAGGATCCTGGTTCAAGCCCCTGGCTCCCCACCTGCTGGGTAGTTGCTTCACAGACAGTGAAGCAGGTCTGCAGGTGTCTATCTTTCTTTCCTCTTCTCTGTCTTTCCCTCCTCTCTCCATTTCTCTCTGTCCTATTTAACAACGACGACATTAATAACAACAACAATAACAACAAGGGCAACAAAAGGGAAAATAAATAAATAAAATTAAAAAAGAAAGTCTTTGCATAACTATTTTGCTATCTTTGTAGCTCTTAATAAATACATTAAATTTTTTACTATCCTTTTTATTTACTTATTGGATAGAGACAGCCAAAAGTTGAGAGGGAAAGGGGAGATAGAGAGGGAGAGAGACATGTCCAGTCTTGTTTCACTACTCGTGAAGCTTCCCTCCTGCAGGTGCTGACTGGGGCACAAACCTAGGTCCTTGTGCACTTTAATGTATGTGCTCAACCAGGTATGCCACCACCTGGCCCCAATAAATACATTTTAAAAAAGGGGCTGCCCACCAATGTGTCCTGGAGCTCTGCTTCCCCAGAGCTCCGCTTCACTAGGGAAAGAAAGAGGCAGGCTGGGAGTATGGATTGACCTGTCAATGCCCATGTTCAGTGGGGAAGCAATGACAGAAGCCAGACCTTCCACCTTCTACACCCCATAATGACCTTGGGTCCATACTCCTAGAGGGTTAAATAATAGGAAAGCTATCAAGGGAGGGGATGGGATACGGAGTTCTGGTGGTGGGAATTGTGTGGAGTTGTACCCCTCTTGTCCTGTGGTTTTGTCAATGTCTCCTTTTTTTTTTCTTTTAAAATTTTTTTTTAATTTTTAATTTATTTCTTTATTGAGGAATTAATGTTTTACATTCAACAGTAAATACAATAGTTTGTACTAATGTCTCCTTTTTATAAATAAAGTAAAGGGGAGGGGTTGCTTTGGAAAGGTCCCTGAAGAGACTAGAACAGGGGAGATTTAACACATCAGATTGTCTTAGTGGAATACCAACATGCCAAGAGAGGGAAGACCCCCCACACACACACACATACACACACACAGGCTAAAAGCAGTCCTCTGGGGAGTGACTCTAGGAGATGGGGGGTTGCACTTGATTCAGGAGACAGGAAAGGTCTGGCCTGTCTGGTGCAGTAGGAGTTAAGATCAGAAGCAGAGAGGCTGCACTGAGGCCCACCCCCCACTTCCTTTGCAGTGGGTCATGGCCATGTCGAGGTGGGCAGGCTAAGCAGATCCCACCCAGATGGAGGCAGCATAGTAAGGCTGGATCCAGAACCTTGGACGCCAGAGCTGGCGCCAGCCTGGCACAAAGAAGCCAGTGAGGGGAGGTCAGGTTTCAGGGCAGCTAGGAAGGGGCTGCGTCTGGCCTCCAGGCACTTAGCAGGCCCTGGCCAGCTCTCCATTCTAGGTCAGGCTGGGGTTAGTGGGAGGGGCCAGCATTTTCAGGGATGTCTGTCTCCCCTTTGGTTGGGGCTGATAAGACAGGCCAGGCGCCAGTTTAGGGGGCTGTGAAACATTCCTGGGTAGCTGGAAGCCCAGGGCAGATGGGGGAGCCCGGCTGGGTAAGACACCCAGGGGAGTAGCCCTAGCTCTACTGCACATGCTCCTTTTTCAGCCCAGGTTACCTTCCAATGAGAAAACAGGCCCCATCAGAGGTAGAGCAGGGTGTGGGGACAAATGTCCCACCAGTCCAGGCCTTCAGGTCCAGCTTCATTCTGGACCACACACTTCCAGGGCCTAGGTACGTGGGCAGCTGTGCCAGACACTGCTGTCCAATATGTTGCCCTAAGCAGATGGTGATAGATCTGACTTCTCTCTCCTAGGCTGAGGATTCTGGCCAGAGAAAGACCTGTGATTCCTTGGCAAAGTGACTGTATGCCTTTTTCTTCTCTGACTTTGTGACCCTGCCATCCAGGGAGCAAAAAGCCCTAGATCCCTAGGTCTATGGCACCCCTAGTCCCCTGGTCTGGCTCTCCCAGTACCCACAGGGAGGACAGCCCTCCCAGCCTATCCTCTCCCTTACAGGCTCCAGACCCCTCTGCCTCCTACAGGCCAGATACCCTTCTCTGCCTTTTTCCAGCATTGGCTTGAATGGGCCTCTCCTTCCTTCCCTTCTCATCCAATATGCCCTATGCTTTCCCCACCTCTATTATTATTATCATCATCATCATCATCATCATCATCATCATCATCATCTTTTTTTATTGGATAGAGACAGCCAGAAATTGAAAGGGAATGGAGTGATAGAGAGAGTGAAAGATAGACACCCACAGCACTGCTTCACCACTCACAAAGCTTTCCCCTGCAGGTGAGGACCAGGGAATTGAACCTGGGTCTTTGTGTATTGTAACCTGCATTCAGCCAGATGTGCTACCACCCGGCCCTCTCCCCCTACTCCTTATCCAGGCCTCCAGACTGCCTCAGAGCTTGTTTGTTTGTTCATTCATTCATTCATGCATGCATCCCCTTCCTACCAAGAAGCTGGGAGTTCTGTTCAGAGATGAAGGGAAGGGTGGCTCAGTGGTAGAGTGTTTTCATTGTGGAATGGCCCTGGATTCAATCCCTGATATGAGAACAAAGGAGACAAAAATGAGTAGAACTGCATGCATGGCTGAGCAGTACTTTTGTGCTTTTCCTCTCTTACTCATCAAATAGTTTCTATTTAAACTGATAGGAAGGAAGGGTGACAGGGCTCACCTCTCTGTCGGGGCCCTGTGTAAGTCACACCTGTGATGCCCAACCAGAGGCGCCTGCTTATGTGCAAGAGGCAGCAGCTGCCTTCTCCTGTAGAGGGCACTTAACATCCCTCACCTCTTCCAGGGGCTTTTCCTTTGAGTGTGAGCTCCCCCACTTCCGGCACATGAGCCATCCCTCCACAACCACAAAATGTGGGTGAGCCTGCAGCTTGGCCCCAACTTGTCCCTCCCAGGAGCAGCTGTGTCCCTGTTGGCCCTTCCTGTCTAGGTCAGGGTGATATTTTTAGCATCGAATCCGGAACCCACTGGGCAACAGCTGCTCAATAGCTAGCTTGCAAGAGCAGCGCCCTGCCCAGCAGGGCCTGGCTGGGCCGGGTCTATGAGGGGAGAAGGGACATCCCGTGTCCCACCCTGACACAAACCCTCTGAGACTGATAGCGGAACCTAGGACTCCCAGGAAAGAGTGCGTGTGGGGCTGAGAATGGGTCGGTATGACTCATCAGTCCCTGGCAGGGGGAACAATCCATGTGATGGTCCTATGGTGGCCTAGAGGGATAGAGACAAGGAGGGGGTCAGGAGGAGGTTGGAAAAGGCTGGGAGCCAGGCCCATCAGTTTTAGGTGATGAGGCCAGGTTCTAGGAAGGGCACTTGAGTGAGAGCTGTTGTCATGGTGGAGAGTGGAGCAGATGCAGTTGGGAGGGGTATGTGAGGGAGAAGAAGTGAAGGGAGGAGATGCTGCAGAGGAGTGAGCACTTGGCAAAGGTCTCCTCTGAGTAGGGACATTTGGGAGCCAGGGCTGGCAAGACATCACAGACCCAGCTATGAGGACGTGGCCATATCTGGGGTTCCCTGTCCTGGAGGCCAATCTCTCCTGTCCTGCAGGTGCTTCCTCTGTCTCGGGGTGGGAGAAATTCAGTGCCCATACCAAGCAAGGAGTGTCACTTGACCATCAGCTTTTTAAAAATTTTAATTTTATCAGTGAATTAATATTTATTTATAAAATTATGAGATAACAGGGGTATAATTCCACACCGTCCCCAACACCAGAGTTAATTCCTTCTATTGGAAGCTACAGCAGTTCTCCCAAGGTTGCAGATATGGTATATGGTTTGACTATTATTTCTACAAGTATCTGTCTTTTTTTTTTTAACCAGAGCACTGCTCAGCTCTGGTTTACTGTGGTGCGGAGGAGAGGATTGAACCTGGGTCTTCGGAGCCTCAGGCATGAGAGTCTCTTTGCATAACCATTGTGCTATTTACTCCCACCCTACAAGTATATATATATATATATATATATCCATTTTTTTTCATGGTCCCATTTTCTCTTTGTTTCCAAGAGTCATACCTATATCTATTCAACATTTTTTTTTTCCAGTATGGCACCAGGGAATGAACTCAGGGCCTTGTACAAGCACCGCCCTACCCCTGAGGACCCAGCTTAGGCCATTTATTATTTATTTATTTATTTATTTATTTATTTATTTATTTTAACCAGAGCACTGCTCAGTTCTGGCTTATAGTAGTGCTGGGGATTAAACCTGGGACCTTTGGTGCCTGAGGCTTGAAAGGCTTTTTGTGGGAGTTGGGCGGTAGCGCAGCGGGTTAAGTGCGGGTGATGCAAAGCGCAAGGACCGGCATAAGGATCCTGGTTCCAGCTCCCGGCTCCCCACCTGCAGGGGAGTCACTTCACAGGCGGTGAAGCAGGTGCAGGTGTCTATCTTTCTCTCCCCCTCTCTGTCTTCCCCTCCTCTCTCCGTTTCTCTCTGTCCTATCCAACAACAACATCAATGACAACAATAATGACTACAACAATAAAGCAACAAGGGCAATAAAAGGGAATGAATAAATAAATAAGAAAAATATCTTTAAAAAAAAGAAAGACTTTTTGCATAATGATTATGCTATCTCCCCAGCCCATAGGCTTTATTTTACAGAGAGGGGGAAGGAAAAAGAAGAGGAGAGACAGAGACAGAAGGAGAGACACCACAACACTGCTCCACTATCCACATATTCTCTTTTGCACTGTCCATGGTGCTTCCTGGTAGTGCTGGGGTATAAGTACAGAGCTCAGTGCAGCACGTGCTCTGTTGAGTGACTACGTCCCAGCCTCAACTGTGGACAAAGGGCCATGAGTCTCTGAGGAGGACTGGACAGAAGGACTCTTGCTGAGGACTGTAGTGAGAGGGAAAGAGGAGAGGGCAGGAACCAGAAACCATGCACAAGGCAAGGACACTGTGGAGGCGGGTGCTTAGGATCCAGGGTGGATCCTAAAAATGATGAGCACTGCTCAGGGACCCTAGCCAGCCTCCCCTCAAACCTCACTGCCACCACAAAGGAGGCTTCTATCAAACACAGAAACAACCCAGAGAGGCCAAGGGGTCTACTTAGTACCTCCAGCTAGGAGGTACTAAGATACTGAGGTGGCCATGCTAGTCTTGCCACCGTGAGAGGCGATGTTAGCGGAGGTGGCCCCACCTCATGGCCCCACCCTGCTTTCACACACTCACACCCAGGTAGGTGTGTCCCACCAGATGTTTGCTGAGGACAGAAGGCTGGTGCTGGGTCTAGACAAGAAGCCAAACTGTGGACCTCCGCTTGTGACATGCTTAGGATTCCTGCTTCTGTGTGTAGCTCATGACTTTCCCCTGGGGCCTTGCAAGTCTGTCACTGTCCTGAGGGATGAGGGCCTCTTAAGAAAAAATACAGAATGACAGGTGCAAGATGAGGCACACAAGTGACTGTTGTTTTTTTTTTTATAAAGTGGTTCAGTTTTTTTTTAAAAAAGATTTTATTTATTGATTGATTAGAAAGATAGGAGGAGAGAGAGAAAACCAGACATCACTCTGGTACATGTGCTGCCGGGGCTTGAACTCAGGTCCTCATGCTTGAGAGTCAAGTGCTTTATCCACTGCACCACCTCCCAGACCACACAACACAAGTGACTGTTGACTTAGACACATGTCAGATTCATAAAAGCCAGCAAATGTTGTCCCAGGTGAAACAATCTAGAAAAGTTCCCTGTGACCTAAAGGTCCCTACAGCCCAAGTGAGGTGGAGGTTGGTGAAAGTTCCACTGTGCGGTTAGAGTCCATGAACTCGGCTGAGAATGAAGGGGTGAAGGTACACCCCGGAAAGGAGGAGCTTTCTGCTTGGTTCCACCCCAGACCATGGTGGGCAGTCTCCACTTGCTACTTCCCCCAGCCCTGCAAGGAGGGGGCCTCCCTCACTGACAAATGCCAGTGTCAGCGGTTTGGGCCCAACTGCCATTCCTGCACCTCCCACCCTTCCCTTCCAGATGTGGGAACAACTGCATTTTTAAAAAATTTATTTATTTATTCCCTTTCTTTGTTGTCCTTGTTTTTTTTTATTGCTGTAGCTATTATTGTTGTTGTTGTTAATGTTGTCGTTGTTGGATAGGACAGAGAGAAATAGAGAGAGGAGGGGAAGACAGAGGGGGAGAGAAAGATAGACACCTGCAGACCTGCTTCACCGCTTGTGAAGTGGCTCCCCTGCAGGTGGGGAACTGGGGGCTCGAACCGGGATCCTTAAGTCGGTCCTTGAGCTTGTTGCCACCTGCGCTTAACCCGCTGCGCTACCACCCAACTCCCCATTTTTTAAAAAGATTTTATTTATTTATTTATTAATGAGAAACATAGGAGGAGAGAGGAAGAGCCAGGCATCACTCTGGTACATGTGCTACCGGGGATTGAACTCTGGACCTCATGGTTGAGAGTCCAATGCTTTAACCACTGTGCCACCTCCTGGACCACATACAGCTGCATTTTTATAAGAACCAAGCACGAGGATGTTCTTTTCTCACATCCATACGCAATGAGCCCCATTCTGCAGTCCTCAAATATCAGAGGGGGAGGGGGGGAGGGGAGAATCTCAGTCAGTTGGAAGGATTTTTTTTTTTTAACATCTATTTCATTTGAACCAATGAGTTGACAATGAGACCCATGACTGGAGGGAATGGCAGTTCTGAGGAAGGGGGTGAAGTAGGACTGCAGAGAGTCTGCAGGAGCTGCCCTAGGATCCTATCCTCTGTCCCCCAACCAAGTTCACCTGCCCAAAGGTTGGGCCTGTCTGGGACAAGAGTTGGTGTCAAGAGAGGGTGCCTAGCCTCAAGATATCCAGTGAGGGATGGCTACAGCATGCATAGGGACTGGCAGGCAAGACAGTATCATTTTATATTGTCATTATTATTACAGTTATTATTATTTTGCCTCCAGGGTTATCACTGGGGCTCGGTGCTTGCACTACGAATCCAGTGCTCCTGGAGGCCATGTTCTTTCCATTGTTGTTGTTGATGTTGCTGTTATTATTGTTGCGTGGATGAGACATGGTGGCACTGTACCCCAGGACCCCCACCTTCCACCCAGGACCTGAGTCCACCTGACCCTCCTGGCTGGGTGCACAAGACAGAAGTGAAATTATTCTCGATCTGGGAGCACCAGCCAGAGTCCAGGTACCCAGCAGCTATGGGGGCAGTTCCCCCAATAGGTACCACTGGGTCTGCGGGAGCATAGAACCAGGCCAGGCTGTTTCCTGGCAACATGGAACTCATGCAGAGCCTGGACTTTGTCGCCCTCTCGTGGCAGAATCCTGTCTTAGCGTGTTTGAAATCCTAGGGGAGCCTGTGCACATGGGGCCTGGATTCCGGAAGCCAGGTAGCAGGAATGAGAAGTCCAATGTCATGCAATTGCTAATCGTCAGAATCCAAGACAGTCTCATCTCAAATATTCTTCCATGTGCGGAAGGGATGTTTGTTTTCTTTAGCTAATTAGACTCGAAGATTTTTTTGAAAATTCCGATTGCCCTGAAAATTAAAACTCTGCCCCCCTCCTTCTAATCATTGCAAAGCTTTCCCGAGGTCTCTGGTGTCCCTTCAATCAGGAGTGACAATGGCTATGCCCTCTGAGAGAATGCCCTTGGTCCCTGCTGATGGGGAGGCCTGTCAGGTGATCCATGATGCTAAGTGCATATGGTGAGAACCCAAGCAGTTTCAAGAGACATCTTCCACTTGCAATAATAAATCCTTTCTGGGGACTGGGTGGTGACGCACTTGGTTGAGCGCACATGTTACAATGTGCAAGGACCTGGGTTCAAGCCCCCAGTCCCCACCTGCAGGGGGAAAGCTTCACAAGTGGTGACGCAGTGCTGCAGGTGTCTCTCTGTCTCTCACCCTCTATATCCCTCCCTTCCCTCTCAATTTCTGACTGTATCTATTCAATCGATAAATAAATAAATAAATAAAGATAATTAAAGAGTTTTAAAATAAAAAATAAATCCTTTCTGAATGGTCCCGGAGGTGGTACACTGGATAAAGCATTGGACTCTCAAGCATGAGATCCCAAATTCAATCCCTGGCAGCACATGTACCAGAGCAATGTCTAGTTCTTTCTCTCTCTCCTATCTTTCTCATTGATAAGTAAATAAAATCTTTAAAAATATATATAAATCCTTTCTAAAGTGCATAGAACACAGTTACTCTCCCACCCCTCAGTGATATGGAAAAGAAACTAAGAGAGTTAGCAGCACCAGTCCAGGACTGTGATGGACTTAAAAGAGAGGTCCCAGGTTCCACCCCCAACACTGTATATGCCAGGGTGATGCTCTGGTCCATATCCTCTCTCTCTCATACATAAAGAAAAAGAAGTAAAGAGAATTGGTTGTGTCTGTAGGTAAAACATGACAGCATGAGAGTGATCTATCTCCAGACAATGTACACTTGTCTTGAAAACTTTGACACTGAGTATAAAAATATACATGAGGGGTGAAAGAGATAGCATAATGACTATGCAAAAAGAGTTTCATGCCTGATGTTCCAAAGACCCAGGTTCAGTCCTCACCATCACCATAAACCAGAGCTGAGCAGTGTTGAAGTGAGGAGTAGGAATCACTACAAGTTCTATGTTCACTTAGATCAGAATAAGTATGTAACAACAAGTAAGTGTGTGTTGAGACAAATGCTGTGGTGACAGGAGGAACCCAAGTGGGAAAGAAAGTCCCCCCCTTTTGCCTGAGAATGTTCACTGCTTCTCTGAGGAGCATCTCAGTAATCTGGGGTCTCCAGCCATGGGAGCACCCTCGCAGTAAGTGCATCAGACCTCTGCTTCTTGCACTTTTCCATAAGGCTCTACTTCTCTACTTGCTTATTTGTTTGTTTGTTTTTATTATTTATTTTCCCTTTTGTTGCCCTTGTTGCCTTTATTGTTGTTGTTGTATTTATTATAGTTGTTGTTGTCGTTGTTGAGAAATGGAGAGAGAAGGGGAAGACAGAGACGGGGAGAGAGAGATAGACACCTGCAGACCTGCCTCACCGCCTGTGAAGCGACTCCTGCAGGTGGGGAGCTGGGGGCTTGAACCAGGACCCTTATGCCTTGGCCATGTGCGCTTAACCCACTGAGCTACCACCCAATTCCCACTACTTATTTATTTATTGTCATGGTGGAACTACAATTGTGAACATTTGTGATTTTTCTGTTCTAGGTCAGTTTTCTCTCTCCCTTCCCTTGCTCCCTCCTCCCTCCCTCCCTCCATTCTCCTCCTCCCCTCTTCATTCTTTTTTTGCCTCCAGGGTTATCACTGAGGCTTGGTACCTGCATTATAAATCCACTGCTTCTGGAGACCATTTTCCCCATTTTGATGCCCTTGTTGTAATTGTTATTGTTGTTATTGCTATTGCTGTTGTTGTTGTTGGATAGGACAGAAAGAAATGGAGAAAGGAGGGGAAGACAGAAGGGGAGAGAAAGACAGACACCTGCAGACCTGCTTCACCTTGGGGAGCCGAGGACTAGAACTGGAATCCTTATACTGGTCTTCGTGCTTTGCACCATTGGTGGAGGCGAAGTCAAGTCTGCTGTTTAACAAAGGCCATGTAGAATGAGGCTGCCTGCAAAGTGGGAAGTCCTGGACAAAACTGAAGCTACTTATCCTTTTGCTTGTGATCACATGGATAATTTGGGGACTTACTGTCTACTTTAATCATAAGAACCTTACAGGGGAAGTACATAAAAATCACAATTACAGCAGTGAGTGTAATAAGACCAACAATGGCCTAGAAGCAGAATCGACTACACTAATCAAAAAGCTCACAGAGGGGAGTCGGGCATAGCTCAGCGGGTAAAGTGCAGGTGGCGCAAAGCACAAAGCACAAAGATCGGCATAAAGATCCCGGTTCAAGATCGGCATAAGATCCCGGTTCGAGCCCCCGGCTCCCCACCTGCAGGGGAGTCACTTCACAGGTGGTGAAGCAGGTCCGCAGGTGTCTGTCTTTCTCTCCCCCTCTCTGTCTTCCCTTCCTCTCTCCATTTCTCTCTGTCCTATCCAACAACAACAGCAATAACAACAACAACAACGATAAACAACAAGGGCAACAAAAGGGAAAATAAATAAATAAATGTAAAAAAAATTAAAAAAAAAAAGCTCACAGAGCAAGAGCTGTTTATTCCCCAGCCTGTGGCTACTACAGAACCAAACTGGCTAAATAGGTACAAGAGAACAAGAACCTTGGGCGGCCTTGGGTAGCTTAGAGAATAGGTGGTAGATTGTAGTTTACGGGCATCTATAATGAATAACATGGTCATGTGATTAACATTAAAGGCACGCAGGTTGAGGTTAATAAGTTACCATTTACAAAGAAACTAGCAAGCCCCCACCCAGGTGCAGGTGTTTGCCAGGAAACAAAGACAAACTATTAAAAGGCAACTGAATAACTACTGGCAAAAAACAGGTTGTGAGAAATGTCCCAAAGACAGACTATAGGACCAGAGGAATTATTGAAGATGCTATAAACATGATAATTTGCTTTGTAGGAACTAACCTTTTAGAAACAATAGCTGCTATACAGAAAACTCATGATATTCCAAAAAGCTTGCTCAAGAAATATAGGTTATAATAAGAGTTTATATTATTAACTGCTAAAATAAGAAATGAATTTTATGGTAAACAGTTGTGCAAAGAATTCTGCAAAAATATAATAATGAATAAATGAATAATAAATAATGAATAATAAATAAAAAAATAATGAATCGACACATGTTGTATGCGGGTGAAAAATGTATAAATAATAAAGCTCTGCAGAAGAGAAAGCGGAGATGCCTCTCTCCTGCGCCTGAAGCAGTTGACGTGTCTACACCTCACCTCATTCAGTGCAGATGTCCCTCCTCCTTTGGAATCCCTGAGACCTGCTGGGGCTGGCCCTGGCACACCATGTGCTACCTGATGTGCTACCGCCCAGCCACATTCTTCTCCTTCTTCTCCCCCTCCCCCCTCCCCTCCTCTTTCAATTCGTATAGAGAAACAGAAAGAGATAGAGAGGGTTAGTCATGAGCACTGGAGCTTCCTCCACTGCTATAGCACCTCCCATGTGATGCTGGAGCTCAAACATTTCATATATTTTTTCTTTCTTCTTTTTTTTTGTTTGTAAAGATTTTACTTATTAATGAGAACAATAGGAGGAGAGAAAAAGAACCAGACATCACTGTGGTATATGTGCTCCTAGGGATTGAATTCAGGACCTCATGCTTGAAAGTCCAATACTGTATTCACTGTGCCACCTCCTGGACCACCTTTTTTTTTTTTCCCCAGTGTCTACTTTCTTTCAACCATGTACTTCACCAGATCTCCTCATTCAATAATCCTGTCTTCTGAAACCATTCATGGCCAAATGAAGTTACTCATTTATTATTAGTATTTTATTGCCACTGGGGTTATCACTGGGGCTCAGTGCCAGCACTACAAATCCACTGCTGCCTGTGCCATTTTTTCCATTCTATTTTATGTGATACGATAGAAAGAAATTGAGAGGGGAGGGAGAAAGAGAGAGAGAGACCTGCAGACCTGCTTCAACATATGGTAATGTGAGTACTCAATCAGGGAAGCCACTGACCACCCCCACACCCATGCTTTTTCTCTTTTTCCTTCCCTCCCACCCCTCCTCCCTCCCTCTTTGCTTTCCAATTTTCTTTTCTTTTATATTTATTTATTTATATTTATAAAAAGGAAGCATTGAAAAAAACATAGGATAAGAGGGGTACAGCTCCACACAATTCCCACCACCAGAACTCCGTATCCCATCACCTCCCCTGATAGCTTTCCTATTCTTTATGCCTCTGGGAGTATGGACCCAAGGTCATTGTGGGATGCAGAAGGTGGAAAGTCCGGCTTCTATAATTGCTTCCTGATGAACATGGGCGTTGACAGGTTGACCCATACTCCCAGCCTGCCTCTCTCTCTCCCTAGTAGGGTGGGGCTCTGGGGAAGCAGAGCTCCAGGACACATTGGTGAGGTTGTCTGTCCAGGGAAGTCTGGTCAGCATCATGTTAGCATCTGGAACCTGTTGGCTGAAAAGAGAGTTAACATACAAAGCCAAACAAATTGTTGACCAATCCTGAACCTAGAGGCTGGAAAAGTGCAAACAAACAGTTGGGGGTTTCTTTTCTTTTCTCTCACCAGAGCTCTATTCTAGTTTACCATGGTGTCAAGGATTGAACCTGGACTTTGGAGCCTCAGGCATGAAAACCTCTTGAAAACTGCCAGCTATAGACCAATTTCTCTCCTCTCTGTGTGTTACAAACTCCTTGAGAGGCTGCTTCTGTCACGTATTTCTCATCTTACAGAGAAATTCCTATCACCCGCCCAGGCTGGTTTCCGCCCAGGAAGATCTACCTGCGAACAAGCCCTGGCCCTCTCAACTTACATTGAAAATGGATTCCAGAAGAATTTAAAGACAGGTGCTGTCTTTGTTGATCTCACAGCAGCCTATGACACGGTCTGGCACCGCGGTCTCCTAGTCAAGATCTCAAGATGCCTGCCTCCATGGGTGGCCAACACTATATCGTTTCTTCTCCAAAACAGAAGTTTCCGGGTACATCTGGGTGACAAGTCTAGCAGATGGAGACTTGTCTCAAGTGGCCTCCCCCAGGGCTCTGTTCTGGCTCCTACGCTATTTAATATTTACATCAATGACCTCCCAGAAACTTCTTCAAGGAAGTTCATCTACGCCGATGACATCTGCTGTGCAACTCAGGCATCCAAGTTCGACATCCTCGAGGAAACACTCACGAAAGACATGTCTCTGATATCTGATTACTGTAAAAAATGGCGACTAATCCCTAGCACTGCAAAAACGGTATCATCTGTTTTCCATCTACACCATGCCTCGGCCTCGTGTGAGCTTAATGTGCAGCTTGGCGATACGAGAATCTGGCATGAAGCCCAGCCAGTCTATCTTGGCGTTACTCTGGATCAAACTCTGTCATTTCACGAACATCTCATAAAAACTGCAGCAAAGGTGGGCGCGAGGAATAACATCATTGCAAGACTGGCCAGCTCCTCATGGGGCGCGAGCGCTTCCACACTACGATCATCATCTCTGGCATTATGCTATTCCACTGCAGAATACTGTGCCCCAGGATGGTTCCGTAGCCCCCATGTCCACTTGGTCGATTCCAAATTATATTCCTCCATGAGGATAATTTCTGGAACCATCCGTTCCACCCCGGTCCCATGGCTGCCAGTTCTTAGCAACATCGCCCCGCCAGATATTCGTCGGGATGCGGCATCATCTAAGTTCATTTTCCACATCTACGCTCGACCGGACCTGCCAATATACGCGGATATCTTCGCCCACCCTGTCCAACGCTTGACGTCTCGTCACCCAATCTGGTCCCCTACGCCTACACTGAACTTCTCTGTTCCAGACTCTTGGAAACAGAGCTGGCAGTCAGCTGAGGTAAAGAACAAACACTTCATCACAGACCCCTGCAAGCATCAACCTGGCTTTGACCTAGCACGTTATGATCGGGCCCTCCTCAATCGCTATCGAACAGGCCATGGCCGGTGCGCCGCTATGTTCCATCGCTGGGGAGCCAGAGACGACCCGAACTGCCCCTGCGGCTCCAGACAGACTATGACCCACATAGTCAACGACTGCCACCTCTCCAGATTCAAAGGAGGTCTCGAAACTTTACATCAGGCTCAACCTGATGCTGTTGACTGGCTACGGAAGAAGGGCAAACGCTAGAAGAAGAAGAAGAAAACCTCTTTGCATAATCACCATTCTTTTTCCTCTGCCCAAGTTACTTATTTTAAAAGATTTATTTCTGTGTGTGTAAGGGAGAGGAGAGGGGGCAGGCCAGAACAGCACTTTGGCTTTAGCATATGTGCTGCCTGGGACCAAACCCAGAGCCCCATGCCTGTAAGTCCCTTGTTCTTTTTTTTTTTTTTTTTAACCAGAGCACTGCTCAGCTCTGGTGTATGGTGCTGCAGGGGGTTGAACCTGGGACTTTGGAGCCTCAGGCATGAGAGTCTGTTTGCATAGCCATTATGCTATCTCCCCCCACTTGACTATCATGAGTTTCTTGTATGTGGTAGCAGCTCACTCCTGATGTAGGCATAATACATTTGTCAGCATCTACAAAGGGGACTCTTCATTCTCAATTTTTCAGACTCATCAATTTGCTGATTAAAAATTTTTTATCAAAGCTTACTTCATTTCTCTCCTTAAGATACTTACTTCTGCAACACACTTTGGATGTCCAGCTCAGTTTTTCTATTCTGGGGGGATGGGGGGGGGAGCAGTTGTTTCCCATTTTCTTTGTGAAATGGAGAAGTTCTTTATTTTTTTAAAGTAGTAACATTTTGTTGGTTATATGCTTACAGATAGATACTTTTTCCTAGTGGTAATTTTTAGTTTAACTTTTTTTTTTGGTCTTTTAACAGATTTGTTTTTATTTATTATTTATACCAGACCACTGCTCAGTTCTCTGGCCAGTGGTGGTGCCAGGAATTGAAGCCAGGACCTCAGGAATGTTGTGCTACTGCTCTTGCTATCTCTGGTCCATAACATAGTTTTGAACTTTTAATATTCAGATTCTTTTGAAAATCTTTATAGTTCATTCTTGTTTGCCATAGGATCATAAATTGGTCTTTTCTTCTTCATTTCTTTCCTTCCTCCTCTTCCTCTTCTTCATTGTTTAAAGTTTGCTTTGTACACTGGGGTGGGTAAATATCCAATTCCTTTTTCCCAACTCTTTGGGTTACCAATATCAGTAGTTTTCCAAAACCACCATCATTGGCTCACTGGTTTGTTTTTATTTTAGGGATGGAAAAATTGATTTAGAAAAAAAAACCTAAATAGAATATTAGCACTCGAAGGCAATAATAGTATATTAATAGCCACAATCATATTTTGATCAGATGTATTTATCCTGAGAATTCTAGGCTGATTATTCATTCATAGGCGCTATTGATAAGCTCAAAAACACACTCAGACAACAAGAAAAGCATGCAATTAGCTGCTGCTAATGTTTTATTATTGCATATTTCCTTTAGAATGGATGGTGGCTTTAGACATTCAGTCCAGAGCCACAAGAATTACGCATGTGCTGCAGAATGATGATTCTGCAAGTCCTACAACTTTTCCTCCGCTGATTTCCAAAAGTCGCGTTCAGGTCGGTTTCTAGCCCGCAGGTAGCATCTCTGGCCTGTGCATGCAGGGTCTGGAGCCGGGCCCCCGCGGGCTCCTCGCAGGCGTCTGCAGTCCCGGGAGCCCGTGGCCTTTGCTCAGCCTGCGTCCTCCGGCGTAGCAGCCCCTGGCGGCGGCCTGTGCGCGGACTCCCTGCAGCTTCGGTCCCGGTCCCGGCCAGCCAGGAGGGCGGATGGGTGCGCTCCGGAGGCTGGTGAGTACGCCCTCCCCGGGGCGGGTGCGGACCCCCGTATGCGGACCCCCGTATGCGGACCCCATATGCGGACCCCAGGGCGCGGCGGGGAAGGCGCAGGGGTGCCGGGCAGGGAGCCGGCATGGGAGACAGACGGCGGATGGGCGGACTGCCAGGGGGATGCCGGCTGCTGGGCCCCGCCCAGCCCTGTCATTGCGTTTGTAGAGCTGAACCCTGTGCTCGGCCGAGTAAAATGTGAAAGGGCGAGACGCGGCAACGAAGCCCACGACGAGCAGGTCTCTGCTCACCCACGGGACCCCCCCCCCTCGCTTTCCACCTACCCCCCTTAGCCCTACGTCCTTTAACAGCAATGCGCCTGCGCAGCCGCCTAGCCGCGCGCATTGACGGCTTCACACCTACTGCGCCTGCGCGTGAGCTTCGGCTCTAAACTGGTTTGCGCCTCAGTGTCATAGATTGTTACGCATGCGTTTACTCCAGTTTGGAGAGGGGGAAGATCGGCTCCCAGCTTGCTGAAAGGTCGCAGCTCCAGGCCCTCGGCGCGCATGCGCCTTCTCAGTTCCGTTGTATCCTAATGCTACCTTCTTTATGCCATCTGGAAAAGTTTGAATTACGGGCGGGAGAGACAGCATGCAAAGAGACTCTCATGCCTGAGGTTCCCAAGTCCCAATTTCAATCCCCCACACCACCATAAGCCAGAGCTGAGCAGTGCTCTGGTGTAAAAAAAAAAAGAAAAGTTTGCGTTACTAAACCTGCCCATTTAAGATGAGGGACGGGGGACTAGCATATGCCACTCCAGGAGGCATAACAAAGGCATTTAATGTAGAAAAGTGCCTTGTGCTAGTTTTTATTGTTGGACAGAGACAGAAATTGAAAGGGGAGGGGGAGATAGGGAGAGAGACAGAGAGACACCTGCAGACCTGCTTCACCACTCCTGAAGCTTTCCCTCTACAGGTAGGGTCCAGGGGCTTGGACCTGGGTCCTTGCACACTGTAATGTGTGCGCTTATCCAGGTGAGCCACAGCCTGACACACACACACACACACACCCCGTCCCCCGTCTTGTGCTTGTCTGTAAAGTAAAATTAAATGCTAGTGTCACCTGAGCTTAAGGCCATGTTCATACACAGGCTGGACTAGGGTCGGTGCAAGACTGCGTGGGTTCACATGTCTGCAAGGCCAGCATCCTTTCCAATGCCCACAATGGTGGGGCCTTATAGGTCAGACCTGCAGCCCTTGGGTACAACACCATACTGGCCACCTTGTCCTCTTCTGAGACTCCCACCCTCTCCCCTCTCCCCTTTATCTCTTTCTCCATGCTTTCCATTAAGCTCCTTGGAGAGAATGGGGCATCTAGGAGGAAATGCACACACCACCTACCACTCCACCCCTGAGTCTTCCCCACTGCCCTGAACTACTTTTCTGAGCCATCTGCAGGGCACATTCCCTCACTCCCTTCAGCTCTTTGTGCCAATGTCACCATAAGGGCATAACTCCCTGCCCACTCTCTCCAAACACACTTCCATGCTTTTTGTCTCTGTTTCACCAGCTGACACACTACGATATTCCATGTTCTTTTTGTTACTGTCTGTGTTCCTCCCCTGGAAGGAATAGGGGCAGAGCCAGCATTGGCCCCAGGCATTGCTGTCAGCTAAACAGCTGTATGCTGCTTCATATGCCTCCCCCCACCCCCAACACCAGTGGCATAGCTTCACTTAACTGGAGCCACTCAGGGAACTAACTGCCCTTTCAAAGAATGACAGGCACACCTGGGGGCAGCCTGGCACAACAAACAGGAGGGGCAAGGTGGGGCTAGAGGGTGAGGGAGCAGCAGGTCCTGGACTCAGAAGGGCTGGACCCCCTTGCTGGCTGCTTGCAGTGAGACCTAGGTGATGCCTCTTCTTTGTGCTTAGTTCCTTCATCTGCATGGTTCTAGCAGGCTAGAATGTTGTGATTAGCAGGCTCCAGCCACAGGGAGAGAGGTGGAAGCTTTTGTCACTTACTCTCTGACCTCCCCTCTCTCCTCAGATTCAGGGCAGGACCCTGCTACTGACCATCTGTGCAGCTGGCATTGGTGGGACTTTTCAGTTTGGCTACAACCTGTCTGTCATCAATGCCCCGACCTTGGTATGTACCCTCTGTACCCAGAGAGTGGGTGCTGAGCAAAGGCCAGTCACTTCTCACTACTAGGGTTCAGGTCAGTATCTACTTGGTGTCCTCCTCCACTGGTATAGCTTGTGGATTCAGGCCTAGCTTTGCATCCTCTCCAGACCCTGTATGGCCTCCAGAGTCCTTCAAGTCAGGGGATGACTCCACCATCCACATAGTAACTGGAGATCTGCCTTGATCCTGCCCTTCGTGTCTCAGGGACAAAACCTACCTCCAGCATCCAGCCATTTCTCACTGTTGTCTCTGCCCACTAGTTCAGTCCTTGTCTCTGCTACCTGGATCTCTTGTCCAGTCTCTTCACTGTCTTTTAGATCAGCTCAAGTTTGCTGAAGCTACTCTCCAGCCCAGAAACATTCTGTAGCTTCCTAGTGCCTAGAAGGATAGACACATCTGCCCAAAGCTGAAGGCCAACTGGGATGAGAACATGCCCACCTCTGTCCCACTTCACTCCCCCACCCCCTGTATCAAAGCTTGATTCAGGGTAGTTTCCTAAATGCTCAAATTTTCCTTGAAGCCTCCTTCCACTGGGAAAAGCTCTCCACCCCACTCCATTCCAACACTACCACCTTCCTATAGCTTCTCTCTCTCTCTCTAACTGTCCCCTTAGCTGGAAGTCACCTACCCCATTTGCCCAGCCCTAGGAGGGGCTCAGATTGTGTGTAGATTGGTTGGTTGTTGGGGCCCTTTTACCTTGCTGCTGGTTTGTGCCTAGGTTGAGCTATCTTTGAATTCCCAGAGCCTGACATGGGCCTGACTTTGTATGGACATGTCTAGTTAGTATCTGTAGTATATCATTCAGCCCCAAATGATAAAAGTCAGCTTTTAACTTGCTTAGAAGGGTAAGTGCTTTGTCAGTAGTTTAGAGGAATGCAGAGCAGTATATGATGTGGGGGTAAGGGTGGGGGGGGGGAGAATTGCAAGAACCAGGTCCAGGATGGAATTGGGCCTCTCCTGTTCCTGCCTGGCCACATCCTCCACCCAGTGGACAAGATAACCACTGTTACCAGACAAAAATTCTCCCTGCTTAAAGTCTGAGGAGAGACTGATTGGCTGGTTTGGATCACATGCTTATCCCCTAAATCAATCTTGTATATGGTCAAAATGTTGGCTCACTCTGATTGGCCCAGACAGGTTTAAGGCGGGGCTGTAGTTGACAAGAGACTAAGGAAGGCAGGTTGGCAATCAGCAGGGGCCTGGGATGGGAGTGTGTTCTAGAAAGAACTGAGATAGCAGGGTACCCTTTAAAGGATATGGTGATAAGTTTACAAAGAGAGGTCATTTATTTGTTCATACAGCAAGCATGTGCATGTCTCCTAAGGGCAAATTTACAGGCTAGGGAAGAGTCCACTGGCAGCAGGATATTCTTTTTATATTTTATTATTGATTTAATATTGATTTACAAACTTACAAGCTAACAGGGTACACCTCCACCCCATTCCCACCACTAGAGTTCTGGACCCCCAACCCTTCTATTGTAGGCTATAACTCCCAGGTTGCAGATATGGGTTAACTATTATTTCTAAAACTATGTTTTTATTTGGACTTTATTTATTTTAAATATTTTATTTATTTATGTGTTTTCCTTTTTTGTTGCCTTTGTTGTTTTTATCATTGTGTGATTATTATTGTTATTGATGTTGTTGATGCCAGATAGGACAGACAGAAATGGAGATAGGAGAGGAAGACAGAGAGGGGGAGAGAAAGACACGAAGTGACCCCCTGCAGATGGGGAGCCAGGGGCTCGAACCAGCATCCTTACTCTGGTCCTTGAGTTTAGCACCATGTGCGCTTAACCTGCTGCACTACAGCCCGACCCCCTATTTATTTATAGGTCCCATCTCTTCCTTTCCAAGTCACACCTACACCTATTACTATATCCAAATGTCCCTCCCTTTTTCCTCTTCTCTCTCTGAGTCCTGTTGGAGTTGGAATTCAGAGCCCTCTGGTCATCTTCCCCTTATCATTTCTCCCCCACTGGGAGTATGGATCAGAATTATTTTTGGGGTGCAGAAGCTGGAAGTTCTGGCTTCTGTAATTACTTCTCTGCTGAACATGGGTATTGGCAGGTCGATCCATACTCCTAGCCCATCAGGACATTCTCAAGATTTGTCTCCCATGACTTATCACCATTTGTTTGTTTGTCTATCTGTTTGGTTGTTTTTTTTTTTGTTTTGTTTTGTTTTTTTTTTCATTTTCCAGAGCCTTGCTCAGCTCTGGCTTATAGTGATGCAGGGAATTGAACCTGGGACTTCAGAGGCTCAGGTGTGAATCTTTTGCAGAACCGTTATGCTGTCTCCCTGCCCCTAAGACCCTGTTTTAATAATGAATTTGATCCCTTCTCCAGGAGCACATACCCCTAGCTCTCTTACCTCCTTTAATACTCTGTGGGTGCCCACCTTTGGTCAGATCTGACTGAGAATCAGTCAGCAAGGGTGGTTACTGATGTGGGTTGTGTAGGTGGCTTCCAGGTCAAAACAAGGCAGGAGTAGAACTGATAGTGGGCTTGGAGGGGCCAGTGAGGGCTGTCCAGACTCCACCTCCAGGAGTCAGAGGGTGTGAAAGAGGCCAGTCCAGGGGGCTGGGCAGAGGTGCACCCTGTTAAGTGCACATGGGAAGGACCCATGCAAGGATCCAGGTTTGAGCCCTGGCTTCCTATCTTCACAAGTGGTGAAGCAGGTCTGTAGGTGTCTCTCTTTGTCTCTTGCTCTCTGTCTCCCTCTCCTTTCTCAGTTTCTCTCTGTCCTATCCAATCAAATGGAAAACTTGGCCACCAGGAGCAGTGGATCCATAGTGCTGGCACCAAGTCCCAAAGATAAACCTGGAGGGAAAAAAAAAGACCAGTCCAGTGTCCTGCACAAGGCATCCAGGGCAGGCACTGCTCTGGGGACTCACCTGCTCTACAGGGGTGGAGGTGTGTGTGGGGGGGAGGTTTCAGCTGTGAAGTCCCCATCCTGGCTGACTGCTCTCTCTGCCTGTAGTACATTCAGGAATTCACCAATGACACATGGCGGGCTCGCACAGGCCGGCCCCTGTCTGATCGGCTGGTTCTACTGGTGTGGTCCCTCATCGTGTCTTTGTATCCCCTGGGGGGCCTCTTTGGAGCTCTGCTTGCAGGTCCTCTGGCTGTCATGGTGGGAAGGTAAGTGCTTCCTGTGACCTTGCCCAGTGGCCTTTAACAAGAAGAATTTAAAAACTGGGTATGAGGCTTTTCACTGTACAGAGCAGTTTGAGGAGAGCAATGCCTCATCTGTTGGGATAAGCCATATAATAGAAGCTCTCTCCTTTCAAGCTGTGGTACAAGCAGAGTGATTGGAGGCTGGAGACAGGGGTGTGGGGCAGGCCCCTTAAGGGATGACGAGGGACCCCTGGCATTGTGGCCAGTTGGCACTTATGTTCATGTAGCTTAGAGTCCTCGGTGCTGTTCACAGTCACATACACAGTCAGTTTGAACTGCAAAGAGGGGTCCTCAGGAACAATCCCTCTAGACTAAACCCTGGCCTCCCCCTCCTCCCCAGGAAGAAGTCCCTCCTGGTGAACAACATCCTTGTGGTGGCAGCAGCAGCCCTGTTTGGCTTCAGCCGAGAAGCAGGCTCCTTTGAGATGATCATTCTGGGAAGGCTGCTCATGGGAGTCAGTGCAGGTGTGTCGGGGAGGACCTTTCTATTCCTGCTCATCCATCTTCTCTTCATTTATTTATTTTCTTTAAAAAAAATTTTTTTTTTTTTAACCAGAGTGCTAGGATTTAATCTGGAACTTTGGAACCTCATGAAAATCTTTTTGTATAACCATTTTGCTATCTCCCCCTCCCATTCATTTTCTTTATTCATTGATTTGCCGACAGAATCAATGAATAAAAAACAAAATTTTGAGCACTTCAGGGGCTGGACGGTGGCACACCTGGTTAAGACCACATAGTACAAAGCACAAGGATCTGGGTTCAAGCGCCCTGTTCCCCACATGCGGGGGAGGGGGCTGCTTCTTGAGCAGTGAAGCAGGTCTGCAGGTGTCTTTCTTTTTCTCTCCCTCTCTATCTCCTCTTCTCTTTCAACTTCTCTCTGTCCTAATATGATGGCGACCAGGGGCAGTGGATCTGCAGTGCTGGCATTGAGCCCCTGGAGGCGAACAAACAAACCCACTTTCATTTCCACTCCACCATTTCCCTGTTGAGCCCTTACTGCCTGTTCAGCCAGGTGTAGATGTCTGCAATAGTCATCTACTTGTTTATTTATTTTCTTTTTTGTTGTCCTTTTTTATTGTTGTAGTTATTATTGTTGTTGTCGTTGTTGGATAGGACAGAGAGAAATGGGGAGAGGTGGGGAAGAAAGAGGGGGTGAGAAAGATAGACACCTGCAGACCTGCTTCACCACCTGTGAAGTGACTCCCCTGCAGGTGGGGAGCTGGGGGTTCAAACTGGGATCCCTGTGCTACCACCTGACTCCCCCAGTTATCTACTTCTATGAAGCATCTACTCCCATGAAATATAATGACTGGCTCATGGGATGCTGGGGGTTGAACTTGGGACTTCATGCTTGAGAGCCCAAGGCTTTCTCCACTGTGCAACCTTCTGGAAACCCAAAGTGATTAAAACAAAAAGATTTTTTAAATTTTGTTAATGAGAGAGAACCAGACCATTACTCTGGTACATGTGAGGCTGAGGATTGGGCTCAGGACCTTGTGCTGGAGAATCTAACACTTTGTCTACTGCACCACCACCTGGGCCATGAAAGTTCAGATTTCAAATAGTCAAAATTTGTCTGGGAGACAATTATCCAGTAGATCACATACTTGACTATGTGCAAGAATCCAGGTTTGGGCCTTCAGCACTAAGCAGGGCACCAGGGAAGCTCAGAGAATAGTGGAGTGGTGCTGCGATTTATCTTTCCCTCTCCATTTCTCTGTCTAAAATCAAAAGGATAAAAAGTCTGCAAGGAACAGTGAAATTACACATGTGTGAGACCCCAGGGGACCAACACCAGAATCTATACTTATTAGCTCATTGATTCTGTGGGTCAGGAATGGGGAGTCTCTTTGTTGAGTGATTCTGGCTTGAGCTTGCTTATAAGGTCTCAACCATATGGTGAGGCACGGCTCTGTGGGCTGAGCTGGGGTTTAGGAGCTGCCTCCAGTGGCACTCTCATGGGATAGTGACAGGAGGTCTTGGCCTTCACCTGTGGGATCTCTCCATAAGGCTTCTTTTTAAGATATTGTTGTTGTTATCATCATCTTAATTGCCACCAGGATTATCACTGGGGCTTAGTGTATACATGACGAATCCACTATCGCCAGTGACATAATATCCCCTCTTTTATATTTATTTATTTATTCCCTTTTGTTGCCCTTGTTGTTTTATTGTTGTAGTTATTACTGTCGTTGTTGCTGGACAGGACAGAGAGAATTTGAGAAAGGAGGGAAAGACAGAGAGGGGGAGAGAAAGACACCTGCAGACCTGCTTCACTGCTTGTGAAGCGACTCCCCTGCAGGTGGGGAGCCGGGGGCTTGAACCGGGATCCTTACATCAGTCCTTGCGCTTTGTGCCATGTGTGCTTAACCCGCTGCGCTACCACCTGACCCCCATTTTTTAAAATATTTATGTTATTTATTTATTCCCTTTTGTTGCCCTTGTTGTTTTATTGTTGTAGTTATTATTGTTGTTGTCGTTGTTGGATAGGACAGAGAAATGGAGAGAGGAGGGGAAGACAGAGGGGGAGAGAAAGATAGACACCTGCAGACCTGCTTCACCGCCTGTGAAGCGACTCCCCTGCAGGTGGGGAGCCGGGGCTCGAACCAGGATCCTTATTCCCGTCCTTGTGCTTTGCGCCACCTGCGCTTAACCCACTGCACTACAGCCCGACTCCCCCTGACCCCCATTTTTTCCCTTTCTTTTTGATAGAGACAGAGAGGATTTGAAAAAGGAGAGAGAGATAGAGAGGGAAAGAGAGAGACACCTGCACCACTGCTTCACTATTTGTGAAGCTTCCTCCCCTGCAGTTGGCAACCAGAGGCTTGAGCCTGGGTCCTTGCTCATGGTAAGATGTGCTGTACTGGGCACAGTAGGAATCAATGAAAACATTGACTTGGGGCAGGCAGTGGCACACTTGGTTGAGTGCATGTTACAGTGTGCAAGAACCTCACTTGCAGGAGGGAAGCTTCATGAGTAGTGAAGCAGTGTTCCAGAGGGGTATGTGTGTGTGTCTCCCTCTTTCTCCACATTGCCTCTGATTTATCTCCAATAAATAAATAAATAAATAAGGCATTGACTGGAGGGTTAGGATAGCTGGACACGACTCTGCCCTTTTCTTTAAAAAAAAAAAAAAAGACTTACCAGTTGAGCTCTCAGCCCAGTTGTCATCCCTCCTATTCTTCCCACTGCCATGGCTAGAGTCCTTCATGTACATCCCAGTGACAGGAAGCTAGAAAGACCCCATTACCACTGCACAGCTGTTTGTCTTTGTTGTGTTCACACCCAGGGGTGAGCATGAACATTCAGCCCATGTACCTGGGGGAGAGCGCGCCCAAGGAGCTCAGAGGAGCGGCAGCCATGACCTCTGCCATCTTTGTGGCCTTGGGGATCGTGATGGGCCAGGTTGTTGGACTCAGGTAAGAGCCTGGCCCTGCGTATTTGCTGCCAGTAGAAACCCTTTTTCCCCTCTACCCACCAAGTAGGCTATTGAGGTGTCCATGTCCATCTGGTCAGTATGCAGTATGGGTATCATCAGCTGTTGTAATTTAACTCAAAAAGGGTTTGGGGAGCTGCAGCACATAAAAGGATTCACAGTGAGGAGCTGGAAATGGATTTAAACAATACAAGGTTTATTAGGGCATTACAAAAGCATGGGACACATATTTAGATACGCAAAATAAGCAATTATCATCAGGGGTTAAGAGTACACTAGGTCCATAAAGTCTGAGTAAAGTTATCAAAAGTTTAGTCCCATAAGATAAACAATTATCAGCTCTGGTAAAGGTTGCTTATGGCTGTAGAGGGGTCTAAAGAGTCACACGTGCTCAGTTCCCAGGAGAAGTAGCCATGGCAGATACCTGGAGCACCTCCACTGAGATGCTTCTGACCAGGAGAAGCAGCATCAGCCAAAGAGAGTGGGCTGCTCCAAGTCCGGGTGTTTATACATTCCCTTCTGTGTCCCTGCCTCAGGCTGATGTCACTCGTATGCTAATAGTCCCAAACTCCTGTTGGGGGCACAACAATCAACCAGGCAGAGAGAGAGGCAGAGGGGCCAGGTGGTGTTGCACCTGTCGCGTGCACATGCTACAATGCTCAGGGACCCGGGTTCAAGCCCATGGTCCCCACCTGCAGGGGGAAAGCTTCATGAGTGGTGATGCAGGGCTGCAAGTATCTCTCTTTCTCTCTCTTTCACTCTTTTTTTTTAAAATTATCTTTATTTATTTATTAGAAACAGCCAGAAATTGAGAGGAAGAGGGAGATAGAGAGGGAGAGAGTCAGAGAGACACCTGAAGCTCTGCTCAACCCCTCATGAAGCTTTCCCCCTGCAGGTGGGGATCAGGGGACTTAAACCTGGGACCTTGCACATTGTAACATGTGCATTCAACCAGATGCGCCACCACTCAGCCCCTCTCTCTCTCCCTCTCTATCTCCCCCTACTCTCTCAGTTTCTGGCTATCTCTATCCCATAAATAAAGATGAGAGAGAGAGAGAGAGAGAGAGAGGAATAGAACATCAATCTGGCACATGCAATGCCAGGGATAGAACTCAGGACCTCACGCTTGAGAGTCCAACAATCTGGTCACTGTGCCACCTCCTGGGCTGTAATTTTGGGGCTTTTAAAGGGAAGCATACTTAGAAAAGAGAAGAGACAGAGGCTGGAAACTTGGAAGAGAAGTAACGAAGGATGAGGAGGGGCCAGGCCTTACCCTGTCTTAGGTCCCTGTCTGAGTGGGAGCGATCTAGGTGCCCAGATTCAGAACTGGTTAGGAAGAGGCACAGGGCAGTTTAGACTTTGCCTTTAGTGGGGTTGGAGACGAGAGATAGGAGCCTGGACTCTGGTAAGGAGGTATCTTCCCTGTGTTCTTGACTGCCTCCTCAGGGAACTCCTGGGCGGGCCACAGGTCTGGCCCCTGCTGCTGGCCAGCTGCCTGGTGCCTGCATTATTCCAGCTGGTCATCTTGCCCCTGCTCCCTGAGAGTCCACGCTACCTGCTCATTGACCGTGGAGACACCAGGGCCTGCTTGGCTGGTGAGTCTTTTGATCGCAGAGCGCATCTGAACAAAGACATGGCTCTCTGATCTTGGGTTTCATTTATTAGGGAAAGACCACATCTTTCTTGGAGCCTCAGCTTCATAATTCAACTGCCTATTAACACACACACACACACACACACACACACACACACACACACACTTTGTTTATTATTTACTGGATAGAGACAGAGAAATTGAGAAAGAAGAAGATAGAGAGGGAGAAAGAGAGGGGCTTGGAGGGAGCCGGAAAGTGGAGCACTTGGTTAAACACACATAGTACTAAGCACAAGGACCTGCACAAGGATAGAGGTTTGAGCACCCGCTCCCCACCTGCAGTGAGGGCGCTTAACAAATGGTGAAGCAGGTCTCTCCCTCTCTATGCCCTCCTCATCTCTCAATTTTTCTGTCCTATCCAATTTGAAAAAAATGGACACCAGGAGCGGTGGATTTATAGTGCAGGCAATGAGCCCCAGTGATAACCCTGGAGGCAAAAAAGAAAGAGAGGGGGCAGGGGGTGACATACCTGGTTAAGTACACACACTACAGTATGCAAGGACAGGGTTCAAATCCCTGGTCCCCACCTGCAAGGAGAAAGCTTCACAAGTAGTGAAGTATAGCTACAGGTGTCTCTCTGCCTCTCTCCCTCTGTCTTCCCCTCTCCTCTCAATTTCTCTCTGTCTTTATCCAATTATATGTATATATGTGTATATGTATGTATGTATATATATATATATTTTTTTTCTTTTCTTTTTTACCAGAGCACTGTTCGGCTCTGGCTGATGGTAGTGTGGAGGACTGAACCTGGGATTTTGGAGCCTTAGGCTTGAGATTCTCTTTGCATCACCTTATGCTATCTACAACCCCAACCAAAGAAACATATTTTTTAAAAAAGACGGAGAAAGAGAGACACTTGCAGCCCTGCTTCACTGCTTTGAAGCTTTTCCCCTGCCATTGGGGACTGGACAGGAGGCTCAAACTAGGGTCTTGCACATGTGCACTCTACCCCAGGTGACACTGCCTGGCCCCTCAGAACCACAAGTTCTTTTCTTGGTGTGCAGTGCTGCTATATGTCAGGGCTGGGAAGAAGCTTGTCCCCATCTGGCCAACGGTGCTCAGAGGGCGAGAAGGGTGTTGGGGGTGGGGACTTCATGGTGGTATTAGTAGTGAGGGTCCCAGAAGGGCTGGAAAGGAGAGCTCAACATTCTGTGTTCTGCCCCAGCGCTGCAGCGGCTGAGGGGCAGGGAGGACGTGACAGAGGAGCTGGCTGAGCTGCAGGAGGAGCGCACAGCCTGCCAGGGCCTGAGAGCGCGGCGCCCTTGGGAGCTGTTTCAGGATCCGACCCTGCGGAGGCAGGTGGCCAGCTTGGTGGTGCTGGGCAGTGCTATGGAGCTGTGTGGGAATGACTCGGTGAGCCCCCACCTGCTACTTCTTCACCCACCTGGGCCAGGGGGCTTTGTACTGTTGGGAACTGGGAGCCACTGAGAATGAAGGCAGCCAATGTTCACTTTCAAATGTCCCAGAACCCTCCCTCTGTATGCACTGTCTCTAGATGTATGCCTATGCCTCTTCTGTGTTCCGGGCGGCCGGCATTCCCGAGGAGAAGATCCAGTATGCCATCATGGGGACAGGAAGCTGTGAGCTACTCACGGCATGTGTCAGCGTGAGTCTGACCCTCGGCTGACCCCACCAGTCCTATGTGTGTCTGGGGGTGGGGCACTCTTAGGACTTCAGACCTCTGGGTGAAGCCACTCTCCTTCCCAGGAAACTATTAAATGTAGTTAGCATTGGGTGGGGGAGACAGCATAGTGGTTACACAAAAATACTTTCATACCTGAGACTCTGAGGTCTCAGGTTCAATCCCCTGTATAACCATAAGCCAGAGGTAAGTAGTGCTTTGGTCTCCCTCTGCCTGTCTCTCTCATTAATATAAAGCAAAGGGGCTGGGTAGTGGAACATCTGGTTGAGCATACATGTTACAATGTGCATGGAGTGGAGTTCGAGCCCCCAGTCCCCACCTGCAGGGGGAAAGCTTTGCAAGTGGTGAAGCAGGGCTGCAGGTGTCTCTCTCTATCTCTCCCCTATCTGTCACCCCTTCCCTCTCAATTTCTGGCTGTCTCTATCCAATAAATAAACAAATAATAATTTTTTAAAAAGGAATAGTTATTAAAAATAAACAACAAAATAAAGCAAATAAACTATGAAAAAAATTAAGATGCTACCACAATAAAATTCAATTCAGTTAACAGCGTGTACAGCAGAGCTGCCGTGTGCCATTCTGAAATGAGGCACTGAATGTATGTAGGTGTGTGGCTCAGGCCCTCTGAAAATGAGCAGCATCTCACTGCCGGAAGCAGTTCCCTGTGCTCTCCCCTCATGACCTTCCTCCTCCTTAAGTCCCCTAGCACCTGGCCCTGGAGTCCTGGTCACTTACTGGGGGGCTTCCTTTCCTCTGTAGTGCATGGTCATCGAGAGAGTGGGCCGCAGGCTACTGCTGATGGGTGGCTACAGCCTGATGACCTTCTGGGGCAGTGTCTTCACAGTCGCTCTGAACTTGCAGGTACCTGCAGGCTGGGTATGTGGGTGGCTGGTGGGTGGGGGGGAGTGGGGGGTGGTAGGGTGTTGGGGTGCCACCTCACTCTACACTCTGCTGCAGAGCTCCATCCCCTGGATGTCCTACCTGGCCATGTTCTGCATCTTCGCCTTCATCCTCAGCTTTGGCATTGGCCCAGGTGAGTGGGCCCCATGGATTTTGTGATGGTGGGTGACATGGTACATGTGATTGCAGTGTGTTGTTTTCGACAGGTTATGTTGTTTTCGCCGGGCTGGCTTCACGGGTGGGTAACAGACGACCAGGGACTCATGGTTGAGCTGTAGGCAGTATCTCTTTATTCATGCAGGACGCAGCACAATCTAAGCCGAGCTAAGCTAAACTCAAGTACTGTAAAACTCATAATGCTGTCTTTATATATACTTGCCAAGTAGGGTGGAAACAGGATGTGACATAGAGAGGGTGGAGAGAAAAGTGACTGGAGAGGATCAGGGTGTGACAAGGAGGGGGCGGAGCAGGCGAGAATCCTATCACTGAACCACCAATGCCCTGGAGGGAGGGTGGTGCTTGTTAACAGTGGTTATGTAAATAGAATGCAGTGGTTATGTAAATAGAATAGTGTTAAGCAGGGGGGATTTAAACTAAATGAAACAGAAGGGGTCTCATGCATACCAACAGCAGTGTTTGTCGTTCTGCTCTGCGGAGGAGAGAGAGAGGAGGTCTGGAGCAAAGAGGGAACACAAATCTTTATTTGCGCTGGCACCTCAGAGTTGGGTGCGAGAGAAGCAGGTTGGGCCATGTAGAGGTAGCGAAAATGGCCGCCTCATGCAGTAACCTTTCCTGCGTCTAAACACCAAAGTGAAGCACTGGCAAGAGAGAGAGGTGCGGAAGGAGAAAGGCTTTTATAGGAGCAGCTTTCGCAAGAATGGGAAGGGGGAGGAGTAACCATAGCACTCCAGGATAGGATAGTAACTCTCATGAGAATGGGAGGGAGGAGGAGTAACCAAAGCACTCCAAATATCACGGGGAAATAGACAATGCCCTGAGGGCACAACATGGCAGAACAGGCACTCCGAGAATGTCCCAACTCTCGCAGGAACTAGCAGTGGCCTGAGGGGACAACATGGCAGATGTGACTGCATCTGCACAATTTCCCAGCAAGTGTTACCTTCAGCTCACATACCCAGAGCCTGCTGGGAGAAAACAGCTGGAGGCAAACAACACAAGGCCCCCTTTCCTGAATCTGGAGCAAGGTGTGGGAAAGGTAAGACAGAGAGCTCTGACTGGCAGCCCCTGTCCCCAACTTCCCTTCCAGCTGGAGTTACGGGGATCCTGGCCACAGAGCTGTTTGACCAGATGGCCCGCCCTGCTGCCTACATGATCTGCGGGGCGCTCTTGTGGATCATGCTCTTCCTGGTCGGCCTGATATACCCCTTCCTCATGGTAGGTTGGCAAGTCCCCCTGGGGCCCTGCCTTGCCTTTTATCCCTGCCACTGTGAAAACTCAGCAGACAACGTCCATCAATTCAGGAGATGAAGACTGAAGCGGTGGATCTCTGAGTAAAGAACAAGTTTCTCATCACAGCTTGACATGGCACTTTTGTGCTGGGCACCAGCGATAATAACCCTGGAGAAAAAAAGCATCATGAATTATATGATATATATAATTATATATATGAATATATATATTCATATATATATATATGAATAGTGGGCAGGGCCGGGTGGTGGCGCACCTGGTTGAGTGCACATGATACAATGCACAAAGACCTGGGTTCAGGCCCCTATTCCCATCCCCACCTACAGGGAGAAAGTTTCCAAAGTGGTGAAGCAGGGCTGCAGGTGTTTCTCTGTCTTTCCCTCCCTATCTTGTCGTTAAAGTTCGGGGTTCTAGTAGGCAGGGCTAGCTTCGCGGCGGTAGACAGAGACTCGAGGACACACGGCTGGGCAGAGAAGCTGTTTTTCTTTATTCAGGAGCAACGATTCAAAAACTAACCTAAACTAATCACCACACAGATCTGTCCTGCATCTTTCTCCTCTGGCAGCAGCAGCAGGAACTCAGGAAGTCTGTAGGGTAGGGGGCAGGGAGAAGGGGAAGCACGAAACTAGCAGGGGCTAAACCACAATCTCCCAGGGGCGGGGGTGGGGGGTTGGGAGTGAGACCAAACCAATGTGAAGCTTAGCAACACTATCTCCCCCTTTCTTTTTAATTTCTGGCTACATCTATCCAATAAATAAGTAAAAATAATAAAATCATTTGTCTCTTGTCACCCATAGGAGGGCTTGTCCCACTTCCTCTATGTACCTTTCCTCTGTGTCTGTGTCTGTGGGGCCATCTACACATGCTTCTTCCTACCGGAGACCAAAGGCAAGACCTTCCTGGAGATCTCTGAGGAATTGCACAGACTCAACTTCTCCCAGCACCAGAGCCAGGGTCCCCTGTGGAGGGGGGCAGCAGAGGTCATCCAGAGCACGGAGCTCTAGCTGTGGCCAAGTGGGATTACATCCCCAGACCTGCCTCTGAGAAAGGCTTGACCCCTTTCTATGCTCTTGCCTCTGTGCTCACCTGTTGAGTAGGTGCTCGGTGCAGACTGGGTGCTGAGCACTTAGTCAGTGGTGAAGCAGGGAGGTGACCCCAGGGCTTCTGAATGCACTTCAGTTCATGAGCAGCAAGCCAATAAAAATTGACTTGGGGGAACACGGTGGAAGAAAGACTTGGGATGTGAAGGGTGTTTTACCAGAGGGGCCTGACCTGGTGTCAGTATGGGCTGGTTGGAAATAGATTTTCTGAATAATTTATTTTTAATCAAATATATTACTGTTTTTAATTTAACAGTGTATACATACTATAGAAACTTCTGTTGTACAAGGGGCACTAAGAAATATGTACATTTAATGACTCCATGTATGCCTATCCTAGAGAATGCTTGCCAAGTGTTTTTCTTTCTTTTTTTTTTTTTTAATATTTCCTTTCTTTTCTGAGAGATACAGAGAGGGAAAGGGAGAGGAAAAAGGAAAGGAAGGGAGAAGAAGAGAAAGACATCACAACACCAAATCTTCAGTTCACTGGGGACCAGGCTTGAACCTGCGTTACACACATGGCAAAGCTGCACCCAAATACATGCCTTGGGTCTATCTATCAGTGGTAGAATGGCATGACACCTGGCAAAAGGTGCACATTTCTACAGCACCTGCTACTTATTTCAGAGTCCAAACTGATGGTAGCCACAGGCTCTACGACTTCAAATTCTGCCCCAGCTGTAGCTCAGCTGCCTTCTTTGACAAAGTAACTTCCTGTGCTGAGCTGATGAGCTCTCCCTGCTCATCACTGAATAGTCTACATACAGTACAATGTGTTCACACTCAGTATGTGTCTGAACACCTGGGGAGGTAGTTCAGTGGCTGGAGCCCAGGACTTGGATGCATGAGGCTATAGCAGTACTCTGTCCTCTAACTTTTTGTCTTTCTCTCATGAAATAAATATTTTTTATTAGATTTATTTATTTCTTTTTTGTTGCCCTTGTTTCCATTGTTGTTGATGTTATCATTGTTAGATAGGACAGAGAGAAATGAGAGACGAGGGGAAGACAGAGGGGGAGAGAAAGATAGACACGTGCAGACCTGCTTCACCGCCTGTGAAGCGACTCCCGTGCAGGTGGGGAGCCGGGGGCTCAAACCGAGATCTTTATGTTGGTCCTTGTGCTTTTTGCCACATGCACTTAACCTGCTGCACTATCGCCTGACTCCCGAAATAAATCTTTTAGAAAAAGTTCCCAGTTGGGAATTGGGCGGTAGCACAGTGGGTTTAGCGCAGTTGGTGCAAAGCAAAAGGACCAGTGTAAGGATCCTGGTTTGAGCCCCCAGTTCCCCACCTGCAGGAGAGTCACTTCACAAGCGGTGAAGCAGGTCTGCAGGTGCCTATCTTTCTCTCCCCCTTTTTGTCTTCCCCTCTTCTCTCCATTTCTCTCTGTCCTATCCAACAACGACAACAACAACAATAATTACAATAAAACAAGGGCAACAAAAGGCAATGAATAAATAAATATGATTTTTAAAGTTCCCAGTTGTGCTGGGGAGACAGCATAATGCTTATGCAAAAAAAAAAAAAAAAGGCTTTCCTGTGTGAGGCTCTGCGATCTCAGGGTCAGTCTCCAGCACCATCATAAGCCAGAGTTGAGCAGCGCTCTGGTCTTTCTCTCTGTGCCTCTCTTATTAAAATAAAAAATAAAATCTTGTTTAAAAAGTTCCCCCCCAGAAGCATCATGAATTATATGATAATCCAATATATATGTAAACAGTGGGCAGGGCCTGGTGGTGGCGCACCTGGTTGAGTGCACATGATACAATACACAAAGACCTGGGTTCAGGCCCCTATCCCCATCCCCACCTACAGGGTTAAAGTTTCCAAAGTGGTAAAGCAGGGGTCCAGGTGTTTCTCTGTCTCTCCCTTCCTATCTCTCTATCATAGAATAAAATCTGGGATTCTACTTTAAAAGGCCTACTTCCTTCCCCCAAATGCACATTTGACGGGCTTTGACAGATATCGGTGAATTCACCACCATCAGGATAGGATGTTCACATCACCCTCTGCCATCTACACACTCGCAGCCCCACTGACCTGCTTTCTCCTGTTGGGCATTATGCCAGCTCCCCCCTGCTCCATGCTGCATTGCTTGATGCTGTGGTCTATTTACATAATCATCGTTTTGCCTGAGACCCGCCCTGCCTGCAGGGCATTGGTTTAATCCCCACTGGTTAGATGGAAGCTTGCTACCTTCCACTCTTTTATTTTCTCTCCACCCCCTCTCCTAGCCATTTCCTTTTCCGACCTGCCACTTCCGTCTCAGAAGATATAGAGGCAGTTTTTTTCTGATCAATAAAGGCATTATTGCATTGCATTTCTGCTCAGCCACTCAGTTCCTGGTTCCTCTCCCGTGTCACTGAGTGAGCAGCAGCCCAGGTTGGCTCCAGTCGAGTTCTCTCCCCTGTGACGCAACCCGACATTCTCCACTCTAGGTCAAGTTGTCTTGCTTAGAATTTGATGTAATTCCATTGTGTAATTCCAGTGCATTTGTGTCTGGCTTTGCTTCAGATGAAATCTTTATTTTTTAATATTAAAAAAATATTGCCACTGATATTATCTCTAGGGCTTTGTGCCTGCATGACAAATCCACCACTTCCAATGACTGACCCTCCCTCCTCACCTCCCTTCCTGTCATCTCTTTATTCCATTGATAGAGACAGAGAGAAATTGAGAGGGAAAGGAGAGAGACACCTGCAGCCCTGCTTCACCACTCGTGAAGCTTTCCCCCTGCAGGTGGGGACCAGAGGCTTGAATCTGGGTCCTTGCACATGGTAATGTGTGGCTTTTTCCAAGTGTGCCATCACCTGGCCTCTACAGATAATGTTTTAAAGACCTATCCATGTTGTTGCATGTGCCAGTCTATACTCCTTTGTATTGCCAGTGGGTATTCTACTGTGTGAAACCATAATTTGTTCATCCATTTACCTGCTGGTGGACCTAAGGGTGTTTCAGGGTCTTGGTCATTGTGAATAAAACTGCTGTGGATATTCCTACACAAGTTGTTTTATAGATATGTGTTTTCTTTCTCTTTTTTGGGGGGGAGATAGAAATAGTTAAGTTTGATAGTGAATGTATGTTCAACTGTAAAAGGCACTGTTTTCCATAGTGATTTTATTCTTAGTTTTACATTTGCACTGGCAATGCATGTGAGTTCTGGGTGCTCCTAGTACTCATCAACACTTATATTGTCAATCTTTTTAATTTAGCCATCTCACGGTGTTTTAATTGTGTCTTCCCCTGACTTTAGATGTGTTGATCAGCGTGTGTGTGTGTGTGTGGGGGGGGGTAAGTTGTGCATCTTGTGAAGAATCTGTTCAAATCTTTACCTACTATTTATCTAAAAAATATATTGGGCTATAAGAAAATCCACAATACATTTTTGTATAAAAAACATAGAGAAATATGTCACGACTTTTCTGACAACCGAGTATTTTAAGCAGTTTTAATTTCACAGCCAAATTAAAAGGGAAGGTGCCATAGAACAAATCTCAAAACTTGTAAGTCATGAGGTTTGATCCCTAATATTGTATATCCCAGAATGATGTTTTGTATTTCTCTCTCTCTCTCTAGTAAGTAACTTTTTTTTTAAATGGAAAGTAAAAATTCCTCACTTGTCCCTACGCCTATTCATGCTCACTATCTCCTGTTATCCATCTCCTCCACCAGAATCATGCATTCACTATAATCCTTAGACACATCATTATCACTCAAAGACCTTGGTTTGTATTATAGTTCATTCTTGTTGGACATTTTATATGTTTGTACAAAGGTATGAGGAGGGGCATCCACCATTATAGTATCACCTGGAGTGATTTCACTACCCTAAGAATCCTCTCTGTGGGGTCTAGGCGGTAGTGCACTGGTTTAAGCGCACATGGTGTGAAGAGCAAGGGCTGGGTAAGGGTCCCCGAGCCCTAGCAATAACCCCTGGAAGCAAAAAAAAAAAAAGAATCTTCTCTGCTCCACCATGTCATCCTTCATTTTCATTTCCTCTTTCCTAACACATAGTAACCACTGATCTTGTCTTTCTGTAATTTTGCCTTTTCTGGAATGTCACAGTGTTGGAACCATGGCCCTTTGAGATCACCTCCTTTCACTTACATTTAAATGTTTTACATTTAAATTTTTTCCATGTCTTTTCATGCTTAGTATCTAATTTCCTGGCTTGACAGCACAGAGTACCATCCCACTGTCTGGATGTACCAAAGTTTACTTGTCTAGTCACTTTACTGTAGGACAGTAATATTCTCCCACAAAATGATGATTGTGAATAAAATTGTTGTAAATGTGTTTGCACAGGCTTTTGTGTGAATATACATCTTCAGCTTTTTCAAATCAATATTTAGGAGCATGAATGCTGGGTTGTATGGTAAGAGTATACATAGCTTTGTAAGACACTACCAAGCTATTTTCCAAATTGGCTGTATCATTTTGTATTCCCGCCAGCAGTGAATTGAAAATTCCACATCTTCTCCAGCATTTGATGGGCTAGTGTTTTTACATTTTGGTTTTTCTAATAGATGTGAAGTAGAGCGCAAGCATCTTAGTCTGTTTGCCATCAATTATAGCCTAGTACATTGCTCTTGCTATGAAAAAAAAGGGGGGGATTTATTAACAACAATAACAGCAAAGCCCATATGCAGACATATATAATGCGGAGGGCGGAATGCCCAAATCTGCCTCTCCTTTTCATTCCTTGTCCTGCATCCCCCTTTTCAAGTCTACAGGGTGCAATGACATGGATGGCCAGTTGGCAGTTTCCCAGGGTGAAGGCCAGGTGTGCTGCAAACCTGTCAGGATATGTGTTCAGGCAGGATGTGCTTTTTTCTTCTTCTCTTTACTCAGGCCTACCTGCAAACCTATGCTGGTAGTTTACCATCAGGACATGCAGATCTGTGTCTCCTGAGTTAATCTTCCCTAAGAATCTTTTTTTCTTCTCGGGGCTGGATTGTGGTGCACTCAGTTGAGCGCACATGTTACAATGCACAAGGGCCATGCTTCAAGCCCCTGACCCCCAATTGCGGGGGGGTGGGGCTTCAAAAGTGGTGAAGCAGGGCTGCTGGTCTTTCTCTTCTGCTCTATATTCCCCTTCCCTCTCAGTTTCTCCCTGTTTCTATCTAATAAAAGGGCCTCTTTGAAGGTAAACTGCCTGCCCAAGTTAATGGAAAAAGAAGTAGGCATACAGTGGTGGTAGAGAAACAGTTTATACTCTGATGGAGCTTACAACTCCAAAAGAGAAGCATTTATTCACAACTAGAAACATTATGGTGGGGTGGGGGTAGATAGCATATTGGTTATGCAAGCAGACTATCATGCCCAGGGCTTTGAAGTCACAGGTTCAATCCCCCACACCACCATAAGCTAGAGCTGATCAGTACTCTCATAAAAAAAAAAAAAAAGGAGTCGGGCGGTAGCACAGCGGGTTAAGCGCACGTGGCACAAACTTCAAGGACCAGCCTAAGGATACTGGTTCGAATCCCTGGCTCCCCACCTGCAGGGGAGTCACTTCACAGGCAGTGAAGCAGGTCTGCAGGTATCTGTCTTTCTCTCCCCCTCTCTGTCTTCCCCTCCTCTCTCCATTTCTCTTTGTCCTATCCAACAACGATGACATCAATAACAACAACAATAATAACTACAACAATGAAAAACAACAATGGCAACAAGAGGGAAAATAAATAAATAAATATAAAAATTATTTAAAAAAAAGAAAAAGAAGAGAAAGAAAGAAGAGAAAAAAAGAAAAGAAACATTATGGTGGCCTTAAAGCACAGAACAGGTGCAGGGCACAATAGAGGGCCTGACAGCCAGGGACTTGGGTTTTCCAAGGAACTGAGTCCAAGTCACATGGGGAAGAGGGAGGGAGAATGTGCAAACTCATCTCAGGACCAGCACCCTTGACAGGACCCTGTAGCATGGCACTGAAGGGCAGTGTTCATGACTCAGAGAACAGGCGAGCTTGGTACAAGACATGAATGGCAGCCAGGGTGTTGTGAGAGTACTAGCTCTGGGATAGAATTCTCCACACTGAAATCACAATACTCCACACCCAAGTCAGGTGGTTGAGTATATATTTTATTTAAGCCTGCTCAGCTGAGGGTCCCACCCAAGGAAGACTCACACAGGAGCTACCCAAGGACTGAACGCTTAACCACAGTCACAAGCATCTTCTTATACTTTTTGCAGCATATGCCAGCATTGGTTACTTACAATATTTTGCACAGTTTCCAGGACTTAGCTAATTTACCTGAAATCTAATGACTGGAAGGCTTTTAGGCTTGCACCAAATCTTGGTACAAAAACATCTTGTTTTCCGAGAAACAAATGTCCTGCCTTACCGAAAGCATTGAGGTTTACAAAAGTGGAAAGTTGACCGGTGGAAGGATCCCGGTTCAAGCCCCCAGCTCCCCACTTGTAGGGGAGTCGCTTCACATGTGGTGAAGAAGGCCTGCAGGTGTCTTTCTCTCCCTTCTGTCTTCTCCTCCTCTCTCCATTTCTCTCTGTTCTATCCAACAAAGACATCAGTAACAACAACAATAATAACTACAACAATAAAACAACAAGGGCAACAAAAGGGAATAAATAAACATCTTTTTTAAATTAAAAAAAAAAAAGAAGTGGAAAGTCAGCATTATGCCTATTCTAGGTCTGGTAAATTTTTAACTGTTCTAGTGTTCTGGTGCCTGACTACCATCCAGGCTGGTCTCTGAACTATGCTAGCAATTTCTTGATTATATCTGTACCCATTTCCCCCTTTATTATACCCGTGCCCATTTTTAACCCTCACGGCTCTACTTCCTCAACACTTCCCTGTAGGATGTAGGTTATGCTTACCTTTCTCCAGTAGGTGGGGGAACAGAGGTTTAAAGAGATTAGACAAGTGTTCAAGGTAGGAACAGATGGGCTTGAGAAGCCTATCACATCTGCAGATGTCCTTTTAGAAGGATAGTGCTGGCTGCTCTTGGAAAGAGATTATGGACGGTACGAGAAGGCAAAAGACAGAGACCATCCTAGTTAGCACAGGCGACTTCTCTGTGCTTCAATATCAACCTGAAAACAGCAGTGGTCCTGGGGCAGGGAAGTAGACTCCTCCCCCAGGTAGAACAATCCATCACAAAGCCCAGGACAGGACAAAGGCCATAGCAACTAAGCTCCAGTGAAGGTGTTGGTGAGGCCTAGGCAGTGGTGCAGTGAGAAAAGCCTTGGATCCTCAAGTATGAGGCCTTAAATTCACTCCCTCGCACTGCAATTCCCGAGTGATGCTCTGGTCCTTTGCCTCTCTCATTAAATAAATAAATACATATATTTTTTGTTTAGTGTCTGTTTCCCTACCAGGGTTGTCTCTGGGGCTCTTGGAGACATGTGACTCTAGAGACTCAGGACATAAAAGGCCTCATTCCTTGTGGTGAAATGCAGCTGCATTTACTTAGCTGGCTATGAGATACTGGAGGCCAAGGGACCCCAAATCCCTTAGACCCATCAACACACAACAAGCGCTGAGCTAACAATGACAAAGTACCGAGTGCTGCGCATGCGCAGGGCGAATCGCGCGCCCAAGGGACCGGGCCTTAGCAAACGGTGCGTCCCTATGGGCGGGGCATGCGTGGACCGAGCGTCAACGGGGCGGAGCTTCTCCCGGGGGCGTGGCCTTCGCGAGCGGAGCGCCGCCGGGGTGCGGTCTTCGTGGGCAGCGCGTCAGCAGGGGCGGGGCGACGGTCCAGGGCGGGGCTGCACGGCGGTCACGTATCTCCGGTATCTCCCTCTTGCTGCCGCCACGCTGCGCGCCGTTTGTCCGCCGTGCTTTGGTCCTCCCTAGTTTTCCTGCCATCATGCCGATGTTCGTGGTGAACACCAACGTGCCCCGGGCCTCCGTGCCGGACGGACTCCTCTCCGAGCTTACCCAGCAGCTGGCGCAGGCCACGGGCAAGCCGGCCCAGGTTTGCACGCGGGGAGAGGAAGCGTGGGGGGGGGCGGGGGGCGATTCCGACATGATGTCCCGGGCGGGGTAAGGGGCGAGGGTCTCTCGGGGGCCTGCGTGGCAGCCCACCCAGCTGCTCCATCACCCCGGCGCAGTACATCGCGGTGCACGTGGTCCCGGACCAGCTCATGGCCTTCGGCGGCTCCAGCGAGCCCTGCGCGCTCTGCAGCCTGCACAGCATCGGCAAGATCGGCGGGTCCCAGAACCGCACCTACAGCAAGCTGCTGTGCGACCTGCTGGCCCAGCGCCTGCGCATCAGCCCGGACAGGTGCGTGGGGCCGAGGGGCGGGGGTGGGTGGGAAACACCGTGGGGTGGGAGGCCGCGCCCGCCTAAGCCTGTCTCCCCCCCTTCCCCTCCCTTGCAGGATCTACATCAACTACTATGACATGAACGCGGCCAACGTGGGCTGGAACAGCTCCACTTTCGCCTGAACTTGGCGCCCCCTCCCCTCATTGCACCCGCAGTATTGTGCCAGCTCTGCTCGCTGCACCCCCAATCTCCAGGCTGGGGAAATAATAAAAGCGGTTTGGGCACCACGACTGCCTTGAGCTTATTCGGGTTTGGGAAGAGGTGGGGGGGGAGCATAATTGTTATGCAAGCGACTTTAATGCCTGAGGTACCAGAGGTTCTAGGTTCAGTCCCCTGCACCACCATAAACCAGAGCCCCAGCAATGCTTTGGTTTTTTTTTTTTTTTAAATCTTGGCTTCAGGAAGATTGATGTCGGAAGGGGATTACTGCTCATTCTGCTGTTGGATGCCTTTTTCTTAGTCTTTACCATCTAGCACCCCCCTCCCCCCAACAGGCGCTCCGCATCTGGGTCATAGACCCAAAGGTTAAACTGATGAACCCCATCACGGTTGCATCTTTGCCCTCCCAGGGTCTGTGCCTGGCTGTTCTGGGCAAGGACCAAGAGTTGAATCTGCAGGGAAGATTCACCCCATGGGGTGGGGGGGGTCAAAGTCTGATTGGCCTGAGAGACTTAAGGGCTATTTTAACTGCTGCCCCATCTCCTGTCGTCTTCTTGGACAAAAGTAGTCTGGAGAGAAAACAACAAAATCCAGAACCTTCCCACCACAACCAGGGAGTAATTTCCAGTTAAAATAGCACTCTAGTTACTTGATCTGGAAAATTCTGCTCTATAATGTTAGGACGATCCTCAGGTGTGATGCTTGGGAAGACAAGCAGGACCCCTGCTTCCTGTCTGTACTTTGTTCCTCTCCCTGCCTCCTGTTCCCTGAGAAAGCACCTGACCTCCCAACTTGACGCTGCTTGTGTCTCTTAGTACAATGGCCTGCCTGTGCCAGTCCACTCTGCTCATAAAGGGCCTGCCCCCAGCGCATCTCAGCAACAAGATCAGTTGCACGTCCTGCCCCTCCTCTGGACTTGGAAGTGCTGCTTGCTTTGGCCAGTTGCTTTTGAGCCAGAATGCCTTGCCATGGCTCAGTGAGAGCTTTTGTGCTACTTCCCAGAAAATTCAGGTGCCTCCTTGGCTGGAGTAAGCTCCCAGGTCTTGGCTGAAGTAAAGGGCCAGCTTGACCCTCCTTGCGCTGCCTTCCCTGCAGGAGAAAGCAAGCTTGTTTGAGCTCCTCTGGTCTTATGAACCTCCACTGGCTAACTTGGGGGAAAAAGGAGAGGCCCTGTGAGCTCTCCCTGGCTCTTGGTGGCAGATCCCTTGCTCTTCCTCAGCTTCTATGCAAGAACTTTCTATGTGGAAGGGTTTTTTTTTTTTTTTTTACACGTTTTTTGTTTTTATTATTGGATAGAGACAGAAATTCAGAGAAGAGGGAGATAGAGACAGATACCTGCAATCCTGCTTCACCAAGAAGCTTTTTCCCTGCAGGTGGGGGACTAGGAACCTGCATCCTTTTTTTTTTTTTTTTTTAATTCTGTGGAATGTACTTGATTTTGCTTTTGGAAGCTGAGGTTATAGCCTTGGTTAGTCTTCTGGAGCACCCCCCCTTCCCTGCTGGTGTTAGGAGTGGGGTTCTGAGTCACAGGTAGTGAAAGTACGTTTTGCACCTTCTGTCCTCACTTGGGGGGGGAGGTTGTCAGTGTGTACACACTGCAGGCAGGTAGGCAGCCCTAGTACCTGAGCCACACATAAAGTAGCATGTGAGTCATGCTTGAGAACAACCTAGGCCTCAGGGCTGCTGAGCTTGAAGCTTTCTGCTGCTCCACGCCCTCCTCATCACAATGTTCTTAGCATTGCTGCTTTCTGGGGCAGTCTACCCTTGCCAGCTTGCTAATCAAAATATCTAAGTACTGCACTGCCACTTAGTCCAGGTCTTGGTGTCTTACTCCTTTAGCCTCTAGTTAGCTCTTGGCGTTTAGCTCTGGTCAGCAGGGATTTACTTGGAAAAGAGCAGCAGAAATGGTGGAGGTGACTTAGAGGGAGAACTAGAGCTCTGGGAGCCTGGAGGGGTTTGGCCCATCTTTGGGAGGGTGGTGGTGGTGGGTAGATGTTCAATCTATGCCCAGTGAAAGCTGTGGAGTGGCACATCTGTATGCTGAGTGATTCATAGGGAGATTTGTAGTACTGGGAAGTTGTCCTGGGAGCTAGTGAGATGGCCCCACCTGTAAGTCCCACTTAGCTCAGCCTGGCTTTTGGGTGGAGCCTCCCTTAAGAATCAGCTTTGGCCCTAATCTTTGTCTCTGCCCGGGAGTGTCCCCAGACTCATCCATAACAGAATGTTTTCTCTGCTTCTTGCCCGCCTCTGTCTGGCCTCTTGTCTCTAAGCTTCTACCTCTCAGAGCCTGCACCAGGCATGGCCATGAGAGCAGGGAGGTGAGTCTGTGTGTGTCTAGTCCAACACTTTCAATTCCTAGATAAGGATACTTGACCCAGGTTTTCCAGATGTGCCAGGATGGCTGCATCCTGGGGCTTGGCCACACATTTGCCCCTCTACCTTGAGCTAGGGCTTCCGCCTAGTGGGCTAACATGAACAATCTCAGCTAAACTTGAACTGAGGAGACAGGCTGAATGCTGTGCTGAGGAAGGCTGGAGGGTTCACAAGAAGCCAAGAGACAGCAGCATGGCCCACAGCCCTCTCACTTCCTGGGGCATCTGCAAGGCAGTGGTGATTGCTTGGAATCCAAGGGAAAGGAGACACCTATGGGTCAGGGATTCCTGTTCTTGACCATATTCACCATGTTCTTCAAGTTCCCTGGAACTAGTAACTGAGCTTGTGAGAAGGGGAGCTGCTGCACCCCATTCCCAAGCTATATCCTGTTCTCCCCTGCCCACATGCAGTGAATCCCTGACCAGCCCCGTTTCCTCCAGACCATGCATGGGCTCTACCATTCACAGAACAACCTGTCCCTTCTCCAAATCCCTTCCTGTGCACCTTTAATGCCAATACTATAGACCCTGGGAAGCTTCTGCATTCAGTGTTATGATCTTTAAAATCCTTTTCTTGGGAGTTGGTGGTAGTGCAGTGGGTTAAGCGCAGGTGGCACAAAGCACAAGAACCGGCGTGATCTGGGTTCGAGCCCCCGGCTTCCCACCTGTACGAGAGTCACTTCAGTGAAGCAGGTCTGCAGGTGTCTATCTTTCTCTCCCCCTCTGTCTTCCCCTCCTCTTTCCATTTCTCTCTGTCCTATCCAACAATGACATCAAAAACAACAACAATTAACTACAACAATAAAACAGCAAGGACAACAAAAGGGAATAAATAATATTTTTAAAAAATCCTTTTATTACTGGATAGAGACTGAGAGAAATTGAGCAGGGAGGGGTAGATAGAGAGGGAAAGAGGCACAACTACAGACCTGCTTCACCACTCATGGAGTTTCCTTCTGCAGGTGGATACCAGTGGCTTACTGTGATGTGTGTGCACCACTGCCTGGCCCCGCAGTGTTATGATATTTTGGCATAGTTCCAGAGGCTACAGGGTAAGTTTTAGCCCAGTAGTGTGGACTCTTCCCCAAGGCATGCCTCCCTTACATAGGCCCCTCAGGTGCTCTGTGCCTTGGGGCTTCTCTCCATCCGTCAGAGCCACAGTGCCTCCCAGGGTTCCCCCATTTTACTCTTTCTTTCTTTCTTTCTTTCTTTCTTTCTTTCTTTCTTTCTTTCTTTCTTCCTTCCTTCCTTCCTTCCTTCCTTCCTTCCTTCCTTTCTTTCTTTCTTTCTTTCTTTCTTTTCTTTCTGAGAGGGATAGGGAGAGAGAAAGAGAGAACCAGACATCACTCTGGTACAGGTGTTGCCAGGAATCAAACTCAGGACTTCATGCTTCAGAGTACAACTGTTATCCACTGCACCACCTCCTGAACCACGGTTTCCCCCATTTGTGATAGAAGGGACTCACCAACCTCCTTCATACATATTCCTTTTTTGTTTGTTTGTTTGTTTATTATTATTATTTTTTATTATTATTATTTTTTATTTAAGAAAGGATTAATTAACAAAACCATAGGGTAGGAGGGGTACAACTCCACACAATTCCCACGACCCAATCTCCATATCCCACCCCCTCCCCCGATAGCTTTCCCACTCTCTATCCCTCTGGGAGCATGGACCCAGGGTCATTGTGGGTTGCAGAAGGTAGAAGGTCTGGCTTCTGTAATTGCTTCCCCGCTGAACATGGGCGTTGACTGGTCGGTCCATACTCCCAGTCTGCCTCTCTCTTTCCCTAGTTGGGTGGGTCTCTGGGGAAGCTGAGCTCCAGGACACATTGGTGGGGTCTTCAATCCAGGGAAGTCTGGCCGGCATTCTGATGACACCTGGAACCTGGTGACTGAAAAGAGAGTTAACATACAAAGCCAAACAAATTGTTGAGCAATCATGGACCCAAAGCTTGGAAAAGTGGAGAGGAAGTATTAGGGAGGTACTCACTGCAAACTCTAGTGTACTTCTGCTTTCTTACTTTGGTGCCATACTCCAAACTCAGTCAATTTCTGCTTTGCATTTCTACTTTTTTTTTTTTTTTACATGCATAACATTCCCCAGATTCCCATTTAACAATACAACCCCCACTATTTCATTCGTCATTTTTCATGGATCTGTATTCTCCCCACCCACCCACCCCAGAGTCTTTTACTTTGGTGTAATACTCCAATTCCATTTCAGGTTCAACTTGTGTTTTCTTTTCGAATCTTGTTTTTCAACTTCGGCCTGAGAGTGAGATCATCCCATATTCATCCTTCTGTTTCTGACTTATTTCACTCAACATGATTTTTTCAAGGTCCATCCAAGATCGGCTGAAAACGGTGAAGTCACCATTTTTTACAGCTGAGTAGTATTCCATTGTGTATCTAGACCACAACTTGCTCAGCCACTCATCTGTTGTTGGACACCTGGGTTGCTTCCAGGTTTTGGCTATTACAAATTGTGCTGCCAAGAACATATGTGTACACAGATCTTTTTGGATGGATGTGTTGGGTTCCTTAGGATATATCCCCAGGAAGGGAATTGCAGGGTCATAGGGTAGGTCCATTTCTAGCCTTCTGAGAGTTCTCCAGACTGTTCTCCACAGAGGTTGGACCAATTGACATTCCCACCAGCAGTGCAGGAGGGTTCCTTTGACCCCACACCCTTTCCAGCATTTGCTGCTGTTACCTTTTCTGATGTATGACATTCTCACAGGAGTGAAGTGATATCTCATTGTTGTCTTGATTTGCATTTCTCTGACAATCAGAGACTTGGAGCATTTTTTCATGTGTTTCTCGGCCTTTTGGATCTCTTCTGTGGTGAATATTCTGTGCAAGTCCTCCCCCCATTTTTGGATGGAGTTATTTGTTGTCTTGTTGTTGAGTCTGGCAAGCTCTTTATATATGTTGGTTATTAAACTCTTATCTGATGTATGGCATGTAAAGATCTTCTCCCATTCTGTGAGGGGTCTCTTGATTTGGGTAGTGGTTTCTTTTGCTGTGAAGAAGCTTTTTAATTTGATGTAGTCCCATAGGTTTATACTTGCCTTAGTCTTCCTTGTAATTGGATTCGTTTCATTGAAAATGTCTTTAAAATTTATGCGGAAAAGAGTTCTGCCAATATTTTCTTCTAAGTATTATCTGATAGTTTGTGGTCTAACATCCAAGTCCTTGATCCACTTGGAATTTACTTTTGTATTTGGTGAAATACAGTGATTCAGTTTCATTCTTCTGCATGTTTCAACCCATTGTTTCCAACACCATTTGTTGAAGAGACTCTGCTTCCCCCATATAATAGTCTGGGCCCCTTTGTCAAAGATTAGATGTCCATAGGTGTGGGGCCTCATTTCTGAGCTCTCAATTCTATTCCACTGGTCAGTGTGTCTGTTCATGTTCCAGTACCAAGTAGTTTTGATGACAATGGCCCTATAATACAGTTTGAGATCTGGGAGTGTGATGCCTCCGGTTCTGTTCTTTTTTCTCAAGATTGTTTTGGCAATTCTAGGTCTTTTCTGGTTCCAGATAAACATTTGTAGCATTTTTTCTATTCTCCTAAAAAATGTGCTTGGGATCTTGATGGGGATAGCATTAAATTTGTAGATGGCTCTGGGTAATATATTCATTTTGATGATGTTAATTCTTCCAACCCATGAACATGGAATATCTTTCCACTTCTTTGTGTCTTTTTCAATTTCTTTGAGTAGTGACTCATAATTTTCGGTATACAAGTCTTTCACTTCTTTGGTTAGATTTATTCCTAGATATTTTATTGTTTTTGTTGCTATAGAAAAAGGAACTGATTTCTGGATTTCAATTTCTTCTAACTTAGTGTTTGCATAGAGGAATGCCACTGACTTTTGAATGTTAATTTTATAGCCTGACACCTTACTGTATTGCCTGATGATTTCCAAAAGCTTCTTGCTGGATTCCTTAGGTATTTCCATGTGTACTATCATGTCATCTGCAAATAGGGAGAGTTTGACTTCTTCTCTTCCAATCTGTATGCCTTTAATTCCTTGCTCCTGCCTGATTGCTATGGCAAGAACTTCCAACACTATGTTGAATAGTAATGGTGATAGTGGGCAGCCCTGTCTAGTACCTGATCTGAGGGGAAATGCTTCCAGTTTTTCACCATTGAGTATGATGTTGGCTGTAGGTTTGCTATATATAGACTCCACTATCTTCAGGAATTTTCCATCTATTCCTATTTTTTGTAGTGTTTTGATCATAAAGGGATGTTGTATTTTGTCAAAGGCTTTCTCTGCATCTATTGATATGACCATGTGGTTTTTGGTCTTGCTTTTGTTGATGTGGTGGATCACATTGATTGATTTACGTATATTAAACCAACCTTGCATGCCTGGGATAAACCCCACTTGGTCATGATGAACATTTTTTTTGATATACTGTTGTATCCGGTTGGCTAGAATTTTGTTCAATATTTTTGCATCTATGTTCATCAGAGATATTGGTCTGTAGTTTTCTTTTTTGGTTGTGTCCCTGTCTGCTTTTGGTATCAGGGTGATGTTGGCTTCATAGAAGCTGGCAGGGAGTATTCCAGTGCCTTCAATCTTTTGGAAGACTTTTAAAAGTAGAGGTATTAGTTCTTCTTTGAAAGTTTTGTAGAATTCATTTGTAAAACCATCTGGTCCAGGACTTTTATTTTTGGGAAGATTTTTGATAACTGTTTCAATTTCATTAGCTGTGATGGGCCTGTTCATGTTATCCACTTCCTCTTTACTTAGTTTTGGAAGTTGGTAGGTATCTAGGAAATCATTCATTTCTTCCAGGTTCTCTAGCTTGGTGGCATATAGTTGTTCATAGAAGCCTCGCATGATATGTTGAATTTCTGCAGTGTCTGTTGTGATTTCTCCTCTTTCATTTACTATCCGATTTATTTGGGTCTTCTCCCTTTTTTGTTTTGTGAGTCTGGCTAAAGGTTTGTCGATTTTGTTTACTCTTTCGAAGAACCAACATTTACTTTCATTGATCTTTTGTATGGTTTTCCTATTCTCAATGTTATTTATTTCTGCCCTAACTTTAGTAATTTCTGTCCTTCTGGTTGCTTTAGGATTCCTTTGTTGTTGTTCTTCTAGGTCTTTAAGATGTGCAATCAGGCTGTTTATTTGTGCCTTTTCTTGTTTCCTAATGTGTGCTTGTATAGCTATGAACTTCCCTCTTAGGACTGCTTTAGCTGTGTCCCAAATATTTTGATAGCTTGTGTCTTCATTTTCATTGAACTCTCTAAACTTTTTGATTTCTTCCTTGATTTCCTCTTTGACCCAGAAGTTGTTAAGAAGTGTACTGTTGAGCTTCCACATTTTGGGACTGTTACTAATCTTTTGTTGATTGTTAAGTGTTAGTTTAATTCCACTGTGGTCTGAGAAGATGCTTGGGAAGATTTCAGTGCTCTTGAATAGGCTGATGCTGTCTTTGTGGCCTAACATATGGTCTATCCTTGAGAATGATCCATGTGGATTTGAGTAAAATGTGTATTCCAGTCTTGGGATGAATGACTCTGAAAATGTCCAATAGATCTAGTTTATCTATCTCTTCATTTAGCTCCCTTATGTCTTTACTGATTTTCTTCCTGGATGATCTGTCAAGTTGAGAGAGTGGGGTGTTGAAGTCCCCTACTATGATTGTGTTACTGTTAATATATTGCTGTAGCTCTTTCAGTAGAAGTTTGATGTATTTAGATGGCTTCTCATTGGTTGCATAGATATTAATAATTGTTAAGTCCTCTTGATTGACTGATCCTCTGAGCATTAAGTAGTGTCCATTCCTATCTTTTTTAATCTTATCTATTATAAAGTCTATCATGTCAGATATGAGAATAGCTGTTCCTGCCCTTTTTTGTGGGCCATTGGCTTGAATGATAGTTTTCCATCCTTTCACTTTAAGTCTGTGTTTGTCTTGTTGCGTTAGGTGAGTTTCCTGTAGACAACATATTGTTGGGTTGTGTTTTCTGATCCATCTTCCTACTCTGTGTCTTTTAATAGGTGAATTCAGGCCATTGATATTTATTGATATCAAAGATTGAAGATATTTTAACGCCATTCTTGTAGAGTTTTAGAGTGTTTTGATATATGTCCTATTTGTGGTGGTCTGGTTGTTCATAGGAGACCTTTCAGAACTTCTTTCAGGGCAGGCTTGGTGATGGTTGCTTCCTTCAACTGTTGCTTGTCTGAGAAGGTTTTGATGCTTCCATCTAGTCTGAATGACAATCTAGCAGGATATAGTATTCTTGGCTGAAAGCCTTTCTCATTGAGCACTCGATAGATATCTTGCCATTCTCTTCTGGCCTGTAGTGTTTGTATGGAGAAGTCTGCTGCTAATCTTATGGATTTTCCTTTGTAGGTGACTCTTTGTTTTTCTCTTGCAGCCTTGAGGATCCTTTCTTTATCCTTATTCCTTTCCAATCTAAGTATGACATGTCTTGGTGTCTTTAGGTCTGGGTTAATTCTGTTTGGGACCCTCTGGGCTTCTTGAATCTTTATGTCTTTGGTGTTGTCTAGACTAGAGAAATTTTCAGCTATTATGGCCTAGAGAATGCTTTCTTCCTCCCCTTCTCTTTCTTCCTCTGGTAAGCCAATAATGCGTATATTGTTTCTTTTGAAGTCATCCCATAGGACTCTGTTGTTGTTTTCAGCATCTCTTAATCTCTTTTTGAGATCTCTTACTTCTTTTTTAGTTGTCTCTAATTCATCCTCAATCTTGCTAATTCTGTCTTCAGCCTCATTGATTCTATTCTCTCTGCCCTCTACTGCTTTCTGGAGTTCATCTATTTTGTTGCCCTGCTCTGATACTGTTTTAGCTTGTTCAGCTAGTTGCCTTCTTAGCTCAGCGATTTCAGCTTTCAGCTCTCTAATAACCATGAGATAATTAGAGTTTTCTTCCATATTCTCATTTGTTGTTCCTGCATTTCTGATTACAATTTTTTCAAATTCTTTACTCACTCCTGTTATTATTTCCTTAGCTAATGTTTGGATGTTGAACTCGTTGTTTTGTGCTTCACCCTCTGGAGGAGTTTTAGCTGGACTCTTGTCCTGGTTCGAGTCTCCAATATTTTTTCTTGTTGTTTTAACCATTTTATATATTATGTTATGAGTTCCCTTTATCAGTACTTTTCAAATTATTGATCACTATTGCCTGGATTGACTTGTGTCTAAGTAAGTTAATTAAAGGGTTTACCGTGGTGGAAGTTAACAATTTTTTCAATCCCTGAGTTGGAGCTCAGTGGTGTAAAAGCCTCTTTTTTTTTTTTCTTCCCTGTAGGCTATGGGAGCCTGAGGGCTTTTAAACTATCAAGAGGCTTCTTAGCTTAATCACTGACTCCTGACCAAGAGATAAAGCAGGGTGTGGCAGAGATAATCCAGTGGTTATGCAAAGAGACTTTCACAGCCCCTCAGCTATGCCACGGAGGTATAAGTCTTCTCCTGAGTTTCCCGGTTAGATCTCTGTCCCCTGGTGTCCCTCCGTGTCGCTGCTCCACATTCTGAGGGTAGTAGCAATGGAGACTCAGAGTTGCACTTGGTGAGTTTCTGGGGAGTCCTTTCCTCCCTTAGCTGTCCCCTTGTTGGTGGAGCAGACTGGAGGTGGTGTCTTCACTGATAAACTGTTGAACTTTTAGCAGTCACTTAATCTCTCCTTAGGCCACTCTCTCCTCTCTGTCACCAGCCACGTGTGTTTGTACTCACGGGTGATTTACTGGATTCCTGTGGTCATTCTAGTCCTGTCTTGTTTCCGTCCAGGTGGTCTCCTTTGGTATTCCTAGCTGATCAGGGAGAGGAGAGGAGAGGAGAGGAGAGGAGAGAAAGTGATCTGCTGCTCATAGCTCCGCCTCTGGAAGTCGAATCCACCAAGCTGCAAAATTTTATTGTGTACACAGGCATTATAAGGCTTTGGGGAAGGGGGGGGAAGTGCTGGAGGAGGAGGAGGGGGAGCAATCTTCAAAGGGGAATGTTCCTTGCAACATACAATGGATGAAGTCATGTTTGCTACCACAACTATGTGTTGTATCACTATTTCTGATAAATGGTCTACCTGAGGGGAAAATGGCCTGCCCAGGGGGGAAATGAAACTTGTCTCGAGGGCTTCCATTGTTTCAAAGCTTATCATCTATCAAGCAGAGAAATGGTTCCTGGCATCTCATCCCTTTGTTATAATTTAACTTGAGGCAGGCAATTGGGGTGAGGAGCAGAGACCTTAACAGCAGGTTTGGTGGGCATAACCAGAGGGGAGAAGTATTGACCCAATTCCTCCCGCAGGGTGAGTGCAAAAACCAATCTTCCCGCATCTTATAAGGCTCTCGGTGTCTTTTTGGGGAGGGGAGGCAGAGCCACAGCTTCCAGGGAAACAATTTTTTGTTGCTGACACCAACCTCCATGCAAATCAGGTTTGCTTCACGGGGGACTCAGAGGCGGACTATAGGGTCCTCCCCCTGCAGTGCTTTGCCTTGCACCCCTTACTGGTGTCCTTGCCCTGCCAAGGTTGGATGTCTCAGTGCATAATTCTGAGTTTTATGCCATCTGAAAAGGAGGTCTGTCATCCTCAGGTTCAGCCAGGCCTCTATCAGCCAAATCAAGTCTGTGATAATGTATTTGCAAAGGTTTTGATGCCAAGGAGTCAATCTGCCGTTTTATAAAATCAGTAATCTTATTAAAAATAAAGGGTCTTAAGGTCATCATTAACAAAAGACTAATCAAGGGTCCCATAAGGGGCTCTGTAGTGACTCAAGACTATTTGTGGTGGAGTCTATAACCTGTTGTAATTTGTCAGAAAATTCATGGGAGGAATATATAGAGTGTCCTAGCATGCCACCAGCAAGTCTAAGGGAAGCAGTCAGTGGATGTGATGTCCAGGGGAAGAAACACATCACGTCTGGTCTGGTCAGCGCCAACTGATGGAATTTTTCTTCTTCATAGAGGGTCAGCTGTGGAACAAGCAAAACTAGGAGGCAAGGACCAGGTAGAGAAGAATTGACATGAAAATATAAGATGGTGTTGTACCGAAACACAGAGGAGGTGCATACATATTAGAAATCAAGGTGAGGTTCCTTGAACATGAGGAATATTTTGAGAAAAGTGAGCAGTCAATAAGCATGCAAAGATGAAGTCAGCAGTGGTAGGTTAGCAGAAAGAGAAGACTTGGATAGGCTGGTGAGGTTAGCTGGACTATATACTGTCATGGCGTCCTTTGTGGTAAGGACTTGCCAACAGGGACTCTGTGGATTTTGCAAGAGCAATAATGTCATCCACCATAATAAAAGGAAAACAAACATGGACATCCAGTGTTGAAAAAAGAGAAAAAGGAAATATGTCTCTAACTGGAAAAGTGGGTGGCTTTGTCAATGAGATATAATAAGTGAACAATTAGAATTTTTGTAAATATTAAGAAGGTTTAGTATGTTACTTCATTGACACTTTAGCCAACTGAATATTGGGGGGGTGCATTCTCCTTTTTTTTTTATTAATTAAGCTTAAGGGTTTTAGTTTTTCTTGTTTGAGCTGTAGCCCACATAAATTTGGAAAAAATACCAACTGAGAAAAAAAGTTTTTGTTTACTAAACATGGGCAGGTGAATTACATCAATCTGTCAGAGAGCATTGGCTTTTATCAATGGAGATTAATCTTAAAAGTCTGAATAGCAAGATCTTAATTAAACAATGCAGGAGCCAGTAAAGTGCTCTCACTATGGCAGGTCAAGCATTACAATTTTTAAGAGGCTTGTAAAAAAATGAGAAAAATTTTAGGATATGAGTGACTTTAGGAGTCATCACACACCCATAAATAAAAAATTTTAAATGTTTAGTTTTAAATCTTACCATATGAGCAGTCAGTTCTTCATGTGCAGATGTACCTATAATTATTTACTTAGGGAGAGAACTTGTACCAAGTTAATTGATGATCTAATGGTTAGAATTGGCGAGGTTTTTTTCTATGATTTTAGAAGGCTCTTTATTAGAATATACCAATATGTTATAGAAAGTCAGTACCTAATGTGTTGACATGATAAAATGTTTACCATTTTTTAGCATTATTTTAAACTGATTAGACAGTTTAAGTACAATACTATAACTTTAGTTTACTAAGATCTTTACTTATCACAAGGCTATCATGAGTAAGCATAGATATAAAACTCTTAATAGATTTTGCTCTTTAGAACTCTAATATGGCAACTTAAAAGGCTAAAATAAAACCTCATAGCTTAAATGTTCAAAATATTAATTTTGTTAAATCAGGATTTGCCAAAACAAATCTTCTATAAGACCAGAAGCACAATGTATTACCTTAATTTATCAAGAATAAACCTCTGGCAGTGTCTTAAAACAAACCAGATAATTTTTAAAAGCAGAAAGATATAAAGAGGAAAGCCAGAGCAAAAGCCTCGGGCATGTAAATAATTAACATAACCATTGTGTTATCTTTTACTAACCCAAGCCAGTCTTAAAAACAATTTTAAGTAAAATGTTAAACTTTGTTTGTTAGGATCTTTGTTTATCACAAAGCTGTCACACCCTTAGGGCAGCTATGAACAAGGGTGGGTACACAACTTAATTGATCTTTCACTTTGATTTGGATAGGTAACTTAAAAAGCTAAAATAAACCTTATAGCTGAAATGTTAAAATTTAACATTTAAAACAGATTAACATGTTAAACTGTTAACATTTCTCCTAGATGACCATTTTAGACCAAATAACTTTGTTGAATCACATCTGTTGAATAAAAATTTTTTATCAGGCCAGGAATATGTTTAACCCTTTTTTTCTTGGCAAGGCCACTGCTCTACACTGACTGGGTTATTAGAAAGTCAGTTCAAGCATGGAATTAACAAATTAACAAACAGTGGCAGTTGGTATTGGGGTGCTGGTAATATTTACAATTCTCACAAGAATGAGAGAGACTGTAGAGGCATTTTACCATGCCTAGATATCTCAGAAAATCTTTTAACTAATGAATTGATGCTGATATTAGCTATCAGAAGGACAAAACTGTCCTATATTTTACTTTGGTAAAGGTGTGCCAACTCTATGAGTCGGGATCTTTAAAACCACATTTAGCTTAACTAAATCTATTTAAAACTTAAAACAAACTTTAGTTACTTAGGGGTTAACACACATTAATGAAAACAAGGTTAGCACAGACTTAAAACATACATTCTTGGTGAAAAGAAAAATTTCCCTTTGAAAAGTGGCTTTCGGATTTCTAACTCACCGCCACCCAGGAGGGGCGTTTGTGGCTAAGAATAATTGACTGCAGTCTTTGCCAATCTGTGGAGCAGGAGCTCTGTGCCGTGATTGGCTGTGCGGGTGGAACAGGCGGGCTTAGTTTACCGCAGCGCAGAGAAAAATCTTTGAAATTTTTTTGGGGGGGCTAAGGTACATTTTACAGTTTTAAAGAAACAAATCATTAAATTTCTATCAAAAGTGTGTACTGGTTCTCTGATTAATAGCTTTTAACTTAAAGAGAACGTCTTGTTTGATTGATTTCATTCTTTCTCTAAATAGCTTGCTAGCCAGATAAGATCTCACTCAGAACTGGTTTAAAGCTTTCTGAGAGTAGAGGGAAAAAGCTGGATCTTTTTTTTTTTTGCTTGCTAGTTTTAAGATAATGCCAAATCAAGAGTCCACAGTTCTTTAACTAATTGTAAATGTTCTCTTTTTTTTTTTCTACTAATTTTCTAAGGGAAGCTGTTTTTTGTGCTAGTTGAGTTTTAGCCTTGGTGGTCTAATCAGTATTATTGGCCAAGTCAAGGACTGGAGCACAAAACGGAGGGGTGGTGGTGTAGGGAGGCAGTCTGGACAAGGAAGAGCGTAGGGGTTAGGGTTAGCCAGTTTGAGCCTGGCTCCGAGTAACAGGGAAAGCCAAAACCGGTTTTGATTTGGATGGTTTAGTTTTAGTTTTAGTTTTAGGGATTGGGTTTTTTTGGTGAGGCTAAAAAGGTAAGTTCTTCTGTAACTGCAGCTATTTCTTTCATTAATTGAAGCTGCTCTTTCCGGTCAGCAAGGACCTTGCGGAGGGTGGAAATTCCTGTAAGGGCTCCTAAGCGTGCCCGCCTGATGGAGGGATTGTCAAGAAGGTCAGGCTGGAGAGCAGGGGCATAAGTGTTGGGAGGGAGATTAAAGGGAGGAGGACACCAATCGGGATTGTAGTATTTGGCAGCCTCTTTTTCTAGCAAAGCCTCATCCTCTGCAGGAAGTGCTTCAGGAGAGGGGGGGTTTTGTAAAACTGGATAGAGGCGGGGGAAAGAATGCTGGGTTTCATTCTCCTGTGAATTAGCAATAGGAGGGTCAATGGAGGGAACTTTAGTAAGTGCGGTAGGACCTATAGGGAGGGGGACAGGGCTTTTACTTTCATTGGGTGCTGGGAGGCTTTTATTTTGACTGGGTACTGGGGGATCAAGATCAATAATCACAGAAGGGCATGGGGATGGGGACTTTGTCCTGGATGGCGGACTAGAAAGTTGCCGGAGGACCTTTTCACCCTCTGTAATAAGGTTTTTAATGTCAGGGTGATTATTATAAATTTTTAAGATATCATTAATTAAATTCCAGTAACAAAAGGCAGAAACAGGTACACATTCAGGACCAAAAGACTGATAGTGATCATTAAGACAGTCACCAATTCTCCAACGTTTCTCATCTATAGTGCCTTCCTGGGGGAACCAGGGGCAAATATTTCCAATATAGTCTAAAAACTTCTTTAATTCTTTCTTTTTAACCCTAGTTCCTCGTGTCTTGAGTGACTCCTTGAGTCCTTTAATGAATAAATCTTGTTTGCTAAATTCATGTCCCATGGTTTTGCTTACCTCAGCCACTGTGACACTCTCCTCCAGATGCGACTCATGGTCGGGTATTTCCGTGGCGATGTCTGCGAGTCTTTGCATTACTCCCTCGGCTGCAATGACTCAGTGAATTCGGGTAGGCCTACCCTCTCGATCAGCGGAGTTCCTAGGTCCAGAAGGCTTCTTCGCCCCACGTCTGGGCGCCAGAATGCCCTGACCAGCAGGGTGGTGAACAGGGGCTAGGAACCTAAAAGACCTGGAATGAAAGGGACACGAAACATGAAAGAACGACAGCAAGACAAGTTTCTGATCAAGCTGCAAAATTTTCTTGTGTACACAGGCATTATAAGGCTTTAGGGAAGGGGGGGGAAGTGCTGGAGGAGGAGGAGGAGGGGGAACAATCCTCAAAGGGGAATGTTCCTTGCAACATGCAATGGATGAAATCATGTTTGCTACCACAACTATGTGTTGTGTCACTATTTCTGATAAATGGTCTACCTGAGGGGAAAATGGCCTGCCCAGGGGGGAAATGAAACTTGTCTCGAGGGCTTCCATTGTTTCAAAGCTTATCATCTATCAAGCAGAGAAATGGTTCCTGGCAGAAATTTAGAATGAAGAGGCAAATAGGGAGAGAGGCAGACATCTGCAGACCTGCAAGTAGGGACCGGGGGCTTGAACCCAGGTCCTTGCACACTTTAATGTGTACGCTTAACCAGATGTGCCAATACCCGGTTCCCCTGCATATTCCTTACCTGGTAGCAAGAGGGGACATCTTAGTGTCAGGGGCACAGGTCATGTGATCTGAGAGGGAGGGGAAGGAGCCTGCATCCAGCAAATCACTTGTGTCTGCACATGGATCTGGACAGATTGTGGATCCCCTCCCCAGCAGTGGTTAGTGACACAATGGGACATGTGAATGGTCATCTTCCATCACCACTCCGGGCAGAACTGGCAGGTGCTGGAGGCCTGGTAAGGGAGGAGAGGCCTGAGGAGTGCATGGTTAGGCCTGGGAAAAACAACTTTGGTTGAGTCTGGATGCTGCCCTACTGCTTCTAAAGTCATAGAACACATTAGTGCCAGGTCATCTTGTCATCTGGGAGAAGGAAGCTGATCCCCTAAGTTTAAGAAGTTTCCAAGCTGTCTGGGCTGCTTATGTTTTTCTTGATTCCTCCCTGTACAGCCAATTGAATATCTGTCCGCTGAACCATGTGTGTAAAGGCTTGTGAAAGAAAATTTCATCTCTCCTCTCCTGGGTCAACTAAGAATACCAAAGGAGATCATCTGGGACTGTGACAAAACAGGACTAGAATGACTTCAGGAACCCACCAAATCACCGGTGAGTGCAAATACATGTGGTTCTCGGACAGAGAGGAACCTATGGAGAGATTAAGTGGCTGGTAACAGTCTTGCAGTTTACCACTTGAGACACCACCTCCAATCTGTTTCACCAACAAAAAGATGGCTGAAGGGAGGAAAGGACTCCCCTAAGACTCACCAAATGCAACTGTGAGTCTCCATTGCTACTGCCCTCAGAAGCTGCAGCAGCAGAGGGGAGGCCCTGTGCTGACACCAGGGAACAGAGAACTAGTTTCCCCAGGAAACTCAGGGGAAGATCTATACCTCAGTGGCCTAGCTGTGGGGCTATGAGAGTCTCTTTGCATAACCACTGGATTATCTCTGCCCCACCCTGATTTATCTCTTGGTCAGGAGTGAGGAAGCCTACTTATAGTTTAAAAGCCCTCAGGCTCCCGTAGCCTACAGGGAAGAAAAAAAAGAGGCTTTTAAGCCTCTGTACTCGAATTCAGGGATTAAAATAATATTGAAACAACTGTCAATTTCCACAATTGTGAACCCTTTAATTACCTTACTTAGACACAAGTCAATCCAGGCAAGAGTGATCAGGAATTTGAAAAGTACTGAGAGAGGGACTTCATAACATACTATATAAAATGGTTAAACCAACAAGAAGTATTGGAGAAATTAACCAGGACAAGAGGCCAGCTAAAGGTTGAAGCACAAAATAATGAGGTCAACATCCAAACACTAGTTAAGGAAATAATCACAGGAGTGAGTAAAGAGTTTAAAAGAATTGTTGTCAGAAATGCAGAAACAAAAGACTCTGGAAGAAAACACTAATTATCTCAAAGTTATTAGAGAGTTGAAAGCTGAAATAGCTGAGCTGAGAACACATCTAGCTGAACAAATTAAAACAATATCAGAACAGGGTAACAAAATAGATGAACTCCAGAAAACAGTAAAGGGAGGAAAAAATAGAATAAGTGAAGCTGAAGACAGAATTAGCAAGATTGAGGACAAATTAGAGACAACTAAAAAAGAAGTAAGAGATCTTAAAAAGAGATTAAGAGATACTGAAAACAACAACAGAGACCTATGGGATGACTTCAAAAGAAATAATATGGGAGCCAGGCGGTAGCACAGCAGGTTAAGGGCACATGGTGTGAAGTGCAAGGGCAGCCATAAGGATCCTGGTTCAAGCCCCTAGCTCCCCACCTGCAGGGGAGTCGCTTCACAGGCGGTGAAGCGGGTCTGCATGTGTCTATCTTTTTCTCCCCCTCTCTGTCTTCCCCATCTCTCTCAATTTCTCTCTGTCCTATCCAACAACAAAGACAACAATAATAACAACAACGACGATAAACAAGGGCAACAAAAGGGAAAAAATTAAAATAAAATTTTTTAAAAATTCAAAAGAAAAAATATACGCATTATTGGCTTACCAGAGGAAGAAAGAGAGGGAGGAGAAGAAAGCATTCTGCAGAACATAATAGCTAAGAACTAGTCTAGACAATGTAAAGTCAGGAGAGTGTCTTTCTATCTTGGTAATGGTTCCTATTGCTGTACAGAAGCATCTCAGTTTGATGTAAATTCCACTGACTTATTTTTGTTTTTGTTTTTCTTGTTGTTGGGCTCTGGTCTTCAAAGATATTTCTCAAACCAACAATATGGAGTGTCCTGCCAGTGTTTTCTTTTATGTGTTTGATGGGTTTTTATTGAATGTCCATGTCTTTGAGTTATTTGAGGTCGACTTTTGTACATGCTAACAAGTGGCACTATTGTTTTATTCTTCTGCACATTTCAACCCAATTTTCCCAGAATCATTTGTTGAAAAACAAAACAAAACAAAACAAAAAACCCAGGAGTTGGGTGGTAGTGCAGTGGGTTAAGTGCAGGTGGCACAAAGCACAAGGACCAGCTCAAGGATCCCAGTTCGAGCCCCTGGCTCCCCACCTGCAGGGGAGTTGCTTCACAAGCGGTGAAGCAGGTCTGCAGGTGTCTATCTTTCTCTCCCCTTCTGTCTTCCCCTCCTTTCTCCATTTCTCTCTGTCCTATCCAACAACGATGACATCAACAAGAACAATAATAACTACAACAATAAAACAAGGGCAACAAAAGGGAATAAGTAAATAAATATTTTTTTAAAATCTTTTTAAAAAAATCCCAAAACCAACTATCCCTTCTCCATTTAATGCTTTGGGCCCTTTGCCAAAAATTGTCTATAGGCATGGGAGCTCTATTGACTTCCTTTATATATATATATATATTTAAATATTTATTCCCTTTTGTTGCCCTTGTTGTTTTATTGCTATAGTCATTATTGCTGTTATTGATGTCGTCATTGTTGGATAGGACAGAAAGAAATGGAGAGAGGAGGGGAAGACAGAGAGGGGGAGAGAAAGACACCTGCAGACCTGCTTCACCGTCTATGAAGCGATCTCCCTGCAGGTGGGGAGCCGGGGGCTTGAACCGGGATTTTTAGGCTGGTCCTTGTGCTTGCACCACCTGCACTTAACCTGCTGCGCTACTACCCGACTCCCATTGATTGACTTTTTAAAAAAATTTATTTCTTTATCGGGGAATTAATGTTTACATTCAACAGTAAATGCATAACATTGTACATGCATAACATTCCCCAAATTCCTATTTAACAATACAACCCACACTATGTCATTTATCATCCTTCATGGACCTGTATTCTCCCCACCCACCCACCCCAGAGTCTTTTACTTTGGTGCAATACGCCAGGTCCATTTCAGGTTCTACGTGTGTTTTCTTTTCTGATCTTGTTTTTCAACTTCTGCTTGACAGTGAGATCATCCCATATTCATCCTTCTGTTTCATTTCACTCAACATGATTTTTTCAAGGTCCATCCAAGATCGGCTGAAAACAGTGAAGTCACCATTTTTTACAGCTGAGTAGTATTCCATTGTGTATCTAGACCACAACTTGCTCAACCACTCACCTATTGTTGGACACCTGGGTTGCTTCCAGGTTTTGGCTATTACAAATTGTGCTGCCAAGAACATATGTGTACACAGATCTTTTTGGATGGATGTGTTGGGTTCCTTAGGATATATCCCCAGGAGAGAAATTGCAGGATCATAGGGTAGGTCCATTTCTAGCCTTCTGAGAGTTCTCCAGACTGTTCTCCACAGAGGTTGGACCAATTGACATTCCCACCAGCAGTGCAGGAGGGTTCCTTTGACCCCACACCCTCTCCAGCATTTGCTGCTGTTACCTTTTCTGATGTATGACATTCTCACAGGAGTGAAGTGATATCTCATTGTTGTCTTGATTTGCATTTCTCTGACAATCAGAGACTTGGAGCATTTTTTCATGTGTTTCTCGGCCTTTTGGATCTCTTCTGTGGTGAATATTCTGTCCATGTCCTCCACCCATTTTTGGATGGGGTTGTTGTCTTTTTATTGAGTTTGGCAAGCTCTTTATATTTGTTGGTTATTAAATTCTTATCTGATGTATATGGCATGTAAAGATCTTCTCCCATTCTGTGAGGGGTCTCTTGGTTTGGGTAGTGGTTTCTTTTGCTGTGAAGAAGCTTTTTAATTTGATGTAGTCCCATAGGTTTATACGTGCCTTAGTCTTCTTTGTAATTGGATTCGTTTCATTGAAAATGTCTTTAAAATTTATGTGGAAAAGAGTTCTGCCAATATTTTCCTCTAAGTATTTGATAGTTTGTGGTCTAACATCGAAGTCCTTGATTCACTTGGAATTTACTTTTGTATTTGGTGAAATACAGTGGTTTAGTTTCATTCTTCTGCATGTTTCAACCCATTGTTTCCAACACCATTTGTTGAAGAGACTCTGCTTTCCCCATGTAATAATAGTCAAAGATGAGTAGTTCATAGGTGTGGGGCCTCATTTCTGGGCTCTCAATTCTATTCCACTGGTCAGTGTGTCTGTTCATGTTCCAGTACCAAGCAGTTTTGATGACAATGGCCCTATAATACAGTTTGAGATCTGGGAGTGTGATGCCTCCGGTTCTGTTCTTTTTTCTCTGATTGTTTTGGCAATTCTAGGTCTTTTCTGGTTCCAGATAAACATTTGTAGCATTTTTTCTATTCTCCTAAAAAATGTGCTTGGGATCTTGATGGGGATAGCATTAAATTTGTAGACGGCTCTGGGTAGTATATTCATTTTGATGATGTTAATTCTTCCAACCCATGAACATGGAATATCTTTCCACTTCTTTGTGTCTCTTTCAATTTCTTTGAGTAGAGACTCATAATTTTCAGTATACAAGTCTTTCACTTCCTTGGTTAGATTTACTCCTAGATATTTTATTGTTTTTGTTGCTATAGAAAAAGGAACTGATTTCTGGATTTCAATTTCTTCTAACTTAGTGTTTGCATAGAGGAATGCCACTGACTTTTGAATGTTAATTTTATAGCCTGACACCTTACTGTATGCCTGATGATTTCCAAAAGCTTCTTGCTGGATTCCTTAGGTTTTTCCATGTATACTATCATGTCATCTGCAAATAAGGAGAGTTTGACTTCTTCTCTTCCAATCTGTATGCCTTTAATTCCTTGTTCCTGCCTGATTGCTATGGCAAGAACTTCTAACACTATGTTGAATAGTAATGGTGATAGTGGGCAGCCCTGTCTAGTACCTGATCTGAGGGGAAATGCTTCCAGTTTTTCACCATTGAGTATGATGTTGGCTGTAGGTTTGCTATATATAGACTCCACTATCTTGAGGAATTTTCCATCTATTCCCATTTTTTGTAGTGTTTTGATCATAAAGGGATGTTGTATTTTGTCAAAGGCTTTCTCTGCATCTATTGATATGACCATGTGGTTTTTGGTCTTGCTTTTGTTGATGTGGTGGATCACATTGATTGATTTACGTATATTAAACCAACCTTGCATGCCTGGGATAAACCCCACTTGGTCATGATGAACAATCTTTTTGATATACTGCTGTATCCGGTTGGCTAGAATTTTGTTCAATATTTTTGCATCTATGTTCATCAGAGATATTGGTCTGTAGTTTTCTTTTTTGGTTGTGTCCCTGTCTGCTTTTGGTATCAGGGTGATGTTGGCTTCATAGAAGCTGGCAGGGAGTATTCCAGTGTCTTCAATCTTCTGGAAGACTTTTAAAAGCAGAGGTATTAGTTCTTCTTTGAAGGTTTTGTAGAATTCATTTGTAAAACCATCTGGTCCAGGACTTTTATTTTTGGGGTGATTTTTGATATCTGTTTCAATTTCATTAGCTGTGATGGGCCTGTTCATGTTATCCACTTCCTCTTTACTTAGTTTTGAAAGCTGGTAGGTATCTAGGAAATCGTCCATTTCTTCCAGGTTCTCTAGCTTGGTGGCATATAGTTGTTCATAGAAACCTCGCATGATATGTTGAATTTCTGCGGTGTCTGTTGTGATATCTCCTCTTTCATTTATTATCTGATTTATTTGGGTCTTCTCCCTTTTTTGTTTTGTGAGTCTCGCTAAAGGTTTGTCGATTTTGTTCACTCTTTCGAAGACCCAACATTTACTTTCGTTCATCTTTTGTATGGTTTTCCTATACTCAATGTTATTTATTTCTGCCCTAACTTTAGTGATTTCTGTCCTTCTGGTTGCTTTTGGGTTCCTTTGTTGTTCTTCTTCTGGGTCTTTAAGATGTGCAATCAGGCTGTTTATTTGTGCCTTTTCTTGTTTCCTAATGCGTGCTTGTATAGCTATGAAATTCCCTCTTAGGACTGCTTTAGCTATGTCCCATATATTTTGACAGCTTGTGTCTTCTTCATTTTCATTGAACTCTCGAAACATTTTGATTTCTTCCTTGATTTCCTCTTTGACCCAGAAGTTGTTAAGAAGTATACTGTTGAGCCTCCACATTTTGGGACTGTTACTAATCTTTTGTTGATTGTTAAGTGTTAGTTTAATTCCACTGTGGTCTGAGAAGATGCTTGGGATGGTTTCAAAGCTCTTGAGTTGGCTGATGCTGTCTTTGTGGCCTAACATATGGTCTATCCTTGAGAATGACCCATGTGGATTTGAGTAAAATGTGTATTCCAGTTTCTTGGGATGAATGACTCTGAAAATGTCTAATAGTTCTAGTTTATCTATCTCTTCATTTAGCTCCCTTATGTCTTTATTGATTTTCTGCCTGGAAGATCTGTCAAGTTGAGACAGTGGGGTGTTGAAGTCCCCTACTATGATTGTGTTACTGTTAATATATTGTTGTAGGTCTTTCAGTAGAAGTTTGATGTATTTAGATGGCTTCTCATTGGGTGCATAGATGTTAATAATTGTTAAGTCCTCTTGATTGACTGATCCTCTGAGCATTAAGTAGTGTTCATTCCTATCTTTTTTAATCTTATCTATTTTAAAGTCTATCATGTCAGATATGAGAATAGCTGTTCCTGCCCTTTTTTGTGGGCCATTGGCTTGTATGATAGTTTTCCATCCTTTCACTTTAAGTCTGTGTTTGTCTTGTTGAGTTAGGTGGGTTTCCTGTAGACAGCATATTGTTGGGTTGTGTTTTCTGATCCATCTTCCTACTCTGTGTCTTTTAATAGGTGAATTCAGGCCATTGACATTTATTGATATCAAAGATTGAAGATATTTTAATGCCATTCTTGTAGATTTTAAAGTGTTTTGATATATGTCCTATTTGTGGTGGTCTGGTTGTTTATAAGAGACCTTTCAGAACTTCTTTCAGGGCAGGCTTGGTGATGGTTGATTCCTTCAACTGTTGCTTGTCTGAGAAGGTTTTGATGCCTCCATCTAGTCTGAATGACAGTCTAGCAGGATATAGTATTCTTGGCTGAAAGCCTTTCTCATTGAGCACTCGATAGATATCTTGCCATTCTCTTCTGGCCTGTAGTGTTTGTATGGAGAAGTCTGCTGCTAATCTTATGGATTTTCCTCTGTAGGTGACTCTTTCTTTTTCTCTTGCAGCCTTCAGGATACTTTCTTTATCCTTATTCCTTTCCATTCTAAGTATGATATGTCTTGGTGTCTTTAGGTCTGGGTTAATTCTGTTTGGGACCCTCTGGGCTTCTTGAATCTTTATGTCTTTGATATTGTCTAGACTAGAGAAGTTTTCAGCTATTATGGCCTGGAGAATGCTTTCTTCCTCTCCTTCTCTTTCTTCCTCTGGTATGCCAATAATGTGTATATTGTTTCTGTTGAAGTCATCCCAAAGGACTCTGTTGTTGTTTTCAGCATCTATTAATCTCTTTTTGATATCTCTTACTTCTTTTTTAGTTGTCTCTAATTCATCCTCAATCTTGCTAATTCTGTCTTCAGCCTCATAGATTCTATTCTCTCTGCCCTCTACTGCTTTCTGGAGTTCATCTATTTTGTTGCCATGCTCTGATACTGTTTTACCTTGTTCAGCTAGTTGCCTTCTTAGCTCAGCGATTTCAGCTTTCAGCTCTCTAATAACCATGAGATAATTAGAATTTTCTTCCATATTCTCATTTGTTGTTCCTGCATTTCTGATTACAATTTCTTCAAATTCTTTACTCACTCCTGTTATTATTTCCTTAGCTAATGTTTGGATGTTGAACTCGTTGTTTTGTGCTTCACCCTCTGGAGGACTTTTAGCTGGACTCTTGTCCTGGTTCGAGTCTCCAATATTTTTTCTTGTTGTTTTAACCATTTTATATATTATGTTATGAGTTCCCTTTATCAGTACTTTTCAAATTATTGATCACTATTGCCTGGATTGACTTGTGTCTAAGTAAGTTAATTAAAGGGTTTACCGTGGTGGAAGTTAACAGTTTTTTCAATCCCTGAGTTGGAGCTCAGTGGTGTAAAAGCCTCTTTTTTTTTTTCTTCCCTGTAGGCTATGGGAGCCTGAGGGCTTTTAAACTATCAATAGGTTTCTTATCTTAATCACTGACTCCTGACCAAGAGATATAGCAGTATGTGGCAGAGATAATCCAGTGGTTATGCAAAGAGACTTTCACAGCCCCTCAGCTATGCCACGGAGGTATAGGTCTTCTCCTGAGTTTCCTGGTTAGATCTCTGTCCCCTGGTGTCCCTCCGTGTCGCTGCTCCAGATTCTGAGGGTACTAGGAATGGAGACTCAGAGTTGCACTTGGTGAGTCTCTGGGGAGTCCTCTCCTCCCTTCAGCTGTTTCTTTGTTGGTGGAGCAGACTGGAGGTGGTGTCTCAACTGATAAACTGCTGAACTGTTAGCAGTCACTTAGTCTCTCCTTAGGCTCCTCTCTCCTCTTTGTCACCAGCCACATGTGTTTGTACTCACCGGTGATTTACTGGGTTCCTGTGGTCATTCTAGTCCTGTCTTGTTTCGGTTTCAGGTGGTTTCCTTTGGTATTCCAGATAATCCATATACAGAAACGCCTCGGTTATCCGGAGATCAGACATCCGGCAGCCTAAAGCATCCGGAATGACTCCGAACCCGGAAAAAAAAAAGCAGCGTCTCTGGCTGCGAGTGAGCAACCCCTCTCTATTGACTTTCTATGGAAGTACCTTTGTCATTTTATCTCTTTGTAGAACCTGAGTTAAACATAGAATTTGGGGTAGATCCAATTTAGGGCAAGAATCAGCAGGGGTCTTAGTTTGGTGTCCACTTGCTAACTCATTCTAAGGCCTAGCTGGGAGAACATAAAGTGCCTACAAAGTCTCGCAGGAAGGGTGGATAGAATGAGGCATGGATCCACCCCTCTCCTGCTCCTCCCCTGTCCACAGGGAAATAGCTGAAAATGGAGAGAAGACCCTTTCACTTCCCACTCAGCCCACCTGGTGCTCTGCTCAGCAGATCACAGCAGTGCTGCTGAGTCTGGGCAAGAGAAAGAGGCTAAGACCTCCCACCTTCTGCACCCCAAAAATAACTTTGGTCCATATTCCCAGAGGGGGAGAAATGCTAGGGGAAGAAGACCAGAGGGCTCTGCAGGAAGAATAAAGGGAAGACATTCGGAAGTAGTAATAGGTGTAGCTGTGACTTAGAATGGAAAAGAAGGCAGGACTATAGGAAAAAAATGGGGGAAAATATAGATAGACAGATAGATAAATAGACAGGTAGTTATAGAAATAATAGTCAACTGGGGCCAAATGGTGGCGCACCTGGTTAAGCACACATTACAGTGTGCAAGGACACAGGTTCAAGCCCCTGGTCCCCCAGAGGGAAAACTTAATGAGTAGTGAAGCAGGGCTGCAGGTATCTCTTAGTCTCTCTCTATCTCCTCCTTCCCTCTCATTTTTTCCTCTATATCCAATAATAAATTTTCTTCTTCTTCTTCTTCTAGCGTTTGCCCTTCTTCTGAAATAAAACAAAATATTAAAAAAAAGAAAGAAAGAATAGTCAGTCCATATCTGTGACCTTGGGAGAATCATTGCAGTTTCCAGTGGAGGGAATGGAGACACAAAACTCTGGTGGTGGGAATGGTGTGGAATTGTACCCCTGTTATTTTGTAATTTTGTAGATCACTAATAAAAAAAAAAGAGTGGTTATTTTTTATTCTGCTCCTTTGGAATCCCTTCTAGGCTCACCCTGCCACATAGTAACCATTAGTACAATCTCTCTGGTTGGGGAGTGAAGCAGAGCAAATTGCCTAGCTTGTGAAGTTCTATCTCCATTACCCAGGTCCCTAATAACCCCTCCTCCAAAGGAAAAACAAAACTGCTTATAAGCATCTTTCCTATTCAGGAGTCCCACAAGCTCTATCCCTCACCCCCAAGGGCTTTCTCTTCCCATTCCCAAAGCTGCAGTCTTGTTCAGGCTTTACTCCCCCACTAACTTAACTCTGTTGTACATTCTCCAGAACTTCTGATGTCCATTTTCTATGCTTGAAACCTGATGCTAAAACATTTCAGGGAAATTAAAAAGAAATTTTATTTATAAAAAAGGAAACACTGACAAAACCATAGGATAAGAGGAGTACAACTCTACACAATTTCCACCACTGGAACTCCGTATCCCTTCCCCTCCCCTGATAGGTTCCTATTCTTTAAACCTCTGGGAGCATGGACCCAGGGTAATTATGAGGTGCAGAAAGTAGAAGGTCTGGCTTACATAATTGCTTCCCCACTGAACATGGGCATTGGCAGGTTGATCCATTCTCCCAGCCTGTCTCTCTTTCCCTAGTGGGGCAGGGCTCCGGGGAAGCGGGGCTCCAGGACACATTGGTGGGGTCATCTGCCCAGGGAGGTCCAGTTGGCATCATGGTAGCATCTGGAACCTGGTGACTGAAAGAAGAGTTAACATATAAAGCCAAACAAATAGTTGACTAATCATGAACCTAAAGGCTGGAATATTGCAGATGAAAATTTAGGAATTTTTGAAGATAGCTTATAGGCCTATTTTACTTATATTCCAAAGGGCCCATGACTATACTAGTTTTTGCCTGAGCCTGACCTCTGATATACAGGTGGACCTAAGATGATGTCATGGCTACAAAAAAAATAATAAGGCTTAATCTGTACACATGGGGAGAAACAAAATATTTTCAGGTTGAGGAGGTAGTTAGGAGTGCAGGGAGACAAGAAGAGCGAGTGCTAGATACACTGTGGAAGCAGAGATGCTAAGCATTAACTTCTCAAGTTGAATAAGAAAAATGAAATTGGAGGCCATATTCCCCCTTTTCTCAGCAGAAACGGAGCTTTCTGAGAAGCAAAATTACAGAAGCCAGACTTTCCACCTTCTACACCCCCAAAAAAATTTTGGCCCATACTCCTAGAGGGATAAAAGAATAGGGAAGCTTCTGGAGGGGATGGGACATGGAACTCTGATGGTGGGTGTTAGGAAGCCACTGACCAAGCCTGACCGTAAACCAAGACAGACACAGACAAAGTAACTGTGTTCAAAAAGATTTACTCACACAAGCACATAGAATAGCCATAGCAACAACTTATACATGTAAAGACACAGGAACTGACACACACACATACACATACACATACACATACACATACACACACACACACACACACACACACACAGAGAGAGAGAGAGAGAGAGAGAGAGAGAGACCTAAGCAGAGCTAAGGGGTGTCTCCTCCCAAGCTGGAATGCCAAAAGTGGCCCCTTTGCTTGGGTGAGAGAGACAGAGATGCTTGGAGTTCATTTCCTTTTGAAGGGTCCAAGGGAGGGGGTGGCATTACATCTTGAGCAATTATTTTGAACAAAGCAAAGGGCACAAATTACACAGTACATCTTTATCTAAACAGTACAATCTAATCTCTATCTATGGCATCAGTCTTTTATCTCAGTAGAGCAGGTATACATATAAGCAAAATGAGCTGGTAAAGTTGAGTGGGTATTTCAAAAATTCAAACTCACTTACTTTGCAACATCATTCTTGTAAGTTCAAACAAGTCATATGTGGCTGCCCAGATGACTAGGGTGTTCTGGGGGAGAGGTCAGCTTGCTTCTCAACTTTTACTGTCTTTTACTTGCTTGTAAAGCAAGTCTCTAAGATGGAGGAACTCTGAAAATGGGGAGCTCTTGCTGTCAGTGTGAACTATATGGAATTATACCACTATGATCTTACAATTTTATCTTATTAAATCACTAATAAGATAAAAAAGAAAAACAGAAACAAAGCCAGGGCTTTCTACTGCTATAGTCAAAGTGGTCAATGACTTTAGAATCTGCTACTTCTGCCTAAGAGTTCACTGACAACCCAAACAAACTGTACTCTCTTTATACGAAGTGTGCATCCTTGACAGCAGGTAGGATATGGATGACCACCTGGGTAACCAAACGCCTCTAAGATGTATGATAAAGAACTTTTAAAAGGGCTTTTGAATAACCTGTCTACGTGTTTGTATGTTTAATCATTTAAGTCTGGTTTGATAGTCTAAGAAACTAAGAGTTATAACTGTCTGCTTTGCAAAAGCTGAAAAGCTAACCTTGAAGCTACACTCTTATCAGACAATGCTAAACAGAAAAAACAAAGGTGGGGGCCCAGGCCAGCCACTCAGCTGCAGGCCAAGCAAGCCAGCTGCTAGCTTGGTACAGTCTTTGGATGAGTGTTCAGTGATTGAACTTATCTCAAAGGACAAGTACACTGAATAACTAAGCTTTGTCTGCAGTTGGAAGATTTTTCTGTTCAAGTGTCACCTTGACTGATTCAAAATATGTAAAAGTAATAAAAAGAAGTAAAATGTGTTTTTAGAAAGAAAGAAGTGGGGGGAAAAATGAAAGAGTAGTTTTTCAATAAAAAAAAGGTGGATACATAATAGAAGGAATATGGTATGTGTTTCATACATGTCAAAAGAATGAACATGGCTCTCCCTGATCAACTAGGAATATCAGAGGAGACCACCTGGGGCCATAACAAAACAGGACTAGAACTACTTTGGGAAACCACCAAATCACTGGTGAGTGCAAACATGTGTGGCTTGTGGACAGAGAGGAGCCTAAGGAGAGATTCATGGGGCTAAAGCCCATATCTACTCCCAAGTGGCTGGTAACTGTCCAGCAGTTTGCCAATTGAGGCGCCACTTCCAGTCTGTTTTACTAAAAATAAGACTGCTGAAGGGAGGCGAGGACTCTCCTAAGGCTCACCAAATGCAGCTGTGAGTCTCCACTGCTACTGCTCCTCAGAGGCTGGAGCAGCAGCCAGGAGGCCCTATGCTGACATTAGGGGGCAGATAACTGGCTGGAAAACTCAGGAGGAGATCTATACCCTGGTGGGCTACAGGTGGGGCTGTATAGTGGGAACCTTTCCACACTGTCCTCCTGATGAATTGGTGAATAACTGCCACACAGAATATAAACACACAGAATATAAATGGGTCTTGTTTGGAAACTCACAGGGCTTGACTCTCTGCTGGAAGAGCAGCTGAATTGAGCCTGAGGCTTTGGATCCTTGGGGCATGGTAGTCTCTGCATAACCATTGTGTTATCTCTCCCTTCTGCACTTGTGTGTGGGGGGGAGCTTTACAATTGGTGAAGCAGGGGAAACTAAAAGCAGGACCTGACTAAATTGTAAGTAGGGCACCAAAGTAAAAACCCTGTGGTGAAGGGTAGACATGCAGCTTCCTGGGCCAGTGGGGGGTGGGAGTGGGTGGGAGGGATGTGTCACAGTCTTTTGGTGGTGGGAATGGTGTTTATGTACACTCCTAGTAAAGTGTAGTCATATAAATCACTAGTTAATTAATATGAGAGGGGGAAAATTAATTATATGTCTCAAAGTTTTTAAAACACAGAGTCTTTTTGATATATAGGCTGTGTATTTCATATGCGGACTCTCTCAAAAGCCTAGACCAAGTAGATCAGAAGCAACCAATAGCACAGTTATATACAAGATACTGGGTACTGTACAGCAAACCCTAACAAAAGGACTTTTCAAAGTTAACCCAATTACCAAATAATGAGATGATAACATTAACTATCCATTGTCTTTTTGAACCCTAAGACAGCAGGAACCTCACATCTCCACTATAGAGCCTCTACTTCCCCCAGTCCTGGAACTTTTGGATAGGGCCCACTTTCCTGTATGCCTCTCCCAATCCATATCAAATAATATTGCATCTGCCGATCACAACCTAATCAACACAACGATTGCCACCTCAACATGCTTCACTTCAGACTGTGTCCAGAGACTTCAGGTGTGGAATGACAACCCTTCAGCTTCATTACTCGGGTGAGACTTTTCCTTTCATAGTATTCTCTAATTCCATCCCAGGTGGTTCACTTTCTAACAAAGTCCCCAAACCTAGATATAGACCAAGTTCTGTGAGAGAGAGCATATGTTCACACGTATCCATAAACTACTGCAAAATATATACCTGAAAGCAGAAGTACTCTAGAGTTTGCAGTGAGTATCCCCCTAACACTTCCTCTCCACTATTCCAAGCTTTGGGTCCATGATTGCTCAACAATTTGTTTGGCTCTGTATGTTAACTCTCTTTTCAGTCATCAGGTTTCAGATGCCATCAGGATGCCGGCCAGGCTTCCCTGGACTGAAGACCCCACCAATATGTCCTGGAGCTCTGCTTCCCCAAAGACCCACCCTACTAGGGAAAGAGAGAGGCAGACTGGGAGTATGAACCGACCAGTCAACGCCCATGTTCAGCGGGGAAGCAATTACAGAAGCCAGACCTTCTACCTTCTGCAACCCACAAGGACCCTGGGTCCATGCTCCCAGAGGGATAGAGAATGGGAAAGCTATGAGGGGAGGGGGTGGAATATGGAGATTGGGTTGTGGGAATTGTATGGAGTTGTACCCCTCCTACCCTATGGATTTGTTAATTTATCCTTTCTTAAATAAAAAAATTAATTAATTAAAAAAATTGGTGAAGCAGGCTACAGTGATCTTTCTCTCCTCCTTCCCCTCTCAATTTCTCTCTGTCTGATCAAATAAATAAAAGTTTAAAAAGAACTAAACTTCATATATATGAAGTATATATATGTGTGTGTGTGTGTATGTATCCGCCTATCTATCTATCTATCTATTTATCTATCTATCTATCTATCTCCTGGTGGAGGACAAGGTTCCCTTTTAAAAAAGGACTTATGTTGGCTCCTGAGCAGTGTTGTGAAAGTGCTCTCTATCAACCTGGGACCACAGAGCATTAACTTGACAGCTTGGAATTGTCTAGATAGTCTAAGTACTATACAACTAAATCCATGGACTTGATTATAAGTTCTTAGAAATGGTTGCTTCATTTGTTCCTACCAAAAGTCTAGGCCAAGACAAATAGTGTTTTTCTCTCCCACTTCTGCCTGTAGGCAGGCTCTGGAAGCCCAGGCTCTACTGGGGCTTTAGCACAAGCCCCACAGCACAAGCCCAAGGGTTCCAAGTCACATAGACAAAAAGAGACACGTAGAGCAACTGTAGCTCCAGCCTCTCCTACCCCGACTCTGACCACACTGATATCCAGTTCACTTTTAATTTTCATTTCTGGAAAGGGTCTTTTTTTTATGAATTTAGTTATGCTTTTAAAATGACATTTGTTCCATTACATTTAGCATTTGGAGGTAATTTACAGTAGCAGGACATAACAGGCTCTCCACTCAGTACTGCTGTGTATTTAAATAATTTATTTATCTATTTATTGATAGAGACAGAGAGAAACCAAGAGGGGAGAGGGCGATAGATAGATAGATAGATAGATAGATAGGTAGGTAGATAGATAGATAGATATACCTGCAGCACTACTTCACTGCTTGAAAAGGTTCTTCCCTGCAGGCGGGGATCAGGGGCTTGAAGCCAGGTCCTTGTGCATTGTAACATGTGCCCATAACCAGGTGTCCCATCACCCTGCCCTGCTATGTAATTTTTTTTTTAAGAAAGATTTTTTTTTAATTTTATTTATTTATTTTCCCTTTTGTTGCCCTTGTTGTCTTTTTATTGTTGTTGTAGTTATTATTGTTGTTGTTATTGATGTGGTTGTTATTGGATAGGACAGAGAGAAATGGAGAGAGGAGGGGAAGACAGAGGGGGGAGAGAAAGATAGACACCTGCAGAACTGCCTGTGAAGCGACTCCCCTGCAGGTGGGGAGCCGGGGGCTGGAACCCGGATCCTTACGCCGGTCCTTGCGCTTTGCACCACCTGCGCTAAACCCACTGCGCTACCGCCCGACTCCCCATGCTATGTAATTTTTTAAAAGACTGTCTGTGGAGTTCTCTCTGACTTTCTCCATCTAGCTCTAAGATTCTATGGCCCTACCCTTCAGGGTCCTTATTCCTATCAGCCCTTGAATCTTTTTTTAATTTATTTTTTAGTGAGTTAATAATGATTAATAACATTGTAGGATAAGAGGAGTATAATTCCATTCAGTTGCCACCACCAGAGTTTCATGTCCCATCCCATCTATTGGAAGCTTCTCTATTCTTCATCCCTTTGGGAGCATGGACCAAAATTCTTTATGGGGTGCAAAAGGCCTGGCTTCTATAATTGCTTCTCTGCTGGACACAGGCATTGGCAGGTGGATCCATACCCCCATCTTGTTTCTGTCTTGCCCTAGTGAGGTAGGGCTCTGGGGAAGGGAGGTTCCAGTACACATTGGTGAAGTCATCTGCCCAGGGAAATCAGGATGGAATCATAGTAGTGTCTGCAACTTGGTGGGTGAATGGTGGTAAGATATAAAACAGGACAATTGTTTAATAATCAGGAACCCAGAGATAGGAATAGAGCAGATGAAATTAGGGGTCTTTGTGTGGGAAGAAGCTAGGAAGTCTATTTTAGGTATGTTCAAAGGGGCCCATGACTTTAGTAATTTTTGCCTGAACCTGATAGCTAGCTAGAATGCAAGTGGACTAAAAATACTGTCTGGGAAGATGGTGTCAGAGTTGGGAACAGAGCTAGAAAGCTGGAATAGGGAAGAGAATGGCTCCCAAACATGAGGAAACTATATAAATACCATTACCTGTTTACCCCAGTGATCTGACCCAGGACCCATGTCTATTCATATATATCACAGGAGCCTGTGTAACCTCTAAGTCCCTGTCATTCTGAGCTTGTGTCCATGGTCACAGCTGGGAACATTCTATGTTGCACTCATTTCAGAAATAGTCTTCCTGTGGCAGAGTATGCTGACACAGCCTCCCTTTGGAGAGTGGGGCAGTCTCTACCATTGTTGCTTTACAGTGAGAGCAAAGCCTTGGAGAGGCCCACAAGAGGGCTGATGGAAGTAACCAGTAATAGTGGAGAGAGTAATCTGTTAGAGGTCTAGGCCCATCATATCTATGTGAGAATCTAAGGATTCCCTGACTAGGGCCCCAGATGAAGGGGTGGGGGTGGGGGTGGGAGCTGGTATTGACCAAAAAGGCCATCAGTAAATTGAGCCAGTCTCTTGTCCTTATCCAGCTTTTGTAGTACTTTCTCTTTTTTTTTTTTTTAATTTTAAAAAAATATTTATTTTCCCTTTTGTTGCCCTTGTTTTATTGTTGTAGTTATTAATGTTGTTGTAGTTAGATAGGACAGAGAGAAATGAAGAGAGGAGGGGAAGACAGAGAGGGGGAGAGAAAGATAGACCCCTGCAGACCTGCTTCACCACTTGTGAAGCAACTCCCCCGCAGGTGGGGAGCCAAGGGCTCAAACCAGGATCCTTATGGTGGTCCTTGCACTTTGGGCCACATGCACTTAACCCACTGCACTACTGCCCGACTCCCTTTGTAGTCCTTTCTTTATCTGATGAGGTTAGACTTTCTCCATTGTGAAATCATTGTCATTTGTTGTATCCAAACTAGTATTGGGTTTATAGAGTTTGGCCTTAAATTAGGGAGGGAATAGACTTTAGAGTTTAAGTGAAACCCTAAGTTTTGTTTTTTTTTAAAAATATTTATTGGGAGTCGGGCTGTAGCGCAGCGGGTTAAGCGCAGGTGGCGCAAAGCACAAGGACCAGCATAAGGATCCCGGTTCGAACCCCGGCTCCCCACCTGCAGGGGAGTCGCTTCACAGGCAGTGAAGCAGGTCTGCAGGTGTCTTATCTTTCTCTCCTCCTCTCTGTCTTCCCCTCCTCTCTCCATTTCTCTCTGTCCTATCCAACAACGACAACAACAATAATAACTACACCAATAAAACAACAAGGGCAACAAAAAGGAATAAATAAATAAAATAAATATTTAAAAAATATATATTTATTTATTTTCCCTTTTGTTGCCGTTGTTGTTTTTTTATTGTTATTATAGTTATTGTTGTTGTTACTGATTTCATTGTTAGGACAGAAAGAAATGGAGAGAGGAGGGGAAGACAGAGAGGGGGAGAGAAAGACACCTGCAGACCTGCTTTACCACCTGTAAAGGAACTCCCCTGTAGGTGGGAAGCCAGGGGCTTGAATCAGGATCCTTATGCCAGTCCTTGTGCTTTGTGCCACGTGTGCTTAACCTGCTGCGCTACCGCCCGGCTCCCATTAACCGTAAGTTTTACTGCATTTAACTTGTTTGATGATTATAATAGAGGTTGTCATAGGGGACAGTAATTTTCCTTTAGTTGATACTTTTTTTTTTCCTTTAGTTGATACTTTTGTCAGTATATCTCTTGGCCCATTGTATACAGTAGTTCTCCTAAGGTTTATCAAGGGGTGATGTTAATGTTGATGTTAGAAAAGATTAGGGAATATTTCTTACTTCTTTTTGGGTAGTTAATTGAGTAGATAAAGTGATTGAGGGAAGTGAGGAGAAGGAAGATAGAAGAGGAAGGTAGGAGAGGGGAGGCAGAACCAAGATGATGACTTGGAAGCAGCTGCTGGTGTGAGCTCTGACAACAACTGCTGGTAAGGGTAGGATACCTGGTCTTTAGCAGGACGGTGAATAAGGGGTCCTAGGTGTGACATCAAGGAGGTGACTATAGCTCAATTTGGGTTAGAAAACAGAGAAAAAAGAAAGGAAATTTTTTGGATTACTTCCGAAGTGCACCCCTCTCCCCCCCCCCCATAACCAGACCCTGGGGGTTGGAGACTGCTACTAGCAGGCTCCCCGCTGTGCTTTTTTCTTTATCAAGATTCCTGGCTCACCAGGGGTGTCAGTCCAACCCTTTTCCTTTCTGATTCCCTTTGCTCTTTTTTTTTTCCTTCTAAGTGGCTCAAGCCCAATTGGAGTGACAAATATCGACCAATCAGAGCCTCACCCCACCAGGGAAAGTCTACCTGGAGGTTTTTGTTTTGTTTTGTTTTGTTTTACAATTGGTGTCCTTGCTCAGGGTACCTGAGCCAATTGGGAGCCGTCAAAGCTCCAGATTGACTATTAGGGGTTTTTACTCTGTTCTATATGATTATTACTATTATATATATGCATGTCCCTTCCCCCCCCTCCTTTAGGTTGACCAAAATTAACTTTTAGTGTATTTTCCACTGCTAGGTGACTGAGTATCCTATCCATTGTGAGAGGAACTTGTTTCACCCTACCTACCTCCTCTATCCACTCTCCCCCTTCTCCCTCCTCCTAGATAATTAAATTTTTTTTAAAAACTATTTCCTTTCACTGTTCTTTTTTTTCTTCTCTCTTTTTCTTTTTTTTTCTTGTCTTCCTTTCTTCCTTTCTCCATCTTCTGCTTTCTGAATTCACTGATACTTGTTTGTGAATTATTTTAGGGAAGAAATCTGACTCAGAGTGGACACTTTTTGTGTGTGTCTCTTCTCTACTTCCCTTTCTCCTCTTGCTAGCCCTAGAATTTACAGTGGACGGTAGATTTGCATAATTGTCTATTCTTACTATCCCTTTTTTCCTTTTTCTTTCTTTTTCATTTGGATTTGGTGGCTATTTTTTCTTGGACTGGAGGCATTGTTTAGCTAACTGGTATTGGTTAAACTGCTTCAATCCTTGCTTCAGTTACTATTGTAATTTCCTAGGTTGATGACTGCATTTGTCATAAAGGTATTTAGTATAGCGTGGCTTGTACTCAAACCACAACAACTGAGGAACAACAGAACATAAAAATAAAAAACACATCAATAAAAAAATGGTTAAACCAAGAGCAAATAAAACTGCTACTACAATGAAGGAAGGTAGGAGAGGAAGGTAGGAGAGAAGGGTATCTAGCCCTAAGTAGTAAATATTTGATTAGACAATTTATGGAGCTTTCTTTAGGTCTTTCTCTTTTTTCTGAGCTTATTAAGTCTAAGTCTTATCACAGTACACTACTGAGCACTTTTACTTTGATATATATATTTCTCCTAACTTATGGATACATATGCACATGTCCCCTAGGCCCTGGTCTGTATCTAGGATGTGTAACTTTGTTAGAGAACATGTCATTTGAAATGGAACTAGGGAGTCTCATGTGTTAGAAAGGGTTTCACCAGATTATTAGAGTTGGGAGGTTGACATCTCAGGCTTGGCGTCTCTGGATACAGTCTGAAGTGAAACGTGGCCTGGTAGTACTGGTTGCATTGATTTGGTTGAGGTCAGCTCTTGAATCTTCCCTTCAGTTTGGTGTGGACAGATAAACCCTGGGAAGACAATTATGTACATGATTAATGAAGTGACTGACTACCCATGTAGGTCATTGTGTTTATAAATTAATCCAGAGAGCTTGTTTTGCTGCCAGAGTACAGCTGTGGGCACTGCATTCCCATTCCTTGTTTATGTGTGCAGTGTCCCTGTTGTGATATTTTATGTCTATACCCTCCTCCTTCTTCTCTTTAGAGTGAGAATCTGTCTGAGACAGTTCAGCTGTCTATGGACTATAAGCAATATGCCTCATGTACACTCTGCTTCATACTGAGTTGGTTTTTTGATATTGCTGTATCTTTGATGGAGGCTGGAATCTGCTGGGTTCAGCCCCACCACACCCCTCCTGTGCAGATCTTAGACTTTTCAAAGAGAACCTTCTTTAGATAGGAGAGTGATATACAAAGTCCTAACCAGAGGGCTAGGTAGTGGTGCACCTGGTTGAGTGTACACACTACAGTGTTCAAGGACCTGGGTTTAAGCCCCTGGTCCCCACCTGCAGGAGGAAAGCTTCACAATGAGTGTCTCTATGTTTCTCTCCCTTTCTATCTCCTCCTCCCCTTTCAATTTCTCTTTTTTTTAATTATATTTTTTATTTATTGGGTAGAGATAGGCAGAAATTGAGAGGAAGGAGGAGATAGGGAGAGAGAGACCTGCGGCCCTGCTTCCCCACTTGTGAAGCTTTCCCCCTGCAGGTGGGTGCTGAGGGCTTAAACCCCAGTCTTTGAGCACTGTAACTTGTACTCTCAACCAGGAGTGCCACCACCCCACAACTTCTTTCTGTCTCTATCCAACAATAAAAATAAAATAAAATTAAAAAAAAGTAAAAAGAAAACACAGGTGGTGCATATGGTTCCCAAAGTCCTAAACTGCTTCAGTTATGAGGGAACTCTCTTCTTCATTACACCCCCTGCCTCCCCAGCCCAGAGAGGGGGTAAGCTACTTGATGTTGGTAACTACCTGAGGAATTTAGTTCAACACAAAGAGTCTTAGCCATTTGTGCTCAGGCAACTTTAAGAGATAAAAGCCACAGTCACAGGGCTGGGCGGTGTTACAGCTGGTTGACTGCAAATGTTACAGTGCATAAGGACCCATATTCAAACCCCCAGTCCCCATCTGCAGGGGGAAAGCTTTGTGAGTTGTGAAGCAGGATTGCGGGTATCTCTCTGTCTCTCTTCATCTCTATCTCCTCCTTCCCTCTTAATTTCTGGCTGTCTCTATCCAATAAATAAAGATAATAATTCAAAAAAAATCACCTACCCTCAAGCATATACCACATGGACACATATGTGCTCTTACACATTCAAACACCCACTTTATATACACACTAGACAATCAAAGACATACACTCAGACATCCCCATTCTCTCAAATACATTCCCACAGATTATTTTATACATACTTGGGATTCACAGATAACAAGATAAGCAGACAAAGAAATAACCATTCTGAAGGCAGAAAAGTTTTTAAAGTTTTATTTTACTTATTTCACAAGAGAAAGCTGAAACTATCAATTAAAATTTAAATCTTAAAAATTTATTATTATTATTATTATTTTATTACCAGAGTATTGCTCAGCTGTGGCTTATGATGGTGCAGGGGATTGAACCTGGGACTTTAGAGCCTCAGCATGATAATCTCTTTCCATAAAACTCAATTTCTGCCCTAAAACTTTTTAAATTTTATATTATATAGAGTTGAGAGAGAGAGGGAGAGAGAGAGAGAGAGAAAGACAGGGAGGGGCAGGTGGTGGTACACCTGGTTGAGTGTACATGTTACACTGTGCAAAGATGCTGGTTCGAGCCCCTAGTCCCAACATGCAGAGAGAAAGCTTTGCGGGTGGAGAAGCAGTGTTGCAGGTATCTCTCTTTCTCTCCACTTTCCCCTCGATTTCTGGCTGTCTCTATCCACTAAATAAAAGTAATAAAAATAAAAAAATAAGAAATAAGAGAAAGAAAGAGAGGGAGAAAGGTGAGAGCACTTACTTGGTACAGGTAATGCTGGGCCTTGAATCAGGAGCCTCAGGTTGTGAGTCCTGTGCTCCAATAGTTTATCAATTCCCCAGCCACAAATTTAAAAAATATTATGGAAATAGCATTGGATTGCAATACTATGTAAGTTTCAGATGTTCGTCATTAAAAGCCAGTATCCATATATATGACATTCAGTTCACTACTAAAGGAAAGAAGCTTTTAAAATTACCTTTATTTATGTATTTGATAGAAATAGAGAGGAAGGTGGAGATAGGGGAAGAGAGACACCTGCATCACTACTTCACCACTTGCAAAGTTTTCCCCCTGCAGGTGGAGACAGGGGTCTCAAACCCAGATTCTTGCACATTGTAACATGTGCACTAACCAAGTGCGCTACCACCAAACCCTTCAAGGAAAGAAGTATTTATTTATTTATTTATTTATTTATTTATTTATTTATTTATTATTTTACCAGAGCAGTGTTCAGTTCTGACTTATGGTGGTGTGGGGAATTGAACTTGGGACTTCGGTGCCTCAGGCATGAGAGTCTCTTTGCATAACCATTATGCTATCTACCCCCGGAAAGAAGTTTTTAACCCACAGTCCCTCAGAAGCCAGGGGCATGTCTGCTATTGAAGCCCACATGGGAAAGCACTAGGGGCATTCAGGAGACAGAGAGTGGGCAGGAATTGACAAAACCCTTTCAGTAGTAGGGGCCAGACAGAACTAGCAGGGTTAGGACAACCTGTTTGACTTATTGCAGCAGACTTTGGGGTAGGGGAGCTGCCTTAAGTTTGTCAGGTACCTGGCTTTGGATGATTAGGGTAGGGAGATAGTGGCCAAGTGTGTGAGATAAAGATCAATCTTTGGATTGGGTGCTTAGCATATGGAAGGAAGGTCTTTATGCTATTTCTAGGAATTAACTAGCACTGGGGGTCATCTTTCTCTAGGCCCCTAGATGTCAAAACTGATAATAATAATACTAATAAAAAGATTAATGGGGCTTGGGTGGTGCCACAGTCTGGGTCAAGCATATGGTCCCCACCTGCAGGTAAAACAGTTTTGCAGGTGTTTCCTCTTCTCTCTCTCTCTCTCCCCCCCTCTTTTTTGTCTCACACCCTCTATCACAGAAAATGGGAAAAATGACTAATGTACATATATCACAGTGTACACACGTGCATGCAAACATACACTACCCACACATAACACGGAGGTGCACATATATGTCCACTCTCTCTTTTTTAATTACTATTTTTCTGTTGCCATCAGGATTACTGCTGGGATTCCATGCCTGCATGATTAATCCGCTACTTCTGGCAGCCATTTCCCCCCTTTTCTTTGTCTTTCTATTTTTTATTTGATAGCACAGTGAGAAATTGAGAGAGAAAGGAGGGAGTGAGAGAGAGAGAGGAAGGGGAAAAGATAGATACCTGCAAACCTGTTTCACCTCTTGTGAAGATCCCCTCCTGTAGGTGGGTGTATGTTCATACACAAACTCACATGCAAACACACATACATTCACATATAAGTGCAGCTTCTTTACAGGCTTTTGACCTTTATTTCTATTTATTTATTCCCTTTTGTTGCCCTAGTTGTTTTTTTTATTGTTGTAGTTACTGTTGTCGTCATTGTTGGATAGGACAGAAAGAAATGGAGAGAGGAGGGGAAGACAGAGAGGGGGAGAGAAAGACAGACACCTGCAGACCTGCTTCACCGCCTATGAAGTGACTCCTCTGTAGGTGGGGAGTCGGGGGCTCGAATTGGGATCTTTCCGCTTGTCCTTGCACTTTGCGCCAAGTGCACTTAACCCGCTGCGCTACCGCCTGACTCCCTTGAACCTTACTTTTTCATGCAGTTCATTGCAGGTAGGCACTTGTTCAGGACAGAGGCTGAGTACTTCTCCCTCAGAAGACAGAGTTCTGTGTTGGCCTCACTCTAGACTCAGACTTCCTTCTCCTGCTACCTCCAGACCCTCTATCTGGCCAGGTTTCTCCCCCCAGTGATTCAGGAGGTCACTGTCTCAACTATACATTGGTTCTGCTGACTCTTTCAGATAGAAAGAAGGAGTTAGAGACAGAGAGTGAGAGAGGCAAAGATACCATAGCTTCAAAACCTCCTCTGATGCAGCTCACTATTGGCTGGCTTCAAACCTAGGCCACACTCATGGCAAAACAGTGCAGTGAGCTGACCCACACCATCTCAGTCAAGCTGATGTTCTATAGTGTCCCAGTCAGAATGTTAGAAGACTCAACTTCCACTTTTTAAAATATTTATTTATTCCCTTTTGTTACCCTTGTTGTTTTATTGTTGTAGTTATTACTGTTGATGTAGTCGTTGTTGGATAGGACAGAGAGAAATGGAGAGAGGAGGGGAAGACAGGGGGAGAGAGAGAAAGATAGACATCTGCAGACCTGCTTCACCGCCTGTGAAGTGACTCCTTTGCAGGTGGGGAAACTTCCACTTTTTATGCTTCTCTGTATTTTTTAGTTCTGTTACAGTGATAATACATCATTATGCAATTAAGAAATCTTAAGAAGTAAAAATAAATTATACAGAAGACACAATATAGCAGGCTGAATTGCTGATCCTTTGAAAGGTTTTTTTTTTTTTAATTCTTACATGAACACAGGGGACATCTGAAGATGTCAATCAAGAAATGTTCCTCAGGTTCTTCCTCTGTCAACATGTTCCTGGAATAGCACCTCATTTGAGTTGTTGGCAAAACTTCTAAACTATTCCATGTGAGATGATAGATTTGAAAGCTGACATTTGTGGGGCTAGGCGGTGGCACACCTGGTTAAGTGCACACAGTATGAAAGGACCTGGGTTCAAATCCCTGGTCCCCACTTGCAGGGGAAAAACTTCACCAGTGGTAAAGCAAAGCTGCAGGTGTCTCTCTTGTCTCTCTCCCTCTCTACGTCCCCCTCTCCTCTCAATTTCTTTTTTTTTATAATTTATTTCTTTATTGGGGAATTAATGTTTTACATTCAACAGTAAATACAATAGTTTGTACATGCATAACATTCCCCAGATTCCCATTTAACAATACAACCCCCACTATGTCATTCATCATCTTTCATGGACCTGTATTCTCCCCACCCACCCACCCACCCCAGAGTCTTTTACTTTGGTGTAATACTCAAATTCCATTTCAGGTTCGACTTGTGTTTTCTTTTCTAATCTTGTTTTTCAACTTCGGCCTGAGAGTGAGATCATCCCATATTCATCCTTCTGTTTCTGACTTATTTCACTTAACATGATTTTTTCAAGGTCCATCCAAGATCGGCTGAAAACGGTGAAGTCACCATTTTTTACAGCTGAGTAGTATTCCATTGTGTATCTAGACCACAACTTGCTCAGCCACTCATCTGTTGTTGGACACCTGGGTTGCTTCCAGGTTTTGGCTATTACAAATTGTGCTGCCAAGAACATATGTGTACACATATCTTTTTGGATGGATGTATTGGGTTCCTTAGGATATATCCCCAGGAGGGGAATTGCAGGGTCATAGGGTAGGTCCATTTCTAGCCTTCTGAGAGTTCTCCAGACTGTTCTCCACAGAGGTTGGACCAATTGACATTCCCACCAGCAGTGTAGGAGGGTTCCTTTGACCCCACACCCTCTCCAGCATTTGCTGCTGTTACCTTTTCTGATGTATGACATTCTCACAGGAGTGAAGTGATATCTCATTGTTGTCTTGATTTGCATTTCTCTGACAATCAGAGACTTGGAGCATTTTTTCATGTGTTTCTCGGCCTTTTGGATCTCTTCTGTAGTGAATATTCTGTCCAAGTCCTCCCCCCATTTTTGGATGGGGTTATTTGTTGTCTTGTTGTTGAGTCTGGCAAGCTCTTTATATATGTTGGTTATTAAACTCTTGTCTGATGTATGGCATGTAAAGATCTCCCATTCTGTGAGGGGTCTCTTGGTTTGGGTAGTGGTTTCTTTTGCTGTGAAGAAGCTTTTTAATTTGATGTAGTCCCATAGGTTTATACTTGCCTTAGTCTTTCTTGTAATTGGATTCGTTTCATTGAAAATGTCTTTAAAATTTATGCGGAAAAAAGTTCTGCCAATATTTTCTTCTAAGTATTATCTGAAAGTTTGTGGTCTAACATCCAAGGCCTTGATCCACTTGGAATTTACTTTTGTATTTGGTGAAATACAGTGGTTCAGTTTCATTCTTCTACATGTTTCAACCCATTTTTTTCCAACACCATTTGTTGAAGAGACTCTGCTTTCCCCATGTAATAGTCTGGGCCCCTTTGTCAAAGATTAGATGTCCATACGTGTGGGGCCTCATTTCCGGGCTCTCAATTCTATTCCACTGGTCAGTGTGTCTGTTCATGTTCCAGTACCAAGCAGTTTTGATGACAATGGCCCTATAATACAGTTTGAGATCTGGGAGTGTGATGCCTCCGGTTCTGTTCTTTTTTCTCAGGATTGTTTTGGCAATTCTAGGTCTTTTCTGGTTTCAGATAAACATTTGTAGCATTTTTTCTATTCTCCTAAAAAATGTGCTTGGGGTCAGAAACAGAAGGATGAATATGGGATGATCTCACTCTCAGGCCGACGTTGAAAAACAAGACCAGAAAAGAAAACACAAGTCAAACCTGAAATAGAATTGGAGTATTACACCAAAGTAAAAGACTCTGGGGTGGATGGGTGGGTGGGGAGAATACAGGTCCATGAAAAATGATGAATGAAATAGTGGGGGTTGTATTGTTAAATGGGAATCTGGGGAATGTTAATAAATAAATAAATAAATAAATAAATAAATAAATAAAAATGTGCTTGGGATCTTGATGGGGATAGCATTAAATTTGTAGATGGCTCTGGGTAATATATTCATTTTGATGATGTTAATTCTTCCAACCCATGAACATGGAATATCTTTCCACTTCTTTGTGTCTTTTTCAATTTCTTTGAGTAGTGACTCATAATTTGCAGTATACAAGTCTTTCACTTCTTTGGTTAGATTTACTCCTAGATATTTTATTGATTTTGTTGCTATAGAAAAAGGAACTGATTTCTGGATTTCAATTTCTTCTAACTTAGTGTTTGCATAGAGGAATGCCACTGACTTTTGAATGTTAATTTTATAGCCTGACACCTTACTGTATTGCCTGATGATTTCCAAAAGCTTCTTGCTGGATTCCTTAGGTTTTTCCATGTGTACTATCATGTCATCTGCAAATAGGGAGAGTTTGACTTCTTCTCTTCCAATCTGTATGCCTTTAATTCCTTGCTCCTGCTTGATTGCTATGGCAAGAACTTCCAACACTATGTTGAATAGTAATGGTGATAGTGGGCAGCCCTGTCTAGTACCTGATCTGAGGGGAAATGCTTCCAGTTTTTCACCATTGAGTATGATGTTGGTTGTAGGTTTGCTATATATAGACTCCACTATCTTGAGGAATTTTCCATCTATTCCCATTTTTTGTAGTGTTTTGATCATAAAGGGATGTTGTATTTTGTCAAAGGCTTTCTCTGCATCTATTGATATGACCATGTGGTTTTTGGTCTTGCTTTTGTTGATGTGGTGGATCACATTGATTGATTTACGTATATTGAACCAACCTTGCATACCTGGGATAAACCCCACTTGGTCATGATGAACAGTCTTTTTAATATACTGCTGTATCCAGTTGGCTAGAATTTTGTTCAATATTTTCGCATCTATGTTCATCAGAGATATTGGTCTGTAGTTTTCTTTTTTGGTTGTGTCCCTGTCTGCTTTTGGTATCAGGGTGATGTTGGCTTCATAGAAGCTGGCAGGAAGTATTCCAGTGACTTCAATCTTCTGGAAGACTTTTAAAAGTAGAGGTATTAGTTCTTCTTTGAAAGTTTTGTAGAATTCATTTGTAAAACCATCTGGTCCAGGACTTTTATTTTTGGGAAGATTTTTGATAACTGTTTCAATTTCATTAGCTGTGATGGGCCTGTTCATGTTATCCACTTCCTCTTTACTTAGTTTTGGAAGTTGGTAGGTATCTAGGAAATCATTCATTTCTTCCAGGTTCTCTAGCTTGGTGGCATATAGTTGTTCATAGAAGCCTCGCATGATATGTTGAATTTCTGCAGTGTCTGTTGTGATTTCTCCTCTTTCATTTACTATCTGATTTATTTGGGTCTTCTCCCTTTTTTGTTTTGTGAGTCTGGCTAAAGGTTTGTCAATTTTGTTTACTTATTCGAAGAACCAACGTTTACTTTCGTTGATCTTTTGTATGGTTTTCCTATTCTCAATGTTATTTATTTCTGCCCTAACTTTAGTAATTTCTGTCCTTCTGGTTGCTTTAGGATTCCTTTGTTGTTCTTCTAGGTCTTTAAGATGTGCAATCAGGCTGCTTATTTGTGCTTTTTCTTGTTTCCTAATGTGTGCTTGTATAGCTATGAACTTCCCTCTTAGGACTGCTTTAGCTGTGTCCCAAATATTTTGATAGCTTGTGTCTTCATTTTCATTGAACTCTCTAAACATTTTGATTTCTTCCTTGATTTCCTCTTTGACCCAGAAGTTGTTAAGAAGTGTACTGTTGAGCTTCCACATTTTGGCACTGTTACTAATCTTTTGTTGATTGTTAAGTGTTAGTTTAATTCCACTGTGGTCTGAGAAGATGCTTGGGATGATTTCAGTGCTCTTGAATTGGCTGATGCTGTCTTTGTGGCCTAACATATGGTCTATCCTTGAGAATGATCCATGTGGATTTGAGTAAAATGTGTATTCCAATTTCTTAGGATGAATGACTCTGAAAATGTCCAATAGTTCTAGTTTATCTATCTCTTCATTTAGCTCCCTTATGTCTTTACTGATTTTCTTCCTGGATAATCTGTCAAGTTGAGACAGTGGGGTGTTGAAGTCCCCTACTATGATTGTGTTACTGTTAATATATTGCTGTAGCTCTTTCAGTAGAAGTTTGATGTATTTAGATGGCTTCTCATTGGGTGCATAGATGTTAATAATTGTTAAGTCCTCTTGATTGACTGATCCTCTGAGCATTAAGTAGTGTTCATTCCTATCTTTTTTAATCTTATCTATTTTAAAGTCTATCATGTCAGATATGAGAATAGCTGTTCCTGCCCTTTTTTGTGGGCCATTGGCTTGTATGATAGTTTTCCATCCTTTCACTTTAAGTCTGTGTTTGTCTTGTTGAGTTAGGTGGGTTTCCTGTAGACAGCATATTGTTGGGTTGTGTTTTCTGATCCATCTTCCTACTCTGTGTCTTTTAATAGGTGAATTCAGGCCATTGACATTTATTGATATCAAAGATTGAAGATATTTTAATGCCATTCTTGTAGAGTTTTAGAGTGTTTTGATATATGTCCTATTTGTGGTGGTCTGGTTGTTTATAAGAGACCTTTCAGAACTTCTTTCAGGGCAGGCTTGGTGATGGTTGATTCCTTCAACTGTTGCTTGTCTGAGAAGGTTTTGATGCTTCCATCTAGTCTGAATGACAGTCTAGCAGGATATAGTATTCTTGGCTGAAAGCCTTTCTCACAGAGCACTCGATAGATATCTTGCCATTCTCTCTGGCCTGTAGTGTTTGTATGGAAAAGTCTGCTGCTAATCTTATGGGTTTTCCTTTGTAGGTGACTCTTTGTTTTTCTCTTGCAGCCTTGAGGATCCTTTCTTTATCCTTATTCCTTTCCATTCTAAGTATGATATGTCTTGGTGTCTTTAGGTCTGGGTTAATTCTGTTTGGGACCCTCTGGGCTTCTTGAATCTTTATGTCTTTGGTGTTGTCTAGACTAGAGAAATTTTCAGCTATTATGGCCTGGAGAATGCTTTCTTCCTCTCCTTCTCTTTCTTCCTCTGGTAAGCCAATAATGTGTATATTGTTTCTTTTGAAGTCATCCCATAGGACTCTGTTGTTGTTTTCAGCATCTATTAATCTCTTTTTGAGATCTCTTACTTCTTTTTTAGTTGTCTCTAATTCATCCTCAATCTTGCTAATTCTGTCTTCAGCCTCATAGATTCTATTCTCTCTGCCCTCTACTGTTTTCTGGAGTTCATCTATTTTGTTGCCATGCTCTGATACTGTTTTACCTTGTTCAGCTAGTTGCCTTCTTAGCTTAGCGATTTCAGCTTTCAGCTCTCTAATAACCATGAGATAATTAGAATTTTCTTCCATATTCTCATTTGTTGTTCCTGCATTTCTGATTACAATTTCTTCAAATTCTTTACTCACTCCTGTTATTATTTCCTTAGCTAATGTTTGGATGTTGAACATCTTGTTTTGTGCTTCACCCTCTGGAGGACTTTTAGCTGGACTCTTGTCCTGGTTCGAGTCTCCAATATTTTTTCTTGTTGTTTTAACCATTTTATATATTATGTTATGAGTTCCTTTTATCAGTACTTTTCAAATTATTGATCACTATAGCCTGGATTGACTTGTGTCTTAGTAATTTAATTAAAGGGTTTACCGTGGTGGAAGTTAACAGTTTTTTCAATCCCTGAGTTGGAGCTCAGTGGTGTAAAAGCCTCTTTTTTTTTTTTTCTTCCCTGTAGGCTATGGGAGCCTGAGGGCTTTTAAACTATCAATAGTCTTCTTAGCTTAATCAATGACTCCTGACCAAGAGATAAAGCAGGGTGTGGCAGAGATAATCCAGTGGTTATGCAAAGAGACTTTCACAGCCCCTCAGCTATGCCACCGAGGTATAGGTCTTCTCCTGAGTTTCCCAGTTAGATCTCTGTCCCCTGGTGTCCCTCCCTGTTGCTGCTCCAGATTCTGAGGGTAGTAGCAATGGAGACTCAGAGTTGCACTTGGTGAGTCTCTGGGGAGTCCTTTCCTCCCTTCAGCTGTCCCCTTGTTGTGGAGCAGATGGAGGTGGTGTCTCCACTGATAAACTGTTGAACTGTTAGCAGTCACTTAATCTCTCCTTAGGCCCCTCTCTCCTCTCTGTCACCAGCCATGCGTGTTTGTACTCACGGGTCATTTACTGGCTTCCTGTGGTCATTCAAGTCCTGTCTTGTTTCGTTCCAGGTGGTCTCCTTTGGTATTCCTAGTTGATCCGGGAGAGGAGAGGAGAGCTCCTCTCAATTTCTGACTCTATCCTGGATTGAATCCTCCTAGCAACTCTTGGAGAATTCTGATGCAGCTGATACCAGAAATGGGATTGTAAGAAATAGTCTAGGCTCATGGAAGTATGGAGAAAGCCTTTGCCTGAGGATATATACATATGCATACACACACACACACACACACACACACACACGCACACACACACACACACACATATATATATATAGAGAGAGAGAGATGCACACCCTACTTTCTTGGTGCTTTGGTGACTGTGTCATCCATAGTGTGAAGAAATAGCTGAGCTGTCTTATTAAAGGCAAATATTACCTATGGGCTTGAAAAGGACAGATCTAGCCCCAGAGGTGTAGAATTGCTCTGTGATCTACTCTTGCCCACAGTGATGAGAGTAAGGTGGGGAGAACACATACAGAACCCTGTAATCTCTAATCTGGGTTTGTGATGGGCCAAAGATGTTATACATTTGCATTGTTTGGACTTCCAAGTGAAGGGGTGGTGGTGGTGGTGGTGGTTTTAATCAGTAAACAGATTTGATACAAAATTTCAGGTGAGTGGGAGAAAGAGGGCTGAGGGGAAGGAGGAAAAGCACTTGAGAGGGTCAGGAGATGGCTTACCCAGTACACTGCACACAGGAACTGGGCTTGAGCCCCCAGCTACCAGATGAAGGCACTCATTATATAAAGGGGAATTTGGGGGCCGGGCAGTAGCACACTTGGTTAAGTGCACACATTATAGTGCACAAGGGCACAGGTTCAAGGCTCTAGTCCCCACCTGCAGGGGGAAAGTTTTATGGGTGGTGAAGCAGAGCTGCAGGTGTCTCTCTCCCTCTCTCTTTTTCCTTCCCTCTCAATTTCTGTCTCTATCCAATAATAAATAAGTGAAAACAATTTTAAAGGGGGTAATCTCCAGGTATAGTGAAGCAGTGCTGTAGTGTCTCTCCTTCTCTCTGTCTCTCCTTTCACCTTCTATCTGGAAAGTAGCAAGGTCTGTTGGGAGAAGTAGAATCTTGCAAGTACACAGTGCCAGTGAAGTTCTGCTGGCAAGAGGAGGGAAAACAAAGAAAACACTTCAGCCCTCTCTAGCATATCTTCAGTTTTCCTGACCTCATTTCAACTTCAACTTTCCCTAGAACCTGTAATGCTGGATTTACTAGGAGGAGTTTGAGCAGTAGTAGTAGGGGGAAAAAAGTAGCTTTGTATTTCTGGCTATTGCCTGCTAATGTGTGGTAAGGTTAATGTAAAATGTGACATCTTTAATTTCATTAGCGATATATGATCCCAACCAGCAGAAGCTGCAGGAAAAGTGTTAGTGGGACACACCTTTGGTTGTTGTTAGTGCTTTGGTTAAATTTTAAACTGAGTACTGAAAATAGCACAAGTGACTAACCATTGGCTTTTGCTTATGGAAGCCTGGGGTGGGGGGTTGGGTTAGGAAGATGATGTGGAAAAGAAAGGCTATCTCTAAATGGAAAGACACATTTTGGAATTTTAAAAAGGTTTCTGTCCCCAGGAAAGCTTCACGAGTGGTGAAGCAGGGCTGCAGGTGTTTCTCTGTCTCTCTCCCTACTTCCCCCTTCCTCTCAACTTCTGGATGTCTCTATCCAATAATAAATAAAGATAATAATTTTTTAAAGAGGTTTTTGCAAGTCACCAGGGGCCATGCCTCTGTTCCAGCACAGATTTAGACCCCAGCCAGGCTGAGTCCTAGTCCTGGACTGGCTGGAGTGAGATCCGATTGGATTGGGGGGAGGCAGGGGTGGAGGAAGGCGTGTCCCAGCAGGGGCGGAGCTTGGGCCTTTATTTGCCTGCCAGCCAGCGCATCTGCGCCACTGCTGAGGTTCCAGACCGCCCACCCAGCTGTCCCCATCGCTATGGGCCTGGAGCTCTACCTGGACTTGCTGTCCCAGCCCTGCCGTGCCGTCTACATCTTCGCCAAGAAGAACCGCATCCCATTTGAGCTGCGCATTTTGGAGCTGCTCAAAGGTGGGTCCGGGCTGCTCCCCTGGTGTGCACAGGAGGTTCTCAGGCCAACTCTTTTAACTCTGGTTAAAAAAAAAAAAAGGAAAGGAAAGGTAAGGGAGACTTTGTGAGAACTATAGTGGTTATGGTTGGGAGTGTGGTGGCACAGAACTCTGGTTGTGGATGTGGTGTGGAAGCAGACCCTGTAAGAGAGAGAGACACACACACACACACAGACAGACAGACAACAGTCCTGGGGAGAAAGCCACACTGCTGGGAGAATAAAGCGTTTAACAACCTGTCTGTGCCGTCCCTCCTCGTTTGTGTTGTGTGTGTGTGTGTGTGTGTGTGTGTGTGTGTTTCCTTGCCTCCTCCAGTGCCAGTAGAATGACTTCCTTGAGCACTTGGCTGAACTTCTTTTGACCCCTGTTCTTCAGGGCAGGGGAGTTCCTCGCCTCCCCCTCTTCCAGGTCACCAGCACCCTTAGAACCTGTGAGGTTGGGGGAGGGAGGAGCTGGGCAGCACAGGTGTGATAAGACCTTACTCTTTAGGTCTGATCTGACCTCATATTTCCACAGGACAGCATATCAGCAAGGAGTTCTCCCAAATTAACAGCCTCCAGAAGCTGCCGACTCTCAAAGATGGTGACTTTATCCTGACGGAAAGGTACCTGCAGTCGCCCTTCTCCCTTACAAGTTCCGTGGCATCCTCCTCCCTAGGTGGGGATTCCAGGACTGTGAGGCAGCTAAGGCACAGGGTGGGGGCTGGGGAACAGTAGATAGCCTCCGGCTGACCATTAATTAATGGAGTTTGATTCTGTACTCTCTTTAAAAGGTTTACTATGTATTTATTTATTAATAGAGAGAGGGGGGGGATGAGGAAATAGGACCAGAGAGAACTCGGACACATGTGATGCTGGGGACTGAGCTCAGACCTCATGCTTAAGAATTCAGCATTCTAAGCATTCTTGGGTTCCAGCTCTGCATTTTTCTTTCTCTCTTTTTAAAAATTTTTAAAAATATTTATTTATTTATTTTCCTTTTGTTGCCCTTGTTGTCTTATTGTTGTAGTTGTTATTGATGTCATCGTTATTGGATAGGACAGAGAAATGGGGAGAGGAAGGGAAGACAGAGAGGGGTAGAGAAAGATAGACACCTGCAGACCTACTTCCATGCCTGTGAAGCGACTTCCCTGTAGGTGGGGAGCCGGAGGCTTGAACTGGTATCCTTACACCCATCCTTTGCGCTATGTGTGTTTAACATGCTGAAATACCACCTGACCCCCTGTGTGTTTTTCTTAATTTCTTCTTTTCTGAAACCCAGTGTCTCTCACCCCCTATATTCAAAAGCATGAAAAAAAGGAACCTGCCAGGGCCTCCTGAGGGCACAGTTCATGGTGGGTTCAGGGCCAGAGAGTAGCATAGTAGTTGCACCAAAAAACAAAAACAAAGAAAGAAAAAACAGCCTTTCAGGCTTGAAGCTCCAAAGTCCCAGATTCAATGCCCTGCACCACCATAGGGCAGAGCTGGACAGTGCTCTGGTAAAACAAAAACCAAACAAATGTCTGGAAGCAGGGCTGGGAAAATTGATCAGCCAGTAGAATATGAGCCTTGCCATGCTGGTGGCCCTGGGTTTGAGCCCAGGCATAACATGGGAGGGAGCACTATGGACAGCACCAGGGGAGATCCATGGAGGGAGTCTCTACCTGATAGGGGAACTTTGGGGGATATGCTAAAGATGATCTCCTCCCCACCCTAAAATTTATTTTCAAGAGAGAGAAAGAGACTAGAGCACTGCTCAGCTCTGGCATTATGCAATGCTTGGCATCAGGCCTACAAGCTCTTACAGGCAAGTCCTGTGCATTATTATGGGTTTTTTATTGTTTATTTGTTATTTTAGAGAGAACTAGACTCACTGTAGCACGTGTGGTACTATGGATCAAACTCGGGACCTCACACATGCAAGAACTGCACTTCAAATTAAACCAAATGTGATTCTTTTTTTTTTTTTTTTTTTTGCCTCACTGAGACTTGGTGTCAACACTATGAACCCATTGTTCCTAGCAGCCATTTCTTCCTCTTTATTGGATAGGACATAGAGAAATTGAAAGAGGAGGGGATATAGAGAGGAGAGAGACGGAGAGACACCTTAAACCTGGGGGCTTAAACCTGGGTCCTTGAGTGGGTCCTGGTACTTAGTACTATGTGCACTTAACTGGGTGCACCACCACCTGGCCTCCAGATATTATTCTTCTGTCTGTCCAGAGTCAGTTATTGAGCCAGTCAGAAAGGAGGAGAGGGAGCCGGGCAGTAGCACAGCGGGTTAAGAGCAAGTGGCACAATGTGCAAGGACCGGCATAAGGATCCCGATTCAACCCCCGGCTCCCCACCTGCAGGGGAGTCGCTTCACAGGTGGTGAAGCAGGTCTGCAGGTGTCTGTCTTTCTCTCCCCCCTCTGTCTTCCCCTCCTCTCTCCATTTCTCTCTGTCCTATCCAAAAACGACAACAACAATAAAAACAACAACAAGGGCAACAAAAGAGAATAAGTAAATAAATATTTAAAAAAAGAAGAAGAAAGGAGGAGAATCAGGAAGCATTGGCTGGAGAGAGGGGAGGTAGTGCCCAGGGAACTAGGGGTGGGAAGTGAGGCAGGAGGGGGAGGACAATTCATAGAGGAGCCCCAAGGCTCCTCTGAGGGCTGGGGGCACCTGTGAAAAATCCAAGAGACAGGGATGTCACAGCCACCATCTTGCTCCTGTCCTCAGTGTGGCTATCCTGATTTACCTGAGCTCTAAGTACCAGACAGAGGCTCACTGGTACCCATCTGAGCTGCATGTCCGAAGTCGCATCCATGAGTACCTGGGCTGGCATGCTGACTGCATCCGTAGCATCTTTGGTGCACCCCTGTGGATTCGGGTGAGAAGAGCCTTTAGGGGTAATTGACTGGTAGGGCTCTGGAAGGAGGCAGGTCCCACAGCCTGATAACTCACCCATTGTCCCACATCAGGTACTGGTGCCGCTCATCGGGGCCCAGGTGCCTGAGGAGAAGGTGGAGCGCAACAAGGCTGCCATCAACGGGGCTCTGCAGAAGCTGGAAGACAAGTTCCTGGGGTGCAGAGCTTTCCTGGCCAGTCAGGAGGTGACACTGGCTGACCTCATGGCGCTGGAGGAATTGATACAGGTATGAGCTCAGGCCATGAAACAGTGTCCCCCCTCCCAGACAGTGAGGCCTAGAGAAAGCCAGGAGTTTGCCAGAATGAAAGTAAGCTTCTTATTTTTAAATTAATTTATTTACAAAATGGAAATACTGACAAGACCATAGGATAAGAGGGGTACAATTCCCACCACCAGAGCTCCGTATCCCCTCCCCTGATAGCTTTCCTATTCTTTGATCCTGTGGGAGTATGGACCCAGGGTCATTATGGGGTGCAGAAGGTGGAAGGTCTGGCTTCTGTAATTGCTTCTGACAATGAGGCTTCTGCTTCTGTAGCCTTGACCTCTTTTTTTTTTTTTTTTCAAATATAACTTTTTTCTTTATTGGGGGGATTAATGGCTTACAGTTGACAGTAAAATACAGTAGTTGGTCAATGTGCAACATTTCTCAGTTTTCCACATAATAATCTAACCCCCTCCCTACCTAGGTCCTCCTCTGCCATCTTGCTCCAGAACCTGAACAGAGTCCTTTACTTTGGTGCAATACACCAACTCCAGTCCAAAGTCTGCTTTGTGTTTTCCCTTCTGATTGAAGTGTTATCTCATTGTTGTCTTTATTTGCATTTCTCTGACAATCAATGACTTGGAGCATTTTTTTTTATATGCTTGTTGGCCTTTTGGATTTCTTCTGTAGTCAACATTTTGTTCATATTCTCTTCTCATTTTTGGATGGGCTCAGTCTTGACCTCTTATTTATTTCCTGAGTGTAGGGTCTCATCTGATGGTCTTGGACACTGAGGACTGGGTACACTGTCCTGAGCCTGGAGAACAGACTTGACAGTTATGCCAGGGCCTCCTGGTATTGGGGCTTTGGTATCGCAGTGTCTTTCTATCTTGTCCCTGCAGCTCTTTGCTGTTGGTTATGACCTGTTTGAAGGACGACCTCGATTGGCAGCATGGCGTAAGCGAGTGGAAACTTTCCTGGGGGCTGAGTTGTGCCAGGAGGCTCATGGTCCCATCTTGAACATCCTGGAACAGGCAGCCAACAAGACCCTCCCAGTACCTCCGCCAGAAGTCCATCCAACAATGCTGAACCGAATTTCCAGGATCCCCTGAGGCAGTGGGATCTGGGTCACATGGTTGGAGGCTAAGAGATTAGCAATAAAGATTCATTCTGTGTCTTGGTCCTTTTCATCTTTTCCATCTTGTCTCTGAATCAGTTAGAAAAGTTTCACTAGCTGGACATCCAGTGTCCTTTTGTTCCGGTGCAGTAGAGAAAATTAAAGCGAGACTGGGCTTCTGTTTGAAAGCACAGCAGGTAAAAACCTACACTTCCTAGAGAGCAGAGAGCACAATACTCCTGCTTTTCTCCCCAGATCCTGGTCTTGGGAAGGTGCCTTCATTCACCAGGACAGTGGTGTAGTGCTGTGACCACCAACAGGAGTTTGGGACTATTAGCATACAAATGACGTCACCCTGAGGAGGTGCTTCAGAGAAGGGACTTTGAGCACGTTGCTCTCTTTTGGGCTGCTGCTGCTTCTCCTGGTCAGATGCATGTCAGCAGAGGTGCGCCATGGCTACTTACCCTGGGAACTGAACACATGTGACTCTGATAGCTGGTAAACTTGTAGACCCCTCTACAGCCATGAGCAATATTTACCAGAGCTGATAGTTGTTTATCTTATGGGACTAAACTTTTGATAACTATACTCAGACTTTATGGGCCTAGCGTACTCTTAACCCTTGATAATAAGTGCTTATTTTGCCTTTTACCTGTTTCACCCTAATAAACCTTTTATTGTTTAAACCAATTCCCAGCTCCCCACTGTGAATCCTTTCACACTGTAGCAGCCCCACCAAAAATCCCTTTTAAAGTTAAATGACAACAGTGTGGAGAGCCAGGAGCCCAGGTAGAAGATGGATAGAAGAAAAAGGTCTTAGTAAAGAAGAAAAGTAAGTTACTAATATCTGTTGTCTCCCACTCCCAGTGCTGTTTATGTTCCTACCTCAGTTCTGAGGTTAGTCAGGAAATGTAAAGTGGAAAAGGGCCAAGTTAGAGACAGAATGAAGGAGAAGAGAGAGAGAGAGAGAGAGGCAGACATTAGTCTGACATGTGCTGCCGGGGATTGAATTGAATTTGGGCTCTTATGCTTGAGAGAGTCCAGTGCTTTATCCACTGTGCCACCTCCCAGACCACCAGAGTAACTATCTTATTGATGTGATTTAAAAGAATATTTGATCAGGACTGGGGAAATAGCAGAATGGTTATGCCAAAGATTTTATGTCTGAGGATCTGAGGTCCCAGGTTTGATCTCCAACACAACCATAAACCAGAGCCTAAAAGTGCTCTGGTCTCTCTTCCTCTGTATCTTTCTCCCTGTGTCTCTCATTAAAATAAATACTACATATATATGTCTATATCTTTTTAATATCTTTATTGGGGAATTAATATTTTACATTCAACAGTAAATACAATAGTTTGTACATGCATAACATTTCCCAGTTTTCCATATGACAATACTAGGTCCTCTGTCATTCTTCTTGGATCTGTATTCTCCCCACCCACCCACCCCAGAGTCTTTTACTTTGGTGCAGTACACCAATTCCAGTTCAGGTTCTACTTGTGTTTTCTTTTCTGATCTTGTTTTTCAATTTCTGCCTGAGAGTGAGATCATCCCATATTCATCTTTCTGTTTCTTTTTTTTTTTTTTTTTTACCATCTGCCTAGACAATACCTTTAGCCCACCTGCATGTTAGCTGTCAGGATCAGGCAAAAATGAGTAAAGTCATGGGCCCCCGGAATATACCTAAAATAGACTTCCTAGCTTTTTCCAAAATGGAGGCCCCCAAATCACATCTGCTATATTCTTAACTTTGGGTTCCTGATTATTAAACAATTTGTTCTATTTTATATTTTTATTGATTTAATTATGATCAACAAGTCAGGGATAAGAGGGGGTACAATTTTATACAATTCCCAATACCAAAGCTCCACATCCCATCCCCTGCATTTGAAGCTTTCCTATTCTTTATCCCTCTGGGGGTATGGACCCAGGATCTTTAATGCTTTTCAGCCACCAAGTTGCATATGCTACTATGAGGCCAACTTGACTTCCCTGGGCAGACAGCCTCACCAGTGTGTCCTGGAACCCCATCTCTCTAGAGCCCTGCCCCGCTAGGGAAAAATGGAAACAGGCTAGGAGTATGGATCAACCTGCCAATGCCCATGTTCAGAGGAGAAGCAATTACAGAAGCCAGACTTTCCACCTTCTGCATCCCATATAGATCTTGAATCCATACTCCCTTAGGGATAAAGAATAGGAAAGCTTAGCTTCCAGTGGAGGGGATGGGATGTGGAACTCTGATGGTAGGAATTGTATGGAATTGTACCCCTCTTATCTTACGGTCTTGTCAAACATTATTAAATTTTTTAAAAAGTGCCAGTCTCGGGAGTCAGGCTGTAGAGCAGCGGGTTAAGCGCAGGTGGCGCAAAGCACAAGGACCGGCATAAGGATCCCAGTTCGAACCCCGGCTCCCCACCCGCAGGGGAGTCGCTTCACAAGCGGTGAAAAAGGTCTGCAGGTGTCCATCCTTCTCTCCCCCTCTCTGTCTTCCCCTCCTCCCTCCGTTTCTCTCTGTCCTATCCAACAACGACGACAACAACAATAATAACTACAACAATAAAACAAGGGCAACAAAAGGGAACAAATAAATAAAATAAAATATTAAAAAAATAAAATAAAATAAAGTGCCAGTCTCTTAACCTTACCCAGCTTTTGTAGTTTTTTGTTTTTGTTTTTACTTTATTTGACAGGGCTTTTAGGTTTTTTTTTTCCTTTGACTTAATATTTAGGAAAACTATTTCCAAATCCATGTTTATGAAGTTTTGCTCCTATATTTTAAGACAATTTTAAGGGTTTAACTCTTAAATTTAGGTCTCTGATCCATTTTGTGTAAATTTTTTTTTTGTAAATTTTGTACTTGGTAAATTTGTTATTATTATTTTTTTACTTTTATTTTGTATTATTTACCAGAGCACTGCTCATCTCTGGCTTATGGTGGTTTGGGGGATTGAACCTGGGACTACGAAACCTCGGACATGAGAGTCTCTTTGCATAACCATTATTTTGTGTAACCTAAATTTTATACTTTTTATGAGAGCTTAACTAGATTATTTTATGTGTGAATGTCCAATCCAGCCATCCGCCATCCCAGCATTTGTTGAAAAGTCTTTTTTTTTTTAATATTACTTATTCCCTTTTGTTGCCTTTGTTGTTTTATCATTGTAGTTATTGATGTTGTCGTTGTTGGATAGGGCAGAATGAAATCAAGAGAGGAGGGGAAGACAGAGAGGAGGAGAGAAAGACCTGCAGACCTGCTTCACTGGTTGTGAAGCGACTCCCCTGCAGTTGGAGAGCCCGAGGCTCAAACTGGGATCCTTACTTTGTGCCATGTGCACTTTGTGCCATGTGCACTTAACCCACGCAACCGCAGACTCCCTTTTTTTTTTTTTTTTTTTTTTTTTAACTAGAGCACTGCTCAACCCTAGCTTATGGTGGCACGAGGGATTGAACCTGGGACTTTGGAGCCTCGGGCATGAGAAGCTGTTTGCATAACCTGTATGCTATCTACCTCCTCCCGTGTTGTTGGTTTTTTTAAATTGTCTTCACACCCAGTCAAGTCAGTGATTACTTACAGGCTAAATTCAGTAACCATTCTCCCTTTATTTTATTTGACTTCTCATTAATAGTACTAACACAGTCAGGTCATTTCCTTCTTCTAATATACTCCAGGGTTATTACTGGGGCTTGGTGCTTGCACCACGAACCCACTGCTCCTGGAGGGCTCATCCTTCTGTTTCTGACTTATTTCACTTAACATGAATTTTTCAAGGTCCATCCAAGATCGGCTGAAAATGGCAAAGTCACCGTTTTTAATAGTTGAGCGGTATTCCATTGTGTATATATACCACAACTTGCTCAACCACTCATCTGTTGTTGGACACCTGGGTTGCTTCCAGGTTTTGGCTATTACAAATTGTGCTGCTAAGAACATATGTGTACACAGATCTTTTTGGATGGGTGTGTTGGGTTCCTTAGGATATATCCCCAGGAGAGGAATTGCAGGATCATAGGGTAGGTCCATTTCTAGCCTTCTGAGAGTTCTCCAGACTGTTCTCCACAGAGGTTGGACCCACTGACATTCCCACCAGCAGTGCAGGAGGGTTCCTTTGACCCCACACCCTCTCCAGCATTTGCTGCTGTTACCTTTTCTGATGTATGACATTCTCACAGGAGTGAAGTGGTATCTCGTTGTTGTCTTGATTTGCATTTCTCTGACAATCAGAGACTTGGAGCATTTTTTCATGTGTTTCTCGGCCTTTTGGATCTCTTCTGTGGTGTATATTCTGTCCATGTCCTCCCCCCATTTTTGGATGGGGTTATTTGTTGTCTTGTTGTTGAGTTTGGCAAGCTCTTTATATATGTTGGTTATTAAACTCTTGTCTGATGTATGGCATGTAAAGATCTCCCATTCTGTGAGGGGTCTCTTGGTTTGGGTAGTGGTTTCTTTTGCTGTGAAGAAGCTTTTTAATTTGATGTAGTCCCATAGGTTTATACTTGCCTTAGTCTTCTTTGTAATTGGATTCGTTTCATTGAAAATGTCTTTAAAATTTATGCGGAAAAGAGTTCTGCCAATATTTTCTTCTAAGTATTATCTGATAGTTTGTGGTCTAACATCCAAGTCCTTGATCCACTTGGAATTTACTTTTGTATTTGGTGAAATACAGTGGTTAAGTTTCATTCTTCTGCATGTTTCAACCCATTTTTGTCCAACACCATTTGTTGAAAAGACTCTGCTTTCCCCATTTTATAGTCTGGGCACTTTTGTCAAAGATTAGATGTCTATAGGAGTGGGGGAAAATAAAATCTTTTAAAAAATAAATTTGCCAAGGAAAAATTATCAATTAAGAAATGAAAAAAAACTATTAAAATATTTTGGACAAAGAAAGGGTCTTTATTTAAATGAGAGAGGGAGATATAGAGGGAAAGGCCAGAGCCCTGCTCAGCTCTGGCGTATTGTGCTGCTGGGGATTGAACCTGAGACCTCAAAGCCTCAGGCAGAAAAGTCTTTTGCAGAACCATTATTCTCTTTCTCCAGCTCCCCACCTCTTTCTTTTTTACCAGAGCATGACTCCACTCTGGTTTGTGTTGGTGTAGGGGATTGAACCTGGGACCTTGGAGCCTCAGGCATGAGTCTTTCTCTAATAAAAATAAATTATATAAAAAAATAGTGGTTGGACTTGGATACATGAGATCCTAAGTTTGGTCCTTAGTATTTCATATGTTAGAGGGATTTTCTGATTCCCTCTTTCTCTCCCCCACTCTCTCTTGTTAAGAAAGAAAGAAGGAAAGAAAGGAGAAAAAAAGAAAGAGAGGGGAGGGAGAGAGGGAGTTCTAAGAACAGAAACAATATGGGTCAAACTACATAATATTCTCAAGTTTCTTATTGTCCCACTTGCCAACATTTCTGTTTGTAGTGGGCTCATGTCATTGTTTTCTGTGAAGAGATTGTGGGGTGGTCCCAGAGGACTCCTCAAAGAAGACCATGTGGTTAAAGTCCTTGAATTCTATGGTAATTTCACTGTCAACCAATAAATTTGATTCTTAACATTATGCTCTCAGCCCGTCTCTCCTGGTTTACCCTGTGTCCATCATGTGTTGTACCAAATCCGGAACACTTGGAGTGGCTTACGGACTTTGCTGTCCTGCCTTGGGGGCACCTTAGGGCCTGTTCTCCCTTCCAGAGTTGCTTCAGGCTTGCTTGCTTTCCGGACCTTTTCTGTCACCCCCCAACCCCTTGGGGTTAGGATACCCAGGTAGAGATAGCCTGTCCTTTCCTGAGCCACACCAACTTTTTTTTTTGCTGCTCGCAGTTGGACAGTCTTGCTTTCATCAGACAGTGTAATAAGGTTGAAGCAGTAAAGGACAGAGGCAAAGGTCACTTTGTACAGTGATGGGAACAGGCAAGTCCTCAAGGTAGATGCCATGCTTGCTGCCACATCAGGGGTGCAGTTGGATATCCAGGTCACCTGACAGCAAGAGGGACAGAAAAGATGCCCAGGACACTCACTTGAATTTCAAACTGACTCTTGGCAGCAGGAAGGACCCTATATAATGCTGGAACATGGACACCAGATGTCTGGGGGGCCTTCCCCTCCATGCAGCCAAGTGTGCAGAAGAGGATGCTGGGAGGCCACTGCAGAAGTGCCCCTCAAGAGGCAATTGGGGCAAGATAGGCACAGGCTGTGCTGGGCGAGGAATGTTAATTCCTCGCATGGGGAGCTGCCCAGGTCTGTGACCAGATGGAGGATCACAACCTGATGAGAGGATATAGAATGAGGTGAGAGAGCTAAGTGGAGGAGAGGGTGAGGGGGCAACTGTCACATGTTAGAAACATACGCAGTCTTCTGAGAGTGGCAGTGACTGGGTGCCAGGTGACCTTAGGTCATTGCCTGTCCATGTCAGTCCACTGGTGCTGCTCCACCCACAGGCAAACGAATGCCTGCAGTGGCCAGGAAGGTGGTGCAGTGGGTAGAGCACTGCATCTGCCAGTGTGAGATCCTGAGTCCGATTCCTGGCACACATACCAGAGCGATGCTCTGGATCTTTCTATGTGTCTCTTTCTTAAAATGAGTGCCTGCTTTAGCACAATGACTGTGCCTAAGGCACCTTGGGCAAGGCTGTGTGGACCTGGGTGGGATCACATTTCAGGTGAGGCCCTGAGGGCTGCAGATGAAGTCTGGTCTCCACCCACTGGACCGGCATTGGCTCTTCTCTTCTGTAGTTATGTGCTTGAGGAGAAGCCTGGAAGGACCAGGGACAGGTGAATTCCTAGGGTGGGGTGTGTATGTGTGTGTGTGTGTGAAAGTTTTCCTCTCCAGTTCCAGACAACTATGGTGGCTTCCAGTGCTGAGGGAGTGGGCTGTGCTGCAGGAAAAGTTCCGAGAAGCTGGACATTCACCCTCTACTATTTTTTTTATCAGTGATTTAATAATGAGCAAAATTGTAAGATAAGAGGGGTACAATTCCATACAGTCCCCACCATCAGAGTTCTGTGTCCTATTCCCTCCATTGAAAGGTTCCCTATTCTTTATCCCTTTGGGGGTATGGACCAAAGATCTTTACAAGATGCAGAAGGTGGACATTGCTTCTTTGCTGGACATGGGAGTTGGCAAGTGGATCCATACCCCCAGCCTGTTTCTATCTTTCCCTAGTGGGGTGGGGCTCTGGAGAGGTGAGGTTCCAGGATACATTGGTGAGGTTGTCTGCCCAGGGAATGTCATGGTAGCTTCTGCAACTTGGTGGCTGAAAGATAAGATATAAAACAGGACAAAGTGTTTGTTAATAGAAACCAAACAACAGGGAAAAAACAGAACAAATTGTTTAGTAAGCAGGAACTTAAAGATATATAGCAGATGAGATTTGGGGTCTTTGTGTTGGAAGAAGCTAGGAAGTCTATTTTATTCCAAGGGGCCCATGACTTTAATTAATTTTTGTCTGAGCCCAATAGTTAACATGCAGGTGAGCTGAAAGTATTGTCTGGAAAGATGGGGTCAGAGTTGAGAATAGGCCTAGAAAGCTGGATTAGGGTAGAGAGTAGATCCCAAACTCCCTTCTTTTTTAGTATTGCCACCAGGGTTATTGCTGGGATTCAGGGCTCTGTCTATACAACAAATCCAGTGCTCCCAGCAGCCTTTTTTTTTTTTTAAACAGGGCCAGATTGGGAGGAGGGGGTGGAGAGAGAGAGGGGGAACTGTAGTACTTTTTCACCACTTGTGAAGCTTCCCCCCTGTAGGTGGGGGTGGGGGAGTTTGAACCTAGATCCCTGCACATAGTAATGTGTTTTGCTGGGGCTCAGTGCCAGTACTACAAATCCACTGCTCCTGACAGACATCCCCCTATCATTTTATTGGCTAGGTAAGAGAGAAATTGAGAGGGGAGGGGCAGATAGAGAAAGAGAGAAATAGAAACCTGCAGACCTGCTCTAGAAGCTTCCCCCACTACAGGTGGGGAGCAGGGGCTCAAACACAGATCCTTGCTTGGGTCCTTGCGTATCATACTATGTGCCCTTAACTGGGTGTGCCACCCCCCCCCCATTTCTCACCACTCTCAGCTGGTTGTTCTAACTGAAGCAGCCTGGAATTGTGTGTGGAAGGGAGGAAGAAATACATTCTAATTAGGATAGAAGAAGCAAAAGTGTCTTCACTAACCAGATCAGGCCTTGTGCTGTCCTTAGAACCAAGGGAGCTCCATCCAAGTGGCCTCTGAGTATGTGTGTGTGTGCTTGTGGGGAAGAGCATCTCCTTAAGTTGTCTTATTAGCTGATGCTGGAAAAAAGAGCGGTCAGGGAGCTGGGCGGTAGCACAGTAGGTTAAGAGGAGGCACAAAGCACAAGGACCGGTGTAAGGATCCTGGTTTGAACCCCCAGCTCCCCACCTGTAGGGAGCTTCGCAAGCAGTGAAGCAGGTCTGCAGATGTCTATCTTTCTCTCCTTCTCTCTGCCTTCCCCTCCTCTCTAGATTGCTCTCTGCCCTATCCAACAACAGCTATAACAATAACAACTACAACAAGGGCAACAAAATGGGAAAAATGGCCTCCAGGAGCAGTGGATTCATAGTGCAGCCACTGAGCCCCAGCAATAACCCTGGAGGCAAAAAAAAAAAAAGAGCAGATTCCCAGGGGTCCAGCCTGAGCCAGGGGTCCCAGGGGTCCAGCTGGAGCTACTGGAGGCAGGAAATAGAGAGCTGCCTATGAGACTTACTGTTGTTGCTCTTCTGGGATACACATGCATGTGCATGCATCCATGTATGTGTGCACACATGTACATTCGTGTATGCACATGCATATGTGTATCTGGATGTTAAGGCCCTGCAGACCTGAAATGCATGTCGGCCAGCCGGAGTGTGTCATTGCCCCCACCCCCTCCCCCAAAGTGGCAGAGGCTGCTGGGAAGCAGGGCGGAGTCAGTGTAGGGGGATGGAGCAGGGCCCCTGCTGAAGGAGGGAGCTGGAGGTGGGAGTGTCCACAGGCTTGCGACATTCTGAGGTGGAGAAGGGCCAGGCTCCAGGCTCAGCTTTTTGGAAACCAGTGTACAACACCCAATCGCTTACCTCCCCTCCTCCTCAGAGCCAGGAGGGGCTGTGGCTTGGCAGGGTGCCCAGCCAGCTGGGGTAGGAAGTCGACTCTACAAGGGGCACAGAGCTTGAGACTCATTTCGGAAAAGCTGAGCTCGACTTTGGAGGCAGGCTTGAGAGAGCAGGCAGGTGGGCCTGCGGGGCTGTGAGCACAATGCTAGTGGAGCTGTTTCTGGACCTGTACTCGCCCCCTTGCCGTGCCATCTACATTTTTGCCAAGAAGAACGGCATTCCCTTTGAGCTACGACCTGTGGAGCTGGCCCGGGGTGAGCTGCGTGGCCAGGCTGGGTGCTGTGGAAGGGGGTGCCCAAGGGTCAGACCCTGCCTGTGATCTCCTCTGCTTTCTGTCTTTCAGGGGAACACTTGAAGCCTGAGTTCCTGAAGGTGAACCCTCTGAAGAAGGTGCCTGCCCTCAGGGATGGTGACTTTCTTCTGGCAGAGAGGTAATGGGCTGAGGAGCTGGAAGCCAGGCTCTGCCTGGGGTGGGAGTTGTGGTTCCTGGAGGTAAGGGGGTAGACAGGAAAGCCATGGAATCCCTGACCTGAAGAGCTTTCCAATGTGTTTAATCCTCCACTCCCCTCCCCCCTTTTTAAAAAAGATATTTTTATTTATTCATTTTACTTATTATAAAGAGAGAGGGAAATCTAGAAGAAAGGGAGAGACAGAGGGAGAGAGACAAAGAGACACCTGTAGGCCTGTTTCACCACTTGTGAAGCTTTCATGCCTATTGATGGGGACTGGAGGCTTGAACCCCAGGTCCTTGAGAACAGTAATGTGTGCACTCAACTCAATGTGTACCACTACCCGGCCCCTCCTCCCTTTTTATAAAAGATATTTTTAAAGAGTTTATTTATTAAGAAGAAACATAGGCAAAGAGAGATCTCTCTGGCATCTGTCTGGTACAAGTGCTTCTGGGGATTGAACTAGGAACCTCATGCTTGAGAGTCCAGTGCTATACCCACTACACCACCTCCTGGGCCAACTAAGAATTTTTTTTTTTAAATTATATGTGAGAGAGTTTCACATGAGACAGAAGGCAGAGCATCACTCTGGTATGTGTGGTGCCAGGGATCAAACCAGGAGCCTTGGGCACTCAAGTCCAATGCTCTACCAGCTGAGCTATTTCCCACACTCCAGACCTTTGCCTTCCAGCCCATATAGTTCAGAAGCTTCTTGGGGGTAAAACTAGGAGTTTCAGCACAAGATGGGCACATGGTTCACCCAGCCGTGCTTGGATGACCTGGAGACCCAGGCTGTGGGTTAGCTCCTCCCCAAATGCCTTCAGCTTGTCTGCTTTCAGAGTCACAGTAGTCCAGTGGTCCCTGGGTCTTAGTCATTCACTTCTAGGTGCTGTGTTCATAGACAGCTCTTAGGGTCTTCTGTAAAATGTGCAGTCATGAAACTACCTCCTGAGGCTCATCCAAGAGTGAAAAACAGTCATTGAGACCCAGTGGCCTGGGTCCGGGTGGTGTGTCTTAACCAGTAGAGTTCACACATTACCATGTTCAATGACCTGGGTTCAAGCCCCCAGCTCCCACCTGTGGAGGGGAAGCTTTGGGAGCAATGGAGCAGTGCTGCAGGTGTTCTTCCTATCCCTTTCTCTTTCACTTTATTTTCCTCTCTCTCTGTTAAAGAAAAAGGAAAAACAAAAACAAAACAAAAAGCTTCTGGGAGTAGTGAAGTTGTTGTCATGCAGGCCCTGAGTCCCAGCAATAACCCTAGTGGCAAAACAAAACAAATTAAATAAAACCAATAGCCCAAGGAGGGGGGGTCATGAAAAGACCTACTGAGCTCCCTCCCTGTTCCACACTGGGGGTGACTAACACTGGGGGGGGGGCTTGGGGACTGCTTGGGCAGGGCCTGAAAATTCTGCCCCCTCATCTGAGGAGAGACCAGACCCACCCACCTTCCTTCCTTCCTTCCTTCTTCCTTCCTTCCCCTCTCCCTTCCTTCCTTTCTACCATCTATCTTTCTATCAACTATCTATCTATATTTCTCTATCTTTCTATCTACTGTCTATATTTCTTTTTCTTTATTTTTTATTATCTTTATTTATTGGATAGAGATAGCCAGAAATCAAGAGGGAAGGGGGTGATAGAGAGGGAGAGAGACAGAGAGACACCTGCAGCTTCACCACTCACAGAGCTTTCCCCCTGCAGGTGAGGACTGGGGGCTCGAACCTAGGTCCTTGCACATTGTAATACAAGCACTCAACCAGGTACACTACCACCCGGCCCCTACAACCTATATTTCTATCTATCATCTATCTGTCTGTCTGTCTGTCTGTCTCTTCATTTGAGAGTCCAGAGCACTGCTCAGCTTTAGCATATGTAGTGCCTGGGATCAAATCCAGAGCCTCAGTCTAGCAAGTCTTGTCCTCTACCACTAAGTGTCTGGGCCCTGGTCTTTGAAAGCTGGGCTCAGAGAAACAGAGCAAGCTGGAGTAGACTGGGTGGGGAGGTCGAACCACCGGATGGAGAAGAACAGTTTGGAAATGGTCGAGGGGAAGTCACTCCCTGGAGAGGGTTGGGAATGTGGGCCTAGGACTGCCCTAGAGGTAGAGTTGGACAAAAAATCCAAGCCAGGGAGTCGGGCTGTAGTACAGCGGGTTAAGCGCAGGTGGCGCAAAACACAAGGACCGGCATAAAGATCCCGGTTCGAACCCCGGCTCCCTACCTGCAGGGGAGTCGCTTCACAGGTGGTGGAGCAGGTCTGCAGGTGTCTATCTTTCTCTCCTCCTCTCTGTCTTCCCCTCCTCTCTCCATTTCTCTCTGTCCTATCCGACAATGACAACAACAATAATAACTACAACAATAAAACAACAAGGGCAACAAAAGGGAATAAATAAATAAAATAAATATTAAAAAAAAAAAATCCAAGCCAGTCACTATGGGATTGAGAGGTGGAACCATGAAGCCCTGGCAGGGCAGGAAGAGCTGTCTGACCCTTCTTGCCCACAGTGTGGCCATTCTTCTCTACCTGAGCCGCAAGTTCCAGACTGCAGCACACTGGTATCCAGCCGACTTGCAAGCACGTGCTCGTGTGGACGAATTCCTGGCATGGCAGCATGCCGCCATCCAGCTGCCTGCCACCAATGTCTACCTGTGCAAGGTGAGCTTCCCTGGCCCCTTCATGCAGAGCCTGGCAGAAGCCAGGACAACCAGAGCTGAGAGGGTCCACATGTTGCTTCCCCTCCACTGCCCTGGCAGACATCACTAATCTATCATAGAGGCTTTCTTCTGTATTCAGTGAATCCTCAGAATCCTTCTGAAGGTTGAGTCCCACAAAGGGTATTAAATCAGGTGTCAGCAGGAGAGGAGTGGTGAGGAGGCTTGGGGAGTGGGATCAGGTCAAGCTGCTTTCTCTCCTTCGGGCCCAGACGCTCCTGCCTTACTTCTCGGGGCAGCCTGTGGATACTGTGAAGTTGGAGAGGCTGATAAGTAGACTGACAGCCACACTGCAGCACCTAGACCAGCAGGTTCTGGCCGTCCGGCCCTTTATGGCCACTGAGCAGGTTTCTCTGGCTGACCTGATGGCATTCACAGAGCTGATGCAGGTGAGGATCTCCTGTCTCCCTGCATTCTGGGGGCTGGTGTACCAGCCATGGAACCGAGCCTCTGACCCCTCTGTCTGTGTCCCCAGCCCATTGCTGCTGGCTGTGAAGTCTTCCGAGACTGGCCCCGCTTGACATCATGGCGGGCCCGTGTGGAGGCTGTCCTGGGCCCTGAGCTCATCCAGGAGGCACATAGGCTGGTACTACAGCCTCGGGACCCCCGAGAGGCCCAGCGGGACCCCCAAGTGGCCCAGATACTGGTGCATCGGCTTCAAGAGAGGCTCTCCTGAACATTGCTATTCACAATAAACCTGTTGTGTGTCTTCCCCTTGTCTCTAGTGTTTCTGTTCCAGGATTGAGGGTTTCCCCGTTGCCTCGCAGAAACCTCAGAAATCAGGGAATCTCTTGGGATCACACTACAGTAATCAGAATGCAGGTCTCTGGAATGTGGGTTCATAGTTATATTCCTCCGCAGCTGGGTTTAACTGTCAGGTACATGGCCTGGCCTTTGCCAATCCCTTCCCAGCCCAGAACCTTCTGCACGGCACATTCTACAAATCCCTCAAGAACTTTGCTTTCCCTGTGGACATGTGTATGTGGAGGGAGGGTCCTTCTTAGTCTCTGTGACTACTTCTCAGAAACATCCCAATTTTGCACCCTCCCTGTTGCTGCCCCTTATCCCTCCCATTATGTTATTTGCCTTGACACCTTTGCATCTCCCAGACTAAGTTTCTCTTCCTCCCAACCATTTCTTTTTATTAGATAGAGACAGAAATTGAGAGGGGGAGCGGAGATAGAGAAAGAGACAGAGGGACACTTGCAACCCTGATTTGCCTCTTATGAAGCTTTCCTTCTGCAGGTAGGGAACAGGACTTGAGCCTGGTCCTTGTACACTGTAATGTGAGTGCTCAGTCAGGTGCATCATCGCCAGGCCCCTCCTCCCAACAATTAAAAAAATATTTATTTATTCATTCCCTTTTGTTGCCCTTGTTGCCAACCATTTTTTAAAATAATTTTTCTCTTCTTTTTTTCCTTTTAAAGATTCATTTATTTATTTTGAATAGAAACAGAAGTTGAGAAGGAAGGGGAGATAGAAGAGGGAGAAAGAGGAGAGAAAGAGAAAGAGAGGAAGAGAGACCTGCAGCACTGCTTTGCCACTTTTGAAGCTTCCCCTTTCCAAGCTTCCCTTGGTCCCCTTTTCCTGGGGACCTTGGTGGGGACCAAGGACTTGAACCCAGGCCCTTGAACACTGATGTGTGCACTCAACCAGGTATGCCATCATCGCTCCCTCCCAACTATTTTCTAACCAAGATTTGGGGCTGACAAAACAGCTCACCTGAATAGCACCATTGCTTTGTCATGTGTGTGATCCAAAGTCAGTCAGAGTTCAGGGCACCAGTATGCTGGGCTAGCTTTGCAGTGGGAGACAGACGACCAGGGACACATGGCTGAGCGGAGAAGCAGTATTTCTTTATTCACAAGTGAACGGTTCAAAAAACTAATCTAATCTAATCACAATCTAATTCTGTGCTGCCTCTCTTCTCTTCTGGGGGAAGAGTCAGCAACCCAGGAAGTATATAGGATAGGGGGCGGGGAGAAGGAAGAAGCGTGAAGTAGCAAGGACTAAACCAAAATCTCCTGGAGGCAGGGGGAGTGAGACCAAACCAGTGTAACAGAATGACCATGTAAATAGACCACAACGTCAAGCAATGTAACAGAAGGGATCCCAGAAGCAGAACTAGAAGCATACCAACAATCCAAGTTCAAGCCCAGCCTCTATCACACTGGGCACTGGGGTATCTGGAAAAAAAAACAAAACTAAAAACAGTAACAATGCACTATGACTCAGAATGGGCTCATCTACTTGTACCCTCAATTCCCTTGGAAACTCTCCAAGGTTATTTCTCACCCCATCTTAATTCTGCACCCTGCAAAGCCCCTTTGTTTATCTCTTAGCAGAAAGGTCTAGCCCCCAGGAGCTTTTGCATAAGCTCTTCTGACACAGCCAGCTGTGCATTCCCATGGGTGCCTTGGGAGAGGGAAGGCAGGACTTCAGCCACCCTTTCCCCCAGACCCCAAGCCTTCTTCCAGCTTCCTCTTCAGAATCCCCCTGCTGGGAGAATTCCAGGCTCCCTTGGTCTTATGACAACAGCAAGTGACCCAGAAGTTCCAGAATGTAGGGGCCAGGGTAGGAGAGGTTTTGATAGCACCCAGGGGCTCAGGTTGGGTGGGGGTTCAGCTTTGTGGTCTATCATCCAGAACTGAGATCTCTGACCCTCTTCTCAGCATGGGCCTGGAGCTCTACCTGGATCTGCTGTCTCCCTCCTGCCGTGCTGTCTACATCTTTGCCAAGAAGAATGGCATCCCATTTGAATTCCAGTTTGTGGACCTGCTGAAAGGTGGGCATCAAGGTGTCCTTGAGAAATAGACACAGAGACTGAGGAGCCTCCCCGCCACCCTCTGCCCCATACACATATACACACTCAAGGCTCAAGGTCCACAGGGAAGAAGAAAACTCCCAAGGAAATTGGAAGCTATGTGGCTGTCCTCACCGGAAGTGCCCTTCACGAAATAAAGCTCTTGTAGGGTAAAGCAAAAGGAAGGGCTGATTCCACCCCATGCCCTCCCTTCTGGCGAAGGTCTAGCTGCAGGCTGGCTGAAGGCTGAAAAGCAGTGTGAGGATTTCACACCTCAGAGTCAAATGGGTTCAGATCCTCTCTAAGTGACAGATATCTAGTCTGAGGTTCCAGGCACCATCTCCAGTACTGCCAGAAGCATAGAGGACACTCTAAAACCTCCTCTCACAGAGTCAGGAGCATCATGAACACAGAACAGGGTGACAGGAGAGCTCCAGAAATCATGTGGTGTCAGTGGGACCCCCTAGAGATGTTTCTAACTGGGGACAAGAAGTCAAAGATAAATTTAAAACTTATGTCCCCATGTTGGGTTACCTGTTCACCCCAAATGATTGCATGTGAGAGGCTACATTTTGAAAGATTCATTCATTCATTCATTCATTCATTCATTCATTCACTCAATCACTCATTCATTCACTGTGTGTGTTTAAGAGACTGAGAGCAGAGGGAGACCAAGACCAGAGCACTATTGGTCATATGTGGTGCTTGAGATCAAACTTGGTACTTCTATACTTACAAAGCATGCACTTTGTGGCTTAGGGGAAAGAGAGGACTGAATCAGCAAAAGAAGGGGCAACTGTGTATAAATGTGGACAGATAGTTCTAGAGAAGATGAATGGCTCATGTATACAACTTTAGGGGAACTGTGGTGGATTGCAGTGGGGAGAGTAAAGATTCAGAACTCTGGTGGTGGGAATGTTGTGGATTCAAACCCCTGTCTACATGTAATTCTGTAATATAAAAATATAAAATAATAATAGTAATAAATAACAAAGCATGCACTCTGTCCTCTGAGCCACTTCTTCTGGCTGCCAGAGAGGCTTCCTTTGGGGTTGTAGCTGTTTGCTAGGGCTGCAACTGCCATCTTTCTAGAGAGAGAGAGAGAGAGAGATGGAGTAGAGGGGGTGAGGTGTCAGCTCTCCAGGGGTTTCTGCTAATTCACCAGCTGTAGCTTCAGGCTGAGCTGGGGACTGGGAGCTAGAGGCCTCCCACTTAAATGAAGCAAAGAGTCACTGAGATCACTGGGATGGGGGCAAGATCTGTAACTGATCTCTGTCACCGACTTGCCCTATTAATTGGGGGTGAGTGATACTGTTGCTCTGAGCCCCTTCCTGAGAAAATAAAGAGGAAGACAGGGCAGGGGAGATAGCATAATGGTTATGCAAAGAGGCTCTTATACCTGAGGCTCCAAAGCCTCAGGTTCAATCCCCTGCACCACCATAAGCCAGAGCTGAGCAGTGCTCTTGGTAAAAGAAAGAGAGAAAGAAAGAAAGAAAGAAAGAAAGAAAGAAAGAAAGAAAGAAAGAAAGAAAGAAAGAAAGAAAGAAAGGAGGAAGACACTCTGGGAGGCTTGGTTCTCTCTTCCCTAGGGTCCCATGAGCCTCAACCCTTCCCTGCCCCTCTCAGGACACCACCACAGCAAGGAATATGTTGAGATTAACCCCCTGAGGAAGCTGCCAAGCCTCAGAGATGGGAAATTCATCTTATCTGAATGGTAAGTGTCTTTCCCAGGCCACACACCCATCTATGGCTAAGTCTCCTGGGAGATTCAACTAAAGCTCACCAAGGTTATCACCAAGCTCCATGTGGCATGATTCCACTGCTTCTGGTAGAGAGAGGCAGGCAGGGGGGAGAGGCATTACAGCCCTGCTTCACTGATCATGAAGCTTCCCTTAATTTGGTGCACCATGTGCTGGTTGGGGTCTTAAATCCAAGTCCTCATGCATGGCAAAGTGTGCATTCTACTGGGTGAGCTCTCTCCTAGGCTGTTTACCTATGGGAGAAGTCACATTGTTTAAAATTCTCTGGATCCAATTCCAAAGTTTGTGTTTGTGTGTGGGGGTGGGGGGCTCCCCCGCACTAGCAAGTAACTCTCAGGCACCAGAATTCAACCCCCTGCGATATCCTAGGGCTTTAGTGAAGGCCACAGCCTCCCACACTCTCCCTCCACTTCAGATGCCCCTGCAGGCCTAGGCTTTTTCTCATGCTTCTGACCAACTGGCTGTAAGTCAGAGATTTGATTAATTTGCTAGAGCAATACATAGAACTCAGGCAACCCATTCAGTGATTTCTTACAAAAGAAGTAACTCGGTCTGCCAGTTGGAAGATGCCCAGGCCAAGATGTGAGTAAAAGGACCGGAGTTTCCCTGCCCTTTCTTTCTCTCTTTCTTTCTTAGATTTTCTTTTAAACTTTATTTATTTATTGGATAGAGACAGCCAGAAATCGAGAGGGAAAGGAGTGATAGAGAATGGAGAGAGACAGACACCTGTAACACTGCTTCACCACTTGCAAAGCTTTTCCCTTACAGGTGGGAACCAGGGGCTCAAACCTGGGTCATTGTACATTGCAGCAAGTGTGCCCAACCAGGTGCACCACCATGGGGTCCCTCCCTGCCCTTCCCAGGTAACCAGCCTCACCCAGACGCTGTATTCCCCAACCTAGCAGCTCCTCCCCCACCCCCCACTCCCACCTATGACTTAATTACTTAGTCATGACAGATTCAAAAATCCTTGCCGACTGGTGACCGAGCTCAGTCTCTAAGTCTCTCTCATCCCTCTTAGATCAGGCAGGTATACGTGTCCTGCCTTCCACCCACATTGGTTTCATCTTATAGTCAGCCAGCTGCTATTCTCTGGTGTTTTCCCACAAAGTTACCATCAGTAATATACTAAGACAGAAGTTTTAGGAGCTGTGAGGTAGGATCTGTGGAAGAAAACCAAATACCCATGAGAAATCACACGTACATGTACACACATGCACACGCACTAAAATACACAAGGAAGATAATGAGCCCTCTGTCATTCATCATTCAGCTCCGGCCATTGTCTGATTGGGGGAGCCCACTTTGCATCATGTGTACCCCTGTCCATTCTCCTGCCTCCTTTTCTTTCCATAATTTTATCCATAAATGTTAAGGAATGTACTTCTGAGAGATAAGGACTTCAAACAAAACAGACATTTTAAAATAATCCCCAGATTTTATCAAATGTCCAGCTCATATTTGCAAGTATGATGAGTTCAGAACCGTTTTTGCCACCAGGATTGTCACTGGAGCTCCACTGCTCCTAGCAGTCATTTTTTCCCTTTCTTCTAGATTAGGAGGGGAGCATTCTTTCTTCTGCCAAGGGCCATACACTATTTATAACATCATCTGCAGGTCATAAGAACAGTTAATTTAAAAATTAGCCACTGATGTTGTGTGTATGTGTGCAGGGGGTGGGCAGTGGAGGTCCTGGTACATGGTGGTGAAGGGAGGCCAAGGCTGGGGGTGAGAGTGTTTTGTAGAAAACTGAGACATTTTACACATGTATCAACAACTGTATTTACTGTAAACAATTCCCCCCAATAAAAAAATTAGCAATTAATGTTGCTATGGGAAAAAACTCCTAGATTTATTGAGTTTAAAGTCCTTCCTCTGGTCCTCCTCAGCCCTACTCTTGATAGAGCGTGAGACAGAGAAAGAGGAGAAGAGAGACTGAGGAGACACACTACTCTACTGCCCCACTGTCCATAGGTCCTCCAGTCTGTCAGCACTCCTGTGTAGTGTCCCAGTGCTTGATCCCAGGTCCTTGTGCATGGTACTGTGAACATTCTGTTGAGTGAACCATCTGCTGGCCCCTCCCTAACTCAAAACAAGTCTTATTCATTTATTTATTAATGAAAGGAAGAAAGAGAAACAGAGCAACACCCTGGTGCACAAGGTACTAGGGATCAAACCCAGGGTTTCATGCTTGCCAATACAGTGCTGTTTAACGTGATTAAACAGTTTTGTTATTTAACATGGTTCTTTGTCTTATTTATTTATTTATTTATTTATTTTTATAGCCACCAGGATTATTGCTGGAGCTCAGTGCTGGACTACAAATCCACTAATCCCAGAAGCAATTTTTTATTTTCTAATTTTTAAATTTTTCTTTCTAATTTTTATTAGATAGGAAAGAAAGAAATTGAGAGGGAGGGGAGATAGAGAGAGAAAGAGAGAGAGGCCAGGCGGTGGTGCAGCTGGTTAAGCACACACTTTACAGAGCACCCTGGTCCCCACCTGCAGGGGGAAAGCTTCAGGAGTGGTGAAACAAGGCTGCAGGTGTCTATCTCTCTCCTCCCCTCTCAATTTCTCTCTTTTTCCTTCCAATAATAAATAAAATAAAAGTATTTAAAAAAAACTCATGGGAAGAAGTTGAAAAGCAAGGTCAGAAAGGAAAATACTAAGCAGAACTTGGAGTAGAGTTGGTGTGTTGCAACCAAGTAAAAGACTCTGGGGTAGGGGTGGGGTTCAGGTCCTGGAACATGATGGCAGAGGACCTAGTCGGGATTGAACTGTTATGTGGAAAACTGGGAAATGTTACACATGTACAAACTATTGTATTTTACTGTCAACTGTAAACCATTAATCCTCCAATAAAGAAAAATTTTAAAAAATCACAAAAAAAGTTTAAAAAAATTTAAAGAGAGAGAGTCCTGCAGATGGCTGTAACCTGGGTCCTTGCACATGGTAATATGTACACTTAACTGGATACACCACTGCCCAGCCCCCTATTCTTTGTCTTTCAAAGAGAGGGAGAGAGAGAGAAAAAGAGAAAGAGAGAGAGAGAGAGAGAAGGCGGAGGAGGGGGAAGAGGAAGAGGAGGAGGAGGAACAGGTGAAACCTGCAGCACTATTCCTATGATTATGAAGCTTTTCCCTTAAAGGGGCTCAAATTCAGGTCCTTGCACATAGTAACATGTGTGCTCTACCAGGTGAGCTGTCACCCAGTGCCTCCTCTGTGATTTTGCCCTCCACAATTTCTCTATCTCCCATCATACCCCAGTCACCCCCCCACCCCTCTTCCGGTCACATTCAGCTACTCTTCTTTTTCCCTGACTTTGCTCCCCTCTCTTCCCTGTGTCTCCCCACCTGCACTGCCCTTCCTCACACCATCACTGACTCTTATCGCTCCACAGGTGCCCCCTTAGCCTTCACCAATGGGCAGGGTGGCCACCTTCTCTGGGTCCTTTTGGGCTCAACACTCAGGCTTGTGACTGGAGGCTGCACTCTGGGCCCAAGCCACACTGCAGTGGTCCATATGGAGACTTTGGGGAAGATCCAAAGCAGTGCTCCTGACCTGTCCTTTCTGCAGCGTGGCCATCCTCTTCTATTTGTGCCGCAAGTACAGCGCCCCCTCGCACTGGTACCCACCAGATCTACACACACGTGCTCGAGTGGATGAGTTCATGGCTTGGCAGCACACGGCCATTCAGCTACCCATGAACAAGATCCTCTGGGCCAAGGTGAGCAGCACCCTGCTGAGCACAAGCACTGACCCTCCCTCCCTGAGTCTCAAGCTCTGCCTACCTTGTAGTCCTTCAGAGAATGGTGTCAACCACTGAGTCTGAACTACCTCAGGAAAGGGAAGAAGGGGGTTACTCAGGAGAGGCTGAGTCACTGCTCAATCCAGGATCAGACTTGGAAATTTTCATACTCAACCAGGAAAAATCAGAGTTAAAGAATTCAAAGAAATGACCATCTTTAAGATGGACACATGGGGGCTTATTCATCTCCTTCCCTCTATTTTTGCTCAGGTCCTTGTGCTTCGTCTATGTGTGCTTAACCAGGTGCACTATTGCCCAGCCCCCCCCAAATTTTATTTATTTATTATTGAATAGAGACAGAAATTTAGAGGGGGAGATAAAGAGGGAGAGAGACAGAGAGACATCTGCAGCATTGCTTCACCACTTGTGAAGCTTTCCCCCCTGCAGGTGGGGAACAGGGGCTTGAACCCAGGTCGTTGAACATGGTAACAGGTGCTTTTAGCCAGGTGCACCACGGGCTCTTTTATTTTTTTTTAATACTTATTTGATAGGACAGAGAGCAATTGAGAGGGGAAAGGGAGGTAGAGAAGGGAAGGATAGAGAGAGAGCGATACCTGCAACCCTGCTTCACCACTTAGGAAGCTTCCCCCTGAAGGTGGAGACGGGGCTTAAACCTTGGCCCTTGGAAGGTATAGTGTGTGCTCAACTGGGTGTGCCACAGCCTGGCTGCCCTCCCGCCTCCCATCCCAGTATTCTTTTCTGCTGGGATCTCAAAGTACTTCTAGACAAAGGCCCCAGGTGAATTCTACTACCAGCACTGCTGTGAAAGGTGAAACTCCTTTCCATCCTTGGTGGTGTCCAACAGCTCTGCAGCAGACAAGGGCACTGAGGTTTGGGGGGGTCAGAAGGGACTAGGGTGCAGCTCAATCATCCCTGCTCTCACTCCATGCTGGCCAGCTGCTCATCCCGATGATCACAGGCCAGGAGGTCTCAGCTGAGAGGACCGAACAGTTACTGCAAGAGGTGAAGCACAGTACTCAGCAGTTTGAAGAGAAGTTTCTGCAGGACAAGCTGTTCATCACTGGGGATCAGATCTCACTGGCCGATTTGATGGCCCTGGTGGAGATGATGCAGGTATATGATGGGGCTGAGGGCAGGGCAGAGTCTAGGCGTCTGCTGTGATAGAAGCAATAGCTTCAGCATAGGCTGGTGGAGGTGGTGGAGGTGGAGGTGGGGGTGGGGGGTGGGGGGGCCTGTGGGGATTCCAGGGGCCTGGACTTGATCTCTGGCTGGATGGTAACACAGAAGCTTTTGAACTGGGGGAGGCGGAGGGTGGGGAGGGGCTGTGACTGTGATCATCTGTACTTTCCAGAGTGTATGGAGGAGCTATGAGAATGTGGCCTGGGGGATCAGCCAATCAGGTTCCCAGAGGCCCCCTCCTCCCACTGGGCTCTCTAGAAAATGCCCAGAATCCTCTACTGCAACATCCTGGCTATAACACTTTTTTTCTAGAACTCTATTTCTTTTCTTTTTTGGCCTCCAGGATTATTGCTGGGGCTCGGTGCCTGCACTACAGATCCGCTGCTCCTGTGGCCATTTTTTTTTTCTTTCAATTATTTAGATAGGACAGAGAGAAATTGAGAGGGGAGGGGAAGATAGAAAGGGAGAGAGACAGACACCTGCAGACCTGCTTGACCACTTGGAAAGTGACTCCCTATAGGTAGGGGAGCTGGGGGGTTGACTCAGGATTCTTACATGGGTCTTTCTTTCGCCACTCCCATCACCAAAGGTCTGTGATCCCATCCCCACCCCCGTAGACAACCACCATAGTTCTCCCACAGTCTTGGAAATAGGTTAACATCTTGTTTTTTTCTCATTCATATGTTCAATTTTCTGTATTCCACATGTGAGTTAAGCCATTCTGTAGTTGTCCTTCACCTCTTTACTTGCTTCACTGAGCATCATCTTCTCTAATTCCATCCACTTTATCCTGAAGGACACAATATCATCCCTTTTTATTGCCGCATAATATACTCTGTTGAGTGTATATCCCATAACTTTTTTATCTAGGCATCTGTTGAAGGGCATTTTGGTTGTTTACAGGTTTTTGCTATTGTGACTACTGTAAATAGAACTCTAGACAGAGGAGTTGCAGAGTAGCTGCCCTGGCCTTGGATCCAAGGGGCATCCTCTATGCACTTGGCATGCCTGTGTGTGGGTCATTCATATGATTCCCTCATACAAGGGAAGATGGTCGGTTCTAACCAAGCTGGCATGCAGGATGGTTTGTTTAATCCTTTCCCAGTGCCTTGAGAGGCCAGTATAGTATCTGGTCAGTGTATAGAGTGACCATGTTGGTCCATGGTCAGTGTGCACAGCAGACCTGCACTGGGCAAGGCCAGAATGGTTTTAAACACCTTGAGTCTGGTGCCTTAGACTACTTGGCCATCTTGACACTTTCCAGGATGGTTTTAAACCTATTCTGGTGCTTTGTCGTCCTGTCCCCCACCCCTCACCCCCATACTTCATGCCCCTTCACCAGCCACACCCTCTTTAGCATCTCCTGAATATCTTGGTTACATGTTTGTTAGGCTGCCCGTGGAGTCTCCCATTTCAGTCCCTGTACCTGATCACAGAGAAAGGTTCAAAGTCAGGAGAAAAGAACTGTATCTCCCATTCCCAAACTTTAAAAAAAAATTAAAAAATATTTATTTATTCCCTTTTGTTGCCCTTGTTGTTTTATTGTTGTAGTTATTGTTGTTGTTATTGATGTTGTCATTGTTGGATAGGACAGAGAGAAAGGAGAGAGGAGGGGAAGACAGAGAGGTGGAGAGAAAGATAGACACCTGCTTCAGATAGTCACATCGCTTGTGAAGTGACTCCCCTGCAGGTGGGGAGCCAGGGGCTCGAACTGGGATCCTTATGATGGTCCTTGCGCTTTGTGCCACCTATGCTTAACCCACTGCGCTACCACCTGACTCCCATCCCCAAACTCTTAGTGGGGACTAGGGTGGGAGTTCCTTGGAAAAAGGAAGGGTCCCAGGGAGTTTCAGGTTGAACAAGGTAAGAATCACTTGAGTCAGGAGTAACCTCAAGGATCTGGGAATCTTGAAGTAAGTTCAATGACCAAGAATTGTAAAGGGTTCTAAGTTTATTCTGGGAGAAACAAAACAAAACAAAATAGCACTGTAATCTTACATTTGTTACACAACCTGTGACCTTTTGTCCAGGTGTCTGGGGTCAACAGGCTAACTTTGTAGAGGAAGACTGGGGGAGTCCATGAAACTAAAGGAGAGGACTCAGGTAGGGCTGGTCTCCAGACTGATCACTTCTTCCACTTTTTCTATCAACAGCCTATAGGGTGCAACTATAATATCTTCCTTAACAGCTCCAGGCTGGCTGAGTGGCGCATGAGGGTAGAGTTGGCTGTAGGCTCTGCCCTCTTCTGGGAGGCTCATGACCGGCTGACAAAGCTGCAAGAGTGGGACTGTTCAACCTTGGATCCCACGGTCAAGGAGAAGATCCGTGACTTGCTGCACAGATTCAAGTAGGAGCAGCCTGTCTGGCAGGACCTAGCTGGCTCAGATCTCTGGTTCTCCTTCCTCAGGGGTGGTGATGAAAATTCTCTCCATAATGTAGGATTGAGTGTGGGTAACTCTATGTCAGTGTGTATGCCTTGCATGTGTGAGGCCCTGGGTTTGGTCCCTAGCACCACAAAAAAATAAAAAAAGACACAACATCATAATGGGAAGAAACAGTGACTTAGTTTCTCTTTCTGTCTTTCACTGAAAAAAACAAATATAAGGAAACTGAAACAAGCACCATAGTTGCTAAACTAGGGGTAATTTGTAGCAGCATAATTTCTGAAGTAGGAGAGAGTCTTGTGGACTGCATGGTAGTTTTAAGTCCTCTCAGCTTCCAAATTTTTTTTTTTATTCAGGCACTTTAAACTTTATTCAGGAAAGCTGAGAACATTCACATGTAGGGCATGAGAGAGAGAGAGAGAGGAGAGAATGAGAAAAAAATACCAAGTTACCACTTACATGATGGTCTGAGCAGAGAGAAAGAGCACAGACCAAGAGATCGTGCAAGACCAGGAGTCTTCCCCATTTTTTAAACCAGGACACTGGTCAGCTCTGGCTTATGGTGGTGTGGGGGATTGAACCTGGGACTTTGGAGCCTCAGATGCATAACCATCTACAACCATCTACCCCTGCCCTTAAAGGTGTTATCTTTTTATTTTTTTCTTCATTGGGAGGATTAATGGTTTACAATCAACAGTAAAATACAGTAGTTGGTACATGTGTAACATTTCTCAGTTTCCCACATGACACTCTAACACCTCCCCACCTAGGTCCTCCTCTACCATCATGTTTCAGGACCTGAAACTTCCCCGCCCACCCCAACCAGTCCAAAATCCGTGATTTTTGCTTTGTGTTTTCCCTTCTAATCTTATTTAATTTCTTTCTGAGTGAGATCATCCCATATTCATCCTTCTCTTTCTGACTTATCTCACTTAACATGACTCCTTCAAGCGTCATCCAAGATAATGTGAATAAGGTGAATTCACCATTTTTAGTAGCTGAGTAGTATTCCATTGTGTATATAGACCACAACTAACTCAGCTACTCATCTGTTGTTGGACACCTGGGTTGCTTCCACATTTGGGCTATTACAAATTGTGTTGCTATGAATATAGGTATACACAAATCTTTTTGGTTGGGTGTGTTTGATTCCTTAGGATATATTCCCAGGAGAGGAATTGTAGAGTCATAGGGTAGGTCCATTTCTAGCCTTCTGAGAGTTCTCCAGACTGTTCTCCACAGGGGTTAGAGCCACTGAATTCTCACCAGCAGTGCACAACCTTTTCAGCATTCATTGCTGCTACTTTTTCTGATGTATGGCATTCTCACAGGAGTGAAGTGGTATCTCAATGTTCTTTATTTGCATTTCTCTGACAGTGACTTGAAGCATTTTTTTCACTTAGGTTTTTTTTTTTTTTTTGCCACAGGTTATTGCTAGGTTCTACTTCTGCACAATTTCTCCACTCCCAGCAGCTTCAAAATTTTAAAATTTATTTTATAAAGGGTAAGACAGAGACAGATTGAGAAGATAAGAGACGGAGAGAGGAAAGACACCTCAGCACATTTCCATCACTCAGGAAGCTTCTCCCCCACCCCACCCAACAGATGCTTCCATGTGGTGGTTGGGGACTTGAACCTAGTTCCTCATGTATGATAATGTGTATGCATTATCAGATGAATTACCTCCTGGCCCTCCAAAATAATTTTAAAATTAAGACTTACATATGATGAAATTGATGCTTTTAGTAATAGTTGGTGACATCAATAATCTACTTTTACTAATGGATAGACTAGTGAGATAGAAGGTAATCAAAGAAACAGAGGACTTGAGCAATACTATTTTTTTTAAAAAATCCCAGGCTCAATCCCCTGCACCACCATTAGCCAAACTCTAGTGGTAACAACAACAACAACAACAACAATAATAATAAAACAAAGAAAAAATATAACAGGGGCATATTAATTCCACACAGTTCCTACCACCAGAGTTCCCTGTCCTATCCTCTCCATTGGAAGCTTCTTTATTCCTTTATTTCTTTATTATGGACCAAAATTCTTTATGGGGAGCAGAAGGTGGAAGGTTTGGCTTCTGTAATTGCTTCTCCACTGGACATGGACATTGGCAGGTAGGTCCATACCCCCAACCTTTGAACAAGACTCTTAACCAACTGGATTTACTAGATGTTTACAGAATACTCCCTTCAACAAAAGCAGGACAAACATGCTCAAGCACACGTGAATTTTTCTCCAAGATTGATCACAGGAGAAATTTCTCCAGGACTGATTATATTGATTGTTCAATATAAATCTTGGTAAACCTAAACAAATTAAAAACAGACCGTGTGTGTTCTCTGGACACAATGGAATGAAATCAGAAATCAATAATAACACCAGACAATTAACTAGACTATGGAAATGAAATCATATACCTGTTTTTTGTTTGTTTTGTTTTTTGCCACCAGAGTATCACTGGGGATTGATGTCTACATGATGTGTCCACCACCCCGGTAGCTTTTTTTTTTTATATATAAAATGGCAACACTGACAAAACCATAGGATAGGATAAGAGTGGTACAATTCCCACCACCAGAACTTTGTATCCCATCACCTGATAGCTTTCCTGTTCTTTAACCCTCTGGGAGTATGGACCCAGGGTCATTATGGGTTGCAGAAGGTGGAAGGTGATGCTTCTGTAATTGCTTCCCCGATGAATGTGGGCATTGACAGGTCAATCCATACTCCCAGCCTGTCTGTCTCTCTCTCTCTCTCTCCATAGTGGGGCAGAGCTCTGGGGAAGCCAGGCTCCAGGACATATTGGTGGGGTTGTCTGTCTAGGGAATTCTGCTTGGCATCATGCTAGCATCTGGAACCTGGTAGCTGAAAAAAGAGTTAACATATAAAGCCATACAAATTGTTGACTGATCATGAACCTAAAGGCTGGAATATTACAGATGAATATTTGGAGTCTCTGTTTTGGAAATAGCTAGTAGTTTTATTTCAACTATATTCCAAAGCACCAATGACTTTATTAGTTTTTGCCTGAGCTTGACATCTGATATGCAGGTGGACCCAAGTTATTGTCTGGGGGGATGATGTCATAGCTGGAAAAGGGGCTAGAAAGCTGGATCAGGGAAGAGAGTAGCTCCCAAACATGTTAGAAGTGTATAAATATTATTGACTATAAACTCCATCGATTTGACCTGGGGCCCATATTCAACATAGGAGCCTATGTAACCTCTGCATCCCTGTAGCTCTGAACTCGCATTCTGTGGTGAGTAGGAACATTCCAAGTTGCACTAATTTCAGGACCCATCTTCCTCAGATGGTAGCTAGAGTATGTTATCCAACCCCCCTTTGGAGGATGGAACATTCTCTGCTATTGTTGATCCACATTGAAGGCAAGGTTCTATGGGGGCTCCCAAAGGGGTCCATTGTGTGTTCCTGATGGAGATGACCAGTGACAATGGAGGGAGGGATCTATTCCAGGTCTAGGCTCATTGTGTTTGTGTGGGAGTCCCAGGACCCCCTAACTAGGGTCCCAGCTGATGGGGTGGCCTGATACCAACTAAAGAGTCATCATTAAAGTATGCCAGTCTCTTACCCTTATTCAGCTTTTGTAGTCCTTACTTTGATAAGGTTAGCTTTGGAGTGACTGAGGGAAGTGTAATAGGAAGTAGGTGAGAAGGGTATCTAGGTCTAAGTAGAAAATATTTCATTAGGAACTTTATGGTGTCTTTTTTAGGTCTCTCTACTTGCTTGCTTCATTTATTGGCTCACTGCAAACTATTGTGCACTTTTGCTTTAAGATATATATATTTTCCCCCTAATTTATGGATACATGTGAACATATGCCCTATCTTAAGGGATGTAGTTTATATCTAGGTTTTTTTTAAACACCATTCCCACCACCAAAAGACTATATCTAGGTTTTGAGGCTTTGTTAGGAAGTGAACCACCTGAAATGGAATTATGGAGAGGAAAGGTCTTACCCGAGTAATGATGCTGAAGAGTTGACATTCCACATCAGATGTCCATGGACACGTTCTGAAGTGAAGCATGCTGAGGTGGTACTCATTGCATCGAATAGGTTGGGATCAGCAGATACATTATCATTTGGTATGAACTGAGAGAAGCATGCAGGAAAGTGAGCCCCACCCTAGATGTTCCAGGATTGGGGAAATATGGGATTTATAGTGGAAGCGGGAGGTTCCTGCTATTTTAGGGTTAGGATTAGGGTTTTAATAAAGGGTGAGAGACAGAAATAGGGAGAGAGACAGGTAGAAGCTGGGGATCTTACACCCAGAAACATATGAGCCACCACCAGCCCCTAAATGATACAAAATTTTGCACCTGATGCCTGAGGTTTGCTCATCTTCTGGATACCTCCATGTACCATTGAGAGGAGACAGGCTACCAACACCTGCTGCTGTTGCTGGTGCTGTGGCAGGTGATGGTGCTGTTGTAATCTGTGAATAAGTATTTGCAAGTGATATAATCTTAAAGAACTAGTGGGTCAAAAAAAAAATCACAGGAGGGATGAAAAAGCACCTTGACCAAATGAAAATGAAAATACACTTAATAAAATTGCTACAGTGCTGCAGAAGCAGAGCTAAGAGGGAATTTTATACATCTTATTAAAACAAGAAATTGAAGGTTTTTTTTTCCCCTTGGTCAGTTAGAGTATTACCTTCTACCTGAACTCAAAGATACAGTACAGGAGGATTAGACTTCCAGAAGAGCCATCAAGTAAGTGTAACCCAGTCCTGACCTCAGAGTCTTCTCAGATGTCCACTGGAGAAAGTTCCCAAGAAGATTCAACTTCCTTAAAGCCTATCCCAAAAAGATTAATAAAGGAAATTAGTAATTTGATTCTCAATACTAGCGCCGGACTCTCTTTTCCTTTATGAGAGTGTCCACCTCCTCAAAGGCAGAAAAAAGGATTTCAGGGAACTAGTGACAGCATAATGTACAGGGGAGAGTATGAAGCTCAAGGACTGGTGTAACCTGGTTAGAGCCCCTGGGGGTCGCTTCATAAACAGTGAAGCAGGTCTGCGGGTGTCTATCTCTCTCTCTGTTTTCCCCTCCTTTCTCAATTTCTCTCTGTCCTATATAACAATAACATCAACAAAAGCAACAACAATGGAAAAAAGATGGCTTCCAAGAACAGAGCCTCAGCGATAACACTGGAGGCAATAAATAAATAAATAAACAAATAATAAAGTTCTCCAGGAGTAGTGGAGCCACAGAAAGTGTTCTGCTGGGGGGAAAAAAAAGTAACAGGCTGGGGGTCGGGCAGTAGCACAGCAGGTTAAACGCACCGAAGCAAGGACTTGCATATGGATCCGGGTTCGAACCCCTGGCTCCCCACCTGAAGGGAGGTCGTTTCACAGGTGGTGAAGCAGGTCTGCAGGTGTCTATCTTTCTCTCCCCCTCTCTGTTTTCCCCTCCTCTCTGCATTTCTCTCTGTCCTTTCCAACAATTACATCAGTAACAACAATAATAACCACAACAACGATAAAACAACAAGGGGAAAAAATAGCCTCCAAGAGCAGTGGATTCGTGGTGCAGGCACCCACACCAGCAATAACCCTGGAGGCAAAAAAAAAAAAAAAAAAAAAAAAAGTAACAGGCTGAGGAGACATTTCTGCACCAGAGCACAGTACTTCCATGCATGAGGTCCTGAGCTTGATCTCTGGCATATGTGATGATAAAGTATAGAGAAAGTCACGGGGGCTGGGTGGTAGTGCACCTGGTTAAGCACACATGTCACAATGTGTAAGGACCCAGGTTCAAGTCCCCAGTCCTCACCTGCAGGAGGAAAGCTTCAGGAGTGATGAAACAGGGCTGTAGGAGTCTCTGTCTCTCTCCCTCTTTATTTCCCCCTTCCCTCTTGATTTCTGGCTGTCTCTATCCAATAAGTAAAGATAATGAGAGGGGGGAGGGGGAGGAGAAGAGGAAGGGGAGAGGGAGAAGAGGGGGGGAGAGGGGAGAGGGGAGAGGGGAGAGGGAGACACACACAAAAGGACTGAGTGAGCAAGCAGGGACCAGGGACGACTATTCCACCGGGACCAGCCAGCAACGCCCGAATAGCCCCCCCTGCTACTCCCACCCCCCTGCGTGCGTGTGCGTGTGTGTCCTGGTTGTCCAATGGGGGGAGCGGCAGGGTGTCTTGGGGGCCTCGCCACGCCTCCTGGCCGTGTTCATCCAATGGGAGAACAGCAGGGTGTCTTGGGGGTCTGGCCACGCCTCCTGGCCGTGCTGGGCCTCCCAGCCCAGACTTCGCAGATTGTCTCGGGTCGCCATGGGCCTGGAGCTCTACCTGGACCTGCTGTCCCAGCCCTGCCGCGCCGTCTACATCTTCGCCAAGAAGAACCGCATCCCGTTCGAGCTGCGCACCGTGGAGCTGCTCAATGGTGGGTCCGGGCAGGGCTGTGGGTCCGAGAGATCAGGAAGGAACAGGGAGGCCAAGGTTCGTGGAAGGAGCCCTTCTCTCCATCCGTCCTTTTTCCCTGCGCTCCTCGCTGGGAGAGGGGAGCCTCCGCCAGGCTGAAGGAGCGGGACACGAGGAGCGGAGGAGAGATGGGGGCTCAGAGAAGTGTGCCGCCTGCTGTGGGGCTAGGAGACCGAAGGAGAAGAGGTGCAGGCTCCATGGCAGAGACCGGAACAGAGGGTACCCGGTTGCCGACATTCTGCTCCGGAGGGATATTTGACTTTGGAGTCCAATTCTGCACAGACGCAGTCCACTGCCTCTCCCTCTCCCCATCTCCTTCTCTCTCTTTCCATCCTCCTTTCCCCCTCCCTCTCCCCCTTCTCTCCCTCGCCCCATCCCCCTCTCCCCATCCTCTCTCCCCGTCCCCTTCTCCCTCTCTTCCCAACCCCTCTCCCTTTTCTCCCAGCCCCCTCCCCATCTCCCCTCTTCCTCTACCTTTCCCCCTCCCTCTCCCACTCTTCCTGCCTCCCTCTCCCCCTCCCCTCTCCTTCCCTCTTCCTCTCCCTCTTAATCTCTCATTAGTGATTTAATGATTGTTATCAAGAATCCAAGATAACGGGTACAGTTCCACACAGTTCCTACCACCAGAGTTCCATATTCCATCCCCTCCGTTGGAAGTTTCCCTATTCTTTATTCCTCTGGGAGTACAGACCTAAATTCTTTTTGGGGTACAGGAGGGGGCAGAGCTGGCTTCTGTAATTGCTTCTCTGCTGGACATTGGTGTTGACAGGTGGATCCATACCCCCAGCCTGTTTCTATCTTTCCCTAGTGGGGCAGGGCTCTGGAGAGATGTGGTTCCAGGACACATTGGGGAGGTCATCTACCCAGGGAAGTCAGGATGGTGTCATAGCAGCACCTGCAACTTGGTGGCTGGAAGGCAGTAAGTTATGAGGCAGGACAAAAAGCTTAATAAATAGGAACCAGAAAATAGGAATAGAGCAGGTGACAATAGGGATTTTAGGGTGGGAAGAAGCAAGGAAGTCTATTTTAGGTATGTTTCAAGGGGCATATAACTTCAGTAATTTTTGCCTGAGCCCAATAGCTAACATGCAGGTAGACTAAAAATATTGTATGGGAAGATGCTGTCAGAATTAAAAATAGGGCTAGAAAGCTGGTGTAGGGCAGAGAGTAGCTCCCAAACATGGGACAAGCATATAAATACCATTAACTGTTTGCCTGGAGATGAGAGGAGGTACCCCACAGGTATGGTGGGAGCAGGAGAGCTACTGGATGCATGTGTGTCTGTGTGTGTGTGTGTGTGTGTGTGTGTGTGTGTGTGCGCGCGCGCGCGCAAATGAAGAGTTCTGTCTTTGTAAGAAAGTTCATTTCTCTGACAGATTCCCCGAGATGCCATGGACCCAGCTAGAATCCTGCAGCCTAATATTGGGGTATATGTGTGGGGGGTGGAGTGGGAGGAAGATATAGTAAGCAAGTTGAGATGGTCTTGGCTAAGTCTCTCTCTCCCTCTCTCCTGCTCAGCTCTGGATTTTGGTGTGGTCATTACCTTGTAATCCACAGAGTCATCACAGGGGGATCCACAGTTCAGAGACCTTGAACCCACCAGACCTACTCTGTCAGCCTTAGCTGAGGCTGAATGAAGGGGCAGGGTGATGAAGACTGGAGGAGAGATGGGGTGGACAGAAAAGCTGCAGCTGGGGATTTGGTGGTGCTGAGGATTAAACCTGAGACTTCAGAGCCTTAGGGATGAAAATCTTTTGCATAACATTATGCTGTCTCTCTGGCTCTCTTGACTATCTTCCACCTAGCTCTTCCATCTCTGCAGACCCTCCACTCCCTGCCTTTGTGTCTCTGCCAGAGTGCCACCTCCTTCCAGCCTTCCCTGGGGACTGGCTACTTGTGCTGCCCAGAGGTTACCTCTGCAGAACTTGGGGGCAGGAGCGACTTGAAATATCAAATAGAGGGGTTCAGTGGAAGGTGTGTTTGACTAGGAGAGGAGGAGAGAGTTTCTTTTGTGAAGGAACATTCTGAAGGGAGTTAGAAGGAAGGCTAAACAGTTGTGGTCATGGTTGTAGGCTTAAAGCAATTGGGAGTATGATTTGTAGGAGTTTCCATCTAATCCTGGGCTGATGGTGAGCCACCAAAGGTTGGTGAACACGGCAGTGATGACACTTACATGTCCTTCAGAAAGTCCCCTCTGGCTGCATCTTTGGGAGCAGAAACTTCTCAGAGGAGCGCCCAAAAAGCCAGGATACAGAGAGACACTGAATTATACCTTTTGATGACTCTGGATGGGACAAGAATAATTCCAGTTCCAGGAGAGCCTAAAGGCCAGGTCAACTTGGATATCCCCAATAACCAAGAGGGTGTGCAAGGGGACAGAAGAAGAGATAGCAAGTAGACACCAAGAAAAGGTCACCTCTCTGTATTTGGTGACAAGGAAAGAGGTGATGTAAGAAGTCAAAACTATTTTCTCTCTTGCCTCCAAGGTTATCACAGAGCACCACTACAAACTGCTCTTTTTTTTTTTTTTTCCATATTTTATTGGACAGGACAGAGAGAAATTGAGAGGGGAGGGGAGATAGAGAGGGAGAGAGAAAGATAGACAACTGCAGATCTGCTTTGCTGCTTGTGAAGTGACCCCCTGCAGGTGGAGAGTAGGGGCTCAAACCCAGATCCTTGTGTGGGTCCTTGTGTTTAGTATACTATGCGCTTAACTGGGTGTACCACTGCCCTGCCCCTTGAAAGCTGTTCTTAGGTGACCAACCACCTTGTCTCTGCTTGGGATACCTAGAATGTGAGACCATGATGCTGGTGATGGAAACATAGTAGTGGGTTTCATGGGCAGGTTCAGGAAAGGACAGGCCTCCTTGACTGGCCCATTTTGAGTTCTGTTGCTGATAGGTAGGCTGGGGGAAGTTAAGCTCAGGGAGACTCACCATGTGACAGAGCAGCTACTCTTCCTGTCGCAGTGACCTCACCAAGCTTTGCCATGGAGGTGAGGAGCTGTGGGCTGGAGAAGGGCTGTGGACTTGGCTGGACTCTGCAGGGAGTGGACACAGGCCAGACAGGGCCCGGTGTCTTCTTCCTAGCACCCACAATGCTTTTCTACAGCTCAGCACCTCAGCGATGCCTTTGCCCAGGTGAACCCCTTGAAGAAGCTCCCTGCCTTGAAAGATGAGGACTTCATTTTGACTGAGAGGTAACTGGGAGACCCCCTCCTCTAGGGGCTGCTATCATCCTGTCCTAAATGTTTTGTAGACAACAAACTGATGTCATCAGAGGTGAAGGGGCTTTTGCCCAACATCACGTAGACAAGGGCTGGAACCCAGGCCCACTGTAGTTCACAGAGAAGGGGGAAGGCAAGCCACTTTTTCACTTCTGTGTCAGTCCTGTGGCTGTTGGTGAGAGTACCCTGGTGCAGAGGTGCAAAGAAGAGGAGACATAACTTCACTACTCCATCTCACCCAACCCCATCCCATAGGAACAGTTATCAGACCAGTCTTGCTTTGAGATGGGCCAGGGGTGGCTAGGCTACCCATTAGCTCTATGCTAAGCTAAGGTTCCCCTGAGTTTTACACCTCAACAAATCACAGGAAGGGAAAGCTGCCCATTCTTCTTCTCCTCCTCCTTTTTCTCTTCTCCACCAGGATTTAAAAATTAATTTGTTTTAATTAGAGACATAGAGAAAGACAGTGAGAGAGATCAGAGCACTTCTCAGCTCTGGTTTATGGTGGTGCCAGGGATTGAACTTCCAACAGTAGAGCATCAGGCATGAAAGTCTGTTGCAGAACCATTGTGCTCTCTCCTCTGCCTTCCAACCAGATTTTTGATGGGGCTCAGTGCCTGCACAACTCCACCATTCTCAGAAGTCATTTATTTCTTTCCCCTAGATAAGGGGAGGGAGGAGGGGGGAGAGAGAGAGAGGAGCACCACTCCAGTGCTCACGAAACACTGCCTACAGGTACTCCCATCTTGTGCCCTAGGGCTCAAACCCAGGTCCTCGAACATGGTATATATTACTGTGTGAGTCACTTGCTGGCCTCTAAAGTGGAAACCCTTTTAACAAAGGCCAGACCGTCTCCCAGTTCTTTCCCTTTCATCACCCAAGGAGCAACATGAGGAATCTTTAGGACTCATCTCTGCAGCTTCAAAGGGATGCATTCCAATGGTTTCCTCAGACAGTTTTCCAGGGCCATTCTGTCTTACTCCCCCAACTGTCCGAGTCCTTGTATTGTCCAGTGTGGTGCAGGATTCACGGATGTCTGCCAGGGCCAGTGTGTACTCTCCCAGTTACTCGGTCTCTTCTCTCCCCCTTGGGGGATGCTCTATGACTCCCAGGGACCTGCAGCCTTCCTCAGAGGTAGGTGGAACAATTAACTAGCTGGAATAAGAGTGCCAAGGCTACTTGTACAGAGAACTGAGCTGTTAAACTTGAGTTTGGATGCAGGGTTTATTTACTTGTTAATATTAATAATTTTATTTATTTTTATCAGAGCACAGCTCAGCTCTGGCTTCTGGTGATGCAGAGGGATTGAACCTGGGACTCTGAAGGCTTGGGCATGAGAGTTTCTTTGCAGAACTATTGTGCTATTTCTCCTGCTCCAGGTGCAGGATTTCTAACAGGGACCATGGGAAACTGGAAAACAGATTTTCTGCTCCTTTCCCTGGGGTGTCCAGTGGTTACCCCCCACTCCTGAAAGCCTTCTTGTGCCTACAGATTTATGCATCTCCAGTGCTTTCCCAGTTGTGTCCCTCTCCCAACACTATGGTTAGTCCTCATAAACCAGGACAGGAAAATAGCTCTGGGGGTGAGTGCTCTGCTGTCCCATGGTCCTAACATTCCCTCTTCCCCAGTGTTTCCTCCAGGGTGCTTAGAGAGAACAGGAATGACAGGAGGTCTGTTCAAGCCATCAGAGGCTGGCCTGACTCTAGATGAGAGTTGGTGCAGACTGGATAGAACTGAGCTGTAAACTCAGCTTTCATGCCACTTCCTCTTGGAAGCTCTCTGACCTAGTTATTGGTGGGGTGCTCTGTTATGAGATTCTGCCTGATAGTGCTTGGTATTAATCAAAAAAATTACTCAGAAAAACACTTGGCTCTGCCATTAAAGGCCATGTGCTCTGGGAAAATCCCTTTACTGTTTTTTTTTTTTTTTTTTTGCTTTGTCTCAAGGGTTATTGCTGTAACTCAGTGCCAGCACTACAAATCCACTGCTCCTGGTGGCCTTTTTTCCCCCCATTTTATTGGATAAGACAGAAATTAAGAGAGGAAGGGAGATAATAAAGAGGGAGAGAAAGACAGATACCCGCAGACTTGCTTCACCACTTGTGAAGCATCCCTGTTGCAGATGGGGAGCCAGGAGCCTTGAACCCAGATCCTTGAGCAGGTCCTTGCACTTCAAACTGTGTGCACTTAAGTTGGTGTGCCACCACCTGGTCCCCAGCCTCTTCACTATTTTATGCCTGATTTTCTGGTCACTGAGATAGATAACCTTGGCACATGGTCCAGAAGGTTAAAAAAGGGACTCTGGGGTGGGGTTAGGTAGTGTAATTGTTATGCAAGGAGACTCATGCCTGAAGCTCTAAAGTCCCAGGTTCAATCCCTCGCCTCACTATAAGCCAGAGCTGATGGTGTTATGGTTAAAAAAAAGGACTGTGCACCGGGAGTCCCGTACTCCACCTGTCATATTCTCTCCTCTCTGCAGCGTGGCCATCCTGCTCTACCTGACCCACAAGTATAAGGTACCTGATCACTGGTACCCTCAGGAGCTGCAGGCCCGTGCCCGTGTGGATGAGTACCTGGCATGGCAGCACATGACTCTGCGGAGAAACTGTCTCCGGATCTTGTGGCATAAGGTGAGGACCCAGTGGGGGAGCAGTGAGGGCAGAACCCCAAAAGGACCAGATTGGTACTTTGACTTCTTTCTCTTTGATGTGAAAGTGTGTGTGTGTATCACACAAGCGCATCTTTTTTTTTTTTTAAGTCAGAAGTCAAAATCAGCTCAATAAAATGAGAGAGATCAGGATAGAGACAGAGAAGGCAAATCACCACTCTGCCAGATGGCAGACGCTGTGCTGGGTATCAAACTGGGGCCTTCAGGCATACAAATTCTGCTCTCTATCATATGAGTTATTTTCTGGACTGCTTGACTTTTGTATTTTTTTATTTATTTCATGGAACCCTGCTCAGTTCTGGTTTATGATGGTTCTAGGGACTGAACCTGACCTAAGAGTAACAAGTATGAAAATCTCTTGCATAATCATAGCACCATTTCCTTGACTTCTAACTTTGACTTGGCTTTGATTCTTCTAATGTACCATCTAAAACATTCTTTATTTGAGAAATGAATTTTTCATTTTTAGAAATTTCGTTCTTTGCAGTTTCTATTTTATTTGGTCCATTTTTCCCCCCTATAAATACTTTTTTTTTCTTTTTTTCCCTCCAGGATTATTATTAAGGCTTGGTACCCACACTACAAATCCACTGCTTCTGGAGCCATTTTTTTCTTTGCATTTTTTATTGGATAGAATAGAGAAAAAATGAGAGAGGAAGGGGAGATAAAGAGTGGGAGAGAAAGATAGACATCTGCAGACCTGCTTCACTGTTTGTGAAGCGAGCCCCCTCCCCCCACTGGGATTCTTGCACCGGTGCTTGCACTTCATACTATGTGTGCTTAACCAGGTGTATCACTGCCTACACCCAATACTTTTTTTCTTTCTTTCTTCCCCCCACCTTAGGTAGAAAGAGAGAGATATCACAGCACCAAAGAAGCTTTCAGCTTCTGTCCATTGAGTATGATGTTGGCTGTAGGTTTGCTATATATGGATTCCACTATCTTGAGGAATTTCTCGTCTATTCCCATTTTTTGTAGAGTTTTGAGCATGAATGGGTGTTGGATTTTGTCAAAGGCTTTCTCTGGATCTGTTGAGATAATCATGTGATTTTTGGCTTTGCTTTTATTGATGTGGTGAAAGACATTGATTGACTTATGTATGTTGAACCAGCCTTGCATTCCTGGGATAAATCCTACATGGTTGTGATGAACAATCTTTTTGATATACTGTTGTATCCAGTTGGCCAAGATCTTGTTTAATATTTTGGCATCTATGTTCATCAGAGATATTGGTTTGTAGTTTTCCTTTTTTTGCTGTGTCCCTATCTCCTTTTGGTATCAGGGTGATGTTGACTTCATAGAAGGTGGAAGGGAGTGTTGCTGTTTCTTCGAACTTGTGGAAAAGCTTTAGAAGTATGGGTATTAACTGTTTCCTGAAGGTCTTGTAGAATTCATTTGTGAAGCCATCTGGTCCAGGACTTTTGTTGTTGGGGAGATTCTTAATCTTAACTGTTTCGATTTCTTTTTTTTTTTTTTATTATTTTATTTTTTTTTATTTTTTTATTTTTTAATTTTTTATTTAAGAAAGGATTAGTGAACAAAGGCATAAGGTAGGAGGGGTACAACTCCACACAATTCCCACCACCCAGTCCCCATAACCCACCCTCTCCCATGATAGCCTTCCCATTCTCTAGCCCTCTGGGAGCATGGACCCAGGGTCGTTGAGGGTTGCAGAAGGTAGAGGGTCTGGCTTCTGTAATTGCTTCCCCGCTGAACATGGGCGTTGACTGGTCGGTCCATACTCCCAGTCTGCCTCTCTCTTTCCCTAGTAAGGTGTGTCTCTGGGGAATCTGAGCTCCAGGACACATTGGTGGGGTCTTCAATCCAGGGAAGCCTAGTCAGCATCCTGGTGGCATCTGGAACCTGGTGATTGAAAAGAGAGTTAATATACAAAGCCAAACAATTTGTTGAGCCATCATGGATCCCAAGTTTGGAATAGTGGAGAGGAAGTGTTAGGGAGGTACTCACTGCAAACTCTAGTGTAATCCTGCTTTCAGGTATATATTTTGCAGTAGTTTATGGATACGTGTGAACATAAGCTCTCTCTCACAGAAACTGTTGTATGTCTAGGTTATGGGGCTTTGTTAGAAAGTGAACTACCTGAGATGAAATTAGAGTGTACTATTAAAGGAAAGGTCTCACCCGAGTAATGAAGCTGAAGGGTTGTCATTCCACACGTGAAGTCTCTGGATACAGTCTGAGGTGAAGCATGTTGAGATGGCAATCGTTGCTTTGGTTAGGTTGTGATCGGCGGATGCAATATTATTTGGTTTGGATTGGGAGATGCATACGGGAAAGTGGGCCCTATCCAAGGGTGCCAGGACTGAGGGAAGTAGGGGCTCTATAGTGAAGATGTGAGGTTCCTGCTGTCTTAGGGTTCAAAAAGACAATCAATAGTTAATATTATCATCACATTATTTGTTAATAGGGTTAACTTTGAAAAGTCCCTTTGTTATGGTTTGCTGTACAGTACCCAGTATCTTGTATATAGCTGTGCTATTGGAAGCTTCTAATCTACTTGGTCTAGGCTTTTGAGAGAGTCCGCATATCAAATATGTAGCCTATCTATTTAAAAGATTCAAGTTTGTCTTTTGAGAACCTTTGAGACATACAATTGATTTCCCCCTCTCATATTAATTAACTACTGATTTATATGTCTACATTTTGCTAGGAGTGTACATAAACACCATTCCCATCACCAAAGGACCGTGGCCCATCCCTCCCGCCCACTCCCACCCCCCACTGGCCCAGGAAGCTACATGTCTACCCCTCACCACTGGGTTTTTACTTTGGTGCCCTACTTACAATTTGATCAGGTCCTGCTTTTAGTTTCCCTTTCAGATCTTCTAAGTCAGCTTCTGTTGATGAGTGGGATCATCCCATACTCATCTTTAACTTTCTGACTTAGTTCACTTAACATAATTCCTTCTAGCTCTGTCCAAGATGGGTCAGAGAAGGTGGGTTCATTGTTCTTGATAGCTGCATAGAACTGTTTCGATTTCTTTGTCTGTGGTTGGTGTATTTAGGTTTTGTAGTTCTTCTTGGTTCAGTTTTGGAAAGGCATATGTTTGTAGGAATTCTTCCATTTCTTCCAGATTTTCTAGCTTGGTGGCGTATAGTTCTTCATAGAAGTTTCGCATGATTTTCTGGATTTCTGTGGTGTCAGTTGTGATATCTCCTCTGTCATTTATAATTCTATTAATTTGAGTGTTCTTCCCCCCTCCCTTTTTCTTAGTGAGTCTGGCTAGGGGCTTGTCAATCTTGTTTAATTTTTCAAAGAACCAACATTTGGCTTCATTGATCTTTTGTATGGATCTCTTATTTTTGATGTTGTTTATTTCTGCTCTAATTTTAGTGATTTCTGTCTTTCTGGTTGCTTTAGGTTCCTTTGTTCCTCTTCCTCTAAGTCCTTAAGGTATGCAGTAAGGTCGTTTATTTGAGCTTTTTTTGTTCTTTAACATGTGATTGTATGGCTATGAGTTTCCCTCTCAACACTGCCTTACTGTGTCCCAAATATTTTGATAGCTTGTGTCTTCATTTTCATTTGTTTCCAGGAACATTTGAATTTCTTGCTTGAGTGTCTCTCTGAACCAGTGGTTCTTAAGCAGTATGTTGTTTACTTTCCAAATTCTGTGTCTTTTAGTAATTTTCTGTTTGTTGTTAAATATTAGCTTTATTCCACTGTGGTTTGAGAAGATACTTGGGATGATTTCAATGCTCTTGAATTTGTTGATGCTGTCTTTGTGGCCTAACATGTGGTCTATCCTTGAGTATGTTTTGTATGGATTTGAATAGAATATGTATTCCGTTTTTTTGGGGTGAAGAACTCTGAAAATGTCCAGGAGGTCTAGTCTGTCCATCTCTTCATTTAATTCTCTTTTTTCTTTGTTGATTCTCTGCTTTGTTGATCTGTCTAAGTGTAAGAGTGGGGTGTTAAAGTCTCCCACTAATATTGTATTACTATTGATGTATTTTTGTAGTTCTTTCAGTAGGTGTTTGATGTATTTAGATGGTCCCTCATTAGGTTCATAGATGTTAATAATTGTTAAGTCTTCTTGGCTTATTGATCCTCTGATCATTATGTAATGGCCTTATCTTTTATTACTTTATTTAATTTAAAATCTATTGTGTCAAAGATGAGAATGGCTTTTCCTGCCTTTTCTTGTGGTCCATTGGCCTGTATGATAGTTTTCTATCCTTTCACTTTAAGTCTGTGTTTGCCTTGTTGGGTCAGGTAGGATTCTTGCATGCCACATATGGTTGGGTTATGTTTTCTGATCCATCCTCTGTGCCTTTTGATGGGTTAGTTTAAGCCATTGATATTATGGATTTAATGTATTATAGTGCCATTATTCAACAATTTTTTATTTGTTCTGATATACTGCAAGTATTATAGTGATGTTCTTGTTTATAAAAGGTCTTTTAGAACCTCTTTCAGGGCAGGCTTGGTGATGGTTGCCTCCTTTAACTGTTGTCTGTCTGAGAAGGTTTTGATACCTCCATCTAGTTTGAATGAAAGTCTAGCAGGATATATTATCCTTGGTTGAAACCCTTTTTCATTCAGGGCTAGATAGATATATTGTCATTCTCTTCTGGCTTTTAGAGTTTGAGTGGAGAGGTCTGCTGATAGTCTTATCGGTTTTCCCCTGTATGTGACTTTTTGTTTTTCTCTTGCAGCCTTTAGGATCCTTTCTTTATCCTTACTTCTTTTCATTGTAACTATGATGTGTCTTGGTGTCTTCAGGTCTGGGTTGATTCTGTTTGGGACTCTCTGGGCCTCTTGAATCTTAATGTCCTTTCTGTTGTTCAGGTCTTGGAAGTTTTCTTCTATAATTTCCTCTAGAATGTTTACTTCCCCTTCCTCTCTTTCTTCCTCTGGCAGGCCAATTATATGAATGTTACTTCTTTTGAGATCATCCCATATGTCTCTGTTGTTGTTTTCAGTGTCTCTCAATCTCTTTTTGAGTTCTTTTACCTCTTTCTTAGTTTTCTCTAGCTTATCCTCTGTCTGGCTAATTCTCTTTTCTGCTTCTGTTAGTCTGCTTTTCCTTCCCTCAGCTTCTTTCTTCAGTTCAGCTATTTCAGTTTTCAGTTCTCTAATTACCTCAAGGTATCTAGTATTTTCCTTGAGGGTCTCATCTGTTGTTTTCCTAATTCTGCTAGCCCTTTCCTCCATAGTTGTCTTCATTTCTGTGATTATTAAGTTAACTCTTGCTTGCATAGTTTTCTTATCTATGGCTACATCTGACTGATTTGTAGTTTCTTCTGAGCTCCTGTCTTCATTTATTGCAGTAGTAGTTTTATTTGCTCTTGCTCATTTTTTTATTGATGTGTTTTTTATTTTTATGTTCTGTTATTCAGTTGTTGTGTTTTGAGTACAAGCCATGCTATACTAAATACCTTTATGACAAATGCAGTCACCAACCTCGGAAATTACAATAGTAACTCAAGCAAAGATTGAAGCAGCTTAACCAATACCAGTCAGCTGAACAATGCCTCCAGTCCAAGAAAGAATAGCAACCAAATCTAAATGAGAAAGAAAGAGAAAGGAAAAAAGGGATAGCAAGAATAGACAATTATGCAAATCTAATGTCCACTATAAATTCTAAGGGTAGCAAGAGGAGAAAGGGAAGTAGAGAAGAGATACACACAAACAGAGACCACTCTGAGTCAGATTTCTTCCCTAAAATAATTCACAAATGAGTATCAGTGAATTCAGAAAGCAGAAGAAGGAGGAAGGAAGAAAAGAAGACAAGAATGAGAAAAAATGAAAAAAAAAACAGAAAAAAAAGAGCAGTAAAAGAAAAGAGGGTTTTTTTTATTTATTTGTTTAATTAGCTAGGCAGAGGGAGGGGGGTGTGGATAGAGGAGGTAGGTAGAGTGAAACAAGTTCCTCTCACAATGGATAGGACAACCAGTCACCTAGCATTGGAAAATACACTAAAAGTTAACTTTGGTCAACCTGAAGGAGGGGGGGGGAAAGGGACACATGTAGATATAATAGTACTAATGAAATAAAACAGAATAAAAAACCCTAACAGTCAGTCTGCAGCTTGCATGGCTCCCGATTGGTTCAGGCAGCCTGAGCAAAGACAGCCAATTGTTAAAAAAAAAACAAACAAACAACCTCCAGGTAGTTTTTCCCAGGTGGGGTGAGGCTCTGATTGGTCAGATATATTACCACTCCAATTGTGCTTGAACCACTTAGAAATTAAAAAAAAAAAAAGAGCAAAGGGAATCAGAAAGGAAAAGGATTGGAATCACACCCCTGGTGAGCCAGGAATCTTGGTAAAGAAAAAAGCTCAGCGGGGAGCCTGCTAGTAGCAGTCTCCAGCCCCTGGGGTCTGGTTATAGGGTGGGGGAGAGGGGTGCGCTTCAGAAAAAATAAAAAAATTTTCTTTCTTTTCTTTCTGTTTTCTAACCCAAATTGAGCTATAGTCACCTCCTTGGTGTCACACTTAGGATCCCTCATTCACCGTCCTGCTGACGTCCTGCCAGGTATCCTACCCTTTCCATCAGTTGTTGTCGGAGCTCATACCAGCAGCTGCCTCCAAGTCGCCATCTTCAGGCATGAAATTCTTTTGCATAACCATTGTGCAATCTCCTCCATGCTCTAATGACTAGTTAAAAATAAATTTGATTAGTGGTTTCATAAGGGCGTAGTTCTATGCTGCACCCACCACCACAGTTCTGAATGCATTTTAGTAGCATTCTAATATATGAGTTGCTATCAGGCAGAACTTTGTTTAGAATTTAGAATCTATTTAGGTTTTATTCAGAATCAGAATTGATTTTTTTTTACCCTATCATGGTCTCCAAAATTTAAAGAGAATTTTTTAATTACTTTTTAAAGCCCCAAGAAATTTGGAACCTCCAGCTTGGAGCAGAAGGGAAATCAAAACAGATAATAAATGAGATGGAGGACAAGGCAGGGTCCCCTAAACTGAGAGGCCTCTGTGCCCCTTCTGAAGGAGCACTTTCCATCCAGTGTCAGTCTCAGATGCCAAGCAGTGAGACTGGGGTGGAACGCTACTCCTACATGCTGAGCACTTATTATCATGCTATCTCCCCCTCCAGGAGATACATTTTTATTTCCTTCTTCTCCTCACCCTCCTCCTCCTCCTTTTTCTCTTTTCTACCAAGGTTATTGCTTATAATAGATACTTTTATATCTGTGGAATGAGGTTATAAAATAGTGGCCCAGGAGGTGGCACAATGCATAAGATATTAGACTCTTGAACATGAAGTCCTAAGTTTGATACCTAGCATTACGTGTGCTAGAGTGTTCCTCTGGCTCTCTCTTTCTCTGTCTCACTCTTTTAAATAAACAAATAGATCTTTAATAAGAAAACAACTCTAGGAGTCGGACAATAACGCAGTGTTAGGTTAAGTGCAGGTGGCGCAAAACTCAAGGACCAGCGTAAGGATCCCGGTTCAAGCCCCCGGTTCCCCACCTGCAGGGGAGTCATTTCACAAGTGGTGAAGCAGGTCTGCAGGTGTCTAACTTTCTCTCCCCCTCTCTGTCTTCCCCTCCTCTCTCCATTTCTCTCTGTCCTACCCAACAACGACAACATCAGTAACAACAATAATAACTACAACAACAAGAAAAAAAAAACCAAGGGCAACAAAAGGAAATAAATAAATAAATATTTAAAATGTTAAAAGAAAAGAAAACAGCTTCTAGGGGCCAGGCAGTGGTGTATTTGTTTGAGTGCACACATTACTATACACAAGGACTCAGGCTTAAGCCTTTGGTTTCCACCTGCAGGGGGAAGCTTCTTGAGGGGTGCAGCAGTGCTGCAGGTCTCTCTCTTTCCCTCTCCCTCCCCCCCCTCTTTTGCCACCAGGGTTATTGCTGGGGCTTGGTGCTAGCACTACAAATCCACTGTTCCTAATGCCCCCCCTTTTGTATTTTATTTGATAGGGCAGAGAGAAAGTAAGAGGCGTGGGCGAGATAGAGAGGGAGAGAGAATGATAGACACCTGTGGAGCTACTTCACTATTTGTGAAGCATCCTTGCTGCAGGTGGGGAACTGGGGCTTGAACCTGGGTCTTTGCACATGGTACTGTGTGCATTTAACTGGGTGCACCACCACCTGGCCCCGTCTCTTGTCTCTCTTTTCCTCTTCTCTCTCAACTTCTCTGTCTCCATAAAAAAAAGATACAATCGAGCCAGGCGGTAGTGCAGTGGGTTAAGCGCACGTGGCGCAAAACGCAAGGACCGGCTTAAGGATCCCGGTTCGAGCCCCCAGCTCCCCACCTGCAGGGGAGTCGCTTCACAGGCGGTGAAGCAGGCCTGCAGGTGTCTATCTTTCTCTCCTCCTATCTTCCCCATCTCTCTCCATTTCTCTCTGTCCTAGCCAACAACAATGATGACATCAATAACCACAACAATGTTAAACAGCAAGGGTAACAAAAGGGAAAAAAAAGATACAATCTTGTTAATCATTATTAAATCACTAATAAAATAAATAAAAAGAAAAGGGGGTCAGGCGGTAGTGCAGTGGGTAAAGCGCACATTGTGCAAAGTGCAAGGACCAGAGTTTGAGCCCCTGGCACCTCACCTGTAGGGGAGTCGCTTCACAAACGGTGAAGCAGGTCTGCAGGTGTCTGTCTTTTTCTCCCCCTTTCTGTCTTCCCCTCCTCTCTCCATTTCTCTCTGTCCTACCCAACAACAACATCAATAACAACAACAATAAAAAACAAGGGCAATAAAAGGGAAAATAAATATATTTTAAAAAATTAAACTAAAAAGAAAGAAAAGAGCTCCTTAAATCAGCCCCCATCCAAATGTGAACCCAATTATTCAGTCTCTTTTTGTCATCCTCAAAGAGATCAGAGTCCTAATGTCAGCTGCTCCTAAGGTTCAGCCAGTTGGAAATCACAGAAGCAGTAATATTTGTAGGAAAGGACTTCTTTGGGAATTTCTCTGTAGGCTTCACCAGACTGTGGGGAAAAAATAGTATATGGAACCAGGAAGCAACTCCAAGGGGCAGTTGTTCCCCCTCCCCTGCCATGCTGGTCCCTGACTCCCCTCTTTGCCTGTCCACCCACCAGGTGATGTTCCCTGTTTTCCTGGGCGAGTCAGTATCTCCTGAGATGCTGGCAGCCACCATGGCAGAGCTGGATCAGTCCCTACAGCTGTTTGAGGACAAGTTCCTCCAGAACAAAGCCTTTATCGCAGGAGCTCACATCTCCCTGGCAGACCTGGTGGCCATCACAGAGCTGATGCATGTGAGTATGGTGGGCAGCTTGGATCTGCTAGGCAGGAATGCCCGGGTGGCTGCTAAAATCCTACTCTCGACACCCCCTCCGTGGCTATGGCACTGTGCTCAGATGATAAAAGCATTTTCTGAAGCTCTGTGACGCCCAGATCAACTACTGTCATCCTTGGTCTCACCCGTCTGACCCCTTTCTCCCTACAGCCTGTAGGCGCTGGCTGCCAGATCTTTGAAGGGCGGCCAGCGTTGGCTGCGTGGCGCCAGCGCGTGGAGGCGGCTGTCGGGGAGGCCCTTTTCTGGGAAGCCCACGAGGTCATCATGAAGGCTAAGGATTGTCCACCCATAGACCCCACCATAAAGCAGAAGCTGCTGTGTAGGGTGCTGGCCATGATCCAGTGAACTGGGAAGTCTCACTCTAACACTGCCCTTCACAGTTCATAAAGCATCATTACTTTCATTTCCAGTTCCTGTGGGACGTAGGCCTGGGCGTACCCATCTCCCACTGCCCCTCTGCTCCCCAGGCCATCTCTGTTCCCCATCTTGTCTTCCATAGCTGTCTGAAAGCCACATGAGAATGATATGTCCAGACCTTGTCTCTTTTAATCACTGTATTTTATTTCTCAGTTTGAAGAATAAACCTAGGCTCAGCCTGAGCTTCTGTTTTTGACTCTGATATGTGTTTTATTTCACCTGCCCTTTCACCAAATTCTGGTCTTAGTCTCTACCCAGAAGTCAGCCCCTCTTCTTACTCAAAGGCCGGTTTCCCAACAGTGGTTGCCAAGAGTGAAATGAAATGAAGTGAACAGTTGCTCTAACTTAGTGTATAAGAAATGATATAAGTAGCCCCGTGGGGGTGGGGGGCTTGCTTGAGTACTGGCTTTATAAGCATGAGGTCCTGAGTTCAATCCCTGGCATCCAGTTGCCAGAGTGATGCTGTGATCTTCTTTGTCCTCTCTTTCTCTATTAATAAAATACTTTTTTTTGTTAAAAGTTTGTAGTTAGTTAGTTAATATTTATTAGATGTAGACAGAAATTGAGAAGGAAGGGGGAGATAGAGAGGGAGAGAGACACCTGCAGCCCTGCTTCACCACTTGTGAAACTTTCCCCTGTAGGTGGGGACCGGGGCTTGCACCCAGGTCCTTGTGCATTGTAATGTGTGTGCTTAACCAGGTGCACCACTACTTGGCTCCAAATCATGAATTTTTTAAAAGAAAATAATTGAGGGAGCGGGGCAGTGGCACAGCGGGTAAAGTGCAGGTGGCACAAAGCTCAAGGACCGGTGTAAGGATCCTGGTTTGAGCCCCCAGCTCCCCACCTGCAGGAGGGTTGCTTCACAGGGTCTGCAGGTGTCTTTCTCTCCCCCTCTCTGTCTTCCCCTCCTCTATTTCTCTCTGTTCTATCCAACAACAAAAACATCAATAACAACAACAATAATAACTACAACAATAAAACAAGGGTAACAAAAGGGAAAAATAATAAATATTTTAAAAAAGAAAAGTGAAGCCGATATTCAAGATTTGTTTCTTATGAGAGACAGCAAGCAAGAGAGCAAGCAGGGCATTGCTCTATCATCTTGGTGCAGGGGATAAACTTTGGGGTGTCAGGCTTGGGAGTCCTGCTCTCTGCCTGCTGAACCCCCTCTCAGGATAGGGCCTGGATAAGCTATTATAGAGAAACTACCTTAGAGCATACCTTTGAACTGGGCCAAACTAGAGCTGTTTTGAGAAACTACTGATCAAATAACAGATTGAGAAATTACCCTGATGGTAAAGATCTATGATTTTGAACTTTTTACCTGAGGACAGAATAAGTAACCAATCACGTACAGGTCAGAGTTGCTACGCTGCTCAGCAGCCAAAACAAGTAGGCAAATCAAATAAGCAGAAACCTCTTTTTAAACCATTAGTTACTTCATCTTGTTGTCTTTCTTCCATAAAAAATTCCTCCCTGGGGGGACCACATGGTGGTGCACCTGGTCGAGTGCACACATTACAGTGTGCAAGGACCCAGGTTTGAGTCCCTAGTCCCCACCTGTTGTTCATTACGCCAGGTCTGCTGCATTGCTTGATGTTGTGGTCTATTTACATAATCATTGTTTTGTCTGAGACCCACCCTGCCTACAGGGCATTGATTTAATCCCCATTGGTTAGATCCCCACTGGTTTAATCCCCACTGGTTCGAGCTCTTTTTCCACTCTGCCCCCTCTCCTAGTCACTTCCTGTTTTCCACCCTACCACTTCCGACTTAGAAGATATTTAAAGGCAGATTATTTTCTGATTAAAAAAACACACTGGACTGCATTCCCACTCAGCCATGAGTTCCTGGTTGTCTCTCTCCTGCCCGCGAAGCTAGCTCGGCATCTGGCGCCTGAACAGGGACTGGCACCCACCTGCAGGGGGAAGCTTCACAAGTGGTAGAGCAAGGCTGCAGGTGTCTCTCTGTTTCTCCCCCTTCTCTATCTCCCCCTTCTCTTGATTTCTGGCTGTCTTTATCAAATAAATAAAGATAATAATAATAAAATTCTACCCTGGGACATAGTTTCTACCAGAAATGTTGCTCTTCTAGTCACAATTTCTTGATTTCAAATAAATGTTTTAAGACTGCACATGGATCTCAGGCATCTTATGTGTGCTGGCAACAGGAGTCCTGCTGAGTCTTATGGGATTGGTCAGAGGTGGAGCCAGTCACATAGGACCTGATGCTGCCAGGCCTAGGACCGTACGGACAGAGCCCAAAGAAGAGTGGGGATCTCAGATTACTTTCTAGAACAATAAAGAACTGAGGGCTGAATTGGAGGGCAGCCAGGAATCCTCCAAAGGTAACATGGAGATCAGGCTGCTATAAGGGGTGGAGAAAGACCTCTTCCCAGCTTGCAGCTCTAGGCCAGGAAGGGACTTTGGGGGTAGGGTCTTCTTTAAACTATAGGATCATGGATGTGGAGTGGGAGAAAACAATATCAAACTATTCTCAAGTTTTCAAGTAGTAGATCCACTTGCCAAGGGGTCTTTCTCTGAATTTTTTGGATTTGAGATGACATTATGCCCCCTTCATTTTTTAAAATTTATTAATTATTGGATAGAAACAAATTGAGATGGAGAGGGAGATAAAGACAGACACCTGCAGCCCTGCTTCACCACTCCTGAAGCTTTCTTCCTGCAGGTGGGGACCAGGGGCTTGAACCCAGCTCCCTGCTCACTGTAATGTGTGTGCTTAACCAGGTGTGCCACCACCTGGCCCTCTGCCAGGAGGCTTTGTTAGGCAACAGGGACATCATAACCACAGACTTCAGGACACAGTTAGAGGGACTAAGCAGTGCGAAGGAAGTGAGGAATGTTGCCAGTTACCCCTACATAGCTCTAGATGGGCCCACTGGGCTTTAGTTTACCTGAGATGTATTAGCTGATGTCTGATGAATATGATTCCAGGAATTTGGGCATGTGTGGTGGTGGCCATTTTTTTTTTCTGGGTGTTTAAGTCAGGTCTCTGCTGGGACCAGGGGTTCAAACACCCTCCCCAGCCTCCATTCCAGGCACTGGGTCCAGGAAAGATGCTTGAGTTTCCTTTCTCCTCCCTTTGTGTTCCCAGGGATTGTAAGGCACCTTCCCTCTCACCCATTTTGATAGGTGGTGGGGAGGGGTAGGGTGGTAGGAAGATTGGGGCCTACTGCTGGCAGACCAGCCAGATAGACCCTAAATTCACTATGGGTCTGTACTGGAAGCTATCTTGCCATCCACTTTCCATGACCATCTCTCCTGCTCCACTTGACAAAGGCAGGCTTTTGAGGTTCAGGTGTTGTGGGAGGGCTGGCTCTGGGTCCATGGAGGGGGGCTAAAGGCCAGTATCTCCCTGGGGGTTGTTGGTCCACTCACAGATATTGTTTCAGAAGAAATGATATCATGAAAGACTCCATGGGTCAGGTATGCAAACTTTATTTCAAGAAGTGAGATAGAAAGTGTGTGGGCACTTTTAAAAGTTTAAAAGCTTAGTCCAGGGAGGACAAAAGCAACCGGTGGCATAGCTATATGCAAATAATGTCAAAGGACATAAAATATGGTGAGGGTGTGTATGATACAGCATAGTAAATAAATAAGTTTTTTAAAAAGTATGTGGGCTGGGGACACAGCATAATGGTTCTGCAAAAGACTTTCATGACTGAGCCTCTAAGGTCCCAGGTTTAATCTCCAGCACCACCATAAACCAGAGCTGAATAGTGCCCTGGTCTCTCTCTCTCTAAAGAAAAGTGGTGGACCTGGCTGAGAGTACATATTACAGCGTGCAAGGACCTGGGCTCAAACCCCTGACCCCCACTTGCAGGGGGAAATCTTTGTGAGTGGTGAGGCAGTTTTGCAGGTGTCTCTCTTTCTCTCTCCCTCTCTATCTCTCCTGCCCTCTTGATTTCTGGTTATCTAATAAATAAAAATAAAACAATAATAAAAAACTTTAAAAGTGCAGAAAGTTTCCGCTTGTGCACAACCACGTGAGAATCACAGAAAGTGTGCCATTTCCCTGAGTTCTCTTGCCTAATTTATTCCCTGCCTTAGTCCCAACTTTCCCCACCTTTTTCCAGGCGTGTCTACCTTTCTGGTAAGCTCATCAAACTCTTCCCACTACTTCCCTGCTGCTCACTTCTCACTGGGGAAACAGGTGAAAAAGACAAAACAGCCACAGTCCTAAGTAGCCCCGGGTGGCACTGTGGTTCAGGGCCTCTTTGCCCAGGTCTTGCCCCCACACAGACAAGTACCTGGCTGGAAGCTGCACCTTTGCCCTAGTCTAGGCTCAGAGCCCAACATCCTGGAGGAAAGGAGATAGCAAGCGACGTCGCTGATTGGCTCAAACTTATGCAGAACCAGCCAATGGGCAGAGAGGCGTGGCTGGGGCGAGGCTGGCGGTTCCTGCTCGTGGTCCCTGTACTCCACCTGACACACACATACACCCACCTCCCACCCCCACCCCCTGCCCTGAGTCTGGCCGCCGCCCCGCCATGGGTCTGGAGCTCTACCTGGACTTGCTGTCCCAGCCCTGCCGCGCCGTCTACATCTTCGCCAAGAAGAACTGTATCCCGTTCGAGCTGCGCACAGTGGAGCTGCTCAAATGTGGGTCCTGCCTTCAGACAGACCCCCACACACATGCACATCTGTGGGTCTACCTATGCTACCTTGAGGTCTGCCAGCGTGTGCAGACGGACCGGAGGAGATGGTCTCCTAGTGCAGAGATCATTGCAGCCGTCACCAGTTGTGTATTTTACAAACAATCTCCATCTTTGCCTAGTGAATACGGAAACACTCTTTAAAATACAAGTTAAGGGGAAGCAGAGTACGTGGAGCTCGGTGGCGGTATAGGGGTGTGTAGAGAAGTGGGAAGACGGCCTGAATACCATTTCAGGGCTTGGACCTCCTCTTTTCCTGATAGAACTCCACATCTCCTGAGTCTCTACATCTCCTGTAAGAGGTTGTTCCACCTGGATCTAGTCTCTATTCCTGTCCACCCTAGTCTGGCCCCTCTCCACCTTTACAACAGAGAAGGTCAGGGCTAGGAGCCAAGTGGTGGTGCACCTGGTTAAAAGCACTACAGTGCTCAAGGACCCAAGTTCAAGCCCCTGGTCCCCACCCGCAGGGGGAAATCTTCACCAGTGGTAAAGTAGAGCTGCGGGTGTCTGTCTCTTTCCTTATCTCCCCCTCCTCTATTAATTTCTCTGTCTATCCAGTAATAAATAAAATTGAGAGAGAGAGAGTCAGGGATGTAACTCAGCAGTTCTGGATCCAGAGCTCTTTGGGCAGCCTGGAAGGTCCTGTTAGTTGGAGCCTGCCTACCTGCTTGTGGTGCACCCAGTCTGGACTGGCGGTGGCTATGCTGCTATGTAGTCCTGCCTTTCCAGCACTGCTTGGGATAGGAGGTGGACACACAGGCATTGTCCATTCAGAAGGCAGAGAAGTGCACCAATAGGCCTGTAGCCAGGCTGGATGCTGGCTGACTTCATAGGTGTGCCCTCCAAAACTGGCTTGGACAGGGGAGGCATGCAGAAGTCAGTCAGTCCTGGAAACTCCCCCACTGGAGGTGGATCCTTGAAATTTCTACACAGGAAACAAATAGCTGAGTTTGGAGGCTGGATGACGGAATGGGACAGGTGTCCCTGGTAACATCAGGGCTGGGCTGACGGTTGGGAGTAGGTGTGGCTTGAGTTTTGGGGTGTGGACAGATAGGTGACAAGCCCTGTGAATAGATAAACCTGATGAGATGGGGAATCTCCACCCCCCCCCTCAGCCCAAGTTGAGGTGCAGTTTGGTCGTGGTCCCAAGGCAGATGGACTTGGGGGAAGTGTGGCCCTCAGGTGAGATCAGGGCCTGTGACCAGTGGAGTGCCCTCTCCCATCATGCACCCTATCTAAACAGGGGCTTCAGAAAGCTGGTGCCTGGGTATTGGGGTGAGGGAGTCAAGGAAAGAACTGAAAAGTCTCCGTTTTCCCCATCACCTCACTGCTCTCTCACACAGGTGAACACCACAGTGATGCTTTTGTCCAGGTGAACCCTCTGAGGAAGGTTCCAGCCTTAAAGGATGGAGACTTTACTTTGGCTGAGAGGTACTGAACTACTGTGCAATCTAGGAGGTGTGGGCAGCCAACTGTCAGTGTGTCTGTTCTTGATGATGTAAGTTCCAGCTTATGAGCCCTAGCACCTGTGCCAGCCTCAGGGTGTGAAGAGTTGGTTAAAGCTGGCGAAGGTGCTCTGAGGCTGAGAGGAGCTGTTGAAGTTATGGCATCTCAGCTCCCCCTCACACTGAACAGATGAAGCCAGGAGAGGGGAGGAACTTGCACAAGGTAACAGGAAGCAACCCCTGCCCACTTCTGGCTGCTTCACTGCCAGCCAGTCTTGAGGTGGAAGGACAGCACTAAATACTGAGCAGCATCTGGTCCAGGCCCTTTGGTGCCATTATTCCCACAGATACTGTGGGGCAAGTCTCATTTTCTTGAACCATGGCAATACCCAGAGAGCTTCAGTGATGATTTGCTCAGTACCACCCCACCCCAAGACCAGAGACCGTCTGGGCCTGAGGTCTGAGCAGTGAACATTTCTTTCTTTTCTTTTTATTTTTTTAATTAACTTTATCAGACTGAGATAGCCAGAAATAGAGAGGAAGGAGAGATAGAAAGGGAAAGAGACAGAGACATCTGCAGCACTACTTCACCACTCTTCAAGCTTTCCTTCTGCAGGTGGGGGCTGGGGGCTTGAACCTGGGTCCTTGTGCAGTGCAACATGTACACTCAGTCAGGTGCACCACCACCCATCCCCACAATGAACATTTCTAAGCCCTTGCTCCCCTTAGAGCTCTAAAAGGGGAGGATCAACCATAATCTATATAAATATGTCAGGTTGAACACCACAGAGAAAAGACAGAATGTAAGGAAGGGATGGGTGTGAATTTGAGTCTGATATCATGTGAAGAGTCTACCGGTTGAGTGCACATGTTACAGTGCTCAAGGACCTGGGTTCGAGCCCCCGGTCCCCACCTTCAGGGAGAAAGCTTTGCCAGTGGTGAAGCAAGGCTGCAGGTATCTCTCTTTCTCTCTCCCTTTCTATCTCCCCTACTTTCTTGATTTCTGGCTGTCTCTATCCAATATATAATAAAAAATTTTAAAAAGAAAAAAGAGTAACATATGGAGAAGACTCATCTTTACTGGAGGTGAGCCAGGGCCACCAGAGGGCTTGTGTAGGAGTCAGCTATAGTCATAAGAGTTTGGAGTACCCCTCTGTCGACTTGCTAGTTAATCCAGGTTGGGGGTGCTAGGAGTGCAAGGGAAGTAAGTAGTCTCTTCTGACTCTCCCTGAAACTTGACCTGAAGGGTTAAAAATGGATGGGTTTGGGGGTTGGACGGTGGAGCACCTGGTTAAGGGCACATAGTACTAAGCACAAGGACCCGAGCAAGGATCCAGGTTCAAGGTCCTGCTGCCTCCACCTGCAGGGGGGATGCTTCACAAGCAGTGAAGTAGATCTGCGGTATACCTCTCTCTCCCTCTCTATCTCCCTCTCCTCTCTCAATCTCTCTGTCCTGTCCAATAAAATGGGAAAAAATTACCTCCAGTAACAGTGGATTTGTAGTGCTGGCACTGAGTCCCAGTGATGACCCTAGAGGCAAAAAAAAAGGTGGGGGGGGGGAGAAGGGGATGGGATTGATGAGAACTCAGGCCAGCCTCTGGGTTGGTGGCTAAAAGATGGTATCCTTTACCAAGGCTGCATTTGAGCCAGACTCAGGTTCTACTTGACTTTAGAACTTGTGTTTACTGGACAGTCTGACAAGCACAGAGACAAAGTGCTTTGGGGGTCAGGATGAACAGACCAGACATAGTGTGGGAGGAGGGGCTGTAAGCTTGCACAGGTAAAAAGGAGCTGAGATTGGGCAGGAAACAGTGTCCCATGTCATCTAGAAGCCTTGTTTCAACCTTAAGAGAGTCTGAAGAACTAACTGGCCTTACTTCTGGTACGTCATGTTTTACATAGATGAAGGAGTAGTATTTGAGTTGCTCTCATCCTTCAAATCCCATGCTATCTCCCTTTCCTTGTGGAAAGTTTACTGCCTGTGCTCCTCTACTTTGAAAATCCTGACATGTTTTTTATTTTCGTTGGGTGCCTCTAGTTCTGATGCAGGGATGGCCCATCATAGAGCTGTGAGACTCTGGAGGTTACTCTCTAAGCCTCACGTCCTCCTCAGCACCATAGAGATAGTTGAGAGAGGCACAGAAGCATCTTGGAACTGCCCCATCCAGGTCTGGTCCCCTGGAGCAGCGGCTGCAAAGTGACTGGGACCTGTTCTTCACCCCACCACATCCTCTAGTGTGGCTATCCTGCTGTACCTCAGCCGCAAGTATCAGACCCCTGACCACTGGTACCCCCAGGACCTGCAGGCCCGTGCCCGTGTGGATGAATATCTGGCTTGGCAGCACACGGCTCTGAGGAGTAGCTGCACGAGGGTCATGTGGCAGAAGGTGAGCTTTGTCCAGGTCAGGTGACACATGGGAGCTGAGGACCTTTTCCTGGATGCTGGAAGGATGGTGTTTTCATACTGTTGGCAGCCTGGGGATATTGATTTAGTGGGGGCAGTGGTGGTGGGGGAGAGGAAGGTTTGTAGAATGGAGTCTTTACTTTGCTACACACATTCTTTTCCTACTCTCTCCACCTCTCCTCCAAGTCTCCTACTAGCCTCCTCTTTCAGTCTCTCTCTCTCTCTCTCTCTCTAGATAGAAAGAGAGGAAGAGAAAAATGAAAGAGATCACAGCACTGAAACTTCCTTCAGTGCAGTGAGGGCTGGGCTCAATCCTGGGCTGTGTACAAAGCAAAGCAGGGCTTGGACTCTTAAGAATGATGTCCCAAGTTCACACCCTGGCATTGCATGTGCTAAAGTGATGCTCTGGCTTTCTCTTCTCTTTCTCATAAATAATATATAAATCAGGGAATCGAGCGGTAGCGCAGAGGGTTAAGCTCACATGGTGCAAATCTCAGGGACTGATGTAAGGATCCTGGTTCAAGCCCCCGGCTCCCCACCTGCAGGGGATTCGCTTCACAGGCAGTGAAGCAGGTCTGCAGGTGTCTATCTTTCTCTCCCCCTCTCTGTCTTACCCCCTCTCTCCATTTCTCTCTGTCCTATCTAACAATGACAACATCAATAACAACAACAATAACTACAACAATAAAAACACAAGGGCAACAAAAGGGAAAATAAATAAATATAAAATAAAAATAATAATAAATGTAAATCTAATATATACATATATATACACACATACATATATATGGGAGGATTGTAAGAGACTGGATATAAGTAGGAACCACGCTAGTCTTTAGGTGGACACTGAGCCTTCTCCTTACTTGCTCACCTACCAGCTGATAATCCCTGTGTTCCTGGGTGAACCTGTGCCCCCTGAGTTGTTGGCGTCTACTCTGGTTGAACTGGACAGATGCCTACAGCTGCTTGAGGACAAATTCCTGAAGGACCAGGCCTTCCTTGCTGGGCCCCAAGTCTCAGTGGCTGACTTGGTAGCTATCACAGAGCTGATGCATGTGAGTACTATAAGGGCACTGGGATACTCAGAGAGGAGTCTGGACCAGCTCATGCTGCCCTTCTGACTGTGGTGTCCTGGGTCAGTCACTTTCTTCTCTGAGCCCTCCTAAGATAAGTGGCCTTATCTGTGAAATGGAGTTTCAAAACCCCAATTTGTAGGGATATTGAGGACCGCCCCGTGTCTCCCAGGAGAGGACAACTACAAATGTGGCAGAGGAGGAAAATACTGATGTTGTGGGTGCCCCAAACAGGTCATGCTGCTGCCTTGTCCCTGACCATGCCCAACCCCTTCCTCTTGGCTCTCTTTCCTAACAGCCAGTCAGTGCTGGATGCCAAGTCTTCAAAAGCCGACCCAAGCTGGCCACATGGCGCCAGCGTGTGGAGACTGAAGTGGGGGAGAACCTCTTCAAGGAAGCCCATACACACATCATGAAGATCAAGGACCTGCCTCCAGCAGACACTGCCATAAAGGAGAAACTGAAGCCTCTACTGCAGGTGTTTTTACATTGAGTGAGGGGCTGGGCCTGAGGAGTCACCAACAATGATGGAAACTGCTTTTATAATAAAGAGCTGGAGCTGCCCTTCTGTGGAATTAGTGAGAACTCCTGTGCAGTCTCTGCTGCCATTTCCTTTCTGATTCAGGCCTGTGTTTCTCCTTTTATTTGTCTTCTTACTACATTCTTTTCATTTGTTTATTATCCCATCCCTCCCCAATAGCTTTCCCATTCTCTAGCCCTCTGGGAGCATGGACCCAGGGTCATTGTGGGTTGCAGAAGGTGGGAGAGTTGGCTTCTGTAATTGCTTCCCCGCTGAACATGGGCGTTGACTGGTCGATCCATACTCCCAGTCTGCCTCTCTCTTTCCCTAGTAGGGTGGGGCTCTGGGGAAGCGGAGCTCCAGGACACATTGGTCGGGTCTTCAGTCCAGGGAAGCCTAGCCAGCATCCTGATGGCATCTGGAACCTGGTGGCTGAAAAGAGAGTTAACATACAAAGCCAAACAATTTGTTGAAGAATCATGGACCCAAAGGTTGGAATAGTGGAGATTAAGTGTTGGGGGGTACTCACTGCAAACTCTAGTGTACTACTGCGTTCAGGTATATATTTGCCCTAGTTTATGGATACCTGTGAACATATGCTCTATCTCCTGGAACCTGGTCTATCTAGGTTTTGGGACTTTGTTAGGAAGTGAACCACCTGGGATGGAATTAGAGAATACTATGAAAGGAAAGGTCTCACCCGAGTGATGAAGCTGAAGGGTTGTCGTTCCACACCTGAAGTCTCTGGACACAGTCTGAGGTGAAGCATGCTGGGGTGGCACTCGTTGCGTTGATTAGGTTGCAATTAGCGGATGCAATATTATTTGATAAGAATTGGGAGAAGCATACAGGAAAGTGGGCCCTACCCTAGGGTCCCAGGACTGGGGGAAGTTTAGGCTCTATAGTGGAGATGTGAGGTTCCTGCTGTCTTAGGGTTCAAGAAGACAATAGATAGTTACAGTTATCATCACATTATTTGGTAATTGGGTTAACTTTGAAAAGTCCCTTTGTTAGACATACAATCAATTTTCCCCTCATATTAATTAAATAGTGATTTATATGACTACAATTTAATAGGTGTGTACATAAACACCATTCTCATCACCAAAAGATTGTGTCCCATTCCCACTCCCCCACCCCCACCCCACCCTCCACCAGCCCAGGAAGTCGCATGTCCACCCTCCCACTCACCACAGGGTTTTTACTTTGGTGCCCTACTCTTACTACATTCTTATCCTGTCAGGTCTGCAGGTGTCTTTCTCTCCCCCTCTCTGACTTCCCCTCCTCTCTCCATATTTCTCTGTCCTATCCAACAACGACAGCAGTAAAACAACAAGGACAACAAAAGGGAATAAATAAATAAATACATACTTTAAAAAATATATATGGCTCCTGCTACCTGGGAGGTGATGGAGTGGGATGGACTTACAAGCATGAAGTCCCAAGTTTGAATCCCAGTATAGTGTGTAATAGAGTGATATTCTGGTTCTCTCTCTCTCTCTCTCTCTTCTTTGTTATTAACAGAATATATATTTTACCAGAGCATTGTTTAGCTCTGGCTTATAGTGGTACAGGAGACTGAACCTGGGACTTTGGAACCTCAAGCATGAAAGTCTTTTTTGCACAACCAATAATGCAATTTCCTTGTTTTATAAAGGTGAGTAAATCTTTATGAAAAAGTAGTGTACCTAATTCCTTTGGAATCTGATTTCCACCTCTGTTGGGCAGTCCTACAAGACAATGTTGATGTCTGCCCAAGAAGTCACAAAGACAGGATGTCCAGGGCGGGCAAGTAGGGGGTCAGTTAGCAATGCAGTGAACCCGAGGTTCTTTGTCCACTCTCACCATGTGTCAACGTCTGTGACCCCAGGCCTGATGCAGAGATGCACCCATTGAATGTCTGACTGAAACAGTAGCAATGACTTAACAGATTTTTTTTTTTTTTGCCTCTAGGGTTATTACTGGGTTTCAGTGCCTGCACTACGAATCCATTGTTCCTGGACGCTATTTTTGTCCCTTTAGTTGCCCTTGTTGTTTATCATTGTTATTATTATTGTTATTGCTGTTGTTTAAAAAAAGTTTTTTATTTTTTAACCAGAGTACTGTTCAGCTCTGGTGGTGCGGGGGACTGAACTTAGGACTTTGGAGTCTCAGGAAATGAGAGTCTGTTTGCATAACCATTATGCTATCTACCCTCTGCCCTTGCTGTCGTTGTTGTTGGATAGGACAGAGAGAAATGGAGAGAGGACGGGAAGACAGAGAGGGGGAGAGAAAGATAGACACCTGCAGACCTGCTTCACCGCCTGTGAAGCGACCCTCTGTAGGTGGGAAGCCCGGGACTCAAACCGGGATCTTTACGCTGGTCCTTGTGCTTTGCGCCACATGCGCTTAACCCGTTGTGCTACCGCTCGACCCCAACAAATGTTTTAAGGCTCCAATAATATCAAATCACAGTTAGGCAAAGCACAGGAAACAGATCACGAAGTTCAACGTCCTGTGCCACAGTAGGGCAGTGGCATAGTGGGCGGAGCTGAGGCTTGGCCAAAATCCAGTTTCCGGCAGGGCAAAGGGATTTCCGGAAATCTGCGCAGGCGCAGTGAAGATGCGCGAGGCGGGGGTGTGGCCCTTCCAGCCAATGGAACACAAGGATCCGCGTTGTGCCGCTATCTCGCCACGCCCCCCGGAGACCTAGGGACCACCTACTCGGGCCGGGTGCTTCTTAGTTGCGGCTTCTCGCGTGCCTTGCTGTAGGAAATGCCGTTTGTAGAGCTCGACACCAACCTGCCGGCTGGCAGTGTGCCTGCAGGGCTGGAGAAGCGGCTCTGTGCGGCCACCGCCGCCATCCTGGGCAAGCCCGAGGACGTGAGCGTGGGCTGGGGAGCACGGGCTGGGGAGAGCTGGGGGAGCAGAGGGCAAGCCTTGCCGGCGTCCCTGACCCCCTCTTCCGGGGGACCCTTGCCCTCCCGACCTCGGTGATGCCGCCATCCCACCCCCCACGTGTGCCCCAGTCACCTTCCTAGCCAGGACCCGACGTGACCTCCAAGGATCCCGACCGGACCGGGGCTAGTCCTTCCCCACGAGGGTCGGGGTGGTGGTGGGGGAGCCCAGCCCATCCTGCACCCGCCTTAGGGGAGACTTTGTCCCTCCAGCGCGTGAATGTGACGGTGCGGCCCGGCCTACTCATGGCAGTGAACGGCTCGGCGGAGCCCTGCGCGCAGCTGCTCGTCTCCTCTATTGGTGTGGTGGGCACTGCCGAGGAGAACCGAGGCCACAGCGCGCGCCTTTTTGAGTTCCTCACCAAGGAGCTGAAACTGGGCCAGGACCGGTGCGTAGGGGTGGGAATCCCATCTCAGAGAAAACATACATTCCTTACCCTGACCATGAGGGGCCTACTGTCTGCCCCACGCGCTTTTGATCACTTCATCACCTGCCTTCAGGCTTCTCCATTGCTTAGAAAGGCAAGAGTCATTTTCTAGACCTTTTTAAGACTGCTCAGGAGGGATTTGGGGGTATGCACCCTGTGTTCTTTCTAGATAATTCATTATGCAGTTTTCATTATCTTCAGAGCACATGTTTGATATGTCCTAAGCTGTGACCTTTGCGCCTGTGGCCTAGTCTGAAGTAGTGGAAAGAACATTGGCTTTCTGTGTGGACACTTGGGTTCTAGGTCTAGCACAGCTGGGGTACTCCAAGCAAACCTGGAAATGAATCATCTCTGGTTCATTACATTTTTCCCTTTTTCTTTGCCTTTCCTTACCTTACCTTTCCTTTCTTTTTCTTCCTCCCCCTCCCCCTCCCCCCTCCTCCCTCCCCCTCCCCTCCTCCTCCTCCTCCTCCTCCCCCCTATTGTTCCTTCATCCTGTCTCTTTCCCTCCTTCTCTAGAGTCCTTTGCTTTTGTGCAGTGGGCCTATTTTTCTTATTTATCCATTTATTAATGGGGGGACTCAGAACATCACTCTGGCACATGTGATGCAGGGGATCGAACTTATAGCCTCATGATTGACACTATAGCACCTTATCCACCCTACCTTCTTCAGGGCTGCCATTAGGCTTTTTATTTATTTTTTTCCTGAGCTGTCAGCTGTCACACACAACTCTTTCTAGATTATCCCAAGTATCTTGGTGCTTTTTGCCAGGAACTTGCCATCACTTCTGAGGAAGGACATGCTCACTCACGCCACAGTCATAAGTGAGTGTTGCCCTGTGCCTTATTCTGAGTCAGGCTTTAAGAAAATGTGGCTGAGGTACTGCTGTCCCATGGAGTCTTACAGTTTGGAAGAGGGAGGGCTGGTGTACTGAGACAATCAATTGAGAATATACTGACCACAGAGACTGCTGTGTTGAGTGTCATGGGGCAGCCACCATCCACCTGACAGGTTCACTGTCTAGAGACATGGGGGTGGGGAGATCATTAATGGAATGAGGCAGGCTTGTGAAATGCCTAGTGGGTAAGGTAGACTGGTCTAGAAGCCCATAGTGGGGGTGCCTGGTTAGGACCTTGGAATTTGGGGTATAATTACCCAAGGAGCTGATGACATCTTTTTTTTTCTTCTTTGTATTCTAAAGGATAGTTGTCCGCTTTTACCCTGTGGAGCCCTGGCAGATTGGCAAGAAGGGGACCGTCATGACTTTTCTATGATTGACACAGAGGGCTTCTAGGTTATCCATGAGCTGGTCCACCACTCCCAGAAAACCCTGCTGGCAGAGAAGGATCTGTGGATAGGAATGTCAGGCACCTCCTGGTATGCAGACAATAGTCCTCTTCCTTGTCCTTCTGCAAATAAACAAAGAGAGCTTCTGTTTTCAAAGGTGACTTTTTAATTTCCTTTTCTCCCTCCTGAACATTCTGGGCTACCCTGAACAATGGGGTTGGTTCAAAGTGGGGAACCTATGATTATTGGATATTCCCTGTGTTCAGAGATGTTGATATATATATATATTCATTCTCAGTTATTCCAAGGATTAAAACACACACACACACACACATACACACACACACACACACGTCTGTTTTTGGATAGAATAAATTGAGAGGGAAGGTAGAGATAGGAGGCAGAGAGACACCTGTGGCCCTGCTTTACCACTTTTGAAGCTTCCCCCCTGCAGGTGGGGACTGGGGGCTTGAGCTGTGGTCCTTGTGCTCTACTGGGTGTGCATATATCGAGGCTGCTCATGTCTGAGGATGGAGGGCTAGCCTGAAGACCTTCCTCTCCATGCCTGTATAGAGCTCCTGAACCCAACTTCTAATGAGTGTGTGGAGGCTTTTTTATAGCAACAAACAATTCTCAGACACCAGTAGGCTATCTGACAGCACCTACCAGGAGATAGCCTCAGTTTCCATAGGTTAAGGCCTCAAGTCTCCTAAGACCACACTTCATTTCAGACTAGGTTATTACCCAGGCTTCTGATCAACTGGCTACAGATGAAAGTGCTCCTGCTTAGATTAACTAGTTATAATTCAGATTCTCCTGACCCCCTTCAAGTTTGATTACTTTGCTAGAGCAGCTCATGGAACTGAAGAAACTCACTTACTCAACAGATCACCAGATTACATAAGAGATAAGAGGAATAGCTAAATAGGTAGCTATTCAGGTAGGGGGAAAGGGCTTGGACTTTCCTTTCCAGGTGCATCATTCTCCACTGACCTCGAAGCTCTCTGAGCCCCTTCTTGTGGGTATGTCTTATTTCAATGATTAAACCACTGGCCATCCAGCATCTCTCCCCTCTTCCTGAGCTTGAGGGTGGAATTGGAAGTCCTACCCTCTATTATTTGTAGTTTCTCTTTTTTTTTGGGCAATCAGCCCCCTTCTTCAGGGTCTTAATAAAGGGGGGGGTCTGGCAGTAGCACAGTGGGTTAAGCGCAGGTGGCTCGAAGTGCAAGGGCTGGCATAAGGATCCTGGTTTGAGCCCTCAGCTCCCCACCTGCAGGGTGTTCACAGGTGGTGAAGCAGGTCTGCAGGTGTCTGTCTATCTTTCTCTCTCCTCTGTCTTCCCCTCCTCTCTCCATTTCTCTCTGTCCCATCTAACAACGATGACAGTAATAACTACAACAATAAAACAAAGGCAACAAAAGGGAAAATAAATAAATAAATATAAAAAATTAAAGAAACTTAAAAAAAAGTCTTCATTAACATAAAGCCTTATCACAAGATAAGACTTGGGAAAATACAAGGGTTTGGAGAGCTTCAAGGTGGAAACTGGATGAAGACCAAATATGTATGTGAAATATCTTTGTAGGGGTCAGGTGGTGGCACACCTGGTTAAGTGTATATGTTATAATGCAGAAGAACCCAGGTTCAAGCCCCTGATCCCCACCTGCAAGGGGAAAGCTTCATGAGTGATGAAGCAGTGCTGTAGGTATCTTTCTCCCTATCTCCCACTACCCTTTTAATTTCTGGCTGTTTCTATCCAATAAAGATAATAAAAATTTTTTTTAAAAGAAATATTTTTTTCATTTGAAAGATTCCTATAAGCCTCAGTATTGCAATGTCCCATGTATAGGCTCCTGGGGACAGATGGTCCAGCTTGGGCCTTTCTGCAGATTTTGCTGACCAGTAAAATGTTCCTGTCTGGATAGGAGTATGAATCGACCTATCAATGCCCATGTTCAGCTGGGAAGCAATTACAGAAGCCAGACCTTTTACCTCCTGTACCCCATTATGATCCTGGGTCCATACTCTCAGAGGGATAAAGAATAAGAAAATTTTCAAGGGAGAATATGGGATACAGAGTTGTGGTGGTAGGAATTGTGTTATCCTATGGTCTTGTCAATATTTCCATTTTATAAATGAAAATTAAAAATAAATAAATAAATGTTCCTGTCTGCCTGCATAGCCAGGTATCCCATAGACTTCTATGCCTAGCAAGAAAATAGGGAAAACTGGGTTTCTCTGGATATCCTCAAACTCCATCTTCCATAACTTGCTAAGAATTCTCTATTTCTTGTTCTGGGCGGGTGTCACACCTGGTTGAGAGCACATGCTACAGCACATAAGGACCTTCAGCGAAAAGCTTCACAAGCTGTGAATCAGTGTTGTAGGTGTCTCTCCCTCTACATCCCCCCTTTTCTGTCTCTATCCAATAAATAAAGTAAAACACACACAAAAAATCTGTATTCCTGCACATTTTGTAAAAACCCATGTCCCAGAATGGTAAACCTGGAATTGCAATGTCTGCTCTTAGGAAGTGGATAAGGGGGACCCTGGCTCCCTATCTTCTTAAGTTTTTTTTGCATTATCTTTATTTATTTAATAGAGACAGCCAGAAAACGAGAGGGAAGGGAGTGATGGAGACAGAGACACCTGCAGCCCTGCTTCACAACTTGCAAAGCTTTCCCCCTACAGATGGGGACCAGGGGCTCGAACCTGGGTCCTTGAGCGCTGTAATGTGTGCTCAGCCAGTTGCGCCACCACCCGCTCCCTCCTGGCTCCCTATCTTTTTTTTTTTTTCATTTATTTATTATTTATTATTGGATAGAGACAGAAATTGAGAGGGAAGGGATATATATATATATATATATATATATAGAGAGAGAGAGAGAGAGAGAGAGAGTGAGAAACAGACACCTGCAGCCCTGCTTCACCACTCGTGAAGCTTTCTGCCTGTAGGTGGGGGTGGCTCCCTATCTTTTTTTTCCCCATTTTTTTTTAATTTATAAAGGAAACATTGACTAAACCACAGGATAAAAGGGGTACAACTTCACACAATTCCTACTATCAGAACTCTATCCCATCCCCTCCCCTGATAGCTTTCCTATTCTTTAACCCTCTGGGAGTATGGACCCAAGGTCATTGTGGGATGCAGAAGGTGGAAGGTCTGGCTTCTGTAATTGCTTTCCCACTGAACATGGGCGTTGACAGGTCGATCCATACTCCCAGTATGTCTTTCTCTTTCTCTAGTGGGGAAGGGCTCTGGGGAAGCAGAGCTCCAGGACACATTGGTGGGGTTATCTGTCTAGGGAAATTTGGTCATCATGCTAGCATCTGGAACCTGGTGGTTGAAAATAGAGTTAACATACAAAGTCAAACATTGTTGAACAATCATGGACCTAAAGACTGGAATAGTGCAGATGAAGAGTTGGGGGCCCCTCCATTCTGTAAATAGCTAGTAGGCATATTTTAGTTATATTCCAAAGGGCCTGTGGCTATACTAGTGCTTTTTTTTTTTTTTGCCTGAGCCTGAAATCTGATATGTAGGTGGATCCTAGTTATTGTCTGGGGAGGTGATGTCATGGCTGGAAAAAGGACCAGAAAGCTGGATCAAGGAAGAGAGTAGCTCCCAAATATGGGAAAGGTGTATAAATATTGTTAACTGTAAACCCCATCGATTTGATGTGATGTGGGGCCCATATTCAGCTTGGAAGCCTATGTGACCTCTGCATCCCTGTAGATCTGAGCTCACATTCTGTGGTCATGAGTAGGAACATTCCAAGCTGCCCCAATATCAGGACCCATCTTCTCAGGTGTAGCATAGAGTTTGTTGTCCAGCCTCCCTTCGGAGGATGGAACATTCTCTACCATTGTTGATCCAAGTTGAGGGCAAGGTCCTATGGGGGGCCCACAAGGTCTATTGTGTTGTTCCTGATAGGAATGACCGATAACAATGGCTCCCTATCTTAATGTCATATCTTGCCTTGACATTTCAGCAGGAAAGTGGGCAGGTTGGGTAGGGAGATCCCAAAGGAAGTCTCCTTTTCTGTTTCCTTATAGAGGTTTGGTGTAGAGTTAACATTTTGTGACCTTTACACTGTGGTAGACACTTTTTCCTGGCATATGTGAAGCTTTGATCATCCTTGTCTTTATTGCACCAGTGAAATGCCAAGTTGTGATTTTTTTTTTCATAGTACAGTTTACAGTGGGCTGTGCCTGTACCTGCTATGTTCATACCTGACCACTGTTGAAGTCTCATGAGTTTAGGATTTCTTCCCCAGGCTTCTGGTCCCAAGTATTTTTCTGAACTCCTTTCTGTCAATAAGGGTGCTCTGCTTCCTAAAGGGACCTGGGAAATTCTTTGAGTTGGAAGTGAATGAATGGTTGATGTGCCCAAGGAGATATTCAAGCCTGACACTAGCAAGATCACAAAGCAATATAATTCTATCGGATCTCTCTGCCTTCAAACTGTCACCCTGAGCTTGGTGTGAGAATGATCAGTAATATACCTGTGGTGAGGGATAACCTCCCCCATTATTTCTCCCCACAGTGGTCCTAGGCTTTGCCTTCTAGTGATATAGTGCTACTAGAGACTAGAGAATGGCCTGCACTGTTTCTCATCTCCAGATCTTAGCCACTCAGCTCCCTGCTACTTAATTTTTCTCCATAGCACTGCTCAGCCCTGGCTTGTATGGTGGTGATGGTGAGGGATTTAACCTGAAGTGGAAGTCTTTTTGCATAGCCATTATGCTAGTCCCATATTTTTCAACTGCTTGACTCCAGAGTCTTCCAAGATATAACTCAGATGGGCAGGAACTACATCCAGCATTGCATAGTGTCCATGAAATTTTGATAATGTTTTATATTTCTGCTCACTGCCCTGCTGACTAATTGTAACACTTCTTTCAAAATCAAAGTCTGTGGCCCAATTGTTTTGTGTATTGGTAAAGCTTTATTGAACTTTACTATGGTTTTACTGTCTGTAGATTAAAAAAAAAACAACAAAAAACCTCAGAAAGTCATAATATATTTCTTGGGGTTGGGGAGGGTGTAGTCCTTGTCATAGTGGCCAGGTTGGAGCACCATATCGGTAGCCCCGGTGCTGTGGTCTCTCTCCTCTCAATAAAAATAAGAATATAAAGTCAGCCTGGGAAAGGTGAAATCCTGTACATACAAGTCCCCCACTTCTACTCTGCAATAACTAACTCACCCACCATCCACTTGCTGAACTCAAGTAGGTATGACTTTCAACCTCACTGTGAACCCTGTGACTTTCAACCTCACTGTGATTAAAATGTCAAGTGCCCAGGAGCCATTACCTCCCTTAGTCAGGATACATTAGTTGAAACTCTTCAATGTTGGAACCTATTTTCAGCTCTAGAATTTTATCCCTTCTTTACTCATCCTGTGTGTCTTCCCCTCACTCCCCACCCCCCACCTTCTAGGTTTCAATAGTTTGATTGTATCTGTGCCTTTAGAGGCAACGTGAAGAAACATTTTTCCCCCGGTTCACTGAAGTGTCAGTCCAGTTCCATTATCTTCAGAACACCGGTTCCTGCTATAACAATAGCAGCCCATCATTAAATGACTGTTAAAGAGTCAGACACCAAATCCAGGTGGAGGCTGGAATACGAAGGGTCTAAAGTAGTGGTGATGGTAGGAGTGTGTGTGTGTGGGGGGGGGGTGAGGAGGAAGAGGTGGCAGGTGGATAGTGACTCACCTGGTTAAATGTATGCATTGCAATGCACAAGGACCCAGGTTCGAACCCCTGATCCCCACCTACAGGGAGCAGGCTTTGCAAATGGTGAAGAGCTGCAAGTGTCTTTCTTCCCCCCTTCCTCTCTATCTCCCCCTTCCCTCAGGATTTCTGTCTTTATCCAATAAATAAATAAATTTTTTAAGGAGTATTTAAAAAGAAAGGAAGGAAGAGAAAGAGGAAGAAAGGCAGGAAGGCAGGAAGGCAGGAAGGAAGGAAGGAAGGAAGGAAAGAAAGGAAAGAGATGGGTCGGGCAGCCAGAAACTAGTACCGATGCTTTTTGAGTCCGGTACATTCACCTGGCGGGCCAGCTGCCCGTGCGCCGTCGCCGATTGGCTGGCGGAACCGGCACCGCAGCCAATGGGCATAGTCCTTGTTGTGAGGCGCGCAGCCGGCCGGCGCCTGGTCGGGTGGGCAGGCAGTTGCCGTGGAGACACCTGGTGAGTTCCCCCACCGCTTGTTTGCGGGTGGGGTTCCGGTTCTACTGAGCTTGGGTCAGAGTGTGGCGTCGCAGGCCTCGGGGGTCATCTAGCGTCGGCCGAGACTCGATTGGAGGCGGGGTGTGTGTGTCTGTGTGTTTGTGGCGGGGGTTGGGGGGGTCGTTTGGCAGCTTTAGTGTCAGAGAGCGAGAGCCGCGAGGCCCTTGGTGCTGGGCGCTCTGTGTCAGCCACGGGGGCCATCGTTGATTCTACTGACCTTTGACCCGTGACCTTCCTGCCAGTGAGTGCGGCTTCCTGGGCCCTTTCCCCCGGGTGAGGACTTGTCCACAGCCCCCCGGGGAGCCGGGGGTCGGGCCCCAGATTCCGGCCTGAACATCTGGACCGCGCGCCCTCCTCTTCCTGGGCTGCAGACGCGGTCTAGTTGAGCTTGCAGGTGCTGACCCTCGCAGGTGTCCGTTCAGGATTCCATGAGCACAAGTAAGGTTCCTTTTATCGGATTTGGAAGTGAATTCGATTAGCACTGAGAGATCATTAGAGGGAGTCTCATTCAGGGCCTGGCAAACTTTTGTTTTTAGGGTGATAATATAACATTGTGATTTGTGTGTGAATGAATGGATACAATTAGAATAAGATTTATTTTTAATTTTAACGTTTATTTTTATTGGATAGAGACAGCCAGAAATCTAGAGGGGAAGGGTGATAGACACCTGCAGTCCTGCTTCACCACTGCAAAGCTTTTCCCCTGCTGGTGGGGACCAGGGGCTCGAATCCGGGTCCTTGAGCACTGTGACATGTGCACTCAACCAGGGGCACCACTACTCGGGCCCTAGAATAAGATTTATTTTTAAAAAAGTTTTTATTCATGATTTAATAATGATTAATAAGATTGTAGGCTAACAGGGATACAATTCCACACAGACCCCACTACCGGAGTTCTTGTTCCATTGCATATATTGGAAGCTTCCCAATTTTTTCTTCTGGGAGTATGGACCAGAGATCTTTATGGGGGGCTGAAGGGGGAAGGTATGGCTTCTGTAATTGCTTCTCCACTGGATGAGGATGTTGGCAGGTGGATCCATACCCCCGGCCTGTTTCTATCTTTCCCTAATGGGATAAGATTTTTAAACTTTGTGTGCCATATGTACTCTGTTCAGCTCTGGGGTGTATTGTGGATGCAGCCACACATACAAGTGAGTAAGGTTTTGTTTCAGTAAGATTTTATTTATGGACACTGAATTTTATATCAATTTTTTATATGTCACTTTTTTGGGGGGTAACTTTTAAAAATGTAAACCATTCTGTACAAAAACAGTGGACCTGTTAGCATGTGTACCCCTAGTCCTGGCCAAAGCCGCTTAAGGTAGAGAAAATTGAGACCCAGACTCAGAACGAAGTAGCTTGCATCATGTTAAGTGATAACACAGCCAGATAGTCTCACATCAGCTGCACACCTAGACTCATAGGCCAGAGCATGCCAGGAGACATCACTGCTAATCTGGTCAATGTGCTCAGTGTGCCAGTGTGCTCAAAAGTATGCTGCTCTTCAGTGTGTGTTCTTAAGGCCATGGAAACAAACCATATTCTAGAGACTTTCTGGAAACTTATGAGGTTAAACTCCTGATTCTGCTGTTCTGAGAAAATGCCACTGCTGATATGGGATATGAAATAGATGTCTTTTTTTTTTTTTTTTTTTTTTTTACCTCCAGGGTTATTGCTGGGGATTGGTGCCTGCACTGTGAATTCACTGCTCCTGGAGGCCATTTTTTTCCATTTTTGTTGCCCTTGTTTTTGCCGTTATTGTTGCTATTAATGTTGTTGGGTAGGACAGAGAAATTGAGAGAGGAGGGGAGATTGAGAGGGGAAAAGAAAGACACCTGCAGACCTGCTTTACCGCTTGCAAAGCAATGTCAATATAGGTGGGGAGCCGGGGGCTTGAACCTGTATTTTTTTTTTTTTTTTTACCAGAGCACTGCTCAGCTCTTGCTTATGGCGGTGCAGGGGACTGAACCTGGGATTTCAGAGCCTCAGGCATGAGAGTCTGTTTACATAACCATTATGCTATCTACCCCTGCTGAACCCAGATTCTTATGCTTGTCCTTGTGCTTCACGCCTGGATGTCTTTTCATTTTTATTGAATAACTACTTTGTTGTTATTATTGTTGTTGTTATGTTTGCTTCTGGCTTCCCCCCCCACCTCCAGAGATCAGCTCTGGCTTATAGTGGTACAGGGGATTGAACCTGGGATCCTCAGGTATGAAAGCCTCTTTGTATAATGATTATGCTATCTACCCCTGTCCAGTAGCTACTTTCTTAAATTAGCTAATTCTAATGGATTTCTGAAAAATAAAAATGAAGTCTCCAGTTTCACATTGTTTATCCACAAGAAATCAAAATTGAAAATGGATATTTTATTTTACTTTTGCCACCAGGGTTATCCTAGAGGCCTTTTGCCAACACGTATTTGTTTGATAGGACAAAGAGAAATGAAAGGGAGAGAGATAGGGAGAGAGAATGATAAACACCTGATTGAACCTAGGGCCTTTGAGCCTCAGGTATGAAAGTCTGTTGCAGAAACCTCTTGTGCTATCTCTTTGGCCTGTATAGAAAAATTTTTGTGTGGGGAAACAGCATTATGGGTTATGCAAAATCTTACATGCCTTAGTCTCTGAGGCCCCAAGTTCAATCCCTAGCACCACCAGCTAGAGCTGAGCAGTGCTCTGGTCTTTCTCTCTGTATCTCTCATGCATTAAAATAAAATAAAGTATTACAAAAATTTTAATCACTACAAAAAAACCTGTATCCAATAGCAGTCATTTCCAATACCTTCTCCCTCAGCCATTAATGTACTTTTTGTCTAGATAGATTTGCTTATTCTGGGTATTATTATTATTATTATTGTTATCATTATTTTGCCCACCAGGGTCTGAGAAGAGGGCAAGAGAACAAGAGCAAGAGAGGAGCAGCACCACAGCATTGCCCCCCCATTGATGGAGCATGCATGGTGTCCCTATCTCTGATAGTACAGGTGTTCAAACCTGGTCTGTTTGGGTGGTAGTGTGTGCACTTTACCTAGTAAGTTATTTTCCAGGCCCATGGACATTTGATACACATAGATTCATGCAATATGTAGTTTAAGACTGGCATCTTTCTTTTCTTTCTAATATCTGTTTATTATAAGAGAGCACTGCTCATCTTTGACCATTGCTCATGAAGCTTCTCCCCTGCAGGTGGGGTCAGGGGCTTGAACTGGGGACCTTGTGCATGGTAATGTGTGCAGTACCTCCTGGCTCCACTTGATTAAGTTTTCTGGCTGAATGCTATTCTGTTGTATGGGTGCAACATGTTTGTTTGCCATTTGATGGACAAATGGCTTGTTTTTCCCTTTTGGTGGGAGTGATACGAAGCATATTACTCTAAATACTCCCCTCTCGTTTTTTACAAATGCCTCTCCATCTGTTGTGTGCATGTATTGTAGCCTGTTGATTCACTATAATTTCTATGGTCACTTAGGGTGTTTCCAGCATTTTTCCCACTATAGACAGTGCTGGAATGAATAGCCCTTTGCATATATGTTGTTGGTAGGACATCTTTGGAGATAGATTCCTACCAGTGGAATTGCTAGGTTGAAAGGAAAGCATATGTATAATTTTATTGACTATTGTCAAATTCTTTTCGGAGTGATTGTTTCAACTGGCATTCCCACCTACAATGTGTGAGAATACTGCTTGTTTTTTCAGACCTCACCAACAGAGTGTGCTGTTGTATTATAGGTTTTACCAGTGTCCTAGGTGACAGAGGTGTTTAGGTTCTAATGAGTGATGTCCTACCATATGCTTGAGAGCCAGTTGTTTGTCTTTGTATGTGTGAATTGTCTATTCTTTCCGTGTTTTTTTTTTTTTGTCAGATGTTTTTCTATCAGGCTTTATGTCCCTCAGATTTAAAAAACAAAATTTTTACATTTATTTTCCCTTTTGTTGCCCTTGGTTTTTTTTTTTTTTTTTTAATTTATTGCTGTTGTAGTTATTGTTGTTGTTGTTATTGATGTCATTGTTGTTGGATAGGACAGAGAGAAATGGAGAGAGGAAGGGAAGACAGGGGGGAGAGAAAGATAGACACCTGCAGACCTGCTTCACCGCCTGTGAAGCGATTCCCCTGCAGGTGGGGAGCCAGGGGCTCGGACCAGGATTCTTACACCCGTCCTTGTGCTTCATGCCATGTGCACTTAACCTGCGCTACCGCCTGACTCCCATCCCTCAAATTTTTTTCTGTCTTCATTGTGGGAAAATATACTTGAAATGTACTGTTATAACTTTAAAAATTAATAACAATTATTTATTAACACAGTATAGAATCCAGACATCATTCTGGCTCATGGGATGCTGGGAGTTGAACTTGGGACTCAGGCTTTCAAGTCTAATGCCATATCCACTGCACCACCTCTCAGGCCCTATTTTCACTATTTTTAGTTGTGCATTGCAGTGACATTAAGTACTTGCACACTTGTGCAGCCACCACCACCATCCATCTTCAGAACTTTTTATCTTCTCAAACAGAAACCCTGAACTGTAAACAGTCTCCACATTCTTTCCCCAGCATTTGGCTGTCTAGGACTTTCATTTTTTACATATTCCTATTTTATGTTCTGTCTCTGAACTTTACTATTTTAGGTACCTCATATAAATGCTATCATACAGGATTTGTTCTGTGTCTTATTTCTTACTATGTCTTTAAGATTCAGCCATGTTGTAGCATGTGTCATGATAGCCTTCTTTTTGTTATTGTTATCCTTATTCATTCATTGGATAGAGACAGTCAGAAATCAAGAGGGAAGGGGTGATAGGAAAAGAGACAGAGAGACACCTGCAACACTGCTTCACCGCTTGCAAAGCTTTCCCTCTGCAGGTGGGGACTAGGGGCTTGAACCTGGGTCCTTGCGCATTGTAACGTGTGCACTTAACCAGGTGCACCACCACCCAGCCCCCAGGATATCTTTCTTAAGGTCAAATAATATCCACTATATGTATAGACTACATTTTGTTTATCTACTTAACTGTCAGTGGTCCCTTGGGATGCTTCTGCATTATATCTATTATGAATAATACTGAATTTCACTCCCCCCCCCCCCCAGAGTACTGGTCTGGCATATGGAATTGAGTCTGGGACCTAGGAGCCTCAGGCATGAAAGTCTTTTGCATAGCCACTATGCTATTTCTCCAGCTGTTGAGCTCTTTTTATTTTTTACAGCTTTGTGGTTCTAAGGCCTCATGCATGAGTGATTCCACTGCTTCTGGGTCAACTTTATTTATATTTTATTAAATTTCAGATAGAGATAGAGGAGGGAGAGAGAGATACCACAGTACCACTCCAACTCTGGAGCTTTTCCATGTGCATTAATGACTTCCTTCCTTCCTTCCTTTTTTTCTCCCTTTCTCTCTTTCTTTCTCTCTTTCTCCCTTTCTCCCTTCCTTCTTTCCTTCCTTCCTTCCTTCCTTCCTTCCTTCCTTCCTTCCTTTTTCATATATTTTAACCGGAGCACTTATCTCAGCTCTGGCTTATGGTGGTATGGGGAATAGAACCTGGGACTTTGGAGCCTCAGATATTGAAAGGGAAAAGGGAGATAGATAGGAAGAGAGACAGAGAGACACCTGCAGCACTGCTTTACCACCCATGAAGCTTTCCCCCTGCAGGTGGGAAAAGTGGCTCAAACCTGGGTCCTTGCACATTGTACTGTAGCACAGTGTACATATATACATAGCACAGTGGCTATGCAAAAGACTTTCATGCCTGAGGCTCCAAGGACCCAGATTCATTCTTCTGTTTCTGACTTATTTCACTTAACATGATTTCTTCAAGCTCCATCCAAAATGGGCTGAAAATGGTGAAATCACCATCTTTAATAACTGAGTAGTATTCCATTCTGTATATACCACAACTTGCTTAGCTACTCATCTGTTGTTGGATACCTACGTTGCTTCCAGGTATTTTGGCTATTACAAATTGTGCTGCTATGAACGTAGGTATACACAAATCTTTTTTTAAAAATTATTTTTATTGGGGGTCGGGCGGTGGCACAGTGGGTTAAGCGCATGTGGCGCAAAGCGCAGGAACCGGCATAAGGATCCCGGTTCGAGCCCCCGGCTCCCCACCTGCAGGGGAGTCGCTTCCCAGGCGGTGAAGCAGGTCTGCAGGTGTCTATCTTTCTCTCCCCTTCTCTGTCTTCCTCTCCTCTCTCCATTTCTCTCTGTCCTATCCAACAACGAATTGCGTCAACAAGGGCAATAATAATAACCACAACGAAGCTACAACAAGGGCAACAAAAGAGGGGAAAAAAATGGCCTCCAGGAGCGGTGGATTCATGGTGCAGGCAGCGAGCCCAGCAATAACCCTGGAGGAGGAAAAAAAAAAAAGAAAAAAAATTATTTTTATTTAAAAAAGGAGACATTAACAAAACCATAGGATATGAGGGGTACAACTCCACACAGTTCCCACCACCAGATCTCCGTATCCCATCCCCTCCCCTGATAGCTTTCCTATTCTTTAACCCTCTGGGAGTATGGACCCAAGGTCATTGTGGGATGCAGAAGGTGGAAGGTCTGGCTTCTGTAATTGCTTCCTCACTGCACATAGGCATTGACTGGTCGATCCATACTCCCAGCCTGTCTCTCTCCCTCCCTAGTAGGGTGGAGCTCTGGGGAAGTGGAGCTTTAGGACACATTGTTGGGGTCGTCTGTCCAGGGAAATCTGGTCAGCATTATGCCAGCATCTGGAACCTGGTGGCTGAAAAGAGAGTTAAAGTACAAAGCCAAACATTGTTGAACAATCATGGACCCAAAGGCTGGAATAGTGCAGATGAAGTGTTGGCGGGTGGCGGGGGTGGTGGTGGTGGTCCTTGGTTTTGTAGACAGCTAGTAGGCATATTTTAGTTATATTCCAAAGGGCCTGTAGCTATACTAGTTTTTTTTTTTTTTTTTCTCTTCTCTGAGCCTGAAATCTGATATGCAGGTGGATCCTAGTTATTGTATGGGGAGGTGATGTCATGGCTGGAAAAGGGACAGAAAGCTGGATCAGGGAAGAGAGTAGCTCCCTAATATGGGGAAAGGGTATAAATATTGTTGACTGTACACCCCATTGATTTGATGTGATCTGGGGCCCATATTCAGCTTAGGAGCCTATGTGACCTCTGCATCCCTGTAGATCTGAGCTCACATTCTGTGGTCATGAGTAGAGTTGGAACAGTCCAAGCTGCCTCAATATCGACCCATCTTCCTGTAACATAGAGTATGTTGTCCATCCTCCCTTTGGAGGATGGAGCATTCTCTACCATTGTTGATCCAAGTTGAGGGCAAGGTCCTATGGGGGTCCACAAAGGGGTCTGTTTTGTTGTTCCGATAGAAATGACTGTAACAATGGAGAGAGGGATTTATTTGAGGTCTAGCCCCATCATATCTGTTTGGGAATCCCCTTAGGTTCCAGGACTGGGGGAAATATAGGTTCTATAGTGGAAATGTGTGGTTCCTGCTGTCTTAGGGTTCAAGAAGACAATAGATAGTTACTGTTATAATCACATTATTTAGTAATTGGGTTAACTTTGAAAAAATCCCTTTGTTAGGATTTGCTGTATCATACACAACATCACCATAGTTTATGTCCTTTGACATTATTTGTATATAGCTGTGCCACTGGTTGCTTCTGTTCTTCCTGGTTTAGGCTTTTGAGAGAGTCAACATATCAAAGACTCAGCCCATGTATTAAAAAGACTCAGTCTGTGCTTTAAAAAGTTTGAGACATACAATCAGTTTTTCCCCTCGCATATTAATTAGTGATTTATATGACTATAAATCTTACATGATTTTTATATTTACATTTCTATATTATTTAATTGACTACAAATATATTTTTGGATGGGTGTGTTGGGTTCCTTAGGATATATCCCCAGGAGAGGAATTGCAGAATCATAGGGTAGATACACTTCTAACCTTCTGAGAGTTCTCCAGACTGCTCTCCATAGTGGTTGGAACAATTTACATTCCCATCAGCTGTGCAGGAGGGTTCCTTTGACCCCACAACCTGTCCAGCATTTGTTGCTGCTACTTTTTCTGATGCATGGCATTCTCACAGGAGTGAAGTGGTATCTCATTGTCTTTATTTGCATTTCTCTGACAGTCAGTGGAGCATTTTTTCATGTGTTTCCTGGCCTTTCAGATCTCTTCTGTGGTGAATATTCTGTCCATGTCCAGTCTCCATTTTTTGGATGGGGTCATTTGTTTTCTTGTTGTTGAGTTTGGCTCTTTATATATTTTGATTTTAAACTCTTGCCTGATGGATGGCATGTAAAGCTCTTCTCCCATTCTGTGAGGGGTCTCTTGGGTATTGGTTTCTTTTGCTGTGCAGAAGCTTTTTAATTTGATGTAGTCCCATTGGTTTATGCTTGCTTTAGTCTTCTTTGTAATTGGATTGGTTTCATTGAAGATGTCTTTAAAATTTATGTGGAAAAGAGTTCTACCAATATTTTCCTCTAAGTATCTAATAGTTTGTGGTCTAACATCCAAGTCCTTGATCCACTTGGAATTTACTTTTGTGTTTGGTGAAATATTGCTAGGAGCCAGCCCCAGCAAAAGTAATTAAGAGTCCCTGAAGGAAAGGGGGTGTCGGAGAGATGAATGAAATGAGAGACACATCAGGTGCTTCAGGTGTAGGAGAGAGGCATCTCTGCCCTCTGTCTGCAGAGGTTTATTCTTTAAACACTTTTTACCCGGATATAGTTGACATCATGTAAGATTATTTTCATTAACATCAGGGATACAGATGACATCATGCATAATTGTTTTCATTAACATCAAGAATAACCTTAAGCAACATTATTATTATTATAGGTATGTTTTCCTCAGAAAGTTCCCTAGGTGTGGGGCATCCTTATCTCCCCTTGAAAGTTTCTTGGGTCTGGGGTAGCCTAAATCTACCCTTGAAAGTTTCCTTGGTCGACAGTAGTCTAAATTTTCCCTTCAAAGTTCCCTTGAAATGACCTGTGTTTTGACCATCTCCCTGTTCTGATATTCTGTATGAATAAACATTTCTCCCTGGAACTAAATCAATAGCTTTACTTCTTAACCTTGGGTCTAACTAGATCATAATAGGCTGTCCACCTAAAGAAATCTTCCGCTGTAAAGTAAGCACACACCATGGGGGCTCTCTTCTGGTTAACCTTTATGTATATGAAAGTTCATTAACTTTTAGCTAATGAAAGTTTACTTCTACCCATATATCCTAACATTAGCTATTTAACTACACAACCTAATACTCATCACGGATGCCTGTAAGTGGAAGCAGGGTGTTTGTGGGTGAGGGTAAGCAATAGAGCCTCTTTATATTTAGATGGAGATCACAGTCTGCCACTCATGCTACAAGCCACCCATAGTTCTGACTTTTGGTCTGAGTCCAGCTAATTGAGAACCTATAATGGTGACAAATAGCTCTTTTTCTGAAAGCCTCCCAATGGGTACAGCAGCTTCTGCTCCTAGGCCATTTTTAGTCTTGTCACACTCACTGCCATAATTGTTGTCACAATGTACTTCCCCCAGGGATCTCCTTTTATTGTCCCTAGGTATTATTTGTACATATCCAGTATAGCCAATAGGTCTTTAATTTATCAATGTAAGGAGAAATGGCTCCAGTTTAGTCCAGGACTTCCCACTTTGCAGTTCACCCTAGCCTGCTGGGACTGTGCCATACAGCAGGCCTGACTTGCCTCCTCCATTGTCCTCAGGTAATATTTGTGTATTTTCAATATCCAATAAATCTTTAAATTATCAGTGTAAGGAAAAATAGCTTCAGTTTAGTCCAGGACTCCCCACTTTGCAGTTGGCCCTAGCCTCCTGGGGCTGTGCCATACAGCAGGCCTGACTTTGCTCCTGCCAAAATATAGTGGTTCAGTTTCATTCTTCTGCACATTTCAACCCATTTTTTCAACACCATTTGTTGAAGAGACTCATCTTTCCCTGTTTAATAGTTTGGGCACCTTTGTCAAAGACTAGATGTCCATAGGTGTGGGGGCTTACTTCTGGGTTCTCAATTCTGGTCCACTGGTCCACTGGTCAATGTGTCTATTCATGTTCCAGTACCAAGCAGTTTTGATGACAATGGCCCTATAGTATAATTTGAGATCTGGGAGTGTGATGCCTCCAGTTCTGTTCTTTCTTTTCAAGACTGTTTTGGTAATTCTAGGTCTTTTCTGGTTCCAGATAAACATTTCTAGCATTTGTTCTATTCTAAAAATGTGGTTGGGATCTTGATGGGGATTGCATTAAATTTGTATATGGCTCTGGATAGTATATTCATTTTAATGATGTTAATTATTCCAATCCATGTATGTGTAGGAAGTTATTTGCTGACTTACTTGCTGTCTCCATATCTTGACTATTGTCAGTAAGGCCGCTATGAACTTGGAGGTGTGCTCCTCATTTGTGAATTATACAACCTAAGAGTAGATTTTAGGGTGTGGTGAGGGAAGTGTGGAGTCACTAATGTGGTCAATTATTTAGGTTACCTTGGACTTTCTAAAATGGGGACTTATGTGTGAGGTGACCTGGTTTCTTATCTAGTTGCTGTACCATACATTTGGCAATTTGTTTATTTGAGATTAATATCTTTGTAATGGATGTCTGCACAATTAGAGCTTAATGACAGACACTTAAATTATAATAGAAAGCTTAATATCAGACATTTAACTTCACCTGTGAGATATATGTTGGCTGGTCTATAAGGTCTATTTTTTTTTCTATAGGATTTTTGTTTTGTGATTAATAGTAGGTTATAAGATTGTAAGGTTACAGGGTATAGTCCCATACCACACCCACCACCAAAGTTCTGTATCCCACCCTCCCTCTTCCCCAAGAGAACCACCACAGTTCTCACAATTCTCAGAAACAGTTTGCTTGCTTGCTGGCTTCTTCTTCTTCATCTTTTTTTTTTTTTTTTTCCAAATTCATGTGCATCAGATCTCTAGATTTCAAAATGAGTGAATCCATCTGGTAGTTGTCTTTCATCTCTTATTTCGCTAAGCATAATCACTTTCTGTTCCATCCATTTTGTCCCAAAGGACACAATATATATATATATATTTTTTGTGCCAGAGTAGTACTCCTTGGAGTATATATATCCTATAACTTCTTTAGTCAGTCATCTGCTGATGGTCATTTAGGCTGCTTCCACTCTTTGGCTATTGCGAATAATGCAGTTATGAACATGGGGTGCATATGTTTCTTTGAATTAGTGCTTTCATATTCTTTGGATAAATGCCTAAGAGTGGTATGGCTGGGTCATAAGGTATTTCCATTTTTATTTAATGAGTCTTCATAGCTTTCCATAGGAAATAAACTCATTTGTATTCTCACTAACATAACAGAATTCCTTTTTCTCTATGTTCTCAACCAACACCTGTCATCTCCTGTTTTTGTTGATGCAGGGCATTCTCACAGGTGTAAGGTGGAATGTCTGCAGTTTTTTATTGCCACCAGGCTTATCATTGGGGCTCTGTGCCAACACACAAATCTAATGCTCCTGGTGGCCATTTTTTCCTTTGCATTTTTAAAATTAGTATTTGATAGGACAGAGAAAAATGTCAATTAAAACTACACTGAGAAGGGGACTGGGCAGTGGCACACCTGGCTAAGTGCACATTACCAGGCTCCAGAGCCTTCTTTTCCCTCATTGAATGGCTTTAGCCCCTTGGTCATGTATGAGGGATATTGACCCTTTGTTTATTTAACCTGCTCAAATCTGTTATTGAATCCTCTTAGTGAACTTTTCATAGCAATTGTGTTTTTCACTCCTAGATTTTTTGTTTGACTTCCATTGTAGTTTCTCCCTTTTTTTCCCCTTTCTCTCTCTCTTTCTTTCTATCTGTCTGTCTCTGGGGCTCTATTCCTTTGGGATGACATTTCAGATAAAAAGAGACTGAAAGAGGGCAAGTCCGCAGCACCAGAGCTTCCTCCACTGTGGTGGGGGCCAGGCTCAACCTTGGGTTGCGAACATGGCAAAGCTGGTACATCACCCAGGTGAGGCTTTTCACTGGTCTCTGCTTTTTTACTTATTATTATTTGTTTTACCTATTGGTGTTATCATTTTTTAATAAAATGTTTAATTTTTTTATATTTATTTTCTCTTTTGTTGCCTTTACTGTTTTTTATTGCTGTAGTAGTTATTGTTGTTGTTATTGATGTTGTTGTTGAATAGGACAGAGAGAAATGGAGAGAGAAGGAGAGAGAAAGATAGACACTTGCAGACCTGCTTCACCGCCTGTGAAGTGACCTCCCCTGCAGGTGGGGAGCCGGGGCCTCAAACCGGGTCCTTGCACTTCGCTTAACCCACTGTGCTACCACCCGACTCCCATAATTTTTTTTCTGATGTCGCTTTCCTAATTACTGTTTGTATTTACCATCAGGACTCCCTTGTGCCAGTTACACGTATTTAGGACACACTGTGGCCTTTTTCTGCAGCCTGCTTCTGTGAGCCTCTGCAGTGTGACTTGTCCTGCAAGGGCTGTTCTCTGCTTGATAGATGCAGGTCTAGGAGGAAATTTTGACAGAAATGTTAAACGTGTCTCGTTAAGGCAGACAAACTGCCTCGATACTACTTGTCTGCTCATCACTGCTGTGTTCACAGAGTACCAGGCATCAGGTACACAGTGCTAAGTGAGGTAGAGCTACAGTCCTGCACCTCATGATGGTGCTTCAGTCACCAGAAGACTGCATATATGGCTGGGGGTAGCATAATGGTTATGCAAAGAGACTCTCATGCCTGAGGCTCTGAAGTCCCAGGTTCAATCCCCCACAACACCTTAAGCCAGAACTGAGCAGTTCTCTGGTTAAAAAAAAAAAAAAAGACTGCATATATGATAACCATGTAGGTCTTAAAAGGAAGACAGAGAGGGGGAGAGAAAGATAGACATCTGCAGACCTGCTTCACCGCCTATAAAGTGACTCCCCTGCAGGTGGGGAGCTGGGGACTTGAACCAGGATCCTTATGCTGGTCCTTGCGCTTCGCACCACATGCACTTAACCTGCTATGCTACTGCCCGACTCTCAGATTTGAGTAAAGATTTTTTAGAGTAAAACATTTTTTCACTTTAATGTAAAATATATAAAGCTTGTAGAACAAGGATATACAGAAGGAAAATAGTTTGGCACAACTGTACATTTTGTGTTTTTGTAAAAGTGTCATTGCAAAAGTCAAAATGGTTTTAAAATTACCAAGTTTGTAAAGTGAGAGAGTTATAATAAGCAAAGGCTAATTTATTATGGAAGAGGTAAAGTTTTTGGGGCCAGGTGTTGGCACACCTGGTTGAGTGCATCAGTGTGGAAGGACCTGGGTTCAAGCCCGCAGTCCGCAACTGCAGGAGGGAAAGCTTCATGAGTGGTGAAGCAGGGCTATAGATATCTTGCTGTCTCTTTCCTTCTCTATCCCCCATCCCTCTCAATTTCTGGCAGTTTCTATCCAGTAAATAAAGATAATAATAAAAAAATACAGTTTTTTTTTTTTTTTTTTTTTTTTTAGTGAGTTTTGTGTAGCCAAAGAGTATGTAACACAAACTATAATGGCTCAGTAATGTCTAGGGCCTTCTCATTCACTTAACCACTACTCATTCGCTGACACGTGAAGCAACTTCCAGTTTTGCAAGCACCAATCATGAGTACCCTCTAGAGGTTAGCTTATTCTTTAGTTTACTTTTTGACCAGAGCGCTGCTAAGCAGTGATTGAAGCTGGGACCTCCGATCCTCAGGCATGAATCTGTTGCATAAGCTATCATGCTGCCTCCCTTGCCTGCAGACACGCCGTTTGTTTTCATAAGCCATATTGCTTACCGTATCTTTTGTACATCTAATTGTTTAGATCTACAAACAGCATTATAGTTTGGTTGCCTCCTTTATTCAGTGTACTTGCTGTGTGGGTTTCTAGCCTAGGGGCTATGTGTCGGTGGCACCTACAGCTGGCTGACACCTTCCTTGCCGAAAGCATTTCCAGAGGCCAGTTACTAGATGCCAGTGCTATCCTGTGACTTCTCTCCCGCAAGCTTTGCGCTGGTTATGATAGCTGACCCTCACAAGCCAGAGAAATAGCTTATTTGAGCAGTGTACTGCTTTTCTATGTGCTCAACTCAGATTTGAGCCTGGCACCCCCACTGCACTGAAGGAAGCTTCAGAGCTGTGGTTTCTCTCTTTGCCTCTCTATCTGAAAAAAAAAAAAAAAGTATAGCCTTATTTCAGAAGTGAAAGTGCCATGTTATATACTAGTTTTGTGTTGACTTTTTTTTGGAAGCTCCATACTGTTTTCCATAACAGCTGCACCAGTTTCTCTGTATCCTCCTCACTGACATGTGCTATTTTTTCTATGTGTTTTTAAAAATGATTGACTCCATGCAGGGCTTTAATAATATGGTTTCTACTTTTATCACTTTACCTCATATTGTATAGTGGTAACAGTGTCTGTTTTGGTATAGCTTATGGCAAAGAAACAGTTTATTCATAGGAGTTAGCAGCATTCCTCTTTCTCTTCTAAATGTAGAACCCAGGGGATAAAATAACTTCAGCCTAGTGGAGGCTTGTTTGGAAGTTTATGAAAATGTTCTGCTTTCTTCCTTGAAAGATCCTTGAATAACTCAGAGCCTATTGTGGAAGCTCATGCTAGAAATCACCATCTGAGCACTCTGTATAATAAACAGAAGTGATCACTTTATTTTGACAGGTGGAGCACAGATTCTGTCAGTCTACTAGGATTCACTGATAATACCCTGTTATACTCTGCTAGTGCCTTTTGCCAGCCTACAGGATGGGATTTTTTTTTTCTGATTTCTCCTCTTCCTGTCTTATTTCATAGTGTACCCTTGTCCTCTCCTTTCCCCTCAGGCCAGAATCCTTCTGCAGCTCCTTCCTGCCTCAGTGTTCTAGAGAGATCTGTTCTAGAGTGTGTCCTCCCCACTGTCACTGCCCCATTCAGTCTCCTCTGGGCTTAGCAGTTTTATTGAGGTACAAGTCACATATCAAACAATTCACATATACAAGGTTTACAATTCATTGGCTTTTGTATTCACAGAATTGTATAGCCACCATAGCAACTGCTTTATAACATTTTAATAACCTCAGAAAGACACTTTGGTGACCAGGACGGTGGTGCAGTGGGTAAAGTACTGAACTCTGAAGTGTGAGGTCCCAATTTTGATTTCTGCCATTGCAGGAAGCAGAGTGATGCTCTGACTCTCTCACTGTCTCTTTCACTAAAGTAAGTAAATAAATAAATAAAATATACTAAAAAGTAAGCACTTTGTGCCTGCTAGTAGTCATTCCATCTATTCTTCTCCTCAGCCCACAAACCCACTTTTTCTTTTTTTATATATATATTTATTTATTCATTTTCCAATTTTGTTGCCCTTGTGTTTTCATTGTTGTAGTTATTATTGTTGTTATTGATGTCATCGTTGTTGGATAGAATAGAGAGAAATGGAGAGAGGAGGGGGAGAGAAAGATAGACACCTGCAGACCTGCTTTACCGCTTGTGAAGCAACTCCCCTACAGGTGGGGAGCCGGGGGCTTGAACCAGGATACTTCTGCCAGTCCTTGCGCTTCGAGCCACGTGTGCTTAACCATTGTGCTACTCCCCACTTTTTCTTTTAAAAAGCTATTTTATGGGAGTCGGGTGGTAGCGTAGCAGGTTAAGTGCACGTGGCACAAAGTGCAAGGACCAGCGTAAGGAACCCGGTTCAAGCCCTCAGCTCCCCACCTGCAGGGGAGTCACTTCACAGGTGGTGAAGCAGGTCTGCAGGTGTCTTATCTTTATCTTCCCCTCTCTGTCTTCCCCTCCTCTCTACATTTCTCCTGTCCTATCTAACAACGATGGCATCAATAATAACTACAACAACAACAAAAAAGGCAACAGAAGGGGAAAATAAATAAATTTATTAAAAAAATAAAAAGCTATCTTATTTATTATTTATTGATTGGATAGGGATAGAGATAATGAATAGGGAAGGAAGAGGTAGACACTTGCAGCACAGCTTCACTGCTTATGAAGTTGGCCCCCTGCAGGTGGGGACCAGAGGCATGAACCTGTGTCCTTACACATTGTAACACGTGCACTCTACCAGAAGTACCGCACTTTGACCCCTTTCACTTTGTTTCTGTAGATTTGCCTGTTCATTAGACAATAATGTAGCTTTTTGAGACTGACTGCTTTGTTCAGCTTAATGTTTTCAAAATTCATTCATGTTGTATGTATCATAGGTTGGTCTTTTTTATAATTGGATAATTCCCTTATACAGACATACTGCTTGTTATTTACCTGTTCATCAGTTGATAGACATTTGGGTTGTCCCACCCATTAAGCTGTTATGAATAATGCTGCTGTGAGTATTTGTGGATAAATTTTGGTGTGGACATGTATTTGCGTCTCTTGGCTAAATGCCTAGGAAATTTCCAGGTTACTCACGACCTGTTTACCATTTTGAGCAACTGCCAGTAAGATTTCCATAGTGTCTGCACTGTTTTACATCCCCATCAATTTCTCTAGATACTCACCAACCCTGTCATTTTCTTTAGACTTAAAACTGGAGTCTTGTCATGCTGCGACACGGAGGAGAGAGAGAGGAGATCCCTAGTGGAGAGGGAACACAATTCTTTATTTGTGCGGGCACCTCAGAGTTGGGTGAGAGCGCAGTGGTTTGGGCCACGTGGAGGTAGCAAAAATGGCCGCCTCCCGCTATGCGCAGCAGCTCTCCGTTCACCGAGGTGAAAAGCGGGCAAGAGAGCGAGGGGCGGAAGAAGAAGGGCTTTATAGGGCAAAAACTAGGAGTGACGAGCCGGGACAGGATTGGTTGGGAAGGGTACTTCGAGAATATCGTATTAACTCTCGTAGGAACTGGCACTAGCCTGAGGGGACATCTGCACAGCAGGGTCTGACTGTCTCTTCAGTTTTTTCCTTTATATTTCTAAAAACTTATCCTCCCAAAGACTCAAAATGACTTCCCTACTGCTTATAGACTAAAGTTTCAAATTCTTTAGCGTGGCATCCAGCATGGCACCTTCCATCTTCACTGCCACCCCCGCACCAAGGGCCCTGTGCTAGCTGTCATTTTTCTCCTTATTTCCCCACCATGTTGTGTTTCCCCAACCTCCTTGCTTCTTGCCTTTTGGAACAGTGCTGTTCATTCTTCAGGGTTCAACACAAAAATGTCCTGCTTTCTGTTCCTTGATCCCTTGGAATGAATTGTTTCCCACCCTTAGATTTTATCTGTGTTTCCATTTCATTCAGCTTTTGAATTTTTTTTTTCTCTTATGGGGTGGGAGGTCTATTGTCTTTGCTGAGCACTAATTTTAGGGGCAGGAGTTGTTCTTGTGAGAATGTCCCTGGAGTTTGGCCTAGCAAGGACAGGTGCTTGGTCAGAGGCCACGAGACTGAGTGATAGACCACACACTCATCCGTAGGCAGCTAGCTTACTCTGTGCCTAGAGCTGGGAGAGGTCTGTAGTGGGGTGTGCGCTGCGGGACTGACTTAGTTCCCATGGCCCCTAGCACTATACTCTTCCTGGCTCTTCATGGACCTTTTTTTTTTGTTGTTGTTGTTGCTCCTGTTTTTTTGTCTAGGAGACTTGTGGACTGACGCAGCCCCTGCCAGTGATGGGAAGCAGTGCTAAGCGGCACCCCTTCGCTTTCTGAGTATGGTAAGGACTGATGCTTGCACTTTTTTCTAGTGGGTGTTCTTTTGTTACTTCACTCCTGCGGTTGAGAGGCATTTACCTTGGCGCACCATGAAAATTCCCATACAGAGCAGCCTTCTTTCTGGGAGAGCTGCTGGCTCATCAGAGGGTGTGGATGCCTGACCATCTTTTGAAGTTGCTTGCAGGTCACAGTTGGTAGAAAGGCACCAAGTTAGCATCTTTTGATAGAATCTGTTCTTCTGATACCTGGACTTTACACATAGCTTGAGTGGTGCCCCAGCCTCTATTCCTTTTGCAGGAGGTAACACCTAGGACATGCTACACTGCCCAAACAGATTGGGTGCCACACCCCCTCATCCACACATATACATCTAGTCTAGATTTGTTTTTCCTTAGTGGTCATTTACTTTTCATGCCCTGCATTCTGAGAACATAGCGGAGGCAGAATAGTTTATGCGCTGGAGCATAGTTGTACTCATTGTGGGTATCAATGACATCTCAACTAAAACTTTCCCTTCAAATTCCATTTTAGATTCGAATTGCAGCTTTGAATGCCAGCTCCACGGTTGAAGATGATCATGAAGGAAGTTTCAAAAGTCATAAGACCCAGACGAAGGAGGCCCAGGTATGTGACTCATGATCTTCCTCTGTAGGTAGAACTCGCTTTTGATTTCTGTTGATGGCTGTTAATTTTTTTTTATTTTTTTTTTTTATTTAAGAAAGGATTAATTAACAAAACCATAGGGTAGGAGGGGTACAACTCCACACAATTCCCACCGCCCAATCTCCATATCCCACCCCCTCCCCCGATAGCTTTCCCATTCTCTATCCCTCTGGGAGCATGGACCCAGGGTCATTGAGGGTTGCAGAAGGTAGAAGGTCTGGCTTCTGTAATTGCTTCCTCGCTGAACATGGGCGTTGACTGGTCGGTCCATACTCCCAGTCTGCCTCTCTCTTTCCCTAGTAGGATGGGTCTCTGGGGAAGCTGAGCTCCAGGACACATTGGTGGTGTCTTCAATCCAGGGAAGTCTGGCCGGCATCCTGATGACACCTGGAACCTGGTGACTGAAAAGAGAGTTAACATACAAAGCCAAACAAATTGTTGAGCAATCATGGACCCAAAGCTTGGAAAAGTGGAGAGGAAGTATTAGGGAGGTACTCACTGCAAACTCTAGTATACTTCTGCTTTCTTACTTTGGTGGATGGCTGTTAATTTTAAATGCATCCACATGTCTCCATAGTGGGATCTTAGAGGGAAATCTCATTGGTAAATCTCAGCTCACCATCTCATGTTGTGTCTACTTCACTAAGGGGCCGTCACACTGCAGGGACACTTTATTTATTCTCTGGGTGTGTGCTTGGGTTAGTTCAGTTCATGGATCCAAATTTTTCAACTGGGCTTGGCTTCCCATGCAGCCCATGCTTTGTGCAGGCTTGGGAGCTGACATACCCGGGAGATGGTGGCAGGTCAATGGCAAATAGTACTTCCTGGCTCCCATTATGTTGCCCTCACTTTCTAGTGTCAGGAGGCTCTAGCTGCTTGAGTGGGCTTGCTGAAGGCCAGTGAGGGAGCCAGCTGCACCCTTAGCTTTCCAAATTCTTCATCTTGCCTTTGACTATAGATATGCCATCACTTCCATTTTTAAAAAAAATTTTATTTATTCCCTTTTGTTGCCCTTTTTTTTTTTTTCTTGTTGTTATTGATGTTGTCATTGTTGGATAGGACAAAGAAAAATGGAGAGAGGCGGGGAAGACAGAGGGGGAGAGAAAGATAGACACCTGCAGACCTGCTTCACCGCCTGTGAAGCAACTCCCCTGCAGGTGGGGAGCTGGGGGCTTAAACCAGAATCCTTATGCTGGATTCTGCTTTAAATGCTCCACCTGCATTTAACCTGCTGCGCTACCGACCAACTCCCCCATCACTTCCATTTCAACCTGTCTACCTTTCTTCCATCTCTTTTCCCTTGTCCTGTCTTTGTATAACAAGGATTTGCTTCTCTTATAGTTTTCACTAAGATAAGCATATACCTTCCCCCTTCAAAGGAAAAACCAAGACAATCTGGAGAGATCTCTAAAATCTGTGGACAGCTGGCACTTAGTCTCACAGAATGTCAGTGGGGCTTGCTCTGTCCAGTTTTCTCTCCTTCCTGAAGAAGGCCTTCAGCTTCCCCAGGCTGCTATCATGCTATGGCAGAGTGGTGGGTAGGAATCAGTGGGACCCATCCATACTTTGCAGGAGCTATGGGTTTCCCTGGTTGGGATGACTTCCCTCAGAAAGGATCAACTGGGTACATAACCTTGGCAATGTTTTGACTCTCCCTTGGGTCTCTGTATTCCTTGCTGTTTCTTTCATTCAGGTAAGTGTGCAATACTCTGTTTCCTTTGAGGCTCCTAAGGCCTCTTCTATGATCATTTTCTGGGAGACTGAATGTTAGAATTGTTTTCACTACAGAGACTATAGTCGACAGTTAACATGACCTTTCACTGTTGTCTGCCTTGTCTATACTTTAAGCTTAAAAAAAAGCAAAATCTTTGTCCTTCTTAAAAATACCATCTGTCTTGGTTCACAGGAAGCAGAGGCTTTTGCCTTGTATCACAAGGCCCTGGACCTCCAGAAACATGACCGATTTGAGGAATCCGCCAAGGCCTACCATGAGCTCCTGGAGGCACGTTTGCTGAGAGAGGTGAGGACTGGTAGGACCTGGCTGCCCAGGCTCTGACCTTTGCCCTCCTACTGCTTTACTGGGTAACCTTGGGGACATTATTTCCCCTCTCTGCCCCTGCCCCTCAGCTTCTGCAGCTGTAGATTGTCAACTTTGTGGTGCTTTTTGAGGTTGTCTGACTCCAAGGAAGGTTTTTAGAGTCATGTCAAGAACTTTGTGTCAGGGACCAGGAGTGTACATGTTACTATACACAAGGACCTGGATTCAAGCCCCTAGTCCCCACCTTCAGGGGGAAAGCTTTGTGAGTGATGAAGCAGTGCTGCACCTATGTCTCTATGTCTCTCTCCCTCTCTGTCTCTTCCTTTCTCTCAATTTCTGACTCTCTCTACCCAATAAATAAAAAATGTCTATCCCTGTCTCTTGTTGCCTCTCAATACAGGTATGACTGTTCCTTTTTAAGGCTACCAATTTACCTGTATGATTGTTTTTTAGCCTTTTACTTTTGACCTGTATTTATCATTGTAGCTCTGTAGACAACAAAGGTTGGGTTCTGCTTTTTGATTCATCTCATTACTCTCTGCTTTCTGATTGGTTAGTTAAAACCATTGATGTTTAGTAAACATATTCATAAACTAATTTATTGCCATTTTATGACATTTTCCAGGTATCTTAATACTATTGAGTGGGCTCATTTTTTCACTTATAGAAGCCCCTTTAGTATTTGTTGCAGGGCTGGCTTGGTGGTGATGAATTAATTCCTTTAACTGTTGTTTGTCTGAGAAATTCTTGCTCTCTCCTACAAGCCTGAAAGTAACCTAGCTGGGTAGAGTGTTCTTGGGTGGAGATCTTTTCCATTCAGAACTTTTTATTTGTCCTGCCATCCCTTCTGGTCAGTAGAGTTTCAGTGAGGAATGTGCTGATAATCTTTTCAATATTCTTTTTTTAAATATTTATTTATTCCTTTTTGTTGTCCTTGTTGTTTTATTATTGTAGTTATTGATATTGTCGTTGTTGGATAGGACAGAGAGAAATGGAGAGAGGAGGGGAAGACAGAGAGGGGGAGAGAAAGATAGACACCTGCAGACCTGCTTCACTGCTTGTGAAGCGATTCCCCTGCAGGTGGGGAGCCAGGGGCTCGAACCGGCATCCTTATGCCAGTCCTTGTGTTTTGCGCCATCTGCACTTAACCCACTGCGCTACCACCCATCTCCCTTGCTCTTTCTCTTTGCCTTCAGCATTTTAATAATGACACATCTTGTTGTATGTCTATTTGCATTTCTTTTGTTTGCATTTCATTGAACTTCCTGGACTGGATCTGGGTTTCTTTTCCGCTTCCTGACTTGTGGGAGTTCTCACCTATTATTTTTTCAAGTAAAACTTATGTCCCCCCCAACGCCCTCACCCCACCTTTTTTTCCTATGTTGTTTTCATTCTTTTTTCTGGTCTTTACTGTTGACTGCCTCAACTTTATCCTCTAGCGCCAGTACTTTTCTTAATCAATTTCTAAGAAGATGTAAGGTTTTCTAAGAGCTGTATGAAATAACTTTTTAAAAAATATTTATTTATTCCCTTTTGTTGCCCTTGTTTTGTTGTTGTTGGATAGGACAGAGAGAAATGGAGAGAGGAGGGGAAGACGGGGAGAGAAAGATAGACACCTGCAGACCAGCTTCACTGCTTGTGAAGTGACTCCCCTGCAGGTAGGGAGTTGGGGGCTAAAGCCAAGATCCTTAGGCTGGTCCTTGCACTTTGTGCCACGTACACTTAACCTGCTGTGCTACTGCCCGACTCCCATGTGAAATAACTTTTTACATAAAATAAGTTTATAATGTGTATGCTCTGTTGGCTCACTTTCTTTCTCTTGTGATATTTAGTGTAGAATTTCTTGTCTTTATATAACAGAGGTTCTTGAGATAATTAACTTTTTAAAGTAACTTTATTTTTTTTTTATTTTTATTTTTTTTATTTTTGAGAGAGATGCAGAGAGGGACACACACAGAAACATCAGAGCACTGCTTAGCTCTGGCTTATGGTGGTGTGGGGGATTGAACCTGGGATTTAGGAGCCTCAGGCATGAGAGTCTGTTTGCATAACCATTATGCTGTCTTCCCCGCCCTTAAAGTAACTTTTCATGTGAGTAGTTAAAAAAAAAAAAAATCGGGGAGGCGGGCGGTGGCGCAGCGGGTTAAGTGCAGGTGGCGCAAAGCGCAGGGACCAGCGTAAGGATCCCGGTTCGAGCCCCCGGCTCCCCACCTGCAGGGGAGTCGCTTCCCAGGCGGTGAAGCAGGTCTGCAGGTGTCTGTCTGTCTCTCCCCCTCTCTGTCTTCCCCTCCTCTCTCCATTTCTCTCTGTCCTATCCAACAACGACGACATCAATAACAACAACAAGGGCAACAAAAGGGAATAAATAAATATTAAAAAAAAAATCAATAACTCATTCTCTTAACTCCTAGTCTAGTTCTCACTGTTGTAGGATTTAGCTCCTGCCTGAGGTGAAACTCCAGGCCATGTTTGCTGCTCCCCTCTGCCCTCACAGCCTCTTCACACCCTGTCTCCATACTATGGGGTAGGGTCCTGACTCCAAGACTGAGCTCTCAGGCTTCATAGTAGTGATAGGTTGGGTTCCCTATGTCTCTTTGAAGTCCAGACTGCAAGAAAACTTGCAGGTAGTCTGGCCTTTCTTCTCTGTGTGCCTAGAGTTTCATGGGTTTTATGAGAGCAACTGGTGTAGCACTTTCATTTCTTAGTGAAGGTGGCACCAGACTGACCCACAGTTCTTGGCAGAGGCTGAACCTGGAGGCTTGGTGTCATTCTGATAGCCTTCTGAGGCTTGAGTACTGATGGCACTTCTGCTCCTCTGTTTGTTTTCTTCACAGGCAGTTTCATCTGGTGATGAGAAAGAGGGACTGAAACACCCTGGCCTGATTTTGAAATACTCCACATATAAGAACCTGGCCCAGCTGGCAGCACAGCGAGAGGACCTGGAGACAGCTATGGAATTCTACTTGGAGGTGAGGCTTTGACAGTGCCCAGCTCCACTGGTGTGTTTGAAAGCTCTTGGTGGGAGTGATGAGCTTTGGTCTTGTTGAATGAAAAGAAGTTGTATTGCTTTTTACTTACATATTTTTAATTTCTTTTACAACTAGGTCCTTGTGTATGTGCAGTTTTACTACTATGGGGTGCCTTTTTCATTCAGATAGATGTGTACACATACACATATATATGTAGAGAAGAGCGAGAGACACTACAGCAACAGAACTTCCTCCAGAGCCATAGCACCCCCATGTGGTGCCAGGGCTCCATCCTGGGACACAGGCCTGGCAAGGTTCATGCCCTACCTGGTGAGCTCTCTCTGTGGCCCATGAAAAGAAGATCTGTAATATTGTGTCAGCAAACTAGTGTGTGAGGCCCTGGTCAGTGAGGGATGGTATCAAGTCCAGAGAGACCTGCAGAGCAGGGGCTTGCATGTAAATTTTTTCTCTCCACTCCTGCAGTTATGATCATGGCAAGGTGCTTAATATCTCTGGGTCTCTAGGTCTACATCAGTCTAGAAAGAGTAACATGGAAGCAGGTAGTAGGGTCTGGGGGAGAAAGCTCAGACTGCTAGGGTATCAGCTGTCATGCTTGAGCCCCTAAGTTTAATCCCTGATGCTATTTTATGCCAAGCTGGTCACTGTTCTGGCTTTTTCCCTTTCTCTTCCTCATCTCTCATTCTTTCTCTCACACAAGTAAATAATAAAAAAAAAAGAGGGTGGTTATTAAAAATTCAATGAATTGGTGTATATACAAATGCTAAGAAATGTGAATCTTCTGGGGTCAAGCGGTAGCACAGTGGTTAAGCGCACATGGCACAAAGTGCAAGGACCGGCATAAGGATCCTGGTTCAAACCCCTGCCTCCCACCTGCGGGGGGGGGGGGTTCACTTCATAGGCAGTGAAGCAGGTATTTGGGTGTCTATTTTTCTCTCCCCCTCTGTCTTCCCTTCCTCTCTCCATTTCTCTCTGTTCTATCCAACAACAACAAGATCAATAACAACAATAATAACCACAACAGTGATAAAACAGCAAGGGCAACAAAAGGGAAAAAATAGCCTCTAGGAGCACTGGATTCGTGGTGCAGGCACCAGCCCCAGCAATAACCCTGGAGGCAAAAAAAAAAAAAAAAGAAATGTAAATCTTCTGGCACCCTGTACTTGTACATAATAGTATTGCCACTGTTTTTATATCATTGTCACCAGTGTGCCAGATGCACTGCTTCCATGTGCATGCTCATGCCACTTTGCAGGTAAGGTGTCTTTGTCCTTGTCTTAGTGTTGAGAGGGTTGATGCCCAGGATTGTGCTGTTACGAATCCAGGTGTCGGGGTGTAAGATGTCTCTTGAGTCTAGAATCCCACAAGACTAATTTTTCTTTAAATCTGTGTCTTTCCTTCCCATTCACTAAGGGATGCAGATATTCTGAGTGACAAAAAATGGCAACAAGTGTTGTGAGCTAGATGAGTTGGCTTATGCAGTTTATGTGGCTGGGCTGGTGCTGTGCCCTTGCCTTCACCACAGGGCCTGCTCAGTGAGAGAGCAACTGACTGCACCCTCCACCTATGTTCCTTCCAGGCAGTCATGCTGGACTCCACTGATGTCAACCTCTGGTATAAGATTGGACATGTGGCCCTGAGGCTCATCCGGGTCCCCCTGGCTCGCCATGCATTTGAGGAAGGACTGCGGTGCAACCCTGATCATTGGCCCTGCTTGGACAACCTCATCACCGTCTTGTACACCCTAAGCGATTATACAAGTGAGTCACACTTCTGTGTGCTCTCTCAAGTGCTCATGTTTTAGAAAAGAGAGAACTGGATGCCCCAATTCACCCTAAGGGACTTTTTCTGGACTGCTCACGGAGAATGAAGACGTCTTTGCATCTGTACGTTATTCTGTTTGACTCAGTTAAGATTTATTTAGTACGTTGTAGTAATAAACAGAATATTTTATTAGTGGCTTTTCCTTTGGTGTGACATTTCATCCTGGCATTATCTCATCCTATACCAAAGATAATTTCTGTAACTTGATGAGAGATGAGTTCACAGACTAGCTCAATTCCTTTTTGTGCCATGGATCTCTCTCCCTCTTGAGATTTCCTGTTCCTTTGGTGAGCATCTGGGCTACTGGAAAGGGGTCTACCAGAGAGAAAGAGAGTTCCACTCTGCTTTCTAGTTCCCTGGCTCCAGCCTTGCCTTTTGCTCTGTAGAGAACACATCTGCCCTTTATAGTGGCCAGTCCCGAGAGAGGCACTGATTAGGTATTCTGGGATTGCTATGAGAGTCAGCTTCTTTGGGATGCAGAGGATTCTGAGTGCAGGAAGGGTCTAGGACTTGAGAAATGTGCTGCAGGCTGGTTCTGCCAGGACGAGCATGCTGATGAGTACTTGATATCACTTGGAAGGGTTAAGCCTGGGAAGCCAATTTGCAGAGATACTTTTTCCTTTTTCTTTAAAAAGATACATAGGGGCCAGGAACATAGCACAGTAGTCATGCAAAAGGCATTCATGCTGAGCTTCTGAGGTTCTCGGTTCCACCCCTGGCACTACCATAAGCCAGAGCTGAGCAGAGCTTTGGTAAAAAAAAAAAAAGAAAGAAACAGGTTGAACCAGGGTAGAGTGCTCTGTTCCTCCTTCCCCACAACCAGTTAATTGAGGACACACACACACACACACACACACACACTCTCTCTCTCTCTCTCTCTCTCTCTCTCTTTCTCTCTCTCTAAAATGCACAGAGTTGAGGTCTGTCAGTTTGTGTACAGGAGACATATCAACACAGAGTATTTGTAAAGCTCCAGAAAGTGGCTGCTTCCAGCCCTTCCTGTCCTTAACACCCTGAAGCCCCCTCCTGGTGGTGTCAGATGGTATGCACTTACTCAGCGTGGCACCCTGGCTATGGGCCTCCTCTCTGCCAGCACTCTTGTGCTGGGTGCAGTGTTTACTAAGACTTTTTTTTTTAAACCATCTATTATTTGTATATATATAATTTTACCACTTTTTGTTTACACATTAGGGTTATTTTCAAGTCTGAATTTTTGAATAGTACTGCTTTGTTCTTATATACTTTTTCCTATGGATTTATGTGTTAGTTCTAGTGGTTGCTCAGTTTTCACTAGCCCTGACAGGATATGGTGGTCACTGTGAGGTACAGTTTTGATTCTAGCAGTTTCTTCCTCCTGAGGTATTTAGTCTCTTTGGGTGCTCTTCCTTCCTGATGTGGATAAATCTGTGCTCTGCCTTCTTTCCTTGGCAACTTGGTTTCGTTAACATTTCCTTTCTCTCAGTGGGAGAAGCTCACTTGGGAAGGTCAATTCCTTGGGCTGGAGGGAGATAGCTTAATGGTTGTGTAAGACTTTCCTGTCTGAGGCTCTGAAATCCCAGCACCACCAGAAGCCAGAGCTGAGTAGTGCTCTGGTCTTTTTCTCTGTATCTCTCTTGTTAAAATCAATAAAGTATTTTTTTAGAAAGTCAAGTTCTTATGGGAAAAGCAGACTTGGAGGACTGGACTGTTGCGTGTGTCTGGGAGCACAGACAGATGTGACCATCCTTTCACCCACCAAGTAAAAGCAGTGTGCTCAGTCCAGTTCCACGAGCGGGTAGGGGTGCCCACAGCTTTCCTCCGAGACCACTCAGAGCTTCCTGAGCTTTCCCGGCACTGCACAGGCACCTCCTTGCTTGCAGGCTGCGTGGCCTGCATGCCGTAGGACATGTGGTCCCTGTTGAACTTGTGGGAAGATGATGTTCTCTCTTGTCATTGTACTAGAAGGACACCCCCCCCCCCCGCCATGCCCTCCACACCCAAACCTCCTTCTTCTGCTTTGACTTTTCTTCCTCACCACCCTATGGCTCCTGCTAGAATTTTCTGGTTAATCCTGACAGAACTTAGAGTTCACCTGTACTTGGAGCTCAGGGCTCTAGCAAGGCACACCGGTATCTCCAGTTGTCAGAGCAGAGAAGGCCTGGGAGTTCAGCTGCACTGTGCTGCTCTCCTGTGTGTTCACAGCAGTCATTGACAAAGGCTGGTCTTGCTTACAGATCCCAGAGACATTCATAATTCACGTTGTAGCTCTGCTTTCTGAATCCTGTGTTCTGTGTGTTAGTTTGCTTGTTATTCTCTTCACTGCTGGAGGAGCCAGAGCTGGTACAGGATTCCCAAATGGTAGGTTTGAGGAGACTTGTTGACATGAATAATGGGCATCTTTTCAGTGGTAAGCAATTACTTTAAAAAAAAAATTAGAACAGTTTTTTAAAAAAGAAAGGGAAAAGAAAAAAAAAAGGGAAAATACAGGTAAGTAAAAGAAACAGGAATGCCAGCTGGGCTGGGTGGTGGCACACATGGTTGAGTGCATATGTTACCATGCATAAGGACCCGGGTTCAAGCCCGCAGACCCACCTGCAGGGGGCACGCTTTATGAGTAATGAAGTAGGTCTACAAGTGTCTTTCTTATTCTCTCTGTATCTCTGCCCTCAATTTCTCTCTGTTCTATCAAATAAAAGGGAAAAAAAGTGGATTCCAGGAGTGGTGTATTTGTCATGCAGGCACTAAGCCCCAGTGATAACACTGGTGCCAATAAAAAAACAAAACATACACACATAAAAAAACAGAAATGGTTTTATGTGTAAAAGCAGTCACACTGTCTGGGTGTCTATTGCCTCTCCCTCGACCTGTGTTGTGGCCTTTCATCTGATCAGTGAGCATATTTCTCAGCCACTGGAGGCATAGCAGTAGCTTAGTAACCCAGCTCATGGATTGGGAAATCTTCCCCTTGTAGATCCCCATAACTGAGCATGACTATGGGGTCAGTAGGGCACTGATGTCTGGGGCATCACTGGTTTGTGCTACCTTTTTCAGATAGAGAGACAGGGAAGGGGGGGCAGAGAGTGAAAGAAGCCACGACATGAGTACTTTCTTCAGCAGAGTGGGGTCCAGGCTTGAACTTGGGCCACGTGCGTGACTAAGCAGGCACACACCCAGGTGAGCTGTCTTGCCACTCTCCTGATTTTTTTTTTTTTGTGTTGTGATATCTCCTCTTTCATTTACAGTCTGATTTATTTGTGTCTCCTTTTATTTATTTATTTATTGGGGAATTAATGTTTTACATTCAACAGTAAATACAATAGTTTGTACATGCATAACATTCCCCAGTTTCCCATTTAACAATACAACCCCCACTATGTCATCTATCATTCTTCATGGACCTGTATTCTCCCCACCCACCCACCCCAGAGTCTTTTACTTTGGTGCAATATGCCAATTCCATCTCCTGATTTTTCTGAAGGGTGTTTTTGAACTGGTCTGGAAGTGAGCTGCTGGACCCTGGGTCAGTGTAAGGTCTTTGCTTCAGCAGAAAGGTTGTGGAGTTTGTTCTCTCCCTTTGGGTTTGCTCCTTCCACTAGGGGTGGTATTATTTTTAGAATTATCCTTTGATGTTTGCTGTGCATTCCTTAATTCCAGAGTGGGGGTGCTTTTGGTGTTAACTGGCCAGGGCAGAGGTTTGGAGAGCACTGTCAGAAGTCGTGTTGTTTCTTTCCCTGCCAGCTTGCTTGTACTTCATTTGCAAAGCCCTGGAGAAAGACTGCCGTTACAGCAAAGGGCTGGTTCTCAAGGAGAAGATCTTTGAGGAGCAGCCCTGTCTCCGGAAGGACTCCCTTAGGATGTTTCTCAAATGGTGGGTGCTGCTGCTTCCTGTACTGTTCTGTATGACCTGCCCAGTTCCCCATGGGATTGGTGCTTTTATTAAGGGGTCTCTGCACCTGTCATGTGGGGTTCTCACCGGTGACTGGCAAAGCCCCTGTGCGTCACTCTCTGTGGGGCATCTTGCCTGGCAAGCTAGCCTTGCTCTGCCTTGCTCACTACTCAGCCAGTGGCTGGTCTTCCCATGCCTCCTTGGCTGTCTGCTGCCTTTCTTTCCCACTACCTCGCTGGCTTTCCTCTGGCTGCTTGTGGTAGTCTGCTGTCTTCTTTCCTTCCTCGCCACCTAACATTCTCCTTGCCATGGCTTCTCTTTGAATGCTGCTCAAGTTCAGGGTCCCAAGCATAAACCTGACCCTGCACCATGCCTCCCTTGCCTTTAAGACAGATCGTATGCTCCATAGCACTGCCCAGGCAGTCCTTTACAGTCTGACACCCTAATTCTCCTCCCCTGCTCTTCTTCTCTCTTTAAGGAGAACTACCCTTGGTTTGTGGCAGACTTCATGCCAGCTCCACTGCCCTACCCCTGCTCTCTGGCTCCCATTGTGCCCTGGAGTGCCAGCTTCCTACCTGTCTAGATGTCATGCTAACTCCCCCTCCTACTATTGTTTTTTTCTAATGTTATAGCTTCAAGGTCACCACATGAAGCTTTCCACACCCTGGCTACTCCCTTTCTTCCAACTCTCCAGCCAAATCAGCTTTGCTCTCTAGTATTCCCTTGGCTCCTGGTCTCATATGTTGGAGAATTTGTGGTTATTTGTCTTAGTGTCCATTCCTTGTAAGACTCTGCCTTTTATTCATAACTATCCTGAGGGCATGCATTTCTTTGGATAGATAAGCAGATGAACCTATAAGCCAGTGACTCTGTGCTAGAGCCCCACTGGCAGCATGGGTGTCAGGGACAGTCTGTGGTAGGGCCAGGGGTTGAAGGTACTGCCCTTCTCTTTATCCATCAGAGGGCAATGAGATAATTTAAAGAAATCATAGACTAGTGAGTGAACTGGTCTGGTGACTTTTTGTTAAGATGGGCATAATGGGGTGGTTAAAATTAAAAAAAAATTTTTTTTCTATAAGTAACTGAAAAGGTTTTATTATCATGTAGCTTTACTAATATTACATGATATGAAACCTTTTGTTCAACTTTGAATTGTAGCAGGAACAAAGGGTATTACTCATTTCTAGTCTGTGTGTATAAAGAATGCTAATTACTGTCCCTTTGAGGCCAGACTTAAGTGGTTATTTTATTTGTAGAGACATTAATACAGATTAAAGGTATTAACCGCATCTCTGCTGTAAAATTGCATTATTGATTCTAGCTTGTAACATTGTAATTTCTTCCTGTCTTATTTGCTTTTAGTGACATGTCTATCCATGATGTGTCAGTGAGTGCGACTGAGACACAGGCCATTGTAGATGAGGCCCTAGGGCTACGGAAGAAGAGGCAGGCGCTGACCGTGAGGGAGAAAGAGCCAGACCTGAAGCTGGTGCAGCCCATTCCCTTTTTCACGTAGGTAACCTGTATTTCTGGACATTCTGGGTGGACTAGTGGGCCCTGCACAGGAGAAAGAGACTCTGAGGTCTGATGTGTCCTGGTGGAGCAGATGGTTGGGGTGCAAGCTTAATGTTGACTGTTCAGATAGACCAGCCTTCTCCCAAATAAGTTCCTCTTTGATGTTGCAGTTCTTTATTCTATCCACCTGCCTTGAAAGCACTCTACTGCCCCTTCCTATACTCCCAGTCCTTCCACCCCACCCAGAGGGGAGAAGAAAGTGAGCATTTGCCAAGCATTGACAGGACAGAATGGGGCTCAGAGCAGCTAAATGGTAAATGGCAAGCCTGGAGTTGATGTGAGGTCTGGGTTCACAGACTTGAGCCCATGCTGAAGGAGGGGCCTCAGCATAGCCCCTGAGAGGTCCATAGTTGTGAGAAGCCTCCCAGAAAGAACAAGTTATTGTGGACTGAGGAGGTAGTAGGATGATGCCTCAGGCATGAATGTCTCTTTGCATAGCCACAGGTCCCAGGTTCAATCCCAGCACCACCATAAGTTAGAGTTGAGCAGTGCTCTGGTTAAAAAAAAAGAAAAGCATTAATGGGGCCAGTTAGTCTCACATCTAGTAGAACATACATGTTACAATGCACAGGACAAGGGTTCAAGCCCATGGTCCTTACCTGCAGAGGGAAACCTTCATGAGCAGTGAAGTAGTACTTCAGTCAGTTCTCTGTCTCCACCTTCCCTATTGATTTCTCTGTACCCAGTAAATAAGTTTTTAAAGAAAGAATGAACAAGTTTATATTGATTGTCTTAGAGCTTGGGTAATCAAACCCCTTAATGAGATCTGATATGCAGATACTTTATTTTACTTATTTAAAAAATATTTATTATTTATTCCCTTTTGTTGCCCTTGTTGTTTTATTGTTGTAGTTATAATTGATGTCATTGTTGTTGGATAGGACAGAGAGAAATTGAGAGAGGATGGGAAGACAGAGGGGAGAGAAAGACACCTGCAGACCTGCTTCATCACTTGGGAAGCAACTCCACTGCAGGTGGGGAGCTGGGGGCTTGAACTGGGATCCTTATGCCGGTCCTTGTGTTTTGCGCCACCTGTGCTTAACCTGCTGTGCTACCGCCAAGCCCCCAGGTCCCCCCCCCCTTTTTTTAAAGCAGATAACAAGCATTTTTTAGCAGGGAAGTAACTCAGTGGTTTAGCATGTGCCTACTTGAGTGAGGCCCTGGATTCAATCCCTAGACCCATATAATAATAATAATATCTTGAATCTTTAAATTCACCATAATTTGGAAGCACTGTTCCTTTTTTAAAAAATAATTTTATTTATTTTATTTTAATGAGGGGGAGAGAATATGACCAGAGCACCACTAAACTCTGCCTTATGGTGCCTCTTCTCCTTATATTCAGAAGCATTGTGATGTGGTCCCTAACTCCCACCATGGAATGGATGTCATCTAGCGGGGTGGTAGCAGGGGTGAGGTGGTGCTGGGAGACATGATTTGCCACTTCCCAGGCACTACCCTTTTGTCTAGGAGTGTTGATAATGAAGTTGAGCTTTAGGGGGCTAGTATAGATTTAGCACTTAACACTTGATTTAGCACTGGAAAGTTCTGACTCTGGTCTTTTTACTCTGCTTACTGGGTCTCCTAGGACCGTGTTGTCTTTTGCATCCTGTAGTGGTCAGAAGTGAGGGCTGCTCTTGGACTATTGTTGGTGCCTTTGTTTGATCATCTGGGTCAGGGGCCCCATCGCATCTGAGCATGGGCGCTTCCCAAGCAAGAGCTACAGGGTGTTTGGAAGGGCCAAGCTCTTATGCTGATGGAGTGGGAAAGACTGAGGATATTGGGAGGGATTCTGGCAATGTGACTGGGGAACAGAAGGTGTGAACTGGCCTCACAGCACCCTCCATAGTGCTGGTAAAGGCAGAATGGGGGCATGAGGGAGATGGGTGCAGCTAAAGAAAACATTGCTTGGTGTGGAGTCATGGGTATTAGGTGCAGTGTAGAGATTCTCCTGGAGCAGCAAGTTTGGGGACTTGAAATAACTATACCTTGTCTAAGGTTGTTTTGTTTTGTTTTCCATCCCTAGTGCACTTGCTCAGTTCTGGCTTATGGTGATGCAGGGGGCTGAGATTGGGAGCCTCAGGCATGAAGCCTTTTTTTGTATAACCTTTATGCCATCTCCACATTTCTTAATAAAGGATGAATTGATAAAAGCCTTAGATTGTATGGGCCAGGTGCTTTGCTTGTTTGTGTATATATGTTTGTTTTTTTTTATCACTTAGGGTTTTAATTTTTTGGGTGGGGATGATGGCAGGGATTGAACCTAGGATCTCATACAGTGGTATCTCAATCACTGAGCAGCATCCTTAGCCACACATGTTGCTAACAACCTTTCTGAAATGTAAACATCTTCCTTGTGGATGTGTCTGAGTGGGATGTAGCAGTGGGCTACAGTTTGCTTCCCCAGGTCTGTTTAGTGTCTGTTGCACATGAGCAAGGTACAAGGAAGTGAAATTGTGTATTTAAGTCATTCACAGCATAGCCAGTGAACAAACTTTTCCTTGTCCAAACATAACCCTTTTTGGATGGAAAAAAGGAATCCCTTTCATTCATAGGCACCTCTATTTGGTTACATGCTGGATTTTTGAAGCACACTCTTTTCATTCCTTGATTCATCTTGATGCCACTAGAATGGGCCCTGGTGCTTCACAGGATGTGGTCCCTGTGGTAGGCAGTCACCCAGAGGGATCTTATACACCACACTGACAGATACTGTGAAGAGAGAAGGGTAGCAGTGCCGGGACCTCATAATTAATTTTGTGCTTCTTTGGGGTTTGGAAGAGGGCCTCTGTCAAACTGGATTCTGAAAGAGGAAGACCAGCTGGACAGAGCTGCTTCTGTGTATTAGGTTGGGGCTTGGCTTTTAGACTTTGTAAAGGTCCTTTGGTGAAGGGTATAGGATGTGTTTGTAAAATTAAAAACAAACAGAAACTAGCATGATGTGAGTGCACGGGTTGTGAGTTGAGGTTGAAAATGGAATGGTTGGCCGAGTCCAACTTGGCCTGGACATTCAGCTTCATGAAACTGAGGATTTGATTTGAAGTCTGAGAGCCTGGGAAATTAGACCACACCATCATGCATTGACACAACATAACATACAACATAAAACAACACACTACACCATAGTGAAGTGTAGTACAGCACTCAGCAAAACACAGTACTCTTGGTTTGCCATCCCATAGTCCTGGCCCCTATGGGAACTCGTGGATATTGTGTCTCCAGAAGGTCCTGACAGATTCCTTTAGGCTCAGTCCATATTAGTCAACTTGTTGCTTCTTTCCAAAAGCCAAACATGGCAGCAGAGAAGTCCCACAGACGTTCAAAGATTTAACTGTTGGGAAAGAGTTGCTGATGTGAGTCAGTGGTTTTTATACCTGCCTGACTGAGTCTGAAGGTGTCCCTGTGCTTGGGGTGCTCTGTGACTCCTTTTGAGAGGCCCATGTGTATGTGCCCAGCTGTGGTGATCCTCTCCTTGCAGCTGGAAGTGCCTTGGAGAGAGCTTGCTGGCCATGTACAACCACCTGACTACCTGTGAGCCCCCACGACCCAGCCTTGGCAAGAAGATTGACCTGTCTGACTACCAGGACCCCAACCAGCCTCTGGTGTCCTCGATAGTGGTGACACCTATCAGTGTGGCCCAGCCAGCTCCTGTCAATGCCAACCCAGCCGTGACTGTAGTGGAGCCTGTGCTTCCCTACCCCTCTGTGACGGCAGCCAGTTTCCCACTGCACAGCCCCAGCCTGCTGGACACGGGAGTCCCCACAGGTGAGTGGGCTCCTCACCTAAGTTGTCTGAGGAGCAGGAATGAGTATTAGGGTACCCTGACATCTCCATAGGCACAGGTCCTGTCAGTGCTTTTGGTCCAAGGTTGAAGTGAGCCTCTCCACTTCCAAGGGGGCCTCTCAGCCACTCATAGGACTGCTGCTCACAGAGGCTGCTGCTCTGCTTCTTAGGACCTACTTCAGAAGTGAAGCCCCTGTGGTGGGCTGAAGTTCAGGAGTGTGGCTCCCAGGCACCTTCTGACTCACAATCTGTGGAGTAAAGGCTGCTCTTCCACTTGTGACATGTGAACTGGCAGGTCTTTTGCTGTGTCACTTCCTTAACTCAGAGTGTTGCCATGCACTGATACTCTAAAGGAGTCTGGCGGTAGTGCAGCGAGTTAAGTGCAATGTGGCGCAAAGCACAAGGACCAGCATAAGGATCCCAGTTCGAGCCCTTGGCTCCCCACCTGCAGGGGAGTCGCTTCACAGGTGGTGAAGCAGGTCTGCAGGTGTCTATCTCTCCCCCTCTCTGTCTTCCCCTTCTCTCTCCATTTCTTTCTGTCCTATCCAACGACATCAATAACAACAACAACAATAACTACAGCAATAAAACAACAAGGACAACAAAAGGGAATAAATAAATACTAAAAAAAAAAAAAGGTTGGTAAAGTCACCACTATATGAGGTAGTAGACATTTGAATAGTTTTATTGATTTTCATTATCATTGCAACTTAAAGAATTTTAGTCAAAACTTCCTAAGCCTATCAAGTGTAAAAGAACTCAAGCTTTTCAAAAACTGCTCAGGTCACTGGAAAAAAATAGAGAAGAGAACAGAATAGTTAAAGAAGTCTCTGAATGAACATGTATGGGATTATTTATAACCCCTTTTTACTTTATCACACATGACACTCTCCTGTTCTCTGTTCATCATTGGGTGCTCAGAATTTTGGTAATGGGTATAGTCATTGTTCTTGCTGCCAGCTCTGACCCATCCAGGAGCAGCCACTTGAGGCCCCCAAGGCTCCCAGACAGGGAGGGGTGGGAGTGGAGCAGTGGAAAATCATCTTAAGAGCTGACTTTTAAAAACTTTTATTTTATTTTATTTTTAAAATATTTATTAATTTATTCCCCTTTGTTGCCCTTGTTATTTTATTGTTGTAGTTATTGATGTCATTGTTATTTTATTGTTGTAGTTATTGATGTCGTTGTCATAGGATAGGACAGAGAGAAATGGAGAGAGGAGGGGAAGACAAAGAGGGGGAGAGAAAGACAGACACCTGCAGACCTGCTTCACCGCCTGTGAAGGAACTCCCCTGCAGTTGGGGAGCTGGGGGCTTGAACCAGGATCCTTACGCTGGTCCTTGCGCTTTGCGCCATGTGCGCTTAACCCATTGCTCTACCGCCTGACTCATTTATTTATTTATTTTTCTTTCTTTTTTAAAAAAATTTTTTATTTAAGAAAGGATTAATGAACAAAACCATAAGGTAGGAGGGGTTATTTATTTATTTTTAACCAAAGCACTACTCAGCTCTGGATTATGGTGGTGCAGGGGAGGTTGAACCTGGGACTTCGGAGCCTCAGGCAAGAGAGTTTCTTTGCATAACCATGATGCTATCTACCCCTGCAAGAGCTGATTTAAAAAATTTTTTTATTTATTATTGGATAGAGACAGAAATTGAGAGGGGAAGGAGAGAGACAGAGAGACACCTGTATCTGCTTCACTCTCGTGAAGCTTTCCTCCTGCAGGTTGGAACCAGGGGCTTGAACCAGGTGTACCGCCGCCTGGCTCTTTTAAGATCTGGAAAAAAAAAAACAAAAACTGATTTGTGGAATCTACGAATTTAAGAAAGGTCTGTGAGAGTTAAGTGCTTTAAAATTAATTTTCCTTAGGATTCTTGTTAAGGAAGAGGTAGGAGATTTCTTGAATGTCAAAGGAAGTATAGATGAATTGGCTAAGGGGCAAATGTCTCACTTGGACAGTGCACTGCCATGTGTGTGACCCAGGTTTGAGCCCGGCCCCCATTTATAATGAAGGAAGTTTTGGTGCTATGGTTACTTACACTCTCTGTCTCTCTCTCTCTTTTTTTTTAAACAAAAGGGAATAAGAATGGATGTGTCATTATTGTACATTTTCTTACCTCCCACTCCCTTGTAAAATTTTAATTTACACTCTTTGTAAAGGTGATGTTTCTGGGGGAGATAAAGCCAAGAAAGGTGTAAAACGAAAGAAAATTTCTGAAGAGAATGGAGAGACAGCAAAGCGGCGGTCAGCTCGTGTTCGAAACACCAAGTGTAAAAAAGAGGAGAAAGTAGACTTCCAGGAATTGTTGATGAAGTTCTTGCCATCCAGGTACAGAGCACACCGTGTGTGTGTGTGTGTGTGTGTGTGTGTGTGTGTGTGTACGTGTACAGACATGTAAGCTTGCAGCCTATACCAGGAGCCACCTATCTCCTTTCATTGTCACCCTCTTCTTTGCATACTTCTTGTTTTCTTTCTATATTTATTTTTATTTTATTGTCTTTTAAAAATTTTACTAGTGATTTAATACTGATTTTCAAAATTATATGTCAACAGGTATAATTCTACACTGTTTCCACCACCAGAGTCCTGAATCCCCAATCCCTCCATTGCAGTTCACCTTGGTTCTCCCAAGGTTGCAGACATGGGTTAACTGTCATCTCTACAACTGTCCACCTACATTTGTACATAATCGTTCCCCTTTTCTTCCAGGTCCTGTCCTCTCTTCCCCTCCAAGCCACACATAACCCAATTGCTACATCCAAATGCCCCTCCCATTTTCCTCCTGTCTATGTGGGTCCATATGGAGTTGGAGTTCAGAGACCTCTTATCCTCTTCCTCCTATTACTTCTCCCCTACTGGGAGTATGGATAAAAATTGTTTTTGGGGTGCAGAAAGTGGAAGGTCTGGCTTCTATAATTGCTTCTCTGCTGGACATGGATGTTGACAGGTAGATCCATACTCCCAGCCTGTCTCTGTCTTTTTTTTTTTTTTTTTAATATTTATTTATTTATTTTCCCTTTTGTTGCCATTGTTGTTTTATTGTTGTAGTTATTGTTTTTGATGTCATCATTGTAGGATAGGACAGAGAAATGGAGAGAGGAGGGGAAGATAGAGAGGGGGAGACAAAGATAGACATTGCAGACTTGCTTCGCCACCTGTTAAGTGACTCTCCCCTGCAGGTGGGGAGCCATGGGCTCGAACTGGGATCCTTACGCTGGTCCTTGCACTTTGTGCCACGTGCACTTAACCCGCTGTGCCACCGCCTGACTCCCCCTGGGTGCCATTGTTTATGGTGCCTGTGGGTGGGCTTCTTAATAATTCTCTTTACACATAGCTGAATATAAAAGCAATTCAGTTTCTGTTGGTCTTCATCTCTCTTCCTTCTAACATGTGGTGGCCACATTTCTTGTCACTCTAGGCCCAAGACTTAGGGAGGAGCCAGGCGCAGAAGGACCTGCTGTGCATCCCCACCTTATACCCTACCCACCTCCCCACTTTCTCCTTGCTTAATGGGCTTCCCTTAGGCCTTAGAACATGCTAGGTTCATGCCTGTGCCTTTGTACCTGTCTCTGTCTGCATCTCTGTATGCCCATTCTTTCCCAGTGTTAGCATGAACATTGGTGCCCTCTAAGAGGCCTCTGACTTTGCTCTGTAGCATAAGTCCCCCATGACTCTGTCTCAAGCATGCTCTTTGGTTGCTTTTCATTTGGATTCTTTGTTCTAGGCATCTATTTATTCTTCTTTCTACTGGAAGGTAAATTTGTCTGCTACACAAGTGCCTAATACTCTAGTGCTTCGTATAGTACATGACATGTGCTGGCACTTAGTAGTCCTCTGTTGGTGGTGTGCATGAGTAGATGAGGGTGTAGATGAGATGCCAACTCACCAAGGTTTAGAGAGAGGTGCTGACTCTCAGAATTCTCTCCTCAGGACTCCACTGAACTCTGATTCTAGTCTTCTCCCTCGTTGCAGTTTTGTTTCTCTCGTAGGAAGAATTCAGGTGTTTGTGTGAGGATGTATGAGTAGCTGTGTGATTTTGATGTGTTCCATGCAGGTTAAGAAAACTGGATCCTGAGGAGGAAGATGACTCCTATAATAACTATGAAGTCCAGTCAGAAGCCAAACTGGACAGCTTCCCAAACCTTGGGTCTCACAGACTATCATTTGACTCAGCCACATTCATGGAATCTGGTAGGATTGAGTACTTTGATTATTCACTATTGAGAATTTTTCCTCCCGTTATCCTCCAGACTGCATAGGCTTTGTGTTGGGGTGTGATTAGAAGTGTTCTCCAGGGATGGCAGAATAGCCCACTTGGATAGTGCCTGACTTGTGGTTGCCATGTCTATGATGCCCCCCACACACACACCCCAACACACACACACACACACACACACACACACACACACACACACTGCAGTGGAGAAAGCTTTCTTCCTCTCATCTCTTTGCCTGTCTGTCTATATGAGAACATCAAGCTGAGGTGGTGAAGCCTCAGAGATGACCAATATATATAGTGTAGGGTTTTACCTGGCTTTGTGGTCAGTGGGAATTCTGTTGAAATATCTAGTCTCAAACTCGATTACTCCCTGAAGGACTTGTAGTGAATTTCTAAGCTGATGTTTTTAACTCAGCTGTTGAATTTGTTTGTGTTCCTGTACTTAGTGCACACTGTAGCGCATAGTAGGCCATTTATCATACCCATATAAGCTACTTGCTTGTAGTTCGTGAGGCCCGGAGCCAGAATGGAAACCAGGCATATCCTGACATAGCACCACCATGTAGGAAGAAGAAAACACAGACTCTCTTCCATCCCTGTTCCTACTTTACCCCTGCTGTCACTCTTCTCTCCCTTCTCCCAAGGGAAATGGGAGACCCTGGCCTGGAAGGTCCTTTATTCAAGTCAGGTGTTTCTCCTCCCCTGGACAGAGAAGCAGGATGTACACTTGTTCCTGCTGGAGAACCTGACCAACGGGGGCATCCTAGAGTTGATGATGCGCTACCTGAAGAGCATGGGCCACAAGTTCTTACTACGGTGGCCGCCGGGCCTGGCAGAAGTCGTGCTCAGCATCTACCACAGCTGGAGGAGGCACAGCACCAGCCTACCCAACCCACTGCTGAGGGACTGCAGCAACAAACACATCAAGGTCAGGCAGGGGCTTGTGAGTGCTGCTGCTGCTGCTGCTGTGGGACCAGAACATAGGCAGAGATCAGCCACAGTGTGGGGATGCTGTCTCCTTACACCTACTCATCTGCATCTTCATGCAGGCCTGAAACCTGAGGCCCTGGCAGGTTTAAAGCAGAGAGTTCTCAGATCTGGAGACGGAGTTGGGAGCCTCAGGCATGCAAGTCCTGTACTCTGTCTGGGACTTTCTGTTGAGGTATTTCCTCGATCACTGACCTAGGCACTGGTAAGGGTTGAGTGCTGTGGCATCCATACAGCATTTGGCCCAGCACTTGGCAGCTGCTGTATGTCAGTTTTTCAGGTCTGAAGGGACACAGTCCTGTTTGTCCCAAGACTTAATCCATTGTAGGTCTTTGTGTTTCTTTTTCTGTCCTGACAAGTATTTGCTGATTGTCATCTATCAAGTGGAAAGTAAGTAGAATGAGATCTTTTCTTTTTTTTTTTTTAATTTTAAGTATTTTTTATTTTTTTTATATATTTATTTTCCATTTTTGTTGCCCTTGTTGATTTTCATTGTTGTTGTAGTTATTGTTGTTGTTGTAGATCTTTTTTTTTTTTTTAGTTTTAGTTTCTCTCTACTTCCTGTCCCTTGAAGACTTTTTTTAGTTTATTAAATAAATATTATTTCTTAAAAGATTTTATTTACTTATTGATGAGAAAGATTTTATTTACTTATTAATGAGAGAAAAAGAGCCAGACATTACTCTGGTACATGTGCTTCCAGGGATTGAACTCAGTACCTCATGCTTGAGAGTACAACACTTTACCCACTGTGCCACCTCCTGGGCCACTAAAATCAATATTTTTTTATTAGTGATTTAATAATGATCGACAAGATTGTGGGCTAAGAGGGGCATAATTCCATACAATTCCCACCACTAGAGTTCCCATCCCCCCCATTGGAAGCTTCCCTATTCTTTATCCCTCTGGAGAATAGACTAAAGATGAGATGAGATGCAGAAGATGGGCTTCTGTAACTGCTTTTCCACTGTACATAGACATTGACAGGTTGATCCATACCCCCAGCGTGTTTCTGTCTTTCCCTGGTGGGGTAGGGCTCTAGGGACGTGGGGTTCTAGGACACATCAGAAAAAAACCACATGATTATATCATTAGATGCATTGTATCATTAGATGCAGAGAAAGCCAACATCTCTTCATGGTCAAATCTCTTCATGATCAAACACTACTTAAACTGGGAATAGATGGAAAAATCCGTAACCTAGTGGAATCTATATACAGTAGACTTACAGGCAACATCTTACTCAACGGGGAGAAGCTAGAAGGATTCCTCCTCAGATCAGGACAGGCTGTCCACTATCACCATTACTCTTCAACATAGTATTGAAAGTTCTTGCCATAACTATCAGGCAAGAGAAAGGAATCAAAGGAATACAGATTGGAAGGGACGAAGTCAAATTCTCACTATTTGCAGATGATATGATACTATATATAGGAAAACCTGAAAAAAAAAATCCAGCAGAAAGCTTCTGGAAATCATTAATCAAGGTGTCAGGCTACAGAATTAACTTACAAAAATCAGTGGCATTCCTTTACGTAAATACTCAGAAGAAGATATTCAGAAATAACTCCCATTCACTATAGCAGCAAAATCAATAAAATGTCTAGGAATTAACCTGATCGAAGACTCTTTGTAACTCCATTTCTGGCCTTTTGGTACCTGCAGGACATGATGCTGATGTCTCTCTCCTGCATGGAGCTCCAGCTGGACCAATGGCTGCTAACCAAGGGCAGAAGTTCAGCAGGTAAGATGTGTTTTTTAGTCCTCATAGTCAGAACAGTCAGAAAAAGTGCAAGTGGGGAGGCTATTGTGAAATTCATTTTCCTTTCTCTCTCTCTCTCTTCTTTTTTTCTTTGACTAGAACACTATCCAGCTCTAGTTTATGCCAGGGGTTGAACGTGGGACCTCAGAGCTTTAGGCATGAAAGTCCTTTTGCACGACCATTATGCTATCTCCCTGGCCTTATCATGGAATTCAGATTCATATCTGCAGTGGGCATGCTTCCTGTGTGGTTATAGTAGGGAGAATGCAGGGTCCCATCACAATAGCAGTAGCTAGCAGCTGAGCCCTCAGAGAGACTGACAAAAGTGGTATCTTTTTTCTTGAGTTAAAATTTACCATCATGTATTCCCAGTCATTTTCCAAGATGATATGGATTATTCTGACTTTCAAAGCTACTCCTGTGAACAAAAACATGGTCCAAGTTTAGTCTATAAAATGAGGGCCCTTGCAGGTGGTGGTGCACCTGGTTGAGTACATGTGTTACCTTGCACACGGACTGGGGTTGAGCCGCCAGTCCTCACGAATATGGTCAAAGCTGGTTTGGGAGAGCCATGGAGCGGGGCTTTCCCTCTCATTTTTCTCTGTCTCTATTCAGTAAATAAATACAATATTAATAAAATAAAATAAAGTGAGAACCCTCTACCTCTTATGGCCTCTGTATCTGTGTCTGATTTGCTTGACTTCTGTGGTGCTGTGGTTGGGAGGCTATAAGGCTCTGAGAGACTCAAGATGTTTATGGACACTGAGGCAAGAAAGATGAGGGCTGAGGAGAGCCTGTGGGGAGCCGCAGGGTATTTGGATCTTACGCTTGAAGTTGACTCCTTTTTAGTGTCTCCTCGGAACTGCCCTGCTATTGCAGTGAATGGCAGGTTTGGCCCTGATTTCCCAGGAACCCACTTCCTGGGTGACCTCCTGCAGCTGTCATTTGCCTCATCTCAGCGGGACCTGTTTGAAGATGGCTGGCTGGAATTTGTGGTCCGTGTTTATTGGTTGAAGGCTCGATTCTTGGCACTGCAGGTTGGTTATGTGGTTGGCTGCCTGGGGAGCATGTCCTGGCACCCAGCACGGAAGGAAGAGTGTGTGTGTCTGTGCACGTGTGTGTACAGATAGTACCTACCCAGACATGGCTCAGAGTGAGGAAGTGGGATGTGGGGGATTTTCAGTGACTCAGAGATCTAACATGACCACAAGTTTACAAAGCATATCAGCCCAGCCACAGAGCTCTAAAAGAGTACAAATGGATCATAACCTTTCTGGAAGGGAACTAACCAAACATCTTTCAGCTTCTTTTGGAGGGCTTGATCAGATAGCTCTTGCTCTTCATCAGGTGACCTCAAGCACATCAAGTGTCCTCACTGTCCTCGCCTGTAGTATGGAGTTAGTTGTGGCTCTTCTTAGACTTGTGTGACACAGTCACTTATTTGTTCACTCATCCAACAAATACTGTGTCCCAGTGTGTGTGTCAGGCCCTTTCAGTGGGTAGAGCAGTAAAGGGTCAAATGCCCATCCTTGTACAGCTTACGGCCTGTGAACAGGACTATAAAGCACCTGCCACAAACCAGAGAGTTCCTTTCCTTCTACTCCTAGCCCCTGACTGTTTTCTCTCTGAGCAGGGAGACATGGAGCAAGCCCTGGAGAACTATGACATCTGCACAGAGATGCTCCAGAGCTCTACTGCCATTCAGGCAGAGGCAGGGACTGAGCCCAGAGACATCATCATCCGCCTGCCCAATCTCCACAACGACTCTGTTGTTTCCTTGGAGGAGGTGAGTGGGATGTTTTCTTTTTATTTGCTACCACAGTTATTGCTAGGGCTGTATGCCTGCACAGTTCCACTATGACTGGCACACTGTCTCTCTTTTTCCTAAACGGACAGTGAGGCAAAGGCGAGAGATATCACAGCGCTGCTCCACCACTTGTGAAGCTTCTCCCTGTGCAGGTGCTCCCATCTGGTGGCTGGGGGCTCGAACCTGGGTCCTTACACATGGTAGAATGTGCACTCTACTGAGTGATTTCTCAACCCGAGTGTGATTTTTTTGATAGGGTGTCTTTGTCAAAGAGTCATTCTTCATTCACTCGTCATTAGAGGAAGGCAAGTCAAAACCACATTGAGATTCTACCTCACACCTGTGAACACGTGTTCCATCAATAAAACAGGAGAAGATAAGTGTTGGAGAGGATGTGGAGAGAGAGAAACTCCACTACTGTGCTGGTGGGAGTACAAGTTGGTGCAACCAACAATATGGAGAATCCTTAAACAAATACAAATGAAAATGTCATATGGCCCATCAAGTCTACTCCTAAGCATTTACCCAAGATATAATAACATTGCTTTGAAGGGATATATGCACCTCTGGCTTTATTCACAATAGCAAAAACTTGGGAGCAAGGTAGAGAGCATAATGGTTATGTAAAGAGACTCATGCCTGAGGCTCCTGAGTTTCTGGTTCAGTCCTGTGCACCACTGTAAACTAGAGCTGAGCAGTGCTCTGGTAAAATAAATTAAAAAAATTAATTAAAAGAATGATTTAAAAAAAAACAAACAACCACACTTGGAAACAACCAAAATGCCCTTTGACAGATGACTAGATAAAACAGTTTTGGAACATATACTCAGTGGAATATTATTTAGCAATAAAAAAGATGATATTGTGTCCTTTGAGATAAAGTGGATGGAACTGGGGAAGATGATGATGCTCAGTGAAGCAAGTAAGGAGGTGAAGAACAACTACAGAATGGCTTCCTTCATATGCGAAATATGAAGAATTGACTATTCAAATGTGAAAAAAAATGTCAGCCTATAACTGTGGGAGAAATATAGTGGTTATCTTTGGGGGTGAGGATGGGGAAACAGACCTTTGGTGATGGGAGTAGTGAAAAAAGAAAGGACTACACTGTAGACCATTACTCAGTAAAGCTCTAAAGTTTTTTTTTTTAAAAAAGCCACTCTTCATGCAGGCTCTCTGTTTGTGGAGCCCCAGGTTGGGTCTTCAGTATCATATGAGAGTACCAAGGGTGAAGATGGGGAGAACTCCATGGGTTGGTGGAGCAGTGATTTGGTGTCTCTCGCTTTCTCAAAATACAGGGGGAAAAAATTGCATCAGTGATATTGTGACGTGTAAGGCTTTGGGTTCATTCCTGGACATAACATCAAAGTAATAAGAGAGATATACTCTAGATGGATTCAGTCTGGCCACACATATCTTATTCCTGAGGAGTGGGAGAGCAGTCAGAATATTGAGCTGGTCTTTTTTCTCCTCAGGAGGCCTGGGAGAGGTGCTCTGGTTCACAAGGCCCCCAAATCAGCTCCAGTGGAGCTGTCTGCTGAGCAGCAGGGGCAGGGGATAGAGACTGACATTAATTAGAGTGGTGATGGCTCAGCTCTTCAGCCACACATGGCACCAACCCCAGGGGAGTAAGTGGGAAACGCCAGCAGAAGCAGACCAGAGCTGATCTTTGCTGTATGGCATGTGTTCCACACTGTCTCTCACAGTGCAGTCACAGACTCACCAGTTTCTTGACTGTAGTGTGTGGTCTGGACAAGATCAGTTTCAGTTCCCCACTGCCTACATTCTGGGGGCTGTGGCAGACCTCCCATGAGAAGAGGATTCTGAATCAGTGGGGTATTCCAGTCTCTGGTCTTGGCCTTGCTGTGTCTCTGGTGGCCTGACACCCTGTGCTTCTCTGATTCTGGTTAGCTGAACTATGACAATGAGGCCATCTAACTATTTAGCAGATACTTCTCTGGAACCTCTCTGCTTCTGGGGTAGTTTATGCTTTTCGGTATGTTTATTATTTTTTTTTAAAAGAATTGAATGTCTCGATCTTTGCATTGGATTGACTTTCTCGTGGTGCATCCCGTGAGTACCCATTCATTGGGGAAACTGACGATCCTTCCTAGCCGACTGAATCCACATGGATCCCAGTCACTTTCAAAGCCAGCAACAAGCAGCTCCTGCCAGCTTTCAACCTGACCTGTTGACTGGCTACGGAAGAAGGGCAAATGCTAGAAGATTGGCATTCAATAAATGTGTTTTGAATTGAATTGTGAACATACTTGCATTGTTTTCCTCTTCTAGCTCTCAAAATATATAAAGAGGTAACAAAATATTAATAAGTCAAATTGCTGAACAGTTACAGTTACTGAATAGAGGAAAATACTCAGCAGCGTCCTTGCTTTCTCTCTGAAAAGTAATCTGATGGAGCATGTTAAAAAACAGCTCATGATCTATTCATTATCATTTGCAGCATCTTATCAGAGGAAATTAAATTATTTTGTGAATGCTTTAAGTATTCTGGAACCTCTTCAGCTTCTTTACTCTTCTTCCCTTGTTGATTTTTCTTGTTTTCTTTAAAATACCATAAATGATATTTTACTTCTTTGGTGAAACTTGGCCTCTAAATTTTTATTAGTGATTTAATAGTAACAAGACTATAAAATCATAGGGTGTAGTGCCACACGTTACCCACCATCAAAGTTCTGTGCCCCACCTTCCCAACCACAACCAGTATAGTGCTCATAAAGTTTTAAGAAAATCCTTTTTGTGGTCTGGGAGGTGCTGCAGTGGTTAAAGCATTGGACTCTCAAGCATAATGTCCTGAGTTCAGTCCCTAGCAGCACATGTACCAGAGTGATGTCTGATTCTTTCTCCTCTTATCTTTCTCATTAATAAATAAATAAAATATTAAAAAATAAACTTCTAAAAAAAAAAGAACATCCTTTTCTCCCCTTCATTTACTTGATAGGACAGAGAAACTGAGAAGGGAGGGGAGAGAGAGAGAGTTGAAGCACTGCTTTACTACTTGTGGATCTTAACCCTGCAGGTGGAGACTGAGGGCTTGAAGTTAGCATGGTAATGTGTGTATTCAACTGGGTGCACCATTACCTGGCCCCAGTTGCTTATTTTATTATTTTCAAGTTCACATGTTTTTTATTCTCTAGATTCCACATATGAATAAAGTCATCTTTTTTTTTTTTTTTTAAATTTCTTGACTTAAGCATAATCACCTCTAGTTCCATCCATTTTTGTCCCAAAGGACATGATGACATCTTTTTAAATTGCAGAGTAGTATTCCTTGGGGGTACATAGCCCATAACTTCTTTTTTTTTTTTAATAATTAAAAAAAAATTTTTTTTCCTCCAGGGTTATTGCTGGGCTCGGTGCCTGCACCATGAATCCACTGCTCCTGGAGGCCATTTTTTTCCCCTTTTGTTGCCCTTGTTGTTTTATCGTTGTTGTGGTTATTATTGTTGTTACTGATGTAATTGTTGGAAAGGACAGAGAGAAATGGAGAGAGGAGGGGAAGACAGAGAGGGGGAGAGAAAGATAGACCCCTACAGACCTGCTTTACTGCCTGTGAAGTGACTCCCCTGCAGGTGGGGAGCCGGGGGCTCGAACCGGGATCCTTATGCCGGTCCTTGCGCTTTGCGCCACATGCGCTTAGCCCGACCCCCCCCCCCCCATAGCTTCTTTATCCAGTCATCTGTTGATGGGCATCTAATTTCTCCCACCCTTTGGCTGTTGTGAATAATGCAGCTATGAGCACAGGTATGCATATGGCTCTTTGAATTAGTGTTTCTACAAGTACTTCTTAGAAAGTATGTGTTGACTATAAGTACTGATCTACTAGGGGTCTTTTAACTTTGTATTCCTTACCTGGATCTGATTAACACTGGCTGCATTTCTGGGGAGCTGTGAAAGGTTTGTCCTTGGGCTACATTTCTGGGTCTTTTCTAGATCGATAAGAACTTGAAGTCACTGGAGCGGTGCCAGTCCCTGGAGGAGATTCAGCGGCTCTATGAGGCTGGTGACTACAAGGCAGTTGTGCATCTGCTCCGCCCTACCCTCTGTACAGACGGGTTTGACCGAGCCAAACACCTAGAATTTATGACTTCCATCCCTGAGAGGCCAGCTCAGCTGTTGCTGTTGCAAGTATGTTCCCTTGTGTCCTTTGCCTGTTAATAACCTTTACTATGTTGTGGGATTACTATCTAGAGGTTTTTTTAAAAATTTATTTATTGGGGAATTAGTGTTTTACATTCCACAGTAAATACAAGAGTTTGTACATGCATAATATTCCCCAGTTTCCCATATAACAATACAACCCCCACTACATCCTCTGTCATCCTTCTTGGACCTGTATTCTCCCCACCCAACCACCCCAGAGTCTTTTACTTTGGTGTGATACGCCAATTCCATTTCAGGCTCTACTTGTGTTTTTTTTTTTTTTTTCTTCTGATCTTGTTTTTCAGCTTCTGCCTGAGAGTGAGATCATCCCATATTCTTCCTTCTGTTTCTGACTTATTTCACTTAACATGAATTTTTCAAGGTCCATCCAAGATCGGCTGAAAACAGTGAAGTCACCATTTTTTATAGCTGAGTAGTATTCCATTGTGTATATATATATATATATATATATATATATATATATATATATATATATATATATACAACAACTTGCTCAGCCACTCATCTGTTGTTGGACAGCTGGGTTGCTTCCAGGTTTTGGCTATTACAAATTGTGCTGCTAAGAACATATGTATACACAGATTTTTTTTGGATGGATATGTCGGGTTCCTTAGGATATATCCCCAGGAGAGGAATTGCAGGATCATAGGGTGGGTCCATTTCTAGCCTTCTGAGATTTCTCCAGACTGTTCTCCACAGAGGTTGGACCAACTGACATTCCCACCAGCAGTGTAGGAGGGTTCCTTTGACCCCACACAAGAGGTTTTTTTTTTTTTTTTTTTAAGATAGGGAGAGAAGCAGAGAGTGCTATCATAGCACTGAAGTTCCCTTCAATGCAGTGGGGGCCAGGCTTGAGCCTGGGTCATGCACATGGCAGAGCGGTGCACTACCTAGATGAGGTGTTTTGCAGGTCCTATTTGGAGGCTTTGATTCCCAGGAAACATGAAGAGGCAGAAAGATGTTAACAGCTGTTAGCTTGGCCCCCATGGATTCGCTGGTCAGAAGGTCAGGTGTAAGACTAGGGAGAAAGCAGCCAGGGAAGTGCAGTTGGTAGAGCACAGGAATTAACCTGAAGCTCCAGGTTTAATTCCAGGTGTTACATGTATCACGGTAGGGGGAAGGTACTCAGGCTTCTCTTATGTGAAGTTCTATCTCATATGAAACAAATTTTAGGGAAAAAAAGACTTGGAGAAGTTGAAACCTAGGAATGCAGGTTCTGGGGTGCTGAACTTCTTATAGAGAATGGAAGAAGAGACAGACATGAGCCTGCTAGCCATCACATTGTCTGCTTGCTTTAAAATTACTTTCTAAATTAAAAACAAAACAAAACACAGAAGCAAGCAAACTATTTCTAAGGCTTGGGAAAACTCTTTGGGAGGTAGGAGAGTAGGGATACAGAACTCTGGTGGTGGGTGTGGTGTGGAACTGTATACTGTAATCTTACAATCTTGTAACCTACTATTAGTAACAAATACAAAGTAATTAAAATATAATAAAGTAAGATTATTTTCTAAATTAATTGTTGATCAGATATAGCAGTGAATCAAGAACCAGTGCATTGTAAAGAACCAAGATGAGATGAATACTCATGTGTGATCATAGACGTGAAGCAAGAGAAACCAGCACGGTGCTTTGTCCATGTGTCCTTCTGCCTCCCTCTGTGTCTGTTCCTGAGGAAGATGATCCTCACTGGAGCTCAGTGCTGAGCATTGGGGTGCTTACTCATCGTCTCTGTCTACTTCATTTCTGCTCTCCAGAATGGAAATGATCATTGCCCTTATCTTAGAGGCCTGTGGTTGGATTTATATGAGTTAGTGTGTATGGCACAGTGCCTGGCATATAGCAAGTGCCATCTGGGTGCCAGCTGTCATCATTGTTACCATCCTCAGGAAGTGTGGAGCCAGGCAGCAACAGATATGGCAGATGAGAAACTATGATATGCTTAGCTATGCTGGGTGGCCAGGCATCCTGTCCCTTTTGGATAACACTCTTAACTGTGATATGTTTATTTATTTTAAAATTTATTATCTTTATTTATTTGATAGAGATAGGCAAAAGTCAAGAGGAAAAGGGAGACAGACACCTGAAACAGTGCTTTACCACTTGCGAAACTTTCCTCCTACAGGTAGGGACTGGGGCCTTGAACCCTGGTCCTTGTATATTGTAACTTGTGTGCTCAACCAGGTGCACCATCACCTGCTCCCCCTGATATGTTTATTACCATACCCAGGTCTTCTCACTTTGTGTACAAATTGCATGAGAACTTTTAATTTTCTTCACTTTAGAAATAGCTAGGAGGTATGACTAGGAACAAATGGGAGGCATCTCTGCCCTGATAAAAAGGGAGAAAGGTGTTGGTTCTGGGAGGGGAAGGGAGGAGGAGGGAAGAGAAGGAAGGAGAGTCCAGTGTCTTAGCAGAGGGGGTCAGGCATGTCTCTGACTTGCATTACCACAGCCAGTGAAGGAGAGGAGTCAACCCTCTCTGCCTCTGTAAGCTGGCCCAGCGGCTCAGCTATCAGTGTGTTCCTGCTGTTCACACTGCTGAGTATGACAGGGCAATTCAGCCGCCCCCCCCCCCCCAAGCACAAATGACTGCAGGCCAAGTGCTGAGAAGCTCCAGTCTTTTATAAGTCTAAGTGACTCCTGGTTTTCCCTCAGTTTCCCCTTCAGCCACACATTTTCTCACTGACTTGAAACACTTTTTATATTTTAAAGATACTAGTGTTTCTCTAAAACATTGCAAATATTTTCCCCAGTTTGTTTTAAATTGTGACTTTGTTTACTTTTTACATATGGAAGTTATGAATTCATAGTTGATCACATCTCTGGACTCTTGAGAACATTTGTGATTTTGTACATTCTACTTTCTTTTTAAAAATATTTATTCCCCTTTGTTGTCTTTGTTGTAGTTATTGTTGTTGTTATTGATGTCATCGTTGCTAGGTAGGACAGAGAGAAATGGAGAGAGAAGGGGAAGACAGAGAGGGAGAAAGATAGACACCTGCAGACCTGCTTCAACACTTGTGAAGTGACCCCCCTGCAGGTGGGGAGCCGGGGGCTTGAACTGGGATCCTTACATTGTTCCTTGTACTTTGCGTCACCTGGGCTTAACCCACTGCACTACCACCCGACTGCCTCATTCTACTTTCTAAGACTGGAATACCACACACAGAGATTGAGTACTCCTGGTGCTGGGCAGGAGGGGGTCCCCCTCTGACAGAACCTACATTCTACAAGAAAGGCGGTTAAGAAACATGTCAACAAATAAGTAACATTGCCTCACTTCTTACATAGCAGTGTTGTTTTTTAATTAAAATTTTATTATCTTTATTTATTTACTAGATAGAGACAGCCAAAAAAATCGACAAGAAAGGGGAGATATAGAGGGAGAGAAACAAAGAGATACCTGTAGCCCTGCTTTACCACTCGTAAAGCTTTCCCCCTGTGGGTGGGGTCTAGGGGCTTGAACCCAGGTCCTCGCATATTGTAACGTGTCTGCTCAGCCAGGAGCACCACCACCAGGCCCTACGTAGCAGTGTTAATGTCTGATGTTTTATTTTTACAGTGTTTCAACATCAGTTTTTATGGAAGTGGATGAGAATCCTCTAGTGAGGGGTGGCTCTCCGCCATTTTAGGCATGCTATCTTTTATGTTCTTCTAGATAGTTGCATCATCATTTTGTTTCTGGTTAAGGTTATTTTTACACTTTTATTTTCTGTGCTGAGCAGGATCATTTTGTCAGTCATAATTTTCTAACTGCATTTTTGGTTTGTAGGAACCTTGTTGATATTTGCATAGTTTATTTTGAAACTAGCCAATTTACTAGATTCCCATTATTCCTGATAGTTCCTGGGGTTTTGTTTGGCTAGATGGTCATGATTGATGCCCATAATCCGTGGTAATTTGGTGTCATCTCTTTTCCTGATGTTTAGCTCTGTCTGGCTTGATGCGATGTTAGAGCACTGCTGTTAGCAGGGCCTTGTCTTGTCCCTGACAGTCATGGTCAGTAGTCCTAATTATTATTATTATCTTTATTGAATAGAGACAGCCAGCAATTAAGAGGGAAGGGGGAGAGAGAGAGACAGAGAGACATCTGCAGCCCTGCTTCACTACTTACAAAACTTTCCCCCTGGGAGTCGGGTGGTAGGGCAGCGGGTTAAGCGCACATGGCGCAAAGTGCAAGGACCGGTGTAAGGATCCCGGTTCGAGCCCCTGGCTCCCCACCTGCAGGGGAGTCCCTTTGCAGGTAGTGCAGCGGGTCTGCAGGTGTCTATCTTTATCTCCCCCCTCTGTCTCCCCCTCTCTCTCCATTTCTTTCTGTCCTATCCAACAACGATGACAATAATAACCACAACAATGATAAAACAGCAAGGGCAACAAAAGAGAATAAATAAAAACAAACAAAACAAAACAAAAAAAACCTTTCCCCCTGCAGGTGGGGTCTGGGAGTTCGAACATGGGTCCTTGCACGTTGTAACATGTGCACTCAACCAGCTGTGCCCCCACCTGGCCCCCATGGTTAGTAGTCTTTATCCTGCTAGAAAAGAACCCTCAGGGGTGGAAGGTAGATAGCATAATGGTTATGCAAAGAGACTCTCATGACTGAGGATGCAAAGTCCCAGGTTCAATCCCCCACATCACCATAAGCCAGAGCTGAGCAGTGCTCTGGTAAAAAAAAGAAAAGAAAAAAAAAAGAAGAACCCTCAGCCCTTCCAGTGTTTGGCATTTGACCAGAAAGGGTCAGCTCGGGCCTTTGGGCTTGGATCTGCATCCCATGTGTCTCTTGCATTGCAATCACCTCTGCTAAGGAATGCCAGTTTTCTCTATAGATACACAGGTCCTATGCTCATGGCAGTTAAGGCTAGTAGACTGGGGGGTGGTTTTGATCTGTGATCAGACATTGTAGTGCATCTCAAAGGCATTTGGGGGCATTTTAGTCTCCAGCTGTCAACTCAGAGAGCAGCAGCTGTGCTTGGTGAGCAGGAACTGCTGTCAGGCTTTGGCGCCAGTGTGGTCAGAGCCCAGCGGGGTGCTGGGCAGCAGATGCTTCCTGCTGCTTTGAGGGCTGTGGAGAGAGACCTGCACATTCACAGCCAGGCCGGGCCTCTCCACAACCCAGCCTCGTGATGAAAGAGACTGAGATGTGAGGTATTTAAATGGGCTGTGTTCTAGAGCAAAAGGAAAGGGAGCTTTTCAGAAAGCAGTGACTCCCAGAAAGGAGATTTAAAAATAGTCTGAAGAGCTCAGTGTGCTGAACTGAGGGTCCCTCCATGTGTCAGGGTGCTGTGCTGAGTGTGGCAGCTTGCCTCACGTGCAGAACCCCAGAGCCACTGGGTGCCTGACCGAGGACTCTGGGCACAATGGCTTAGGTGGGAGCTGGCAAAGGTGGTGGAGTTAGTCAGCCTCACCTTGGGTGTCTTCTGGTTATGTGGGGTGGTCCCAGCACCCCAACTTTATAAATCAGAAAAGTGAGGTATAGAAGTTAAGCCCACCTGGTTGGTGTCACCCCGTGCTGTGCTTGCATACAGATCTCTAGGTGTCTTCCTAGACGCCTTAGTGTAGAGGGCCCTGCCCATCCTCCCTTTCATTTGCTCTGCTCCTTATGTCTTTGTCCCAGGCTACCTGAGGCCCAGGTGAGGTGGGGATTGTCAGTCTCTCATGGGCCTCTTCCCTGTGTTGTTTAGGATTCCCTGCTTCGCCTGAAGGACCACCATCAGTGTTTTGAATGCTCTGATGTGGCTTTACATGAGGCAGTCCAGCAGATGGTGAATGCAAATGAGGCTGCAGCCAAGGATGAGTGGGTGGCCACAGTGACCCAGCTACTGCTGGGCATCGAGCAGGCTCTCTCAACAGATACCAGTGGCTCCATCTTGAAGGAGTCATCTTCTGCAACCAGCCTCATCCGACTCACCAACAACCTCATCCAGGTAGGCCCTATTCCTTCTACACAGTCCACCAACTTCTCCTGTAAATCAGGTACCCCCAAGGGTACTCTGCCTGGAGGAGGAAGAGGAGGCAGGAACCTCATGTGGGTGGCTGTGTGCTGGCTGCCAGATTCTCTGGTGCAGAGATGGTGTAGCACTTGGGGCTTCCTTCCCAGAATGGAAACACCACTTGTTCTTCTGCTCTTCAGCCCTTTACAGCCCCTCCAGGTTTCCTGCCTCCACTCTGCCTTCCTTTCTGCCTCACCTTCTGCTTCCTTGGCCTCACGCATGCACATCACACCTACTTCTGAGAGACTTTTCCTCAAGGGCTCTCCTGTCTCACCCTCCTACCACTCCACGTTAGCCTGCATTTTCTTTTCTTTTTTAAAAAAATATTTATTTATTCCCTTTTGTTGCCCTTGTTTTATTATTGTAGTTATTGTTGTTGTTGTTGGATAGGACAGAGAGAAATAGAGAGAGGAGGGAAAGACAGAAAGGGGGAGAGAAAGTGAGACACCTGCAGACATGCTTCACCACTTGTGAAGTGACTCCCATGCAGGTGGGGAGCCGGGGGCTTGAACCGGGATCCTTATGCCGGTCCTCGTGCTTTGCGCAACGTGTATTTAACCTGCTGGCTATTGCTTGACTCCCCCTTTTTTAATGATAAAATATAATTAAATATTACAGTTTCTGGATAGATAAGGTAAATTTAAAAATGTACAAATTTTTTTTTCTTTTTTTTTTTGCCTCCAGGATTATAGCTGGGGCTCGGTGCCTGCACCATGAAATCCACTGCTCCTGGAGTCTTTTTTCCCCCCTTTTGTTGCCCTTGTTTTTTTTTTTTTTTATTATTGTTGTGGTTACTATTGTTGTTGTTATTGATGTCATTGTTGTTGGATAGGACAGAGAAATGGAGACAGGAGGGGAAGACAGAGAGGGGGAGAGAAAGATGCAGACCTGCTTCACCGCTTGTGAAGTGACCCCCCCCCCGCAGGTGGGGATCCAGGGGCTTGAACTGGGATCCTTACACTTGTCCTTGCACTTTGCGCCATGTGCGTTTAACCCACTGTGCTACTGCCCAACCCCCCCTTTTTTAAATTTGTAAAATAGAAAATACCGACAGAACCATAGAATAAGAGCGATTAAATTCCACACATTTCCCACCATCAGAGTTCCATATTCCATCCCCTCCATTGGAAGTGCTCTTATTCTTTATCTCTCTGGGAGCATGGACCCAGTGTTGTTATGTGGTGCAGAAGGTGGGAGGTCTGGTTTTTATAATCGTTTCTCCGATGGACATGGGCATTGGCAGGTTGATCCATATTCCCAGTCTGTCCCTATCTTTCCCTACTGGGGCAGGGCTCTGGAGAGGTGGGGTTCCAGGGTACATTGGTGAGGTCGTCTGTCCAGGCGAGTCAGGTTGGCATCATGGTTGGTATCATGGTAGCATTTGCAACTTGATGTTTACAATAATGTGCCTTGGCATTGGTCTTTTTGTATTTATAAATCTGGATGATCGTTCTGTCTCTTGGATGAGAATGTTCTGATGGTTTCCTAAATGAGGGAAGTTCCCAGCTAAAATTGCTCTGAAAATGGACTCTGGGTCTTTGGCCTTGTCTTCTTCAGATATAGCACACTTATATTTGATCTTTTGATGGAGTCTAATTTCACATAGAGTTGCTTCAGTCTTTCTAAACCATTCCTCTCCCTCATCTTTGAACTGAAAGAGTGGGCTGGCTGTATCTTCTTGATTGGATATTATTTCTTCTGAATGTGTGGATCTACTTGCTAAGCCTTCTACCTGGGCATGGGTTGCAGATAGAGTATCTTTTATTCCCTGGGGTTCTGAGTGAAGTTCTTCTTTCAAGATTTGACGATTCTTAGTGATCTCTGTTGTAAGTCCCTGTCTCATGTGTTTCAATTCCATAGTAACAAGCTCTTTTAATTCTTACTTAATTTCTTGGAGAGTTCTCATAATGAGCTCTGTGTAGTCTGTCTCTGAGTCTCTCTCTAAATAAATCTGTAATTCTTTGGATTTCTTCTGTTTCATTTCTGTCTGGCTGATACCATAATTCTGTTTCTCTGCTTGCACATTTTTCTGTGCTGGTTATTGATGGCCAGCAGAACCCCAGGGAGTAAAAGATACTCTTAACTGCTGCTGTGATCTCTAGGTTTCTCATTTGTATGATCTATGGCATGGTGTGTGTGTGTGTGTGTGTGTGTGTGTGTGTATGTGGTTTCTTTGGGCTGTCTTCTGGTCACAAATGCCCTGTTTTATATTGTATCCTTGCCTTGAATTTAGAAGGCTAAAGGCCCCCCTGAGTCAAAGACTGAGAGGTTTTAAGCCCTTGTTTCTTTCCTTCCAGCACTAGGAACAATGTTGCTTGCTGCACTTAAAGTGAAATCACCAAAAGGTGCAGCTCAGCGCCTGCGCTGCCCAGAGCTCTGAGTTGACTGCTGTTCTTCAGCCCGCACCCACACCCCTTTTCGCTCCGATCACACGTGAGCACCCACCTGAGGCTGCAGAACTTTCATCTGTAGATTATGACTTTAGTTGGATCTTTTGTTGTATTTATTTGTTGTTTTGAGAGGAGAGGTGATTTGGTCCCACTTATTTCATGGCCACGCCTCCTGGAAATCTCATTTTCTTTTCTTTAACTCTGTGTGACTTGTCTCTGGCTTTCTCCCTCTGGGCTGTCAATGCCCCTGTGCCCCTCCATCTCTGTACCCTTTGTGTCTCATGCAGGACCTAACACACAGTCAGTGCTGAGGATCTCGGACTACACATGATGTGAGGGAGGGTAGTTAGAGCTGACTCTGATAGTCAGCATTAGCTCTTCTGATGCCTAGGAAACTGAAGTCAGGTTCCGGTGGGACTCTGAATAGGCTATATCAGTAGCTCCTCATTAGAGGTGGGTACAGACAGGCAGCTTGCCCCCTACTGTACCAGTCCCCCAAGGACTGGTCTGCTGTGACAGTCTCTGCTCATCCTTCCCCCAGGTCATTGACTGCAGCATGGCTGTACAAGAGGAACCCAAGGAGCCACACGTTTCCTCCGTGCTGCCCTGGATTATCCTGCATCGGATCATCTGGCAGGAAGAGGATACCTTCCACTCCCTGTGCCACCAACAGCAACTTCAGAACCCAGCAGATGAAGGTGGTGGGAGTGGTTCTGGGCTTGGGTGGGCACTGACCTGCTTGTCCTTGGTTCTTGCCTTTGTCTGTCTTTGTGCTTTGTGACCCTGTCCATGTGCTATGACTGGACTTAGGGCTCAGGCAATAGGATTTTGTGCTGCAGTCCCACAGAGGTGGAGGTAGCTCAGGGTGCTCACTGTGTACTGGGGTTGGAGCTGGGTGGCAGTAGTATTGGAAGCATTTCATGTCTAGCTCAGGTGGCTGTGTTTTGTGTGGGTTGTTTACAAGAAACTGACACTATGCCAAATGGTCTCATACCTGTGACCCTTACTAGCCCTTGCACTTATCCCTGCACCTATACCATGGCCCCTCCTGCATGTGAACCAGTGAGAACTGGGTGTAGGCAGCTGGAGGGCAGCTGGAGCAAGCATAGGTCCCACATCCCAGCTATTGCTTCTTGGCCATATGGTCTTGGGAAAGTCATACAGCTTCCTAACCTCTATTTCTCATGTTCGTGCTAGGAATGACAGTCCCTGTGTTAGAGGTTTGTTCTGAGGATGAGATGAAATGAGATAACTATTCTTTGCTGTGGAAAATCAGCTCTTGGCTCACTCAGTGATGGGTAGTTATTATGAATGTTGGAACCAATCAGGGTGAGCACAGAACCTTTCACAAAGATGACTTTTAGACCGGGGAACATAGCAGTAGGGAATATAGATAATTGAAGAAAATACTTAATAACAATAGTTAGGTGAAGCAAAGACAACCTATAATCTAGCCTAATGGATTGAGTGTTCTTGAACTTTCTGTCTAGGCTTGGCCAACAGACACTTACTTTTTGTATATCTGTGACTGCAGATCATATTTATGCACATATTCATTAAAAGTATGAGGAATTTTCCCTCAGTATTTTGAAAACCTTAGAAAAGTGGGAAACCTGCCAGTGAACAGAGAGGAGCAGTCCAGTGACATAGTCTTTGAAAAAGTAGGCCAAGAAAGAAAAGATTCTGGTAGACTGGCAGCCTGTGTCATTCCTGTCCCTTTCTTTAACCCTGGTAAGAGAGCTAGCGGAAGATAGCAAGTTGACAAAATCCTGAGATGTATTACTAATATCCTGTGAGAGAGTGGGTTGTGGGCAGGCCCCTTAGTATTTCCCAGCGCCTTTGCAGAGGCAGGGAGGGTTTCTGTGTCCCACCTTCCAGTGGTCAGACTACTTTGAGGGAAGGGGACTAGGGATAAAAACACTTGTGTCTGGGCAGTGAGAGTCCATGGGTAGGATTCCTGCTTGCTGTTGAGTTCTCTGATGCAGGCACTGAAACAATTTATAATCGATCAAATATCTATGAACACAAGAGGGAGGGCACATGAGGTGCAGAAGAAGTAGTGAACTTGATGTAGACCTGAAAAAACCACAACCAACTTGGCAGGAAGCCCTAGAGTGAGAACTGTTGCAACATAGTGGGTTAATGTAGCCAGACCTCTGTACTCTCATCTTATCTCAGTCTCACTGATGTGGGCTGCACAGGAAGTGTGTGAGGTTGAGTCTGGTCAGCCTCTGGAGCTGCAGGAACCTTGAAGAAACCGGCACCTGAGAGCTCTCTGCTCAGTGCACTTCTCTTATTGGGCAGAGAATCTTAGCTTGAAGGGAATCTCAGCATAGCTGTACTGTTTTCAGTGGCCAAAATATGCACTCAACCTAAATTCCCACCAAGAGACAACTGACTAAAAAAGACTGGGGTATATATTTAATGGAATACTGCTGTGTAATTAAAAATGATACTGTAATTGTTTGGGGCAAGATAGATGGGGCTAAAGGTGATTGTGCTATGTCAAATAAGGCATAAAAGATAACTACTGGATATGTGAAATACATATAACTAAAGAATGAATTTGTAAAAAAAAAAAAAAAACGAACAAACAAAAAACAAAAAACAAGTTGCCTGGAATGGCAATGGGGCATAGCCATTTTGGTTGTAGGTGCTGTGAATTGCATGTAGGTGCTGTGAATTGCATGTATAAGTATGGAGTGATATACCTGAAATCTTATACTTTTGTAAGGCAGCATTGAATCAGTAAGAAGAAAGAAGGGGAGGAGGGTCTCAGAAGAGAGAATCAAACCTGGTTTCCTAGAAAGGACCTCACATACCCAGAGCCATGAGTCCCTTCTACCTCGGTGATACTGAAAAGTGAATTAAGAGCAATACCTCTGCCCTAAAATCATGGCTTTAAGAAAAGGGCAGAATAGACCTTCTGATATGGGGAAGTACTCTAGAAATTTCATTCATGACGTAGTCAAGTGCTTACATAGCCTACAGGAACTTCCTAGTTCATCATGCACAGGCTAGAATTTATGCCCAGAAGTGACATGGCAAGGATGCTAATGTCACCCACATGAGAGACAGCAAGAGCACACACCCCAGATGAACTTGTACTACAAGAGCACGTACACTAAGGCCCAGAGGCAGGGGTCCTGTAAGTGATTGGCACCGGAAAATATATATATATTTTTAAAGCTGATTAACAGAACAGAATCAGGGTCAGTGGAAATAGCATAATGGGGTATACAAAAAACACTTTTCATGTCTGAGGCTCTGAGGTCCCAGGTTCAATCCCCAGCACCACTATAAGCCAGAACTGAGCAATGTTCTGGTTAAAATATATATAATGTGAAAAAAAAGTGCAGAACCAAGGTCAAACATTGTGTTCTAGATCTCACCATTATAAATTAATAAACTAAACATAAGAAGCAAAAAGATGATTGGTGCTGAGCTGTGACCAAGAAATAAACTAAGGCCACCAAGTGAAAGGAGGAAAAGGAGCACTTCGGACATGGTGTAGTCACACAATCATGCCAAGGTGTAGACATGTGAAATTTTATTCCTGAATCATACAGCTTTCTAAATCAACATTGCCCTATGTTTTAAAAAGGAGGAGGAGGAGGGGGCCAGGTGGTGGCACACCTGGTTGAGCACACGTTACAATGTGCAAGGACCACGGTTCGAGCCCCTGGTCCCCACCTGTATGGGGAAAGCTTTGCGAGTGGTGAAGCAGTGCTGCAGGTGTCTCTCTGTCTCTCTCCCTATCACCCCCTTCCCTATTGATTTCTGGCTGTCTCTATACAATAAATAAATAAAGATAATAAAAAAAATTATTAAAAAAAGGAGGAGGAAGAGCAACAGCAGCTAAAACACTGGAGAAAATATAGTAGATATGGAGAGAAAATATGGTCCAGTGTGAAAATCAGTGGTGCCTCTGATGGAAAGTGAGACAGGAGAAACAGCCAACCGCAGATATAGGAGAGCTCTGAAATGTAATAAAAACCTTAGATTCAAAGTGCACAGTAGGTACCAGAAAAAGATTGACATGAGCTCAATTTAAGAATCTACTTTAGGGAGTTGGGCGGTGGCGTAGCGGGTTAAGCGCAGGTGGTGCAAAGCGCAAGGACCAGCATGAGGATCCCGGTTCAGCCCCCGGCTCCCCACCTGCAGGGGAGTCGCTTCACAGGTGGTGAAGCAGGTCTGAAGGTGTCTATCTTTCTCTCCCCCTCTCTGTCTTCCCCTTCTGTCTCCATTTCTCTCGGTCCTACCTAACAACGACATCAGTAACAACAACAATAATAACTACAACAACAATAAAAAACAAGGGCAACAAAAGGAAAAATAAATAAATAAATATAATAAAAAGAATCTACAAAGTTAAAAAAATCTGATTATCCAATTTCTGTTCTACTGCTCATGGAATTTGGAGCTTTCCCCAGTTTTTGAGATCAAGCCCATACTCTACCCTTTTGGTTGCAATTTTCTTTCTTTTTTTTTTTTTTTGAATGTTATTTATTTATTTATTTATTTATTTTTATTATAGGGGAATTAATGTTTTTACATTCAACAGTAAGGACAATAGTTTGTACATGCATAACATTCCCCAGTTTCCCATATAACAATACAACCCCCACTACGTCCTCTTGTCATCCTTCTTGGACCTGTATTCTCCCCACCCACTCACCCTAGAGTCTTTTACTTTGGTGCGATACACCAATTCCATTTCAGGTTCTACTTCTGTTTTCTTTTCTGACCTTGTTTTTCAGCTTCTGCCTGAGAGTGAGATCATCCCATATTCAGACTTCTGTTTCTGACTTATTTCACTCAACATGGTTTTTTGAAGGTCCATCAAGATCAGCTGAAAACAGTAAAGTCACCATTTTTTATAGCTGAGTAGTATTCCACTGAGTATATATACCACAACTTGCTCAGCCACTCATCTATTGTTGGACACCTGGGTTGCTTCCAGGTTTTGGCTATTACAAATTGTGCTGCCAAGAACATATGTGTACACAGATCTTTTTGGATGGATGTGTTGGGTTCCTTAGGATATATCCCCAGGAAAGGAATTGCAAGATCATAGGGTAGGTCCATTTCTAGCCTTCTGAGAGTTCTCCAGACTGTTCTCCACAGAGGTTGGACCAATTGACATTCCCACCAGTAGTGTAGGAGGGTGCCTTGGACCCCACACCCTCTCCAGCATTTGCTGCTGTTACTTTTTTGATGTAGGAGTGAAGTGGTATCTCATTGTTGTCTTGATTTGCATTTCTCTGACAATCAGAGACTTGGAGCATTTTTTCATGTGTTTCTTGGCCTTTTGGATCTCTTCTGTGTTGAATATTCTGTCCATGTCCTCCCCCCATTTTTGGATGGGGTTATTTATTGTCTTGTTGTTGAGTTTGACAAGCTCTTTATAAATGTTGGTTATTAAACTCTTGTCTAATGTATAGTATATAGAGATCTTCTCCCATTCAGTGAGGGGTCTCTTGGTTTGGGTAGTGGTTTCTTTTGCTGTGAAGAAGCTTTTTAATTTGATGTAGTCCCATAGGTTTATACTTGCCTTAGTCTTCTTTGTAATTGGATTCATTTCATTGAAGATGTCTTTAAAATTTATGCGGAAAGGAGTTCTACCAATATTTTCTTCTAAGTATCTGATAATTTGTGGTCTAACATCCAAGTCCTTGATCCACTTTACTTTTGTATTTGGTGAAATACAGTGGTTCAGTTTCATTCTTCTGCATGTTTCAACCCATTATTTCCAACACCATTTGTTGAAGAGACTCTTCTTTCCCCATTTAATAGTCTGAGCCCCTTTGTCAAAGATTAGATGTCCATAGGTGTGGGGCCTCACTTCTAGGCTCTCAATTCTATTCCACTGGTTAGTGTGTCTATTCATGTTCCAGTACCAAGCAGTTTTGATGACAATGGCCCTATAATACAACTTGAGATCTGGGAATGTGCCTCCAGTTCTGTTCTTTTTTCTCAAGATTGTTTGGGCAATTCTAGGTCTTTTCTGGTTCCAGATAAACATTTGTAGCATTTTTTCTATTCTCCTAAGAAATGTGGTTGGGATCTTGATGGGGATAGCATTAAATTTGTATATGGCTCTGGGTAGTATATTCCTTTTGATTATGTTAATTCTTCCAACCCATGAACATGGAATATCTTTCCACTTCTTTGTGTCTTTTTCAATTTCCTTGAGTAGTGACTCATAATTTTCAGTATACAAGTCTTTCACTTCTTTGGTTAGGTTTACTCCTAGATATTTTATTGTTTTAGTTGCTATAGTAAACGGAATTGATTTCTGGATTTCAGTTTCTTCTGGCTTAGTGTTTGCATAGAGGAATGTCACTGACTTTTAAATGTTAATTTTGTAGCCTGACACCTTGCTGTATTTCCTGATGATTTCCAAAAGCTTCTTGCTGGATTCCTTAGGTTTTTCTGTGTATACTATCATGTCATCTGTAAATAGGGAGAGTTTGACTTCTTCTCTTCCAGTCTGTATCCCTTGAATTCCTAGCTCCTGCCTGATTGTTATGGCAAGAACTTCCAACACTATGTTGAATAGTGATGGTGGTAGTGGGCAGCCCTGTCTAGTACCTGATCTGAATGGAAATGCTTTCAGTTTTTCACCATTGAGTATGATGTTGGCTGTAGGTTTGCTATATATAGATTCCACTATCTTGAGGAATTTTCCATCTATTCCCATTTTTTGTAGTGTTTTGATCATAAAGGGATGTTGTATTTTGTCAAAGGCTTTCTCTGCATCTACTGATATGAGCATGTGGTTTTGGTCTTGCTTTTGTTGATGTGGTGTATCACATTGATTGATTTACGTATATTGAACCAACCTTGCATACCTGGGATACACCCCACTTGGTCATGAGAACAATCTTTTTAATATACTGCTGTATCCGGTTGGCTAGAATTTTGTTCAATATTTTTGCATCTATGTTCATCAGAGATATTGGTCTGTAGTTTTCTTTTTTGGTTGTGTCCCTGTCTGCTATTGGTATCAGAGTGATGTTAGCTTCATAGAAGCTGGCAGGGAGTATTCCAGTGTCTTCAGTCTTCTGGAAGACTTTTAAAAGTAGAGGTATTAGTTCTTCTTTGAAGGTTTTGTAGAATTCATTTGTAAAACCATCTGGTCCAGGACTTTTTTATTTTTGGGGAGATTTTTGATAACTGTTTCAATTTCATTAGCCTGTTCATGTTATCCACTTCCTCTATACTTAATTTGGAAGTTGGTAGGTATCTAGGAAATCGTCCATTTCTTCCAGGTTCTCTAACTTGGTGGCATATAGTTGTTCATAGAAGCTTCGCATGATATGTTGAATTTCTGCGGTGTCTGTTGTGATATCTCCTCTTTCATTTACTATCCGATTTATTTGGGTCTTCTCCCTTTTTTGTTTTGTGAGTCTGGCTAAAGGTTTGTCGATTTTGTTCACTCTCTCAAAGAACCAACATTTACTTTCATTGATCTTTTGTATGGTTTTCTTATTCTCAATGTTATTTATTTCTGCCCTAACTTTAGTGATTTCTGTCCTTCTAGTTGCTTTAGGGTTCCTTTGTTCTTCTTCTTCTAGGTCTTTAAGATGTGCAATCAGGCTGTTTATTTGTGCTTTCTCTTGTTTCCTAATGTGTGCTTGTATAGCTATGAACTTCCCTCTCAGTACTGCCTTAGCTGTGTCCCAAATATTTTGATAGCTTGTGTCTTCATTTTCATTGAAGTCTCAAAACATTTTGATTTCTTCGTTTATTTCCTCTTTGACCCAAAGGTTGTTAAGAAGTGTACTGTTGAGCTTCCACATTTTGGGACTATAACTAATCTTTTGTTGATTGTTAAGTGTTAGTTTAATTCCATTGTGGTCTCAGAAGGTGCTTGGGATGATTTCAATGCTCTTGAATTTGCTGATTGCTGTCTTTGTGGCCTAACATATGGTCTGTCCTTGAGAATGACCCATGTGGATTTGAGTAAAATGTGTATTCCAGCTTCTTGGGATGAATGACTCTGAAAATGTCCAATAGTTCTAGTTTATCTATCTCTTCATTTAGCTCCCGTATGTCTTTATTGATTTTCTGCCTGGATCGTCTGTCAAGTTGAGAGAGTGGGGTGTTGAAGTCCCCTACTATGACTGTGTTGCTTTTAATATATTGCTGTAGCTCTTTCAGTAGACGTTTGATATATTTAGATGGCTTCTCATTGGGTGCATAGATGTTAATAATTATTAAGTCCTCTTGATTGATCCTGTGAGCATTAAGTAGTGTCCATTCCTATCTTTTTAATCTTATCTATTTTAAAGTCTATCGTGTCAGCTATGAGAATAGCTGTTCCTGCCATTTTTTGTGGGCCATTGGCTTGTATGATAGTTTTCCATCCTTTCACTTTGAGTCTGTGTTTGTCTTGTTGAGTTAGGTGGGTTTCCTGACAGCATATTGTTGGGTTCTATTTTCTGATCCATCTTCCTACTCTGTGTCATTTAATAGGTGAATTCAGACCATTGAGATATATTGATATCAAAGATTGAAGATATTTTAATGCCATTCTTGTAGAGTTTTAGAGTGTTCTGATTTATGTCCTATTTATGATGGTCTGACTGTTTATAGAAGACCTTTCAGAACTTCCTTCAGGGCAGGCTTGGTGATAGTTGATTCCTTCAACTGTTGCTTGTCTGAGAAGGTTTTGATGCCTTTATCTAGTCTGAATGACAGTCTAGCAGGATATAGTATTCTTGGTTGAAAGCCTTTCTCATCAAGCACTAGATAGATATCTTGCCATTCTCTTCAGGCCTGTAGTGTTTGTGTGGAGAAGTCTGCTGCTAATCTTATGGGTTTTCCTTTGTAGGTGACTCTTTGTTTTTCTCTTGCAGCCTTCAGGATCCTTTCTTTATCCTTATTCCTTTCCATTCTAAATATGATGTGTCTTGGTGTCTTTAAGTCTGGGTTAATTCTGTTTGGGACCCTCCAGGCTTCTTGAATCTTTATGTCTTTGATGTTGTCTAGACTAGAAAAGTTTTCAGCTATTATGGCCTGAGAATGCTTTCTTCCTCTCCCTCTCTTTCTTCCTCTGGTAAGCCAATAATGCATATATTGTTTCTTTTGAAGTCATCTCATAGGTCTCCATTGTTGTTTTCAGCATCTCTTAATCTCTTTTTGAGATCTCTTACTTCTTTTTTAGTTGTCTCTAATTCGTCCTTGATCTTGCTAATTCTGTTTTCAGCCTCATTGATTCTATTCTCTCTGCCCTTTACTGTTTTCTGGAGTTTATCTATTTTGTTACCCTGTTCTGATTCTGTTTTAGCTTGTACAGCTAGTTGTGTTCTTAGCTCAGCTATTTCAGCTTTCAGCTCTCTAATAACCTTGAGATAGTGTTTTCTTCTGGAGTCTCATTTGTTGTTCCTGTATTTCTGATTACAATTCTTTCAAAGTCTTTACTCACTCCTGTGTTTATTTCCTTAGCTAATGTTTGGATGTTGAACTCATTATTTTGTGCTTCACCCTTTGAGGGGCTTTTAGCTGGACTATTGTCCTGGTTCGTGTCTCCAATATTTCTTCTTGTTGGTTTATCCATTTTATATATTATGTTATGAGTTCCCTCTCTTAGCACTTTTCAAATTACTGGTCATTATTTCTTGGATTGACTTGTGTCTAAGTAAGGTAATTAAAGAGTTCACAGTGGTGGAAGTTAACAGTTGTTTCAATAGTATTTTAATCCCTGAGTTGGAGCTCAGTGATTTAAAAGCCTCTTTTTTTTTTTTTTCTTCTTTGTAGGCTATGGGAGCCTGAGGGCTTCTAAATTATAAGTAGGCTTTGTAGCTTAATCACTGACTCCTGACCAAGAGATATGGCAGGGTGTGGCAGAGATAGTCCGGTGGTTATGCAAAGAGACTTTCACAGCCCCACGACTATGCCACAGAGGTGTAGGTCTTCTCCTGAGTTTCCTGGTTAGATCTCTGTCCCCCAGTGTCCCTCCCTGCTGCTGCTCCAGGTTCTGAGGGTAGTAGCAATGGAGACTCAGAGCTGCACTTGGTGAATCTCTGGGGAGTCCTCTCCTCCCTTCAGCCGTCCCCTTGTTGGTGGAACAGACTGGAGGTGGTGTCTGTGATAAACTGCCTGACTGTTAACCAGCCACTTAATCTCTCCCTAGGCTCCTCTCTTTCCACCAGCCACATGTGTTTGCACTCTCGGGTGATTTGATGGGTTCCTGAAGTCGTTCTAGTCCTGTCTTGTTTCGGTCCCAGGTGGTCTCCTTTGGTATTCCTAGTTGACCCAGGAGAGGAGAGGAGAGATGGGTGCAATTTCTAATTAAGTCTTCTCACCCCCCCAAAAAATAATTTAAGAACAAAATTTTCAGTTCTTTAGACTGAAAAAGCAATTTATCTTAATGCATCAATAAAGTGGGACTCACTTCAATTATCTGAAATATATCTCTATAGCCAAATGTCTCCATACAGGCATTCAGGGTAGTTGGGATATCTAACGCTTTACAGCCCTTAAGGAAAGAATGTGTGATCTAAGACACACCTAACCATTGTTTGTCATGACAGTGGTGACAAACATTTTTAAACAGGGATTTTAGTTCTGTGAACACTTCTTAGAATACTGTTGGAGGTTGGAACCAGAAAAAAATCCCACAGGAATAGAAAGGCCATGGGGGGAAAAATTGTGATAGCTATCAAATTCATTTTAAACTGGAATTGAGCGAAAGACAACTGGCACACTATGAAGGTTATAAACTATAAGCTGAAGAGATTCATAAGGTGTGAGCAAACTATACGCTGAAGGTATTCATAAGGTATAAGCAAACTATAAGCTGAAGAGATTCATAAGGTGTAGGGCTTTAATGTGGTAGCAGGGAGCAGACTTTCCTGAAATCTTGGCTCTCCAACCCTGTTCCTACAACTTTACAACAACAGAAATTAGGAGATGGAAAGCTATTAAAGGGGGTTGTGCACCATATTGGGATTCACTTTCCATAGTAACAGGGCCTGGTAGCAAATCCCTGGCTCACAACCTGCCAGAACTGTGCCTTGACAAATCAGAGCATGGGCTGTGTTGTCACTACCTAGATTAAGGCCCCAGCCACATTATCAGATCTGAGACAAGATTCTCCCCCTACTCCTGGGAGCAACCTTGGGACACTTGAGCCCTTGCAGCCTCCTCCCCCTCCTCCCCACCCTCCTCCCCTTTCCCTCCTCTTCTCCTTCTCCTCCTCCCCCTCCTCCCCCTCCTCCCCCTCCTCCCCCTCCTCCCCCTCCTCCCCCTCCTCCCCCTCCTCCCCCTCCTCCCCCTCCTCCCCCTCCTCCCCCTTCTCCCCCTCCTCCCCCTCCTCCCTCTTCTCCCCCTCCATTGTCCTCTTCCTCCTCCGTGCCTCCAGGGCTATCACTGGGGCTTGGTGCCTGCACTAGTCTACTGCTCCTGGAGGCCATTTTTTCCATTTTTGTTGCCCTTGTTGTTATTGCTGTTGGATAGGACAGAGAGAAATCGAGAAAGGAGGGGAAGACAGAGAGGGGGAGAGAAAGACACCTGTAGACCAGCTTCACCACTTGTAACTCTTTACAAGATTTACAAGAGGGAGATTCCCCCCTCCCCCCCACAGGAGGAAAGCCAGGTGTTGGTCCTTGGTGCTTAGCACCATGTGCACTTAACCTGCTGCACTACCACCTGGCCCCTTTCCCATCTTCTTCTTCTTCTTCTCCTTCTCCTTCTCCTTCTCCTTCTCCTTCTCCTTCTCCTTCTCCTTCTCCTTCTCCTTCTCCTTCTCCTTCTCCTTCTCCTCCTCCTCCTCCTCCTCCTCCTCCTTCTTTTTCTTCTTCTCCTCCTCCTCCTCCTCCTCCTCCTCCTCCTCCTCCCCCCCTCCTCCTCCTCCTCCTCCTTCTTCTCTTTAATAACAGACTAATGATGACTTAAAAATATTTATCAGTGGGTTAAGCACACGTGGCATGAAGTGCAAGGACCGGCGTAAGGATCCCAGTTCAAGCCTCCGGCTCCCCACCTGCAGGGGAGTCTCTTCACAGGCATCTCTCTCTCCCTGTCTGTCTTCCCTTCTTTCCATTTCTCTCTGTCCTATCCAACAACGATGACATCAATAACAATAATAACTACAACAACAAAAAGATAACGGGCAAAAAAGGGAAAATAAATATTAAAAAAATATTTATTTATTAGAGACAGAGAAAAACTGAAGAGAGAAGAAGGAGATAGGTAGGTAGGTAGAGAGGAGAGAGACCTGCAGCCCTGCTTCACCAATTGTGAAGCTTTTCCACCTGCAGGTAGGGAATGGGAGCTTGAGACTGAGTACTAGTGCATTGTAACATGTGTTCTACCAGGTATGCCACCGCCCAGCCTCTAAGCAATCCTTTATGTTTTCCTGTAAGACTTGGATTTTTAAAAATCAGCATGCATTGTTAGTAAAGCTAGTTAAATCATTACTTACTCAAACAGAAGAAACGAGGAAAGAGAAAAATCGGTGGTCACTTCCATTATGGTTGACAAGCCTGTCTTCCTGTTAATTTTGTTTTTGGTCTGCTCTTCCTCAGTGATGGCCGAGACGCCTATGCTTCCATCCTCCCTCATGCTGCTCAACACAGCTCATGAGTACCTGGGCCGGAGGTCCTGGTGCTGCAACTCCGACGGGGTTCTGCTGCGTTTTTATGTAAGTGCTAACTGCCTGACTAGGGCTGACTGTGGGGATGGGACAGTGGAGCTGGGCTGAAGTTCTATGGCTTGCTAGATGTTTCTCTGAAGGAAGGCTTCCTGTACATATATTTAGCGCTGTCAGAATCATTGATCTGATTCCCGTATGCACCTGAGGCTTAGGGTCTGTGAACCAAGCCTTAAACTGTGGGTGGATTTAGGTCTATGAGGTATTGAGCCTATTATATATCAGGCAAAAAACAAACAAACAAAAAACAAGCCCTTCATAGTCATTTGAGAAATAATAACTGTATTCACCATCACCTTCTGTAAAATTCTGTTTGCCAACTGCCACTTGTTATACCAGGTAGTAGCTGTTCAGGCAGTAATCATTAGATGCATTCAGCCAATAAGTAGTGAACACAAGTAGAGCTCTTTTCACTTGCCATCTGTAGTTGGCTGCTCTCCGTCTGCAGATTCCAGTGCTGAGTGTAAGACCAGCCAGCACACAGCGTGGAGGGACACTCAGCCTAACTTGCAGTGTCTATTAATAAATGTCTTAGCGAATTGTAGCCAGACCTGTGCATTTATATATCAGCTGTGAATGCTTTTACAACACACTGACATGGCTGTGTGTCTCTAATACATATGGTCTGTGAAACTTGAACTGTTTACTATCTGGTATTTTAAGAAAGGGCTTGCCAACCTCTATACGTTCTTTTCAATGAGCCAGCATTCTCTACCCCTTCAATCATATCACCTCCCAGCATGCCATATGATTTATGTCTATGTTCATCATATACATTATAAGGATGCCAGAGAAGAGGAAAGAAATGGGTAGACTTCTTATTTGAATATATTAGCCCTGAACTTTCACAAGCTGAAGGGAACAGACCCTCAGATCCAGGAAGTTTGAAGAGTTCCAAACAAAATAACTCTGAAACTAAGTTCATTGAGCACATATGAATTAAAAGGGCAAATCAGTGAGAATGAAGTAGGAACCCCTTTTTTAAAAAAAATTTTATTAGTGATTTACAAAATCACAAAATAGCTGGGGTATAATTCCACACTGTTCCCACCACCAGAGTTCTGTGTCCCTATTCCCTCCATTAGTAACTGCAGTGTTTCTCCCAAGGTCACAGATATAGGTTGACTATTCTTTCTATAACTATCTATACTTATATATATTCACCCATTTTCCCCCATGGTCCTGTCTTCTCTTTCTTTTCAAATCATGCCTATACCTTTTACTACTTCCAAATGTCCTTCCTTTTTTCCTCTTCTCTCTGGGTCCTGATGGGATTCAGAGCCCTCTGGTCATCTTCTAACATTTCTTCCCCTCTGGGAATATGGGCCCAAATTCTTTTTGGGGTACAGAAGGTGGAAGGCTTCTGGTAATTGCTTCTCTGCTGGACATGGATGTTGGCAGATGGATCCATACCCACAACCTGTTCCTGCCTTTCCCTAGTTGGGTAGAGCTCTGAAGAGGTGGGGTTCCAGGACACATTGGTGAGGTCATCCACACCTGGAAGGAACCTTTGTTTTTTTCACCACTGGATCCTAGCACAGCACCTAGTACACAGTAGACATTTATAAATATGGGTTGAATGAATGAGACTTAAAGTATGTGTAGAGCACATGTGTAGGGCTTGGCAGTTCACGAAGTATTGGGGTCTAGGACATAAAGACTTGTCTAGGAGACTCATCTGCCTCAGGACCCTGGAGATGGTTAGTGTCTAAGGTGGGTTCCAGTCTCTGCTATCAATGCCTGAGTGCCTCCTTCTCCTGTTGAGCTCCAGGGACCAGGTTGCTCACCCTGGGACACCTCCAAATTTCAGGACAGTTTGGGTAAGAATTGTGCAAAGTGGAGTTTCTATTGCTGCCTGGGAATTGGTAGCTCTCTTCTTCTGTGTTCTTGCTCCCAGTCAGAGCAGAGAGATGGGCACTGTCTTCTTCCCCTGGATTACTTCATTAGGGCTGATTGAGGGCTAGTTGAGAGTGAGTGCCTGTCCAGTTTGAGAGGAAAGGGCAGGCCAGAAGGGTGATGGTGGGATGAAAATACTCCTTTTTTTTTAAGTATATATATTTTGCTTTTATTTTTTTGTCAAGACAGGATTTTGTGCCTATGCAATTTCACTGCTTCTAGTTGACACACCCCCCACCACCAATTAAGATAGAGAATGGAGTAAGGGGGCAGAGAGAGAAAAAGAGACCAATCATAGCACTTGTTATTCTTGGTGCTCCTTTGTGGTGCCAGGCCTCGAAGCTGGGTCCTCACACATGGCAGTGTGCACTCTACCAGGAAGAACCATCCTTTTATCTTTAGTCTTTATCTTTATTGATGGTTCTGGGGTTGGATCCAGAGCCAAAACCTCACATGTGGTAAAGTGTATGCTCCACCATGTGAGCTCTCTCTCAAACCTTTAAAAGTACTTTTTAAATAATTTATTTATTTATTATTGGATAGAGACAGAGAGAAATTGAGAAGGGAAGGGAGACAGAGAGGGAAAGAGACAGACACCTGCAGCCCTGTGTCACCACTCGTGAAGCTTTCCCCCTATAGATGGGGACCAGGGGCTTGAACCCATGTCCTTGTGCTTAACCAGGTGTGCTACCACCTGACCCCCTAAAAGTATTTTTTTAAAAGATTTATGATTATTTTTTGGGGGGAGGGGAGGCTGGGGATAACATAATAGGCAAATGACTTTCATGCCTGAGGCTCCAAAATCCCAGATTCAGTCCACTGAACATCATAAACCAGAGCTGAGCAGTGCTCTGGTAATAAATAAAACCATATCTCTGATTGGAGCAAGTCCTGTGTACTACCATTGACATCTTCTCTATCCTGTGAAATAAAATTAAAATTTTTTTTCTGTTCTTTTTTTTTTTTTTTTTTGCCTCCAGGGTTATCACGGGCTCAGTGCCTATGCTACAAATCCACTGCTCTTGGAGACCTTTTTTGTTGTTGTTGTTGCTGTTATTATTGTTACTATTACTGTTGTTATTAGATAAGAAAGAGAGAAATCAAAAGAGGAGGGAAGACAGAGAAGGGGAGATAGACACCTGCAGAACTGTTTCACCACTTGTGAAGAGACCCTCCTGGATGTGGGTAGCTGGGGGCTTGAGCTAGGGTCCTTGCGCTTTGCACCATGTTCTGTTCTATTATTTATTTATAAAATGGAAATATTGGAAGTCGGGCGGTAGCGCAGCAGCAGGTTAAGCGCAGGTGGCGCAAAGTGCCAAAGACCAGCGTAAGGATCCTGCTTCGAGCCCCTGGCTCCCCACCTGCAGGGGAGTCGCTTCACAAGTGGTGAAGCAGGTCTGCAGGTGTCTTTCTCTCCCCCTCTCTGTCTTCCCCTCCTCTCTCCATTTCTCTCTGTCCTGTCCAACAACAATGACATCAATAACAACAATAATAACTACAACAACAATGAAAAGGGCAACAAAAGGGGAAATAAATATTTAAAAAATGGAAATATTGAGAAGACTACAGGATAAGAGGGGTACATTTCTACACATTGTCCACCCCCAGAGCTCCATATCCAATCCCCTCCCTTTTTTTTTTTTTTCTTTTTGTTTTGCTTCCAGGGATGTTGCTGGGGCTCGGTGCCTGCACTTCAAATCCACTGCTCCTGGAGGCCTATTTTTCTCATTTTTTTGCCCTTGTTATTGTTATTGTTGCCATTGATGTTGTTATTGTTGATAGGACCAAAAGGAATGGAGAAAGGAAGGGAAGACAGAGAAAGATAGCACCTGCAGACCTGCTTTACCTCTTGTGAAGTGTCTCCCCTGAAGGTGGGGAGCTGGGGGCTTGAACTGGGATTCTTAATGCCGGTCCTTACGCGTTGTTGCCACGTGTACTTAACCCGCTGCGCTACCACCTGATCTCTTGTTCTATTATGTTTTTAAGGGCCCATAAGAACACTGCTTATAAAAACAACTGATCTATTACGCACAGCTATTTTGCTTATTGTTTTTATTTTTAATTCTGATGATTTGCCCATTTCTTGAATTTTTTCTTGTAGACAGTCACGTCCATGAATAGTTAATTTATCTTTTTCAATCCTGTGCCTCTTCTTTTCCTCTCCTTCTTCTGACTTTTTCCCTTCCTCCCCCTTCCTTCTTCATTCTCTTCCCCTCCCTTCCTCCTCCCCTTCCTCCTCTTCCCACATAAGCATAAAATTATCCAAAGTATTTGCTTATGATTAAAAAAATTTCTGTAGTACCACTAGCTAGTTAAGTGTTTTATTGTTAAAATAATTTATTTGTGCCTCTTAACAAATGCAGTCTTTATTGAGGTTTATTTAAACTAGTTTTATTTTCAAATTATCTGTTATTGGGATGTTAGTCTACCTTTCTTTTTCTTTTTCTTTTTGCCTTTTGCCTTTTTCTTTTTGCCTTTTGCCTTTTTCTTTTTGCCTTTTCTTTTTGCTTTTGGTTATCACTGGGGCTCGGTGCCTCCACTGCTCCTGGAGGCTATTTTTCCCCTTTTGTTGCCCTTGTTTATCGTTGTTATTATTGTTATTGCTGTCATTGCATAGGACAGAGAGAAATGGAGAGAGGAGGAGAAGACGGGGAGAGAAAGATAGACACCTGCAGACCTGCTTCACTGCCTGTGAAGTGACCCCCCCCCTGCAGGTGGGGAGCCGGGGGCTCTAACCAGGATCCCTACACTGGTCCTTGCACTTCACACCATGTGAACTTAACCCGCTGCGCTACTGTCCATCCCCGTTAGTCTATTTTTCTTTACTTCTAGCTCATTAACTGCCACTTTAATATTTATCTTTCTTAGCCAGGAGATAGCTTACCTGGTATAATGCCTGTCTTGCTATAAGAGGCCCTTTGGACAAGCTCTGACTCACATGAGAGCAACTGGGAACCAGAGGAAGCTCCATAGATGGAGGGGCGGTACTGTGGTATCTCTCCCTCATTGTTTCTCTAGAGCCCTTTCTCTCTCTGAAATAAAATGGGGGAAAAAAAAAAAGAAAAGAGTTGGCCCAGAAGCAATGAAATACAGTATATGTGTGAGTCTGACTTTGTAAAGGGAAAAAAAAAAATCTACATTTAGATGTGCATGCAATTAATTTTTTAGATTTACTTTGTTTTTCTAAGTTTTTTTTATTTTGATGAAAGCTTATTTTAGTATTCACTCTTCTAATCCATGTGTCAAACATTCTAAGTAGTTTTTCTTAATTATATTTTAGTTGTATGCCATAAGTTTTGGCATTTGGTACTTACTCACTTTATGTAATTGATTTTTAGTTTTATTGAGTTATCTCCAGCATCTAAAAGCTGTATCACATCACTGTTCGTATTTAGATTTGACTGTTATCTAGTTTTGGTAGAAATCCCTGTGTATGCTTGAGCGCGCTGTACATTTGCTGACCTGGACACAGTAGAAGGCAACGACTCTTCCTGGCCTGGCCATCTCCTGGTAGCTGTGTTGTACATACACTCTGTGATCATCACTACTATTTCCTTTCTTTTCTCTTCTCTTCTCTTCTCTTCTCTTCTCTTCTCTTCTCTTCTCTTCTCTTCTCTTCTCTTCTCTTCTCTTCTTTTCTCGTCTCTCCTTCCTTCCTTCCTTCCTTCCTTCCTTCCTTCCTTCCTTCCTTCCTTCCTTCCTTCCTTTCTTTCTTTCTTTCTTTCTTTCTTTCTTTCTTTCTTTCTTACCAGAGCTCTGCATAGCTCTGGTTTATGGTGATGGAGAGATTGAACTTGGGACTTCAGAACTTCAGGCATGAAAGTCTTTTGCATAGCCATTATGCTGTCACCTCACTCTCACTATTATTTGTCTGAGAGATATTCCCTTAGCCTTAAATGAGACTCATTATAGGACATCATACCTATTTTATTAAATGGCCCTTCATTAGAATCTGAATTTCTTAAAAGTAGAGACTATGTCATACTGTGCCTAGCATTAAGAGGTACTCACTAGAAATTTAGGGAGAAAGCAGATGTTTTAAATAGATCAGTAAAGAAGTTGCCTTTTTAGCAGTTGGTAGAAATGGACCTGGTGTGCCGGAGGAAAGGTAATTTGGCAAACCCCTCAGGAGGCCACTGTCAGAACTGGCATCTCACTAAGCTGATAGAGTGCTGGTCTACTGGGGGTCCCTTCTGGGCCAGGTCTTCAGGCCTCTCTCCCTACCTTCTGCAGGTCAGGGTTCTCCAGAAGGAGCTGGCTGCATCCACTTCTGAAGACACACACCCCTACAAGGAAGAACTGGAGACAGCTTTGGAACAGTGCTTCTACTGCCTGTATAGCTTCCCCAGCAAGAAGAGCAAGGCCAGGTACCTGGAGGAGCACTCAGCCCAGCAGGTGAGGACACTATTAGACCTTCTGCACCCTTCCCTGCCCAGAGCGTGGGTATCAGGGAGGCCTTCATATTTGCCAGAATACAGTTTCCTAGCCCCAAGTTGGAGTTCCACCAGGATGTTGAAAGAAGACAATCTGACACAGTTTGATTAAAGGAAGGCATTAGCTTCATAAATGTGGACTAAACACCCAAATATACAGCATGGTAATTTTCAATAGATTGTTTTTCATATTCCAAGTAATTTCTTGGAGTTTTTTTTTTTCTTCCACTTTTTGGTATTATTTCAGTTTTCAGACCCCTGCTGGGTGTACTAGATATGTGGCCTCTCAGTACTGTCAGTTATTCTCCTGCCCCTGAACGTCAGCATCCTTTGGGTAGAATCCCTGTTGTAGCCACACTGTAGTGCAGATCCACTAACACTTGATTAATCTTGTTGACCAGTGGGTTGCTGAGGCGTGGAGTAGATCCACCTGAGATCCACATTCGGCAGCCTTCACCTTCTAGCATTTTTTTTTTTTTTTTTTTACCAGAGCACTATTCAGCTCTGGCTTATGGTAGTGCGGGGACTTGAATCTGGGACTTTGGAGCCTCAGGCATGAGAGTCTGTTTCCATAACCATTATACTACTACCCTCCATCCACAATTTTTTTAAAATTTAATAATGATCAGCAAGACCACAGGATAGGAAGGGTACAATTTCATACAGTTCCCACCACCAGAGTCCCATATCCCACCCCCTTCATTGGAAACCTTCCTATTCTTTATCCCTCTAAGAGTATGGACCCAAGGTCATTATGGGGTGCAGAATATGGAAGGTCTGCTTTCTGTAGTTGCTTCTCTGATGGACATGGACATTGGCAGGTGGATCCTCACCCACAGCCTGCTTCTGTCTTTCCCTAGTGGGGCAGGGCTCTGGAGAGGCCAATGTATCTCCAGGATACATTGGTGAGGTTGTCTGCCCAGGGAAGTCAGGTTGGCATCATGGTAGCATCTGCAGCTTGTTGGCTGAAAAGCATATAATGGCCAGTTTTATGACTGGTTCACATTTCTTGTTTCTAGACACTTGGGCCTGAGGGCTACAGTTGGCCTGTGATTGTATAGGACACAAGGTTTACTTTAGGCTCTCCACTGTATTGTGGGCTCATCTGCATAAGTATAGTGCATTCTCGAGAAAGGACTAACCCTGTGACCTGAAGCTGACGTTGTGGAAGAGCACAGAACCTGCCTCCACACATCCTGAGATTGGTTCCTAGGACCATATGTTCCAGAGTCATGTTCTCTTTCTCTCTCTTGTTGATAACTAAGCATATCTTGAAAGAAAAAGAATCTTTCTTTTGTGCTCTAGTCTGATCTTTCTTCTGCCTCTTTTTTTTAGGTGGACCTTATATGGGAAGATGCCCAGTTCATGTTTGATTATTTTAAGCCCAAGACTCTTCCTGAATTTGACAGCTACAAGACCAGCACCGTGTCTGCTGACTTGGCCAACCTCCTGAAGAGAATAGCCACCATTGTGCCCCGCACAGAAAAGCCAGCCCTGAGCCTAGATAAAGTCTCTGCCTACATTGAGGGGACTTCAGCAGAGGTAGGAGCCCAGTGTGATTGGGCCGTGTCCATCACCACCTTCTTCAGCATTGTTGCTTATGTGCCCCAGCTTGTCCTTGCTCTGCCCCACAAATCAAGGCAGGAGAAGCTGGGGGTCTGTCTTGTGCTGCTATGAATGTTCTAGGCTATAAGCCTTACTGGTTCTACTTGAGTCTCCTCACTACTTGCCTTCTCATCTGCCAGGTGCCCAGCCTCCCAGAAGGGGCAGACTCTTCCCCTCCAGTGGTGAATGAACTGTACTACCTCCTAGCTGATTACCATTTCAAAAACAAGGAGCAGTCCAAGGCCATCAAGTTCTATATGCACGACATCTGCGTCTGTCCAGATAGGTCAGTGCCTGGGCCTGCAGGAGGCCATTCTGGATGCATAGAGGGAGGAGAGCTAGGGTGACTTCAACTCAGTAAACTTTTCACTGGGCAAGTTTGAGGTTTTTCTGTCATTGCAAAGAAACCAGGGAGAAATGAATGCGAAGGCAGTTTGGCATCAGTGGTTACTGGGAAATGTAGCTACTATGTAAAAAAAAAAAAGTATAGGAGAAGGTTTCCTCTAGAGACCTCAGAACAGATGCTGTGAAATTAAAGAAGATGGGAGGAGGTGACATTTGGGTCTAGACCTGGAGGGCAAGGAGATATTGCCTGGCTCCATCCTATTGGTTTTATGTTGTCCCCTCCCCTGGGTGTAGACCCAGGGAACTGGTTGATGTGTGTGCTTGCTTATTCTACTGCACTGTCTGTAATTATGGTTGTTCCCATGTTTGGGGGGAGGAGGAATAATGGGAGCAGTTTAACCCAGATCTTCTCTTGTTTTGATGCACTGTTAACAGTAGCAGTTGACTGGAGGTGATATAGGGGGATCCGTGTATGTGGGGCTTAAGCTTTCTCCCCTTGGGGCCCTGATGGCTTTTTCTTAAAATGTGGTAACTGACTTCCTCATCCTGAAGGGTCCTGCCAAGCTCATCAAGTCTGAGTGGCTTGATTGAGACATAATACTTTTTCATGGCTGACACACTTAAGCAGTAATCTCTGGGGAAAGGTTAAAACAAGGACTGCCTCTATGCCTGCTTGTGTCTGAATGATCCAGGATTCATTGGAAAACCATGCTGGAAACCCTCTGGAGACAGCCCCTGAGGGCCACCCTCAGGGGGGCTGGAAAGCTCTATCTCCTCAGGCTGAGAGGAGAGAGGCTGGGATGTGAGCGAAGAGGCCAGTTTACATGGTATTTATAGCTTATGGGACAGGTTCTCCCAGATGCCCATTCTCAGCCTGTGGTTTCTCCTGATGGACCATGGCTGACCTCCCCTGGACTGACTGGTGTGGTGGAGCAGAGCTGTGCAGAGTGATACATGGGAATTCACCTCTTCTGCCTCCATGTCAGAAAAGTGAAGGTGTTGCTCACTCATTCAGGAGGAGGTGAGATTGTTGTGGCATCTCTCATCTGACAGCCCCTTAGTCAACATGAGTCATGGTGACTCAAATAGGTCTCCCTCCAACTTGCATCACCCTCCCCAAACCCATTCAGAGAGATCAGTATGCCAGAGTGATGGAGTCTTCTGTGAGCACTGACCCTAGGGTGAGGACAGACTTGTGGCCTCCCCTGGACCCTTTTCACTCTGGCCCTAACAAGCAAAGACACCCATGGAGACTTGGGCTCTGTCTGATTTGTATTAGCCAAAATCAAAGTTTAAATACTGTTTCCCCCTTTGAATCTTCTAATCCTACTGGGTCCACGTGAAGGCCATGGCAGATGACTGAGAAATAGCCAACGTGTTCTGAATGACACGTTTGGTGGTGCTGGTTATGGGAAAAGGCTGTGAGGATTTGGTGATGGTATTTTTTCCTATAAGTGTTTACTATACCTTCTGCTCTTGTCCTGCTCAAAGTGGCTCAGCTTGGCCAGGCCTTTTTTATAGGGGTACTGGGGGAAGGGGAAGATGGGAGCAAGCCCCAGTATAGCTTATCCCTCTACTAATGGGATAAATCTGAGGTTGGGGTCAGGATCAGGCTTGTCCTGCATGAGTAAGAGGCCAGTATAGGAGAGAAAGGGAAAAGAGCTGGCATTTGATTTAAAAAAAATTTTTTTTCCTCCAGGGCCTCATTCATGCATGATTTCACTGCTCCTGGGCAAATTTGTCATTTAGAGGCCGAGAGAGATAGAGATAGAGATAGCAATAGAGATATATATAGAGAGAGAGGTGGGGGGGACTGACTCTATAGCTCTGGAAATTCCCCTAGTATTATAGCACTCCTGTGTGCTGCCAAAGCTTGAGCCAGGGCCGTGTGCATAGCAGGGCATATTTCTGCCTAGTGAACTATCTGTCCTGCTCCTGATATACAAGATTAATAGTAAGCTAGATAATGTTTAGCTAAACCTAACACACTATCACCTTCCTTAAGTTAAATTCCAGGTTAATTTTGTTATTAGCATTGCCATGGGGTAGGAAGTTAATAAGGGGGCTGTGTGATGGTACACCTGGTTGAGTTCCTGTGTTACAATGCTCAAGGATCTGGGTTCAAGTCCCCAGTCCCTACCTGCAGGGGGAAAGCTTCAATGCTGCAGGTGTGTTTCTATCTCTCTCCCTCTCTTTCTCCCCCTTCCTCTCAATTTCTGGCTGTCTTTATCAAATAAAAATAATAAAAAATATTTAAACAAAGAAAGTAAATAAGGAAATGAAGTTTTTCTGTTGTAATTTTCTAGAGATTTCTATAAGCATTAAAAAGTGCATCAGTAGGTCAGCCCTCTTGCATGAGCTGTGCATTGCTCTGCTGGAGTGGGCACTCCCACTAGGCCATTGCCACAGCCTGTGACAGTGTGTCTGTCTTCTTGGTTACTTCACACTTCTGACAGGAAAAAGCAGTTTCCATCTTGGTCCTCATGCAAGCACTTCAGTGTGCCCTGTGATATGGTCTTTTTTTCTCTCAAGGTAAGAGCAAAGCGAGCTGCTAAAGGCATTCTGAGAGTGAGTGAAGAAGTATGTCTGTGAAAAATGAGCTGGCTCTGACTTCATCAGCAAGCTTCTACCAACTGAGGGGTGCCCCAGGGTGACCCCAGCAAAGCTGGGAGTCAGTAGCTCTGAATTTCCAGGCCTCTGAGCAGGAAAAGATATGTATATTCAGGACTTTATATGAGGTAGAAGTTTCCAGTCTGTTGTCTTCTTGTCAGCATGAAGCCTTTGGGTTTTCCATTGTCTTTCTATGTACATTTTCTAGTACATTTTCTCAGATTTCATTGCTTCACATGGTTCTGCTATGCACATCACCATTTATGGGGACTGTCAAATAGTCCAGGATGCCAACAATCTAGTTTAAAATTGATCATAGCAGTTGGTTAAGACTTGGTAGATGACCTCACCAGTGTGTTCTGCATCCCCACCTCTCCAGAGGTCCATTTCCATCAGAGAAGCAATTACAGAAGCCAGAACTCATAACTTTTGTACCCCATAGTGACCCTGGGTCTATGCTCCCTGAGGGATAAAGAATAGGAAAGCTTTCAAGGGATGGGATGAGATATGGAGCTCTGGTGGTGGAAATTGTGTGGAACTCTATCCCTTTTATCCTATGGTCTTGTCGATATTTTTATTTTATAAATAAATTTAAAAAAAAAGACTTGTTGGAGGAGTCAGGCAGTAGCACAGTGGGTTAAGCGCAGGTGGCGCAAGGCGCAAGAACCAGTGTAGGATTCTGGTTCGAGCCCCTGGCTCCCCACCTGCAGGGGAGTTGCTTCACAAGCAGTGAAGCAGGTCTGCAGGTGTCTATCTTTCTCTTCCCCTCTCTGTCTTCCCCCCCTCTCTCCATTTCTCTCTGTCCTATCTAACAACGGCGACATCAATAACAACAATAACTACAATAACAATAAAAAGCAAGGGCAACAAAAAGGGAATATAAATAAGTAAATATTAAAAAGTTAAAAAAAAAAGACTTGGTGTGTGGAGGGTGCTAGCATTTGTTAGTGTGATTATTGCCTTTTTACGTTTTAAAATTATTGAGAGGGAAGGGTGAGAGAGAGGGAGAGAGACAGAGAGACACCTGCAGCCCTGCTTCACCACTCAAAAAATTTTCTTACTGCAGGGAGACCGGGGGCTCAAACATGGGTCCTTGTGCATTATAACATGTGCACTCAACCAGGTGTGCCACCACCCAACATTGTTGCCTTTTCTGTTATCTGTCATAACATATAAACAAACGACACATAACAAGACAGGTTCTCCCAAGTGACCTAGACATATTGGTTTTGGTGTCTTTATAGCTGTTGACCTTCAAAGCTTTCTGTGTTCTCACCATCAGTCTCTTTTAGATGATCTCAGCATGGTAGGGTTTCAGCCATCATGTGGTTCCCTTGCTGCCAAGAGCTGGGCTGGAGAGGGCAGGGCTTGTTCAGGGGCCCGAGGGCTAGGAAGGCAGGTGTTGGGTCTCAGTGGTCTCAAGGGTCTCCTGTGCTATAAGAACAACAGTGTTTTAGCGAGTGCTTTTGTTACAACCACAGGTTCGACTCTTGGGCAGGCATGGCCTTGGCCCGAGCCAGCCGAATTCAGGATAAGCTGAACTCTAATGAACTGAAAAGTGACGGGCCTATCTGGAAACATGCCACCCCTGTCCTGAACTGCTTCCGGCGAGCCCTGGAGATCGACAGCTCTAACCTGTCCTTGTGGATCGAGTATGGTACCATGTCCTACGCCTTGCATTCATTTGCCTCTCGCCAGCTGAAGCAGTGGAGAACAGAACTGCCCCCTGAGGTTGTGCAGCAGGTAAGCCAGGGCTCTCTGAAGGGCCAGCAGTCCTGTTGTCTGGCTAGTGTGCCCTTGGGTTGGCAAAGTTCCAGTTCACCTATTCTCTGCACTTGTCTTCTCAGTCATGCTGAGAGCTCCCAAATGACTCTGCCCAGATAGCTCCTCCCCATGGTCAGTGCACAGTCACTCTGTTGTGGGTGAGGTAGGGCTGGGCTCTTGTAACCCACTGATCAGTTATTAGTTTAGACAGTTATGAAGCAGGGCAGGGCGGTTGACTTACATAAATAGATGTCTCTCCCCTGTTCTCTCAAAGAAATGTACAGTTCTTTGCCCTGTTGAGAACCTTGAAGTCCCTCTCTTAGTTGGGGGTCCTCTAGCTGTATACTGCTGCCTATCTACTTGATGTCTGTGCTCAGCAGAGAACCCCTGGTTTCTAGAGGTAGAAGTGGAAAAGCCACTTTACATCTGGACCATTGTGGCAATAACTTGCCACCATCCAGGAAGTTCTCCTGGGTGACAGAGTGCTGAGAGGGCCTGGATCTGGCAGAGATCACCTGTGATCAGAACCTGACACAAAATGATGGCCTGGTTAACTCTGTCTTGGCACTATTGGGACCACACTTGTCAGTGAGACTCTCACCTGCTGTTGCACTGCCACTATGCTCTGAGGGGTGGGCCTCTGTTGATGCACCTAGGGCTCTCACTGCCCCCCATTTCTCTGTAGAGTAGGACACAGGCTCCCATAACTGCTTCCCAGGCCTTGTAATGGCTCAAAATCCTAGCACAGAGCAAAAAGCAGGGAGTCTCAGCCCTGCACAGATAGTGGCTGCTCTATTTTGCTTTTTCTGGTTACAGATGTGAGGTTTATTTGGTGTAATAGTTCAGGCCACATAGAAACATGTAAAAAGCAGTTGCGCAGTGGCACACCCTGCTTGAGTGCACACATTACCATGCACAAAAACCTGGGTTTGAGCCCCCAGTCCCCACCTGCGGGGGTTGGGGGGATAGGCTGCAAGTGTCTTTCTTTCTCCCCCTCTTTTGTCCTTTTCCTCTCTGCTTCTATCATAATAAGGAAAAAAAAAAAAGACTAGATAAAAAAAGAAAAGGAGAATATAAAGAAAAGGAGATTATAACAATAACATAGATAATCCCCCCATTCCAAGCAATAGCCTCTTTTATACCTGTGTGATATTCTCTCCTCTAGAAAAAAAATGGAGGGGCTGTTTGAGAGCAGTCAGCACTAAAAAAGGGTTCCCATAGTGAATCAACTTGCATTATTCTACTATATAGTCCACAATAGGCGTGATTAGGACTTTATCGTAATAAATAATAGTGAAAGTCACTCTTAAAAATCTTTTAACAATCTTTTTGTCACTAGAACCTTGATAATTACAAGTATGTGTGTTACTTCCCTTTTTTTCCTCTTGTGTTCTGAACCTGAGAAATTCCGTTGTTTCCAGTAGACTCTCCTCCTCCCTTCTTAACTGTAAGATACAGTGGTCCCTCACGCTATTCTGTTTGTGTTGCATTGATCTTGTGGCCTAGTAGCTGGTCACTGACTCCTTGCAAGCCATCCCAGCGACACCAGGAACACCATTGTCCTTTCCTGGGGCTCAGGGGTGTGTGTAGAGCATCTGTCTTGGCATTCACTCCCCTTCTCCCCCCCCCACCCCACCCAGTCTCCCATTGGTAATGCCAAGTGAGATTTAGCAAGATAGCATTTTCCAGGAAATAAATGAGATGGTAAGCCAGAATGCCCTTTCTGCCCTTGGCATTGGTGGGCTCTGTTTGTGAAGCTCTGCAAGGGTGGAAACTTGCAGCTATGGTGGTAAGAGAAAGGCAAAGCCAGTAGTGAGTGAGAGTCAGGAGAGTCATGAGTCACACTCAGTCCTTCTAGTCTGCTTGCCCACCTGGTGAGAGGAGGGGGCAACAGGGTGCTCACTTGCTGGCCAGCATTCTCCACCTGATGTGGCAAGCTGCTGTTGGCCTGGTGCTTCCCCACCCAGGTGCAGGGCATCACTGAGCCACATGAGTCTTATCTGGGAGCTTTGGAGGGACTGTCAGCTGATAGGGAGGACCTAAAGGAGTCTCAGCTTTGGCCTAGCTCTTTGCCGTACTTGCTGTGTGCTTCTGAGGTGTCCCCAGGCCTGTCCACATTCTGTGTGCCAGCTGTAAATGATTGCCTACAGCAGTTGTATGTGTCACAGACAAGTCAGCAGGGCTTTAAACAGGACATGGCACAATCCTGTGCAGGTCTGGATCTTACACCTAAGGCCCGTCATGCCTGCGGTCTCATTACAGATGGAGAGCCGCCGTGACAGCATGTTAGAGACGGCCAGGCACTGCTTCACATCGGCAGCCCACTGCGAGGGCGATGGTGATGAGGAGGAGTGGCTCATTCACTACATGCTGGGAAAAGTGGCTGAGAAGCAGCAGCAGCCACCTGCCGTCTACCTGCTACACTACCGACAGGCCAGCTACTACCTGCATGAGGAGGCCGCCCGCTACCCCAAGAAGATCCACTACCATAACCCACCCGAGCTGGCCATGGAGGCCCTGGAGGTGACACTGTGCTGTCCCAGTGTGGGGAAGGAGGGGAGGGGAGGGCTGCTCTCTTCACCTGCCTGGGGCTGGGGCATATAGTCCCAGTGACTCCACAGCAGCCACGGGAAACTTCTGTGTTCTGTATAAATAAACCAGCCTTTCCTCTCTCTGAAGGGTGCTTAGCATCCTTTCCGGATGAGTGAGCATTTCATTATTAGCTCCCAGGAGACAGTCCTTCCTCATCAGTGTGTTCAGGTTCTAAGAACCTGGCTGATGAGAGTACCAGCACAGCCCAGAACCTTCTGGTACCTCGAGCAGCCACTCCCAGCAGGGAGAGGAGGGAAGGCATGCTTGTCGGCTTGTTAGACAACTGAGGCCACAGCTTGTGCCTGGAGATCCCAGCCTAGTAGGGCTGAGCCAGGGACTTAACCACAGAATTGAGGACTTCTGCTGCCCCTCCACATCAAAGCACTTGCTTTGTGCTTGGCTTTGCTTTCACTGTTTCTAGAGCATTTCACCTACTTCTCTTACCATTGCTCATGGCAGTCCTGTGAGGCAGTCTAGGTGACTTGAATCAACATTCCTTGTAGGGAGAAAACTGGGGCATTGTGTGGATTCAAATCTGCTCCCTGAGGCCCTGAACATACCACATAGCACACATTCCTGACTGGATCCAGCCCCGCCACATCTATGTTCTCACAAACACTTTGGACTTTGCAGAAGAATCTGCTTGCTTAAACCTTTGCGTCTTTATATAAAGTTAGCACCTTCTTATGGTTTAACACACATACATACACACACACACACTCTCTCTCCCTCTCTCTTTCTCTCCCTCTCCCTCTCCCTTTCCCTCTTTCTCTCCCCAGGCAGTTGAGAAGTATTTAAAATGAGAAGCTCAAGCCCCTACTGGTCACAGTCCCCACACCTACGGCCCCCACTAATAGTTCACACCTGCTTTCCTTTTAACTCCTCCCCCCATTAGCAGACAGAACTATCATAAGATGTTCCTACCATTTGAGCAGCTCATCTTCTTCACTGGACAAAATGTGCTGGAAGGAGTTTTGGGCTTCTTTCCCTGTCCACATGCCCTCTAGTCTGCTTGGGCATCTCTATTTTCTTGGCCCCTCATGGATTTGGCCCTCTCCCCTTACATGACAGAGTGCAGGCAGGGAACACTTCTGTGAATATTTCCAAGGGTCATCTGACCTTGACCAAAAATGTCTCCTTGCTTGAAAAGTTGTGCTGGCTTGTGAGTGTGGCTCTTTCCTCCACTATGCAAATGCCCCCCCCCCTTTAAAAAACACTTGTCAATCTTGTGAACAAGCAAAAAAGAATCATTCAAAAAAACTGACCTTTAGAGGGATGACGCTAGATGACTTCCAGCAGCTGTTTTAGTGCAGCACTCAATGGGGCTTGTGGTGAAGTGCGGAAGCACAGCTTGCTACCTACGCCTGTTTAGCAGCTTCCCAGCTGCAGCCATTTATAACCCCTGGCCCCACTTTGTTCTCCATTGCAACTCTTCCATGCTTTTTGCCTGAGCTCACATGCCTGTCCTTGGAGGGACTTCCCTGTGGGGAAGGCTGAGGCGTTGAGGACTAGCTAAGCACTAAAGAGCTGGTGGACCCACATCTCACTGAGCTCAGGGTCCTCCAATGGCACTGAGTCCTCATGCATAGAACATGCCTGGTCCTCTGTGTTTCCTTTGGACTTTTGGCCTCTGTTGCTGCCTGGTTGAACCAGTCAGCAAGCAGGTGACTTAGGGCCCAGAGACTTCTACATGAGGAACTGATGCCCTGAAAGTATGGATTGCTCTTCCATAGTCTACCCCACCAGCTCTTAGAAGAGTGGGTACATGTGAATAGCTGACTCAAAAATGGCATTTCTCATGTTGGGGAGATAATATAATGGTTATGCAAACAACTTGCATGCTTAAGGTTCTGAGCACTCAGATTCAATCCCAGCGTCACCATATGCCAGAACTAAGCAGTGTTCTGGTAAATAAATAAATAAATAGCTTTTAAAATTATTATTATTTAAAAGTGCCCCATTAAATAGTTTTTTCTGCTCAGCCTTCATTCAAAATGATCATTCTGCTATCTGGGAAATTTTTTGCAGTTGAGCCCTTTGCTCTCCTCCAGTTGTAGCCCTGGACATGTGTGGGTGCCTCAAAGAACCCTACAGGGAAAAATAGAGTTGTAGGGCCAATTTATCTGGGATCCGTGAGTGGACAAGAACTAGAGGAACACTGGGTGTGAAATCCCTCTTTCTGGGCTGCTCCTTGAGTATTTTGCCTGGGCCTGCATCACCAGGCCACTCACTCACCTGCTTAGGCTTTTACAACCACAGGGGCTGGGAGCGGGCTGCTTCATCAGCTTCTGTAGCAGTAGCCACTCTCACCCCTCATGGTGCCCACTGTGCTACCCCACAGGAGCACGTGCCACAGGTAAGAGCCCATTTTGCACCCATAGTTGGGTGAGAAGGTGAGATCCAGTTAACTTTGGCAGTACTGTTTGTTTGGGGACAGCAGAGGACAGGAAACAGAATACACCTGGGTTTGGCCTGACCTGGATATGGAACTTTAGTTAACTCACACAGATTTGCAATAATAACTAGAGGAGGAAAAAAAATTTTTTTTAAGCCCCAGTTGGTAATAAGCTTCCACCCATCCTGTGCCCATGGGGCTGAGCTATAAGGTATCCAGTCCAGGAGCTATAAGGTAAATAGAAATCTACTTAGTCATCACCTCACAGAGCCCACAGTTCAGAGGGGATGTAGATGTGGAGGGGGACCCTTTTTCTGGGTGCCAGCAGAGGAGTAGGGACAGGACAGTAGACACTGTGGCAGGAAGAGGTACTTGTGACCAGAATTGAGGGCTAGGTATTCCTGTTACTTTAGCTCCACTTACCTGGTAAGTACTGATATTGCAGTGCTGGTAATTGTCCATTTTAATTTGCCTTGAATGGGTTCTGTGTTGCCTGGATTAAAAGCTAACCAAGAGAAGTGGTGTGTGAAAGCCTGTCTCCCTGTTCTGGGTCTCACTTCCAGTGTTGCCTTTGACTGGAACCAACTGGCCTGTGGAACAACCTTCGGCGAGTAAGAAAGCGGCTTACACCCAAGTGTTGTTCTCCTAGGTGTACTTCCGGCTCCATGCCTCCATCCTGAAGCTCCTGGGGAAGCCCGATTCTGGGGTTGGTGCAGAGGTCTTGGTCAACTTCATGAAGGAGGCTGCAGAAGGACCCTTTGCCAGGGGTGAGGAGAAGAATACACCCAAAGCTTCAGAAAAGTGAGTGGTATGCATTTAGCCCAGTCAGTCCATGTGCAGCTGGCATGATTCATTTGTGACAGTGTAGTGTTCAGTTCAGCAAGCCAGAACTCAGTGAGCTTCTGCCTGTGGGTCTGATGTGTGCTTGAGCATGAATGGCTGCTCCCCCCTGCCCCCCAAGCTCATCTATCAGTCTCCCCTTGGCATGCCAGCCTTGTGGTCGAGCGAGAGTACACGGAGGAATTCCAACCTTCCTGTCAGCCTTGCCGCATCACCCACCCCTCTCCCCTTTCTGGTGGGCTTTGCCTTCCTTATATTTCTGTTTCCCTGCTCCTGCATCACCATCCATACCCTCTCATTGCCTTGCTCTCTTTTCCCTTATAAGGAGATATCAACTTCATTGGCCAGCTGGCTACTTCCGCTGCACAGCTACGCCTTTATAAACTTGTAACTGCATCAGTAAAGTTGTTACGTTCCCCGCAACGGTGCCCTAAAAGAGGTTTGTGTATCATCCGCTGCCACGATATCCTAGAAGACCCCTTTTAGTGAACTCGCTCCTGCCTCGTTCCCCCCAAGGAACCCTGACATCTGTCATTCTTCCAGAGTCCCTTGGTAGCTGGAGAAAGCCATTTCTGTTTAGGAGAGACTGAGTGTTCAGTCTCTGGTCACTTTGCTCTGTGTCTGGTGACACTTTATCCTCAGGGGTAGTACTCAGGAGAAACTACCTGTCCTTCCTCTCATCCCTATTGGAGCATAACTTTGTCCCAAGAAAAACACTGTAGATATAGAAAAAGCAGTTTTCAGGGCTAGAAAGACAACATAATGGTTATGTAAAACACTTTCATGCCTCAGATCCTAGGTCTCAGATTCATTCCCTGACACCATCATTAGCCAGAGATGAGCAGGGCTTCATTAAGGAAAGAAGACAGGCAGATTGCAGATTTAAAATATATATATATTGGTGATTTAATATTGATTTACAAAGTTAGGAGGTAACAGATATAATTCTGCTCTGTTCCCACCACCAGAGTTCTCTGTCCCCATTCCCTTCACTGGAAGCTACTGCAGTTCTCCCAAGGTCACAGATATGGGCTGACTATTCTTTCTATAAATATATATATTTGCCCATTTTTTCCCCATGGTCCTGCCCTCTCTTCCGTCTTAAGTCACACCTACACCTGTTACTACTTTGAATGTCTTTATTTTTTTCTTCTTTTTTTGGGTCCTGAAGGAATTGGGTTTCAGAGCCCTCTGGCCATCTTCCCCTAACATTTCACTACAAATATACATTGCAGATTTGTATTGTATATCTTTTTCTTTTAGTCACAAAAGATCCCCAAGGCATATCAGTGACTTTTGGTGATCATGCATCTTTTTCTAAAAATTATATAGATAACATTTCTCCAGTGCTGGGCCTGAGACCCTCTCTGTAGAGACTAGCACTCTGTTAATCTCATCCATTGTGTGGCTCCCTGTAATCTGTGGTTTTACATCTTTCCCTAGTATAGAGGCTTCAGGCTGTCTGTGACTTGACTGGATGTCGGAGTGTTTCCAGCTCAGTGTCTCAGCAAATTCCCTCAACCCTAAGTGCTTATCTGTTGACACCATTGTTGGGGATTAGAAAAGTCAAGGTTTATTATCAGACAGAAGAGCTCTGGTTTGGGGGAGTGGTGCTGGGTGCTTTTGGGGAGGAGCTTGCCAACCCTCGTGTAGCTTCCTAGGGCTCTAGACCCAAGACACTAGCAGGGCCCAACTGTGAAAGGTGGAGGTCAGAGTCCAGCTGGATTTCATGGCAACAGCTTCTTCTTCTTCTTCTTTTTTTTTTTTTTTTTTTCCCATCAGAGCACTGCTCAGCTTTGGTTTATGGTGCTGTGGGGGATTGAACCTGGGACTTTGGAGCCTCAGGCACGAGACTTTCTTTGCATGACCATTATTCTGTCTACCCCCACCCTCAGCAGCTTCTTCAGAAACAGAAACACAAGTTAGGGATGGAGGTGGTATGTATTGTCACCACAAGTCCATGAAAACAGTGGATCCTAGAAAGGGCAAAGGAGCCCCTCAGAGGCGGTGAAGGTTTGGCAGCTGCGAAGGGCCCTGACTTCCAAGGGTGTCTGATTTCCAAGTGCTATGGAGATTGTGATCTCTCTTTCCGTCACAGGGAGAAGGCCTGCCTGGTGGATGAGGACTCCCACTCTTCAGCTGGGACACTGCCGGGCCCTGGAACCTCCCTCCCCTCCTCCTCTGGCCCAGGTCTGACATCCCCACCTTACACAGCCACTCCGATTGACCACGATTACGTCAAATGTAAAAAACCCCACCAGCAGGCGACGCCGGACGGTACAGTCCCTGTTCTCCCTACTGCCAGCCCAGGGCGGCACACCAGTCTTGAGGGAGGGTGCTTTGTGCAATGAGACACTTTGTTTCATTGAGGGGGGTGCTGGGTCTGGGGTCCACGGGCAATGTTGCGGCTATTCATTAACCTCATGGACTCACGGTGATTCTGTGCTTCCCAGACATGCTCAGGGTCGCCACCTGCCAGCTAGCCCACCTGGGGGCCGGGGAGGGGCAGAGCAGGCAAGACTCCTCACCTCTCAGCCTGCGTTTCTCACTTGCACAAGGAGGACGTTGAAGGGCCATGGAAGAGCCTGTGGGTGTGCACAGGCACACGGAGTGACACCTGTGCTGTTGGCTCAGTGAAGCCGCATTATGCCTGTAGCATTGTAGCACAGCTCTCCTGATGGCCACGGGAAGGCTGTAGCTGGTGCTGAGTCTCTCACCCTGGGAATCTCAGTGTGCATTAGAGCTGGTGGGCAGAAGCAGTGGCTATAGCCATGTGTGAGGCCATTCCACGTGGGGTGGGGCAGGTGGCGACTGGTCCACCACATTTCTACTAACATTAGGAGGTTTGCATGCTGACCTCACTGGAGTGCCTCATGTTTGCTTCCCCCTGACAGTAATAAGCTGGTGACATAGCACCCACTGGAATGAACTACTTGGTGGACTTAGCGGGCCATTAGAGTAGAGCCCTGAGGGTGCAGCGGCAACACGGCAAGATGCCCAGGGCCTCACTCACATGCTGTTCATCTCATCAGGGCTGTGGCAGATGGACTTTGTGCTGCCACGGCAGTGAGGCCTGGGTTCCAAAGAGCATGGGTGTTACTGAGTGAGCTGGCTTTGGGAGCAGGGCTAGAGAAGCACTGAAGGAGGTTGATAGCACTGGAAGTTGCTGACTTTGGGAAGATGGCATCTTGTGACCTGTGAGAAGAGACTTGCGATATCCTGACCAGGATTGGTTTGATTTCCAGTGTGTGTGCTAGCAGGTCTGAATGTGTCCCTCTGGCTCCATCACCTCCCTCTGTCTCTCTGGCTGCTGCCATCTCTCTGCCTACTCTGCAGAGCTGGGAGGAGATGATCCACCTGCTCCTTGCCCCCTCAGTCTCAATTAATTAATTAATTGTCTTTATTCATTGGATAGAGACAGCCAGAAATCGCGAGGAAGGGGAAAATAGAGAGGGAGAGAGATGGGCTAGTGAATAGCCCCATGAGAGGGAGAGAGACACCTATAGGCCTGCTTCACTAATTATGAAGCTTTCCTCCTACAGGTGGGGACTGGGTGCTTGAACCTGTGTCTTTGCACATTGTAACTTAACGCTCAACCAGGTGCACCACCATCCCCCCTCCCCCCCCTCAGTCTCAAAGATGTATCTGAAGCAAGGCTCATCATCAACCCTCTAACTTAATTCAAATAGCAAGTCTACCCTGTTGTCAACCTTTTACTCTTGAAAATGTTGGGAAAACACAGAGTAAATTCCTGCTTTGAGAACTGGTTTTTGCCAGGTACTGCCTGTGAGGATTTATCTCCATGCTAGTTTTCAGAAAAGGGGAAGACTTCTCACAGCTGTCCATAGGCTTGTAGTTGGCAGCCCCTCCCTGACCCTCCTGGCTCAAGTCAAGACCAGGCATCAGATCTGTACTGGGCTGTTCACCACAGAGGTGTGTGTGTGTGTGTGTGTGCACGGGCACCCTGTAGTAGGAGAGGGAAGGAGACAAGAGGCCTGTGATGCTACCTGGCACCATTGCCCAGCCATCCTATGTATGTGTTTGTAGCTGTGGAGAGCAGGTCACTGAAAGCAGGTGCTGGTGTGACCTGTCTGGCTGTCAAAATAGTGGTCACTTGTTCTGGAAGTTTTCAGAGGGAGTCATAAATAGGTGCAGACCTTTAAATGATTATACCTTTTTGAATGGTTCTTAATTTTCTTTTAATGTGACAGTGGCCAGTGATGTGGAGCCATTAAGACCTATGGCCCACCTTCACTCCTGTGCCAGAATGCCTCACACTGACCACATTATCCTCTGCCCAGACCTGGATGGAGGGTCTTTTCACATCTTTCATCTAACTTCAGAGAGAAAGTAGTTCATCTTGAGCCCTAAACTAGCCATGATCTTAGGATGTCACATGACTCTGGGGAATGTGGGCTAGAACCTTGGGAAAGGGCCTGACTTAGGCAGAAGCAGCAGGTTGCCAGTGTTTGGATCCATGCTGGTAGCCTACTCCCATCGCCTATGACCCAGTCAGGGCTGGCTGAGCAGGCCCTGGGTGGGGAATGTGTAGCCTCACACTTTCCGTTCCGCTTCTCCACCTGAAACCTGTCTCCTGCTGCAGGAAGACGGCACACTAGTGCTCACTCTAGGCTGTGGGAAAGCCTTTGGGGCAAGCAGGTGCCTGGTCCTCTAGCCCTGGAGCAGAGGAGAAGTGGCATGCAGAGGGCAGGAGCCCTTTTGAGGTCAGACAGAAGAGTCAGGCAGCACAGCCTTGGAGTCGGAGATCTTAATTTCTAGTTCCAGGTTCACTGCTTACTTGATGGGTATCCCCTCAGTGGACTTCACTTCTGAGCCTCTGCTTCCTCACCTGTAGAACAGAGGCAGTGACTTCCTTATGACTGTTACACTGAGGTGTGTGCAGATTTGAGGTGCTACCCAGACACGGTCATCCAGGGTTATTGGAGCTGATAGTGCTGCACAGTGCGGGAAGGGGAATCCTGGGACCTGAGACCAGTCCTCTCAGTTTGTATCTTGACTCTTGGTAGTCAGTAGTCTGGTCTTGGTGGAGAAACAAGTAGTGACATCCGAAGCGGGAGCCCCTGCCTGGGTATGGCACTCAGAAGGCCTGGGTCCTAGTCTCCTCTGTGTTATGGAGCCTCCCCGAGAATAAGTGCTATCTGCCAAGACTCAGGACTTTCCTTGGGTGTGATGAGGCAATTTTCCCCTATCCCCACCTTTCCATTTCTATATGCCTTTGCTTCCAAGCCAGAAATCAGCTGAGGCCCATTCTCATAGGAAAACAGCTCCAGCTCTGAGCAGGAAGCTGGGCATCTGATAGCAGCTATTTAGTAGGACCCATACTGGCAATTGATGGCAGCTCCACCTGCACTCTTGTGCTACCCATGCTAAGATCTGCCACTTCCTGCAGCCTGTCCACAGCCTGGTTAAATTTCCTTGGGACTGGCCCTCAGGCTGCTCTGAAGCCCCCTCTTCTCAGGGCTATGGACTAAAGAGGGGCCCTCCGGCCAGGTTAGTAGAGACAGAGGCCAAACTAAGCCCTGGGTTGCTTCTCCCCACCTAACTTCTCCCTTTCTTCCATCTATAAATTTTCCTGCAGCAGCAAAATCTTTAGTAGGGAAACTTGCTGAGCAGGAAAAAGAAAAAAAAAAGTCATATGGATAGCATTGTTGTAGTCTTTGAGGTCCTCCTAAGGATTGTTATTTACACCTGTTAAACAGTGTCAAGGGACTTCTGAATAAAACATCCCTGCCCTACATGCAGCGCGCACGTGTGTGTGAGTGTGTGTGTGGGGGGGGATAAAGAGAGAGAGAGAGGGAGAAAGAGAGAGAGAGAGAGAGAGAGACACCCCCACTGCATTGCAGTGTGTTTGTTCTGTGCCGGACTCCACCTGGGTCTCTGTAGTAGTGACAGTATTCCCACCCTTACAGTTTCCCTGTTAGCTTGGTCATGGGCCCCCTTCCCCTTAGGAAGTTGAGGGCAGGTGGGGTGGACACTCACTCAGAGCTAGAATCTCTCTGCCCCATGCCAGGGGTGTGGCTAACACTGCAAATGTTCCTCTGCCAGCCAGCCTGATGGTGACTAGATTTTGGTGTGTCTCCCTCCTTGTTGAAAGTCCTTTGGTGACAGAACCAAGGGAGCAGGCCATGACAAAATTGCCTGGTTCTTAATGTGACCAGTCTTGGCTGGATACTATATGCATGGTGACTTTGTTGGACTGGCCAAGATCTTTGCTGTCTGTCTGGCATGTTCCATGTCATCTAAGAGCACCAGAGTTAGACATGACTATATAGCTCAGAGGCTTTGCCCTTAAGTCAATCTGGTCTGAGCACTCAGCAAGGTTCTTTGGCTAGTCCATGCCCATGTCCATGCAGGGGTTCCACCAGCATGATGCTGGGTGCACATCGTAGTTCTAGTCCCTGCTTCAGGCTCTTAGTGGGGGAGGTGTGAGTCAGTGAGGGGCACGGCCAAAGGTCAGGGTACAAATGAAAGTGTTCCAGAGAGAGCTGGTCCTGCGTCCTGGTGAAGGGGAGGCCTTCCTGAGGACCCAGAGCTTAGCTAAGATCTGCAGAGCATTATTTTTCTTTCCTGTGAGAAGTAGGTGAGTGGGTGGAGTGGAGAGAACCAGCTAACATTCAGAAGAGTGGGAGCTGTGAGGATGGTGTCTGGTTGCCCATCTGGCCCCACTGACAGCATGCATACGGGCTGCTCTAGGTCACGGGCTTCCCAGGAGTGCCCAGGGATTCCTATGCCAAGTCCACGTGACTGTTCATTTTCACCTACCATGCTGTCACTGTGTGTCACTGTGTGTCATGCCCTGTCTGTTTATCACTCGCCTGCTCACACTGCCTCCACCAATATTGCCCGTGCTGCCCCTAACCCTGCCCGCACTCTGTTCTCCAGGCTTTGTCTTTCTGCTTACACCTGTCACGGCTCGCTTCAGGGGACGACGCAGACCGCATGCTTAGTAGCTCACAGTCCGGCTCCCTGCTTCCCCTGTGACCAGGAACACCTTCACATCCGCTGGTCCTGTGATTTGGAAAGTGTGTGTTTAATGTGCTTGGCTTCTGCCCATGGTCCATCTTCCCAGTTCTGGCCAGATGCAGATACAGCACTGGCCTTCCTCACCTCCCACCTGCCTCGCAGAAGGCTCAGTCCTGTATTTCCATTGCTTTGTTCTTCTGTGCCTTAAAAAATGTGACAGAGGCAGCCAACTCCGGGATACCAAGACCTCTTCACAAGGACAAGTATGTAAAAATGCAAACTGCACAGTAGATGCTCTGACATAGGGCCTGTGTCTGCAGTCAGCATTGTCCAGGCTTGGGGGTGGGGAGCTATAACTGACATGTCAGTCCATGGCAAACTTAGCCTGGTCTCTGCTCACTGACCTCCTTTCCAGGACCACGGGGCAGTCAGCTCACTTAGGCAAACTGCTCCTTTGAAATCCCTCCTCCAAGTGGGAGGGGCACCAAATACTGCTGATGTCATCCTGGCTTCCCCCACAAGGTGGGAATTGGTGTTGCCACCTGGTGGGGGAAGGGGGCTCTCTCCCAGATGGTTTAACAAAGCACCTTTAGGCCATGACCAGCCATGACATTGATGGAGTGCCTCTTGTGTGCTGGGCATGGAAGAGAATGCTCTAGGGAAACCCAGGTGAGCCTTGATCCTGCTGCGTGACTGGACCTGTGCTTGGTGCCAAGAGGTAGTGTTGTGCCCTGGCTCTGGGGTTTGGTGAGCTGGAAGAACTCCTGGAGGAGGTGGGCCTCCAGAGGCCTGCAGCACCCAGCAGTACCCAGCAGCAGCAAAAACATAGGAGTTGGAATCCTATGGTGTTTGGATATAGAGATGACCGGGGTGAAACTGGCCGTGGCCCCATCTCCCTCTCCCACAAACAGGCAACCAAGTCCCGGTATCAGAACCCATTGGTGACAATAAGACTCTGACTGGTGGTGCTGGAGCTGTCATGAGAACAGGTGGCATATGGCTTAGTGATAACTGGTCCTTGCCCAGAGGGAAATGTCTGATGGGTGAGCATCTAGGCCTGTGTGCTCTCACACCCAGACGAGCTTTCTCTCCTGCTCTGCCTGCAGCTTCCCCTGCTCATTGTCTTCCCTGGAATCACCAGGGTTTCCTTGGTAGTGGAGACTTGAGAATTGACATTGCAGAGAAGTCTCTGGGAATGGAAAGAGGAAAGGAGGCCAGTGGCATCTTTCTTATCTTCATCTACTTACTGAAAAGCCTTCTGGAATAGGGCTGTCCACATTAGAAAGCTGCTCTGGGTTGCATACCCTAGTCCAGAAAGCAGCTGTCTGATCTTCCCAGTTCCTGCTAGTTAGTTCCTACTAGACTCTTCTAACGTCTCAAACTGGTCTTGTGTTCTCCAGACATTTCTAGCACTGTGAGCCCATTGTCTTCTCTGTTCCATAGCAGCCCAGCCAGTGGCAGGAAGATGGTCCTCACAGCAACCCTCACAGGCCATTTGTTTGTGGAGGTGACAGACCAGGATTTTTCAGAACAGGAAAAGGCTGATGATGCACCATCTTTTTTTTTGTATGTGGGGGGTGGGGGGTGGATAGGAGAGGCAGAGTGTGCTGGGGATTAAATCCAGGGCTTCTAACACACAAAGCAAGCTCCCTATCTCTGGAAGGTAATCATTCTTTAAGAGCTTTTTTTAATTCCTGTCTGGTAATGTAAAAGAAATGAAGCTGAAGTGGTTTTTTTTTGGATCCAACTTGGGTTGTGTGTGTGTGTGTGTAACTTTGGCTTGCTTCTCAGTATTTAAAACCAGCATCACACTGTCAGGATACAGTGCATTTGCTATGCCATGTACACAACACAGGTTTGAGTCCACCCCTACCACATTGAAGGAAGATTCAGTGATGTGGCAGTTTCCTCCCCCTTTCTGCCTGTATCCCTCTCTCTTTTCTTTTTACCAGAGCCCTGCTCAGCTCTGGCTTATGGTGGTGCAGGGGATTAAACCTGGGACTTCGGAGCCTCAGGCAGGAGAGTCTCTTTGCATAACCATTATACTGTCTACCCCCACCTTGTCTGTATATCTCTATATGCATCTGAGGAAGTCAGCCTGGAGCTATGAAAGTCCCATGATGAAAAAAATTAAATCAACATCATTACAAAAAAGTTAAAATATAATTGTAGTTTCAGTTGTCCAAGGATTTGACACTTGTACACAAATTATGAGCACAGTAAGATTATAACTCAGCAGCTTTAAATTTTGCAGGACTATTTCACTGATTTTAGTCTTCACGCTGTACCTTATAGCTCCTTGGCTCACTTTGTAGCTGGAGGTTTGCACCTCTTAATTCTTTCTGCCCACTTTAACCATCCCCTAGTCCTCCACCCCTCTGGTAACCAGTAGTCTATTTTCTATCTCTATGATTTAAGTTTGTTAAAAAGCAAGATTATAGGGACCTGGGAGATGGTGCAGCCCATAGTACTTCTGACTTTTATGCCTAAGGCTCAGAGATCCCAAGTTTAACTCCTTGCACTACCGTAAGCCAGAGCTGAGCAGTGCTCTGATTTTTCTCTCTTTAAAATGAATAATGAAGTATTTTTTTAAAAATCAGGACTTTTATTTATTTATTTATTTTTATTCAGAAAGGCAGAGAGGTAAAGAGAGCAAGAAAGGCCATAGCACGGCAGCTTCCTTTAGTGCTGTGAGGGCTGGGCTTAAAGCTGAGTTGCACAGCTACCGAAGCAAGGCCCTATCCAAGTGAGCTGCTTTGCCAGCCCAAAGCTCAGGATTATTTTAGATGGCCTTATGCCAATTGTCTCAGATAAATGGAATCTGAAAGGATTAGGGAGAAACTTGACCTTGGTTTTACGTGCCCCTGTTAGTGGCTATTATTTACATATGCCCTGGATTTTTTTTTTTTTTCTACCAGAGCACTGTTCAGCTCTGGCTGATGCAGGGGATTGAACCTGGGACCTCAGAGCCTCAGGCATGAGAATCTATTTGCATAACCATTATGCTGCCTACCCCCACTTTCATGTCTGCTGCTTCTAAGGCACATACTACCACACCCTCTTAGTTCACAGATGAGGGAAGGAGAGGGTCACTTTTCCAGCCAACATTCCTAAGTTTGTACGCCCCCCCCCCCACCTGCATGGACTCCACACAGCTGGGATATCTCTGGGGGTTTTCAGACTCTTTTCACTTCCCTCCTAAACATCAGCGCTACTACTCAGGGCCCTTTAGATGCCTGAGTCCACCCCTGGGGTGAGGGCTATAGTACCACAGGCTTCTGTTGCCCTCCGCTGTCCACTCTTTCAGAGAACCAGATACATATTCTCATGTGCATGTCAAAGAGACTTGAGAGAAGCATGGCTGCAGCCCCCATCCCTGTCAGCCCCTTGACTAACAACACATGTTCTGTCCCCTGCTGTGTCTGCTGTGACTATAAACGTGGATAATATTGTAAAAGAGACACTATTTGCCAGTGATTGTTGAGTGCCACCCATCATGGCTGTGGTCCCGCTGCCTTCACTGCTGGCTCTGATGCATCAGAAACATCCTCAGCAGGCAGCACTGGGAACGCATTAGCACACTGGGAGTAAATATTCATTTGCTTAAGCCAATTCTTGGTTTTCACAGTGCTCACAACTGGGATTCCACCAAATTAGCGATTCAGGCCCAAAGCCCAACAGCTTGTGAGCTCCTGAGCTTATCAGGCAGCATGCCAATTCTCTGTGCAGTTCTCCTGGCTGAGCCTGCTTCCTGAACACTCACCATAGGGTCTGCTGCCCAGTCAGGCAGTGATTAGCTGGTGCCTGGCCTGGCTTTCAGAAGAATTCTTAAGCAGAGAGGCCGTGGCCTGCCACTTTGTCCAAGGCATCAGTATTTTCCTGTGTCAGGGTCAGAATTGGATCACTTGCAGGGCACATTGGATCACTTGGTCTTCACGCTCCTCTGTGCCAATCCCTAGACGAGACCCTTGTGGGAGCTCAGGTGAGTGAGCCAGGAGCATAGATGATAGATCATAGAGCATAAATGATGTTTACAAGTACAAAGTGGATGGCAACAGCAACAAGGGCAACAAAATGGGAAAGAATGACCTCCACGAGCAGTGGATTCATACAGGCCCCAAGTCCCAGCAATAACCCTTGAGGCAAAAAAAAAAAAAAAAGTAGGGAAATTATAAGTACGAAAATAAAAAGAATGTCTTTTATATTTATCATTACTTTAAATATTTACAAGGATCCTTATTTTGCTAAGTAGATCCAAGTGTCTACCTAGTTTTAATTACTTTTATTTGAAGAATATTCTTTACCACTTTTTGTAGCTCATATCTGATATTAAGGAGTCCTTTCAGTTTTTGTCTGATAAAGTTTTTACTTTTTATTCACTTTTGAGAAGGAATTTCAATTGATACTGAATTCTGAGTTGATGTTTTCTTTCTCTCTCTCTCTCTTTTTTGCCTCCAGGGTTATCGCTGGGGCTCGGTGCCTGTACCACAAATCCACTGCTCCTGGAGGCCATTTTTCCCCTTTTTTTTTTTTTTTGCCATTGATGTTGTTGGATAGGACAGAGAAATCAAGAAAGGAGGGAAGGCAGAGGGGGAGAGAAAGATAGACATCTGCAGACCTGCTTCACCGCTTGTGAAGCGACCTCCCTGCAGGTGGGGAGCCAGGGTCCTTACACAGGTCCTTATGCTTTGAGCCATGTGCACTTAACCTGCTGTGCTACTGCCCGACCCCCTGAGTTGACATTTTTATTTCAGCTCTTTAAAAATTCTGATTTGTAGGATAACTGATGAGAAGTCAGCTGTGATTCTGAATTTTATTCCTGTATACATGGTCTTTCTCCACCTTTAAGATTTTTCTACACACACACACATGTGTGTACATTTTTCTGATTTTTAGTAGCTCAACTAGGTGTGGGATTTGTTTTTTTTTAATGTGTTTGTGAAGTCTTTGCCCTGTTTGGTGTTTTTTGAGATTCTTGATGATTTGATGACTTTGATGAGCTATATCTTAAAACATTCCTCTGTCCTGTTTCTGTCTGATTTCTCCCTATGATTCCATTTGCTATGTTAGATCTTTGTTTCTTACTCCTGAGTCCCCTCCTTGTTGGTTTTGGATCATTTCTACTAGCCAAGCTTCAAGTTTTGATTTTTTTTTTCCCACTCTCTCTTAGCATGCTGAGAATCTTCAAGAAAAGCATTCTTTGTCTTTGCTACTTTTTATTTTCTAGCATCTTCATTAGGAAGTTTCTATCTCACTTCCTGAAACATCTCATCTATTTATACATGTATTCATATTTTCCACTAGATTCTTTTGTTGTTGTTGTTTGTCTCCAGGGTTATCTCTGAGGCTCTGTGCCAGCACTACAAACTCACTGCTTCTGGTGACCATTTTTTCAACTTTTATTGGCTAGAACAGAGAAAAATTGAGAGGGGAGAGGAGATAGGGAGAGAGATCCCTGCAGAACTGCTTCACCACTTGTGAAATGTCTCTCTTGCAGCTGGGAAGCCCAGGGCTCAAACCCAGATCCTTGTGCAGATCCTTGCACTTAGTACTGTGTGTGCTTAATTGGGTGTGTCACTCCACTAGAATCTTTAGCACACTTATGAATTTTATTACTCTTTACTTGTTTTTAATTCTCTAGTTCCAATATCTGGCCATTTCTGAGCCTGGTTTTGTTGATAATTTTGTCTCTTGACAATGTGTGTGTGCTACAATTTTTATATTGAATAGCACACATCGTTGTGTTAAGTAGAATAGAAAAACTGAAGTAAATAATATATATGCCTAGAATAGACTCCCCTTTTCTGTTTCTAGGCTTTTCTTTTTTGGGGGGGGGGGGAGTTGAGCTATCTTGAATGTATTACCAGCTTCCAATTCCTCTGGTCTGACCTTATGTTTAGTCAGTGGTGGATAGCTTAGCTAGAAGGTTTCCTCAGCCTTTGGTGTTCCCTTTCAGCTCCAGGCCTTTGGTGTCCATCTCTGGGAGGGCTTCTTCCTAGGTAGACTGGTGTGTGCCTGTTGTTCCCCTGGTAGCCTGAGGAAAGGACAGGCTGGTTCTCTAGTGTCTTGGCCCAGCCGCAGGCTCAGGCAAGCAATGGTGCAGTCTCAGGGTGGTGTGTGTGTGTGTGGGGGGTTTCCTCAGTTATCTGACCCCTCTTTCTAGTGACAGGAGAGCTGAGCAGTGGGTGCTTTCCTGCTTTGCCTTCAGAGAGTTGTTCTTTGCTCTCTCCCCAGATGCAGTGTGTCTTCCTTCATACCCTGGAAACACCAAAACTTGCTGAAGGTGCCAAGGTGGCTTTAAGTTTCTGTTCCTTAGGAGAAAATAAGATTCTGCTTGGGCTTTGTATCTTTTCCAGAGAACTAGCCTCCCCCACCCCACCCCCATATCTACCCAGGAAGGTTTTCTCTAATCTTTTCCTGCCCTGGCCCTGATCTCCGTCTTGAGCACCCGTGGAAAGCTAAGGTGGGCAACCAATAGGTAAGGGTCAACTTGATATGCATCTGTGACTCCCCCAGATCTGTAGTGCCATTCTAAACCACTCTTGGTCATCAGAGTTTTTGCTGGTGGACTGGAGAGACAGCACAGTGGTTATGCATAGAACTTTGATGCCAGAGATTCCCAAGTCCTGGACACAACTCCTGGTACCACCATAAGCCAGAGCTGAGCAGTGCTCTGGGCGGGGGGACAAGGGTTTTGCTGAATTCTTACAGTTCTGTACCCTTCAAAGCTTACATCTGTGACCTCTACATGGTGGAAAGAGTGTATAATGATGGACTTCACTGTGTGTCTGTTTCCAACTTCACATTCAGTGACCTCATGTTAGTGCCTTGAAATGTGCCCACACAGTTCAGTGGATCCTGCAAATGAGTGTTTTCTCCTTATCCCACAATTGACTAAATTGTTAAGCATTTAGTGAAACACCGACATTTGAGAAAACCTCAGTAAATTCAACTGTAGATATATGTATTTTAACCAGTCAGTGAGACAAACTAGATTTGTGTTTTAACCTACAGGGTCAGAGTGGCTGTACTTGGGCAGTCTGCTCTGCAGGGCTGTCACTGGGCCTTCATCAGGAAGAGGCACCCTGGGAAGGCCCTTCCATGTTGGAAGTGGTATGGGTTCATGCTGTTGCTCTCTCTCCCTCCTTCTCTCCCCAGAACGCAGCCAGGACAGCACAGCTGTGGCACTTTCAGACTCCAGTTCGACACAGGACTTATTTAATGAGCCAGCCAGCTCCCTGGAGGGCTCCCGAAAGCCCAGTGCAGAAAAGAGGTTGCCTGTCCCCAGTTGCCAAGCAGCACTGCCTGGTAAAGACCTTCAAGGGCCCACAGAAGAAAGAGGTATGAAGACCTAGTTGGGTGAACTAGAACTCCTTTAATCTGTGGTGGTGGGCAATGCTGAAAAGCATGGGCTCCAGGGAGGGCCCAGGCCCAGCCTGCCATCCCTCCTTGAGCCTCTGCCTGCTGTCCTGGAGCCTTTGTCTGGAGGGTTACCGCTCTCTGTGCCTCTGTTGTTCTGGTGGGGGTGCAAGTGTAACCGAGACCCACTGTCAGGGTTGTGAGGATTAAGCAAGACCACCCAGCAATGTGGTAGCAGGAGCTTGGTACACTCACTGACGCTTGTCAGTGTTACATTTCCACGGAAGGTCAGGAAGAAGCCATGTCTGTGATATATATGTGACTTGATTTTTTTCCCTTGGTAAGTGGTTAGGTCTTTGCATCCTAAAATCATGAATTTGTTTCCTTTTTTGTCTGCATCACATCAGGATTTTAAGTGGGGGAGGGTCTCCCCTTTTTTGCCAGGAGACCCTGATCTAGTTCCAGAGGGTTAGCAGCTTTCTTGGTGTCCTCAGGCTCTCTTTGTGAAAATTGGTCTACAGAGCCCCACACTGTGGCCTGGTAGAAGCTCCAGGCTTGCCGGACATTTCTGACCTACCCCGAGGCCTGGCTGATTGGCCAGCAGTGTATTCTGAAAGCTCTCCCACTCTGACAAGGGCCAGGACAGGCAGGTAGCTTGCTAAACAGTAGTAGTAACATAACCCGAACTGCCCCTGCGGCTACAGACAGACTATGACCCACATAGTCAACGACTGCCACCTCTCCAGATTCAAAGGAGGTCTCGAAACTTTACATCAGGCTCAACCTGACGCTGTTGACTGGCTACGGAAGAAGGGCAAATGCTAGAAGGAGAAGGAGAAGGAGAAGGAGAAGGAGAAGGAGAAGGAGAAGGAGAAGGAGAAGGAGAAGGAGAAGGAGAAGGAGAAGGAGAAGAAGAAGAAGAAGAAGAAGAAGTAGTAGTAACATAACTCTGTACTTGGTACAGAAAAAGAGGCTACCCAGCACCATTTTTAACTCATATGCTTCCCTCAGCCACCTGAGGCAAAAAGCAATATGACTTTTCTCATATTATCTCCTAAGAACCTAAGATTTAGAGAAGGTCAGGAATTAGCCTACAGTCTGTGTGTACCTTGAGCTCCTCCCCTATGTTGCCTGTCAATGTTCTGATCCTTACCCAGGAAGTTGCCACTTGGGCTGTGCTGGGGAGGATTGAGACCTGGATGCTCACAGATAGGCCTGGAGTGGAACCAGAGCCATTCCCACTAGGAAAGGCCTCTCCCAGTTCCCAGTTCCTTGCCAGCCCCTTCTGACTGGTCACATTAGGAGGTGAGAACACACTGAGAAAGGTATCCCCATTAGGGTCAGGTAAAGGGATATAGAACAGAGGCCATGGATTTGCTTGTTCCCCATCACAAGATGAGCAGCACCCTGTTTTTTCACCATCGAGTCAGCATGCTTTCCCAAGCCAATATTGGCAAACGCTACAGAGCAATTTGGAGAAATATTCCCAGCACTCTACTGTAGAACTACTGCCCAGGTCACCTTAAGGATTATTCTTACTGTGGTCTACTGCCTGTGCTCTGTTGGGGCAGGGAGGTGTGGAGCACAGGTATAGTGCTTAGTTAAGAGGAGGTTAGCTCTGATGATGTCTACTGCATTCCCATTTTAGACTCTATACGTATATATTCTATATACCTGATATAGAATATAGCTGATCATTAGTTCAGTTAGGTCTGACTTGTTGAGATTTCTAAATAAAAATTACACAGCCTAGACTGCAAAGCTTACCAGACATGTGCCAAGCATCCTGCCTCTGCCTTCTGTTCAGAGCCAACAGCTTAAGCAGATGGTTTATTGGGCTAGCCATTGGCAGAGAAAGTTGGGGTGGAACCAAAGTTACTGACATGACTGGTGGAACTGAAACATCTGGCCTCCACAGACATGTTCGTCCCCTCTCAGCCTGGCTTTCCTTGGGAAGTGTAGTGGTGAGGTTGGCGAGTGTCCTGTAGGGGGACCAGATGCATCAGAGAATGCACTGGGGACACACCCTGAGCCCATCACTTGGCCCTTAGCAGTGGCAGCCTCTGACAAGTCATCACTAATTATTTTTCAAATTTTGTTTGTGTTTCTTCAGACACATTTTCTGAGCTGTGTTTGGATGAGTTCTTGTCTTTCTGCCCACTTTCCATAAGTGTATTGTACCTTGTATCCAAGCACTTAGTGCCTGTTAGGGAGGACTGCCTACTTTCTTTGTCTGCCTCATACCCCACATAGGCTGGATCCAGAGTCATTGCCCAAACTGTGTCTGCCAAAGACATGTCATAAGTGTGTCCTCAAAATCAACAATGCTATAAGCCTGGCATATGCATATATATGGAAAGTAAGCTTTGAGATGGGTGTCAGCCCTAAGTAGGTGCCTTGGTTGCTATCATCCACTGTGAGTGAGTTCATGTGGAACCTACATGGTCCTCCTAGCTCCTGTGAGAGGAGAGCACTGGTTGAGATCAGATATGACCTGTCACTCAGCCATCTGGTCAGTTTCAAAGGGGTCAACCCTGTCTTTGGTTCTGAGCAACAGGGATGGGGGGGACATGCATGTATGGTGGGATTAGTGTCATCAGACTGGTGGCAACTCTACATCATGCCAGATCTGAGAAGGTCTGAAAGAGGAGCCATGAGGGAGGAGAGTGAGTTAATATGTTGAGAAGAGGAGGAGAAGGGCAGAGTGTGTATCCAGAAGGAGTGACAGCAGAGAGGCAGGAACACAGACTGAGATGTTCTGAGTCGCTGGTTACAAGGTTTGAGGTCAAGAGGGGAACTGGAAGGGATGGTAAGGCCATTGGCAGGTGGTTTTGCATGCCTTGCTGAGAAGTGAGGCTTTGTCTTGGCAGCTGAAGTGGGCACTGGGATTCATTGCTCGCATTATCTCCTTACCAAGAGTAGTGCTGTGCAAGTGTGACAAACACCTGATGGTCTGTATGGCTCTGTTTAACTTGTCATGAAGGGAGCTGGGAGGCTGAGTCCCTGGCCCACCCCACTCTATCCCAGCAGGCTTAGCCTTCTGGCTACAGTCTACAGTAGGAGAAGGACAGGAAGGAGCTTAGCCCACAGCAGAAGATAGGTTTCAGCATTATTAGTACTTGGGTGCTGCTCTTGCCTTCTCTATGAGACTGTGTCAAACAGCTGGGTACCTAGTGGGCCATCTTGCCCTTACACTGGTCTTCACCCACTTCCTCCCAGACAAGACAATCTCCTCTCACTCCTGCCACCCAGCACAGGCGAGCCTCTGCTGCCCTGACTGTCCCTGAGCAGGTCTGTGGCTAAGTGCTTGCTTTCCATGTGGCAGCAGCAACAGCTATTGGGGCAAGTAGTCGTTGAGCAGTGGAGCAGATGCTCTAATTCATGCTGATAGAGGCCACATCTGGTCTCTGTGGGCTGCTTCCCCATGTACCTGCGCCAGACTGGGGGAAGGATGGTGCCCTTTGGTACCACTGAGAGGGGGACCCAGGTCTGCAGTCTTGGGGCTCCTCTGCTGTTTGCTAACTGGGTAGTAGAAAGGCTGACAAGACCTCAGCTGCTAGGGGCACTGCCAGCATCTGTCTCATGCCAGTAGGCTGGGGCCAGCACCATGCCAACAAGGGCACGGACCCAGCTTAGCTTGTCATCTTACTGAAGTGCCTCTTTTACTGGTGACAGACCACTGCTGCATCACAACCTAAAGCTGAGATGACTGTGTGTAAAGTGAGCAAAACAACCATGACATTACAGAATCTGCCCCTGAGGTCACTTTCTCTTCCTTCTTCCCAATTGTAGGGAAGTCTGAGGAGTCCTTGGAAAACGTAGACCAAGGCAGCCAGAAGCCTGCTGCAGACCCCTCAGCCTCTGCCTACATCCCTGTCAAGACCCCAGCACCTGGCCTGGCCCCATGGGATGGGAGAAAGAGAGGGGAGCCCCCAGCAGAGCCAGCTGCCTTCCCCCAGGGCCTGCCAGCTGGTGCAGAGGAGCAGCGACAGTTCCTCACGGAGCAGTGTATCTCCTCTTTCCGCTTATGTCTCAGCCGCTTCCCACAGCACTACAAGAGTCTCTACCGCCTGGCCTTCCTTTACACCTACAGCAAGACCCACCGGGTGAGTAGGCCATGGGCCCTGCAGGGCAGAGCACAGGCAAACAGGCTGGGCGGCTGGGTGGAAAATGCAGGGGAGGAGAAGGGGTGGAAGCTGTCCCTGCTGCCGGAGCCCTGGCTGGCAGACTGGCTGTAGTAAGGGAGGGCTGAGAGCTCATCAGCTCCAACTGGAAGAATTGTGCAGAGGCTCTAACTTCCCTGTTGGGCCTCCTTGGTCCTTTGCCTGTTACAGATTCCCCCAGGGGCCTAATAGTCCCTCTTTCTCTACCCCAGGGCCTTTGCTTGCTCAAGACCCTGTCTGCTCCCAGGGGCTTCCCAACTAGACTTTCCCTGATGGCACTTAGCAGAGGGATAGTGGTATGTGCAGCATTCTCTCACACTTTATTCACCTCAGAGGCTTTGGGGAAAAGCTTTCCCACCCCCACCCCACACCCCCAGCTGCATTCCACAGGGCAATGCACTGCCTAGCCCATGCACTGTTAAAAACATGCAAATGAGCAAGTCAAGTGAGCTCCATTGTGATAGGTACTATAGGAATGTAACAGGGTGCATGGGGCCCCATGGTGGTTCCCATAGGCTGGCATACTTGGAGGGGAGGAGGAGATTGATCACATGGTGGTCCTAGCAGTCTACCAGGATGGAGTGAGGGCCATAGAAGACCACGATGGTGGAACAAGCAGGGGCAACCTTTGAGTCTGGCTGTGGTCTCTGCTGCCTGACTGTCCCATGTAGTCAGGGCTGGGCTCAGAACCTTCTCCATTCAGAGGCTCCTGCTAGTTTGATAGTTTCTCTATGGGACATTTGAAGCAGCAGGGGGAATAGTTGACCAGAGCACTGGACTCTGGCTGGGTACTGTCGATGTGATAGAACATGACTTGATGGCACTCTGGGGACACGGCCCAGGTATGTGCCCTCTCGCAGTTGTGACTGCCTGGCATGCTGATTTTTCTCTGAGCAGAGCAAGTAGAGCTGGTGGTGGCAGGCTGGGGAGGAAGGAGTCAAGTCCAGACTTGGTGCTGCAGGTCTCTTTCTCTGCTGCCACTCTCCATTACTGTGACCAGTGCTGCTCCTGAACCCAGCCCACTCCATGTCTGCCTGCTCTTTGCAGGTGACCTTACCTCAGTGCTCCAGGCCTTCCAGGCTCCTGCTGACCTGGGTGTTAGTAAAACCCTCTCCTATTGTGGCAGTTCACAGGACTCTGAAGCTGACACTCTAGTGCTGCTGTGGGAAGTCCACCCTTCACTTCCAGGAAAGCAGAAGAGCCCAGTGAAGGAGCTTTCACTCCTTTCTCAGGTGGAAAGGACTCCACTGGATGCCCTTCTTGACCCCCCTCCCCCCCATAAGCCTCCCCTAAGTATCTGTGCAGTCTGACCAGCTGAGGGCAGCTCTGAGCAGGACACATCATTTCCTGTGCTGAGTTCAAGTCTTCTCCCTCAGTGTAGCAGGTCACCATCTCCAGAATCAGGTGCTGGTACAGGCTTTGGGCTGCAAAAGGCCTATTAGGAGTCATCTTGTGTGGGCAGAGAGAGGATGCTTAGTTAGAAGGAGGTAGACTTGAGCAGTGATACAGGTACCACAGAGCCCCCTCCCCCCCTTAAAAGACTTTAGTCTTGGGTGTGAGGGAGCTAGTGAGAGGGTTCTGCACTGTGCCAGGCACGGGCAGCTGCTCACACTCTGCTCGTGGAGTAGGCAAAGATTTGGGCTGTTGATTTTTTTTTTTTAAGATTTTTATTTATTTATTTATTTACTTAGGAGACAGAGAGTAGAGCACTACACAGCTCTGGCTTCTGGTTGATGTTGAGCATAGAACCTGGGACTTCTGGGGCTACAGGCATATGTATATTCTATGCTGTGACACACTGGCTTCTTCCCTTGCTCCCAGTAAGTTTTCTCAAAGTGGAAAACAACCTTAAAAAAAAAAAAAGCTAGAGAAAGGAGGCCCACAGTCCCACTACCATAAAACCAGGGCCATCGTGTGTGTGCATACTGCTTACTGTCCTGTGGAGGCTCTAGGGACTGAAGGTTCAGGAGGTAGGAAGCAGAGACTCTCCACTGCACTTCTGGAATCTGGCTCAAGATGGAGAGTGGTAAGTGGCAGCCCTGCGAAGCCCAGTCCCTCTACTACCTCCGCACCTTAGTGAGGGGCCCATATAGATGCTCCCCAGGTCATTTTGGTGACTCTGTGATAGTCTAGGGGGTGAGGATGGAGGCTTCCTAGACTGTCGGCACTGTGAACATTGGGATTCTCAGACAGCTTCCCCATATTTCTCAGTGTTCCTGCCATCTCTTCTCTTCTGCTTTCTCAGATTTGGTTCCTTGTTCTTTGGAATGGAATTCTGATCTCTAATCTAATAAAGAAACACTTCTTTCTTATGCATAGGTAGGTAGGGGTGCCAGGTGAGCTTCAGGTACTCTCCAGCCACCCCCTACTCATCTTGGACCCCAACTGTGCCCTGCATACTTCCGTAGCTTTGCTCAGAGATTTCTGCTGAGCACCAGTTGATACCCCAGTTTGAATGGCAGGTTGTTAACACCCACTCCATGGAGAGCCTGGTTCAAGGCCAGCCCTATCTGAGGCATGCTACCAGCCTGGGGACTGGGCATAGTGCTAGCCAGGCCTTGATCTGGGGGTTACAACTAATGCTCTCGATAACTAATGCAGAGCCATTAAGTGACATGCCGAGACTGCTTTTCAAACACAGCTGTTTGGTAACAAACACTTCCCGTGATGTGTTCTTAACACCAGCACAGTTCTTCATAAGACCTACTTGTAGACTTAGCAGTGGCATTTTCCTGTTGCCGCCTCACAACTCTGTGCCTGGCAGGAGTTTCCATCATCCGTGTCTTCAGAGAGGCCCCGAGGACTGCAGGTCTTTGACAAGTATTTCCAGATGAAGTCCTGCTCAGTTCAGAGTCCCCCAGGCCTCTATAAAGAAACCACTTTCCTATTCAGGTAACTGTGGAAAGCAGGGTCTGTGGGGTATGCGGGTTCTGAAACCTGCCTCACCTGGGCTCAGACCCTGATTCTACATCAGAACACCCAGAGCATTTCTCTCTTGATGCCTAAGGCCCCTTTCTTGCAAAATGGACTGGTCCCTCAGCTTGCTGGCCTGCACCAAGCTAGAGGCTGTCAGCTACTCCTCACACCTGAGACTCAGAGGTTACTTTCTGTCAGTGGCTGCAGTAGTCCTATATCTGCCTCTGGCATCTCATACAGTCTTTCATGATATTGAACCCTGAAACACTGGTCCGTGCTCAAGAAAACTAAGTTCTTTTGCCAGAGTGATGCTTTGGTGCACGTGTGTGTGTGCATGTGTGTGTGTGTGTGTGTTGAAATAAATAAACCTTTTAAGATAAAAAGGTAAACTTCTTGAGTCTGTGTGAGAAGCCCAGGGGAGAGGCCAGGTGGTGTTGAAAATGCCATTTATTGTGAGAGTTCTAGCCTTTACTGGCAGGGTCTAGGAGAAAGACTAACTTACAGAGGGTTAGGAGCTCAGCCCAGGTGATATCATATCTTCTTGCCTTTACACTGCAGACAGAGCTGCAGAGCAGGCCCCATGGTGTAGGGACACAGTGTGCTCAGTTCCTTTGCACCTCCTTGAGGCCTAGCAGTGTCTAAACCAGTCTGCCCCCTCCCCTCATTCCACTGGCCTGGCCTCCAACTGTGAGTTTCCTTATCCCTGTCAGCTGCCATCTGGAGCCTCAGATGTGATTAGCTCAGGTTTTCCATGAGTCTTCTGGACACTGAGCCTGGACCATCGATCAGCTCTTTCTCTGGCAGGCCTGGGAGACGCCTGAGGAGCCTAGCCCTACCAGCGTGCAGCAGCTGAGTCTGCAGGAGGCTAATTGACACTCCTGGTCAGGTTTGGCAGGCCAGCACTCTTCTGCACTTCTTTCAAGTGCCTGATCTCTAAGAGCCCTGGGACTTCTCCACTAGAGGAGCCCTGGTCCTCCATACACAGCCCAACAAGGCCAGAAGGGGGTCTGGTGTCAGTGTCATTGCAGAAACAAGCCAGAGAGGTATGTTCCCTGTTCCATGGCCTAAGGCTGTGGAGGGAGGCCCTAGAGGCAAGGAAACTCCCCCTACTTTCCCTTTTAATCCGTAGTCATATTGATCTCGGTTAGATTATTTGCTTATTTATTATTGGATAAAGGCAGAGAAATTGGGAATGGAGGAGAAGATATGGAGGGAAAGTGAGAGAGATACCTGTAGCCCTGCTTCATCCCTCATGAAGCTTTCCCCCTGCAGGTGAGGACCAGGGGCTTGAACTTGGGTCCTTGCACACTGTAGTGTGTGTGTGCCACCACCTGGCCCCAAGCCTTGGTTATATTTTACTTTCTGGATATGATAATCTCCATGGGGATGCTTCTTCAAGTCTTATTTCACATCACTGCCCCCCTACCCCACCTCATCTCCACTCCCACTCCTACCAACTACTACTTAAAGGGTTTACTTGGACACTTTCTGCATGTCATGAGGGAACTCCAGAGGAGGTGTTAGTTGTGCCTCTAGGGAAACTTTTTTCAGACCTCCGTGTGCCTGGAGTCTGAGAAAGAGCAAGATGAAGACCATGCACTGGCTCCCTGGTGGTCCTCCTGCCCTTCTGCCTTATTGGTGGCCCTGGCCACTCTGCTTATGTGGATACTTGCTTTAATGAGTCCTTCAGCTCCCTAGTGCAAACTGGAACCCAGAGGTTGCCTCCCATGAGGGCCTTCATGACTGCCTTGGGTTTTGTACCTAGTAGTACAGAAACCAAGGAGTCATGGCTGTGTCTGGATGCAAGCCAGAGACCTTTTTCCGGGACTCTGGAGCCATCCCTCTTCCCTTCCCCAGGCCTGAGGCTTTACCTGCTCATGGGACCTTCAGTCTGTTTGGATTTTACTCCTTATAGTGAAGTGGGCCCAAGCCAACCTCTTTCCTCATTCTACACTTGATTTCTTCCCAGCTGACCATCTCCCTCCACACTGGCCATGTAGCAGGAGTATGTAGATAGGGATGGACAGGGCACAGAAAGCATCAGGCTGGCGCTAGTACCTGCCTCAGGAGACATCCTAATGGACTAGCCCAGGAGGCAGTCTTTGAGCCAAACCACAGAGCACTGCTAAGGGCATTTGAATGTGAACTGTAAGTTGATTACCCTCACATGTTAGACTTCAGAAGACAGAGGCCAGGGCATTCACTCTTCTTAGTGTGTGTGAAGGAGAGTGGCCCTTGGGGTGGGAGTGGGGACTTGGGGGAGACCGTTCACTGCCAAAGGAGGCCCTGCTCTGCCTTACTCCAGCCTCCACATAGATGAATGTTGAGGAGGGGGACCTCTGAAGGCAGGAGGCCTGGCATCTTCCTTGAGCAGGTGGAACATCAGTACCTGAGGTCCTAGAAAGGCCTTCGCATCCTGAAAAGAGAGTGTCACAGCTGACTGCAAGTGCCACTTGTGCTCGGGTTAGTGAGGGCAGCCATGCTGTGGCCCTCAGCAGGACTCTGCCTTGGGGCTCCCCTCAGAATTCCAGCTGCAACTGAAGGAAGGCAGAGTCATGATCTGCTCATGACCTCAGCCGATAGAGGCATCTCAGAAGATGTCTCAGCTCAGAGCTTACTGAATGCTGGCCAGAGGAGTCAGCCATGCAGAAGGCTTTTAATGGTGCACATCATCTTGTTCATCCAGCACTGGCCTGCCTCTCTGTGTGCTAAACTCCCCGTTGCCCTCTGGCTCCTGGTCCCATGTTGAGCCTCCTCAGGCCAGGCTGAACTGTGCAGAGAGGGTCTTGAATTTGTGGGGCCTGAGCTTTTAGTTACTTTCAGAACCTGCTGTGTCCTTATAGAAATTTACTTAGGGGGAGTCGGGCTGTTGCGCAGCGGGTTAAGCGCAGGTGGCGCAAAGCACAAGGACCAGCATAAGGATCCTGGTTCGAACCCCGGCTCCCCACCTGCAGGGGAGTCGCTTCACAGGCAGTGAAGCAGGTCTGCAGGTGTCTGTCTATCTCTCCTCCTCTCTGTCTTCCCCTCCTCTCTCCATTTCTCTCTGTCCTATCCAACAACGACAACAACAATAATAACTACAACAATAAAACAACAAGGGCAACAAAAGGGAATAAATAAATAAAATAAATATTTTTTAAAAAAAGAAGAAATTTACTTAGAATTGATTCCAGGCTTAATCATCTGGGCTTTTCCTGGGAGATGACTCTCCCTTGGGCTTCCACAAAGTCTTCTTGGCTGCTAGTGTGTCATCCATCCAGAAGGTGTGTGCCTGAAGCCTTGCCTCTGTCCAGCCATAGGGGCCCTAATTCCTGTGTGCCTGTCCCCTCTGCGTCATGTTCCTCTGTGTGGAGGTAGGAACAGAGGGTCAGAGGCAGGCCAGAGGGGAACCTTAGCTAGCAAGCCAGGAAGCTAGTTTGCATCTTTGCTGAAAATTACGATAAGGGCGACTACTTTGTAAGTTCAGCCTGACCAGCAAAGGGGCCATACTCACTGGCTGAGAAGTGAGAGCTGTTTATAGCAACTGGGATGAGGTAATGAAAGCCTCCAGGAATGGGAGAGGTGAGGAAGGGCCGTGTGTGTGTGTGTGTGTGTGTGTGTGTGTGTGTGTGTGTGTGTGTGTGTGTGTGTCTGTCTTATGTTGAGGGGTTGAGGGCCTGGCAATGTGCTGTCCCAGGTTCCAGTCCCAACTCTGCTCCCTGCTGACCTCTTGCCTATAGGATAGCAGTGTCCCAAATAGGGGGTGAGATGGTACATGCAGGGTGCTTAGCATGGGTTCTGGCTATGGAAGCCACCTTGGTAACAACTTGAGAGGGTAGAGTGACTGGCCAGATAGCTAATAAGGATAGTCTGCTCTCTGGATCAGGGAGAAGGTACTAGAGGAAGCCAAGCAGCTGGGGCCCCTCCCAGCCTCTTATCCTGTCCCAGAGTCCCACCTAGGCCAGCGGGCTCCTGTTCACACCTTCCCAAGCCCCAGGGTTTCATAATGAGACCATCACTGCCCAGAGAGCATGGGCCTGTGCACTGGACAGAGTCCCTTCCCCTGCTATCATGCTAGCCCCAGGACTTATAGGGTCCTGGCTCTGCTAAGCCCAAGCTGACTGTGACGAGTAGAATGGCACATTTATGATGATGAATTCTACAGACATCCCAATCACAAACAAGTCAGGGCTGACTGGGCTAGCGGGGGTCCTCCTGATAGGACACAGGGTACTGGCCCAAGCTGCAGCTTAAGAGCAGAGTTGATCAGGATGAGGGACTTCTGTCTGTGCCCTCCTCAGGCGATATGAGGCCACATTCTCTCAAGTTAGCTGTGCTGCTTAAGAAATCCATCCCAGAAATGCAGCCCACAGCCAGATGATCAAAGGCAGCAGCCAGAGCTGCCTGGAGCCACAGGATCGATGTCTGCAGGAGCTTTTGCTCATTGCCTCATTGCCAGTGCAGCCAGGAAGGAGGGCCTGCCTCCCTTCCCTGTGGGCGCTGTGAGCTGCCCACACACTCACTTCCAACCTACTTCTTGTCTCCCCAGAACCTCCAGTGGGCCCGAGATGTGTTGCTAGGCAGCGGTATCCCGTGGCAACAGCTGCAGCACATGCCGGCACAGGGGCTCTTCTGCGAGAGGAACAAGACCAATTTCTTCAACGTGAGTACTTACTTGCCTTATTGATCTCCTTTGCTGCTGCCACTGCTTTTCACTGAAGGCGTGCAAGTGGACCCCCCCCCCCGGGTGGGCGCTTCTGGGATCACGGATTTGAAGCACCCTCAGAGGGCAGGCAGGGTGGAGCGGTTCAGAGTGCACCAGATTCAGGACTGGGGCTTCACTTGCCAAGTGACTTCTGGCAAGTAGCTGACCCCTGCAGGCACCGACTCACTCCTCTGTTACGGGAGGCACCAACACGCTCAGTGTGTTCACTGTGGCCACAAAAGGTGTGGAGGGATGGGCTCCAGGTCTGTAGTCCTGCCCCTGCAGAGCAGCGTTGTGTGTCCCTGGGTGGTTCATGCATCTGGAGCTTCATATTGCAATCAGGTATCTTGCTTAAAAATCAAAAAGTTTGACTAGTACTGAGCTTTCAGTACCCATCTAAGTCCTGGTGCTCATCTGCCTCCAGTCCCTGAGGTCCCCCCCAAGTGCCTCCCAGCTGCTTCTTGTGGTGACCCTACCTGAGCTCAGCTCTCGTCATTTGCTTTGCCCTGCTCATAGACAGCTGCCACTTCCAAGTCCTCACCCAGCTGTCATAGCTCCACCTGATACTCCCAGCTTCCATCTGGGTAACTTTGGCTGCTGCTCTCTCTCTGGCCCACCAGCTGGGTGGCTTTGTCAAGTCACTCAGGCCCTCTAAGTTTTGGTTTCTTCTTGTTTTCCCTCACTCCCTGCTATAAGTAGGGAAACTAAAGGACAAGCTGTTGCCCTGGACTGGAGCTAATGAGGGCAGGGCTGGGGGCATGGTGGAATCCGGTTCTTCAGGTATGTGGACAGTATGACTTTACCAACAAGAGTTGATCAAGTGGTTGGGTGTCTTGCTCATGGCTCTTCTATCTCAAACTGTTTCCCTTCTAAGGTCTCGGCTGGGGGTCTGGAGCTAGGGGGGCAGGGGTTTTCCTTCCAATGCTTCTGTGGGCACTTTATGGACAAGTAATAGTTGGAATCCATTACTCATCTACATAGTAGAAGAGGGTGTTCAGTGAAAGAGAAGCCGTCCTACCTGCATGTCTGGACTGTAGCAGCTGTCCCAAAGTAGCCGCTGATTCTTGTCATGTGTGTGTCTTCAGGACCTCAGGAAAGACTCCTTCCATCTATTGGGCTGCTGGAAAAATCATGATGGTGGCCTGGGAGATAGTGCAATAGATAAAGTGTTGGGACTCCCAAGCATGATGTCCTAAGTTCAGTCCCCAGCAGCACATGTACCAAAGTGATGTCTAGTTCCCCCCCCCTTCCTCCTCCTATACCTCTCACTAATAAATAAAATATTTTTTAAAAGAAAAATCATGTCGGGGCCGGGCGGTAGCACAACGGGTTAAGTGCACATGGCACGAAGCGCAAGGACTGGCATAGGGATCCTGGTTCAAGCCCCCGGCTCCCCACCTGCAGGGGAGTCGCTTCACAGGCGGTGAAGCAGGTCTGCAGGTGTCTGTCTTTCTCTCCCCCTCTCTGTCTTCCCCTCCTCTCTCCATTTCTCTCTGTTCTGTCCAACAGCAACGACAACAATAGTAGTAACAACAACACCGATAAACAAAAAGGGAAAAAATGGCCTCCAGAAGCAGTGGGTTCATAGTGCAGGCATTGAGCCCCTGGAGGCAAAAAAAAAAGAAAAGAAAAATTATGTCATACTTTTGCATAGAAAAATACATGACTTACCCAATAACCCAGTATAAGTCAGCATGCAGAGATGTTCATGTGGGGCAAAGTATACAGGCTTCAACAAGTGTGTCTTGGAGAGTAGTTTAAAACCTGCTTCTTTTTAATAACTGCGTAGTACTCCCATCATAGGGGTGTCCCACTATTTACCCACTCACCCTTTATAGATGGGCACTTTGATTCTATCTTGTTTCTTTCTTCCTTTTTCTCTTTCTTTCTTTTTTACAAACAGTGCTTACACTGCATGTCTTTACATATTTGTGGAAGTCCATTCATAGGATAAATTTCTAGAAACAGTTGTCAGGTTAAAGAGGTTGGGGAGCTTTTATATTGGTACAGAGTACTGCACCACAAGTATCCACGTCAGGCCCCGTCAAGACTCAGCTTCATTAAGCAGCTTCATAATTGCTCTTGAGTGGATGGAAATATCATCACATTCCATTCATTGTGACTGGGATTGGCTACGATATCATATTAGCCGTTTAAATTTTACTTGTGCTCATTTTCCTGTTGGCATCATTGGTCTTTATTGATTTAAAAGAACTCCCTCTATTAATGAAACCAGCCTCTTGTCAGATTTTTTTGCATATATATTTTTTTTCTTTCTGTAGTTGATAAACCAAAGTTGGGACCAGCCAGGTGGCTTAGTTCCCTTGAGCTTGAGTTGCTCCCCATGCAAAATGGGCTTCTGTCGCCTGCCTTGAAGAGTAATTATAGGGATCCAGTTAGATAAGGAGTAGTGCCCCTAACTCGGGATCTGGCACGTGGTAAGTGCCCAAGAGAGCAGTTTCCTTCACTTGTCTGCCCCTCTCTGTTCTGTGCAGTGATGTTGGACGGAGAGACCCATCCTGCCTTTCTTCGTGGTGAAGCACTCATCCTTCCTAATGACACTATGGAGGAGGCTGGCACCTCATGTGCCTGCTCCTTAGCTGGCAGCTGGGTGTTCTTGGCCTTCTTCACATTGGTCTCACTCCCTGCAGCATCTCCTGTGGTTCTGCGCCTTTCAGAAAACAAGTCACAGTAGGGCAGTCTGAATGAAAGGCTGGCAGAGCCCTGGGTGAGCCTGGCATGTAGGCAATGCCTTTCCTGCTTCTAGAAGCTCCCACAGACTCAGACCACCCTCAACAGGGCTGGATGTTTTGGGGTGGCTTTATTTCCTCTGTGTGACTCTGCTCTTCTGTACTTCCCAAAGACCCACTGCTGTTACCACCCCCAGGGGGTGGGGGGCTCTCCCAGCCTAAGTTCTTTCTTTCTGTTTTCTCGGCTCTGGCCTTAGGAAGTAGGTTGGTATTCCCTATGTTGACCTCTGGGCAGAGGCCATAAAGGCCCTTGCACCCCACCTTATGACCTACCCAGCTGACTAGTGACAGGATGGCCCAGACTGGGCCTACCCCACCCTGTCCTACATCTGCAGGTGGGCCTTCTGGGTGGACACCTATGTCTGTCACTCAGCAAGCAGCCCTTGGTGCAGCAGATTGTACCAAGAGTGAATAAACTTGCCTGGTTAGGACAGCCCTCAGCTAACCATGTGTGACAGGTGGGAGTGAGCAGGCTAGCATTTCTCCCTTCAGTGTATACTTGGGTTTTCTGTGTCAGCCTATTGGGGGGGGGGGGCTTCCTTGTGAGGAGGTGTGGGGAGAGTGAGACCAGGGTCACTTGGTATCCTGACCTGCCATCCCTCTAAATTCCCAGTCTTGGGCCCCCCACACCACCCAGCCTGACAGATTCATTCACCCAGGGGGTGTTTTGGGAAGCCTCCTCATCTTCATGGTCTAGGCTTATGTCTAATTCTGATAGAAATTTAATGGCAAATTTGGAAAATTGTAGGAGCCACATAGGACCATTTGGTAACTACAGACAGTTCAGGCACATAGTGGAGACCAGATATCCTGGTCAGCCTGCCCCTGGCACCAGGACCTGCTTAGAGGACTCCTGTAAGCTACCAGGCTACCATTCTTTCCTCAGCTGTTTGAAAAAAAAATTAGATAAGTGTGCTTTCCAGGTAGCTTTTAAAAGTATACACATGTGTGGCACCATGTCTGCATGCTTTTGGGCAACTTTTATTTTTTTCCCAGTGGCATTAAGTCTTGGATCAGCTTCCCTGTGAGAAGTACAGGCTGTGCTGCCACCCAGGATTGTGTGATGCATAGAGCCACAGTCTCCCAGGGTGCTAGCAGGCTTGTGGCAAACTCCCATCTGTGTGTCCCTTCATGATGTTGGGGAGCCCTTGAGGAATCCAAGTAGGCTAGAAGGAGGATTCCCACTGGCAGTATGGATTCCGCTGAGCCAGGGGAAGAGAGAGAGAGAGAGAGAAAGAGAGAGAGAGAGAGGCCAGAGTTAGATTCAGCAGCCAGAGGGGAGCTTTTTAGGGCTAGGCCACTTGTGGTGCAGTGCTGGCTGAGCCTTTGTAGGGTTTTTTTTGAAGGTGAAGGGCAGGTGACTGACCTGGGCTATACTGTGGGTTTCCCTGGTATGAGCTCCTTGTACCAGGATCCTGCCTCCTAGCTGGTCAGTGCCTGCAGTGGATAGGTGTGCATATAGTCGGGCCTAGCAGAGTGGTTGGATGAGCATTAGAGAGGGGTAGAGGGGGCAGTGAAATTGGCCCATTTCTAGTTCCACTGTTTCACAACTCTACCAAGAAGGAATGGCTCCCAGCACAGCCCTTTCTTCTGCGATGGAAAATCCCTGCTTGTGAAGTGTCTGCCAAGCAGGTTGGATCTCCCAGACCATGGTTCATGTTCCAGGGCAGGCCAGAGCCCTAGCTGAAGGCCCTGTTATCCCAGCCGGCTCCCAGTAGGCAGAACAGTCTAGCCTTTGACAGAACAGAGTCAGACTTGTTGGCTGAGGTCCTGTGGGCTTCCCGGCCCTTGTGGGGCTTGGCCTAGACCCTGGTGCCTGCCTTTCACAGAACTGGGAGGAACTGGCAAAAGGTGTTTAGCCATGGGTCTCTTGAGGCCCACTATATAGAGCAGGAATAGGGGCTCCAAGGGGGGCAGGGAAGACCTGAAGGTCAAAGGAAGCTACAAGAGCCCTCCTGAGCCAGTGCCAGCATCAGGGGGGCTATAGAGAGTGGGAGCTGGGAGGGGGGGCTCCCTACCAGGCAGGGGCAGCAAAGCAGGTGCTGAAAGGCACAGTGGGGGCTAAGGGTCCAGAATCTTTCACGGCTCCTAAGAATGTGTACACACCTCCAGATAGGCAGGTCTTTATAGTCGAGAACTGGGCTGCTCTGTCCAGGATGAACTTTTCTCCCTCTGAGAGTTGGTTCAGTGATGTTGCCATGGTAACCAAGCCAGAGATGGCACTCCCTCCTTCCCCAAAATGTTTGCTTATTTTAGCAGGCTGGGTTTTTTTGGTTTTTTGGTTTGTTTGTTTTTTTCTTGTTTCAACCCAGTTCCAAGCCTCTATGAAGGAAGCAGTGGTGCCAAGGGCCCAGGCACACTGCTTCCCGCTTCTGGGGCTGTGGGGGACAGACAGACTGTGGCCTGCATTTGAGGGACTAGAAGGGAGGTGCTGACCTGCTGCAGCTGCCCTTCCACCTGCCTGTTCCTCAGCCACTTCCTCCCCATGTGCTCCAGTGGACGGCAGGTTCTGGAGTCCCCCAGATCACTTAGATGAGCGCATCTGTTAGCCTCCATCAGGCTAGGCATCCAGCCACTCTGTTTCCTTGCTTAGCCTCCTGAGAGGGCCCCGGGCACCCACTGGCAGAGTGGTCACTACAGGTGCGGGGGAAGGGGGCAGCCCTTGGCACACATGGTGCATAGCTAACCTCTAGGACTAGGAATGGTCTGTGGGAGAGCTGGGATCTATCTGTGGAGCCCAGGGATGCCTCATTAGAGAATGCTGGTACCAGAGGGGGTGTGGCTGAGGATGGTGGGAGGTCCAGCTCTAACTGGCCAGAACCCCCCAGAGGTTGTAATGAGACTGCTCAAGATGCAGAATGGCCACCTCTTTGCAGCAGGAGCCCCCTTCCATGTGTCTGGCTCAGTGACTGGTGCCTGTGGATGCTACTTCGGTCTCCACTTCATAGCAGTCCTGTCTGACTGTTCTATAGTTTATCTGTCTGCATTCTTCTAGTGGATAGATGGCGTCCAATCTTGCACTAGTGCAAAACCTCTGCTTCCCCTGGTCTTGCTCCTTGCCTGTGCAGAAACCTCCAGGACAAATGTCTGGGCATGGGCTCTATGTTGCAGGGCCTCCATACCCAGTCCTTCCTCACAACTGAGCAGGTTCCCTCCAGCCACTGCTCTGCCTCCTCCTGGCACTCAGAACCACAACTTTCATGTCCCCTGTCTAGTAGGGAGTAGGGAAACAGAGCCTTCCCATGCCTTTGGCCAGTTTCCTGTCTGCCTGGGCTCTGGAGCACTCTCTGAGCTGGCAGCCACCACACAGCTGGTTAATTTGTCCTGATTATTTCTTAGACCCACAAGCAGTACAGTCATTGTGAGCCATCTTCATTTCTTTAAAGAGAGATGGTGTCAGAATTGCCCCCCGCCAGCACCCCACTGTACTGGATAAGAACCATTTCCTCCCATGCCACTCTGGTATGCCACCAGTTACCTGTGTGGCATGAGAGATCCCCCTTCTCCTCCTAGCCCAGTGAACAGATGCCAGGTGTTAGAAAGAACAGGTCTAGTGTGCCCAGACCCATGCCAGGGACCTTTGCAGAGATCAGCTGGCAGCCCCACCTCACTCCAGCACACAGTCCAGCCTGAGACAGTGTCCATGGCACGGGCCAGGCCTTAGCCAACACCTCCTCGTCATGGGAGAACGGGTAATCCAGATGGAGATCAGGATGCTAAGCAGGGGCCACATCTAGACTACTCTCCTGACACACCCCTCTGGCACAGTGCCTCCTGGATGCCTCCCACCCTGGAGAGTTCTCTGGGCTGGGTAGCTGGGAAGCAGCAGCCCCCAGATTGAGGGGAACCAGTGCCATCCTGGCCCAGGTGCTCAGGATTTCAGCCCTGCTTGGACCATCGGGGCTGTGCCACAGATGCCCTGTCCCTGGCAAGGCCATATGTGACCCATTCTACCCCCACTCTCCAGCTCCCTAGAGGCGCTGTGCCTGATGGGCCTATGGGCAGCCCCTACCTCGATCACATCCACCCCTGGAGCTGAGTCACTGACACCCACCCCCAGATCCCAACCCCAAGTTCTATGCCTTTTTGCAGGCATATATCTGCAAAGACCAAGACATGACCCAGGACGAGGTGTTGGTCTCCACCCAATTAATTATACCCACACCGCCCCAGGCAGTGGCAGCTTTGTGCTGCCTCCCAGCCTGTAAACAAACCCCAGAGCATCAGTGGGGTGTTCTGCCCGCCTAGCACTTCAGTGAGTCTTCTCCAGCATTAAGCACCCCCACCCCCACTTTCTCTCTGGTCAGAACCAGGAAATTCAGGGCTATGCAGACCCACACCTTTTACAAGGCTATTCCCTTGTCACTTCTCCATTCAGGTCAGGTTGCAACTAGCTTACATTCTGCCTCTGCTGTCCTTTTGCCCACTGTTCAACCCCTTGTGTTCACTGCCAACAAAGTCCCATGTCCATAGGCCAGTCCATGGGGCTTCAGTATTGATCCTGTTTCTGGAAGGTGTTGGGAAGGACGGTGCCTTGGCCACAGTCCACAGCCCATGTAGCAGGAGGAATGCCTAGCACTGTGGCCCATGGGCAGTGGCCAGTGGCTGCATGAGAGACAGAAACTCGCTGAGTCCTGCACTGGGATGGGCCCAGTGCTCCTAAATAGGGTGTTACCTGACTGGGTGGAAGGATGAGGAAGATGCCTACCTATCTGGGTGGCCAGAGGCCTAGCCCCTGAGCAGCCTCTTTCCCTCCATGTTTTCTGGCTTGTTGCTCTTCATACTGGGAGAGGATATACAAAAAAGGGATGCTTGTGGAGTACTCCTATAGCAGTGATTGTCAGTAGTCAGGGCTCTGCAGAAGACAACTACCCTTTCCCACCCCCACTCCCACCACCAGTGAAGCAAAGGGAGGGGCTGGGTGGTGCCACACTCAATTGAGCACACATGTTATAGTGCATAAGGACCTGAGTTCAAGATCCTGATCCCCATCTACAGGGGAAAGGCTTCACATGAGGTACAACAATGCTGCAGGTGTCTCTTGTCTCCCTCTCTATCTACTCCTCTCTTCTTTATTTCTCTCTGCCTCAAATAAATACATAAATAAAATAGTTTAAAATATTAACTTTAGATGCAAAAGTAGTGGCCCAAGATTATACAGCTAGCACAGTATCCAGCTCTGTCCCACTCCAGGGACTGCACTGTTAGCTGCTAATGTCCTCGGGAATTTAATGACCACATCTGGACCCTATGCTCCGTGGCCTTTTGGAAGGGATGATGAGAGTGACCAATTGTGTCCTTCTCCTCCAGGAGATGAGTCCTCTCCCTACTCCTGGAAGTGAGGCCCTCTCTTTCTCATCTTTGAGGGCCCTGTGGCCCTGCTCATCTCCCAGCAAGCCGGTAGAGGCCCACTTTGGAGGGGTGCTCAGGTCCTTCAGCAGGGGCTCGGGTAAATGGCAACCACAGGAGCCCAGAGCTCACTGGATGTGGGATGCAGCTGGAGTAGATGGAGGAGGAGCTGGGGATGTGGGAAGGAATAGATGTGCTTTCAGGGCCCCAGTTTGTTGAACCTACAAGTAAGTCCCTCCACACTTTGGCCTCCCTCTTGAGAACCCAGTCTTGCTTTCTGTTGCCCTTCCAACCACAGGCCTTCTCTGACCTTTGCTGACTGGAAACCATGCTGTAGTCAGGGCTCCCCTTCGCAGCCCCCTCTGCCTTCCCATAGGTCCACTGTATAAGCCAGCCTCCCCTTCCAGCCCTGCCTGAGGCTGCCCTCCTCTGGCCAGCATGGATCCTACCTCTGAAATGACTGCACACCTGATTTGAGACCCTCATGCCTGAATAAGCCTGGAAGCCTGCTGCACATCAGACCCCGTGGCCTAAGCATCAGGAAGGCAGAGGAGGTGACACGGAGGGGGGTGCTTACATAGCAGAGGGAACAGCGTGAGCCAGCGTGGGAGTGTAGGTGGGTGCCTGAGACAGATGGTCCTGCCTGCCCAGCCCAACTGCCCAGGGCAGTTGACAGGAGGTCTTGGGGATCTCTCCACAGTAAGGAAGTACTGGAGGGACTAGACTAGGACAGGGCCTGATATCTCTACTGACCCACTACTTTTGGGATCTCTGTACCCAGAAGTTCACTGAATCCTGGTAGCACCATCAACCCTGCTTCTAGGTGAGCCACATGCCAAGTTTTAGAACCAAGTCAGGGCCAGTGGATTCCAGAGACAGGTGAAAGAAGGCCCAGGGGTACAGGAAGGAGAGCATAGAGGGAGGGAAGGTGGATGTGGGCCCATAGGAATTGCTGTGCAGAAGAGAGTACATGCACATAAGGCATGTGCCCACCCAGTGGGCAGGGCACCAGGTGGTCATAAAAGGGACTCCTTCCCCATGTCCCTGTTTTCCCATTTCTCCAAAGAAACTGCCCGTGATTTGTTGTGACTGTTACTCTTCCCTAACTGTGCTGGTACTGAGTTACCCATGGCAGCAGGTCCCCCACCCAATGTCGAGGAAAGGGGCCAGGCCTCTGCCCCTCATACTGTTCTCGCTGTCAGAGACCATGACAGGTCACTGGCTGCCCTTCCTCTTCACTAGGACCAGAGCAGCATGTGGTAGTTCCATGGTTTAACCTGGAGTTAATGGAAACCCAGCCACGTCACAGAGGGAGTCAGAATCAAAAAGAAGGGAAAAGTTGAAAGTGAGGAAATAAGAGCCCCTTTGCTGAAGTGGGAATTGCTGCCCTAGCACTATTTTTAGCACTGCTGAGATGATCTGTGGGCCAATTGCAAAAGCAGAGTAAACAAAAGAATCACTTCAAGTTCTCCAGGGGTAGAAAAAAAAAAAAGGCTAGTTTTTAGCAATCTCTAAAGGGTTATTAGCAAACTTGCATGCTTTTTAGCTTACCTCCAGGCTCTCCTGTCTCTCCTTTTCCTGGCTCTGCAAGCTTTGTTGAACTTCCCATCCTCTGAACTGTGGGGCCAATGTTCAGCCTGAAACAGATGCCAAAGACTGTCCCATCCAGGACCTCTCCTCTGTTGTGGCCTGACAGGAGTCACAAAGTGGAGCTGTGGGGACAGAGCTGCTGTGGGGACTACAGCAGAGCCAGGAATTCCCTGTCCAAACCAAGCTCCCCTCATTCACTACTATAATTTTTTTTAAAGTATAGAAACAGCCTCTAGATGATCATTCTTGGTGTGCATTCTTTCCTGGTTGTGGCCAGCATTTTCCATCTCCAGATGTGGATTCATTGTGGCAAGGCCAAGATGCTTGGGCAAAGGAAGGTGATGTCTTTCAGTCTCTAGCATCCCCGCTCTTAGCACGACACTCCTGCCAAGGAGTGTAGAGGCCCCTGTAGCTTACTTAGCCATGGCCTGACCAGGGCCCCACAGCTGGGCAATGGGCCTGGGGCTTCGCATCCTGTGGGCCCACCTGGACACCAGCATTTCTGGCAAGCCCAGCTGTGTTTGTTGTATCCACTTCTAGAACAGACCTTAGAGCCCATAGCCCGAGCTGCCCAACCCCCAGTCAGAAGCTCACTGTTTAACATTCCTGAAGAGAAGGTTGTTTTCAGTGAGGATTTCTTTTCTTCCTGCAAGCTGTTGTGGGGAGGTTTGCTCTTGGAGGAAGCGTCCCTGCCCCGTCTCCCTGAGACACTACTGTAACTGTTCTGTGTGGGTGAAGCCTGCTGAGTTTTCCTGGGACACCACCTGGGGTCAAGCCCAGCCATCTGGAGGAGCACCCAGAGAGGCCCGCTCCCAGGCAGAAGCATGGGGATTTGAGTAAGACACTAGAGAAGGATGCCAGCCAGGCCGCCTGCAAAGAGCAAAGACTTGAAGATGGCTGGGCCCAGGAGGAGCGACGGTCCCCCAGTAGGCCCTAGCTGTGGTTGTTGCTGCCAGGATGTGCCTTCTGGGGAGGAGAGGGTCTGGCAGCACCAGCCTCTGCTGTGTTCACTCAGCCACAGCACCAAGCACTTGCTCCAGACACAGGAGGATGGGGGTGGGGGATATGGCAGTGCTTCTGAGCTGAGATGGGGAAGAATGTCAGTGAGTAGACCTCTTCTGAGGGTGGAGGCCTCAGAGCTTGTTCCCCAGAATTGCAGAGGATCCTGAGGGAGGCAGACCTCTCGGATGCTACCCCCGTTTCTTCTTTTCCCTTCCCTGCAGCCCTGTGGTCCCCATCTCAAGATTATCAAGCTGAGCCCTGGGCTGTTCACTCCCTCTACGAGGAGCAGCTGTGGCTTCCAGCCCATAGGTCTGGCTGCAGAGAATACAGCTTATCCATAACCCACTCCCAGACTGCACTGGCAGGATCCAGTCAAAGGCCCACACAACTTGCATGGTGTGGCTAGGGTACCTAAGCAGAATACACGTCCCTGAGTTTGTTTATTTATTTATTTATTTATTTATTTATTTTCCTTTTTGTTGCCCTTGTTGTTTAACATTGTTGTGGTTATTAATGTCATTGTTGTTGGATAGGACAGAGAGAAATGGAGAGAGGAGGGGAAGACAGAGAGGAGGAGAGAAAGACAGACACCTGCAGACCTGCTTCACCGTTTGTGAAGTGACTCCCCTGCAGGTGGGAAGCCGGGGGCTCGAACTGGGATCCTTACGCAGGTCCTGGCGATTTGCGCCACGTGCGCTTAATTCGCTGCGCCACCGCCCGACTCCCGTCCCTGAGTTTTTAACTTGCTGCACAGCTCATCCCCACAGAGAGAAGGGCATAACATGAGCCCAGTCTGCAGATGAAGAACTTGACGTGTGAAACCCTGGGCCACACTGAATCCGGGGCCACTTGTCAGTTGCCACACCCACCCATGGGCCCAGTGTTCCTGCTGACTAAGCCAAGGTGTGGAAGGACTGTCCTCCACAGAGTGCCACATGGCCACTTGGGCTCAGTCTCCTCACCTGTGAGATGGGAGATGGATCCCTTCAGCAATCACATGATATTTGACGGCCCTGTGATTTCCCCAGGCTGTGTTGAGGTGGCTTGAGAGCTACATATCTGAGCCCCAAAGAGTAGCCCAGTGCTGCTAAGCTATGGTCTGTGCTGGCCCATCCTCCTACAGCATGTGTCACTAAGAAGTCATGCATGGGGGAGTCGGGCAGTGGCGCAGTGGGTTAAGCGCACGTGGCGCAAAGCGCAGGGACCGGCGTAAGGATCCCGGTTCAAGCCCCCAGCTCCCCACCTGCAGGGGAGTCGCTTCATGGGCGGTGAAGCAGGTCTGCAGGTGTCTATCTTTCTCTCCCCTCTCTCTCTGTCTTCCCCTCCTCTCTCCATTTCTCTCTGTCCTATCCAACAACAAAGCAACGTCAACAATGGCAATAATAACCGCAACGAGGCTGCAACAACTAGGGCAACAAAAAGGGGGAAAAAAGGCCTCCAGGAGCGGTGGATTCATGGTGCAGGCACCGAGCCCAGCAATAACCCTGGAGGAAAAAAAAAAAAAAGAAGTCATGCATGGGACGCAGGACAATTGGAAGGGTACCACCCTGCCCTGCCTGACCCGCTGGTGACTAGCGTGCTATGTGTTGTCCTATTGGGCATTTTCCATCCTACCTCCCAAAGTCCTGCCTAAACAATTAAAACAGCAACAGCACCCCTGCCAGGGAAGATTCTTGGTGTGGGTGGTGGCAAAGGGAGGAGCCGGTACTGCTGCTGCCCCATGATACCCACCTTCCACCCATTCACCTCTTATTTCTTACCAAGGCTTCCTGGGTGCCCTCTGGGCAGGTCATTGAAGCCCTTAGGATCCCTGAGAGGAGAGTAAAGGTACAGGTATGGAGGTTCGCAGCCATAGAGCACAGGACTTACAAGTGTGAGGCCCTGAGTTCTCTCCCCATCATTACATATACCCCCGTGATGCATGGTTCTTTCTCATTATACATCTTTCTTTAAAGGGGTAGTGGCAGGGAGATAAACTGTCTGCAGCTCTCGATAGAAGCTCCCAGGGAAGCAGGGACTACTTGGGGCAGTGGGCATTGGCAATGAAAGGCTCAGACAGTACCTCTGTGGCCCAGACTCAGGTACTAGTAGAAGGACTTGTGGCACCCCCAGTGGCAAGGGCACCAAGTTGTACTGGTAATGGATTCTTGTAAACCCCAGAGCTAGCAGAAGCTCTCTGGGGGACTCTGTCCTTGAATCCTCAAGTTGAAAGAGGTGACACTCTTGCCTGGAGGAGTTGCCTGTTCTTTTGCTATACATGACATGGAGTTGAACCTGTGTGGGACCTCAAGCCTCTGTAGGTGTAGCCAGGGACTTGTGGACTGCAGATGGGGCCCACAGCATACTGGGAACATGGGAGACCACTGCACCCAGCCCAAGGTAGGCCCAAGTTTATCCATCTTCTGTGTGCATCTGCTCCAGGCTAGGTGGACATTGCCCTGCTCTCAAAACATACTTTCTTCTTCTTTGTAAAAATACAATGCCAAGGTTTAAGCCCAAGCACTTTGTGCATGTGCTCTGCTGCTGAATCACTTTCCTGGTCCAATGAGTATTATTATTTTTATTTTGTTTCCAGGATTATCACTGGGGCTCGGTGCCAACACTACAAATTCACTGCTCTTAGTGGCTGTTTTTCCCATATTGTTGCCCTTGTTGTGGTTGTTATTGCTGTTATAGCTGTTGTTGTTGAATAGGACAGAAAGAAATGGAGGAGGGGGAGAGAAAGATAGACACCTGCAGACCTGCTTCACCGCCTGTGAAGCGACTCCCCTGGAGATGAGGGGCCGGGAGCTCTAACTGGGACCCTAACTGGACTCTAACTTGTGCCAGTCCTTGCACTTCGCACCACGTGCACTTAACCCGCTGCACTACCGCCCTGCGCCCAAATTTTTTGTTACCAGATACCAGAGCACCACTCCATATCCACAAAGTCCCAGTTGTCTCCGTGCTTGTTTTTATGTCAGGCTGAGATTGAACCACAGGTTTCATGTGTGAAAGACATGTTCTCTATCCAGTGAGGCACCTCACTGGCTCCCTGACCCCTTCTAACCTCAGTTTCCCCTCTTCAAAGATAGATCGGATGGATGAGGTCAGTGACTTTTCCAGGCCTTTTCCCACAATATCCCTTTCTCAGAACCCCTGCTGGGAAACATGAAAGGGCAGATTCTCTACAGAGACAGGAAGGGCTGAACCCCACCTGCTTAGTCTGTACCCCACTCCACACAGCCCCCAGAAAGGTGGCACCTGAGCCCTTGAGAGGCTGTGGGTCTTTCTGCCTTGACACCATACTGCCAAACCAACAGACTGGTCAGAACTCGGGGGGGGGGGAAGAACCTTCAGCCTGGAAGTCTGCCTGTCTTTCTCTTTCTCTCTCTCTCTCTCCCTCTCTCCTCTGTTTCTTCTTTCTTCACATTTCCTTTTTGGAAAGCTTGACCAAGTAGTTTTTGAGAGCTCCTCATTGGGTTTAAAATCCAAACCAAAGCTCCAGACTCCAGGAGCCCCCTGCCTGGTTTCCATGGTGACAGGCTTGGCTGCCCAGCACCCCTGGGTGCAGAGAAAACCCTGATATGTGGAACTCCCACACCCTGCCCAACTCTGCCTGACGCTGGCCTGGCCCACGGCCTCTCCCATGCTTGGTTCCACTGTGCTGCTGGGTGCCTTGGGGCAAGCCTGCCCATACTGGGTAAGCTGTGTCCTCACCCACAGTGTGGGCTTGGCCAGACCTCCCTCTGGAGTCATGGTAATAAGTGGGAGCGTGTCTTGCTGTCCATTTCCCTGGGGTCATTGTGTTCCAGAGGGAGGTCCAGGAAGGTCCCTAAAGGAGGAGGGAACTGGTGACAGGACCTTTTAGAGAAGGCCCTAGTAGTGACAAGATTCAGTGGGATTAGTGAAGGGAAGATGAGTCAGGACCAGTGGGGTGACCCCTCAGAAGAAGTATAGGAGTTTGGCTGGTTAGAAATACATAACATGGGGGCCAGGCAGTAGCACAGCAGGTTAAGTGCACATACAAAGCGCAAGGACTGGCATAAGGATCCTGGTTCAAGCCCCCCGGCTCCCCACCTGCAGGGGGGTCACTTCAAAGTAGTGAAGCAGGTCTGCAGGTGTCTATCTTTCTCTCCCCGTCTTCCCCTACTCTCTCAATTTCTGTCTGTTCTATCCAACAACAACAATAACAACAACAGGGGCAACAAAAGGGGAAAAATGGCCTCCAGGAGCAGTGGATTTGTAGTGCAGGTACCAAACCCCAGTGATAACCCTGGAGGCAAAAAAAGAAAGAAAAAAATAGATAATATTTTGAGGGGCCAGGGGTAATGGCTTAGTGGATAGAGTGCAGGACTTGCATACCTTGGGTCCCAGGTTCTGTCTCTTCCCTTGCATGTGCTAGATAGAGCAGTACTCTAGTGTCTCTCAAGTGGGAAAAAAAAACACATTTTGAGAAACTGAGATACATATACACACACATATATATGGCACATAAAACTGGAGTATAACAGATCAAGCAAAGCTACACAGAACCCACCAAGAACCTCAGCCCATCACCAGGGACAGCAGACACATTTAGACTGGGGGAGGCGGTGTCTTTTCCTGCCTCTGGTGTGGGTCAGCCAAGCACAGACCAGCCCCTGTGGAATGAAGAGCCCACTGGGAGAGAAGAGGTAGCTGTGCTCAGTAAGTAGCTCAGTGAGTTTTCCAAGGGAGAGTTCCTCCCAGTTCAGAGTCCACTGCCATCAGCATCATTCCCTTCTGGCTTGGGTTTGAGTACCCAGCCCTAGGACAAGCTATGGCATCTCGAGTGTACTACTGTGTGGGTCTCTGGGTGCTGTGGTCCAGTGGAGAGGACTGGGGCCATCAGAAGTGTTCCCAGAGGCCTGAACTGAGCTGCAAGTTAGCCAGATTGTCAAGCAGCCAAGGGAAAAGAGATCTCAGGAAAGAAAAATGAGAGAGGAAGTCATCACAGCACAAAGTGTAGGCAGTGGTGGTCTGGGTGAGTAGACACATTCTGAGGGCCAGCAGGCAATGGGCCCACTCACAGTAGGCATATCCAAGCCAGGGTGCCTGGTTGGAGCTTTTAGAGTTTGGAAGGAGGCCTGGGGCCTAGAGAGAGAAGGAAAACTATTGGCATGGGCCCAAGAAGATCCCTGCGTCAGTGACTGGTATGTGTGTGTGTCTGTCTGTCTGTCTTCTAGGAGACAGTTTGCTTGGAGCACAGAGTTATCAGATTTTCTGTGACTTGGCACAACCTGGTTTGTGGAGGAGTACTCACAGCATTTGGAGTTAGACCTACTCTGTTTTTTGCCACTGGCAGGAGGAGCAGTTGCAGGAGGGGGAGACACTTGTGACCTCACTCTGAGAGAACCTAACCCTGCCCTATCTGCCCATTGCTATAAGGTGCTGCACAGCAGTCTAACCAGGGGAAGGGCTCTGTCTCATGGGTGAGTCTTCTAACATCTCATTCTGGTTCATGGACACTTCTACAGATATGCACAAATCTGGGAGAACCTGTTCCCTTTCTCATTCTACAGTTTGAAGGAATTCTCTCTGGATCTTGGGAGCAGGAGGTAGCAGTAGGCATGAGCTGGCTTAGGAAGCTATTGAGGGCCCGTGGACTACCTGGGACCTCACCTCAGTTTTACAGTTGGGCCAGCCTGTCGCAGTGGAGTGCTGACTCATCACCATGCTTGTTTGGCCTTTCTCTGCACATGGATCCACCAGGGATCCACCGTGGCTGCCTCTGTATTCAGAGTGGCCCTGTCACTCCCTCTTCACTTAGCCACCAGCTAAGTGGGGCCCAGAGCAGTCAGCTAACACCACCTCCCAACCCACAAAGACCATTATTTATTATTGATTGATTGATTTTTACTAGAGCACTGCTCAGTTCTGTCTTATGGTGGTGTGGGAGATTGAACCTGCAACCTCAGAGCCTCAGGCTTAATAGTCTGTTTGTAGAACCGTAATGCTATCTACCCCTGCTCACAAAGGCCATTCTTGAGGGGCAAGGGGTCAGGTGAGGGATGTCCTGTCCTAGTTTCCTCAGTGCGTGACACAGATGTGGCTTTTCTAGGATTGGGTTCTCCTCCTGAGATGAAATGGAAGCAGTTCAGCAGTCCTCCACAGTGGGCTGTTCTCAAAGCTTGGACAGTGAAGTTCATTTCCAAGCCTGATGTGGCAGCAGGCGCTTATCCCAATGGGCCTCATGGCTTACAGCAGCTCGCCCCCCAGGTGCTAGTCCACTTTAAGAGGTCTTCGAGCCTGCTGGTCTCCCCTCTTTGCTTTGCCTGTGCCCCAGGCCCCCATGGCCCCTCTGCCCTCTGTGAGACTGTCCCAGACACTCAAGCATCTTGTCATGGCCATCTCTCTCTCTCTCTCTCCTCCGCTCTGTCCCCTTGTGAAGAGACTGGGAAGTGGGCCCATACCTGCCCCCACCCTACTCTGGTCAGCTCTGCTTCTGAGCTCTAAGCTGGGCTGGAAGCATCAGGCAAGCTGAACTGACATGTGGTTGTGTCATTGTCCACCCACAAGAGAGCCCTGCTATCTGTGACCAGGACCCTATCTCTGCCTCATGGTGACCGGGCCGTAGGCCAGACCCACTTAGGGCATCCATCTCCTTCTCGTGTGCTGGCCCCTGTGAGCTGAGTGTGGAGGAGGGGGACCCTTAGACTGTGGGGCAGGAAGCCCTAATTGAACCCTGCTCATGGCAACCAGACCTTGGCTGGCAGGTCAGCTCCTTGTTTCCCACTTCTCTGTCCACATTCCCAGGTGAAACAGGCAGAAACAGTTGGGCTTCATACCCAAGACACCTTTCAGCTAGAGAGTAGAGTCGTGCACTGTTTTTGATTACTACATGTTCAGGGTGTGAAAACAGTGTGGCTGGAGCTGGGGTTCCATGCACTGGGAAGGAGAGGCACTGCCTTGCTGACTGTTGGGGAAGGGAGGGGAAGCTGGCTGGTGTGGATTCATGTGGCCCAGCAGTCTCTGACAGTCAACAGAGAGGTTTCCAAGCACTTGTCACAGAGCCAGTGTCCTACAGGAGGAGGGAGGCAGGCAAGTGAGCAGCACAAGGCCTGTGCCTTTAGTCCAGCTGACAGCTTAGAGCTCCAGGGGCTTGGAGTTGTAACTAACAACAAGGATAAGAGGACCCCAGCTCTACACCCCAATCCAGAGGTTGGTGGAATGGAGAACCAGGAAAGGACAGGGGTAAATCAAGTGGAACTGAGAGCAGCTGGCAGAAAGGAACCAGTGACAACTGCAGGTGCCACAGGGGCTTCTGGGCTCCCTGTGCAGCTCTACCAGCAGCACCTAATGCAGAAGCTGAGCATGGTTGGGAGTGGGCACTGGGAAGGGCTTTCCTGGCCATGTAAGCCAAAGGCCAAGGACATGTTTCCAAGCAGGACTGTTGTGACTGAGGGGGACTACATCCATCACCAGGGTGACCAGGACCTATTCAGGAGAAGCAGGGGCCAGGCCCTGGCTGCTCTTTTTGCTGACTTACTTGAGGCAGAGCTCTGAGGACCTAGACTCACCTCCCACCCACCCAAACACACATGCAGTGATCTGGATTCCACACTCAGGTCCATGGCATGCTGCTGCATGTGCTTGGAGCCTTCTTTCTTGTAGCACAGGTGACAAGATGCCCCAAGCTGCTTCACATTCAGTACCAACCCAAAACAGTTCCAGACATTGTCCTCTCATGCTACTCTTCTCCTGCCCTGTCTGGCCCTGCCAGTGACCACACACACAGACAAGACTGTGGCCATCGGTCTCAGTTTCTTTTGATTCCTTCTGGCTTAGGCAACCAGCCCTGGCTCCCGGGTTGCCAACTCACAAGGCCCTCTCTGCAGCCACCATGGGAGTACACATGCCCCAGAGAAGACCAGGCCTCTGTCTGCCAGGCAGCTTACATTTCGGACATGGCTACAATTTACAGGATAAACAAGGGCACCTTCCAGGAGAGGGAGGCACATATGGGGGCTGCAAGAGGGATGCTGGTCAACCAACTTCCCAGTATGGAAACAGGCAGAATTCTGGCTTTCCTTCCTCCCCACTGGTTTCCAGGGGACACTGGTGGGCAGCAGATGGGTAGATGAAAGAGGAGGACTTCCAAGGCTGGCTCCCTGACTAAGGCTGGACCAGAGCCTCTCTTGGGGCAGAGGAGTGCCTAGGCAGGTGACCAAGGATCCTCTTAACTCCAGGACTAATCCAAAGCAACCAACTCACAAGTTAGACCAGCCTGCCCTGAAGCTCCTATTTCCTATGGACAATGGGGTTAGGGTCGGCTGACCTGGACCCTGAGACTGGTAGAGCACTGTAATAGCCCCCCAACCTCTGAGGTCTTCAGGGGTCATTCTATGGTAGGCTGGTGACTGTCTCCTCCAGACAGTAGCCAGAAAACTATACTCCACATGGCTGGACACTTCTCAAAAGATTTTATTTCTTAATGAAAGAGGGAGAGGACAGAGAGAGAACCAGACATCACTCTGGTACATGTGCCACCAGAGGTCATACTCAGAACCTCAGGCTTGAGAGTCTTAACACTTTGTCCACTGGGCCACCTCCTGGGCCACAGCATGGCTAGCTAGCTGTTTAAAAAAAAAAAATCTCTTATTTGCCACCAGGATTTTCACCAGAGCTTTACACCTCCATGATTACACCACTCTTGCTGAACTATTGTTGAAGAGTGAGTAACATAGAGAGGGAGACAGACAGACAGACTCAAGTTCTTTGAGGGGAAATTTGAGCCTGACCTGCAGAGCTGTCCTGCGTAGGATACCCCAGGGGGGGCACCAGGCTCTGTGGTCCAAAGAGCTCTCAAGGATCCAGGGTAAACAAGCCCAACCTGTGCCTACTATCACCTAAAGCACCAGGGGGCACTCAGTGTACACAGGAGTGCTAGCCCCCGACGTCAGGAAGGGTGTCCTGTCTCCTTGTTTTGGGACCCAGTGATGTGGCCTGTCAACGGGAGAGGCAGTACCCATGTCACAGAGTTCCACCAGCTAGTACAGGGGCTTGTATGGTACTGGGAGAGGCTGAGGAAGCCAAAGACCACCCAGAACAAAAGCTCTCTCCAGGGTCCTTGCTAGACAGAGCCTGCCTGGCAGCACAGAGTCCCTGAGCACCCCCTCACTCACCACAGGCCTCCCTCCTGCTGGGACCCTGGAGCCCCAGCCCACCCCAGCCCACCTTAAGCACTGTTCCCAAGCCTGTGAGGGAGGCTTCTGAGCCATGGATGGAGAGGTGTGGCTGCTTAAGCCCAAAGTCTTCCTGGATGCAGGAACTGATTTCAGAGACTGCACACTCAACACAGACCTCCCCCACCCCCGGGCTTAAAAGTATCATGCACACATTCTCAGCCTCCTTTAGTCTGACCCAGTCTTACAGGAAGTGGATAAGATCCCATGTGAGGTCATGAGCTATGCAAGGTGCAAAAGTCTTGTTTCTACTCCAGCCCTGGTGACAGCCAAGAGCAGTGACCCAGCCAACACTGGTCACTGCTTTGTGCCTTGGAATCTGTCTCCACCTGTGGGTGACAAAGGATGATCCAAATGTAGATATGGTGAGTAGTCTGTTACGACTTGAGCCACGCATGGAACTGGAACTCCTTCCCTGAGCCCTGAGCCTGGGGAGCCCCTCACCCCCTGAACAGAGGTCATGCTCATGCATGCCTCCCTGCAGGTGAGTGACATCTAAGAGACCAGGCCTGCTTCTTTCAGCACTTGGTGTGTAATGGTGATTCTTCAGGCCCTTCCCAGACATTGCCTCTGTGCCCAAAGGAGAGAGGGCAGAGTGTGATCTCTCTCAGAAGAAAGGTCAGATTGGATCCAGGCTTATCTGAACTGGGCTAAGGGTGAGTGCAGGCAGGGGGGTACTGGCAGGGGCATTGGCAAAACTAGAAAAGTGCTAGTGGGGGGGGGGAATCCAACCTGGATGTAGGCCAGATGGAAACTGCGCTTGGGGGCCTGTCAGCAGAACAGGGGCCAAGAGAAGCTGGGGGCCCTAGGCATGTGAGGAGAAGGCACTGAGATGGAAGCCTTGGTGCCTAACCATGGCTCATGCAGCATCTTGCCATCCAGCCCTTGCCTTTGCTTGGCCTGGCCTCAGCTGGGATGGGAGGAGCAGCTAAGACTTGGTGGAAAGTCCCGGCGCAGCCTGCCCCACAGGAAGTCAGGGAGGAAGGTGCTGTGTGCACGGTGGGACTCAAGGTGCAAGGCACTAAAACTCTTGGATGAGGCTCTTTGTCCAGAGCCCACTCCTTGAATGTAAAATGGGCACAGCACCCTTTCCCTGGCATCAGCAGGCCTCACTTGCAGGGTGCACGGCCCCTCAGAGCTCTGTAAATCTGCCCTCTGCAGAAGGGGGTGGTGGGTGCTGCTGTCCTGGGATACGGGGCGAGTTCACTACTCCCACTGGCCTTGGGCTCAGCAAACACCCTCCCCTCCCAGGTCCCTCACTGTCCATCTGTAAAGCCACAGAGGTGTGTGTGTTGCGGGGAGGGGGGCTGCCACAGCAGCTCTGCTCTGCTCTTCCCCAAGGCTGTTGCTGGCAAGGTCTTCACCCCGCTTCTGGGTCAGCCAGGCCAGCCCGGGTGACTGCAGCCCCTGCCCTCCTTTGAGGCCTTTGTAGCACAACTCCAGGGGGCGCACTGCAAAGTGTCGGGTGAGGGCAGCCCTGCCTGCAGTGATCGGCCCCGCGTCCTGCCACCCCCTCCTCAGGCCTCTGGGCTCCTAGCTGCGGGTGGGGGCTGCATCCCCAGGCAGGTCCGCTGTAGCGTTCCCGGGAGCGAGGATTGGCCGGACTAAGTCAGTTGCGCGCTGGGCCGGTTTCCAGAGCGGGGGAGCGGCGGGTGGCTGGCGGCGGCGCCCCATCCCGCTCTGCCCGCCCCGCCCCGGCTGGCCCGGCCCGCCACGAGCGAGCCTCGGCGGCCATGGCCCGGCGCCCGGCCCGGCCCCGGTGCACAGATGCCACGGCGCAGCCGGCGGGTAGGAACTTGCCGGGGCGGGGGCGGGGGCGGGGGTGGCCGCCTCTCCCGCTCCCTGAGCTTCGCCGTCTTCCTAGGTTCGCCCCTCCCTCCTCTCCCTGGCCCGGCCCGGCCCGGCCCGGCCCGGCCGCTGGGTGCAGCAGGAAGCCCGCCCGCGGTCGCAGTTCCTTAGCGCCGCTTCTAGGGGACGGCTGGGCCGGGCGTGCGGGTGCCCTGGGGCGTGGGGCACGGGGGTGGCTGCGCCGAAAGCGAAAGCCTTTCCCCGCCCGCGGCTCCAGCAACTTCGTGGCGGGCGGCGCCGACCAGGAGCTGCGCGGCAGCCCAGGGGATGGTGAGCAGGGAGGTGCAGCTGTGAGGGGGCGGGAAGGTGGTGCCGGAGTCTTTGAGCCCCAGTCCGGGACCTGGTCGGGTAGTACAGTGGGAGGGGGAGCGGGCACGGCGGGGCGTGGACAGGCGTGACTGGCCTCCACCCCCCCCCACCCCGCACTTTACTTGCTTGTCTCTGCTTTTCCCGGGGGCGGAGGGAGGGGCAGCCCAGCAGTTCTGGGGGACTCAGAGGAGTGTTCCCTTTGGCAGAAGAGGATGGAAATGGGCGGGCGCATGCTGCAGGCCAGTTGAGGGCTTCCCCGGAGGCCCCCCGTTATGCACTGGGGACTCTACCTGTGGATGACCTGGAATCCTGACCCAGGGGCGCTGGACAGGGGTAGCTGGCGCCTCAGGCGGTATCTGTACAGCCTTGAGAGCAGAGCAGCAGCGGGCATGTGGGTTTGCAGAGACTACAAGACTTCCTGCACCATGAGGTGTTCATCGCCTGCCCCTTGTGGTGCCCCGGATCTCAGGCCTGGAACAGAATGGTGCTACAAGTGGTAGTGTGTGTGTGTGTGTGTGTGTGTGTGTGTGTGTGTGTGTTGGGGTGGGGTGGGGTGGGGTGGGGTGGGGTGGGGTGGGGTGGGGTGGGAAGGGCAGGTGGGCTGAGTTCTGTAGTCTCTAATTGAGAGAGGCCTAATGAGTCTCTCCTCTCTGGCCAGTTAGAAGAGAAAACGGATTTCAGAGCTGGTCAGGCTCTCTTGAGTAGCACTGACCCCAGGGAGCTCATGGGCACCCAGATAGCTCTGTACACTCTTCTCTGGTCCCTCTCCAAGTGGTCTTGCTGTTTGGTAGGTCCGTATAGACTTGCAGGTAACAGGTGTCTACCAAGACAATAGAAGCTGCTCTTAGCCCAAGGCCTGCTGTCCAATTCCTTCCCACTCCTGACTTAGCTGGGGGTCAGACTGCATCAGTGAGGCTGCCCTAGAACAGCAAAAGTTTTTATGCTGCCTCTGGGAAAAATAGGCCCTTAACCACCTGCCCCAACACCCTCCTTCTGAGGGGCTCCCTCACTCTCAGCTCAGACCACCTGCTCAGCAGCTGGTCCTCTGCACAGAGCAGCCTACTCTGCAGCCCTGGGCCCGCTGCTCCCAGGAGTAGGATGCCAGCAGGCTCCCCACCCCTGCTTGTTAGGAGCGCTGAGTCACTGCTGCACCCGTGCCAGGGGAGGGGGGGTGCAGGAATCCCTGTGCTGGGGAAGCAGGGCCTCCCCTGGGTGCTCACAGCTCTGTGTTCTCTGTAGAAGAGAGCCGTTGGGACAGAGCTGCCAGGGGGGGAGCCCTTGCTCATTGTGCCATGCTGTCCTAGGCTGGGAAGGCCCAGGGAGGTAGAGTGCTTATCACTCAGGCCAACCTCCCCCCGCCCCCAAGAAAACTTGCTTACTGCTGCATGCCACCCTTCTTGGTCCATCCCCAAGAAATCCAGGAAAGTCCTGCTGTCGTCTTCATAGTGTGTGAGGACTTAGATGCTGTAGGGTCCTAGCACCATGCAATAGAGGGACCTTTTCTAACCATTGGAGATGAAACAGACCACCTCTCTAGGGGTGGTGAGCTCCCCAGGTATGCAGACTGGCAAGTTGAGGTGTCATGCTCACAAGTGCCTTGCAGTGTCTTGAGGTTGGCATGGTTTCTGAGGCCCCCAGGCTGACCCCGAGGCCCTGGCAGGCCTGTCTCCAGGCCCCTCCTCCAGTCTGTGTCCTGATTCTGCTGATGGGGGAAGGAGGCACTTCTTTAGGAATGGTCTGGAAAAGTCAGCCCCCTTCTCCTCAGGCATGCCCAAGGACAGTCTGAGGGAGTGACTGCAGCTCCTCTGCTCATCCTCCCCAAGAGAAGAAGGTGGGGTACCTCTGCCCATCTGGCCTTTGCATCTTCAGAGACTCTGCAGGGGAAGTGGGAATTCTGTGGAATCAAGGGTCATCTGGCCCCTGTGGTCGGTGGTGGAGAGCACAGGGAGGAGGCAGAAGCAGCAGGCTACACCCAGACTTCCAGTGGGGTTCCCAGAACTGCACACACTGGGCTGGTACTCTGGTTTCCCCCCTACCCTCAAGTCTTGTCTGTATCTCTCCTGTGAAATAGAGACAGAGAGAAACTGACGAGGAGGAGGAGGAGAGAGAGAGAGAGACCAACCCCTGCAGCCCTGCTTCACCACTGTGAAGCTTCCCTACTTGAGGTACTGGGAGCTTGAACCTGGGTCCTTGTGCATGGTAACATGTGCACTCTACTGGGTGGACTGACATCCAGCCTCTATAAATAAATCCTTGGTTTTGGCCACCTATCAACCCAGCCATTCTCCTGTAGAAATTGATCCTACAGGCAAATTAACACCCACAGAAGACTCATAGACCCTGCCCATCTCCCTTTCAGACTCCCCATGTGCTTCCTGGGGGATAGGAGGTAGGTTGAGTAACATGCTGTGAGGGGTACCCCAGCCTTTCAAAAGAGGAGGGTTTGCCATCTTTGCTGGCTGGGGATAGGGGGCAAGTAAGTGGGGGTGACTGCTCTCAGTCCTTTTGGGGATAGTGAAAGGGGTCTTGTGAGCCCTTGGCCATGGAGTATCCACTCTGGGACTGTGCTAGACTCTAGTCAGTGTGGCCTCCTCACATGCCCACCCCACCCACCACATAGGGCATCTGGCGGATCCCCGTGGATGAGATTGACCGGCCAGGCAGCTTCGCCTGGCACATGAACCGCTCCATCGTGCTGCTGCTCAAGGTGCTGGCCCAGCTCCGGGACCACAACACCCTGCTGAAGGTATCCTCCATGCTGCAGCGGACCCCGGACCAGGGCAAGTGAGTACGGCTGCCTGTCCCTGCAGGACCCACCCCTGTGTGCGGGGTCAGGGTCAGAGAGGAAGCTTATGTACCGGCTGTAACCTCCTCAGCCTGTCCACAGATCAGCCCTTCTCCCCAGATAACCAAAGCCCCTGGATTCACTGGGGGCAATCACAGGCTGTGTGAGCACGCTTTAGACAAGCCAGCCCTTCTACTCTGCTCCCAGCTTGGGACTCTCTGGAAATAACAGCCAGCATGGCCCAGGCAAAGGCCGGTAATAACCCACCTAGCAAAAAGGAGGTCTGGCCTCAGAGCTAGCCAGAAAGGGTGGGACAGATAGGACCCAGGCCTTCCTGAAGCAGCTGCCACCTGTATGCATGGGAGGAACTCCAGGACAGACTTGTGAAACTGTGGTCTGGGGCCTAGCACAACTGGGAGGTGCTGCCCTCTGCCTGTGCTACCTCACCCTCCCACAGCCTCATTCACCATGAGCATGCCAGGAGCTGGGCAGTCTTTAGCTTGGGCCTGGCGTACACTGACCATAGGGCCCCAGTTCTGAGTCTAGCCCTGCCCACCCTGCTCCTCTGTGCTCACAGCCAGAAAGCCCAGAGCCAGCTTGCAGGGTGTGGAGGGAAGGTAAGGGTCAGCAAAGCATGCTCACAGTTGGGAGGGGAGGAGGCCGCCACTGGCAGGGCCGCGAGGGTCTGATGCTGCCGCCCATGCCTACAGGAAGTATCTGCGGGATGCTGACCGGCAGGTCCTGGCACAGCGTGCCTTCATCCTTACTGTGAAGGTGCTGGAGGACACACTGAGTGAGCTCGCAGAGGTAAGCCACTGCAGCCCTCTCCCTGGGCCTCCTCAGTGGAGCTCCCATCTCACTAGGCCCACCTGGCCACCAGGCAAACCCCACATCCCCACCTGGGAAGTAGCACCTTTCTGTCCCCTCCCCCCACATAAAGAGGCACTGCTATGCCCAGCAGGCCTGGGCTTTTGGTCACAGAGGACCACAGTGATGCTTCTGCAACTATGGCCTGAGCAGCACAGCTGGCCCAGCATTCCATGTTCTGGCTGGCTGATCCAAGGGTCACAGCAGGGCAACACTACTACCCCTGAGCCTTCACACTGCCTGGCCTCAGCTCCTTGCACGTGTGGCTTCTCCTCAACCCCCCAGTGTAGGCGTGGTCCCCACCCTGCTTCTTAGTGAAACTCCTTTCAAGGTCCAGGGGTTTGGTCACCACCTGAGCAGGGGTAACAGGATTGGCTGGACTATGGTACAAGCGCTCAGGTTAGCACCCCCAAAAAAGCCCAAGCCTCTGTCTTAGGGTGATGAAAAGCCAGGACAGGAGGACTTGGTAGCCCTCTCAGACACCCAGGGTTGTCCTGAGGGTTCACATGTAGAGGAGAGCTGTCCCCATACACGCAGACCTACTCTGGAATGTCTGCACCTCCTGGACAGGGAGGACCTTCCCTAAGTAGGTCTTGGGGCCCATCCCTGGGTAGAAGAGGCCTGGGAGGGGATACCTCTAATACCTAGGGGTGTTTTGCTGTCTAAGAGACACCAAAGTTGGTATCTTCCCCTTTGCATCTCCTTGTAGGGGACAGAACAGCCAGGACCCAGGAACTGTGGTAACCCTGGAGCCAGGATGACCTCCGATATCCCTCACAAGGCCAGTCCTGAGGATGGCCAGGAAGGACTCCCCCACCCCAAGAAGCCCCCTTTGGCTGATGGCTCAGGGCCTGGGACAGAGTCAGGTGGCAAAGCGGGCCCACTCAACCACCGGCCCATCACCATGGACTCAGGAGATAGCACAGACCAGAGTGGGGAGCAGAAGGACAAAGAGAGTCTCCGGGCAGCACCCACAGAGCCCATGGACACGGGCGAGACAGCCCGCCACTTGGACTTGGAGCAGGCACCACCTTTGGCATCAGGCCGCACCCCAAGGGACCGGGGTCCTGAGAGCCGGCCTACCGAGCTGTCCCTAGAGGAGCTGAGTATCAGTGCCCGGCAGCAGCCCAGCATGCTGACCACAGGCCAGCCCGCCCCCACCCCTGCCACCACGGCCACAGCGAGTGGCCACCCTGAGGAGACAGCTCCACGGCCCAGCCGCAAGAGGAAGCTCCTGGAAGACACAGAGTCGGGCAAGACGCTCCTGTTGGACGCCTACCGCGTGTGGCAGCAGGGCCAGAAGGGTGTGTCTTACGACCTGGGCCCCATTGAGAGAATCATGGCTGAGACCTACATGCTCATAAAGCAGGTGGGCTGTTCTCAGGGCAGCACCTCTGACCCATGGGTGTCACCCATGCTCCGTGCAGGAGCACCATGGCCAGCCTTGGGTGCTTGGTGGCTGTCCTCACTTCTTGGGCGTGAGGCTCCTGCTATGAGTTCCTGACAGGTTTGTGTCAGAAAACAAGCATGGAAGTCATCACACTGTATGCGAAGAAAGGGGGGAAAACACTAAATATAGGGAAGTCCCCCAGGAAGAAAAACCACAAGCTTTAAAAAGCCTGTATCTAGGACAAGTAGGTAGCATAATGGCTATGCAAACAGACTCTCCAGGTTCAGTCCCCTCCACTACCATCAGCCAGAGCTGAGCAGGAACCTGAGGGTGGTGGTGGGGGGGATAATAAATCAATAAAGCCCTGGTCTCACTGTGGTGACAGGGCTCCGGGTGCACGGGGAACTTCCTCAGAGACTTCTGTGGCTGTCTGCTAAGGTGACCACAGTTCCTGGAGTATGTAAGCTCAGCCTTTTGATTTTGCCTTCTTTAAAAATAAAAAATAATGTGTTAGACACAGCTTTTTCTCTTAACAGAAATGATTTCTTGAGGAATAATCCTCAGGATTGCAGTGACTGGCTGAGACAAAATAGTGACTGTGTCTAAAGTGCAGTTTTTTTTCCCCAATTTGTGTCCATTTGCAATGTCAGTTGGGCTCCAGAGAGGATGCGCCCAGGGCTATCCACTACCTTAAGATTCCAGAAGTCCTTCCATCCTGTCTGAGCAGTGGATTCTGGTTCAGAATATCCTGCCCACCCCTGAGGATGAAGTAGCACCACCACAGAAATGAACTTGGGGGCCTGGACAGAGGGGCCCAGAGCTGTCAGCCTTGGGGGTGGGCTTGGAAATGAACTTGGACCTGCAGCCGCTCTTTGCAGGAGCTGTTCCCCATACTCCAGAGGCCAAGAGGAGGTCGGCCACCTCATCCTTAGCCTCTGACCTAGCATCTCCTTCCCCAGGTGGATGAAGAGGCAGCGCTGGAACAGGCTGTGAAGTTCTGTCAGGTGCACCTTGGAGCTGCTGCTCAGAGACAGGTAAGTCTGACCCAACCTGTGTAAGGATCTGAAGGCCAGGAAGCTGGTGCCTGACAGACAGTACGGTGGTCACCTACAGAGACCAAGGAGAGAAGGACCAGGGGCAGCTGGGCCTTGGGCCCAAAGGCTCTAGCTCAGCTGGGGTGCTGCTGCATGACAGGCCCTGGCGGGCCCAGACCCTGCTCTGACTGGGTGAAAGGGTTGGTCCTTGCTGTTAGGATAGGTGGGATTGATTGTTCCCCTGGGGTGACCAAACTGCCCTCGCAACTCAAGTTGGCCAGTCTGTCCTCACACTGTTGGCTGCACAGTGACCCTCCCTGGTGCTTGGGATGGCCCAGAGGGGGAAGTACATCCTGAGGGAGTCCTGAGGCAGAGTTAAGGCCAGTCAGCAGCCAGCTGCAACCCAGGGTACCCAGTCATAGGGTCCTTAGCACGATCACCTCCACCTGAACTCTAGGTCTGAGGGAGCCCAGGGACATGAGCTTGAGCACACAGGGGGCCCCCATCCTTTCCATTAACTGAGATGTGCCCCCACCGTGCTGGTACTGCCCAATCAGCAGAATGTGGGTAGCCATGTGCTTCCTGTGGCCCCAGGCCTGATGCCTGGATGACCCTTGGCCCTCAGGAACTGCCAAGGTGCTTAGGGAACACCCTGCCTGCCTTCCCCACTGGGCCACATGGGGGTAGGTGGGCAGTACCCACCCCACCCCTCAAGAGAAAGGCTGATTCTGTTTCTGGTGTGGTGTGGACTTTGAGGGGGCTTAAAGTGAGAGGGGCTCACAGAGAACCCTTGCCCCAAACATCTCCCCCTAACCTGGCCTGAGGCTGGAAGTGCTTTAGGTGCTAGGAGCAGGGTGAGTCTATTTCTTGAGTGATTGAGACTTTCAGGGCCAGCACACAGCTGACCTGTCTTTGGGAAAGGGAATGGGATGGTTAGCTATACCTATCCTGGGTACACCTCTAGCTAGCTCTGGGAAGAAGGCAGCCCTACTGTTGTCCCTCAGGGAATGGCCACTCTGCCCTGGGCTTGTCCCAGTTGCCAAGACAACCCTGCACATAAAGGCTTAATACTGTGAACTCCCCTCCTAGGAGGACACAGCATTTGCCTTCCCTCAAAGTGAGACTGCCCATGAGCTTCAAGCCTGTCCTGCCCTAGCTCATTCTGGCAGAGGCTCAGGGGCCAGGCCTGCACAGTGACCACAGAACATGACATCTCAGGCAGAATATGCATCAGAAGAAATGAAGGAGTCCTACCAACCCATGTCAGCCAGCTCAGAGTCTGAGGGCCCAAGAGGCCACAGGGTGCCCAGCGTGGCCTTTGGTACATGGGGGTGGGAGGGGCCTCATCACAGCTGTCCTAGGAAGGTAAGCTTTGCTTGGCTGTAGCAGTAGTCTAGTGGCCTGGTGATCTACATAGACAAGAGTGCAGACCCCAAAGGACCACACTTGCCCATGACCAAAGGGCTATTGCTGCTGGTCAGCCAGTCAGGCTGCAGGAAGAGGGCAGCAGGCTTGAGCTCTTTCAGTGTCACTCCAGCTCCCTGGTGACCTCCCCCAAGGTACCACTTAGCCCTGGGATGTCACCCTCCGTGACTGACCTGCCTTTCCTGTGACTCCAGCTTCAGGTAATGAACCCCATGCCCTGAATCAGCCAGAAGCGCTCCCCTCAGGCTGGCACCCAGGAATGTGAGGAGGGTGCGGTGGGCTGAAGGCCTGAGCTGAGCCCCTCATGGAGTCCCCCAGCACTGCCTGGCACTCTCCCAGAAGGGTCTGGGCTCCAACTGGCCTGGCATCAGCAGAGTCCTGCAGGATCACCTGTGGGCATCATTGGTGAATTCAGGAGCTGTGCTGGCAGCCTTAGCCTCAGGGAGCTGCCATGCCAGCCTTCCTCACAGCTCCTTTGACCTTACAGTCCTCCGGAGATACACCTACCACCCCAAAGCATGCCAAGGACAGCCGAGAGACCTTCTTCCCAGCGGTGGTAGCCTCCATGGCCCCTGATCCTACACCAGCAGACTCTCTTCAGCGAACCAGCGACACCCACATCAAGCCTCGCCCTGCCCCTGCTGCCACCACAGCTGTTACCACCTGCCCTCCCTCAACATCAGCTTCTGCCCCAGACACATCCAAAGACCCTGGTCCTGCCCAGCCACCCACACCTGAAGACACCAGCATGGCCTCTCTGGCGCCAGGTGAGTCCTATCCCTTGCAGCCTGCGCCCAGCCAGCTGCCTACCCTGCTGTTTGCACTAGGGGAGTGGTTGGGAGAGGCAGGGGTCCCCCAGTCTGGCAGGTTCTTAAAAGCATGGCACAGGTGCTCTGGGAGCAGGTCCTCCTGGTCTGTTCATCAGCCATTCTCTTGCCTGGCTAGGAACATTCTATGCCCACCTTCCCACTGAACCTGACCTTCCTGCCTCTAAAGGGGGGGGGGTATGGGGTTGGTAACAGCACCCTCACCCAGGTGCAGAGGGGGGGGGTCCCCTGATCCCAACACATATGAGACTCCACATGCCTGTGAGCCACCTCTGGGTACCTGCTGGGGCAGGGTAAATGGAAGGCAGCTGGGTAAGGCAGAGATGAGTCAGTACTTACGGAAGGGGCATACGTGACTCTTAGCAGGAGCAAGTCCTTGTCTCACTTTTTTAAAGTAAAGACAGAAATAATGGAAAAGACCACAGCACCAGAGCTTCCTTCAGTGCAGTGGGGGCCAGGCTTGACCCTGGGTAGCGCACTGTCTTAGTAAGGTATTGTGCTGGCCCTGCCCTTGTTCCTTTTAGAGCTCAGATGTCACTGGGAATGGCAGTCCACAGGCAAAGCTGAGAGGAGAACAGGGTGGAGCAGGTGGGACTAGCTTTCTTAGCAAAGGGCACTGAGGCCACACCTGAAAGGCCAGCAGGCAATGGTGGCCTGCACTGGCTGCAACCATTAGGCTTGTGATGGCCACCTTGGTTGGGAGCAGGGCCTCCAGCGTAGGGACAAGTGCCTGTCCCCTCACTACTTTGTTTAAGCTTGGGGATGACATGCTGGGAGGAAGTATGCCTTTTCAGGTGGCTCCCCTTGCACTGTCCCCAGTTCCAGCTCCAGGTCTGAGTAGCCTGGAGACATTAGGGGCCTCTACAGAGAGACCTCACCCTCCCTTCTGTCCAAACGTGCTGGTAACCAGGAGCAGCAGGTGTAACCTGGCCATGAAGCACCTCCTGAAAGCCCTGGGAACCATCAGGGATGCCCAGCCCAAACACGGGCAGCCAAAGCCATCAAACAGAGCCCCTGCAGCAGGGCAGCCCTGAGGGGCGCAGGTCATTTATGCTAAGTGTGGTAAGGCGAGAGGATCCTACCGCCTAGTCCTTCCATGTGTAGTCTCATGCCCCAATGCCATGCAACAGTTTTAGTTGACCAAAAGGCCCTTTGTAACCTCTGAGACAGCACAGTGGATAAAGACTCTCAAGCATGGGACCCCAAGTTTGATCCCCAGCATTTCATGAACCAGAGTGATGTTCTGGTTCTCTCTCCTCTCCTCTGCCAGCCCCTAACTTGTCTAACCTGCTGTGACTGTGGATGGCAGAGGCACCCTCAGGGTTCCCTGGTCACTAGCAGAGATCTCCCCATGCCCACCCAATCCCTGGGTCCCCAGGTGACAGGTGCACACCTTGGAGAAGCTTAAGACCCACTTTCGGGCGTCTAGGGAAGCTGTTCTCCCCAACACCCCAGGTGCCTCCACTGCGCGCCTCTCTCTCTCTCTCTCTCTCACACACACACACACACACACACACACACACACCCCTGTGCCAAGCTGTCCTTAGCATCTGCTTTGTGGGTGCCTGCCTACCGACAGCCAGCACCTTTTCTGCTACCCACGGTGAGCAGTATCCCTGCTCCCTCAAGTGTTCAGGTCTGTGGTGGAGAAGAAGGAGGGCTGGAGAGGGGTCTTAGTGGAGCACTGGCCTGGATGAGAACTAACATCTGTGCAAGGCGTCACCCTTGGGCTTTCAGGGGCTTCTGTGCTCAAAAGCTATTGAGAGAGAGAAAGAGCCAGGGCCAGGTGCCCAGGCTGTAGTCACCCCATGCAGCAGCAACAGTTATGCTGATGGCACAGAATTCCAGCCTGGCCACCTTCTTCTAACTGGACTCCTGCGGAGTCAGGGGCACCCCACCAGGTTTCCTCTGGCGGCTAGGCCCTTCCTGAGCATCTCCCAGGACTGCCGGGATAGCCTTGCAGAGATGGGGATGCATGGCCTGGGACACACCTTCCCCACGTCCCTGCATGTCTGCTCCAAGTGACCCTCCTTTGTGGTCTAGTCCTGTAGACCCCTCCTAGCAGGAGGCTTCTCACCTCTCAGCACATGCACCCACTCCTGGCCCTACAAGAACCCCTGCTCCTTAGGGTGCAGAAGGAGCCTTCGTAGTACCCTGGGGACAGAATGTGGTTATGACAATCAGGTGGGCAGTGAGGTCTGAGGAGAAGACAGAGTGGCTCGCAGTGGAGGACCTGGGGCTAGGGCCCGGAAGCCAGTACGCAGGAGACCAAGACAGGACTGCCTGTGTCCTGGTCCCTGTAGCTTTCACTCCTGCCTGGCCAAGGGAAGGGGGTAGATTCATCTGCTGGAGAGGGGCTGGCCCTCACAACAGAAGCATAAGTGGGGGTGTGGAAGTGTAGTGGGGCTGGAGGTCCTAAGACAGAATAAGGATAGGAGCGAGGAGGCTTGGTGCCCCTGGGAGCCATGTGGAGGGTGGAGGCAGGGCCTGGAGGCCTGAGATCAGGCCCAGTGCTGACTAACGGCTGGCTGGCGGCCACAGGCACACCTCTCGCCCTATGGGCCCATTCAGACCTTGGCACAACTAAGGCCCCTGCCTCCTGCCGGAGAAGGTGTGGCCTGGCTGGAAGGCCCAGTGCTAGTGTTCTGCTCCATGCACTTTTGTATTACTTGATTCACTTGGCATCTGTTTATTTTTTTGTTTATATTTATGTTTTCATGTGAGATAATTTCACATGGGGGGGGGTGTCTACCTGGGAGCACAGCTTGTGTTCTTCCTGCTACCATTCAACCCCCAGCCACAGGTCTGACTTTGGTCTTCTTTGCCACTCCCACACCTTTGATGAGCCATGGTGGTGGTGTGGGGGGAGGTGTTTGGCAGAGCCCTCACTGTGTCAGGAACAGGGCTTAGGGGGGAAGGCTGGTCCTGTGGCTAAGCTAGAACCTAACCCATAGCCGCCCTGTGCCTTGCAGGAGGAGGAGAGCTGGCAGGAGGGGCAGAGGGCACTGGACCAGCCCAGAAACTTGGGCACAGCGGGCAGGTGAAGACAGCCCCTGAAAGTCCCCCAGCAGAGCTGCACTGTTGGCCAGCAGAGCCACCTCCCCTGGAAGGCGCTGAGCCCACTTCCAGCCAGGGTAAGGCCAGCAGAGGGCCCAGCCCAGGGAAGGCAGAAAAAACTTGGGGTGGGGCAGGAGGAATCCCACTAAGGCACATGGCTGGGGCTGGGAGAAAGGCCTCAGAGCTGCACATCCTACCCCTGGCCCCACAGAGCTGAACAGTGAGACCCTGCTGAGGATCTGTGCCCATGGAGGAACAGGCATGCATGTGGAGGACAAAGTCAGGCTGAGGAACAGCTGGGTCAGTCAGTTTGGACCGGGCCAGACAGGCATCTGGCCCAGTCTCAGCCCTGTCTGCCATTCCCACCAGCCACCTGACCCATGAGGCCCCCTTGGGAGTCTTTGGACCAGTGCCTCTCACAGACCCCACTTAGCATGGCAGGGCCTACTGCCAGCAAGGGCATCAGGCGTGCCTCTGAGGAAGCCCTGTTCCTTTTAAAGCCACAGGGCTGCAGTGGAATGTGGAGAATGGCCAGCACTGGGTGGCTCCATCTTGGGCAGCTCCCTGGACGTCTCCAGCTCCGAAACTGCTGCCTCAGAGCTTCTGCAAAAGTAGCCCCCACACTCTGTGAGCCCAAGGGCACTGTGGGCCACAGCCTCCTCCCCAGGACAGGTGCACTAATGGTCCTGTACCCCAGCATGGTCACAGGAATGCCACAGTTCATGGTTACAGTGCCTGTAGAATCCTGAGGAGATAGTCAGCTGTGCCCCAGGCTCTGGGCTCTCTGAGCACACAGAGCTTCTGGGGAGAGGTCCAGCGCCCACACCTCCTGACTCAAAGCCAGAGTCAGGTGAAGTGGGAGGCAGCCAGGGGAAGCCTGTCTGTCAGGTGTAGACAGAAAGCCCTGAACTTGCAATTTGTCTGACACAGCAGGGAGGAAACCTCAATGCCTCTGTCTTCCTGAAGAGAAACCGAGGCTGGGCGGGTGGAGGGAGAGCAGGCCCAGCATGCTGCAGGCAAGGCTTAGCCATGCCCCCACCCCTGCCCCCTGTCCATCCCACAGTCACCAGTGCGAAGGTCCCCAGCAGTGGGAGTGCCAAGCCAGCAGAGGTCCACACAGGCAAAGCAGAGCCCAGCCGCAACAAATCTCGCCTCCTGCCCAACATGCCCAAGCTGGTCATACCCTCGGCTGCCACCAAGTTCCCCCCTGAGATCACTGTCACTCCACCCACCCCGACCCTGCTGTCACCCAAAGGCAGCATCTCGGAGGAAACCAAGCAGAAGCTGAAGGTGACCTTGGATATTGGGGGGAGGCACAGGCTGGGGGAGGGCTCCCAGGGACCAAGCCCCTCTGACCACTGCCCTCCCCGGCCCTGTCCATACAGTCAGCCATCCTGTCTGCCCAGTCAGCTGCCAATGTGAGGAAGGAGAGCCTGTGCCAGCCAGCCCTGGAGGTCCTGGAGACGTCGAGCCAGGAGTCCTCACTGGAGAGTGAGACAGACGAGGATGATGACTACATGGACATCTGAGGGCTTGGTTGGCCCGCTGGATCCCTGCCTTCATCTGGGCAGGCAAGGCTGAGCCTGTGGGGTGCTAGCCCATCTGCCTCTGTGGGCCTGGAGCTGCCCCCACCTCTAGGGGCCCTGAGGATGCAGGCCTCAGCCACAGCAGACAGTCAGGTCGCCATGCACTGTAGGGCCAGCACCCTTTTTTTTATGAAATGTTGACTTTGTAATGAGTCCAGTCCACCCCTGGACACCTAGACCTGCTGGGCTTCACCTGTGTCACCGTGGAGGTGTCATTGAGGGTTGGGCTCATCCCACATTTTCTTTTTGTTTCTTTTCTAATAAAGATGAAACAGTTGTCTTTGCCTCTTTGTTCACAGGAGGGCAGAGGGGTGTAGTAGATGTCTCAGTACCTTTCACAGATCAGGGAGGGGTGTGTGTGTGTGTGTGTGTGTGTCAGGGAAGAGGCCTGGGAGGCCCTTCTGGGTGAGACTTGAGTCAGTGTGTGTGTGTGTGTGTGTCAGGGAAGAGGCCTGGGAGGCCCTTCTGGGTGAGACTTGAGTCAGTGTGTGTGTGTGTGTGTGTCAGGGAAGAGGCCTGGGAGGCCCTTCTGGGTGAGACTTGAGTCAGGCCTGGCAGGGGTATTAGGAGCTCCCTAAGGGGATGCAGAGCTAAGAGTGAGTCCCTTTAGGGGCACTGGCTTGTACCCCAGTGTGGACCCTGGGCAGGTCTCTGTGTCAGGAAGGGCAAGGTGAGGCAGTTTATCTCCACCACAACTCCTCTGTGTCCTGTAAGTATGGGTCAGTGTGAGGTACAGATATAGGATCCCTTGACCATATATTAAGTTGTTTTGTGACAACAGAGCAAACTTATGTTAACATCCCTCCCTGTCTTGGGGAGGGGAGGCACAGGTCCCCTAATCTGCCCCCTCAACAACTGTTAATTCATTCACTACCTTGAGGGCCTGGTCACTACCTCCCAAGAGTTTTCCTTGAGCAGGCTCTGTCCAAGCTGGAGATGCAGCACTTCCTGGCTTCCCTGGACTGAAGACTATGCCTAGTTCCCCTCCTGGACTGAAGACTATGCCTAGTGCCCAGAAGTAAAGACCAAGGGGTCAACCCAGGCCTGGCAGAGCCCCCTAGGAGCCCAGAGGCACAGTGGCCTTGGACAGGTTCTTGCTGAACCTGCCCTAAACCCTGCCCTTCCTAAGGTGGCCTGAACATTGGAGGAGGGGGGAGGGCAGCAGTTCTCAGCTAACCCCTATCCCCTGCAGGGTCTAGGCTGTGGAGGTCCCTGTGCTTCTTTTCATGTTCTCACCGGTACCCAATATAGAAAAACAGCCTGCCTTCCTGCAGGAAGAAAGCTTCAAGGAGCTGGTGCTCTTTTACCAAGACTCTTCCACCAGGATACTTTGAACCTATCCTGGGAGCTTTCCTACCATGTTCCTTGCCTGATGTGCTAGCAAGGGGTTCCCCAGCCCTGGGCCTGGGGTGCCCCTAGCTCTGGGCTGCTCCCTGTTGTAGACCTCAGTGGCCACGCCCTAGTCCAGCTTCCAAGGAGGTAGTGAATGTGTCCTCACTGGACTCCATGAGAAGCTACCCAGGTCTGTGTCCTCCCACCTGGTCCTTGTCCTAGAAACTACCAGGAGCCAAAGGGGCAGGGCTACGTAACATGGTGACCTGGCCTTGATAGACTGGGTTAGAGATGTGCCGGAACTTCAGCTGAGGTTAAGGAAAACCCTTCTGGATCTTGAAGGCCTAAACCCCCCCCCCCAACATTGTTCTTGCTTGTCAGGTCAATTAACTGAGCTTAAAATTAAAAAGAAGAAAAAAAATTAAGAAAGCAGCTCACAGTTGCAATTGAGGACAGGACTTGTGTTCATGAGATCTTGGAGTTCTCTCTCCCACACTGCTCCTGCCTGAGTCATGCTCCCTCTCTCATACGTAATTTTTTAAAAATTTCTTTATTGGGGGAATTAATGGTTTATAAATACAATAAAATACAATAGTTTGTACATGCATAACATTCAACCCCCGTTAGGTCCTCCTCTGCCATCATGTTGCAGGACCTGAACCCTCCCCTCCTGCCCCTCACCCCAGAGTCTTTTACTTTGGTGCAATACACCAACTCCAGTCCAAGTTCTGCTTAGTGTTTTCCCTTATGATCTTGTTTTTCAACTTCTGTGTGTGAGATCATCCTATATTCATCCTTCTCTTTCTGACTTATCTCACTTAATACAATTTTTTAAGCTCCATCCATGATGGGGTAAAGAAGGTGAAATCACCATTTTTAATAGCTGAGTAGTATTCCATTGTGTATATAGACCACAACTTGCTCAGCCACTTATCTGTTGTTGGACACCTGGGTTGTTTCCAGGTTTTGGCTATTACAACGTGTGCTGCTATGAACATAGGTGTATACAAGTCTTTTTGGATGTGTATGTTTGACTCCTTAGGCTGTATCCCCAAGGTAATTTTTTTTATGATGGTGACAGAGATTGAACCTGGGACATTGGAGCCTGAGGCATGAAAATCTGTTGTGTGAATTCACTATGTATTTCACCCAGGACCCCTACGTAAATAATTTTGCTAAAGGATAAGAAAGGAAAACCCATCACAATGCTGATCCTAAGCCATGTTTATCCCCAAAACCTACCTCTTGTTTGCCAAGAAATAGACCAGATAGAAGTTTCCAGCTCTTCCTACCTGTGTAAGCCGGCTTCTAAGCAGGGCAGTTAGAACATCACTCCTGCCTCCATGGCCTGTGTGCAACAAACAAGACTGTCACCTTCCTGCAAGAGCCAGTATCACATGGACTTGGACTTGCTGCTCCACCCTGCCCTGTGTGGGCTTCAGTTTCCTTACCTGCTCAGTGAGATTATGCAAGCATCTAGTGATACCACTAGGCCAGAGGGTGGGGCCAGTGGACCAGCCTTGAGAACTGTGGACAGATGGCCTTTTCTCCATAGAACCCTCCCAGGGTCCTGTCTGGCCAGCTGACTGGCTAGGGTCATGGTCCTTCCCTCTCCAGTCACTTCCTCCCTCCAAAGTGGCTCTTCTCTGAGCCCCCCCCTTCCCCTTCCCAGAGAGGGAGCCTTATGCTGCACACACACTGCCTATAGGACATTGCTTGCCAGAGCTGGGGAGGAACTGGGAGCTGCTGCTGCTGTACCAGGATGTTGAGGACAGGACCAGGGGCTTCTGGGGCTGCAACCCAGAGCTCCCCTCTGGCCCGCAGGGGAGGGCTGGTAGGTGGGGGGGAGGGGGCACGCCCCTCTGCAGAGCTGCAGCCACTCCACGTATGGCTGTTTGCAGAGTTCAGGCTGCTGGAAGTTGGGCCCCCAGCCCCCTGTGGTCCAGGCCAGCGGGCCAGGAATGTGTTAACGGGGCAGGTTGACCCACTCTGGCACCTGTGGACTTTGACAGGAAGCTGGGCGGGGCCTGGCGGGGTGGGACGGGCGTTCCTGGGGCGGGCGGGGCAAAGCTGCAGGGAGGGATCTGGTCACTGCCGCCCAGTCCCTGCCGCGCCCGCGATCTGCTGACAGGCCGAATCATGAAGCTGCCTCTCCTGCCCGGGGCCCTGCTACTGCTGGTGGCAGCCACCGGCCCCGGCCCCCAGCCCGCAGCAGGTATGCCCCAACCCTGCCCTCTGTCCCATCTGTCCATCTGCCTGCTGCAGCCAGACCCAGGCAGACACCCTCTGTGCTCAGCCTCTGTCCATCTGTCAGGCCATCTGTGACTGTACTGGGGGCTCTGGGAAGAAATTCTGGGGACTAGGGAGAAGAGGGGCCAGGGTCACCAGTGAGGAAGGCCATCCAGCCATTCTAAACCACCCCCCCTCTCCCTGGGGGACTGCTGGGTGGGGTTGGGGCAGATGGCCAGAACTTTGGCCTGCACCCCAAACGAGGGAATGCTCTTACATGGGGGAGTCCCCCTGGCTCCACAGGGTTCCTATTTGGCTAAAAGAGGAATTTTAGGTTTGCATCAGGCAGGGGGAAACCAAGCAAGTCCAGGGGGACCACACCTGAGTCCTGAACTGGTTATGTCATTGCCCCTCCCCCCAGTCTCCATCACAGGGCTGGGACACCACCCTTTTGTCACTGATCTCACTGGCATCACTCGGCATCCTCCCCACCCTTCCCCACCCCCAGCTATCACACCCTCATCAATGAATACTCATCCATCGGAGTTCTGGCTTGCCAGGGGCTTCTGCAGAGGAGGAGATAGGCAGAGGGGGGCTCAGCTTAGCCAGACAGACCCCTGACTCAGCCCCACTGGGGGTGATGGAAAAGAGCTGGCTGGGACAATGATCCCAGCCACAGTTCCCACACCCACTACCCTGGTCCAGAGATGCCTTCTGCTAGGACGGCACTCACCCTGTGCCAGCAGGGTAGACCCCTTCCACCCTGAGAGTGGGGTTCCCTTTGGGGCCACAGGCAAGAGCTGGAGCTGCAGCACAGGGGGCTTCAGACCTGACGGAACCATGTCCCCAGCCATATGCCTGTGGTGGGGGGGCCTAGCTCATTGCCTTCTATAAGTCCCCCTCCCCCCACCCCATGCTTCAGGTTGTGGAGCCAGGTCAGCTCCTATGACCATCTGGGGGTGCTGTGGGCCTTGGTGGGCAAGGCTCTCCTGTGCTCTCCTGTGCCACCTGAAACTGCAGAGGGGCCTTTCTGCAGGCACTGTCCCTTGCCCCCTCATTTTGGTTCCTTACTGAGGTCAACTTCTAGCTCTGCAGTCCTAAAGCTGCTTCCCCTACCTGCGGTCTCCTAGGGATCTGTCTCTCTCTGATAGTCCCGGGGGGGGCTGCACTGGGGTGCCTTGCCCAGCACCCCTGGCCAGGTCCAGGCACTCAGGGCTCTCTCCCTCCAGGTACCAGGAGCTGTGCCCAGCGCTGTGGGGAGCAGGTTGGGCTGTGTTCCTGCCACCCCACCTGTGCCGGCCTTCGCACCTGCTGCTCCGACTTCCAGGACTTCTGCCTGGACATCTCGCCCTACTCAGGCTCCTTGATGGGAGGCAAGGACTTTGTGGTGCAGCACCTCCGCCTGCCCAGCTCCTCCAGCGGTGTGCTCTGCAGGTGAGAGATTTCAGGGGACTTGCAGCACAATGGTATGCTGGCTGCAGACCCTTTTGCAGGGAGGCCAGCTGACCAGGCAGGGGCAGGGTCCCTGAGGATTGGGAGCTCTGGCCAGGCTCTGCCCACCCCTCCACCCTACCCCCAGGTTTAAGGAAAGTATCCAGACCCTGGGCCACGTGGACACCCTCGGCCGTGTGCACTGCGTGTCGCCTCTCCTCTATGAGACGGGCCGCATCCCCTTCACCATCTCCACCGACAATGGCCTCTCCTTCCCACGCTCGGGCACCTGGTTGGCTGGTGAGCCCCAGCATGGTGGCACGGCCCTGGGCACACAGCCCCATACTCCCCACGCCTGGGGCCCGCCTGCCATACCCTGCTGTGCTGGCTGAACCAGTCCTTTGGGAGAGCCCAGAGACACCTGTCTCCCAGCTCCTCTCCTTACCCCCTGGTGCCCAGGCCAGGGGATGGTCACAGCCAGGTGGAAGCCAGAGAGGTAGCCCTTCCTGAGTAGGGAATGTCCTCATCTGGCTGCTGCCTTGCTCTATCCTTGGGAGCCAGTACCGCACCCCTGCCCCTGGGCCTCTTGGCTCCCAGATCTTTGCTCACTCCTCATTTTGCTCCCCACCCTCCTCTCAGTGCACCCCAGCAAAGTGTCAGAGACAGAGAAGAGCGAACTAGTGAATGAGACCCGCTGGCAGTACTATGGCACTGCTGGCACCTCGGGGAACCTCACTATGAGCTGGAACACCTCCTCTCTGCCCACACAGTCTGTCACCATCGAGCTGTGGGGCTACGAGGAGACAGGTGAGGCTGGGTGATGACTAGCAGACCCGCTGCCTGGGGCAGGTGGGTGACCAGCCTGCAAGGCTGGGGCAAAGGGGATTCTGGCGTGTGTGCTGGGTGCCTTCCCAGCTGGGCAGGAGTGGAGAAAGGAAAGTACAGGCCAGGAAGCACCAGCTGCCCAACTTCGGGGCTTCAGGCAGAAGCATGGGGCCTTTCTCTGTCCCCGGGTACACTGCCTGGAAACAGAAGCACTTCCCCATGCACCCTCCTTTCTGAGCCCAGGACTGGAACTCCTCACAACATGACCCCCCCCCCAAACAGAGACAGTTTTCCTGCAGTGTGGGTCCTTGATGGAGCAGCAGAGTAGGTCCTCTTGTAGGAATTATCTGTCAATCTGTCTGTCTACCTACTGAGCTATTTAGAGTGCCAGCGACTGATGCCAAGGGCCAGGGATGTAGCCCTGTGCAGGCTCTGTCTGTGGGGGGTCTGGGCTGACACCAAGCAAACAGACACAAGACTGGCAGCCAGCACCCCCCCACACCCCCACTATGGGGGTCTTTGGAGAGGCTCCAGGGCTGACTGACTTTCTCTCCCTCAGGGAAGCCTTACTCAGAGAACTGGACAGCACAGTGGTCATACCTCTATTCCCTGGCCACCAATGCCCCCAACTCTGGCCTCTTCACCTTCACTCCAAGACCTGCACCTCAAAAGTACCAAAAATGGAAAGTGGGTGCACTGAGGATTGTGGACAGCAAACACTATGAGGGGCAGAAGTAAGAGCCACTGGTGGTGAGGATGGGGAAGCTAAGAGTGAAGCACCAGCTACCCCTGACAGAAAGCAGGGGTGGGGTGGGGTGGGGTGGGTGGCACATTAGTGGGCCTCTGCCTCCCGCAGAGATGTGTCTGCACTCTGGACCAACGAGCATGCACTGGCTTGGCATTTGGACGAGGACTTCCGGGCTGACCCCCAGGCCTGGGCTCGAGCTCAGTGCCTGGCCTGGGAGGAGCTGGAAAAGCAGCTGCCCAACTTCCTGGAGGAGCTTCCTGACTGCCCCTGCACCCTGGCCCAGGCCCAGGCCGACTCTGGCCGCTTCCATGTGAGCCCCCACTGTGGCCAGGGGCAGGCGGGTGGCTGTTCCCACCACAGAAACTACTGTGTGGTCCAGCACAGTGTTAAGGAGGAGGCAGACAAAGAATGGGGTATGGGAGGGGTCAGTTCTGGGACTGAGGTACCCTGAAGGAATGGCAAGGAAGGGAGAGATGGAGGCAGGTGTCAACGGCAGATGCCCCCCCCCAGACGGACTACGGCTGTGACATCGAGCGAGGCAGCGTGTGCACCTACCACCCAGGGGCTGTGCACTGTGTGCGCTCCGTGCAAGCCAGGTGAGCACCCAAAGGGTGTGGGGGGTGCAAGCTGGGCCAGGGCAGGCTCCTGGCCCAGTGATGGCAGCCCTGACCCAGCTGTTCAAACAGCCCCAGGTACGGCTCTGGCCAGCAGTGCTGCTACACAGCCGATGGCACACAGCTGCTCACCAGGGACTCCACCAGTGGCAGCACCCCAGACCGTGGCCATGACTGGGGGGCACCCCCGTTCCGCGCGCCGCCCCGAGTGCCTGGCCTCTCCCACTGGCTCTATGACGTCATCAGCTTCTACTACTGCTGCCTCTGGGCCCCTGAGTGTCCCCGCTACATGCAGAGGCGGCCCTCCAGTGACTGTCGCCACTACACTCCCCCCCGCATAGGTGGGTGCTGGCCCCCTGGACGGATGGATGGATGACTGGGCAGGGCTGCAGGGATAGCTCCCCACACACACCTCATACCTGCCTGACCCTCCTTATGCTCCTCAGCTTCTGCCTTTGGAGACCCACACTTTATCACCTTCGATGGTGCCAATTTCACCTTCAATGGGCACGGCGAGTACGTGCTGCTGGAGGCCGACCTGACCAACCTGCGAGTGCAAGGCCGAGCCGAGCCTGGAACTGAGCTCCAGGGTGAGCCTGGGGCTCCACATAGCTTGGGCTCCATTGTCTGGGAGGCTGGAGTTGAGTGGGCCCCTCTCTGCACCCACCACCCCAGGTCCCACGACCCTGGGCACGGGACTGACGGCCGTGGCTGTGCAGGAGGACAACTCAGACGTGCTGGAGGTTCGGAAGGTGGGCGGCAGCCTGCAGGTGCTGCTGAACCAGGAGACTCTCAGCTTTATGGAGCAAAGCTGGCTGGACCTGAAGGGTGAGGGGCCAGCCCCTTCCCTGGCTCTTTCTGTGGGGAACCCATCAGTCGCTCTCCCCTGCATCATTGTGGGAAGGGCCCAGCCTGCCGAACATTCACGGTATCCCTGAGACCTGAGTGGTTTTCTCAGGACATGGACAGATTCCTGAGGAGCCAGGACAGTGAGACACGTGGCCACTGCGGTCCCAGCAACAATGACTGGTGGGCAATTGGGGAGCCATCCTCCAGGGATAGGGGTGGGGGCTGGCCTGGCCTCTACCCCCCCCAGTGTCCCCGGAATCATTTTGTTCCAGTAGTTATATGTGGGGATACCCGGTGCCCTGTGGCTGCTGAGAGTGTTGGGGTCCCTGGGAAGGGCTGAGACAGGCATGTCTGGCTCCCAAGCAGGGACTGGTATTGGGGGCAATGAGGGACACTTGTGAGTGGTGTCATCTTCCCTTTGGGGCTTGGGGCACCTTACATTCTTCTGATGTGGACCCAGTCTAGTGGAGAAGGGTCAGATTTGGGGATACACCCCTCCCTCTTCATCTCACAAGTGTCAGCCATCCCCCCAGGGTCTGTGGGAACAGCCTTAACTGCTCTCCCCTCCCCCCCCCCATTCCGGCACCCAGGCATATTCCTGTCTGTGGCCTCTGGGGACCGAGTTTCCGTCATGCTGTCATCTGGGGCTGGGCTGGAGATCAGCCTCCAGGGGCCATTCTTGAGTGTGTCAGTGCTGCTGCCGGAGAAGTTCATCACACACACGAAGGGCCTCCTGGGGACGCTCAATGGGGACCCAGCCGACGACTTCACCCTGCGCAATGGGCAGGTCCTGCCAGTCCAGGCCAGCTCCCGGGAGCTGTTCAGTTTTGGGGCTGACTGTGAGTGGGTGCCTGCTGTGGGAAGGGGGTGGTGTGGCAGGGGGCAAACTGGTGAAGGAGCAGAGGGCCCCCAGCCCCCAGCTTCCAGCCAGGCCTGCTGCATGTCTTCCCAGGGGCCGTGGAGAACGCCTCTTCCCTACTCACCTACGACTCCCAGTACCTGGTGAAGACCTTCCTCCATGGGCCCAAGCATGACCCCAGCTTCCAGCCCCTCTTCCCTGAGGAGACCACCCCTAACCCTGGGCTGGCAGCAGAGGCAGCCAAGTTGTGCGGGGATGACCATTTCTGCACCTTCGACGTGCTGGCCAGCGGGAGCCTGAATGTGGGCAACGCCACCAGGGCAGCCCACCAGCAGCACTGGCGGCTCTCGGACAGCCTGCAGCCTGGTGAGCCACCCCCCACAGCCAGGAATGGAAGACATGAGGGGAGCAGCCCCTGGCTTTGGGATAGGGGATATGGGACACGGGACCCCCGACTGACCCCAGGCTGTGGTGGCAGCCAGTGACTCAGGCTTGCCGTCTGTGCCCCGTCCCCACCCCAGTGACTTCCTGTGGCTGGCTGGCCCCACCCACCAATGGGCGCAAGGATGGCACCAGGTACCTGGTGGGCTCCACCATTCGCTTCCACTGTGACAATGGCTACAGCCTGGTGGGGGCAGAGGCCAGCACGTGCCAAACTGGTGGCACCTGGTCCAAGCCCACCCCGACATGCGAGCCAGGTAAGGATGCCTTGCCCACTGTTCCCTGCCCCACCCCCCTGGTTGCCTGAGGCCTGGCCATTCCTCATGCTCCTGCTTTCTGCCCCCCCAGCCCGCAGCTACACAGTGTTACTGAGCATCATCTTCGGAGGGCTGGCTGTGGTGGGCCTGGGCGTCATCATTTACATGTTGCTAAGCCGCAGGAAAAGCAGCAGGTGAGAGCCTATCCTCCCCACCCAAGCCCACCCCAGGGCTATGCCCTCCGCACCCTTCTGAGGCTCTGGGAACCCAGGGGACCACCCTGCCTGCTCCAGACCACATCTCTGCCACAGGACTAGCTGGGGTTCACACCCTTGAGGAAGAGCAAACAGTCTGCAGCAGGAGGACCATGGGGCCACCCCAGGACTGAAGACCGGCCTTGCAGGAGAAACCCCAAGCTCCGGAGAATGTGCATCCCAGGACTTCAGCACCATATGCCTGGCCCTGGGCCCCTGATACCTGAGTCTTTATTGCCCTTGGACTCTCAACCTGTCAACTTGCTGTCATGTCAGATCTGGACCCCAAGCTCCTGCAGTGCAGCCCCTGAGGCCCTGTCCCCCAAATCCTCCAGACCCTTGAATTCTAATGCCTACCTCTCAAACTCTTAACACTCTGGCACCTGACACTCAGATGATCCATCGCTATGTACTGAGCCTGCTGCCCTACACAGCAGCCCCAGGGCTGAGCAGCCCTGCTTCCCTGTATGCCTGAGACTCAGAGGCCCCGAGAAGCCTGAACCTAGAGTCAGCCCCAAGCTCCCGATGGATGTCACTGAGAACACCCTCCTGCTTGTACTTGCAGAAAACAAGCCTGTGCTGTCCTCTCCTGGTGTCCTGCTCTATTCTGGGGAATTCCCTGTTGTCCCAGGAAATGCACAGCACTGACAGCCACCAGGACCTAAGCACTTTACCCACAGAACAAAGGTGGGGGTGGGGAGTCACCTTTCTCCAGGGAATCAGAAGCCAGATCAGCGACTCCCTGAGGGCACAAGGGCAGTGCTGGCATGCAGGGGCCACACTGGGTGTCTAAGACCTGGGTGAGGGCTGACCTGCCCTTTCCGTACACAGGCACCAGCTCTTGTCCCCAAAGCAAGCTGGCCTGGCCTGGCTCTGGACCTCTGTGTGCCTCAGGCCACCCCCAAGCCAGTGAGCAAGAATGCCAAGGGACCAAGGCAATTCTCAGGAGTGTCCAGAGTGCAGGCCTCCCGGCATAGCTTCCCGCCCCAGCTCCTGATGCCAGCATCGGCTGGGAGCCAGATGAGTGAGGTCTCAAGGCCTCCTACCCCCCCCCTTTTTTTGGAGGGGAGACTCTGCAAGGACTACAGGAGGACTGGGCAGGGCAGCATGGCATCATCCTAGGTCGCAGATGAAGAAAGTAGCTGGGAGGGCCATGTCAGAGATTGGCAAGTCCTGGTGGCTCAGCCTGGTGGTGGTGGAGGAGGGGTGCCCACACCATGAAGAGCTCTGGGCAGGAAGAGCAGAGTGGAGACTACCTGGGACAGAACTGTAACTGACAGTGTTTGGAATTGCCACACGAGGGCAGCAGAGGACAGAGGCTGAAGCTGCCTAGTTTCAAGCTCAGCCCCTCTGTATGCGCAAAGCCCCGCCCCCCGCCCCTCCCCCCTTGGAACTCAGGGGCGAGTGGTTGCACAGGGCATCCATCCACTAGCACTCGCCCAGGCCTCCAGCCTCCCTTCCCAGTCTTGCCCTTGGCAAAATCCTAGGTAGAACTGGGGGATCTGGGGTAGCAGGTCCAGTCTGGAGGGCTTCCTGAAGGAGGCAGCCATACCTTATGAGGCACATTTAGAGGAGGAGCTGAGACTGAGACTCCATCTGGGAGTCTCCTATCTTCCCCAGGCTTCTCTACCCTCTGACCTCCTCCTCCTCCTTTCTCCTCTTCTTCTTCCTCCCCTTCCCCTCCTCCTCCTTCTCTTTCCCCCCTCCCCTCCCCCCCTTCTGACTCCAGCGTCATCACTGAGTCTCAGTGTCTCAGTGTCTGCATGACAAATCCACCAACTTCTAGCTGCCATTTTACCAGTTCTTTCCTTCCTTCCTTCCTCCCTCCCTCCCTCCCTCCCTCCCTTCCTTCCACTCTTTCTTTGTATTTTCTGCTTGACAGAACAGAGAGAAATTGAGGAGGTGGGGAGCTGGGTTTGAATCCAGGTCCTTGTGGGTGGTGATAAACAAGTATGCCATAGTCGAGTGGTAGCGTGGCAGGTTCAACGCAGGTGGCACAAAGCTCAAGGACTGGCCTAAGGATCCTGGCTCAAGCCACAGGCTCCCCACCTGCAGGGGAGTCGCTTTGCAGGAGGTGAAGCAGGCCTACAGGTGTCTATTTCTCCCTGTCTCTGTCTTCTCCTTCTCTCTCCATTCCTCTCTGTCCTATCTAACAATGATGACATCAAGAGCAACAACATTAATAACTACAACAATAACAAGGGCAACAAAAGGGAAAGTAAAAAATAATAATAATTAAAGAAACAAGTGTGCCACCACCCAGCCCACCCTCTGAGCTTCTAGCTCTGGTCTGGGTTGGGCTGAGGGGTTGCCCTCTGGCCACTAGGCAGGTACTTTCCTTTGTGCAGATGAGGCAAGACATGGCCAGCCTCCACCAACCTGAGTCCCAGGTGCAGCCTGGGCCAGGCCATGCTAGCTGGGCCCCACTCAGGGTGTGTAGCCAGACTTCCTGGGTTTGTGGGAGCAGATCCAGTGTGACCACAGAGGGCAGGGGCCCCTCACAGTTCCCAGACAGGGCTATAGTGGGCGAATGAGCAATCCAGAGTTGTGGGGAACTAGGTCCTTCTAGGTGGAGGAACAACCACTGCAAAGGCTCAGAGAAAGGGAAGAGCAGACAGGTCTGGGGTCAGCAGAGGATGGAGGAAAGCTCCTCTTTGGCCAGCTGGGGTGCTCAACTTCATCCTAAGCCTCCACACTCCTAGCCCTCTCCTTCTGGTTTGGCCAAGATCTGCCCCCACCCACAGGCAGCAGATGGGGCCCAGACACTAAGCTCTGCCAGGGGCAGGCCAGGACGGGAAGCCCCACCTGTGAAGGATTTTCCCGAGGTCCCACAGGGGTCTCTGGGGTGCTGCTAGGCCTGCGGGAGGATCCGAGAGCCTGGGCCTGGCCTCTCCCAAACATAGTCCCAGAGAACTGTGGCATTTAACCTAAAGGCCAGTCCCCTGTCCCCTGTCCAAGGACTTGGAAATGTAGAAGCCCAGGGAGCCATGAAAGAAATAGGAGATGGTGAGATGGTTACTCCTGGACTGAAGTACGGGGGGGGGGTGCTGAGCCAGGCCCAGGCCCAGGCCCAGGCCCAGGCCCAGGCCCAGGCCCACACCCAAAAGCATGAGCAGTTGGAACTGTGCATTCCCCTGGGTCCTTGTGGGAGACAACCCTCTCTGCTAAGGCTTCTCAGCACCCCAGTGCAGCAGAGAATGTCTGACCCAGGAGCAAGGAGCCGGTACTGGCAATGGGGACAGTGGCAACTCTCAGCTAGGGCCAGGTTGGCTCCTTATAACCCGATCTTGGTGGCGTGCTCTCCTGGAGAAGAAGGGGCTGGGAAGCTGCAGCAGTGGGAAGTCAAGGATGCTTCCTGGAGGAGTAGGCCCCAGTCATTTCAAGAGATGCACCAGTGCACCCTGCCCTGTGCCTCTCCCCACCATGCACTGGACTGCTTTTCCAGGTGTCACATGACCGAAGTCCAGCCATCATCATCATGGGGGCTGGGTGCCCAACCAGACCCAGCCTGGAGCTCTTTCACAGGGAACACTCTAAGCTCTCCCCCAGTTCTGCTAGAATCAGGATGGCTTTGGAAACCCTGCCAGCCTGGATCCCCTGTGCAGGCCGGGATGGAATTCTGCCCATGAACCTAGTGCCGTGATTCAAACAAAAAAATAAAACATAAACTGACAATGGAATGTGAATCTGCCTTAAGGAAGAAAGAACTTTTGACACAGTTTCACACGGATGAACCTGGAAAAGACCACAGACAAAACATTATATAATTCAGTTTATGCAGTGGACTTAGAAAATTCAAGTTAGTAGTGGTCCGGGAGATGGTGCAGTGGCTAAGGCACTAGGTCCTGAGTTCCTAAGCATGAGGTCCTGAGTTCGATCCCCGGCAGCACATGTACCAGAGTGATGGCTGGTTCTTTCTCTCCTCCTATCTTTCTCATGAATAAATAAATAAATTCTCTAAAAAATATTTAAAAAAAAAAAGAAAATTCAAGTTAGTACAAGTGGACAGTAGAATGGACTCCGTTGAGAGAGCTCACCTGGACAGAGTAGCTGCTCTAGGCTTGAATCCAGCCCCCACTGCACTAGAGAAAACTTCTGTGCTGTGGCAGCTCTCTCTCTCCCTCTGAAAAGGTCCACTTGGAGTGGTGAAGCTCGGGGGACAAGATTGTGTGTGTGTGCAAGTGTGTCTTTAAAAGAGAAAGGAAATAGAGCAGGCTGTAGTGGATAAAGTGTTAGACTCTCAAGCATGAGGCCCTGAGTTTGATCCCAGTACTGCATGTACCAGAGTGGTGCTCTGGTTATATCTATCTATCTATCTATCTATCTATCTATCTATCTATCTATCTATCTATCTATCTCTTTAATTGAAATAAATTATTGGAAGAAAGGAAGACAGGAAGGAAGAGAGGAAGGAAGGAAGGAAGAGGGGCCAGGCAGTAGTACACCTGGTTAAGCACAATCACAAAGACCCAGGTTCAAGCTCCCATGCCCCACCTGTAATGGGGATGCTTCACAAGTAGTGAATAAGCAACCTGGGAGACACCCCAAGCCCTTGGCCCTCTCCAGTTGGCTCCCTGAGCTCTTCTGTGTCTTGCTCTGTGACAGACAAAAGAAACTGTTATGAGGGCCCTGTCCACTTCAGCTTGGCTGAGCCACTCTTCCCAGAACCCCTCTCTGAGTTTTGGGTAAGAATAATCCATGAGAGATTCCCAGGCTGATGTGGAGGGTGGGAATGAATCAGCACTCAGATGCTGTGCTGTCTGTTGACTCAGGCAGCAGGCCAGAGCTCCACTTCCTGCCATCCAGTCCCTGCTTCTGCAGCACAGATGTGTCACCCTTGGCAACAAGGACAGAACTCAGGGTGCAGTCCATCTCCCCACAACTCCCTACCCCACACTCCAGCACATCTTTCCTCTTAGCACTCTGCCTCCCCACCCCCCTGCATGCATCTAAAACCCCAGCCTTTGGGTAGGGGAGACAGCATAGTGGTTATGCAGAGACTCTCATGCCTGAGGCTCTGAATTCCCAGATTCAATCCCCTGTACCACCATCAGCCAGAACTGAGCAATGCTCTGGAAAAAAAAAAAAAGCCACAACTGCCTTTCAGAGACCCTGTGACCACAATTGTGATCCTGCTTCCCTGGCTGGACTCTTGACTGGTGCCAATTGCAATATCTTTAACTTTTCTTTCAAGTACAAGTCGTATGTTGACAGGCACACTGGCCCTGGTCTAGTCATTATGGAATATAACATTCAAATTCCTTCTAACATGAGCAGTCCAAGTTCCCTGTGGCCCAGCCATTCCACTACAGGGTAGCTGCCCAGAGGAAGTGGAAAACGGGAGGCCTGAGCTATGTGTTCATAGAGGCATCACTCACTAAGAGTGAAGGCATGGAAATAAGCCAAGTGTCCACCGGTCAGGTCCTCAAATGTTGGTATGCATAAGACCCCTTCTGTTTCATTTGGTTTAAATCCCCCCTGCTTAACACTATTCTATTTACATAACCACTGCATTCTATTTACATAACCGCTGTTAACAAGCACCACCCTCCCTCCAGGGCATTGGTGGTTCAGTGATAGGATTCTCGCCTGCTCCGCCCCCTCCTTGTCACACTCTGATTTTCACCAGTCACTTTTCTCTCCACCCTCTGTATGTCACATCCTGTTTCCACCCTACTTGGCAAGTATATATAAAGATAGCATTGTGAGTTTTAGGGTACCTTGAGTTTAGCTTAGCTCAGCTTAGATTGTGCTGCGTCCTGCATGAATAAAGAGATACTGCCTACAGCTCAACCATGAGTCCCTGGTCGTCTGTTACCCGCCCATGAAGCCAGCCCGGCGAAAACAACACTCAAATCACAAGTTTTTGTTACAACACTGATGAAAAAGATATTGAATGGAGTTTTCAGGAGGATATTTCTCTGGGGCTGCTAGTTTCTTTCTGTTTATTTCTTCCCAATGGTTTTATTGGGCCATGAGAGATGATTTGAGAATGGGATCCCGGGATTTCTCTTTTTCAAGAGAAAAAGCACCCCAAACTGGGGGCAGGTTCTCCTCAGGGTTCAGAAGGAATTCAGGAATACCAGTACATGGTAGATAAGACTTACTAGGGTGGGGGAGCAGAGTGCACACTCAGAGGGGAGTGCCAGATTACATGGAGTCTGTCTGAGATAGGTGAGTGAAATTTTATAAGTCCAAGACCCAGGTGTTGGGAACATGTGTGAGCCTGATAGAGCTTAGGGAGAACCACCCCCATCTTTGGATAGAGGTCTGAGAAGATAACCTCTTGGTAAGTCTCTCTCAACCTAGGTGAGCATAAGGGGGGAAACTCAGACTTGGTTCTTTCCTTCTTGACTCTCAGGCCCACAGATACCCCAGTACTTCCCTCCATTAACCACAGGCCACATGGCTGCAGATTCACTCATTCAAAGTCACCTTCTGATCACAGAAGAACACACCTTATCACACACTTCATCACACACCTCAGACCCCAGATAAGAGAAATTCCAAATTATATGGCCTCTTTGATATTCATCTTCTCTCTGTCTCACCCTACGAGTTTAACCCCTATGCTTCTCTCAAATACCTTTGGATAATTAAGTTGCTTGTGTCATGGAGAATAACTGTTTTGTATCTCATCAATTCCTGTCATACCAGCCCCCTAACTTAGGGGCATGCTGACTGTTAAGAAACCTGTAATTTCTGTCATATTTCAACAATAATTACCTCCATTGCTTTTCTATTTAACTCATGTCAATTTTGCCAATAAACGGACTCTAGGATTCTGGGACTCAAGGACTCAGATTCTAGATTCACGCTAAGAGTCCCCTGGTGTCTTTTACTTCGTGTCACCCCTGTCGTGAGCGAGAAAGAACCAGCCCGTTACCTTTCCCCTGGAGGATATCCTGCCGGAGAAGGAGAGAGACACCCCGAAACCCAGGCTCAAAGAAAGAAATATTTTAAAGACAAGTGAAACCTGGGAAATGGCACAGTGGGTAAAAGGTTGAACTCTCAAACAGGAGGTCCCAAATTTGACCCTTAGCATCACACGTGTTCTGGTTCTCTCCCTCCACTACTTTTCATAAATACATTAAAAAAAATTAAACACTAGCCTCTGAGGCCATGTGTGAGTTACTCAGTTTTCTGAGTCCCTCGTATATAGGAGGCATAAATGTTCTTGACAAAGTTCTCATTGCTTTTTCTCTTATCAATATTTTGGTTACTTTTTAATATTAATTAATTAATTTTGCCTCCAGGGTTATTGCTGGGGCTTGGTGCTGGCACTACAAATCCACTGCTCTTGGAGACCCTTTTTTGCATTTCATTGGGTAGAATAGAGAGACTTGAGAGGGGAGGGGAGAGAGAGAGAGAGAGAGAGAGAGAGAGGGGGAGAAACCTGCAGACCTGCTTCATTGCTTGTAAAGCATCCCCCCGTAAGTAGGGAGCTGGGGGCTCGAACCCAGATTCTTGAGCAGGTACTTGCTATTAGTGCTATGTATGCTTAACTGGTTATGCCACTGCTCGGTCCCTACTTAAAAATTTTTTTTTTAAAAAAAAAAGACTTATTAACTAGAGAGAGAGAAAAAAAAATAGAACTTTCCACTCCAGCATATGCAGTGCTGAAAATTGAGCCTGGAATCCAGCCACTACACCACCCCCCAAATTGCAGAGATTATAATCTTCCATTTGAGTATTGTTCTTTTTTCTTCTTCTTCCTCTTCTTCTTCCTCTTCTTCTTCCTCTTCTTCTTCCTCTTCTTCTCCTTCTCCTCCTCCTCCTACTCCTCCTCCTCTTCCTCCTCCTCTTCCTCCTTCTCCTCCTCCTCCTTCTCCTCCTTTTCCTTCTCCTTCTCCTTCCTCTTCTTGTCTCCAGGATTATTGCTGGGACATGGTGCCTGGACCACAGATCCACTACTAATGGAGGCTATTTTTTTCTTTTGTTGCCCTTATTGCTTTTTATCGTTGTTGTGGTTATTATTATTGTCATAATAGATGTTGTTATTGGATAGGACAGCGAGAAATGGAGAGAGGAGGGGAAGACAGAGAGGGGGAGAGAAAGATAGACACCTGCAGACCTGCTTCACCGCCTGTGAAGTGACTCCCCTGCAGGTGGGGAGCTGGGGGCTTGAACTGGGATCCATGCACTGGTCCTTGCACTTTGTACCATGTGTGCTTAACCTGTTGCGCTACCGCCCGACCCCCTTGAGTATTGTTCTATCTATCCTCTTACATTAAGCTTCTGTTTCTCTCTCTCTCTCTTTTATTTAACAGAGCACTGATCAGTTCTGGCTTATGGGGGTGGGGGGGGTGAACCTGAGACTTGGAAGCCTCAGGCATGAAAGTCTCTTTGCATAATCATTATGCTATCTACCCTGGCCCCCGTATATCTTTTCCTTGAACTTGTGTCTCCTGGAGACACATAATAGATGGATTGTGTTCTTTAATCCATTTAGCTGCTCTGAACCTTTTGATGGGTGAATTTAGGCTTTTCACGTTTAAGGTGATTATTTTTATTATTCAAGGCTATGTTTGGATTGCTTTTATTTAAAATTTGTTATATTTACATGCATAACAGAATGAACTGTATAATCCATATTTTCTTGTACTAAACTTCTATATAGTCAAACATGTTAACCTACTATGAGACACTTTGAAAAAAGTGAACATAATCTGATATACAATAACCCCATAAAGAGGGTATGGAACTTTTTTTTTTTTTACAGAATCTTGATCAGAGCATGCTGTACTTCTCCCAAATGAGTGAAAATGTCTAGAGAATATCTAAACATCAATCTCAGATTTCAAACTGGATTTTTGTTGTCATTGCCAGACTTTCACTTTTGTGGGTTGACTTTGTTCTTTCCTTTTTAGATAGAGATTGGGAAGGAGAGAAAGAAAGAGAGGGAGGTGAGAGAGAGAGAGAGAGAGATGGAGAATGAGAGAATAGTACCAAAACTTCCTTTAATACAGTGGGGACCAATCTCAAACCTAGGTTGTATGCATGGCAAAGAAGCATACTTTAGGGTGATTACTGATTTCTGTGGCTTACTTACATCTGTTATGCTCAAAATTTGAGTCCAGATCTCACACAAATAAGACCAGAATCACATGCAATAGCAAGAGCCTTTCTTATCAACTTAAGCTTGGGCTGCCAACACCCTTCCAAGCAAAGGGAGAGTCTGAGACTCCGATCACTTCTCGTCCCACCTTTTTATAGTTATAACAGGATGGGCACCAGTGGAAATATCCACACGAAACAAGGAACAATTGGCCATGGGCCAACAGCTGCTCTCACTATTTGGGGCCCCTCTTCAACCCCACAGCATCTATTCTGATTTTTGTTTTAAGGTTGTTTTAGGTTGCTGATGTTTTCTCCATTTTTTTCTGTCATTTTTGTGTGTGTGTGTGTGTGTGTGTGTGTGTGTGTGTGTGTGTGTGTGTGTGTGGATGGGTTTCTATGGTGGTTTCCTCACCAATTTCACTTGTACTTTTTCTGTTAACTCTCTGTTCCTTGTTTTGTGTTGTGCTTATCATAAATGTAGTAGCTAACATATTGTATCTTTTAAGTCTTAGACTAACTAGTATTTGATAGAATTGTTCTTCCCATCAATTCCCTCCCCTTTCCTATTTTGTTGTTCTTTCTTGTTTGTGTTGTGCTTAGTTCTATTCTGCTGCTGTTCACCTCAGTTAGAATGCATAATCCTAGGGAGTCGGGCAGTTGCGCAGCGGGTTAAGCGCAGGTGGCACAAAGCTCAAGGACTGGCACAAGGATCCCGGTTCGAGCCCACGGGTCCCCACCTACAGGATAGTCACTTCACAAGCAGTGAAGCAGGTCTGCAGGTGTCTTTCTCTCCCCCTCTCTGTCTTCCCTTCCTCTCTCCATTTCTTTCTGTCCTATCCAACAACAGTGACATCAATAACAAGAATAATAACTACAACAACAAAAAAAGGGCAACAAAGGGAATAAACACATAAATAATGCATAATCCTTTGTTTCTACCATTCCCACAGGACTCCTTTCAGCAACACCTGCAAGATGGGATTGATGGTGACAAATTCCTTTAGTTTCTGAATATTTGAAAAGACCTTTATTTTGCCCTCATATTTTAAGGACACATTGCAGGATGGAGAATGCATGTTTGAAGAAGCAGGACTCAAGTTTACCATTTGGCCATCAGCTGTCACCTATTGCCTTTTAGCTGCCAGCTGCCACAAATCACCTTCTGAGTGTCTGCCTGCATGTGGGGAGGCAGACCAGGCTGGTCTGGCAAATCCCCTGCTACACCACCAGTTCAGCAAATTCTCACCCTTGAGGTCATGGGCCTGTAATAAAAATTCTGTATTATAGCTCAAAGTAACCAAAGAACGAGACCTGAAGCCATGTGGAGGGCAGGGATTTACATTTATTTTACGTTAACGGGTTATAGGCCACTTCTTACCAGACCAGCACAAGCAGTGTACTCAACTTTTATGTTTCAAGCTGAGTACAACACAAGCTGATTGGTTACAGAGTCCATCAGGGTGCTGACAATAAAGATAAGATCAGGTTGGTCACAATCAGAGCCCACCACTCGGATACTGGAATGCAGAAGTGGAGGTCCACCAGCAGCCTATGGATTTTTCATTTCAGGCCAAAGTTCAAAGGTTCCCCCCTCTCACAGTCAGCACTGTGTGCAGCCTTGACTGCTGTTGAGAAAATGGTGCCATTTGTTGCTGGAGCTCCCAGCCTGAGTGTTTGGCCTCAGTCCTACACCCCCCTCACCCTGTCCATACACACCAGCAGCCACTAGAGAGAGGCCTCTGTGTCTGCCGATGTCCCAGCTACAATCTAGTAAAGTTTGTGGACTTCATAGCTGTTGATATTTGTTGTCTTTGCTGTTGGCTGTTAGTCCATAGCCAGACCTCAGGCACTGGAATCTCAAGCATGAGGTCTCAACTTCAGTCTCCAGCAGCACATGTACCAGAGTGATGTCTGGTTCTTTCTTTCTCTCTCTCTTTTTTTTTCCTCCAGGGTTATCACTGGGGATTTTTTCTCAACTCACTCTTTCACAAAACACAACTGGCCAGTCATAGCATAAGGCATTCAGAGAAGGGGGGGTAAGAGAGAGAGCTCTGTGAACCAGATTTTTCAGATTCCTCCATGTCCTATTATGGATCCTGGGTTGTGTCCTGCATCCAGTCCTCTTGCAGTGTTTCTTGTTCCTCAGGGATAGCAGCGCCATCATACGGGTATTGCTGGACATGGCAGGCAGGAAGCCAGACAGATTTTGAGTAATTCTGTGGAAAAACGCATGCAAAACCCCTTCCCATGGTCAATAGGGGGTCAGGCACTTTCTAAATTTTATCAAGTGGGTCTTTCCATTTGACCTTAATAGCTGGGAGGGTGGAGGGTGGATGGTGTTTGCCAATGAAGAATAATAGGAGGTTGGTCTGAGTTTTTGTAAATAGTAAAAAGAGTTAATGTAGTTAAGGCTTTTGTGAGCTGGATATTGGGGGGGTACATTTCCCTTTTTCTTTATTTGAGCCTTAAGGATTTGATGGGCCCTCTCAACAATACCTTGTCACTGTGGATTATAGGGAATGCCTGTAGTATGGGAAATGTTCCAGAGGGAACAAAAATCTTTAAATTGTTTGCTGGTAAAAGCAGTCCCATTGTCAGTTTTAAGAGGTGTGCCCATTACAGCAAAATAGGTAGTTTAAATCCCTGTTTACATTTGGCAGGGGCGTGCCATTTCTATGGAACCTTGACCAACAATCTCTCCTCCAATGAAACCCTTTCTGGCATCTGAGACAAGGCATTCGTGGTCTCTGGCTCCCTGACTGGAGGTGGGGTTGCCCTGAATGGAGGCAGGGTCGCGGTTTATTTTCTGGACATTGGTTACGCCAATGCCCTTGGCGACCGCACTGAAAGCAAGCCCCCTTTCGCTTATATAGGGTAGCTGCACAGGCCTGCATGTAGGTGCCTGACAACAGCTTGATCTAAGCTCCTGTGTGGCTAAAATCCAGGTATCTGGATGTTTGTTTTTAAGACTGAGACATTCCTGTCAGAAATCTGGAAGTATGCCATCCCAGACAATGGACTGCAGGAGGAGAAAACAGGTATCAGGATTATAAATCTTTCTTTCCAAATTCGATTGGACCCTGGCAATGAATTTAGCCAGGGATTCATCGGGTTCTTGGCGAAGGGAGAGAATGGGGGCTGAGTCTGCTCCCGTGGGTGGTGTTAACCTCTCCCATGCTTGCAATGTGCAGAGGCATACCTGATCAAAATAACCAGGTAGAAACTTGGCCTCTGCCTGTTGAATTCCTGTTTCCAAATGACCCATTACAAATGATGCATCAAAATTCCCCTCTGGCTGATTTTGACTATTTTCCCGCGATTTCTGTAAACATTCGTCATGAAAAAATGCCTCCCATTGTAGGAAGAGGAGGCTTGGGAGCGTAGCGCGAGTTATGTCCCTCCAATCTTGGGGGGTATTAAGGTTCTGGAGGAAGCCTTGTAAAATGGACCTGGTCCATGAAGCATGAATTCCGTTCTCCTTAATAGCCTGACAAAGGTCTTTAATGACTGTGGAGGAGTATGGATACCAGACCTGAGGTTTTTGTCTATTGGGGGTAACATTGACTGGGAATGTGTGGACTTGCTCTGATAGCTGTGTAGCAGCAGGGGGAGGAGTCACAGAAGTGGAAGCCGCTGGATAAGTGGCAGCCAATGAAGCGGCTGTGGAGACTGCAGGAGAATCCAAACATGTGTCTGCCAAAACGGGGGTGGCCGAAGAAGCAGCTGTGGAGGCCGCAGGAGAATCCAGACATGTGTCTGCCAAAACAAGAGCCTCAGGGCAACATACAGAGGACTTAGGGTGGGTCAGGATTGGGACAGGCTTTGCTTCTTCTTGTAAGCATTTATGGTGCTGGGTAAGCGTAATGACTATTTCCTTTAACTCTTGGACCTTAGCCTCAAAGTCCCATAGCCTTTTTGGGAGGTTGCCCTATATATCCCCTAAAAGCTGCGACCATGGTCAAAAGGATCCAAGATGTGCCCAAGAAAAATGTTCCAGAGATATAAAAACTGTATAAAGGAAAAAGAGTACAGGGTTTGGAAAGGATCACCCGTTACGGAGAGGTCTCAGGAAAATAATAAGAAAGAAAAGAGAAAAGAAAGAATCATGGTGCCTTAACACGAGGTTGCAAATAGCCAAGCAGCATATACTTATCTGAGTTGTCTTCTCATAAGTCTGCTGCTTGTGTGTGAAGCCGAGGGGTAGGTACCTGTTAGGGCGCCAGATGCAGGGATAGCCTGAGGGTGCTTCTTCCCAAGTACGTGCTCTCTGGGTTGGAGAGAACTCGAGCCAACCTAGGCTGCTGTGTGGGAGAGGGATCAGGAACTCGTGTCAGGCTAGTGTTGCAGGAGAGAGACTCTGGGACTCACGGAGCCAGAAGGCAATCCAATGTGTTTAATCAGAAAAGAATCTGTATTTATACTCACCAAGAAGGAAATAGTAGGGTGGAAAACAGGATGTGACGAAGAGAGGGTGGAGCGAAAAGAGAGTGCAAAGCAGTGGGATTAAATGGTGGAAAACAGGGTGTGATTAGGAGATGGGGTGGAGCGAAAAGAGAGTGTAAACCAGTGGGATTAAACCAGTGCCCTGCAGGCAGGGCAGGTCTCAGGTAAAACAGTGATTATGTAAAATAGACCACAGCGTTAAGCGGGGGGGGGGGGGACTGGCGTACTGCCCAACAATAATCATTAAGTCCTCTTGATTGATTGATCCTCTGAGGGCTAAGTAATATCCATAGTAACTTTTTATTTATTTTAAGGTCTATCATGTCAGATATGAGCATAGCTGTTCTTGCCCTTTTTGTGTGGTCCATTGGCTTGTATGATAGTTTTCCAACCTTTCACTTTGAGTCTGTGTCTGTCTTGTTGAATTAGGTGGGATTCCTGTAGACAGTATATGGTTGGGTTGTGTTTTCTGATCCATCTGGCCACTCTGTGCCTTTTAATAGGTGAATTCACCATTGACATTTATTGATATCAATGACTGAAGATAATTTAATGCCATTCTTGTAGATTTTTAGAGTGTTCTGATATATGGCATATTTATGGTGGTCTGACTATTTATAGATCTTTCAGAATTTCTTTCAGGGCAGGCTTGGTGATAGTTGATTCTTCAACTGTTGTTTGTCTGAGATGGTTTTGATGCCTCCATCTAGTCTGAATGACAGTCTAGCAGGATACAGTAGTCTTTTTTGAAAGCCTTTCTCATTGAGCACTCAATAGATATCTTGCCATTCCCTTCTGGCCTGTAGTGTTTGTGTGGAGAAGTCTGATGCTAATCTTATGGGTTTTCCTCTGTAGGTGACTCTTTGTTTTTCTCTTGCAGCCTTCAGGATCCTTTCTTCATCCTTATTCCTTTCCATTCTAAATATGATGTGTCTTGGTGTCTTTAAGTCTGGGTTAATTCTGTTTGGGACCCTCTGGGCTTCTTGAACCTTTATGCCTTTGATGTTGTCTAGACTAGAGAAGTTCTCAGCTATTATGTCCTGCAGAATGCTTTCTTCACCTCCCTTTCTTTCTTCCTCTGGTAAGCCAATAATGCGTATATTACTTCTTTTAAAGTCATCCCATATGTCTCTGTGGTTATTTTCAGTATCTCTTAATATCTTTTTGAGATCTCTTCCTTCTTTTTAGTTGTCTCTAATTTGTCCTTTATCTGGCTAATTCTGTTATTGCTTAGGGTTATTTCTTAGGCTCAGTGCCAACATTAGGAATCCACTGCTCCTGGAAGCCAATTTTTTTTCTATTTTATTGGATAGGACAGAGAGGGGAGGGAGAGATAGAGAGGAGGAGAGACAGAGGGATACCTGCATACCTACTTCACTACTTGCAAAGCAATCCTACAGCATGTAGGTGGGGAGCTAAGAGCTAAAACTGGGATCCTTGCATTAGTCCTTGTGCTTTCATATCATGTGCACTTAACCTGGTATGCCACTGCCCGGCCCCCTCCTGAGTTTCTTTAAGGAGATTTGTGGTTAACTTTAACTCCTTTGGGACCTTATTGTAAGACCTGATTTAAGATAACATGTAGAAATCACCATCTTAACTAAGCATACAGAACTGTCAGCTGGGGGCCACTTCTGTCAGCTGAATTCTTGCCATCAGCAAGGCTGACAGAGATCACCATGGGGGAGTCATCAGCCAGGATCCTGGCTCCTGCAAACACACAGACACACACACACACACACACACACACACACACACACACACACACACATCTGGTAGTAGCTAACCATATTGCAAGATGTCAGAAGTATTTTTCTCACCTTCATATATGAGTTTAAAGTTCCTTTAAAAAATATGACAGAGCAACAGCAGCTATGTTTCTTTCCTCTCCTCTCCTCTCCTCTCCTCTCCTCTCCTCTCCCAGATCAACTAGGAATACCAAAGGAAATCATCTGTAACAAGGCAGGACTAGAACAACTTCAGGAAACCATCAAGTCACTGGTGAGTGCAAATACGTGTGGAGAGGTTAAGTGGTTGGTAACAGTCTGGCATATTATCAGTTGAGGAACCACCTCCAATCTGTTTTACCAACAAAAAAGACTGCTAAAGGGAGGAGAGGAATCCCTGAAGACTCACAAAATGCAACTGTGAGTCTCCATTGCTACTGCCCTGAGAATCTGGAGCAGCAGGGTAGAGGCCCTGTGCTTACACTGGGGGACAAAGAACTAACCAGGAAACTGAGGAGAAGATCTAAACCTAGGTGGCCTAGCAGTGGGGCTGTGTGGTGGGAGCCTTTCCATGTTGTTCTCCTGATGAGAACATAGTGAATAGTTGCCTCAGAACCTACAGACTATAAACAGAATTTGTTCAGAAACTCACAGTGCTGCCCGGCTTGGCAGAGAAGCTGAATTGAGCATGAAGCTTGGGATCCTTGGGGTGTGAGAGTCTCTTTGCATAACCACTGTATTATCTCTTCCCCACCCTGCTTTATCTATTGGTCAGGAGTGAGGGATTAAGCTAAGAAGCCCACTTATAGTTTAAAAGCCCTCAGGCTCCCATAGCCTACAGGGAAGAAAAAGAACAAAAGACGCTTTAAAAGGCACTGTGCTCCAACTCAGGGATTGAAATAATATTGAAACAACTATTAATTTCCACAGCTGTGAGCCCTTTAAGGACCTTACTTAGACACAAGTCAATCCAAGCAAGAGTGATCAGTAATTTGAAAACTACTGAGAGAGGCACCTCATAACATACTATATAGAATGGTTAAACCAACAAGAAGAAATATAGGAAATTTTAACTTGTCCTACAAGAGTCCAGCTAAAAGCACCCCAAAGGTTGAAGCACAAAATAATGAGGTCAACATCCAAACACTAGTTAAAGAAATAATCACAGGAGTGAGTAAATGGTTTGAAAGAATTGTCATCAGAAATGCAGAAACAACAAATGAGACTCTGGAAGAAAACACTAGTATCTCAAGGTTATTAGAGAGCTGAAAGCTGAAATAGTTGATCTAAGAACAAAGCTAGCTGAACAAGTTAATACAGTATCAGAACAGGGACACAAAATAGCTGAACTCCAGAAAACAGTAGAGGGAAAAGAGAATAGAATAAATGAGGCTGAAGACATAAGTAGCAAGATCAAGGACAAATTAGAGACAACTAAAAAGAAGGAAGAGATCTCAAAAAGAGATAAAAAAATACTGAAAACAACCACAGAGACATATGGGATGACTTCAAAAGAAACAATATACGCATTATTGGATTACCAAAGGAAGAAAGAGAGGGAGGTGAAGAAAGCAGGCCATAATAGCTGAAAACTTCTCTAGTCTAGACAATATCAAAGACATAAAGATTCAAGAAGCCCAGAGGGTCCCAAACAGAATTAACCCAGACTTAAAGACACCAAGACACATCATATTTAGAATGGAAAGGAATAAGGATGAAGAAAGGATCCTGAAGGCTGCAAGAGAAAAACAAAGAGTCACCTACAGAGGAAAACCCATAAAATTAGCAGCAGACTTCTCCACACAAACACTATAGGCCATAAGAGAATGGCAAGATACCTATCAAGTGCTCAAAGAGAAAGGCTTTCAAAAAAGACTACTGTATCCTGCTAGACTGTCATTCAGACTAGATGGAGGCATCAAAACCATCTCAGACAAACAACAGTTGAAGGAATCAACCATCACCAAGCCTGCCCTAAAAGAAGTTCTGAAAGGTCTCCTATAAACAGTCAGACCACCATAAATATGCCATATATCAGAACACTCTAAAACTCTACAATAATGGCGTTAAAATATCTTCAATCTTTGATATAAATAAATGTCAATGGCCTATATTCACCTATTAAAAGGCACAGAGTAGGCAGATGGATCAGAAAACACAACCCAATAATATGCTGTCTACAGGAAACCCACCTAACTCAACAAGATAAAGACTCAAAGTGAAAGGTTGGAAAACTATCATACAAGCCAACAGCCCACAAAAAAGGGCAGGAACAGCTATTCTTATTTCTGACATGATAGACTTTAAAATCAATAAAATTAAATAACACAGGGATGGACAGTACCTAATGCTCAGTGGATCAGTCAATCAAGAGGACTTAACAATTATTAACATCTATGCACCCATTGGATGAGAACCCATCTAAATACATCAAACATCTACTGAAAAAGCTACAGCAATATATTAACAGCAACACAGTCATAGTAGGGGACTTCAACGCTCCACTCTCTCAACTTGACAGATCATCCAGGCAGAAAATCAATAAAGACATGAGGGAGCTAAATGAGGAGGTAGATAAACTAGAACTATTGGACATTTTCGGAGTCATTCATCCCAAGAAACGGGAATACATACTCTACTCAAGTCCACATGGGTTATTCTCAAGCATAGATCATATGTTAGGCCATAAACCATCAGCAAATTCAAGAGCATTGAAATCATCCCAAGCATCTTCTCAGAGCACAGTGGAATTAAACTAACACTTAACAATCAACAGAAGATTAGTAACCCCAAAATGTGGAAGGTCAACAGTACACTTTTTAACAACCTCTGGTTCAAAGAGGAAATCAAGGAAAAAATCAAAATGTTTTGAGAGTTCAATGAAAGTGAAGACACAAGCTATCAAAATATTTGGGACACAGCTAAGGCAGTAAGTACTGAGAGGGAAGTTCATAGCCATACTAGTGCACATTAGGAAACAAGAAAAAGCACAAATAAACAGCCTGATTACACATCTTAAAGACCTAGAAGAAGAACAAAGGAACCCTAAAGCAACTAGAAGGACAGAAATCACTAAAGTTAGGGCAGAAATAAATAACATTGAAAGTAAGAAAACCATACAAAAGACCAATGAAAGTAAATGTTGGTTCTTTGAAAGAGTGAACAAAATCGACAAACCTTTAGCCAGACTCAAAAAACAAAAAAGGGAGAAGACTCAAATAAATCGGATAGTAAATGAAAGAGGATATACCACAACAGACACCGCAGAAATTCAATATATCATATAAGGCTTCTATGAACAACTATATGCCACCAAGCTAGAGAACCTGGAAGAAATGGATGATTTCTGAAATACCTACAAACTTCCAAAATTAAATAAAGAGGAACTAGATAACATGAGCAGGCCCATCACATCTAATGAAATTGAAACAGTTATCAAAAACCTTCCCAAAAATATAAGTCCTGGACCAGATGGTTTTACAAATGAATTCTACAAAACATTCAAGGAAGAGTTAATACCTCTACTTTTAAAAGTCTTCCAGAAGATTGAAGACATTGGAATACTCCCTTCCAGCTTCTATGAAACCATCATGACTCTGATACCAAAAGCAGACAGAGACACAACCAAAAAAGAAAACTACAGATCAATATCTCTGATGAATATAGATGCTATAATATTGACCTAAATTCTGACTACCTGATACAGCAGTATATTAAAAAGACTGTTCATCATGACCAAGTGAGTTTATCCCAGGGATGCAAGGTTGGTTTAATATACATAAATCAATCAACATGACCCACCACACCAATAGAAACAAGACCAAAAACCACATGATCATATCAATAGATGCAGAGAAAGCCTTTGACAAAATACAACATCCCTTTATGATCAAAACATTACAAAAATGGGAATAGATGGAAAATTCCTGAAGATAGTAGAGTCTATATATAGCAAACCTACAGCCAACATCATACTCAATGGTGAAAAACTGGAAGCAGTTCCCCTCAGATCAGGCACTAGACAGGGATGCCCACTGTCACCTTTATTATTCAACATAGTGTTGGAAGTTCTTGCAATAGCAATCAGGCAGGAGCAAGGAATTAAAGGGATACAGATTGGAAGAGAAGAAGTCAAACTCTCCCTATTTGCAGATGACATGATACTATACATAGAAAAACCTAAGGAATCCAGCAAGAAGCTTTTGGAAATCATCAGGCAATACAGTAAAGTGTCAGGCTACAAAATTAACATACAAAAGTCAGTGGCATTCCTCTATGCAAACACTAAATTGGAAGAAGATGAAATTCAGAGATTAATTCTTTTTACCATAGTAACAAAAACAATAAAATATCTAGGAATAAACCTAACCAAAGAAGTGAAAAACTTGTATACTGAAAATTATGAGTCACTATTCAAGGAAATTGAAAAAGACACAAAGAAGTGGAAAGATATTCCATGTTCATGGGTTGGAAGAATTAACATCATCAAAATGAGTATACTACCCAGAGCCATCTGCAAATTTAATGCTATCCCCATCAAGATCCCAACCACCTTTTTTTGGAGAATAGAACAAATGCTACAAATGTTTATCTGGAACCAGAAGACCTAGAATTGCCAAAATAATCTTGAGAAGAAAGAATAAAACTGGAAGCATCACACTCCCAGATCTCAAATTGTACTATAGGGCCATTGTCATCAAAACTGCTTGGTACTGGAACATGAATCAACACACTGACCAGTGGAATAGAACTGAGATACCAGAAGTAAGCCTCCACACTTATGGACACCTAATCTTTGACAAAGGTGCCCAGATTTTAATAGGGGAAAGCAGAGTCTCTTCAACAAATGGTATTGGAAACAATGGGTTGAAGCATGCAGAAGAATGAAACTGAACCACTGTCTTTCACCAAATAGAAAAGTAAATTCCAAGTGGATCAAGGACTTGGATGTTAGACCACAAACTATCAGATACTTAGAGGAAAATATTGGCAGAACTCTTTTCCGCATAAATTTTAAAGACATCTTCAATGAAACGAATCCAATTACAAGGAAGACTAAGGCAAGTATAAACCTATGGGACTACATCAAATTAAAAAGCTTCTTCACAGCAAAAGAAACCACTACCCAAACCAAGAGACCCCTCACAGAATGGGAGAAGATCTTTACATGCCATACATCAGACAAGAGTTTAATAACCAACATATATAAAGAGCTTGCCAAACTCAACAAGAAAACAAATAACCCCATCCAAAAATGGGGAGAAGTCATGGACAGAATATTCACCACAGGGAGTCGAGCTATAGTGCAGCGGGCTAAGCGCAGGTGGCGCAAAGCACAAGGACCAGCGTAAGGATCCCGGTTCAAACCCCGGCTCCCCACCTGCAGGGGAGTCGCTTCACAGGCGGTGAAGCAGGTCTGCAGGTGTCTATCTTTCCTCCTCTCTGTCTTCCCCTCCCTCTCTCCATTTCTCTCTGTCCTATCCAACAGCAACTACAACAATAAAACAACAAGGGCAACAAAAGGGGATAAATAAATAAAATAAATATTAAAACAAGAAAAGAGGGGGTTGGGCGGTGGCGCAGTGGGTTAAGCGCATGTGGCGCAAAGCGCAGGGACCGGCGTAAGGATCCCGTTTCAAGCCCCCGGCTCCCCACCTGCAGGGGAGTCGCTTCACAGGCGGTGAAGCAGGTCTGCAGGTGTCTATCTTTCTCTCCCCTTCTCTGTCTTCCCCTCCTCTCTCCATTTCTCTCTGTCCTATCCAACAACGAATTGCGTCAACAAGGGCAATAATAATAACCACAACGAAGCTACAAGGGCAACAAAAGGGGGGAAAATGGCCTCCAGGAGCGGTGGATTCATGGTGCAGGCACCGAGCCCAGCAATAACCCTGGAGGAGGAAAAAGGAAAAAAAAAAAAAAAAAGAATATTCACCACAGAAGAAATCCAAACGGCTGAGAAACACATGAAAAAATGCTCCAAGTCTTTGATTGTCAGAGAAATGCAAATAAAAACAATGAAATACCGTTTCACTTCTGTGAGAATATCATACATCAGGAAAGGTAACAGCAACAAATGCTGCAGAGGTTGTAGAGTCAAAGGAACCCTCCTGCACCACTGGTGGGAATGTAAATTGGTCCAACCTCTGCAAAGGTGATGTCACCATTTTCAGCCGATCTTGGATGGAGCTTGAAGAAATCATGTTAAGTGAAATAAGTCAGAAACAGAAGGATGAATAAGGGATGATCTCATTCACAGGCAGAAGTTGAAAAACAAGATCTGAAGAGAAAATACTAAGCAGAACTTCCAACTGGAGTTGGAGTACTGCACCAAAGTAAAAGACTGGTGGGTGGGTGGGGAGAATACAGGTCCAAAAAGGATGACAGAGGACCTAGTGGGGGTTGTATTGTTATATGGAAAACTGGGAAATGTTATGCATGTACAAACTATTGCATTTACTGTTGAATGTAAATCATTAATCCCCCAATAATGAAATTAAAAATATTAATAATTTATGGGACCAGGTGGTGGTGCACCTGGTTGACTGCACATGTTACAATGCATAAGGATCTCGGTCCCCACTTGCAGTGGGGAGGCTTCACGAGCTGTGAAGTAGGTCTGCAGGTGTCTCTCTGTCTCTTTCCTTCTCTATCATTCCCTTCCCTCTCGCTTTTCTTACTGCCTCTATGAAATAAATAAAGATAATTAAAAATTAATTATTTATTATTGGATAGAGACAGAGAAATTGAGAGGGGAAGGGGAGATGGAGAGGGAGAGAGAGATGAAGCCCTGCTTCACCATTTGTGAAGCTTCCCCCCACCCCCCGCAGGTGGGAACCAGGGATTTGAACCTGGGTCTTTGCATACTGTAACGTGTGTGCCCAACCAGGTGCACTATCAACCGCCCTGAGTGTGAAAGTTCCTATGCTGCCCCCACCCCCCGACTCCCACCTCCCCACCAATCCTCTGTGAAGCCAACATACTCAGTCCCTCAGTTTTGGCTTTCTGTGAAGTAAGCATTAGACTGGTTTTGGGAAAGGAATTGTCTTTAAATCCTTTCAATTCTGTGTCAGGTTCAGCATAAAATCTGGTTACTGTCAAGCTGGGTAATTCAGACCCTGTTTTGCTCTTTCTCCACAATATTGCTTTGGCAAGAATTTTGCAGTGATAACAGGAAAACTTCTTTTGGTCTTGAAATCAAGCCCCAAGGGGACTGGACTTGGACTATCTAAACTGTGCAGGAAATGGGGCGGGTGGCCAGAGATTGATTTAACTCCAACTCCTCCCCTACCCCCTCTTTACCCTTTTAGTTTAATAGAGCTTTGTTCCTGGAGGAGGGACTGTGACCCTAGGAGTTGGGGTGGGTGGTGGAGAGAGCTTTTGACCCTCCCTGACCTTCCTGACTTGGCCTTTGGCTGGGTGATTGTTGATCTCCAGTCTCAAAGTTGCACAATGAAGCAGATTTTTCTTCATGTTGTTAGGGGTTACTGAGGTCTTAGGAGGCCCAGAACCCCAGTTAGATGGCCATTAATTTTTTCCATGTGTTAGTTTTGTTTTCCTGTTTCCTTTATGAAAGGGGTAGGATTTTATAAGAGCAACAAGGAGTAAAGGGAAGAGTTTTAAGAATACACTAGGAAGAGACTCATTCATCATGGGAGGGACTTTGGAGAAATAACACAAGTCTAGTAGAAAAGTCAGATAATCTCAATGGAGTGATGAAAAGTTGGTTCTGGTGGTCCACGCTTGCTTGAGTGCACACATTGACATGTGTAAGGACCAAGGTTTGAACCCTCTGGCCCCACCTGTTGGGGAAAAGCTTCACAAGTTGTGAAGCAGGTCTGCACGTGTCTCTCTTTGTCCCTCCTTCTGCCTTTCCTCTCCCCTCTCAACTTCTCTATCAAAGAAATAAAGAAAGGAAGAAAGAAAGAAAGAAAGAAAGAAAGAGGAAAAAAATGGCTTCCAGAAGTGGTAGGTTTGTTGTGCAGGCACTGAGACCCAACAATAACCCTAGTGGCAATAAAATAGAATAAAATAAAATAAATAGAAGAAAGAAAGGGGGAGGGAGAAAGGAAGGAAGGAAGGGAGGGAGGGAGGTAGGGAGGGAGGGAGAAAAAAAGGAAGGGAGGGAGGAAAGAAGGAAGGGGGCGGTAGATAGTGCTGCAAAATTATCCCCAAACAGGAGAGCAGAGCCAGGTGTGGTGAAAAGAGAGGAGTTTTTTTTTTTTTTTTTTTGCCTCCAGGGTTACTGCTGGGGCTCAGTGCCTGCACCATGAATCCACTGCTCCTGGAGGCCATTTTCCCCCTTTTGTTCCCCTTCTTGTTGTAGCCTTGTTGTGGCTATTATTGTTATTGTTGATGTCGTTTGTTGGATAGGACAGAGAGAAATGGAGAGAGGAGGGGAAGACAGAGAAGGGGAGAGAAAGACAGACACCTGCAGACCTGCTTCACCACCTGTGAAGTGACTCCCCTGCAGGTGGGGAGCCGGGGGCTAGAACCGGGATCCTTACGCCGGTCCTTGTGCTTTGTGCCATGTGCACTTAACCCACTGAGCTACCCCCTGACCCCCACAGGAGTTTTAAAACACTGGTGGGCGAGAGATCTGGATAGCTCTAGGAAGCTCTCTGTGCTGCACAGAAGAACAACACAGCTTATATAGTTTTACATCTCAGTTACAAAGGGAATGCAGACATAGGCACACTGCAGGCACATGATCTTTGGCCCTGGTGCTAGTTGGATACGGGGGTCTTATCTCTTCTGGCTAGGCTGGATTCTTCCTTAGCTGTCCTGCTTAGGAATGCAGAGGGAAGAGGTAGGGCACATCAGACACAAGGGAAGCATAAGCTTATATTCATCTGTTTTTTACTTCACCCCCTCCTCTTCAACTACAATCCATAATCTCTATGGATTATCACATGGCCACTTGAGATGGAACAAACCTGGCCAAGGAGTTGATCAAGCATGAAACAAGCAGGAGGCCAAACTTTAACAAAGGGATTAGTACAGGCTTGAGAGCAAAAAGCGTCATCACAGAAGCAGAGGCTGCAAGGTTAAGGGGTGGGACTTGTGCCCATTGCTCAGGGTCTGGTTGCCTTAGTTACTGTTATCTTTCCTGCATTGCTTTGTCTGGGAAGGTTTAGCCTCAGCATAAGATACTCCACTGGGGGGCGGGGTGTCTTTTAGGAGAGCAGAAACTAGCCAGGGTTACAGAAGCTGCCTTTTCAGTGAAAGTTCAGTCTGACCTTTATGTCTCTACTGTTATCATTTGCTCACCCAGTGAAGGCCAGTTTGCACTAACCACCTGCACTATCTCAGATTTTCTCCCCTACCCACCCACCCCCCGGCTCCCCTGTCTCGGACTTTCTACATATTCTTAACCCTTCATTATATTTTTAGTCTTTCTGTCTTGTATTGAGGCCTGTTTACAAATGTGTCACAATCATTTTTCACAATCATTTAAACAACTCTAATTTTTTAAACATGTACTTATACTTTAAGCATATCTAGGGGCTAAAATTTAAATATTTTTCACCCCCTCCTCTTTTTGACCATCTATCAGGAATGGAAGAGTCTCTTGTCTCCCTGGGTCAGGGCACTAAGCAGAACAAAGCAATCACATACATTACAGGGTACACAGTAGAAACATAACAACAGGTGTTATAGTGACTTTCACTCTTTGTCTTAATCACTAATATCATAAACTCAATTAAATATAACATTTTTGATTTAGTCATTGAGAAACATAGAGGAATGAATTAAACATACCAGATAAGAAATTTCTTATATACATGGAATAGTAAAGGACTAACAGGAGTCTCCCTATATGGCACTAGTCAGTTGAGGCCACAGTCTACAGTATAATAAATAGAAAAGGTCAAAACAATTGGGACAAAACAGGTCACAGGGAGTGGCAATTCTTCAAGCTTCTGCCGTGCACAAGCCAATCAGCTTCTGGTGGTGGTTGCAGCAGAGCTGAAGATCTCTTTCTGTTTTCTACGTTGCTGGGTGGTGCTCTAAGGGACTTTTTCAGTGTCCCTTGTACTCCTAGGCTGCTTGCCTATTGTCCAGAGGAATCAGTTCTGTCTGCAAGTGCTAGGCAGCCTTTGTCACTCTAGGGTGACAGATCTGCACAGCAGTGCCTGTAACTTTGACAAGCAGCTTTTACTCAAACCATGTCTCTGGGCTCAGATGACTGTAACTAGTTTCTTAGGGGACACAGGATTCTTCTTTTAAAAAACTTCCTGATCTATTTGTCCCTAATCTTACTAGGTATAGGGTCATATTTATCTTACTTACTTATGGGGTCACTCTTTAGTAGTACAGGATCTCAAAGGTTGAACAACCTGAGATTTTGGGGGGGCATCAAACTCAGAGTAGAGATAGGGGAAATAAATCTACTCGGGTCATGTTAGTCTCTTCAAATATCTGGCTCAAGTAGCTTAAGGGCCCTGTTTATATGTTTAACTTTCTCTGAACTCTGTGGCCTATTGGCAGCATGTAGTTTCTAGCTTATCTTCAAAATTCAGGCTAGTCCTTGCACAGTAATTACCATAAATACAGGCCTTGTGGTCTTTGCAGATTGATGTGGGGAGACCATGTCTAGGAATTATTTTTTGTAGCAATAATTTGTAGTCTTTCTTGGATGAGCCAGTGTATGGTATTGGCTTGTAAAATGATATCTTCTTATAATTGAGATTCTGTCATCTATTAGGACTCTGGTCTCTTTTCTTTTCTTATTTACTCTTCTTTTACCTTACTATAGACTAATATTATACCCAGTTTCAGTGTTATAAGGCATTCTTGCACCTTTTTTTCACATACATTTTCTGTCTATCTTTATTTTGACACCACCAAACTTGTATTTTAAGTCACCTTTTTTCTATAGCCTTGTCCACAAAAAGTAGCCTTATCACTACCTACTTAGTCTTTTCTGATAACCTTGGCAGTACATTACCACTGGTTTTTGTCAGTTCTCATATAGCACCTAGTAATCATAAACTTTTATTTTTATTTTATGTCTTTTTTTTAGTTGTTAGAAGGCCCCTCTCTTATATAGCCCCAAAGACATGTAAAGCTGCAAATGCATATTTTGAATCAGGATAAATATTCAGCCTCTTTCTTTTTCTAGTGGGAATGTTCTAATCAGTGTCCAGAGTTCTGCCCATTGTGCTGACAAACTTGGGGAAAACCTGCATGTTGTTCTCAAAGCTGCTAGAAAAAACTTCTGTTGAATACTTCTTCACTGTCATGGTCTGGGGCCACAGCAGTCAGCCTACACCAGCAGAATTATCAAGGAAGTTCTTCTAGTAAGGCCAGCATAGAGTGGGAGGTCAGGCTGCACGAGTTCCAGTTTTGGGGAGGCTGGCCAGCACATAACAGTAACTCTGGGTTCTAGTCTCTATGTGGCGGCATGGGGATGCACACACCCCAGCTGGTCTCTGCCCTGGGGGTCCTGGCTCTTGCAGGCCAGTGGTTGGTCATCTTAGATAGTCACTGGCCAGCCCTATCTTGGGCATGCAACTCCAGGTTTCCTCTCAGAATAGGCATTATAGAGTCACTGTTCCTGCCACACAGGAATGAGATGGCTTGAGGGACAGCCACACTTCTTAAAGCGACAAAAGGGCTCATCTCAGCAAAGGGCTGCAGGGCTGGTGCCTCAGGCTGTGGGCTGTCCTGGGCTTTTTGCACAGATCCTGACGGAGAGGACCCGTGTGCATCTGCTGTGGGTCCATGGTGCAGAGCAGGGCATCAGTGAGGCTGTGAGCCAGAATGAAGGGTGGCTCCTCTTGAACTGGTGGTGCCCTTTCTTCTTCAGGCAGGGGTCAGGGGAAGAGGAAAGGACCTCAGTTTGGAGTTCAGAGCCAATACTGACTGAAGAAGGTCTGTAGCAAGCCAAGCAGTTGTTGCCCCACCCCCCTTTCTTGTCTGCAGTATGCTGAGGGGCCTGCTTCTACTCCTGGCTCTCTCCCTCAAGGTCAGACACATGCACAAGGATGTCCTCGTACCCATCTTCTGGTGACAAAGCAGTGACCCTGTGAATGTGAGAACTGTTTACAGAAGCCCCTGAATGTGGGCCTGAGGTTCAGGACGTTGCCAAATGTCTGTTTAACAGTATCATCACCTGGTGTGCCACTTTGACTCTGAAGTTCTGTCCAAGGATGAGCTTATCTGCTTCTTTAACCAAAAGATGGTGGCAGCCGAGGCCCATAGACAAAGGGCCATCTAGACACATCTGGGTCCAAGTGCCCGGACAGGTAAACTATAGGTCTCTGTCTTGGACCAATGTTTGGGTCAGCACTCTCAGGGAAATGTCTTTTCTCAAGAATGAATAAGTCTGGGAGTCTTGGGGCTGGAGCACTAGCCATCTCCTACAAGGCTTCTTCTTTAGGTTTTCTCCATCTGACAGGATCTGTTCTTGATCCAGCTGTAGCCTCATAGTCTGGCAGCTGTAGCCTCATAGTTTTTGAGAGGCCAGGAATTTATACCTAACAGAACCTGGCAGTATACTGTTTCTCTATTCTTTCATTTCTTCTCTGTACCTAAGACTTGGTGCCCCATCTTAGGATACCCAGTGCCAGCTTATATTAACAGGGACAGCAGCTCCTTGCTCTTGTTTCCTGCCACTGACTTTTGCCACTGACTGGTGAAGAACAGGCCACCAAGACCCTATTCTGTCCCTTCTGGCAAAACTAAATCTAGAGTACAGGACACCTAGCAAATACTATTAATCTATAGGGAACTGGTCTCTTATTATATCATATACTCAGGAAACTAAAAGCAGAGCTGGAGTGCCCCTTCTGCTGTATCAGAGGAGGAATATCTACTCAAAAACAAAGTGTAACACACTGCAACTGGCCTGCTTGGCCTTCAGCCTAGCTGCTGCTGACTTAAAATGCCCTGACTACACTTTTATTTTTTTCTGTTCAGCATTGCCTGATAAGAGAGTACAACTCGAGGTTAATGCTTCTAGCTTTTGCAAGACAGATAGTTTTAACTCTTAAATTACACTTTTAGGCAGTCAAGCCAGACTTAAACTATTCAACAGAACAGACATACAAGCATCTAGACAGTTGCTGTAAAAAGCTCTTTGAAATATTTTATCATCCAATTACGAACAGTTGACTTTCTTAGACTTACAGAAACTCATTTTCACATGTGCTGTGGGACCAAATCAGTTATTCACATACTTACACACATTTATACCAGAGTTTATACGTTCCCATTTTAAATTCCTGAGCTAGTTCTGATCAGACTCACACTCAACAAGGTATGAGGTATCCAGCCCCATGAGAGTTCTCCAGATCTGGGGCCCTAGGCACCCACCCAGATCTGGACCATCATCTACCTAGATGTGGGGTGATTAAACCCACTCTGGCAACCTGACTTCCCTGGGGGTTACAGACATTCCCATCCAGACAGCCTGGCTTTAATCATCTCTTAGTCACCTGGAGGTCATGCCATCCAAGGGCCTGCAGTCTGTCCCAGCCTCTCCAGAAGGGGGACTCCAGAAAACAGTGGTCGTGTGCACTTCCCTATTGTGTCTCCAGTGTCCAGGCTGCAGCCCTGAGTAGAGCGCCCCTCTGCCCAACTAGGGGCTCCAACAGTCATTTCTTGTAGGGGATCCAAGTGTCAGCACCAGAACTGTTGTTGCAGAAATCATCCCCAAACACGAGACCAGAGCCAGGTGTGGTGAAAAGAGAGGAATTTTAATATACTAGTGGGCAAGAGATCTGGATAGCTCTAGGAAGCTCTCTGTGCTGGACAGAAGAACAACACAGCTTATACAGTTTTACATCTTGGTTACAAAGGGAATGCAGACATTGGCACACTGCAGGCACATGATCTTTGGCCCTGGTGCTAGTTGGATATGGGGGTCTTATCTCTGCTGGCTAGGCTGGATTCCTCCTTAGCTGTCCTGCTTAGGAATGCAGAGGGAAGAGGTAGGGCACATCAGACACAAAGGAAGCATAAGCTTATATTCATTCGTTTTTTACTTCAGTGGCATAATGGTTATGCAAAGAGAATCTCATGCCTGAGACTCAGGCTGGATCCTCAGCACCACTGTAAGTCAGAGATGAGCAGTATTCAGATTAAAGGAAAAGAAGGAAAGAAGGAAGGAAAAGAGCAAGGGAGAGAGGGAGGGAGGGAGGAAAGAAGGAAATAAAAGTTGATTCCAGGTGGTACTAAGGCTTTGAGTATAATAAAAGAGAGAACTCAGGGAGGGGCCATGCCTCCCACAGCCCTTGTGTGTCTATGTACACGATGTCTCACACATTAAACCTGTCCCTGCACACTATCTAAATTAAATGAGGTGTCCCTGCACCTCATTTAATCAGAATAAAGTATGCACATCTGACCAACAGAGTCTCTCGTACTTCTCGCAGAAGGAACTAGCCCTTGCAACCACCACCACCTCCCTACCACCACTAGACACAGGGCTGATCCTCCCAAAAAGTATAAAACTGGTGTGCTGGCTTTCTGTGGCAGATAGCCTCCTTCATCTCAGTCTCAGTCCCAGTCTCAAAAGGAAGGCCAATTATACCCCCCAGTAGGTAGGGCATTTACTGTAAGCTTTTATAGCCACAGTGTATTCAGTTGAGGAAGTTTCTTTCCGCTTCTAAGTGCTGAGAGTTTGTCTTGTGAGTGTGAGCTGGGATATTCTCTATGAAATGTGTTTCTGAATTTACTGAGTGAATCCATTGTTTTTCTATATTCTGTCCGTGTGTTTGTGTCATGAACACGGCTCGATTTTCTACCATGCAAGCAATCTTACGTCCTTGGAGTGAACCCAGATATCATGTAGAGAATTATCTTTTTTTTGAGGCTTCAAAGTCCCAAGTTCAATCCCCCTCACCACTATAAAATAGAGCTGAGAGAATTATCTTTTGTATGTACACACACACACACACACAGAGAGAGAGAGAGAGAGAGAGAGAGAGAGAGAGAGATTGCTGGCTTCAGTTTGCTGATCTTTGTTGAGTTTTCCTTTTTTCTTCTTGAGCTTTGTCACATTGTGTTCTCAAGATTATCCTGGTTTCATTAAAAGAGCTGGGAAATGCTTGCTCTTTTCTATTGCCTGGAAGAGTTCGAGTAAGAGTCTTGTTTGTTTGTTTGTTTTTAAAATTTCTTCCATTAGTGTTTGGAAGCATTCGAGGGAGGCCGCCTTCTGGGCCTGGAATTATTTACTTTGTCCCAGCGGGATCTTATTGTTTTAACTGGCAGTGAGTGAGGCTGTGAGTGGAGTTGAGCAACTTCTTATGTATTGAAACAGCCCCTGTCTTTCTGTGACAATGAGTGTAACTTTCTCATGGACAGTTGGTCTTTGATATTAAATATTAAGTACTTCAATATTTAAGAAGCCAGTACTAGCTTATGTAATATATTCAAACAGTCTTTTAAGATATTGTGGGTTTTTTTTGTTTGTTTGTTTGTTTTTTTGCCTCCAGAGTCATCACTGGGGCTCAGTGCCTGCACCAGCAATCTACTGCTTCTGTAGACCACCTTTTCCTTTCTGTTGTTGTTATCATTGTTGTCACCTTTATTGTTGTTGCTGTTATTGTTGTTGTTGCCATTGCTGTTCTTGTTGTTGGATAGGACAGAGAAAAATTGAGAGAGGAGGGGAAGACAGAGAGGGGAGAGAAAGATAAACACCTGCAGACCTGCTTCACCGCTTGTGAAGAGACCACAGTGCACCACTGCCCAGTCCCTGTGATCTCATTTCTAAAGATTTTATTTATTTATTTATGAAAGAAAGAAAAGGAGAGAGAGAGAAGCAGCACCACTCTGGTACAGTCACTGCCCCTGGGGGATTGAACTCAGGCTTGAGGGCCCAACACTTTATTCATCATCTTTGTTTTCTGAGAGATTTATTTTGTTTACTTTGCAAGCAAATGAGAGAAATCCAAGTATCACTTGGACACATGGTGACAGGAACCAGACAGGCAATCTCAGGCACTCAGCCTTCCATGCTGCCAGTTGAACTACTCCCTGGGTCTCCAAATAAACTCTTTCCAAGAAGTGATGTTGAAACTTCTACATAGACAGTGGTTTCAGTTTCCCCATGGAGGTCTAAGATTCATCTCAAATGACTTCTTATATTTGGTGTGACATAGGGGTCAAGATCCATTTTCTTTCTTTCTTTTACATTTTTATTTATTTATTAATGAGAAAAGAGGAGAGAGAGAAAGAACCAGACATCTTCTGGTACATGTGCTGCTGGGGATCGAACTCAGGACCTCATGCTTGAGAGTCCAACGCTTAATCCACTGCACAAACTCCCAGACCACAAGATCCATTTTCTTTACTTTTTTAAAAGATATATTTTATTAGGAGATGGGGTAGGTAATATAATGGTTGTGTAAAGAGACTCCAATGCCTAAGGCTCCAAAGTAGCCCCAGGTTCAGTTTCTACTACCACCATAAGTCAGAGCTGAGCAGTGCTCTGGGGGAGGGGATGATATATATATATTTAATAATATTTTTAATAATATAGTATATATTTTTACCCACTGTGCCACTTACAAGCCTCATTGTTATTATTATTATAGAAGTATTTGTAACATATGCTGCCATTCTTATCACGATTTATGTTTTTCCATGTTAAGAGAGTATCCATTTATCTGACTTTAATTCAAGCTTTTTGTTTGTTTTATCAAGAATGAGTATTATCTGTTACCAGATGTTTCTGCAGTCTCTATGGAGATGAGCTCATGGTTCTCTTGTCGGTTAAGAATTTGGAGCACACTGTGGAGATAGTCAGAGAAGACTGTCCTGGTGGTGTTGGTTTGGCTTCTCCATGGTAGACAGGGTCTGTTGTTCCCTTTATAGTGTTGTTGGATTCTCTTGCACATCTATATATAGATATCTCCAGGTTCAATCCCCTGTAAGTTATAGCTTAACAGTGCTCTGGGAAGAAGGAGAAGGAGGAAGAGGAGAAGGAAAAGGAGGGGAAGTGGAAGAGGTAGAAGAAGGGGGAGGGGAGGAGGAGGGAGAGGAGGGAGGAGAGAAGAGAAAGGAGGAAGAAGAAAGAAGAAAGAAAAAAAAAAGAGAGAGAGAGAGAGAACCAGAGCCTCACCATGGCATATGTGATGCCAAGGAACTGGACTTGGGACCTCATGCTTGAGGGTCACATTTTATCCACTGTATCATAGCCTGAGCCTCTCACTGTCTTCATTCTTATAGCTTGACTAGTTCAACTATGTAAGGAGATGGCTGGGCTGGGAATGCCTGGTGGGGGATTAAGTGGGCTTCCTCTGGGGATGGAGCCAGGAGTGCATTTTCCATAGCTCATCCCTATTGTGTGTGATTGGGGACCAGACTGAGCTGGCAGTAGCATCCAAGGAGCCAGAGGAAGTATACGGAAATGAAGGCAGGGGAGCTATCTCAGTTTCTGAGGTACCATCATCTCTACCCAGGCCCACTGAGGCAGAGGAGGCATTTGCACACAAGAAAGGCCAGTCAAGCACAGTGGAATCTGGCCACACACTGCAGCTACCAGCAGCCAGCATAGGGTCCCCCTAGGATGCAAGACTGCCCACACAGCCCACAACCTCTGATTTCAGACTCCCAGATTGTGCAAGAAGTTTTCCAGTTATTTTCAACCACAGAGTTTGTAGGTTCCTGGAGTGGCAGCTATAGGGAACTACCCCACCACCAACAACAACTTCCACCCTTCTGCTTGGCTGGACTCCAGAGCACAGTGGGTGCTCGTCCTTAGTGCTCCCAGGAAGGAGTGTGGAGCAGAAGGCTGGGTCAATGCAGACAGATAAACCTCCTGGGAGATGGCCCACCCAGCAGTAAGCAAAGCCTTTACAGGGCTGGGGCTTCCCTGCTCACAGTCTCTGCTCTCCACCACTAGCATTTAGTGCTAGCATGGCACTAAAAGTGGGGGATAGACGGTGGGGAGTGGGGATGTGCTTCACTTTGGAAGCTGTTCAACTTCCTCCAATATGGGGACAGCAGCTACCCCTACCCACCCACCCAAAAAAGGCAATATTTTACCCACAGTTGCAACAGTGTCAAGGAAGAAAACATGGATTGGTGGGGCTGGGTGTGGTGGTGGGGGTGGGGGTGGAATCTCACTTCACCCCAGTTTCTCCTGGGATGGAAGACCAGAGACCCCAGGCCACACACCCCTGCCTTCCCTCGGACAGGCAGGACCCCTAGCAGTGGTGGTGAGCAGGGGGGCAGGGGCTCTGTGAGTAGGAGGATGGCTCTGAGTCTCAGTTCCCGGCCCCCAATGTCTTCTGTGAACTGCCTCCCCTGCAGAACTGGACTCAGGCTGAGCCTCTTTAATCCAGGGCTGGAGGCTTACAGATGGGCTGGGCCTGGGGCTGGGGGAGCAACAGTCCTGGGTGGAAGGCTGGGCAGGCTAGAAGACCAGTGTGGGGGGCAGGGGGCAGCCCAACTCACTGTCCATGGCCTTACTCCTGCAGCAGAGGCTCCTGGTCCTACAGGGTGAGGAGTCCCACACTCAGCTGGACCAGTGGTGAGTAGGAGGGAGGATGGGAGGGGGATGGGAGGGTCCACTTGCTCAGTAGCCTGAGGCCTCGCCGCCCTTCCGTGGGTCGGAGGCAGCGTACACACAGGACTTCTCCTGGGACACAGCCTGCACCACATTCAGGAAAAAGGGCCTTTCTGCCCGGCACTGACCCCGCTCCAGGAGCCCCTTCTGCACCTCCTGGAAAAGAGAGAAGGCTGGCTTGAGGCTTGGGGTCTTACTTCTACCTCCACAGGGGACAAAGACAGAGTCCCAAGAAAGCAAGACTGGGCTGGGGACATGAAACATGCCACCCCCACACACACACATTCCAAAGACTCCAGAGGAAAAACTGGCTGTGATTGGGGCAGTGTGGGGAGGACTCCACCCAGGCCCAAAAGACTTGAGGTGCCAGCTCATTCCCATTCCAAGTGTGAGGAATCCTGGGTCTTCAGAGCAGGTGGCAGCTGCTGGGGGGTTAGGCTGAGAGACTTGTCTTTTTAAAAAAATATATTTATTTATTTATTTTCCCTTTTGTTGCCCTTGTTGTTTTTCATTGTTGTGGTTATTACTGTTGTTGTTATTGATATCGTTGTTGTTAGATAGGACAGAGAGAAATGGAGAGAGGAGGGGAAGACAGAGAGGGGGAGAGAAAGACACCTGCAGACCTGCTTCACTGCCTGTGAAGCGACTCCCCTGCAGGTGGGGAGCCAGGGGCTTGAACTGGGATCCTTACATTGGTCTTTGTGCTTTGCACCATGTGCACTTAACTTGCTCTGCTACCGCCTGACTCCCCAAAACTTGTCTTTTCCGAGATCAGACAAGATCAGGCATGTTCAGGGTGGTATGGCCATAGATGAAACTCATCTTTTGAGGGTTCTCAGTCCCAGCCCCTCCATGCCTTGCTCCCACCTCAGGGTGCCCAGACACCCCAGGATAAGGAGTGGAGGATCCCAATGCCATTACTGTTGTGTACCCCCCACCCCCTCCCAATATCCCAAAAAGAGACAGAAGAGCTGAGGGGGCCAGGCAGTGATGCACCTAGCTAAGTGCACGCATTATAGTGTACAAGGACCCAGGTTCAAGCCCCTGGTCCTCACCTGCAAGGGAAAAGCTTCATGAGTGGTGAAGCAGGGCTGAGGGTGTCTTCCTCCCTCTCTCTCTCTTCCTCTCTGTGTCCCCCTCTGTCTCAATTTCTCTGTCTCTATCCAATAATAAATAAATAAATAAATAAATAAATAAATAAATAAATAAATATGGACGAACTGAGCCCCGCAATCACAATCACAGGGGCTGAGCTCTTCCCCGCAAGTTGAGGGGGTTAATTGGTAGAGGGGTCAGCTGGAGGAAGGACCCGAAGTTTCAGACACTGGGTGCTAAACCAGCTTTTTAACACTGGGTGTTAAACAGTGTAACACTAGCTGCAGGCTGAAGGCTCAGAACACTGGAGTGTTGTCTGGGAGGGAGCATTTCAGAGCACTCAATCCTCAAGGCTTAGGTTTGAGATGCTGAGCCTGTAATCCTTTTCTCTGTTAAACTGATTTATTTATTTATTTATTTATTTGCAGAGATATCACTGTTCCTAGACCATTTTTTTCTTCAGACAGACAGAGAGACCACATCTGGAGCAGGTGGTGGCACACTCAGTTAAGTGCACATAGTACTATGTGAAAGAATCCTCAATTTCTCCCTATCCTATCCAATAAAATGGAAAAAATGTCCACCAAGAACAATGGATTTGTAGTGCTGGCACCAAGCCCCAGTGACAAACCTGGAGGAAAAAGAAATAAAGAAAGAAAGAAAGGAAAGGAAGGAAAGAAAGGGAAGGGAAGGGAAGGGAAGGGAAGGGAAGGGAAGGGAAGGGAAGGGAAGGGGGAAGGGGGAAGGGGAAGGGGAAGGGTAAGGGGAAGGGTAAGGGGAAGGGGAAAGGGAAGGGGAAAGGGAAGGGAAGGGAAGGGGGAAGGGGGAAGGGGAAGGGGAAGGGGAAGGGGAAAGGGAAGGGGAAAGGGAAGGGAAGGGAAGGGAAGGGAAGGGAAGGGAAGGGAAGGGAAGGGAAGGGGGAAGGGGAAGGGGAAAGGGAAAGGGAAAGGGAAGGGGAAAGGGAAGGGAAGGGAAGGGAAGGGAAGGGGGAAGGGGGAAGGGGGAAGGGGAAGGGGAAGGGGAAGGGGAAGGGGAAAGGGAAAGGGAAGGGGAAAGGGAAGGGAAGGGAAGGGAAGGGAAGGGAAGGGAAGGGAAGGGAAGGGAAGGGAAGGGAAGGGAAGGGAAAAGAAAGGAGAAACCACAGCACTGGAGCTTCCACTGGTGCTGCCAAGGTACTGTCATGTGGTATCAGGGTTTGAGCCTGGGCACCCAGTATCACAAGGCATGTGCCCTACCCAGTGAATTATCTTTTTCACCCCCAGAATTTTTGCCTGTTTTGTTTTGTCATCACTGCTCTAGGTTGCCTTTTTCAGATAGGAACTGAGAGACAGAGGCAAAAGGAGAGAGAGAGAGACACACACACACACCATAGCCCCCACCTCTCAGACCCTTGAGCAATGTCCTCACTGGGCAGTGCCTGTATAATAGGGCAATTGGATAATGCTCTGCTTTGCCATGTGCCTGACCCAGGTTTGAACCCAGATCTCCCTGCACTGGAGGAAGCTTCAACAAAGTGTTGTCTCTCTGCCTCTCTCTCTCTCTCTCTCTCATTCTTTAACATTTTTACTTATTTATTTTCTTTATTTTTTGGATAGAGACTGGCAGAAATAGAGAGGGAAGGGGGAGATAGAGAGGGAGAGAGACAGAGACATATGTAGCCCTGATTCACCACTTGCAAAGCTTTCCCTCTGTAAGTAGGGACCAGGGGCTCAAACCCGGGTCCTTGCACATGATAACCAGGTGCACCACCACCAATCCCCCTAGTTATTTATTTTTAATAAGAGATACAGAGAAAGAGAGAGAGAGAGAGTCTAGAACTCTGCTCAACTCTGGTTTATGGTGGTGATAGGGATTGAACTTGGGACCTTTGGTGACTCAGGTATCAAAGTCTTTTTGCAGAACCATTGTGCTGTTTCTCCAGCCCTCTCTTGCTCCTTCTATCTGAAAAAGTTAACCCAGAGAGGTGAAACCTCTAAGATACCTTCCCACTAGAGAGCGAAGGGGGGGGGGTGACCAGTGCCAATGCAACCAACCTCCATGCCCTTGGAGAAAAAATTCCTCTGTAGACCCACATAGGATCAATAAGTGCTTATACAAATAAACACACAAATAAAACCTACAAACCTCACAAAGAAACACAATATATAGAAGGAAACCTTAGAGGTTAAGCCAAGAAATGAGTATCTAAGAGAAAGAGAGTGTGTGCTATGGGAGGAGCCAGCAGGTAGCCCACCAGGTTAAGAGCACATAGTACTATGAATAAGAACACAGTTTGAGCTCCTGCTCCCCACTGGCATGGTGGATACTTCGTGAGTAGTAAAGCAGGTCTGCAGGTGTCTCTCTGTCACCTTCCCTCTTTATCCTCTCCTCTCCTCTCTCACTCTGTCCTATTGAATAAAAGATGGAGAGAGAAAAAAAGGAAAAATGGCCACCAGAGTGGTGGATTTGCAGTGTAAGCACCAAGCCCCAGCGATAACCCTGGAAGCAAAAAGAGAGAGAGAAAGGCCTGAGAGAAGTGGCAAAGTGGATAAAGTGTTGGATTTTCAAGCATGAGGCCCCAAGTTCAATCCCTGATAGCATACACACCATCTCTATCTCTCTCAATAATAGATGAAATCGCAGAGAGAAAAAAAGAACAGCACAAAGGGTTGGGACCCAGATGTTAAAGAGGTCAGACTGACACAGATGTGGACTTGGAAGTCACAGAATGGTCTGCCTCCCTCCTGCCACCACAAGTGGTGGGCTACCTGCTGGCTCCTCCCAAAGCACACACTCTCTTTCTCTTAGCTACTTATTTCTTGGCTTAACCTCTAAGGTTTCTTTCTATATATTGTGTTTCTTTGTAAGGTTTGTAGCTTTTAGCAAAGCCGCACTGTGTGTGTCTGGCTGAGACACCTGGAAGCCGAGGTGCTCCCAGGGACTGTTGTTAGGACCACAGGTATAGGCATCTGGTCTGATGGTGGCTGGGACCTTGGGCTCACCTGGCTGAAGCTGGGCTCGTACTCCACCTGGCCTTTGCTGTCCACATGCAGGATGGGGGCTTCAATGGCTGCTTGGAGGTCATGACCAAGCCACAACTTATTGATGATGGCCTGGGGGAGAGAACACAGGGAGCCAGGAGCACAGCCTCCCTGCCTGTTGGCAAAGAGGCCTGAGGCTGGGGCCAGGTGTTGGCACACCTGGTTAAGATCACACATTACAGTGCACAAGGACCTGGGTTCAAGTGCCTGGTCCCCACCTGCAGGAGGAAAAGCTTCACATGTGGTGAAGCAGGGCTGCAGATGTCTCTCTATCTCCCCTTCTCCTCTCATTTTCTCTGTGTCATTATCTAATAATAGATTTAAAATGTTTTAAAAAGAGGGGTCAGGAGGTGGTGCAGCTGATTGAGCACACATTACAATGAGCAAACACCTGGATTCAAGCCTCCAGTCCCCACCTATGGGGGAAAGCTTTACAAGTGGTGAAACAGTGTTGCAGGTGTCTCTCTGTCTCTCCCTATCTCCCTCCCTCTCTCTCACCCCCTTCCATCTTGATTTCTGGTTGTCTCTATCCAATAAATAAATAAAGGTAATAAAAAGCTTTAAAAATTAAGTTTTTAAAATAAATAAAAAATAAAAATTATATATATGGAGAGAGAGAGAGAAGTACTGAGGGTGCCCGAGAGGAGACACTATAGCAAGCCAACCCCAGACTCACCTGGGCTACCGCCGAGATGATAAGCTCCCCACCAGCCCCACCGATCACCAGCTTTGAACTCTTAGCCGCGTTGATTAGGATGGAGGGGACCATGGACGATGGGGGCCTCTCCCCTGGAACTTGAGGCCAGGAGTGTCACTGGAAGACCAGGGCCAGGCCCTCTGTTTCTGTCTGTGGGGCTATGCCAGGAGTGTGGCCGTGCCTACCAGGTGGGCGGGTAGCACCAGGACCCTGGTGGTGCCTCCAGCACAGATCCAGCAGCTCGTTGTTGAGAAGAACTCCAGTGCGTGCTGAGTACACCATGGCTCCAAAGCTGCAGGGTAGGCTTAGGCTTGGGCTTGGGGCCTGCTCCCCAGCACCCAGCAGCACCTGGTTTGGGGAGTCCCCATACCCCCAGCATGCAGGAGCTGCTTTTCCCTTCCTGGCACAACCCCCCCAATTTTGTCCTTGCCACCCCACATCCAGGGCACTTTCTGGGGAAGGCCCACTTGCGGGCAGATTGTAGCTCAAAGCCACCACATCAGCAGCCTCTTCAGCCAGAGATGTCAGGGCTGTGGGGGGTGGGGATGGGGTAGATAGCATAATGATTATGCAAAGAGACTTATGCCTGAGACTCCAAAGTCCCAGGTTCAATTCCCTTGCACCACCATAAGCTAGAGCTGAACAGTGCTCTGGGAAGAAAGAAAGAAAGGGAGGAAGAGAAGAAGAAAGAGGAGGGAGAAAGCTAGAGAAAGAAAGATGAGGCTGTGCACGGCCCTTTTGCCAGCAAGGAAAGAGTGGGTAATGGCAGAGAACTGACAACAAGGAAGGGGGCTGGGGGGAGGCTACGCACGGTGTGTTGATGGTGCTGGTGGCAGCCACTGCGCTACCATCCTCCCCCAGCACAGACACATGGGCAGTGCCCATCTCATGGCCCCAGGCCCCGGCCAGGCTGTAGTGAGTGAGTGGATGGTCACCACGGGCATCCATCTGCTCTCGAACGTGTTGGGCCAGAGCTTCCCCCAGCAGCTCCTGGGAGATGTTCTGGAGGTGCAGGGGCAGGGTCAGCATGGGCTGGTCTGTTCCCCTGCAGGCTATCCCAGACCTGCCCCTCCTCTAGGTCCTCTGCCTTCATATCTGCAGGGTCCCTTGCTGCCCCCATCCTGGCAGTGCCCTCCCGACTCTGGGCCACTGTGCCCCCTGCTCAGAACACACTGCCTGCCTCAACCCTCAGCCAGCTCTTGGTGCTCACAGACTGAAGCCCCTGCAGGCCCTCCCCAACACACTCAGTCACCAGCCCCAGGGACTTCTCACCTGGACTTCCAGGTGGCTTGCAGTGTCCCAGAGCCGCCTCCTCTGGCCCCCAGCAAACTTGAGCGTCTCCACCAGGTGATGGTACAAGTCCACAGTCCCCTCAAGACTGGCCACAGACTCCTGTGAGAAGTTGAACCCTGGGGATGGGGTAGGGACAGGTAGGGGTCACTCTGTGCAGGAGGCTAAATCGTAGCCATCCCCAACCCACACATAAATATATCCTAAGTCTCCAGAATCTGTGAGTACTACCTATATTATATGGCAAAATGTGTGCTTAAGACTCTATCCTGGGTTATCTGTGTGGACACTAAATCATGTCATCCTTATAAAACAGGCATTAGCGCTGTGACCATGAAGGCCGAGCCAGGAGAAATGTGGCCCTGCTCCCAAGAGCACTAGCACCCACCAGACACTTCAAGAGGCAAAGGACCAACTCCCACCCCCCAAACCCCGAGGCAGCATGGCCATACCGGCACCTCCACTTTGAGTTTCTATAAGTGAGCTCTGGAAGTATGGGAGCACTGCTCAGCTTTGGCAGATGGCAATGCTGGACATTGAACCCAGAATTTCTAGAGTCCCAGGCATTATGCGCTATCTCTGTAGCCCTATATTTCAGCTATTTTATATTTATTTAGTGAATTAGTTGTCTAAATTTTTATAGAAACAGAGAGAAAATGAGAAAGGAGGGCAGGTGGTGGCACACCTGGTTGAGTGCACATGTTACAATGTGCAAGGACCTGGGTTGGAGCGCCCAGTCCCCACCTGCAGGGGGAAAACTTTTCAAGTTGGTGAAGCAGTATGACAGTTGTCTCTCTATTGCTCCCTCTCTATCACCCACTTCCTTCTTAATTTCTGGCTGCCTCTATCCAATAAATAAATAAAGATAATACAAAAAAATTAAAGAGAATAAGAAGGAAGGGAGAGAGAGCAAGAGAAAAAGAGAGAGCAAGAGAAAGACCTGTAGGTGGTCCAGGAGGTGGCACAGTGGATAAAGTACTGGACTCTCAAGCATGAGGTCCTGAGTTCAATCCTTGGCAGCACATGTGCCAAAGTGATGTCTGGTGCTTTCTCTCTCCTCCTATCTTTCTCATTAATAAATAAAGTCTTTAAAGAAGAAGATAATGGAAGAGAAGAGAAGAGAAGAGAAGAGAAGAGAAGAGAAGAGAAGAGAAGAGAGGAGAGGAGAGGAGAGGAGAGGAGAGGAGAGGAGAGGAGAGGAGAGGAGAGGAGAGGAGAGGAGAGGAGAGGACAAGAGAAGAGAAGAGAAGAGAAGAGAAGAGAAGAGAAGAGAAGAGAAGAGAAGAGAAGAGAAGAGAAGAGAAGAGAAGAGAAGAGAAGAGAAGGGATCTGCAGCATGAAATGTCCCCCCCTGCAGGTGGGAACTGGGGATTTGAACCCGGGTCCATGCGCTTGGTAATTTGTGCTCTACAGGGTGCACCACCACTGGGCTTCTGTTTAGGTTGCTCTAAACCACCTGATTTGTGGTAGTTTGTCATGACCATGAGCCTCAGGGGACCAATCTGATCCACCAATGGCAGCCCCAGAGCTGGCCCTGGCCAGGTCCTCCCAGCTGTCCTGGGGGCTGAGACAGACAGGGCCAATCCTGAGCACAGGTGCACAGCCTGGGGTCAGCAGCCCCCTCCCCAAAGCCCACCTGCTCCTGTGCCCTGAGGCTGGGCCTCAGGGGGAGGACAAAGCTGCTGGACTGGACCACGCAGGCCAGAGGCCAGTTCTGGAGCATGCTGGAAAAGGCCAGGGCTGCCCAGGGCCGTGACTGGTCTTGACCTTGAGGCTTATGCTGGAACAGGACTGGGGAGCCCTACCTTTGAGCACATTGAGGATAAAGCTGAGAATTGCACCCCCTGTGGGCGGTGGCGGGGAGTAAAGGGTGTAGTCCTCTAGGGACATGGACAGGGCGTCCACTACCTCCGGCTGGAATGACTCCAGGTCCTGAAGGGTCAACTGGCTGCCTGGGGTGAGAAAGAGGAGCCAAAGACAGTGACAGCTGGAGCTGGGTAGCACAACCCGTTAATTACACATAGTACTAACAAAAGGATCTGGGTTCAAGCCCCTGGCTCCCCACCTGCAGGGGGGTTGATTCACAAGTGTTAAAGCAGGTATCTCTTTTCTCTCTCCTCTATACCTCCCCCTCCTCTCTCAATTTTTCTCTCAATAAACTGGGAAAAAGTGACCTCCAGGAGCAGTGGGGCCCCAGCAATAACCCTGGAGGTAAAAAAAAAAAAAAAAAAAGTGACAGTTTCTGAGTCCAGGTCACACAGAGGGGCTCCCATCATCCCCAACCATTCAGATCCCAAAAGGTGATAGGGGTGTGGGCAGGGGCTTCAGGCTTGAGTCCTGAGTGCCAAGTAAGGGGTGAGTGGACAGAGAGCAGAGGTGGGGAGAGGAGAGGATCAGGAAGACTCCATCTGGCCTCTGAGGCTCAGGAGGGGGCCAGTTCAGCTGCCCAGGCCCAGCCTGGTGGGGGAGCCACTGTGACCACTAATCACCCTCTGCTCCCTTGACCACGGGGCCCAGATAGGTTCTGCTTGGTGGACATGGCATCTTTGGTGCCTGGGGGCAGCTGACCTTCCTTAGTAATGTCCTCCACAAGCATCCGGCCCAGGTCCCCGGTGTAGAAGGCATCCACGCCCTCTGTGGCCACAGTTTCCAAGGTAGCAGCCAGTGCAGGCCACGAAAAAGGGTCCCCAGGGCCCAGGGGTTCTGTCCCATTGAAGAAGAGCTGCCTGAGGGTGGGGTGGGGAGGAGCAGCCTCAGGGAGGGCCAGGTCTTGCAGGGGCTTGCAGGACCCTATGGGGAGAGGGGCTTCTAGTTTGGGGTCCTGAAGGTTTGGGGCTGGCAGTGAAGAGATAGATTCCCTAGATTTGGGTAGATACAGCCACCTCACTCATCGCCCTGGCCCCAGCTGGGCCTGCTACCCCCTCCAGCTTGTGTCCTAGGAGGATGGGGTGACATGGTTGAGAAGAGGGTCAGTACAATCCCGCTCTCTGCCCGGAGAGAGGAGGATGGTGGCAGAACCCAAATCCAATCCTCAGAGTCCTGTCACTTGGGTATAAACTCCCCCTGGCCTGAGCCCCTCTTCTTGAGGCCCCTGATGACACCCCCAGAGTGTCATCCCTCCAGTTTCAGAAGGCTCTGAAGTGGGGCTGGGGGTTAGACTCATCATGCAGGCTGCGGCAGGACCCCAGCTATTGAGGATGGGCCCCAGCACCTCCCCCCACACCATCAGTGCCCACTTCAGGGACGATGCTTGTAAGAAAGGCCGAAGAAGTTCGCTTTTGAGGAACTGGCTGAGGACAGGCGGCACGTGGTAACCCCCTCGGAGCAACTCGATGGTGGGTTGAAACAGCTGTGCCCAAGGCAGGCGGCCGTGGCGCTTGTGGGCCTTGGCATAGCCACGGAGCTCCCCGGGCACCCCGATCCACTTGGTTCCTGTAGATACACAGGCACTGTGTTCCCTGCTGCCCTGCTGCCTGTAACCTTGGGGCTGTTAATCCTGCCTTTCCACCCACGTCCAACTTGCCCACATTTGGCAGCTAGGGTGAGTTTTCTGAGCCCATGTCTAGCCATGCTCAGCCTCTGCCCACCACCAGGCTCTCCACTGCCCTCTGTATCCTTTCCCTTACATGCCCTAGCAGCCATGTCCCAAACCCATCCAGTTAGGGGCTCCCCTTAACCCAGGTACTGCCCTCCCTCTCCAGATGTCCAGAGCTTGACATGATGCATACTGCTCTGTCTCTCTCTATCTATATCTCTCTCTTTTAAATAATATCTTATTTATTATATTTATGAGAGGGATAGGAGGAGGGAGAGAAAGAGAGGAAGAAAGAACTAGACATCATTCTGGTACATGTGCAGCCAAAGATTGAACTCAGGACCTCATACTTGAAAGTTCAATACTTCATCCATGGCACTACCTCCTGGACCACCTTACTGCTCTCTCCTCTCTCTCTCTTTCCCTTCCCTCCTTTTTGCCTTCCTTCCTTCCCTTCTTTTTTCTTAGACTTATCTTTTTTTTTTAATTTTTAATATTTATTTATTTATTTATTCCCTTTTGTTGTCCTTGTTATTGTATTGTTGTAGTTATTATTGATGTCATCGTTGTTGGATAGCACAGAGAGAAATGGAGAGAGGAGGGGAAGACAGAGAGGGGGAGTGAAAGACAGACACCTGCAGACCTGCTTCACTGCCTGTGAAGCGACTCCCCTGCAGGTGGGGAGCCAGGGGCTCAAACCGGGATCCTTACACTGGTCCTTGTGCTTTGCGCCACCTGCGCTTAACCTGCTGCACTACTGCCCGACCCCCAGACTTATCTTTTTTATTTCTGATAGAGACAAAGAGAAAAAAGGAGAGAGAGAGACAGAGAAAGAGAGAGACCTGCAGCACTGCTCCACTGCTTGTGAAGCCTCCCCACTTCAGGTGGGGACCAGGGACTTGAACCTGAGTCTTTGCACATGGTGACATATGCACTCTACCAGGTTCACCACACTCAACCTTGTCCTTTTTTTTTTTTTAACTATTTATTTGTTTATTATTAATGAGAGAGGGAGTGTGGGGAGAGATAAACTAATGGTTATATAAATACTCTCATGCCTGATGCTCCCAAGTCCCAGGTTCAATCCCCTGCACCAGCAGAAGCCAGAGCTGAGCAGAGCTCTGGTAAGAAAGGGAAAGAAGGAAAAAAGAGAGAGAGAGGAAGAGAACCAGAGCATCATTAAGGGACATTTGATGCCCAGGAACCTCATGCTTTCTTTATCCACTGTGTCTCCTCCCAGCCACTCTTGTGGGGGTGCCCTGTAGTCTCACCTGTGCCCAGTGGCTGAGCCTGCTCACACTCCTCCAGTAGGTTGGGGTCATGCTTGGCTGGAACCGTCTCCCGGGCATTGATGACCTCCACCTTCCCTGCAATTGGGACAGCACACACTGGGAACCAGCTGGCCCTCCACCTCAGGGGGCCCTGGCCCTGCTCTGGGCCTCATTTCCCACTTTGTACCTCTGTATTGGCACTTGAGGTGGAATCTGCCCTGAAGACCCTGCCTAGACAAGACATCAGGGATAGGGGCTCAGAGAGGCCCCAGGAGGGGGTGTGGGTAGATGAGGCAGGTGGGTGATTCCCTCATTCCCTCAGGAGGGTCACAGTGGCTGCCCTTAGTGCTGGGGGGCCTTCCCGCCCTCTACCCTCCCCGCCATGTCTGGCCTGTTCACCTGTGGAGGCGCTGTAGATGGTGAAGATGACCCCTCCACCCAGACCCATGCTCTGCGGTTGGACGACCCCAGTGCAGACCAGCGCAGCGATGGCAGCATCTACCGGAGAGCCGTGCTGCTGGAGGATGGTGCTAGGGGACACAGGGCAGAGTCAGAGTCTGGCCTTGCCCACCCAGGCTTAGCACCAGGCACACACTGGGGGGTGAATGCTGAACCAGGCCTACTGCTCTTCAGGCCAGCCATTCACAGGCACCATCTACACATCCCTGGCCACCTGTAGTGTACTTCTCAGCCTGAAAAGTGCTTTCCTTGCCAACACTCATTCCCAAGCCCTCCCTCCAGCAGCACTGACTCTCACTGCAGAAACGGGCCCCAGCCAGCCCCCTCACTCCCTCCCTGCACCCCAGAGACACCCCCTGAGACAGAGCTACTATTCTCTTTTTTAACTTATTTATTTTTAATTTTATTTATTTATGAGAGGGATAGGATGAGAGAGAGAGAGAGAAAACCAGGCATCACTGGTACATCAGCTGCCAGGAATTGAACTCAAGACTTCATGCTTGAGAATCCAATGCTTTATCCACTTGGCCACCTCCTGGACCACTTGTTTTATTCTATTTTATTTATTTATTTATTTATTTTGCCTCCAGGGTTATTGCTAGGGCTCAGTGCCTGCACTACAAATCCACTGCTCCCAGTGGCCAATTTTCCCTTTTTTTTCTTTTTGACAGGACAGAGAGAAATTGAAAGGGTAAGGGTAGATAGATAGACAGATAGATAGGTAGATAGATAGATAGATAGATAGATAGATAGATAGATAGATAGATAGATAGATAGAGATAGACAGACAGAAAGATAGACACCTGCAGGCCTGCTTCACCACTCATCAAGTGTCCTCCCTATAGGGGGTGAGTGGAGGCTCGAATCCAGATCCTTTCACATGGTGATCTGTGTGGAGCTGCTGTTCTCCATCTCACTAGGTACTCACCAACGCAACTCTGCAAGGCTGGACTTTTTTCAGGTGACCCCAGAATCCAGCCCTGCAGCTCTCCTTGGGACTCTGGCGCCTATGGGGACTCTCTGGGGCCTCAGTCTTCCCGTCTATTTATGTGGACAGTGAGGGCTGAATCTGTTGGCTCCAAGAAGCTGGAGAGACTGACTCCCCTTGGCCCAGGTGCCTCAGTCCCACCCTTAGGTACTGTACTCCCCGTGTCCTGTGCATCCCTGTTCCAAGTCCAGGTGTGGGCATGAATGGACACCACATGTTCACATATCCTCACCTTGGTGTGAGAAAGAGGGTGCAGAGGCTGAAGAGTGAGCTGGACTCATGAGACTGTCTGCCCTGGCAGAGGGGCTGAGAGGCCAAGGGGGGCTTTCAATACCCTTGTGTTAGACTCAGGGGTAAGAATCACAGCTTACTTTGATAAAAGGAGAGACTTACTTATTTATTTTATGAGAAAGCATGTTCAGAGTGGAAAATCCACTATTAGGAGGCATACCTGGTTAAGCACACATATTACAATGTGCAAGGACCCAGGTTCAAGTCCCCAGCCCCCACCTGCAGGGGGGAAGCTTCACGAGTGGTGCAGCAGGTGTATCTCTTTCTCTTTCCTCCTCTGTCTTCTCCTCCCCTCTTATTTTCTCTCTATCCAATATGTAAATAAATATATAATATAATATAATATAATATAATATAATATAATATAATATAATATAATATAATATAATATAATATAATATAATATGTAAAAAATAGACTCCAGTATTACAGTGCTGGGACTTTTTAAAAAAATTAATATGGGCTACAAGTTCTAGTACCACACTGCACCCACCACCAGAGTTCTGTGCCCCCACCCTCTCACCTCCCAAAGACAACCACCAGAATTCTCACAAAGTTTTAGAAGCAGTTTGCTTGCTTCTGGGTTTTGTTCATTTGTTTCTTGTTTTTTGCAAGTTCATGTGTATCAGTTCTCTAGATTTCACATATGAGTTAAACCATCCAGTAGTTGTCTTTCATCTCTTATTTTGCTAAGCACAATCTCCTACAGTTCCATCCATTTTGTCAATTTTTATGTCCAAAGGACATAAAATCATAATTTTTGATTGCAGAATAGTATTCCATGGAGTATATATTTCATAATTTCTTTTTTTCCTTATTGGGGAATTAATGGTTTATAGCTGACAGTAAAATACAGTAGTTCATACATTGTAACATTTCTCAGTTTTCCACATAACACTCTAATCCCCCATCGTGTTCCAGGACCTGAATATTCCCCCACCACCCAGGGTCCTTTACTTTGGTGCAATACACTAGTCCTCTGTTAATGGACATTTGGGCTGCTTCCACTCTTTGGCTATTGTAAATAATGCAGTTATAATGCAGTTATGGCTATTGTAAATAATGCAGTTATGTCCCCTCTAATTAGTGTTTTCATGCCCTTTAAAAAAAGAAAACAAGTAAATACATCTGAAAAAAAAAAAGTAGTAAAATATCCCAGTAATAGAGATCTGAATAAATAGGTCAGACCAAGCCCCTCACCAACAATTAGCAAAGCCAGATAACTGAAACACATCTGCTCAATGGGTAATGGATAATTACTTCTCCCTCCAAATTGTATTCACATTGTAAAACACTGTTAGATCACTAATGAAGACAGAAAACAGTTGCTCAAAGTGTCATATGGATGAAGAAATGCAGGCTTACTAGCGCAGATATTTGGGGATGTGTGTCTCCTAAGCCAACTGCCAGTCATGGAAAAGGTGGCTGAGGGGTCAAGCCAAGCTTTCGAGACCTTAGTGCGGCCTGGGCAGATGGCTCCAGGGAAGCCCTCTGGGAGACGGGTGGGTGCTGGCTGTAAGGGTTCTCCTATAGCATGGTGACCCAGTCTCCCATCACCTTGGCACTCCACCAAGAACTGAGGAACTGAGGTGTGCCAGGGTGCTGGAATCTTAGGACTCAAGTGATTTCTAAAGATTATTGCTTGACAGTTTTTTTTTGAAGTTGATTATTATTTTTTTTATTGGGGAATTAATGCTTTACATTCAACAGTAAATACAATAGTTTGTACATGCATAACATTCCCCAGATTCCCATTTAACAATACAACCCCCACTATTTCATTCATCATTTTTCATGGACCTGTATTCTCCCCACCCACCCACCCACCCCAGTGTCTTTTACTTTGGTGTAATACTCCAATTCCATTTCAGGTTCGACTTGTGTTTTCTTTTCTAATCTTGTTTTTCAACTTCAGCCTGAGAGTGAGATCAGTTTTGATGCACTTGTTCCAAGGCTAAATTAAACTAACCAGACAAGATAAAGAATGAAAGTGGCGGTCTGGCACCAGTACAGTGGATAAAGCATTGGGCCCTCAAGTATGAGGTTATGAATTCAATCCTGGGCATAAATTGGAGGGATGCTCTGGTTCTCTTCTCTTCTCTTTTAACTTCTCTTCTCCTCTTTTCTTCTTCTTCTTCTTCTTCTTCTTCTTCTTCTTCTTCTTCTTCTTCTTCTTCTCCTCCTCCTCCTCTCTCTCTCTTTCTCTCTCTCTCTCTGTCTCTCTTTCTCTCTCTCTTTCTGCCTCCAGGTTTATCGCTGGGGCTCAGTGCCAGCACTTTGAATCCACTGCTCCTGGTGGCCATTTTCACATTTTATTAGCTAGGACAGAGAGAAATTGAGAGGTGAGGGGGATAGAGAAAGAGAAAGAGAGACACCCATAGCCCTACTTCACCTACAGGTGGGGACAAGGGGCTTGAACCCAGGCTATTGTACACTATAATGTGAGCACTTAACAGGGTGCTCTGCCACCTGGCCGCCAACTTTATTAACATGAACAGGCCACAGAAAGAGCTCGTGCTCTTAAAAAAATTCTGGGCTCCGAACAAAGGAATGGTTCAGCTTCTATAGGGGCTGCAGGCTGAGCAGAAAGCATCCTCACAGAAGCAGAGGCTGCAAGGTTAAGGGTTAGGGTCTGGTTGCCTTGGTTACTATAATATTTTCCTGCCTAGCTGTGTTAAGGGAAGGTTCAGGTTTTATGACCTGTCAGGACAGGATGTACCACTGGGGGGTGGGGCTTTCTCAAGGCCTCCAGTTATTTGGGGCTTCTCTCCTTCAACAGTTTGGTTAGCTAACTCTCTCTTTGCCTTGACATCCTCTCTTTTTCTTTTCCATTTCACAGGTCCCAACTTCCCACTACAATGAGGAACCCCACTTTAAGTGGATGTCCTCTATCTCTGGTCTGTAGCTCCTCTGGGGCTCCCTTCTGCATAAAGAAAATGGCCATCCTGCTTGTGAATGTCACACCAGATGGACACAGTTCATCCAGGGTGATGGGAACCTGCATGGGCGTAAATGGAGCTCCTTCGAAACTTAAATTCCTTTATTTGCTTGTGCAGTTAGAAAATAAGTGCAGAACTAAAACAGTTAAGTGGGTAGATTTATTTGTCTGTCTTAACCAGAGTAATGCACAGATCTGGCGTAAGATTCTTTATACATAACTCTTATGCTATCTCCTTCCCTCACCTTTATGTTTTATTTTCATTGCTACTGCAAGGCCTAGAAAGAAAAAGTCCACTTTTTTTCAAGGTTGTTAATACAAACTTTATTTATTTCTAAAAACTATTGCAAGAGATACAGAAAGAAAGATAATGAGATAAATAAACAAAGAGGTGAAAGAAAATGACTGGATGGTTTCACTCATCTGAAATGTGAAACTTGTAAAAGCAAAACAAACCAAACTTCAAGTAAACAAACTGTCTCTAAGGCTTTGTAAGAACTACAGTAGCTATCGCTGGGAGGGTGGGCTACAGAACTCTGGTGGTGGGTGTGGCATGGAACTATACTCCGTAATCTTACAATCTTGTAAACTACTAGTAATCACAAATAACAATGGCTTGGGAAACAAAACTGCAAGTGCCTGCTTTGACAAGATGCCCTCTAGTGATGAACTGAAGGGAGTTGAATGAAATAAACACATAGCTGGCTTCTGCTGTTTTTTAAAAAAATTGTATTATTTATTTTACATTAATGAAAGACACAGAGAGAAAGACCAGAACCCTGCTCAGCAACTCACTGAGGCCCTGTAGAAACTCACATCCTGGGTCATTGGCCAGTGTTTTTTGTCTTGTGCTCCACCCAGGTTCAAACCCTGCCCTCACGGTTTTGTGCCATGTGGCGCTTTACCCTCTGCGCTATATAGCCCAGCCCCTGCTCTCATGGTTTTGAAGGAAACCTCAATCTCTTTCACTGTCTCTCTGCCTTGATCTGAAAAACAAATCAACAATCTTTTTAATGAATGAAAGAGTGGGATCTGGGAGGTGGTACAGTGGATAAAGCATTGGACTCTCAAGCATGAGCTGAAGTCCTGAGTTCAATCTCCAGCAGCACATGTACCAGAGTGAGTTCTGATTCTTTCTCCTCCTATCTTTATAATAAATAAATAAAATAAAATAAAATATTTAAAAAGAAGAAAGAAGAGAATGAACTAGAAGGTCCTAGGTCTTCAAAATGTTATCCAAAAGTCTAAGTCTAAGAATCCTGGACATTCAACAGAGAATGAGAATGAAATTAAAATACACCATTTTTTAATGCTGTTTCCTAGTCCCCCAAGAATACAAACTGCTTTCTGAATTTCCTCTCAGACCCTCAATTTCTAGAGCTTTTTAGAAACAATCTGGAGATAGTTCAACAACTAGTTGTTATGCAAGGAAAAACAAAACTGGCAGGAACACATATTCTTTTTGAATAAAGAAAAAATTTCATAGTTTGGTCCTAATATAAGATTGGCCATGCAAGGCCATCGGAAAGAACAGATTCTAGGCTATAGGCATGACTTGACTTGGAATAGAGATAAAGTGATATAATGAGAGAAACAGTATTATTAGAAACCATCTCCTGAGATTGCCTCCAGATTTTATCCAGGGGCTGGGAGATAGTTCCTCAGGTAGAATGTGCCTTCCTGTAGCAAGGTCTCTGGTTCCAAGCCCTGGTCCCATACGGAGCACCAGGGGTGGCAGTGTGGGAAAGCTTCCTAGGTGTTGAACCAAGTTTCTCTCCTCTCCTCTCTCTCCCTTTCTTCTTTCCGCTTCCAAATAGAAAAATGGGATAGTGTCCTAAAACCCTAAGGAATTCAGGTGTAGCTCTCTGGGAGTAGAGAATTCTGTCTTAGAGGAGGTCGTTCCAGGTGGATTGGAGATAGTTCAGGAAACTCTCTTTAGAAATCTCTGGGAGAGAGACTTCCAGAGGTGGGGCTACAAACAGCAGCAGATTTGTTTCTCTACTCTCCTCTCCTCTCCTCTCCTCTCCTCTCCTCTCCTCTCCCAGATCAACTAGAAATACCAAAGGAGACCACCTGGGACTGAAACAAGAGAGGACTAGAACGACTACAGGAACCCACCAAATTACCGGTGAGTGCAAACACATGTGGCTGGTGACAGAGAGGAGCCTAGGGAAAGACTAAGTGGCTGGTAACAGTCCGGTGGTTTATCAGTTGTGACACCACCTCCAGTCCTTTCCACCAACAAGGGGACAGCTGAAGGGAGGAGAGGACTCCAGGGAGACTCAGCAAGTGTAACCCTGAGTCTCCATTGCTACTGCCCTCAGAATCTGGAGCAGCAGCAGGGAGGGACACTGGGGGACAGAGATCTAACCAGGAAACTCAGGAGAAGACCTACACCTCGGTGGCATAACTGTGGGGCTGTGAAAGTCTCTTTGCATAACCACTGGACTATCTCTGCCACACCCTGCCATATCTCTTGGTCAGGAGTCAGTGATTAAGCTACAAAGCCTACTTATAGTTTAGAAGCCCTCAGGCTCCCATAGCCTACAGAGAAGAAAAAAATAATTAAAAAAAGAGGCTTTTAAATCACTGAGCTCCAACTCAGGGATTAAAATACTATTGAAACAACTGTTAACTTCCACCATTGTGAACCCTTTAATTACCTTACTTAGACACAAGTCAATCCAGGAAATAGTAATCAGTAATTTGAAAAGTACTGAGAGAGGGAACTCATAACATAATATATAAAATGGGTAAACCAACAAGAAGAAATAATGGAGAAACTAACCAGGACGACAGTCCAGCTAGAAGCCCCCCAAAGGGTGAAACACAAAATAACAAGTTCAACATCCAAACATTAGCTAAGGAAATAATCACAGGAGTGAGTAAAGACTTTGAAAGAATTATAATCAGAAATACAGAAACAACAAATGGGACTCTGGAAGAAAACACTAACTATCTCAAGGTTATCAGAGAGCTGAAAGCTGAAATAGCTGAGCTAAGAACACAACTAGTGAACAAGCTAAAACAGTATCAGAACAGGGTGACAAAATAGATGAACTCCAGAAAACAGTAGAGGCAGAGAGAATAGAATCAATGAGGCTGAATACAGGATTAGCAAGATCGAGGATGAATTAGAGACAAGTAAAAAAGAAGTAAGAGATCTCAAAAAGAGATTAAGAGATGCTAAAAACAACAACAGAGATGTATAGGATGACTTCAAAAGAAACAATATACGCATTACTGGCTTACCAGAGGAAGAAAGAGAGGGAGAGGAAGAAAGCATTCTTCAGGCCATAATAGCTGAAAATTTCTCTAGTCTAGACAACATCAAAGACATAAAGATTCAAGAAGCCCAGAGGGTCCCAAACAGAATTAACCCAGACTTAAAGACACCAAGACACATCATATTTAGAATGGAAAGGAATAAGGATAAAGAAAGGATCCTGAAGGCTGCAAGAGAGAAACAAAGAGTCACCTACAAAGGAAAACCCATAAGATTAGCAACAGACTTCTCCACACAAACACTACAGGCCTAAAGAGAATAGCAAGATATCTATCGAGTGCTCAACAAGAAAGGCTTTCAACCAAGATTACTATATCCTGCTAGACTGTCATTCAGACTAGATAAAGGCATCAAAACCTTCTCAGACAAGCAACAGTTGAAGGAATCAACTATCACCAAGCCTGCCCTGAAGGAAGTTCTGAAAGGTCTTCTATAAATAGTCAGACCATCATAAATAGGACATATATCAGAACACTCTAAAACTCTACAAGAATGGCATTAAAATATCTTCAATCTTTGATATCAATAAATGCCAATGGCCTGAATTCACCTATTAAATGACACAGAGTAGGAAGATGGATCAGAAAATACAACCCAACAATATGCTATCTACAGGAAACCCACCTAACTCAACAAGAAAAACACAAAGTGAAAGGATGGAAAACTATCATACAAGCCAATGGCCCACAAAAAAGAGCAGGAACAGCTATTCTCATAGCTGACATGATAGACTTTAAAATAGATAAGATTAGGGAGTCGGGCTGTAGTGCAGCGGGTTAAGCGCAGGTGGTGCAAAGCACAAGGACCGGCATAAGGATCCCGGTTCGAACCCTGGCTCCCCACCTGCAGGGGAGTCGCTTCACAGGCGGTGAAGCAGGTCTGCAGGTGTCTATCTTTCTCTCCTCCTCTCTGTCTTCCCCTCCTCTCTCCATTTCTCTCTGTCCTATCCAACGACGATGACAACAACAATAATAACTACAACAATAAAACAACAAGGGCAACAAAAGGGAATAAATAAATAAAATAAAATATTTAAAAAATAGATAAGATTAAAAAGATAGGAATGGACACTACTTAATGCTCAGAGGATCAGTCAATCAAGAGGACTTAACAATTATTAACATCTATGCACCCAATGAGAAGCCATCTAAATACATCAAACTTCAACTGAAAGAGCTACAGCAATATATTAACAGCAACACAATCATAGTAGGGGACTTCAACACCCCACTCTCTCAACTTGACAAATCATCCAGGCAGAAAATCAATAAAGACATAAGGGAGCTAAATGAAGAAATAGATTAACTAGAACTATTGGACATTTTCAGAGTCATTCATCCCAAGAAACTGGAATACACATTTTACTCAAATCCACATGGGTCATTCTCAAGGATAGACCATATGTTAGGCCACAAAAACAGCATCAGCCAATTCAAGAGCATTGAAATCGCAAGCACCTTCTGAGACCACAATGGAATTAAACTAACACTTAACAATCAACAAAAGATTAGTAATAGTCCCAAAATGTGGAAGCTCAACAGTACACTTCTTAACAACCTTTGGGTCAAAGAGGAAATCAAGGAAGAAATCAAAATGTTTCGAGACTTCAATGAAAATGAAGACACAAGTTATCAAAATATTTGGGACACAGCTAAGGCAGTACTGAGAGGGAAGTTCATAGCTATACAAGCACACATTAGGAAACAAGAAAAAGCACAAATAAACAGCCTGATTGCACATCTTAAAGACCTAGAAGAAGAAGAACAAAGGAACCCTAAAGCAACTAGAAGGACAGAAATCACTAAAGTTAGGGCAGAAATAAATAACATTGAGAATAAGAAAACCATACAAAAGATCAACGAAAGTAAATGTTGGTTCTTCAAAAGAGTGAACAAAATCGACAAACCTTTAGCCAGACTCAAAAAAAAAAAAAAAAAAAAAAGGGAGAAGACCCAAATAAATTGGATAGTAAATGAAAGAGGAGATACCACAACAGACACCGCAGAAATTCAACATATCATGCGAGGCTTCTATGAACAACTAGATGCCACCAAGCTAGAGAGCATGGAAGAAATGGACGATTTCCTAGATACCCGCCAACTTCCAAAACTAAGTATAGAGGAAGTGGATAACATGAACAAGCCTATCACAGCTAATGAAATTGAAACAGTTATCAAAAATCTCCCCAAAAATAAAATTACTGGACTAGATGGTTTTACAAATGAATTCTACAAAACCTTCAAAGAAGAACTAATACCTCTACTTTTAAAAGTCTTCCAGAAGATTGAAGACACTGGAATACTCCCTGCCAGCTTCTATGAAGCTAACATCACTCTGATACCAAAAGCAGACAGGGACACAACCAAAAAAGAAAACTACAGACCAATATCTCTGATGAACATAGATGCAAAAATACTGAACAAAATTCTAGCCAAGTGGATACAGCAGTATATTAAAAAGACTGTTCATCATGACCAAGTGGGGTTTATCCCAGGCATGCAAGGTTGGTTTAATATATGTAAATCAATCAATGTGATCCACCACATCAACAAAAGCAAGACCAAAAACCACATGCTCATATCAATAGATGCAGAGAAAGCCTTTGACAAAATACAACATCCCTTTATGATCAAAACACTACAAAAAATGGGAATAGATGGAAAATTCCTGAAGATAGTGGAGTCTATATATAGCAAACCTACAGCCAACATCATACTCAATGGTGAAAAACTGAAAGCATTTCCCCTCAGATCAGGTACTAGACAGGGCTGCCCACTATCACCATTACTATTCAACATAGTGTTGGAAGTTCTTGCCATAGCAATCAGGCAGGAGCAAGGAATTAAAGGGATACAGATTGGAAGAGAAGAAGTCAAACTCTCCCTATTTGCAGATGACATGATAGTATACACAGAAAAACCTAAGGAATCCAGCAAGAAACTTTTGGAAATCATCAGGCAATACAGTAAGGTGTCAGGCTATAAAATTAACATTCAAAAGTCGGTGGCATTCCTCTATGCAAACACTAAGCTAGAAGAAACTGAAATTCAGAAATGAATTCCTTTTACTATAGCAACAAAAACAATAAAATATCTATGAGTAAACCTAACCAAAGAAGTGAAAAACTTGTATATTGAAAACTGTGAGTCACTATTCAAGGAAATTGAAAAAGACACAAAGAAGTGGAAAGATATTCCATGTTCATGGGTTGGAAGAATTAATAACATCATTAAAATTAATATACTACCCAGAGCCATATACAAATTTAATGCTATCCCCATCAAGATCCCAAATGCCTTTTTAGGAGAATAGAACAAATGCTACAAATGTTTATGAGGAACCAGAAAAGACCTAGAATTGCCAAATCAATCTTGAGAAGAAAGAACAGACCGGAGGCATCACATTCCCAGATATCAAATTGTATTATAGGGCCATTGTCATCAAAACTGCTTGGTACTGGAACATGAATAGACACACTGACCAGTGGAATAGAACTGAGAGCCCAGAAGTAAGCCCCCCACACCTATGGACACCTAATCTTTGACAAAGGTGCCCAGACTATGAAATGGGGAAAGCAGAGTCTCTTCAACAAATGGTGTTGGAAAAAATGGGTTGAAACATGCAGAAGAATGAAACTGAACCACCATATTTCACCAAACAAAAAAGTAAATTCCAAGTGGATCAAGGACTTGGATGTTAGACCACAAACTATTCAGATACTTAGAGGAAAATATTGGCAGAACTCTTTTCCGCATAAATTTTAAAGACATCTTCAATGAAACGAATCCAATTACAAAGAAGACTAAGGCAAGTATAAACCTATGGGACTACATCAAATTAAAAAACTTCTTCACAGCAAAAGAAACCACTACCCAAACCAAGAGACCCCTCACAGAATGGGAGAAGATCTTTACATGCCATACATCAGACAAGAGTTTAATAACCAACATATATAAAGAGCTTGCCAAACTCAACAACAAGACAACAAATAACCCCATCCAAAAATGGGGGGAGGTCATGGACAGAATATTCACCACAGAAGAGATCCAAAAGGCAGAGAAACACATGAAAAAATGCTCCAAGTCTCTGATTGTCAGAGAAATGCAAATAAAGAAAACAACGAGATACCACTTCACTCCTGTGAGAATGTCATACATCAGAAAAGGTAACAGCAGCAAATGCTGGAGAGGGTGTGGGCTCAAAGGAACCCTCCTACACTGCTGGTGGGAATGTCAATGGGTCCAACCTCTGTGGAGAGCAGTCTGGAGAACTCTCAGAAGGCTAGAAATGGACCTACCCTATGATCCTGCAATTCCTCTCCTGGGGATATATCCTAAGGAACACAACACATCCATCCAAAAAGATCTGTGTACACATATGTTCTTAGCAGCACAATTTGTAATAGCCAAAACCTGGAAGCAACCCAGGTGTCCAACAACAGATGAGTGGCTGAGCAAGTTGTAGTATATATACAAAATGGAATAGTACTCAGCTATAAAAAATGGTGACTTCATCATTTTCAGCTGATCTTGGATGGACCTTGAAAAAATCATGTTGAGTGAAATAAGTCAGAGACAGAAGGATGAATATGGGATAATCTCACTCTCGGGCAGAAGGTGAAAAACAAGATCAGAAAACACAAGTAGAACCGGAAATGAATTGGCATATTGCACCAAAGTAAAAGACTTTGGGGTGGGTGGGTGGGGAGAATACAGGTCCAAGAAAGATTCAGAGGACCTAGTGGGGGTGTATTGTTATATGGGAAACTGGGGAATGTTATGCATGTACAAACTATTGTACGTACTGTTGAATGTAAAACATTAATTCCCCAATAAAAAAAATCATAAGAAAAAAAAAAGGCCGAGAAACACATGAAAAAATGCTCCAAGTCTTTGATTGTCAGAGAAATGCAAATCAAGACAACAACGAGATACCACTTCACTCCTGTGAGAATGTCATACATCAGAAAAGGTAACAGCAGCAAATGCTGGAGAGGGTGTGGGCTCAAAGGAACCCTCCTACACTGCTGGTGGGAATGTCAATTGGTCCAACCTCTGTGGAGAACAGTCTGGAGAACTCTCAGAAGGCTAGAAATGGACCTACCCTATGACCCTGCAATTCCTCTCCTGGGGATATATCCTAAGGAACCCAACACACCCATCCAATAAGATCTGTGTACACAGATCTTGGCAGCACAATTTGTAATAGCCAAAACCTGGAAGCAACCCAGGTGTCCAACAATAGGTGAGTGGTTGAGCAAGTTGTGGTATATATACACAATGGAATACTACTCAGCTATTAAAAATGGTGACTTCACTGTTTTCAGCCGATCTTGGATGGATCTTGAAAAAATTATGTTGAGTGAAATAAGTCAGAAACAGAAGGCTGAATATGGGATGATCTCACTCTCAGGCAGAAGTTGAAAAACAAGATCAGAAAAGAAAACAGAAGTAGAACTTGAAATGGAATTGGCGTATCACACCAAAGTAAAATACTCTGGGGTGGGTGGGTGGGGAGAATACAGGTCCAAGAAGGATTCAGATGACCTAGTGGGGGTTGTATTGTTATATGGGAAACTGGGGAATGTTATGCATGTACAAACCATTGTACTTACTGTTGAGTGTAAAACATTAATTCCCCAATAAAAAAAAAGTGAAAAAAATTTTAAAAAAAAGAAAGAAATCTCTGAAGGTGTGGTCCGGGAGGTGGCGCAGTGGATAAAACATTGGTCTCTCAAGCATGAGGTCCTGAGTTCAGTACCCAGCAGCACATGTACCTGAGTGATGCCTGGTTATTTCTCTCTCTCCTGTCCCTCTCATTAATAAATAAATAAAATATTTTTTAAAAAAAGAAAAAGAAAAATGAAAAAGTTGGACCTGGGAGGTTGGTCAGTGGTATCAGTGTATACATGAAGCCCTGAGTTTATTTCCTAGCACTAAATAAGTAAATAAATAAATAAATAAATAGGTTTATCAAAAGTACTTTACTAGGGGCCAGGTAATGCACACCTGGTTAAATGCACACATTACAATGCAGGAGGACGTGGGTCCCCACCTGCAGGGGGAAAGCTTCACAAGTGGCAAAGCAGGGCTGCCGGTATTTCTCTTCTCTCTCCTTCTCTATCCTCCCTTCCCCCCTCTGTTTCTCTTTGTCCCATCAAAATATATCTTAAATTTTTTATTATCTGTATTTTATTTATTGGATAGAGACAGCCAGAAATCAAGAGAGAAAGAGGTGATAGAGAGGGAGAGGTAGAAAAAAAAAGAGGGGGAGAGATAGAGACAGCTGCAACACTGATTCGCCATTTTCAAAGCTTTCTCCCTGCAGGTAGGGGCCAGGTGGCTCAAACCTGAGTCCTTGCACATTGTAACTTAGGCTCAACCAGGCGTACCACCACCTGGGCTATTGAATAACCTTATTTTTTAAAGTGATTTATTTGGAGGTAACTGAGCACTAGAGAACAGAACTCACAGGCCTGAAGCCCAAAGGGCCCAGGTTCAGTCCCAGGTGCCACCATATGCCAGAGTTGAGGAGTGCTCTGGTCTCTCTCATAATAAATAAATCTTACAAAAAATTATCTATATAATAGGGTTAACCCAGTGGAAACAATCTCCCATGCCTGAAGGCATGGCAGTGGATTCCATCCAACTACTCCCCCTCCCCTCAGAAGCACAGGGAGTTAAGGAATAGAGTGTACTTTCTCCTTGGGCTCAAGTGCTCCCATGTTGCAGAGCCAGGGAACATACAGGAAGTAAAATGCTGCTAAAAAGGTCATTTCTACTGACTGAGTTCCTTCCAGCCCTTATAGTGATGAGGGACTAGGTTTACCATACAATCTCTTTGAACTGAGGCTGATTTTTACAGTTTTCTTACTGTGCCTGCTATTCCCAGTCTTCTGGAGCTGAGCATAATCCAGCTTTATTCCAATTTTATATCTCTCTGAACTGCAGTTCCCAAGACCCTCAAATAAACTGACGCTTCACAGTTTTGCCCCAGGTTGCTTATATAAGGAATGAAGACAACACAAACAAAACCCAAGAGAAGCGCTAAGAGAGACCCAGAAGATCTCAGAGTGTGAAATGGTGGGCACAGCCTTTACATAACTCTATTCAAAGATATAAGGTAAGATGAAGAATTCACCATAGAGAGGCCGGGTGGTGGTGCACCTGGCTGAGCACACATATTACAGTGCACAAGGACCCAGGTTCAAGCCCTTGGTCCCCACCTGCAGGGGGAAAGTGGTAAAGCAGGGATGCAGGTATCTTTCTGTCCCACTCTATCACCCCCTTCAGTCTCTATTTATGACTGTCTCTATCAAATAAATAAAGATAATAAAAAAATTAAAAAGAAAGAAAGAACTCACCAGGGAAAGGGATCTGGTGAAGGTTCACTAGATAGAGTGCACACATTACCATGAGTAAGGACCTAGGTTCAAGTACCATCCTACAAGAGAGAAGCTTCACAAGCTGTGGAGAGTGCTTCAGGTGTTTCTCCTCCTGTCTCTCTCCCTCTTTTTCTCTGTCTTTCACTTTTTATCAAATAAAGAAAAATTGTTACTGAGAATGGTAGAGTCATGCAGGTACCAAACCTCATCGATTACCCTGTGGCAAGACAGAGAGAGAGAGAGGGAAGGGGGAGAGAGAGGGAGGAACCAGAGAGCTAGAGAGCTGGGAGCTAGCTCACCAGGTAATGCATGGCCCAGGTTTGAGGTTTGGCACCATATAAGCATTATAGACATAGGAACCCAGTGCTAACAGTAGATTAACAATATATTAGACACAGGTTATAAAAAACCAAGTCTTTAATAAAAAATATTCAAATATAAGTATACAGAGGAAAATTATAGAACATACAGAAAATAGACTGACAGAGGGTATAAAATCATAACAACCAAGGCCTGGGAGGTGACACAGTAGATAAATATTAGACTCTAGGGCATGGTTCATTCTCTCTTCTCCTCCTCTCTCATGAGGAAATAAATATTTTTTAACCCACAAAATAAAAATATGCAAATATACCTGACTAAGAACACATAGTATGAAGCACAAGGACCTGTGCAAGGATCCGGGTTAAGCAGTCTGCAAGTGTCCATCTTTCTCTCTCCCTCTCTCTCTTCCTCTCCTCTCTCAATTTCTCTCTGCCCTATCCAACAAAATGAAAAGCATTCCCACCAGGAGCAGTAGATTTGCAGTGCCGGCATGGAGCCCCAGAGACAACCCTGGAGGGTAAAAAAAAAAAAAAAAAAAAGATGTGTCTTTCAGCTTTCAGTAATTAACAATATAAATGGGGAGAAAAATCAGTGACATTGTAGAAGATTTTAATGATACCACCTAAAATTGATTAAAGTGACACATATAGCACACTGTGCTAACTATGCACAGTTGGAGTTGGATACTTTAAAATAGAGTATTTATAAAAATTGATCATCCTTAAGTCTTAATAAGTTTCAAATGATTGAAAGCATGTAAACTAGAAAATCCCCAAATATTTGGAATTTGGGGGGGGAAGGAGCTTCTAAATAGCCCATGAAATAAAGAACACCTTACAATGGAAATGAGAAAATATCTTTTCAATTTTGCCAACTGACAGGCTAAAAAAGTATATTAAATTTACAAGTCTCCAGTAATAATAGAGGTAAACTTGCCTATGATTATGAGATTGAATGTTGTGGATGTGTTAATTTGAGTAGATTAAATAAAGAAAAAGTTGTGGTCCGGGAGGTGGCGCAGTGGATAAAGCATCGGACTCTCAAGCATGAGGTCCTGAATTCAATCCCTGGCAGCACATGAACCAGAGTGATGTCTGGGTCTTTCTCTCTCCTCCTATGTTTCTAATAAATAAATAAATAAATAAATAAAATCTTTTTAAAAAAAAAAGATTTAAAAAAAGAAAAGAAAAAGTTGGAGTCAGGTGGTAGCACAGCAAGTTAAGCGCACGTGGCACAAAGTGCAAGGACCGACGTAAAGATCCCAGTTCAATCCCCCAGCTCCCCACCTGTAGGGGAGTCACTTCACAAGCAGTGAAGCAGGTCTGCAGGTGTCTATCTTTCTCTCCCCCCTCTGTCTTCCCCTCCTCTCTCCATTTTTCTCTGTCCTATCTAACAATGATGACATCAGTAACAACAACAATAATCACTACAACAATAATAAAAAAAAAAACCCAAGGGCAACAAAAGGGAAAATAAATTAATTAAAAAATAAAAATAAAAATTCCTTTTAATTTATTTGGAGGACAGGCGGTGATGCACCTGATTAAGTGCACACATTCCAGTGTGCAAGGACCCAGGTTCAAGACCCTGGCCACCACCTGCAGTAGGAAAGCTTCATGAGTGATGAAGCAGGGCTACAGGTGTCTCTCTGTCTCTTTTTTTCATCTCCTCCCCTCTCAATTTCTCCCTGTCTCTACCCAACAATAAATAAGTAGTTTAATAAAATATTTATTTATTTATAAGGGGGGACAGAGAGTGGTGAGAGAGAGAACCAGAGAATCTCTCTGGCACATACAATGCTGGAGATTGAACTTCGACCTCATGCCTTTTAGCACTATACCACCAGCCAAATCTAAAAAAAAAAAAATCTTCTTAGTGATTATTTGGACAGAAAACTTATTTGGTGGGAAGAAGAAAAATTAACTTAGGGTGGTAGGGGGGCTGGAGGGGTACAGATAGCATAATGGTTATGCAAAGAGACTCTCATGCCTGAGACTCCAAAGCCCTGGGTTCAGTCCCCCTTACCACCACAAACCAGAGCTGAGCAGTGCTCTGGTAAAGAAAAAAGAAAAAGAGAGAAAAATTAACTTTTCAGATCACAGCTGACCCTGTTGGTATTATGGGAGGTGAGATTTGTTGTGTGCATTGAAGAGGAAAGTGACTGGGGCTGGGGAAATACCCAGTGGTTGTCATGCAAAAAGACTGTGATGTCTGAGGCAGCAAAGAGGAAGATGAGCATGACAACGGATAGAATGCATTAAAAACTAGAATAAATTCATTGACTGACAGGCATTAACTAATTGTGAAAGATATCCATTCAGATCCTGGACTGCTAGAGAAAAAAATTAAGGCAGGAAAGGTTGCTAGGTAGTTACTGTATTACTTAGAGCTGAGACTGTACCACTCTCAGTACAGTGAATGCCCCAAATGATGCAAAAAAAGCTGTGGCTTTCAGAGACCGAGTCCAGGTCTGGGCAGGCACTAGAGTCCAGGGCAAGGAGTGCCTCTGTTCCCTGCAGGGCCCCAGCTGGGACCTCTCCTTCTGTGACACTAGGCAGGGCCCTTCTGCGAAGGCCTGGTGTCCTCCTGAGTCAGATGGAGCTGTGAATCCGACTGGTTTCAGGGAAAAGCTATGAATCCCCCACTGAGAATCCAGGGTGGAGTGGGTCTGGGTCGGGGGTGTGGGTACAGCCACAGCAAGCAAATGTCATCAAGGCCAAAAGCCGGCACTCAGTCTGAAGCTCCTACAGCAGGTATAGATGAACTTGCTCAGAGCCTCAGAATACCTAGTCTGCATATAAGCCTAACACACCAGGAGCCTGGGGGATAGCACAGAGGTAATGCACTAGACTTTACATGCCCAAGGTCCCAGGTTCAGTCCCCAGCACCACAGAACAGTGTTCTCTTTCTTGAAAATAATTAAAATAAAATCTTTTTTTTTTTTTTTGCCTCCATAGTTATCACTGGAGCTTGGTGCCTACACTACAAATCCATGGTTCCTAGTGGCCTTTTTTTTCTTTCTATTTTTATTGCATAGGACAGAGAGAAATTGAGAGAGGAAGGGAATATAGAGAGGGAGAAAGAGAGATGCCTGCAGACCTTCCCCCCTGCAGGTGGGAAGTAGGGGCTTGAACCAGGATCCTTGCATGGGTCCTTGTGCTTTGTACTATGTGTGCTTAACTGGGTGTGTCACTGCCCAGGCCCCTAAAACAAAATCTAAAAATAAATTTCCTTACATTCTGAGATACCACATAGGAAGTTGAAAAGATTATGGGGTGGGACCCTACAGCTGCCATGTGCTCACTGGATGTCCATCAGTCATGGACTTGAACCCTCATTCACTTTAAGCAACTGTTGCTGAGGACTTATTCTGATGCAGTCTCCGCCCCCAGGTTTTTCTATGCCCCGCTAAATCCTAGAGTGCCCCCTTTCAACCAATCCTGGCTCCGCCCCCAGGTTTTTCTATGCCTCGCTAAATCCTAGAGTGCCCCCTTTCAACCAATCCTGGCCCTACACGGCACCCCTGGTTGTCGCCCAATAAAAAGCCCCCTCACCCCTCCCCTCTCTCTCTCTGGGCTCTCGGCTCTCCCTCTCTGAGGTCTCGCTCCCTGCTCTCCCCCCCCCCCGTGGTCAGCCATTGCTGGCTGGCTCCACGTGGTCTGAACCAAACCTCCCCCCCCATCCTATAATAAAGATCTGTGTACCCCTTTGCTCTGGACGTCCGCTCTCTTCTCTGCGGTGCAGCCCGACACCAGACCACCTCAACAACATCTGGCGCCCAACGTGTTCCATACCCACACCACGCCCGGCCTGAGGTCTCCGAAACCACCCAGACACAGGTACGCATCTGTGCAACACAAGCATGGGAAAGGGTGACCACACCTGATGTAGATCCATCAGCTCCCATTAACTCTTTTCACCAAGGCTCTGATGAGTCATTGGCGAGCTTCATCTCAAGGGTGAAGAGAAGCTTAGAGAGAAAGGTTTATAATCCTGACGTCCGCACACTACTCCTGCGCTCTATTGTCTGGGAAGGCATGACACCACAATTCCGTCAGTTTTCTAGGAAATTTAAATTGGCTTAGGCAGTATCTCTATCTGCCCACAAGCTGCCTCCAACCACTGTTTGACCTGTTGAAAGGAAACAAACAGCCCTCTTCAAAACGTAAGTTAACTCCTGAGGCCTCCTTGGCACTGGAAAGGGTGAACCAGGCCCTCCAGGACATGCACCTTGTTCGATTCTCCCCCTCCTCTCCGGTAAACCTTCTAATCTTCAACTCCACCCCCACAGTAGTAGGGGCACTGTGGCAAGACCATGGGGTTCTCGAATGGCTTCACACACCAGTAGGAGGAGCTCCAAGACTCCTCACTGAGATAGATGCGTTAGCATTCATGGTTCGCCAAGGGAGAAATAGGTCTGTGCAGGTCTTAGGGAAAGAACCGGATTTAATCATTCTGCCCTTTTCTCTCACAGATACAGAGTGGCTTATACGCCATCATTCCCGCTTTGCCATAAGCTTCGTGGGGTTTCCAGGACAAATAGATAACCATTTTCCTTCTAATAAATTGATAGCTTCTTTACCTCTTCTGCCTCTACTAGCACCTAAACTTTTCTCTCGGGATCCCATTCCCTCTGTTCCTACAATCTTTACTGATGGCGGAAAAAGGGGAGCTGCTGCCCTTATATATTACCAAGACAAACAATCTCCTAAACCTCTCTTTACTGAGCTTCCTGATAATTCCCCTCAGTACAAAGAACTTTATGCTGTTTTTCTTGCACTAAAAGCTGTACCAGAATCCTTCAACCTTTTTTCTGACAGTGTGTATACTGTTAACTTACTTCCATGGCTTGCTCGTTCGTATGTGAAAATTGATGACAACCCACTTTCCCCTCTCTTGATTCAAATCGCCTCTATGCTCTGTTCTCAAACCCAACCACTGTATATTCAACACCTTCGTTCCCACAGCCCTCTTCCTGGTTCCCTGTCCGAAGGGAATGCCGCAGTTGACCGCCTTGCCTCCACAGGAACTTTCCCAGTCTCTGTCTCTGATCCTGCTAATTTTCACTCTCTAACCCATGTTAATCTTAAAGGCCTTCAAGCTCGATTCCCTGATGTTCCTGTACCACAGTTAAAACATACCCTTGCTACATGCTCTTCTTGTGCAAATCTCATAAAGACACCTGCTATCCAGACTCTTGGGGTTAACCCCCGAGGTTTAAAAGCTAATGCTATTTGGCAAATTGATGTCACCCACATACCAAACTTTGGCAAACAAAAATATGTGTTTGTCTCAATTGATACCTTTTCTAAATTTATGTGGGCTACAGCTCAGACAGGAGAAAGTGCTAAAAAGCTTGTAAGCCATATGCTCTCTTGTTTTGCCGTTATGGGGGTCCCATTACTTTTGAAAACAGACAATGCACATATGTTTTCAAGCAAACAATTTAAAGATTTTTGTTCCCTCTGGAATATTACTCATACCACGGGCATTCCCTACAATCCACAGGGACAAGGCATTGTCGAGAGGGCCCATCAAACACTGAAGGCTCAACTAAATAAAGATAAAGGAGGAACATATCCCCCCAATATCCAGCTAGCAAAAGCCTTAACTACGTTAAATCTATTTAATATTTACAATAACTCAGCCTTACCCCCTATTATTCTTCACTGGCAAACACCATCTACCCTCCCATCTATTAAGGTGAAATGGAGAGACCCACTCGATAAAGTTTGGAAAGGGCCTGACCCATTATTGACCATGGGAAGGGGTTTCGCATGCATTTTCCCTCAAAATTTCTCTAAACCTGTCTGGGTTCCTGCCCGCCATGTCCGACAATACCCGCAGGATGGCGCTGTTATTCCTGAAGAACAAGAAATACTACAAGAGGACCAGATGCAGGATACATCCCAGGACCCGTAATGTGACATGGCAGAACCTGCAAAGTCTGGCTCACAGAGACCTCTCTCCTACCCTTTCCCTGTATGTCTTATGTTATAACTGGCCAGTTGTTTTTGTGAGTGAGTGTGTTAAATGACAAATTTTTTTTTTCTTTTTTTTGCATGACCCATCTGCTTGGAGTACTCTAAAAGGTTATTGGCCTTATATAAAAATGCTGGATGCAGCCAAAGTTTCTGGAGACGTCCAGAAACATTCCAAAATTTTTTTTCTTTCTCCCTCTTTTGAATTTTATATATAGTTTTGGTATATATGTAAGTGTTTAGTCTTAAACTGTGTGACTAATGACAGATTTAAAATTGTTTTTAAATAATGTGTTTTTATAACAAAAGTTCTTTTTCCTCCAGTTTGTTATAACTAAATGTTTATGGGTATGTCTCAAGTTTGGTAACACTAACTTAACGGTCAGAAGTGTAACCCTACAGCTACACTTTTACCAGACAAGGTAAAAATTAATTGTTAAGGTAACTTACTATTTAGGTAAAAGTCTAAATGTTCAACGTGACTATTCATTCCCAAAACTAAACTATATAAATTTTATATACAGGACACCTTTGAAGGGCCCCCAAAGGTGCCCTGTAAACTATCTTGTGGAAATTAATCCACAACATATCTGGCATCAATCTGGCACTGTAAACGTTAAAATCATTGTCACGAATATGCGTTAACTCTCTAAGCAATTTGAGTCTGTTTAAAATACATATTTTAGCTAAAATTGGTCTCAAGATCCTGCGGTAGAGGCTGCTACAGGAGGTAACATTAGATGACCTTTTAATAAATCATAAAGAGATTCTAAACCAATTATAATCATCGAGGTATCAACTATAACAAACCTATAACTTGTTACCAGTTCAAATTAACCACGAGAAGCAGATTGTTTGTGTTTCTTTCACAGGAATCCCGGAAAAACCATCTGAACCCCTGCACACCCTGACGTCACTCACTAGATGGCACGACTACCGTGGCACACCCCCCGAAACCCTAGATGTCACTCAACGTGATCTGAAGAACCTGATACACGAATTCCAAGGACAGAACTTTCTTCATGCCTGGTTACCGTTCCTGCTTCTGACCTGCTTGTTACGTGTTGGCAGTTCCAGCTAGCTATCTACAAAAGAGCAACATTCCAGCGGCTGACCTCCCTCATGCAGCGTTGCATCCCCTGCCAATTCCTCCCCTAGCCATCTACTTCGGACTGAGACTTGTATCGGACTTTCTGACATACCCTATATACATTTTACACAATTTTGAAGCAGCTTATTTCCCTTCACGCTGCTGGGTTTTCATAGACTGATCCTGAGTAATTCATAGACTTTACAGACTGTTGCCTTGAGGACTATACGATGCCAAATAGCCCCTCTGTTTGGTGGGTCATGCCTCCCGCCTCCCCCTCATTATGTACCCTTGCCCTTTTCCCCACCCAAACAGGGAATGTTCCTTTACACACCAATCCTTCCCTTCACACCACACTGACTTTTACTTCTCCCCTTCGTGTCCCTTCCTATTTTGTTATGTCATTTAGGCTTATGCCCAAAAGGTTTCTGCCCCATGATAGTCTTTTATAGACTTTGTACATCTTATGCAATTACTAGATAGAAAGATAGAAAAGATGTAGAGATACTGTGAAGAGATGGTTGAGCAGGCTGCGCTTAAACCTATGAGATGAGTCTCTCCAGGTAAGTCTCTCTCTCTAAAGAGGGGTTGAGCACAGGAGGACGTTTAAATCTCACAAGGTTGGCAGCCATTTAAGCCTTCCCTCCTCCACAGAAAGTCCTACATCTTCCCACTTGAGCATGGCATTCCTCTAAAACATTTAAGCATGCTCCATTTTTCTTTACTATGTCCATTTAGATATAAAGGGATAGGAGGAGATGTTTCTGAGGACTTATTCTGATGCAGTCTCCGCCCCCAGGCTTTTCTATGCCCCGCTAAATCCTAGAGTGCCCCCTTTCAACCAATCCTGGCTCCGCCCCCAGGTTTTCTATGCCTCGCTAAATCCTAGAGTTCTCCCTTTCAACCAATCCTGGCCCTACACGTCACCCCTGGTTGTCGCCCAATAAAAAGCCCCCTCACCCCTCCCCTCTCTCTCTCTGGGCTCTCGGCTCTCCCTCTCTGAGGTCTCGCTCCCTGCTCTCCCCCCGTGGTCGGCCATTGCTGGCTGGCTCCACATGGTCTGAACCAAACCTCCCCCCCATCCTATAATAAAGATCTGTGTACCCCTTTGCTCTGGACGTCCGCTCTCTTCTCTGCGGTGCAGCCCGACACCAGACCACCTCAACAACAAGCAACCCTTACCCATGGGGCCTTGCAGTTGTATATCTGGTGGAGCAACCAGGTTACCATGCACAAAGACCCGGGTTCAAGCCCTGGTCCCCACCCGTGTGTGTGTGTGTGTGTGTGTGTGTGTGTGTGGTGTGTGTGTAGGAGAAGAAGCTTCGCAAGCAGTGAAACAGGGCTGCAGGTGTCTCTCTCTTCCTCTCTCTATCTCCCCCTCCTCTCTCAATTTCTGTCTGTATCCAAGATAAAATAAAATATTTGAAAAAGAAAAATGAACCCTTCACCCAGGTGACAGGACAGTTCAACTGAGAGGGCGCCTGCTTTCTCATCTGCCTGACTCAGGTTTGAGACCCCTACACCTCACAAGAGCACTGTGGCACTGAGGGAAGCTTCAGCAGTGTGGCATCTCTTCCCCTGCCCCTTCTGTCTGAGAAAGTCAGATCCATGTAAGTAAATATGTGTAAAAAAATATGAATCCTCCCACAGGGGCATGGCTGCAGCAGATGACTCAGTCCCCAGGGAGCAGACCTGAGGCCTAAAGGGAGAGGGGCTCTCTCTAGGAGGCCCTGCTGGTGGGAGGCGAGCCAGAAGAGAACCTGGGGTTGGGAAGGAGGAAGGGGAAGAGGCACTGGCAGGTTGCTCCCATCAGACCCTGTGGCATGGCCAGAGCCCCCTACAGACAAGAAATTTGACCAGAAGACTCCTAACCTTAGTTGGGGTTACTTGACCCATTGTTCCAGCAGCCCTTGCAGCTGGAACCAGCCCAGGTTTCCGCCTACTCCTGGCTTCTTGGGACAAGAACAGGAAGCTGTGTTTTTTACAAGAACACACACGACATGAGGGGAACCACATCCGCTCTCCTCACACAGGGAATACCACAGGCTCAGCACAGATGCCTCCAGCCCTAGGCCCCATGCACAGCAGCACACATCATGGACAGCCCCAAAGACAGGGCAGTCCCAGGGACTGGGTGGTGGTACACCCAGTAGAGTGCACATGTTACCATGAGCAAGGACCAAGGTTAAGCAGTGCTGCAGGTGTCTTTCTCCATCTGTAGCTCCTCCCCCTTCCCTCTCAATTTCTCTCTCCATATATATCAGAGAGGCCAGGAGTTGGCGGACCTGGTTAAGTGTACCCTTTATAGTGTACAAGGACCTGCATGGAGAAAGCGTCACAATGGGTGAAGCAAAACTGCAAGTGTGTCTCACACCTCTCCTTCTCTATCTCCTCCCTCAATTTCTGTCTCTATCCAATAATAAATGAATAAATATTCAAAGAAGAAAGAAAGAAAAAAAATAAGAAGGGAAAGCATGGCCCCTGGGACCAGTCGATTCATAGTGCAGGAATTGAGCCCTAGTGATAACCCTGGTGGAACCAAACAAGCAAAAGATTGGAAAAGCCTAGTGCTCCCTCAGAGATTAGTGACAACACCCCTGCTGGGGGCCATCTCCCCTCCAGTGATCTCAGGGGCCTGTGGTTCCCAGTCCTGCAGATGGGGCTGCATATAGCTTATCCCCACAGCAGGGGAGCTCCCTAGGGGGACCAAGTGGCTTGACACCCCCCCCCTCATAGGGGCAGCCACCATAGATAGAGGGATAGAAAGTGTTGAGAAGGGCAGAAGTAGATAGCATGATGGTCATGCAAAGAGACTCTCATGCCTAAGGTTTCAAAGTCCCAGGTTCAATCCCCCACACTGCCCTAAACCAGAGTTGAGCAGTGCTCTGGGAAAGAAAGAAAGAAAGAAAGAAAGAAAGAAAGAAAGAAAGAAAGAAAGAAAGGAAGGAAGGAAGGAAGGAAGGGAGAGATAGAAAGAGAAAGAAAGGAGTTGAGACGAGCCCAGGGACTCAGTCAGGAGCGGGCAGCAGCTATGCAAAGAGAGAGAAGAATGATTCAGTGTGAATGAATGAAACAAAAAGAAAAAGCATGCAAAGGTAAGGCTGGGTCAGAGGGGTAAGGAGTTCTGTCTGGCTGCTCCTAAGGCTAGAGAGACTTGGCCACACTCCCTCCCGTGGGCTGTCCCCTCCTAGGTATGCACAACTCTTACAAGCCCAAGCCACTGATGACATTTGGGTAAGCAGACCTCCAGTGAAGTGGGGAGGAGGGCTGCTTCTGCAGGTTCCCTGGACCTGGGTTCAAGTCCAGGAATGGCTACAGTGAGCTCCCTAACCCATGGTCCTGGAAGAAGACCTTAAGAGGCTATGCTGGCAGCTGTCCTCTGCTGACCTTGGGCTACACTAGTGACATGGTGACAGCACCCTCTCTGGTCTGAGCCCTGGGGCTGGGGAGAGCCCCCAGCTGTGCTCAACCCCTACTGTCCTGGTCCGGGTACCCCCACAGCCCCAGTGCACTCACACCCACACCCACTCAGTTCCTCACACACAGGCTCAGGGCTGCAGCCTTGTAGGAGCCCAGCTCCACACCCCCACACACAGCTCACACATGTGTTCTTTCACCAGGAGGGTCCAGCTGCCCCAGGGCCACTAGGTCCCACCCACCTCTTACTCACCGGCCAATGTCTGAGCAGACCTTGGAGTCAGCAGCCACGGCCGCGTGGGCAAAGGCCCGGGGGCCACAGGGTGGGTGGCCGTGGGAGAGAAGGACAGCAGACACTATGATGGCCAGGGCCACCCCCAGCCCCAGCAGCACTAGGCTGACTGTGGCCCCCCGACTCTGGGCCATGGCTATGTGATGCAGCAGGGAGACAGACAGACAGAAGGATGGACCCACAGGCTGGACAGATGGACAAATAGATGGGGGTCAGAGACAGACAAGCACACAGATCAAGAGGCCAGGCAGCTAAGTGGAGAGTAGGAGCAGGATGGTCAGACAGACACTGGGGAGGGGGTGGACAGACAGAATTACAGAGGAGCAGTGGACCAGTGGGCAGGCGGGTGGGTGCGGGTGCGGCTCTCCCTGCTCCAGCGCTTGTTCAGAGCACGGCTGGCCACGCTCTGCACTTCTACTTTCCAGCTCCTGCTCTTGGCCCTGGCGGGAGGCCAGCCACAACCAGCACAGAGGCTGTGGGGAGTTTCTCTTTCCAGAGAGGACAGAGGAGTCAGCACTGCTTAACCCCCTCACTGCTGAGGCCTGGGCCCGTCCCTAGCCAACCCTGAGAGTCCAGTGGCCACCCTGATGCCCTCAGTACCGGGGCATCCCTGGTCCCCTTGAGCACACAGCCTGGCTCCTGCCACCTGCAGATGACTTGGGGGTCCAGAGCTCTCTGGTCCCCCACAGCCAGCCCCCCAGTTCCCAGGACAGCAGGTCTGCTGAGTCCCCTCCCCAGCATCAGGACCCTCCCAGCACAGGGCCCAGAGACACTGGGACAGTGGGTGGGGGTGGATCCCCAATGTGGTGTTATCGGGACCTGGGCTCCAGTCCCAGCTCAGCATCTCCTGGCCATGGTCTGGGGGTAACCAGGAGGAGATCAAATGCCCCTGGTCACAATGCACTATCTACCCTGATCAGCCACTGTCCACTCCGGCCTGCTGGCCTAGAAATGCCACCCTGGGCCTCCAGGAACTAAGGCTGCTCTGTTTCATGTGTTTGTTTGATAGAGAGGAAATCGGAACATCACTCTGGCATATCTGTACCCATCCCTCCCTGGAAATGCACCTACTTCTCCACACCCTGAGCTATCCCTGCACTGATGGTGACTCCTTGCCTGGACCCAGCCCTGCCGAGGCTTCCCAAGGCCCAGGAGGGTGGTGGCTAAGAGAGCAGGAACCCCTCCCCCAGAGGGCTCAGCAAAGGAATAGGGTGCAGGGCCTGGGGGCCAGGACTGAGCCTTCATCCACACAGCTCCCCATTCCACACTCCACATTCTTCTGGGCTTCCTCAGGCCTTCTGGTACCACAAGAAGGCACCACACAGCTCCCCATTCCACACTCCACATTCTTCTGGGCTTCCTCAGGCCTTCTTGTACCACAAGAAGGCACCACACAACTCCCCATTCCACACTCCACATTCTTCTGGGCTTCCTCAGGCCTTCTGGTACCACAAGAAGGCACCAAGCAGGCCAGGCCTGCACGATTACATACCCTGTCCCCAGCCACCCTGTCTTGAGGGGCCGTGGACCCCCAACCCGCTGGGCCTGTTCCCACAGCCGCTTTGCAGGGTACAGAGTATTGGGGCACATCCACCACTGTCCCCACACTCAGCAACATTGCTCAACCAGGACCCAAAATGCATTCCTGGGCCAGGGCCAACCCAGCCTCTGGGAAGCAGGGACAATGGAGACCGTGGATCGGGGTCCCCACAGCCACCATCCTAGTCAGGCAAAGGCCAGGGTCAGGGCTCAAGAGCAAAGCTTGGGAAAGGAACAAGCATCATTGATGGATGGCTAGGAGGACCAGCTGGAAAGGGCCCAGGGACCCTCCAAGGAGGTAAGGGACAGGGGATGAGAGGAAGGGGGAGCCATAGCCCCTGGCTTCTGAGACAATGCTGGGATGAGACTCACAGATCTGAGCAATAGGGGTGCATCCTGCCTGGGCCTTGGGGCACAGGGAGCTCCTGGAGCAGCCCTACCCCTATGGGGAGCAAGTTTTCCCCAAAAAAAGCCTTCAGTCTTCTCCTGTACAAATGGGGTAAAACCTTTCCTCTGGAGCCCAGAGGGAGCTGAGAAGTGACTTATACCCCCCCAACCAGCCCAACCTCCACCCCTCAGAAGATTGTAGACTCCAAAGCCCTGGGTTCAAAGCTCAAGATCTGCAGGCACAGCTCCTGTGGGGACCTTGCTGCTACTGGTTTTCTGTGTCACTGCCCCCCCCAACACCAGCATGAACAGGCAGGATTTCACTCAGAGATAACAGGCTCATTCAGATAGAGACAGAGAGGGAGAGATACCACAGCAATGGATACAGAGATACCATAGCAATAGCTATAAAGGCAGGAGATACATCACAACAAGAGACAGATGCAGAGACACCACAGCAACAGATACATACAGAGGGGGAGAGATACCAGAGAAAGAGAGACATAGGAAAGACCACAGCAGTGGAGACAGAGATGCCACAGCAACAGATATAGAGGTAGGAGAGATGCCACAGCAAGAGACAGAAGCAGACACACCTCAGCAAAAGACACAGAGACACTACAGCAAGAGAGAGAAACACCACAATGGAGATCGAGAGAGACACAGAGAGGGAAAGATGCCACAGAAAGAGAGAGGAGAAATGCCACAGAAATTGAGACATAGAAGGAAAGAGCACAGCAATGGAGACCAAGATAACGCAAGAATACAGAGATAGGATAGATGCCACAGCAAGACAGAGGCAGAGACAGCCCAGCAATAGAGACAGAGACATCATGAGAGACACTCAACAGCAATGGAGACACAGATCAAGGCAGAGCCACCACAGCAGTAAAATCTCCCCAAGGGTCACTGTAGCAGCCCCATGTTGTACCAGGACAGGGTGCACATGGCAGAGCAGGCACACTACCTGATGAGCTACCTCTCCAGGTTGTAGGTACTCGAAGCACTAGGCTGTCTTGCGTCATTCAAGAGAGCCCAGACCTGGCTTTCCCTGCTGCCCTCGGCCCCATGGTCACTGGTAAGGATGGTGACCTCCCCCTGCCATCTCCATCAGCCCAAGCAGTGCTGCCCCACGGGTGTCAGCAGTTTGGGCAAAAGAACCAGTCAGCTGGCCTGGAAGGCAGACAGGAAGGGTTGGCCCACTGTGGGACCGTGGAGGCTGTGTCTTTCTGTACTTGCCCAGACCTGCCGACCTGGGCCTCGTGTCCAAGCCCTGACCCTGTGGGACCTAAGGATGTCTTCCAACTCACAGTTCCCTGAGAAAAGAGTCTCCTTCTAGAGCTGCTTACAGCTTGGGCTGCAATCTGGCTTTGTTTGGAAAACCACCCAGGGCTAGCTCTGACCAACATGTTGTGCTCCAGACTCTTACAACCCTACACTGGAGATCTCAACTTCACTTGCAAGAGGTCTTGGCAGGCTGGTTCTGGGTGCTGGGTGCTGGGGGCAGAGGATGTAGGTACCCTAGCTCTCAGCATCTCCATAGCCCCCGACAGGGGGGAGTACCAATAAGAAGAGATAAGAAAAATAGCAAGAAAGGAATGAAAATGGAGGACGGGGGAAGCACATATGCCAGAACCCACACAGGTGGTGCTGGTGATTGAACTGGCAGAATGAAGCACAAGGTTTGTCACTGGGCCAGCTATCAGAAAATGCATTAAAGTTTTAAAGCTGTGCACAGTGCCTGGGGTCAGGATGGAGGTCACACAAGCAGGACTCCTTCACGGGGATTCCTTCCCTTCCAGCTGTTGACCCAGGAAGGCTCTGAGCTGTCCCCCTCATTTCTACAAAGCCCTCTGCTGTCCCAGGAGGTGGGTGTCAGTGTACAAGGCCTTAAATGGTGATGTCTGACTTCCTCTGACCTTTGAGCAAGAAATACTCTAGTCTCTCTCTCTCTCTGTTGATATGTGATAGGTAATAAACAACATCTTGCAAATTTTGCATCCTAAATTGATGCCATTTTGAAAAATATCAGAGAGACAGAAATAAGTTAGCTTGGGGATTGCTCAGTGCTAGAAAATTGAACAATCCATACAGCCAGAGCAGAGTTTTGCCCACTGTGGGAGGGGGATATCTGGAGAGTTTGCATTTTCCATGCTGCACAGGAATTCACACTTTTCTACAGGGGGAAACAGGTTTCTGTATTCAGCCACATAAGTAGAGAGAGGTGATCACAGCAGTTAGGCCTGGGAAAGGCAGGGAATCAAACTGGGGCTCTCAGGTGTAAGAATACCTGTCCAGCTGGCAGACTGCTCCATTCTTAGCCTGAATTACCAATCTGTGGGCTCATGTTGAAATAAGACCTTGGGGGCTGGGGAGATAGTATAATGGTTATGCAAAAGGGTGTCATACCTGTATTTCTTAGCCTTCAGTTTCAACCCCTAGCTTGGCATCCCAAGTCTGAGCTGAGCAGTGCTCTGGTCTCTCTCTCTCTCTCTCTGGTTTTTTGTTTGTTTGTTTATTTAATTTTAATTAATTTATTTATTTTACCAGAAGTCTGCTCAGCCCTGCATCACGGTGTTGTGGTAATCTCAGAGCTTTAGGCATGACAGTCTCTTTGCACTAGCATTATGATATAGAACCCTGCCTGTCTCACTCTCTCTGTATCTTTCTCTCTGTATCTCTAGCTCTCATTACTAAACACTACAATAAAATGTAATATAAAATAGTAAATAAAAAAGATATTGGGTGGAAGTGATAGCCTAGTAGTTATCATCTTTCTCTCTTTAAACCTATCTCTTATCACTAAAAGTATTAAAAAATTAAAGTAAAAAAAATATTTTCTTAGCAACAAAAAAGCAAATGACCCCATCCAAAAATGGGCAGAGGATATGAACAAACATCCACTACAGAAGAGATCCAAAAGGCTAACAAATACATGAAAAATTGTCAGAGAAATGCAAATAAAGACAACATTGAGATACCAACTTACCCCTGTGAGAATGGCATACATCAAAAAGGACAGCAGCAACAAATGCTAGAGAGGCTGTGGGGACAAAGGAACCCTTCTGCACTGCTGGTGGGAATGTAAATCGGTCCAACCTCTGTGGAGATCAGTCTGGAGAACTCTCACAAGGCTAGACATGGACCTTCCATATAACCCAGTAATTCCTCCCCCAGGGATATATCCCAAGGACTCCATAACACCCAATCAAAAAAATATGTGTACACCTATGTTCATAATGTTCATAGCAGCACAATTCATAATAGCTAAAAACCTTGAAGCAACCCAGGTGCCCAAAAAGAGATGAATGGCTGAGAAAGCTGTGGTATATATACACAATGGAATACTATGCAGTTATGAAGAACAATGAACCCACCTTCTCCGACCCATCTTGGATGGAGCTAGAAGGAATTATGTTAAGTGAGCTAAGTCAGAAAGACAAAGATAAGTATGGGATGATCCCACTCATAAACAGAAGTTGAGAAAGAATAACAGAAAGGGAAACTCAAAGCAGGATTTGACTGAATTTGGAGTAGGGCACCAAAGTAAAAATCTCTGGGTTGAAGGTGAGGATGGATATTTGGCTTCACTTGAGGGGGTGGGTGGCGAAGATGGGATGGGACACAGTCTTTTGGTGGTGGGAATGGTGTTTATATACACTCCTATTAACTTGTAGTCATATAAATCACTATTTAATTAATATGAGAGGGGGAAAATTGATTGAATGTCTCAAAAATTTTAATGCACAGACCATAGGCCGAGTCTTTGAAATGTTGACTATCTTAAAAGCTTAGACCAGGGAGAACTGGTGACATTACTCTATAAGACACAACTATACACAAATAATGTCAAAGGACATAAATTATGGTGATGTAGTGTATAATACAGCAAATCCTAACAAAGGCAAAGTTAACCCAGTTACCAAATAATATTATTATAGTAATATAATAATATTATATTAAAGTTAACCCAGTTACCAAATAATATTATTATAGTAATAAATATCTATTGTCTTCTTAAACCCTAAGACAGCAGGAACCTCCCACCTCTTCTATAAAGCCTATATCTCTCCCAGTCCTGGAACCTCTAGGGTGGAACTCACTTTCCTGTACACCTCTCTCAATTCATACCAAATGATATTGCATCTGCTGATCCCAACCTAATCAACGCAACTAGTACCACATCAGCATGCTTCACTTCAGACTGTGTCCAGAGATGTCAGGAGTGGAATGCCAACCCTTCATCCTCATTACTCAGGTCAGACCTTTCCTTTCATAGGATTCTCTAATTCCATTCCAGGTGGTTCACTTCCAAACAAAGTACCAAATCCTAGATATAAACCAGGTCCTATGAGATAACGGCATAAGTTCACATGGATCCATAAATTAGGGCAAAATATATACCTGAAAGCAGAAGTGTACAACAGTCTGCAGTGAGTCAGTATATGCAGCAAGCAAGTAGAAAGACCTTAAAAGACACCATAAAGTTCCTAATGAAATAGTGTTTACTTACACCTAGATACCCTCCTCATCTACTTCCTATTATACTTCCCTCAGTCACTCCAAAGCTAACCTTATCAATGTAAGGACTGTAAAAGCTGAATAAGGACAAGAGACTGGCATACTTTAATGACTCTGTAGTCACTATCAGGCCACCCCATCAGCTGGGGCCATTGTTGGGGAATCTTGAGATTCCCAAATAGACCTTGAATAAATCCCTCTCTCCTTTGTTACCGGTCATCTCTTCAGGAACAACACAATAGACCCCTTTGTGAGCCCCCATAGGACCTTGCCCTCAACATGGATCAACAATGGCAGAGAATGTTCTATCCTCCGAAGGGAGGCTGGACAACATACTCTATCTTCCACCTGAGAAAGATAGGTTCTGAAATTGGGGCAGCTTGCAACATTCCTACTCTTGACCACAGAATGTGAGCTCAGATCTACAGGAATGTAGAGGTCACATAGGCTCCTAAGCTAAATATGGACCCCAGATCATATCAAATCAATGGGGTTTATAGTCAACAATATTTATATACCTTTCCCATATTTAGGAGCTATTCTCTTCCCTGATCCAGCTTTCTGGTCCTTTTTCCAGCCATGACATCATCTCCCCCAGACAATTACTTGGATCCACCTGCATATCAGATGTCAGGCTTAGAGAGAAAAATAAAACTAGTATAGTCTTGGGCCCTTTGGAATATAATTAAAATAGGACTACTAACTATCTACAAAATGGAGCACCTCCCCCAACTCTTCATCTGCACTATTCCAGCCTTTAGGTTCATGATCAGTCAACAATTTCTTTGGCTTTATATGTTAGCTCTTTTTTTAGTCACCAGGTTCCAGATGCTAACATGATGCCAACTGGTCTTCCCTGGGCAGACGACCTCACCAATGTATCCTGGAGCCCTGCTTCCCCAGAGCCCTGCCCCACTAGGGAAAGAGAGAGACAGACCGGGAGTATGGATCAACCTGTCAACACCCATGTTTAGCGGGGAAGCAATTACAGAAGCCAGACCTTTCACCTTCTACACCCATGGTGATCCTGGGTCCATACTCCCAGAAGGATAAAGAATAGGGAAGCTATCAGGGGAGGGGATGGGATACAGAGTTCTGATGGTGGGAATTGTGTGGAGTTGTACCCCTCTTATCCTATGTTTTTTGTCAGTGTTTCCTTTTTATAAATAAAAATGGGAAAAAAATTTAAAAAGAAGTTATTGGTCTGGTAGAAAGATCAGCAGTTAGCATCATTCTCTCTTTCTTTCTCTCTCTCTCTAACAGCTAAATATAATAATACAATCAAATACAAAATAATTAAAATAAGAAAACTTTGGGCTTAGGAGCTATCTGAGGAGTTCTACAAAAGACTTTCATGCCTGTGCCTTTGAGAACCTAATTTCAATCCTTGGCTCCACCATTAGCTTGAGCTGAGCAGTGCTGTGGCATATCTCTGTGTGACTTTCTTTTTTTTTTTCTTTCTTTCCTCCAGGGTTATTGCTGGGCTCGGTGCCTGCACCATGAATCCACCGCTCCCAGAGGCCATTTTCCCCCCTTTGTTGCCCTTGTTGTTGTAACCTCGTTGTGGTTATTATTATTGCCATTGTTGATGCCATTCGTTGTTGGATAGGACAGAGAGAAATGGAGAGAGGAGAGGAAGACAGAGAGGGGGAAAGAAAGACAGACACCTGCAGACCTGCTTCACTGCCTGTGAAGCGACTCCCCTGCAGGTAGGGAGCCAGGGGCTCGAACCGGGATCCCCACGCGGTCCTTGCGCTTTGTGCCACATGCGCTTAACCCACTGCGCCACCGCCCGATCCCCTCTGTGTGACTTTCTTACTGCATCTGTGTCAGGAAAAGAAAACGAAGACAATAGTCAGAGACTAGAGCCCTTGGTTGGCTCTAGTCTCCAGTGAGGTACATTCTGCTCTGTGTCCACAAGGTGGTGACATAACACAGCAGGGCCCCTGCTGGGCAGGCCTTGCTCCCACTGGAAGGCCCCTTGGTCTGGACTAATTGTTGTTTTGGGAAGGGCGTTTGCAGTCTGTTCACAAGATCTGTTCTTGGAAGCTTCCCTCCCAGGAGCTAGAGAGAGGAAGAAGACAGAGTTCACTGGGCAGAGCACCAGGCTTATGTGGCTGAGGCACCAGGTTCCCTTAAAAGGGCCCTGAAGTTCTGCTTTGGCTCCTCCTATCTCTGTGCCAAGGGTCATTCCCTTTCTGTCTCCTGCACTCCCTTTGAGGAAAAAAGATTTGAGAACCTCTGCTGGAGTGCTGGACAATGATGATCCCAGTGGAGTTTCCACACTTCTCTGCACAAGGACCAGGGTTGGAGCCCCGGTGTTCCCCTACCTGCAGGGGGAAGAGAGGTAAGCAGATCTGTGGGAGTCTGTCTTTCTCTCCACCTCTCTATCTCACCCTCTCTCCTCAATTTCTCAGTGTACTTTAAAATCAAGGAAAAAGAACAAACAGGAGGGGGTTGGGGAGAATAGCCACCAGCATCCCTGGATTCATAGTACTGGCATAGAGCCTCAGCAATCAACCTAGTAGAATCCAAACTAGAAAAGGGGGCAAGGTAGATACTATAATGGCTACACAAAGACACTCTTGGGGACAGGTAGTGGCACACGTGGTTGAGTGCACATATTACAATGCACAAGGACCCAGGCTCAACCCCTGGTACCCATCTACAGGGCAAAAGCTTTATGAGTGGTGAAACAGGGCTGCAGGTGTCTGTGTGTGTCTCTCTACCTCCCCCTCTCTTCTCAATTTCTCTCTGTCTCTATCCAATAATATATATATATATACATGTCTCATGCCTGAGGCTCTGAAGTCCCAGGTTCAGTGCCCCAAACCACCATAGTGGTCTGGTCCAAAAAGAAAAAGAAGGAGGAGGAGGAGGAGGAGGAGGAGGGGGAGGGGGGGGAGGGGGAGGAGGAACAGAAGGGGTAACAAAGTACAGAGAAGAGATAAAAGAAAAATAGAAAGATAGGAATAGGAAATGGGAGAAACTACACATGCAGGAACCTGCACAGGTGGTGGTTGTAATTGAACTGGCAGAGTGAAGGACAAGGCTGGTGTTTGTCATTGGGCCAACAATCAGAACTGCATCAAAGTTTCAAAGCTAAGCACAGTTCCTGAGTCAGGGTGGAGGTCACACAAACACCCCCATGGACTGAGCGCCACCCCCACCGAGCCCCACTCCTACAAGCCACGCCCACCCAGGTCGGGTCACAGGCTTTGCGCCATATTCCCACACACTGCAAGCTCTTCAGGCAGTTGCCCTCAGTGAGTGCCTCGAGTTTCTGCCTGTGTCCACTGTGCCTCCACCCCTGGTCTGGGGCTGCTGGCACGGTCCCCTCTCAGGACTCCGCAGTGCGGTGTGGCCGCCACTCCGCCAGGCTCCCAGCTCCGTGCACAGGTCAGTGAGGACGCTGCTGAAAAGCAGCTCAGTGTTGACATTTTCAAATTGTGTATGTTCAGCTGTGATCCACTACTCTTCATTCTGCCCCTTCAACTCGTGTGGTTTATTTTGTTTGTGTTTTTCTCCTCTGCTGGGGAATTATGCAGATGCAGTCTTTGCCCTCAGGCTTTGTCACTTTCCGCAATATTCTCAAGTGCCTCTCCCAACCAATCCTGTCCCAACACGTCACTCCTGGCTGTTGCCCTATGAAAAACCCTCCTACTTCCGGCCCCCCCACCCGGTTTTTTACCTGGGGGATGGGAGGGTGGTGCCCCTAGTGGGGACTGCTGTTTTTGGCTAGCTCCATGTGGCCCAAACCACTGTGCTCTGACCCAACAATAAAGAATTGTGTTCCTTCTCTGCTCCAGAATTTCTTTCCCTCTCTCCACCATGTCCCGCTGCCTCAAAGCGACATCTGGCACCCGAACAGGGACTGACCCGCCCAGCCGCTTGACCTTCTGCGGACATGGGACAGGCTTTCTATCTCGGAGACATTTTGCTTGGGGCCACACTGTGGACTCTCTTGACCTTGATCGCAGTGCTTGGGAGATGTGGGGGGGGTGTCCCCTCCCATGTCTCCTTTAAGGAGCACTGACTCTGGCCTGAGAAGCAGCCCTAGTCTAGCCGACCATGAGGCTCCTATTTTGGCAGACATGTCTTGGGCTGCTGCCACAGCTTCTGCGGCCCCTCCCTCTGCCACTTTTGCCTGAGGCAGAATGCCCTCTAGGATTCATGATACAAAATGGAAGAATCTGAAAAATTAGTTCACAGAGCTCAAAAACAAAACTTCCCTACCATTTCTTCTCCCCCAAACTCTCTTAAATATCTTAAGCCTGTTTCTGTCTAACCTCTCTGCTTTCAGTAGTCTTAAACCATGTGAGTAAAAATGGTTCAGCTAGGACATTACAGGTCTAAATTCGTGTTTAAAATGACATGTCTTCGTAACAAAAGTTTTTCTCCTTGTGTATTGAAGACCATGTTTATGTGTGTGTTTGAAGTTTGGTAAACATTAACTTTAAAGTTAAAAATGTAACTTTAAGGCTACATTCTTACCAGGCAAATTTAAATGAAAAAGTTTTCAACATAATTCTCATAAAGGTAAAATTAACTTACATTTAAAGTCTGAGGTAAAAATTAGTTAAAAATCAATATATTTTAACTAAATTTGGTCTGAAAATCCTGTGCACACCTAGGGTGTGTTTCCATCTTGTATGGGTGTAACAAAAGGTAAAAAAAAAAAAAAAAGACGTTATCGATATGTAAAGCTCTCAAATACCTTCTCAATTAGAGGTAGAACCAGCCCAGGTGAACAATAGATTGCACAATAGTTATGCTAATGATTCTCATGCCTGAGGCTCTAACAATGGTTCTTGGCCTTACCACATTTTATTGTGCTTAAATTGGTTAAGCAGCCTTAAAATGATACGAGAAAGACCTTCCAAATTTATAAAGATACTTAAACCAATTATAATCAGTGAGTATCAATTATAGTAAACTTCTAACTTGTTACAAATTTTATTTTTTTCACAAGTAAGTGATTGCAGCTGTCAAGACTTCACATGAAGAAACATCTCCTCATATGGTAAGATATTAAACTATAAAAAGTTCCTCCATACATAACCTTTATAAATTAACAACATTCACATATTCTTCTACACTTAACTGGTGTATCTCGTCTTGCCACTATAGACCTGCCTTTGTCAGCCAACAATTTAAAGATGTTTCCCTTTACAACATCACCCATGCCACAGACATCCCTTACTACCCCCAAAGACAAATGGTTGTTGAGAAGGCCCACCAAACGCCTAGGCTCAACTAAGTAATAAATAAATAAATAAATAAATAAGGGGAGATACATCCCCCCAATACTCAGTTGGCTAAGGCACCAAAACTCTTTTTCTATATAAAAAATTCAAATCAGATGCCCTGCTAACCACGAGAAGCAGATTGTTTGTGTTTCTTTCACAATAATCCTGGGAAAAATCATCTGGACCCCTGCACACTCTGACATCACCCACTAGACGGCACGACTACAGTGGAACACCCCCCAAAACCCAAGATGTCACTTGACGTGATCTAAAAAACCTGATTCACAGACTCCAAGGACAGAAATTTCTTATTGCCTGTCTGCCTTTCCTGCTTCTGCTTTGCCTGTCATGTTTTGGCGGTTCCAGCTCACTCTCTACAGAAAAGCAGAATTCCAGTGGCTGACCTTCCCCATGGAGATAGACGCACAGTGTTTCATCCCCTGGCATTTCTCCCCCTAGTCATCTACTTTAGACTGAGACTTCTATCGGATTTGCTGGTATACCCTTTGGACACTTTACACAATTTTACAGCAGCTTCCTTCCCTTCACGTTGCTGGTTTTTCATAGACTGACCCGCAGTAGTTCATGGACCTTACAGCCAGTTGCCTTGGGGACTGTACAGCGCTGAACAGCCCCTTCACTTGGCAGGTATGTCCTCTCGCCTGCAAGCCCTGGCCCCAGAGGCAGGAAATGTCCTTTGAGGCAAAAGATGCCCCCAGAGGCAGAAGATTCCCCCAGAGGCAGAACTCCCCACCTCATTAGTAGGCCCTGCCCCCAGAGGCAGGGGATGCCCCCAGAGGCAGGAAATGCCCCTTTGCGCACCAAGTCTTCCCTTGACATCACACTGGCTCTTACTGTTCCCCTACTTGTCCCTTCCTGTTTTGTTATATCATTCAGGTTTATGCCCAAAAGGTTTCTGCTCACCCCTACACTACTATTGCTCTGTCACAGAGTCTTTTACAGACATTGAACCATCTTAATGCAATGACTAGATAAAAAGATAGAGAAAGATGTAGAAAAATTGTGGGGAGATGGTTGACCCTGGCAGAGCTTAACTTATGAGATGAGTCCCTCCAGGTAAGTCTCTCTCTCTGAAGAGGGGTTGAACACAGGAGGGACACATGAATCTCACAAGGTTGGTGGCCATTTAAGCCTTCCCTCCCCCACAAAAACGTCCTACATCTTCCCACCTGAGCACAGCATTCCTTAAAAACATTTAAACCTGCTCCACTCTCTATTTCCTTACTGTGTCCATTAGATATAAAGGAAAAGGAGGAGATCCTGGGGAATTATGCAGATGCAGTCTTTGCCCTCAGGCTTTGCCACTTTCTGCAATATTCTCAAGTGCCTCTCCCAACCAATCCTGTCCCCACACGTCACTCCTGGCTGTTGCCCTATGAAAAGCCCTTCTACTTCCGCCCCCCCCCCCCCGCCCAGTTTTTTACCTGGGGGATGAGAGGGTGGTGTGCGTAGCGGGGACAGCCATTTTTGGCTAGCTCCATGTGGCCTGAACCACTGTGCTCTGACCCCACAATAAAGGACTGTGTTCCCTCTCCACTCCAGATTTTCTTTCCCTCTCTCCGCTGCATCCTGCTGCCGCAAAGCGACACTCCTCCTCTTAACATTTTATCTATTTTATTTTAATGAGAAAGACACAGAGATACCAGACCCCTACTCAGCCATGGCCGATGGTGGTGGTGCTGGAGATTGAACCTGGGAGCTCAGAGCCTCCCTCAGGCAGGAAAGTCTTTTTGCAGAACAACTGTGCTATCTCCTCACCCCCATCATCATAAACATTATTATTATTACTTTCCCCAGAGCCCCACTCAGCTGTGGCTGATGTTGGTGCTGGGGACTGAACCTGTGACCTCAGAGCCTCAGGCAGGAGCATCTTTTGCAGAACCATTTTGCTGTCTCCCCAACCCATTTGTTCCCATTTGTATCTTATGTAATTTTTTAATTCTTATTTTACTTATTTTATCTTTGTTTAATTGGTAGACTCAAGGTTTACAGTAATGTTGGCAGTATTTCACATCTCCTCATAACAGGGGTCTATAAAGCACTCACCTCCAGCCCAGGGCCTTTCCCACCATCCTGCTTCAGGACCTGAAAGCCCCTGCTCCCCTCCTTCCCATAGTCCTTTGCTTTCCTGCAACACACCAAACCAGTCCCTGTACCTGCTGGCCATTCCTTGCTCCTGTACATTGTTTTCCATTCAGAAACACATCCTTCTCCAAGAAGCAATCAAAATGGAAGAGTCATTTTCATCTTAAGGAAGGCTGACATCAGTGCCCATTTAAATAACTATTCCTGGGAGAGGAGAGCAGCTCATGGGTAGGAAGCTGGCCTCCCCACACACATGGTCCAGGCCCAGGGCCCAACATCTTCACCCAGATGTTTGCTGCTCACTCCCCAAAGAGTCACCTCCTTCTCTCCCTCCCTTCCTCTCTCCCCCCTTCTTCAAACAAATGAAGAAATCTACAATAGACAAGGAAGGAGGAAGATAAAGAGGAAGAAGAGAAAAAAGACAGAGAAAGAAGTGGGGAAATCCCCATTCTTAGTGAGCCCATCCCAAGAAGCCATAAGGAAGCACCTCCTGGAAGACTGGGTATAAATGGTCCCCAAGACAGTGGAAGCTGCCAGCTGCAGTCTCCTGCTAACCAGGTTTGTGGATGGGACCAACAGCAGAAAAGCACTAACTGAGCTCCATTAAAAAGGTTAAAAAAAAAAACTAGTATAGCCACAGGCCCTTGGGAATATAACTAAAATATGCCTACTAGCTATCCACAAAACAGAGACCACCCCCCCAACTCTTCATCTGTACTATTCCAGCCTTTAGGTTCATGATTGATCAACATTTTGTTTGGCTTTATATGTTAACTCTCTTTTCAGCCACCAGGTTCCAGATGCTAGCATGATGCCCACCAGACTGACCTGGACAGACAACCCCACCAATGTGTCCTGGAGCTCCGATTCCCCAGAACCCTGCCCCACTAGGGAAAGAGAGAGGCAGGCTGGGAGTATGGATCAACCTGTCAATGCCCATGTTCAGCGGGGAAGCAATTACAGAAGTCTGACCTTCCACCTTCTGCATCCCACAGTGACCTTGGGTCCATACTCCCAGAGGGTTAAAGAATAGGAAAGCCATCAAGGGAGGGGATGGGATACAGAGTTCTGGGTTTTGTCAGTGTTTCCATTTTATAAACACATTTTTTAAAAAGGTTGAAAAAGAAAAATCAGTGCCAAGCAGTGGTGCCTCTGTTGAGTGCACACATTTTTATGAGCAAGGACGCAGGTTCTAGCCTACTATCAGCCTACATGCAGGGTGGGAGCTTTGTGAACAGTGAAGCAGTGTTGGAGGTATCTCTCTCCCTGCCCCTCTCTCTCTCTTTGTAAAATTGCATTTGTTTTATTACATAGAATAGTGTTGGAGAGTGGGCCCACTAACTGGGAAGTCCAGGCCATTGTTTCCATGAGAATCTGAGCAGGTAGACCCCCGGCCCTACCCCCACCCCAGGTCGAGAAAAGGATAGGTCCCCCTGACCTCTGGAATTTATGATGGTTGGACCCCCGGACATAGGCGGCTTTCTACACATGCCACTCCTCCTCCCTTTTTAAAAAAAAAGCCATGAATTATATGTATAGCTAACTTGAAAACCCTGTACATCCCCATTGCTCAGCTGCCTCCCCCCACTGCCCTGAAATGCCTGCAATTTACCTCCATAAAAATATACATTGTGAAGCTTGTGATCAAACCCTGTATGGTAACATTTTACTTGTGATAAAATAGTTTGCAAGTCAATATGTGACTATACATTGTGTTGCTCTGTGTTTGGGTTAGTGATTACCTCAACCTTCCCCCCTAGCTATGGGCTTGCCTTTTTCCCTCAATAAAGAGATGATCCCCTGAGGCTCTCCCAGAGCTGACTACCTTGTCTCTCTCTCTGTGCACTTTGCCCTCCTCAAGCACAGCTGCCCCAGGACTCCCAGGACCTCTGTCGTCCAAAGGCTGGGGAGGTGGGGGACACGGAGTGAGAGCCCGCAGAACAGAGAGAAATTGAGAGAAGGGGAGATAGAGACAGGGAGACACCTGCAGTACTGCTTCACCATTTGGGAAGCCTTCCCCCCTGCAAGTGAGGACCAGGGGTTTGGACCCAGGTCCTTGTGCTTGATAATACATGCACTTAAGCAAGTGTGCCATTACCTGGCCCTTCTCCCTATCTCCCCCTGCCTCTCTACTCAGTTCCTCTCTGTCCTATTAAAAGGAGGAGGAGGAAGGAGAAAACTACTTTATTGGCCTGGGGAGATAGCATAGTGTATATAAAAATATTTTTATGCCAGAGGCTCCAAAATCCCAGACATCACTCTGGTACATGTGCTGCCAGGGATCAAACTTGGGACCTCATGCTTAAGTTTCCAAAGCTTTATCCACTGCACTACCTCTTGGACCACTTAGCCAGATTATTATCGTGCAACTCTAGTTACTGTATTCAAGATGGCTCTGGAGACAGTACTGAAGGATGTGCAACATCTATGGGCTTGTTTGCTGTGTTCACTGGTTAAGACTATAGACCAGTTTGAATATGATGATTGTGACAATTTTGATACATACCTTCAGATGAAGGGTGATCGAGAGATGGTATATGACTGCACCAGCTCTTCCTTTGATGGATTGCAGTGATGAGTCCAGAGGATAACTGGGTCTCTAAATGGCAGCAAGTCAGTAGCTTTAAGTCTGGTGTGTATGCAGTGCCTGTCACTGGTCACCTGCCCCAAGGAATTGTATGGGGGCTGAAAACGAGGAGTGGCCTATAAATCCAGAGACACAACTATAAAGACCTAGAAAGATGCTTGACTACAAGCAGTTTTCCTTCTCTCTCCTGTTCTGCTTATTTATTTGCTGAACTAAATGGGCAGAACTTCAAATATTCCACAGTTCTGACACTGATTCAACAGACTTTTGGGAGAGCATCATGGTGTGCCCTCAGGCCATTTTCCCTTTGAACTATTGAGGGGTCTTGGAAATTTGGGTTACTGAATTAACAGACTGTGAAGTAGGGTACTGGTTTTCCTAGCCCAAGACTATGCCTTGCCTAAGGGCAGAACACTTCCTCGAAGCCCAATAAACATAAATCTCTAGGAAAGTTCTTAAGCACATAAAAAATATATTTATTTGATAGAGAAATCCAGAAATCAAGAGGAAGGGAGATATGGAGAGGAAAAGAGACAGAGAGACACCTGCAGCATTGCTTCATCACTTGTGAAGCTTTCCCCCTGCAGGTGGGGACCAGAGGCTTGAACCTGGGTCCTTGAACATTGTAATATGTGTGCTCAAGCAGGTGTGCTGCCACCCAGCCCATGCCAGAAAATTTTTATTAGTGATTTAATATTAATCTGCAAAATTATGATACAGGTGTATAATTCCACACCATTCCCACCACCAGAATTTTGTATCCCCATTCCCTACATTGGAAACTGCAATAGTTCTCCCAAGGTCACAGATATGGGTTGACTAGTATTTCCATAAATACCTATATTTAGATAAATTTGTCCTCATTTTTATGTTCATACCTTCCTTTCCTGTTTTTTTTTCCTTTGATCTTTTTTCTTTTTTTATTACTGATTTAATAATGATTAACGAGATTTTAGGGCAAGAGGGCTACAATTTATACAGTCTCCAACATGAGAGTTCATGTCCCATCCTCTCCACTGAAAGCTTTCTTATTATTTATCACTCTGGGATTATGGACCAAAATTTCTCATGGGGTGCAGAAGGTGGAAGATCTGGCTTCTGTAATTGCTTCTCCTTGAACTTGGGCATTGGCAGGTGGATCCATACCTCCAGCCAGTTTCTGTCTTTCCCCAGTGGGATTGGGCTCTGGAGAGGTGAGGTTCCAGGACACATTGGTGAGGTCATCTGTCCAGGGAAGTCAGGTTGGTATCAAGGTAGCATCAGCATCTTGGTGGCTGAAAAGCAGTAAGCTATAAAGCCGAACAATTTGTTTAATAATCAGGAACTTAAAGGTAAGGATAAAGCAAATGGAGCTAAGGGTCTTTCTGGGTGTGGGAGAAGCTAGACAGTCCATTTTAGATATATTCCAAGGGGCCCATGGCTTTAGTCATATTTACCTGAGCCCAAGAGCTAACATGCAGGTGGGCTGAAAGTATTGTCTGGGAAGACGGTATCAGAGTCTAGAATATGACTAGAAAACTGAATTAGGGCAGAGAGTAGCTCCCAAACATGAGGGAAGTATATAAATTCCATTAACTTTTAACCCCATCAATCTGACCTAGGGCCTATGTCTATTCATATTTAGCACAGGAGCCCATGTAACCTCTGCATCCCTGCTGGGAGTACTGTGAGAACCAGGTTGAGCATGGTGAGGCTTTTCCCATTGAAAAATGGGGAACTGAGGAAATGAATCTCCCTGTCAGACTCTCTCTTGCTGAGGTTGAGCTTGGGTGAGGTACAGACCTCAGTTTTTTGCCTCCCTGTCAACTTACTCCCTGTCTCCAGAGACCCTGCATTTTTCTGCCTCCAGGGGCTCAGCATTCCTTAAAACATTAAGCCAGCTCCCCTGCTTCACCCTGCATTCCTTGATACAATGGCCCACTCTCTTATTATCTACATATCAATGTTCTGCTTTGTCTAACAAATGACTTAAGGTCTCCTCCCTATTTCCCCACTCATTCTGCTCATTTGATATATTCTGTTCCTACCCTCAAGACCCTCCCTGCCTGCAGGGTATTATTAATCCTACCAGTTTAACCCCTCGCAACAGTTGCTAAGGAAGTTCCTACCTTTCCCAGCCCCTTTTGCCTTTCTCTAACCATGTATGGTATTGTCAAGCCACTTCTGTTTTCAACTTGCCACTTCCATTTTCCAGCCTCAGAGAACGGGGGCGTTTTCATCCAGGATCCTGATGCCGGCCCTTGCACTTTGCGCCATGTGCGCTTAACCTACTGTGCTACCGCCTGACTGGGGAGCTTGGATGAACAAAGATTTGAACCACCTCGCCACTACCAGCTCGGTTCCTGGGTCATCTCTCTCTCGTGTCGCTAGCCTGGCACATCCCTGTCAGTCTGAACTCAGAGTTCATGGTCACAGCTGGGAACATTCTAGGCTGCACTCATTTCAGGGCCAGTTTTCCCCCAGTGACAGTGTAGGTTTTCCCAGCCTCCCTTCAGAGAGTGGGGCAGTCTCCATCATTGCTGCTCTATATTGACACAAAGTCCTGGAGAGGCCCACAAGAGGGCTTATGATGATGTTCCTGATGGAAGTGACCAGTGATGGTAGATAGAGGGGTCCATTTGAGGTATAGGCCCATCATATCTATGTGGGAACCCAAGAATTCCCTGACTAGAGCTCCAGGTGATAGATTGGCCTGGTAGTGATCAAAACGGTCTTCATTAAAGTGTGCCAGTCTCTCACCGTGTGATTTCTAAGTCCTCAGAGATGGAAAATCTACCAGCTTTTCTGAAAGTTGTTCCTCCCAGGAATATATATTATTTGCAGAATTATAATACTGATATAATTCCCACCATCAGAGTTCTGTGTCTCCACCCCCTTCCAACTGAAACTGCAATAGTTCTTCCAAGGTCACAGATATGGTTTAGCTAGATATCTAAATCTGTCTCACTTTTCTGGAAAAAAATAGTAATAAAGAATTCAAAATAGAAAGGATATGACCAATAATAGATAATGAATACATCTTCTTTATTTTAACTTCCATTTGGGTTAGATCAAAGAAGACCTCCATCTGGTATGAGCACATGACGGAGAGCATGCCATGCTGGCTCCTGGGACAGGCCAGTGAGCAGGGCACAGGGGACCCTTCCCTCACTTCCCTGAGCATGAATCTGAAGGGACACACACATCAGTGTGCCCTACTCCATGCTCAGACCTCCAGGGTTTCCACCCCCCATGCCCCATGTACCTCCTGCCCAGGCTCCAGCAGTGGTCCTTGGCTCTGCAAGTTGCTTTCTTTGCTTCTCACCACCATCATCTGCTTTCTCCTCTCCCAGTTGACTTTTTTTTTCAGGTGAAAGAGAGAAGAACTCACAAGACTGAAGTTTATTCCTTCCGAGGCTGCATCTTTCCACCCCCAGCGGGCATCTTAACTTAGCACAGGCCAGGAACTAGTCCCGTGCTCATCACTTCCTGGAGTTCTGTTTGATTTCCCTGTCTGAAATGGTTTCTTACTCTAAAGTAGACATTAAAGGGGGCCAGGCGATGGTGCACCAGGTTAAGCACACATAGTACTAAGTGCAAGGACTCACACAGGGATCCAGTTTCAAGCCCCTGCTCCCTACATATAGGGGGGATGCTTCATGAGTGGTTAAGCAGGTCTATAGATATAGGTCTGTATCTCTTTCCCTTTCTATCTCCCCTTCCCTTTCATTTTCTCTCTGTTCTGTCAAATAAAAAAGAAAGGAAAAAAGAAAAAAAAGCTGCCAGGATTGGTCTATTTGCAGTGCTGGCATGAAACTCCAGTGATAACCATGGTAGCAAGATAAAAAGTAGGAATTAAAGGCCTCAGATCTTAAGGAATCTTGATAGGATGAAGGGTAGGCAGATAGGTGTGTGACACATACACAGATGTAGATAATTACAGAAAAGATTATTTGTAGGAGAGGGAGAGCGCAGAGTGTCACTGCCCATCTGATGCCTGGCATGGGGCTGGGTGCTCTTGCTGGAGATGCCAACACTGTGTCCCCTGCATCAGCTCCTGAGCCCCCCGGGGCACTGAGGCTTTCAGTGCACAGTCTGAATAGACACTGCAGAGCAGCCAGCTGGGCCACAAGTGGGAAATGATGAGAGTGTTAAAAACCTTCAAACCAGCAGACAGAACAGATTTCACCTGGAGGAGAAGCCCCAATATCCAGAGATAGCAGAGAAAACACCTAAGGGAACCCAGGCTAGAACAGGCAGTGGGGGAAAGAGGGAGCAGGCAGTACAGACCCCTGGATTTCACAGTGAGGAGGCACCCCAACCTCAGAGAGGAGAGAGGCCAGCGCTGAGAAGCCCGTTCCCAGGAGTCATGAGGACTCAGGACAGAGGTGTGACGAGACAGGAAACAGCCTCCCTCTCTCTCTCCCCCTCCTTCCCTCTCTCTCTCTGAAAAAGTGGGCCTGAGTGGTGAGTCATGCATATGAGAAATCCAGTTACACATACACACTATGTGTGTGTAATAAGATTTACATTTCATGAATTTAAATTTTACAACTTGATCTTAAGCAATGTTTAATAAAATGTCTGTGTTCCATGGACAGTTGATCCTGCTGTTTCTCTATCTCGGGAGTCTTCTGTAACAAAGCAGAGGTGGTGGTGTTGTCCTGTGCTGTGGGAGGTCCTCCATCAGTCTCTATCGCCTGGGCTCTCCACTGGGCGACCCAGGTCTCAGTGTGTCTCCAGCTCCTCCTCCCTCACTGAGAAAACTGCAGAGTCCCCTGGGTCCTCAGAACAACAATAATCTTTCCTCTCGGCCCCTTGGATGCTCCTGAAACCTCCTTCAATCTCGCTCCTCTCAGGAAAGTGCTCATCACCATTTCTCATCCTGTGCTCAACCCTCAGGTGCCAGCTATTCGCTGGTCTATTCAGCGAACAGGTGTTGAGCCCCCTTCCTATAGGGCCAGGGACACAGGTGAGCTTCATTCTGGGCTGCACTTTCTTACCCTGTTCCACCTGCCTTTCTGCCCCCGGGTCTGAACATTAAAATAGGACTATGGTTGTGTCCATGGAGGATTTACTTCTGAGAACTCATGGAACAACAGGGCTAGGACTTCTCTCACTGTCTGTTCTCTCTGACTTCTGATGTGTCTGAGTCCCATGTCCCTGCACTCACATGTCCCATGTCACTCACAGCAAATAGGTGATGGCAAGGCTGGAGCAGAGCTGAGAGGACGCCCTGCAGACACTTGTCCTTCCTGCTCGAAAGCTGAAGATGGACCCTGCGGGAGGTTGGCCATGATTTGTAACAATTTCTCCAGTGGTTTACAACAGCTTCTTTCTGTCTTAATCTTTTTTTTTAAATTTTTTTATTTAAGAAAGGATTAATTAACAAAACCATAGGGTAGGAGGGGTACAACTCTCTGTCTTAATCTTTAATGTTTAACTAGTTTTTCCTTTTTCACGTATTTATTGGATATAAGAAGAAATCAAGGGGGAGAGGTAGGGGAGATTCAGAGACATGTGCAGCACTGCTTCACTTTTTCTTTTTTTGCCTCCAGGGTTATTGCTGGGGCTTGGTGCCTGCACTCCTGGAAGCCATTTTTTCCCACTTCTGTTGCTTTTTTTGCCTTCGTCGTTGTTGGATAGGACAGAGAGAAATCAAGAAAGAAGGGGAAGACAGAGAGAAAGTGAAAGACACCTGCGGGCCTGCTTCACCATTTGTGAAGCAATGCCCCTGCAGGTGGGGATCTAAGGGCTCGAACCAGGATCCTTATGATGGTCCTTGCACTTAGCATTATGTGCACTTAACCTGCTATAGTACCCACTACTCAATGTTTGAAGATTTCCCCCTGATGGTGGAGACCAGGGGCTCAAACCTGGGTCCTTGCACATTATAACATGTGCACTCAACCAGGTGTACCCCCACCCCATCTCTTCAACCAGTTTATTAATGACCCATATCCCTACTTCCACTCTGTAACAAGAAATAATGAGTAAAATCCTCTTACAAGAATAAAATGCTTCACAGTGTCATCAAAGTTCCTACCAGGGCATGAAAAATCTCACACAGTGGGCAGCCTTCCAGGGGGGATTACAGAGGTGGGATCTGATCCCAGGACCTGGAGCAGATGGAGTAAGAGTACTGCCACAGCGCTGCCACCACCACCATCCCCCACCACCCCACCACCCCCACCACCCTCCATCACCCCCCACCACCCCCCACCACCCCTCACCACCCCTCACCACCCCTCACTACCCCAACTTTTGGGGCCTTTTGAGAACAAGTCTTTCTCCAGGCTGTCAGGGCCTAAGACTCAAAATATTTCACACTCTTGGCAGAGTTCCTGGGGAGGATAGAACCTGGGACCTGAAGCCTGAGAAATAGGTTTGCAGTCATAGAGCTACTTGCCTGCTCTGCCACCTCACAAGTCTCTGCTGCAGGCAACAAGACCTAAGGTTCAAATAAGCATGAAAAAGCTTCCACTGAGAAGACTTCACAGGGATCCAACCCTGGGTCCTGGGACATGGGAGGGAAGAGCATTTCCACGGGGCTGATCTATCCTTCCTCCCACCCTGCCAGGCCTTTTGCACTCAAGTGTTTCCCTTCAGGGCCCAGAGGCTTGAGCCAATGTGAAAAAATTGCCACTGAAAAAAAGACCTCCTGAAGTTAGAACCTGGCTCCTGGGATGTGTGCGGTGAGAGCATTTTCAGTATGTGAATTTTCCCACCATATGTGAACTTTTGCCCACAAGTCTCTCCTGCACATAGCACGGCTTCATGGAGATCCATCGGGGTCCTGGGTCCTGGGACACAGGTGGGTGAGAACACTGCCACAGGGCTGATTCATTCTTACACCCTGCCAGGCCTTTTGAATGCAACTCTGTCTCCTGCAGGAAAAAGGGCCTAAGGCTCAAACAGACCCAGAAATATGGGCAGATTCCAGTGGGGTTGAGGGTAGAGGTGATGGGGGTGGATCTGATCCCTCCAGGCTATCAGCCTGCCCTCCAACCCTTCTTGAGTGCAGGTCTCTCCTGGCTGCAAGGCCCAGGCTCAAACACACCTGAAAATACCTCACACACTTAGTGGGCTTCCTAGAGGTAGAGAGTTTGGGAGGGAAGCATGTGGGCACCCACAGTGCTATTTGCCTGTCCCCCACCATAAGCTGCCTCTGGACAATTTTCTTTTTAACTCTGTGACACCCAGAACTGAACCCCAGGCCGTGGGACCCATTAGCTGTGGGCCCCTCCCCACACTGTCTGCAGCTGTATGCTGGTGAGCTCAGCCACAACTGCCCCTGCTTGGAGAGAAGGGTGGGCTGGGCTGGGGCTGACCAAAGTGGGAGCAGCAGAGGCATTTCCTGTCTGTCCGGCAGGGATCTCCAGGGTGAGCAGGGCCGTCAGGAGAAAGAATGGGGATGTACCATCCACCATCAGCCTGTGGCCAGGCCTGGGCTGGGGGGCCATGGCATCATCTGTGAGCTCCAGTTTAGCTCTGCCATCTGCCTGTCACCCTGCTGCCAGGACCTGCTGTGGTGGTGTCTCAGTTTTGAAAAGTATGCAGAACACATTTATACCACAGACTCTAATTGAAGAACATTAATTTAAAGAATTTGAAAGAGGAAGAGAATAAATTAGAGCATCACTCCTGCCTTGGCAGTAACTGGAATCAAACTCTGGATGTCACACATGCTACTCCCCTGCTCTGCCTGCTAAGCTGCCTCCCTGTTGCAGGAAGAGTGAGTAAAAATTATTTCAGGGCCAGGCAGTGATGTACCTGGTTAAGAGCATACACCACAGCACACAAGGACCTGGATTCAAGCCCCTGCTCCCCACCTGCAGGGGAAAGCTTAATGAGTGGTGGAGTACAGCTGTAGGTGTCTTATCTCTCTCCCATCTCAATTTCTGTGTCTCTAGTCATAAATAAGTTACAATGAAATAAAAATTATCTCAGCCAGGGAGAGAGCTCAGAACTTGTGCCCCCAAGGCCTCCTGTGCCAGAGCTATCCTTCCACCCCATGGCAAGGCTCAATATTCTCCACCTAGAAGGCAATATTCAAGAAGGGGTGGGGCTACAGAATAAGGTGTCCGGCTAGCTTTGCAGGCAGGAAAGAGACAACCAGGGACTCATGGCTGAGTGATACGCAGTTCAGTCTTTATTCATGTGGAATGCAGTGCAATCTAAGCTATCTCTAATCACAATCTTGTCCTTACATATCCTGAGGTGGAAGAGTCAGGTCCGAAGAGGATGTACGTAGGATAGGGGGTGGGGAGAAGGAAAAAGCATGCAAAATAGTGAGGATTAAACCAATGCCCTGGAGCAGGGCGGTGCTTAGTTAACAGTGGTTATGTAAATAGAATACAGTGTTAAGCAGGGAGAATTAAACTAATGAAACAGAAGGGTCTTGGAAGCAGAATTTAGAAGCATACCAACAATAAAGGGCAGGCAGGATGTAGGTTCTGGCTTATAGAAGATAGCAGGGGAGACTCCCGGAGGCAGGGCTACCAGCAGCAGCATATCAGTTCCTCTCCTCTCCTCTCCCAGATCAAATAGGAATACCAAAGGAGACCACCTGGGACCGAAACAAGACAGGACTAGAACAACTACAGGAACCCACCAAATTACCGGTGAGTGCAAACACACGTGGCTGGTGACAGAGAGGAGCCTAGGGAGAGACTAAGTGGCTGGTAACAGTCCAGCGGTTTATCAGTTGAGACACCACCTCCAGTCCATTCCACCAACAAGGGGACAGCTGAAGGGAGGAGAGGACTCCAGGGAGACTCACCAAGTGCAACTCTGAGTCTCCAATGCTACTGCCCTCAGAATCTGGAGCAGCGGCAGGGAGGGACACTGGGGGACACAGATCTAACCAGGAAACTCAGGAGAAGACCTACACCTCAGTGGCATAACTGTGGGGCTGTGAAAGTCTCTTTGCATAACCACTGGACTATCTCTGCCACACCCTGCCATATCTCTTGGTCGGGAGTCAGTGATTAAGCTAGGAAGCCTACTTATAGTTTAGAAGCCCTCAGGCTCCCATAGCCTACAGAGAAGAAAAAAAAAGGCTTTTAAATCACTGAGCTCCAACTCAGGGATTAAAATACTATTGAAACAACTGTTAACTTCCACCATTGTGAACCCTTTAATTACCTTACTTAGACACAAGTCAATCCAGGAAATAGTAATCAGTAATTTGAAAAGTACTAAGAGAGGGAACTCATAACAGAACATATAAAATGGGTAAACCAACAAGAAGAAATATTGGAGAAACTAACCAGGACAACAGTCCAGCTAAAAGCCCCCCAAAGGGTGAAGCACAAAATAGCGAGTTCAACATCCAAACATTAGCTAAGGAAATAATCATAGGAGTGATTAAAGAGTTTGAAAGAATTGTAATCAGAAATACAGCAACAACAAATGAGACTCTGAAAGAAAACACTAACTATCTCAAGGTTATTAGAGAGCTGAAAGCTGAAATAGCTGAGCTAAGAACACAACTAGTGAACAAGCTAAAACAGTATCAGAACAGGGTAAGAAAATAGATGAACTGCAGAAAACAGGAGAGGGCAGAGAGAATACAATCAATGAGGCTGAAGACAGAATTAGCAAAATCAAGGACAAATTAGAGACAACTAAAAAAGAAGTAAGAGATCTCAAAAATAGATTAAAAAATACTGAAAACAACCACAGAGACATATGGGATGACTTCAAAAGAAACAATATACGCATTACTGGCTTACCAGAGGAAGAAAGAGAGGGAGAGGAAGAAAGCATTCTTCAGGCCATAATAGCAGAAAACTTCTCTAGTCTAGACAACATCAAAGACATAAAGATTCAAGAAGCCCAGAGGGTCCCAAACAGAATTAACCCAGACATAAAGACACCAAGACACATCATATTTAGAATGGAAAGGAATAAGGATGAAGAAAGGATCCTGAAGGCTGCAAGAGAGAAACAAAGAGTCACCTACAGAGGAAAACCCATAAGATTAGCATCAGACTTCTCCACACAAACACTACAGGCCAGAAGAGAATGGCAAGATATCTATCGAGTGCTCAAGGAGAAAGGCTTTCAACCAAGACTACTATATCCTGCTAGACTGTCATTCAGACTAGATGGAAGCATCAAAACCTTCTCAGATAAGCAACAGTTGAAGGAATCAACTATCACCAAGCCTGCCCTGAAGGAAGTTCTGAAAGGTCTTCTATAAACAGTCAGACCATCATAAATCAGATATATATCAGAACACTCTAAAACTCTACAAGAATGGCGTTAAAATATCTTCAATCTTTGATATCAATAAATGTCAATGGCCTGAATTCACCTATTAAAAGACACAGAGTAGGAAGATGGATCAGAAAATACAACCCAACAATATGCTGTCTACAGGAAACCCACCTAACTCAAGAAGACAAACACAGACTCAAAGTGAAAGGATGGAAAACTATCATACAAGCCAATGGCCCACAAAAAAGGGCAGGAACAGCTATTCTCATAGCTGACACAATAGACTTTAAAATAGATAAGATTTAAAAAGATAGGAATGGACACTACTTAATGCTCAGAGGATCAGTCAATCAAGAGGACTTAACAATTATTAACATCTATACACCCAATGAGAAGCCATCTAAATACATCAAACATCTACTGAAAGAGCTACAGCAATATATTAACAGCAACACAATCATAGTAGGGGACTTCAACACCCCACTCTCTCAACTTGACAGATCATCCAGGCAGAAAATCAATAAAGACATAAGGGAGCTAAATGAAGAAATAGATTAACTAGAACTATTGGACATTTTCAGAGTCATTCATCCCAAAAAACTGGAATACACATTTTACTCAAATCCACATGGGTCATTCTCAAGGATAGACCATATTTAGGCCACAAAGACAGCATCAGCAAGTTCAAGAGCATTGAAATCATCGCAAGCATCTTCTCAGATCACAGTGGAACTAAATTAACATTTAATAATCAAGAAAAGATTAGTAATAGTCCCAAAATGTGGAAGCTCAACAGTACACTTCTTAACAACCTTTGGGTCAAAGAGGAAATAAATGAAGAAATCAAAATTTTTTGAGACTTCAATGAAAATGAAGACACAAGCTATCAAAATATTTGGGACACAGCTAAGGCAGTACTGAGAGGGAAGTTCATAGCTATACAAGCACACATTAGAAAACAAGAAAAAGCACAAATAAACAGCCTGATTGCACATCTTAAAGACCTAGAATAAGAAGAAAAAAGGAACCCTAAAGCAACCAGAGGGACAGACATCACTAAAGTTAAGGCAGAAATAAATAACATTGGGAATAAGAAAACCATACAAAAGATCAACGAAAGTAAGCGTTGGTTCTTCAAAAGAGTGAACAAAATCGACAAACCTTTAGCCAGACTCAAAAAACAAAAAAGGGAGGAGACCCAAATAAATTTATACTAAATGAAAGAGGAGATATCACAACAGACACCACAGAAATTCAACATATCATGCGAGGCTTCTATGAACAACTATATGCCACCAAGCTAGAGAACCTGGAAGAAATGAATGATTTCCTAGATACCTATCAACTTCCAAAACTAAGTAAAGAGGAAGTGGATAACATGAACAGGCCTATCACAGCTAATGAAATTGAAACAGTTATCAAAAATCTCCCCCAAAATAAAGTCCTGGACAGATGGCTTTACAAATGAATTCTACAAAACCTTCAAAGAAGAACTAATACCTCTACTTTTAAAAGTCTTCCAGAAGATTGAAGACACTGGAATACTCCCTGCCAGCTTCTATGAAGCTAACATCACTCTGATACCAAAAGCAGACAGGGACACAACCAAAAAAGAAAACTACAGACCAATATCTCTGATGAACATAGATGCAAAAATACTGAACAAAATTCTAGCCAAGTGGATACAGCAGTATATTAAAAAGATTGTTCATCATGACCAAGTGGGGTTTATCCCAGGCATGCAAGGTTGGTTTAATATATGTAAATCAATCAAAGTGATCCACCACATCAACAAAAGCAAGACCAAAAACCACATGCTCATATCAATAGATGCAGAGAAAGCCTTTGACAAAATACAACATCCCTTTATGCTCAAAACACTACAAAAAATGGGAATAGATGGAAAATTCCTGAAGATAGTGGAGTCTATATATAGCAAACCTACAGCCAACATCATACTCAATGGTGAAAAACTGGAAGCATTTCCACTCAGATAAGGCACTAGACAGGGCTGCCCACTATCACCATTACTGTTCAACATAGTGTTGGAAGTTCTTGCCATAGCAATCAGGCAGGAGCAAGGAATTAAAGGCATACAGATTGGAAGAGAAGAAGTCAAACTCTCCCTATTTGCAGATGTCATGATAGTATACACAGAAAAACCTAAGGAATCCAGCAAGAAGCTTTTGGAAATCATCAGGCAATACAGTAAGGTTTCAGGCTATAAAATTAACATTCAAAAGTTGGTAGCATTCCTCTATGCAAACACTAAGCTAGAAGAAATTGAAATCCAGAAATCAATTCCTTTTATTATAGCAACAAAAACAATAAAATATCTAGGAGTAAACCTAACCAAAGAAGTGAAAGACTTGTATACTGAAAACTGTGAGTCACTATTCAAGGAAATTGAAAAAAACACAAAGAAGTGGAAAGATATTCCATGTTCATGGGTTGGTAGAATTAACATCATCAAAATGAATATACTACCCAGAGCCATATACAGATTTAATGCTATCCCCTTCAAGATCCCAACCACCTTTTTTAGGAGAATAGAACAAATGCTACAAATGTTTATATTGAACCAGAAAAGACCTAGAATTGCCAAAACAATCTTGAGAAAAAAGAACAGAACTGGAGGCATCACACTCCCAGATATCAGTTTGTATTATAGGGCCATTGTCATCAAAACTGCTTGGTACTGGAACATGAATAGACACACTGACCAGTGGAATAGAATTGAGAGCCCAGAATGAGCCCCCACACCTATGGACATCTAATCTTTGACAGAGGGACCCAGACTATTAAATGGGGAAAGCAGAGTCTCTTCAACAAATGGTGTTGGAAACAATGGGTTGAAACATGCAGAAGAATGAAACTGAACCACTGTATTTCACCAAATACAAAAGTAAATTCCAAGTGGATCAAGGACTTGGATGTTAGATCAAAAACTATTCAGATGCCTAGAGGAAAATATTGGCAGAACTCTTTTCCACATAAATTTTAAAGACATCTTCAATGAAATGAATCCAATTACAAAGAAGACTAAGGCAAGTATAAACCTATGGGACTACATCAAACTAAAAAGCTTCTTTACAGCAAAAGAAACCACTACCCAAAACAAGAGACCCCTCACAGAATGGGAGAAGATCTTTACATGCCATACATCAGACAAGAGTTTAATAACCAACATATATAAAGAGCTTGCCAAAGACAACAAATAACCCCATCCAAAAATGGGGGGAGGACATGGACAGAATATTCACCACAGGAAAGATCCAAAAGGCCTAGAAACACATGAAAAAATGCTCCAAGTCTCTGATTGTCAGAAATGCAAATAAAGACAACAACGAGATACCACTTCACTCCTGTGAGAATGTCATACATCAGAAAAGGTAACAGCAGCAAATGCTGGAGAGGGTGTGGGGTCAAAGGAAGCCTCCTACACTGCTGGTGGGAATGTCAATTGGTCCAACCTCTGTGGAGCACAGTCTGGAGAACTCTCAGAAGGCTAGAAATGGATCTACCCTATGATCCTGCAATTCCTCTCCTGGGGATATATCCTAAGGAACCCAACACACCCATCCAAAAAAATCTGTGTACACATATGTTCTTAGCAGCACAATTTGTAATAGCCAAAACCTGGAAGCAACCCAGGTGTCCAACAACAGATGAGTGGCTGAGCAAGTTGTGGTATATATACACAATGGAATATTACTCAGCTGTAAAAAATGTTGACTTCACCGTTTTTAGCCGATCTTGGATGGACCTTGAAAAAATCATGTTGAGTGAAATAAGTCTGAAACAGAAGGATGAATATGGGATGATCTCACTCTCAGGCAGAAGTTGAAAAACAAGATCAGAAAAGAAAACAGAATTAGAACCTGAAATGGAATTGGCATATCGCACCAAAGTAAAAGACTCTAGGGTGGGTGGGTGGGGAGAATACAGGTCCAAGAAGGATTCAGAGGACCTAGTGGGGGTTGTATTGTTATATGGGAAACTGGGGAATGTTATGCATGTACAAACTATTGTACTTACTGTTGAATGTAAAACATTAATTCCCCAATAATAAAAAAAAAATTTGGGGAGTCTGGCTGTAGCTCAGTGGGTTAAGCGCACATTGCGCCAAGCGCAAGGACCGGCGTAAGGATCCTGGTTCGAGCCCCCGGCTCCCCACCTGCAGAGGAGTCGCTTCACAGGTGGTGAAGCAGGTCTGTGGGTGTCTGTCTTTCTCTCCCCCTCTCTGTCTTCCCCTCCTCTCTCCGTTTCTCTCTGTCCTATCCAACAATGATGACATCAATAACTACAACAATAAAACAACAAGGGCAACAAAAGAGAATAAATAAATACTAAAAAAATATTTTTTTTAATTTTTTTTAAAAGAAGATGGAAGGCAGGGGTGCAGGGTGGGGAGGTGCACCCAGTCAAGTGCACATACTACCGTGAGCAAGGAACCAGGTTTAAGCCACTGTTTCCCACCTCAGGGAGAAAGCTTGACCAGTGGTGAAACAGGGTGCAGCTGCCTCTGTCCCTCTGTCTTCCCTCCCTCTCCATTTCTCTGTGTGCTATCAAACATAGATAAGTGAGCAGAAGGAAGGCTCACATCTCCAAGAACCATCTTGCTCTCAGGTGGGGCTTTAGGCTTCTATAGGGCAGGGAGGAAGGGGGAGACTGGATAGGGGTGGTGAGGTGGTGAAGGGAAAGGGTTGAATGGTGCTCTGGATATTGCCCCAGCTGGCTCTATCTCCAAATGTGGGACATAGTCAAAAGGCAGGTCTTCATTAGGCCCTTGACAAACAAGGATGCCAGAAGATAAAGCATGGGAAAGGATCCCATTGTCTTTTATTGAACCCACAACTTCCCCAGTTATGTCTGCAAACATTAGCAGAACATTCTGACCTGGCTTTGGCTTTGCTAGCTGCTGAATAAACTCAAACATATAGTAGGAGTTCATAAATACCTGCTTGCTTGAACTTATGTAACCACTTGCCTATTTTTTAACTGATGGTCTGAAATATATATACATGTATTAACCTGAATAAAGTTTGCTGTGTCTCTGGCACAAGCCTTCTCTACCCCTCAGCTCTAGTTCCTCCTCTCAGGACCGGTCGACTTGTCCCTGTGCAGAATGTGGAGACAGTGGTGCCCGAACAGGGACCTGAGAACGGAGGAGTAAATGAACAGCCCCTAAGGAAAAGAAACTGTGTGGTGAATATTAAGGTCCAGGGAATTGTGTATATAATAGGGAGTAAAACATGGGGTAAGCAATAGATAAACAGCTTTTTGCACAAACTATACAACAGCTTATAGCAGCTAAGAGAATAAAAGTAAAACAAAGACAAATTGACATTTGGTGTGCCCCTGGTTAAAATAAGATGGGGCAGCTATCTAGTATAGAACTCTTTGCACAATTCTTAAAAGGCATGCTTAAAAGTAGTAGATCTAAAGTAGGAGAACCACAAATCATTAAGTTCTTACAATTTGTAGAGGAAGTTTGTCCTTGGTTCCCGAAAGGGAAAAATATTAGTGCCCTGTAGAAGCTTTTGCTATTTAGAGCTTGATTAAAGAATTTCTTAGATAGTAAGACAGAGAGAGTGTGTTGAGAAGAAAAATAAGTAGATAAAGAGAATACAAAAAAAAAGGCTGGAGATAAGTCTTGCCCGACTAATGAGGTAGGAAGGAGGATCCGGAGCTTCTGCCCCACCCGTTGTCTGGCTTCCGCCCTGTACCCCTAAAAAGCAGTTGCCATAAGATGAAAAATTAGATTTAAAATATGAGACAGCTGCCTATAATCATGTCATGTTGAAATGTTGTGATGTATAAGAGAAAAGATTTTCAGGTAAAACTTATCAAATAAATGTGGGGCTGTCTAATGTAGAGTCGTATAGATGCTTTAGCTAAGCAGTTATCTATCTTTTTAAATTTTATTCAAGAAGTGTGCCCCTGGTTTCCCCGAGAAAGAACTTTAGATATTGAAATATGGGGGAGACTAGGTGAAAAATTAAGAGAATTTTATGTCTGATATGAACCAAAAAATATTCCGGTTGAAACCTTTTCACTTTGAAACTTAAGAGATTTTTTTAGACCTTACTCATAAGTTACTTTAACTTTCACAGCGACTTGTTACTTCTGATATAGTTGTTACTGAGATAACTCCCCTATTTAGAAAGACTACAAAAATTATTATCAGATAATTGGCTTTTGAGAGAATAGATTCTACTTGTCAAACTTTAGAGAGTCAGGCTCACATCCTCCATAGCCTTGGCTGCTGCCACTGCCCTCTCCACCACACCCCCGTGAGGGAGAGAGAGAAGAAAAGCTGTCAGATTTAGCTCCAAAGAAAAATATTTATTCATACAGAAGGTCACAGCAGAGATATGAGAGATGATTAGAGAAAGCTGAAAAAATGACATAAACTTTTGCCTCAACTGTATAAAATTAAAAAGAGGCTCTGATAAATGAGGTCTGATGTAAATAAAATGTGTGGGAAAATGTAAATAAAAATGTGGATGAGAGTAAGTGAAAATTTGTTGGCTGAAGGTTGGTAAACTTTCATGTGTGAGAGTTAAAAGAGTCACATGCTGTACAACAAAAAGATTTCTTTAGGTAGGTTAAAGATGAGGTAAAAAGAAAAGCTGTCAGGGAGTCGGGCTCAGCGGGTTAAGTACACGTGCCAAGAAGGCACAAAGACCTGCAGAAGGATCCGGGTTCAAGCCACCGGCTCCCCACCTGCAGGGGAGTCACTTCACAAGCCGTGAAGCAGGTCTGCAGGTGTCTATCTTTCTCTCCCTCTCTCTGTCTTCCCCTCCTCTCTCCATTTCTGTCTGTCCTATCCAATAACAACGACATCAATCGTAACTACAACAATAAAACAAGGGCAACAATAGAGACCTAGCACAAGGGATAACGTGAAAGACCCGTGGAAATGAAGTCACAGGAGATTCTTTTCTTCATCCTCACACCCTCTCCACATTTTAGTTGAACTTCAGAAAATAAATAATAAGTATTTTTTAAAAAGGGCTCTTTAAGTGATTATGTATGAACCTGTTCAGAGGTTATTCCTCCCTTCCTTCCTACAAGATGTAACTAACTATAGCTGCTGCCCTGCAGGGAGAAACCTCTATTTAGTTGTTAATTAAACTAAATAAGAGAGCAAATGGTGCCACCAAGAAAATTGAGAGATACTTTTTCTGTAGACAACAGATAAATAATAATAACATATTGATTATAATATTTAATAATTAAATTTAATAATAATTAGTGGATAATAAAATAATAAACAACAATTATTAAATAATAAATAATTATTTATGTACATGTTTACATGTATGTTTTAAATTTGGCTTTATGACCTGAGAAACATTAATTTTAAGGTTAAAAGTGTAAGTAATCTTGAAGCCACATTCTTTATAGGCTAAGTTAAAAGGGGGGGTTTGCAACACAGTTCTTATGTGGTAATATAAAAATAAAAATTATTTGGCTAAGGTAAATAAGTATTTAAAGTAAAAGCCTAGGTACTTAAATTGACTAACTTCTTAAAAGTGTCAACGTGACAATTCTTCATCTCCAAATTAAAATACAAATTATATGTATGTTGGTTTTTTTTTCTCCTCCAGGGTTATTGCTGGGCTCGGTGCCTGCACCATGAATCCACCGTTCATGGAGGCCATTTTTCCCCCTTTTTGTTGCCCTAGTTGTTGCAGCCTCGTTGCGGTTATTATTGCCATTGTTGACGTTGCTTTGTTGTTGGATAGGACAGAGAGAAATGGAGAGAGGAGGGGAAGACAGAGAGAGAGGAGAGAGAAAGATAGACACCTGCAGACCTGCTTCACCGCCCGTGAAGCGACTCCCCTGCAGGTGGGGAGCCGGGTCTCGAACTGGGATCCTTACGCCGGTCCCTGCGCTTTGCGCCACGTGCGCTTAACCCACTGCGCCACCGCCGGACTCCCCTATATGTATGTTTTTAAGTACGAGAGGTTTCAGGACATTATGGAGGGCCCCCACGGTGCCCTGTGAACCTCTCTTTGTGGAAATTAGTCCACAATAAATTTGGTGTTTGTTTGGCACTGTAAATCTTTTGAGAAGTATTGTCACTAATGTGTGTTAACTCTTTAAGAAACTTGAGTTTGTTTAAAGCTTGAAGTAAAATTAATTTAAAAATCAATATATTTTAGTTAAATTTGGTTTAAAGATCCTGACATTCAGAGATTGCTAGATAAGGTTAAATAAGCTAGATTTTATATTTCTTTCCTTTAAAATTTAAACAGGTCCTTTTAAAATAGATATCACACACTTAGGGTATGTCTTGATTTTAACTGAGTGTGACCAAAGACTAAATAAAGTTTTCAAATACCTTCTCATTTAAAAAGATAAAATAAGCCTAGATAAACAAAAAATAACTTGTCAGTGGTTATGCTGATAAATTTCAAGCCTAAAGCTTTTGCTTTAGTACCCCTCTTTATACCTTTCCACATTTAAAAATATCTAATTTGTTTCAAGACAGTGTCAAAAGTTTATTCTTGATAAGTTAAGTTGGTACGTGTGTTTCTGACCTGATAAAAAGCTTAGTGTTTGATAAGTCTTTATTAAATAAAATTAGCCTAAAGATGTTATTTTAAGATGGTGTAAAAGTAAAAGATTATTTTAAATGTTTAAGTTATGAGTTTTTTTCTAGTCTTTTAAATTGCCATATCAAAGTTCCAAAGGTAAAATATAATAAAGTTCTGTATCCACCCTTGCTCATAGCCACTCTTGGGGTGTTACATAAAAAATAATATACAGGGGTCGGGCAGTGGCGCAGTGGGTTAATCGCATGTGGTGCAAAGCCCAAGGACCGGCGTAAGGAACCCGGTTCGAGCCCCCAGCTCCTCATCTGCAGGGGTGTTGCTTCACAGGTGGTGAAGCAGATCTGCAGATCTTTCTCTCTCCCTCTCTGTCTTCCCCTCCTCTCTCCATTTCTCTCTGTCCTATCCAACAATGAACAACATCAACAATGCAATAATAATAACCCCAATGAGGTTACAACAACAAGGGCAACAAAAGGGGAAAAAAATGGCCTCCAGGAGTGGTGGATTCATGGTGCAGGCACCGAGCCCAGCAATAACCCTGGAGGAAAAAAATAATAATAATAATATAAAGCTAGATAAAAGAGTTTAAAACAGGTGTTAAAATAGACTTGTGATAACTTTTATAATGAGTAAATTACTATGAACCTAACATTAAACTAAATTCTAATATTATGCTTAAATTGTTTAAGTGATTTTAAAATCATACTAAAACGATGATAATCATCTTATTGTTAAAAAGGCCTTCCAAAATTATATAAAGATGTTTAAACAAATTCTAAGTCATTAGATTATCAATTTTAATATTTTTTCCTGGCCCTGGGTATGTCTTGCTGGCCACATATAAAAGACTACAGCTGTGTCAAGCCTTCACATGAAAAACCAACCTTTCATGTGGTGAAAAGCTTTTTAAAAAATAATAATAAAATGAAGAATCCCCTATATGTAGTCCAATTTCAGCTTATGTGACTTAACAATGTTTTTATGTTTTTCTAAAGATAATGAAATCTCAGCTGATTCCAACAGCCTTAGTAGTCTTTACTGATGGGTCCTCCTCAAGGACAGGCCATTGTTGAATGTGCTAACAGAACGCTGAAACAGACAATTCATGTGCTTTTGAAAAATAAAAAGGGGAGACAGGACCGCAGACTCCACATAATATCCTTAGTAGAACACTCTTTACCATTAATATTTTAAATTTGGATGCACAAGGAAAATCTGCTAGTGACAAGTTCTGGAAAACCATGACTAACTGTAGATACACACTGGTTAAATGGAAAGACCCCTTGACAGGATCTTAGAAAGGACCAGATCCCATCCTCATATGGGGACGAGGGCATGTTTGTGTTTTCTCTCGTACAGATAATGAAGCCTGCTGGCTACCAGAAAGGTGCGCCAGGCAAGTGGAGGAGAAGGAGACGGAATGCCCAAGAATGGAGGAACCTGAGAGAGATGGTGGCCAATGGAGAAGATGATGCTGACAGATACTGCAGCCCACCAAGGACGACACCATACCCTGACCTGACAGGAAGGGCTGCTACACTTGTCCAGCAGGCTGGTAGACCTCTTACACCAATGGCATTGTTCCTTGCCCTCTTGTCACTGACAGCCTTCCCGGCTCGTGGGGAGCAATTTTGGACATATGTTTCAGACCCCCCACTACTTCGGGCGGCCCTGTGGAACGATGAGGAGGTTCCGGTGTACATCAATGCCACACAAATAGTGAGAGGACATTCTGCTGAACACATAAGATGGGAACAGAACACTCATTTTGATTTTGAAGGGCTTAGCTCTGATGTGCCCATTTGCCTACATACCAACAGTGGCACTAATGTTACTGGGTGTTTGGAACTCCAAAAGAGACATTATGCCCTGCCTCGTACCTCTTTTGTAATAGAGGTGAAGGTGAATTACACATTTTTCCTTCAAGTAACATATAATGTTATTGAATGGAAAGTTAAGGGATGCACATTCCCTAATGGAACTGAGACTGCTTCTGAAAAACCCCCGCCTACTCCCATTTGTGAAAGAGACAATAGAAACTATACCCAACAGCCTCCTTGTCCATTGTGCAGAGCCACAAATGCTATTATTGGACTAGAGACAATATCACTTGGGTATCCTAGAACACAAAAGAAGATGCAAACGAGTTGGGAGGTGGTCGATTTTAGATGACTGAAGGACTTTGGGGTATCAAGGGTGGTAAGCTACAGTCCCAAATTTGGAGATTGGCACTGGCTATGACAAAGGACAATGAAACAGGGCCTGATAATGTTGTTGGGGAAGACGACAATGTTATGATCTCAAAAAGGGGGGGGTAGGTCAAAACCCCAGATCCACAAGGGCCTGCGTGCCCTTCCCCTGAGGACTTGTGTTGGGGAATGTTTCTATTGCCAAAGAGGGCAGCCATTGGAATGTGATATGTAATAACTGTTCTATTTCTAACTGTGTTATGAGTATAGGGAAGGACAAGCGAGTGCTTGTGATGAAACAACCATCCTTCATATTAATCCCTGTGAATTTGACTTCTCCATGGTATGAAGATAGAGGGCTTCAAGCCTGGAGAAAATTTGAACAGGCACTAGAAATTCACAAAAGATTTGTTGGACTTTTAATAGCTAGCATCTCTGCTCTGATTGCTATGATAACCACAGCTGGAATAGCCTTAGCCCAAGAAGTAAAGACTGCACATACTGTTAATCAATTGGCTAAGAATATTAGTTTTGCTCTAGGAACTCAAGAAAACAGATAAAAAGTTAGAGATTAGGCTTAATGCTTTATGGGACACTGTTCAAGTAATTGGTGACCAAGTACAAGCATTAAAAACTAGGAGAGGGAGTGGGGCGGTGGCGCAGTGGGTTAAGCGCACGTGGCGCAAAGCGCAGGGTCTGGCGTAAGAATCCCGGTTCGAGCCCCCGGCTCCCCACCTGCAGGGGAGTCGCTTCACAGGCGGTGAAGCAGGTCTGCAGGTGTCTATCTTTCTCTCCCCTCTCTCTCTGTCTTTCCCTCCTCTCTCCATTTCTCTCTCCTATCCAACAACAAAGCAACGTCAACAATGGCAATAATAACTGCAATGAGGCTGCAACAACTAGGGCAACAAAAAGGGGGGAAAAATGGCCTCCAGGAGTGGTGGATTCATGGTGCAGGCACCGAGCCCAGCAATAACCCTGGAGGAAAAATAAATAAATAAATAAATAAATAAATAAATAAAAATAAAAAATAAAAAATAAAAAAGCTAGGAGAACCCTGCAATGCCATGCTGACTTTAAATGGATTTTTATTACTAACCATACCTACAATGCTACAAAATATCCCTGGGATAAAATCAAAAAACATGTTACAGGGATACGGCATGATGCAAACACCAGTTTAGATATCTTCCAGCTAAGTAAAAAAGTAAATAATATTCAGAAGGCCCCTAAGCTGGCAGAAGATGATCTTGGAGTTAACCTGGAGAGTGTTCTAAATCAGTTGGTTCGGCCATCTCAACTCTGGCATATGCTGACAGGCTTATTAGTCCCTCTCTTTATGCTTTTGATGATTATGTTGTGCCTCCCTTTGTTCCTTCATTTGGTTGTTCAGCAGCTACAAAACCTCTGGGCACAAGTGCATGCCCTCCAAGTGCATACACAAAGTAAAATTCAGCTTTAAATAATAAAAAAGGGGGATATGTGGGAGACAGTCAAAAGGCAAGTCTTCATTAGGCCCTTGACAAACAAGGATGCCGGAAGATAAAGCATGGAAAAGGATCCCATGGCCTTTGATTGAACCCGCAACTTCCCCAGTTATGTCTGCAAACATTAGCAGAACATTCTGACCTGGCCTTGGCTTTGCTAGCTGCTAAATAAACCCAAACATATAATAGGAGTTCATAAATACCAGGGGCTGCTTGAACTTATGTAACCGCTTGCCTGTTTTTTAACTGATGATGTGAAGTATATATACATGTATTATCCTAACTAAAGTTTGCTGTGTCTCTGGCACAAGCCCTCTCTAGCCCTCAGCTCTAGTTTCTCCTCTCAGGACCTATCGACTTGTCCCTGCGCAGTACGCGGAGACTAGATCCAAATACAGTCTTTCTCCACATGTTCCTAATATCACACACATCTCAGCATTCAGAGGTGGGGCTCCTCTTGCCTTGCTGGCTTCCTGCATGGAGCTTCAAGTCTTTGACACGGAAAAAAGACTGGACAAAACCGAACACCATTCCTGAGAGAAAACTAGCAGGGAATCTCGTGATTTATACAGGGGGTGGGGGCTCAGAGGGTAGTTTGGCTCTCCTTGTGCATCAGCTTCTTATGCAGAATAAAGTTAGAAACTCTGGTATAAGAGGACAAGACAGGGACAGTCAGCTCCCTAACAGACCAGACACCCCAGATTGCGCGAGCCTCTCCCCTCTCTCAGATCTCACACTTTCTTCCTAACGTGGGACAGGGGCGGGGTAGCAGCAAGTCTCCCTGTGCTTCCCCTGTCTACCTCTGACCCTGCCAGCATCTCCCCCGGGGTGCTGCCCCCCCAAGTCAGCTGACTCTCCTCCAGACCAGCTATGCCAGGAAAACTCACCATACTTTGGGGGAGCCCTGGGGCTGTGCACAGCTACCCGCTCCTGCCATAGGAACAGGGTGACCCCACACCGGACAAGGCTGCCCACTGAATCTGGTAGATCCACACAGGGAGGCCCATGAGCTCACTGCAGGCCCAGCTCACTGCAAGCCTGTGAGCTCACTGCAGGGGAGAGGGAAGAGCAGCAGGGCCGCCCTGGCAGCTGAGTCCTGCAACTGCAGGTGGTGTTACTCAGGCCTCTACATCAGACCCGGACCCCAAATTCAGTCACCAAGCTCTGCTTGCTCTGAAGCTCAGCACGCCCACCTCGATGTGCCACGCCCACACTCTCTGCCCTATCTGAAAGACCAGCCACACCACAAAATGCTTAAATAACCTAGGCTGTTGTTGGGTACCCGGGTTGCTTCCAGGTTTTAGCTATTATAAATGGTGCTGCTATGAACATATCTATTTGGTTGGGTATTATGGAGTCCTTGGGGTATATCCCCAGGAGAGGAATTACTGGGTCATATGGAAGGTCCATGTCTAGCCTTGTGAGAGTTCTCCAGTCAACAGATGAGTGGCTGAGAAAGCTGTGGTATATATACGCAATGGACTATTATGCAGCTATTAAAAACAATGAACCCACCTTCTCTGACCCGTCTTGGATGGATCTAGAAGGAATTATGTTAAGTGAACTAAGTCAGAAAGATAAAGATGAGTATGGGATGATCCCACTCATCAACAGAAGTTGAGAAAGAAGAACAGAAAGGGAAACTAAAAGCAGGATCTTTTAAATCTACTAAATCTAGAGTAGGGCACCAAAGTAAAAACTCTGTGATAAGGGGGAGGGTGGGCATTCGGCTTCCCGGTGTGTGTGTGTGTGTGTGTGTGGTTGTGGGAGGGGACACAGTCTTTTGGTGGTGGGAATGGTGTCTATGTACACTCCTATTAAATTGTAGCCATATAAATCACTATTTAATTAATATGAGAAGGGAAAAATTGATTGTATGTCTCAAACTTTTTAAAACACAGACTGAGTCTTCTTAATACATAGGCTGAGTCTTTGATATGTTGACCCTCTCAAAAACCTAGACCAGGGAGAACAGAAGCAACTGGTGGCACAGCTATATACACATAATGTCAAAGGACATAAATTATGGTGGTGATGTGTATGATACAGGAAATCCTATCTGTGGTCCCAGAGCCAAGCACCCAGCCACCACTTGAGAGGACCTGCAGAAGGGATGCACGATGCTGTGTCTCCTGTCACTACCTCTCTTTCACCTTCTGTATACATCTGCCTGTTTCCTTCTCTGACTTATAATTTTTCCCCCTAAACTTTCTTTTTCAAAAATGTTTTTATTCATTTATTTTGGATAGAGACAGACAAAAATTGAAAGGGAAGAAGAAGTGGGAGGACAGGAAGAGAAATTGACTTTCAGCCCTGTTTCAGTGCTTGTGAAGCGTCCTCCCTGCAGACAGGGGGCAGAGCTGGAGCCCCGGTCCTTGTACACGCTGATGTGTGCACTCAACCTGCTGTACCAGCTCCCTGACTCCCACTTTCTATCTCACATAAAGAGAAAACGGATCCATGGGGATCTGTGGAATTCTGCAGGCAGCTAGAGATACACTGATGGCACAGTAAATAGTAAATAATAAGTAAATAAGTAAAAGTAAAATGTCAAGGCAATTGCTTTAATGTATCAGAGGAAAAAGAACTGAGTTTTGAATAATTTGCACAACACATCCTAAAAGTCCACTGCGGACACAGCTTGAGCTCTCCTTCCTCCACAACAGGCTCAGCAACAGCCTGGATTGCGGCATGCTGCTACCACCTTGTGGGCACACAGAAGAATGCTCCTGGAGACACAGAAATTCAAAACCTCCCAATATTCACAGACACACGTCACTTCACTGAAAGATAATAGATCTGGGGGAGGTCGAGCGGTAGCGCAGTGGGTTAAGTGCACATGGCGCAAAGTTCAAAGACCAGCTTAAGAGTCCCAGTTCGAGCCTCCGGTTCCCCACCTGTAGAGTCGCTTCACAAGTGGTGAAGCAGGTCTTTCTCTCCCCCCATCTATCTTCTCCTCCCCTTTCCATTTCTCTCTGTAACAACAACAACAACAACAATAGTAGCCGCAGCAACGATAAAACAACAAAGGGAAAAAATAGCCTCCAGGAGCAACAGTGGGAAGTTGCTTAGTTGTGAAGCAGGGCTATATGTGTCTGTCTGTCTCTACTGAGATATATCGCCTTCCCTCTCAACTTTTCTCTGTCTTTATCCAATAAATAAAGAGAAATGGGGGAAGGAAAAAAGGTCACCAGGAGTGATGGAGTCATTGTGCAGGCACCAAGCCCCAGCCATATTTCTGTTGGCAAAAATTATAAATAAATAAATAAATAAATAAATAAATATAAAGGCAGCCCAGAGGGAATGGCAGGGGAAAAATTGATTGAATGTCTCAAACTTTTTAATTCATAGACCGTAGGCCGAGTCTTTGAAATTTTGACTCTCTCAAAAGCTTAGACCAGAGAGTCGGACGGTTAGCACAGGTGGCACAAAGCTCAAGGACCAGCAAGGATCCCGGTTCGAGCCCCTGGCTCCCCACCTGCAGGGGATTCACTTCATAAGTGGTGAAGCAGGTCTGCAGTTGTCTTTCTCTCTCCCTCTCTGTCTTCCCCTCCTCTCTCCATTACTCTCTGTCCTATCCAACAATGATGACAGCAATAACAACAACAATAATAACTACAACAAAAAAACTACAACAATAAAACAACAAGGGCAACAAAAGGGAATAAATAAGTATTAAAAAAAAAAAAGCTTAGACCTGGGAGAACAGAAGCAATCAGTGGCATTACTCCATAGGAAACAGCTATATACAAAAATGTCAAAGGACATAAATTACAGTGATGTTGTATATGATACAGCAAATCCTAACAAAGGGATTTTTCAAAGTTAATCCAATTGCCAAATAATATGATTATAGCAATAACTATCTATTGCCTTCTTAAACCCTAAGACAGCAGGAGCCTCCCACTTCCTCTACAGAGGCCATATCTCCCCCAGTCCTGTAACCTAGGGTGGGGCTCACTTTCCTGAATGCCTCTCTCAAGTCATACCAAAGGATATTGCATCTGCTGATCCCAACCTAATCAACACAACAAGTACCACCTCGGCATGCTTCACTTCAGACTGTCCAGAGATGTCAGACGTGGAATTCCAACCCTTCACCCTCATTACTCGGGTGAGACTTTTCCTTTCATAGGATTCTCTAATCCTGGGAGTAGGGTGGTAGCGCAGTGGGTTAAGCACACAAGAATTAAGCAAAGCACAAGGACCGGCATATGGATTCTCTAATTCCATTTCAGGTGGTTCACTTCCAAACAAAGTACCAAAACCCAGCTATAGACCAGGTCCCATGAGATAGGACATATGTTCACATGGATCCATAAATTAGGGCAAAATATATACCTGAAAGCAAAAGTGCACAATAGTCTGTAGTGAGTCAGTATATGCAGCAAGCAAGTAGAAAGACCTTAAGACACCATAAAGTTCCTAATGAAATAGTGTTTACTTAGACTTAGATCCTCCTCACCTACTTCCTATTATACTTCCCTCAGTCACTCCAAAGCTAACCTAATCAATGTAAGGACTGTAAAAGCTGAATAAGGACAAGAGACTGGCATACTTTAATGACTCTGTAGTCACTATCAGGCCACCCCATCAGCTGGGGCCATCGTCGGGGAGTCTTGAGATTCCCAAACAGATATGATGGGGCTAGACCTTGAATAAAATCCCTCTCTCCTTTATTACCGGTCATCTCTTCAGGAACAACACAATAGACCCCTTTGTGGGCCCCCCATAGGACCTTGCCCTCAACATGGATCAACAATGGCAGAGAATGTTCCATCCTCTGAAGAGAGGCTGGACAACATACACTATCTTCCACCTGAGGAAGATAGGTTCTGAAATTGGGGCAGCTTGGAACATTCCTACTCATGACCACAGAATGTGAGCTCAGCTCTACAGGGATGCAGAGGTCACATAGGCTCCTAAGCTGAATATGGGCCCCAGATCATATCAAATCAGTGGGGTTTATAGTCAACAATATTTATACACCTTTTCCATATTTAGGAACTATTCTCTTCCCTGATGCAGCTTTCTGGTCCTTTTTCCAGCCGTGACATCATCTACCCCAGACAATAACTTGGATCCACCTGCATATCAGATGTCAGGCTCAGAGGAAACAAAAAATAGTATAGCCATGGGCTTTTTGGAATATAACTAAAATAGGACTACTAACTACATAGTGAAGCCCCCCAACTCTTCATCTGCACTACTCCAGCCTTTAGATTCACGGTTAGTTAACAATTTCTTTGGCTCTATATGTTAGCTCTATTTTTAGCCACCAGGTTCCAGATGTTAACATGATGCCAACCGGACTTCCCTGGACAGACGACCCCAACAATGTATCCTGGAGCCCTGCTTCCCCAGAGCCCTGCCCTACTAGGGAAAGAGAGAGGCAGGTTGGGAGTATGGATCAACCTGCCAATGTCCATATTCAGCAGGAAAGCAATTACAGAAGCAAGATCAGAAGAGAAAACATAAGCAGAACCTGAATTGGAATTGGCATATTACACCAAAGTAAAAGACTCTGGGGTGGGTGAAGGGGAGAATACAGGTCCAAAAAGGATGACAGAGGACCTAGTAGGGGTTTTATTGTTATATGGAAAACTAGGAAATTTTATGCATGTACAAACTATTGTATTTACTGTTGAATGTGAAACATTAATTCCTCAATAAAGAAATTTTAAAAAAAGAAAAAAGAAACAAAGGTGCTGCTCAGCTCTAGGGTGAGGTGGTGCTGGACGGGGAACTCGGAACCTCAGCGCTGATCACTATGTTATCTCCACAGACCACAACAATTTTTGACATTTTGTAAATGTTCATTTGTCTAAGTAGAATGAGGGAGCAGGGGAGAGAGGGAGGGAGGGAGAAAGAGGTGGAAGAGAGAGAGAGAGAGAACAAGAACCAGGCCATCACTCTGGCACATGGAATACCAGGAATCAAACTCAGGGACTCCTGCTTCCAAGTCCAGCAAAGCACTCACTGCACCAGCTCCAGGTCACAGCTGATTTTTTAAGACTTCAATTTCAAGGTATACATATGGTTTTTAAGTAAACCCATGAGTTCAAAAACTGTTTATCAGCCCACTTAGTTTTCAGCCTTGGCCTTGGACTACATGTGTCAACATGCTCAGGTTGCCCTCAGGTGGTGCCTTAGCCCCGGTTCATCTACAAGTAATGGGTTCTACTTTGGAAAAAAGAACGAGCAAGCCAGAGAGAAAATAGACACCTCGGGGCCAGGAAAATATTCCAATCGCTTTTTCAGGTGTGTCGCCCAGGCCCAGGCCCAGCCCCACCTTATTGAAAAAAGATTTGATCTTGGCCTCTCTCTCTCTCTCTCTCTCTCCCTCTCCCTAAATACCTTGTCTATATCTTTTTTTAATATTTATTTATTTATTCCCTTTTGTTGCCCTTGTTTTATTGTTGTAGTTATTATTGATGTTGTTGTTGTTGGATAGGAGAGAAATGGAGAGAGGAGGGGAAGACAGAGAGGAGGAGAGAAAGATAGACACTTGCAGACCTGCTTCATCTCCTGTGAAGCAACTCCCCTGTAGGTGGGGAGTCGGAGGCTTGAACTGGGATCCTTACGCCAGTCCTTGTGTTTTTGCGCCATGTATGCTTAACCCACTGTGCTACCACCTGGCCCCCTCTTTCTTTCTTTCTTTCTTTCTTTCTTTCTTTCTTTCTTTCTTTCTTTCTTTCTTTATATTTATTCCCTTTTGTTGCCCTTGTTGTAGTCATTAATGTTGTTGTTATTGATGCCGTTGTTGGATAGGACAGAGAGAAATGGAGAGAGGAGGGAAAGACAGAGGGAGCAGAGAAAGATAGACACCTGCAGACCTGCTTCACTGCCTGTGAAGTGACTCCCCTGCTGGTGGGGAGCCGGGGGTTGGAATCCGGATCCTTACACCGGTCCTTATGCTTTGAGCCACCTGTGCTTAACCTGCTGCGCTACTGTCTGACTCCCCCGGCCTCCTCTTTCTTTCTTTCTTTTCTTTCTTTCTTTCTTTCTTTCTTTCTTTCTTTCTTCATTCCTTCCTTTCTTTTTTCTCATCTTGTCTGTACTTTTTTCCCCTTTACATTTCTTTCTTTTTTTTTTTTTTAAACCAGATCAGCTTTGGCTTATGGTGGTGTGCAGGACAACAAACCTGGGACTTCAGGGCTTCAGGCATGAGAATGTCTTTGCATAACCATTATAGTATCTACCCATGGCCCCCTTTCTAGTTTGGACAACACTAGGTTTATTGCTGAGGCTTTGTACAGGCACTATGAATCCAGGGATGTGGGCAGCTATTCCCCTCCTCCCCAACACCCTCCCATTTGTTCTGTCTCTTTGATTTTAAAGTACACTGAGAAATTGAGGGAGGAAGGTGAGATAGAGAGGTGAAGAGAAAGACAGACCCCCACAGACCTGCTTACCTCTCCTCCCCCTGCAAGTGGGGGAAACTGGGGCTCCAACCCTGGTCCTTGTGCAGGGAAGTCTGGAAACTCCACTGGGATCCTCGCTGCCCAGCACCCCAGCACAGGTTCTCAAATCTTTTTTCCTAGAAGGGGGTTTGAACAGTGCAGGAGACAGAAAGGGAATAACCCTTGGCACAGGGGTGCGGGGAGCCAAAGCAGAGCTCCAGGGCCCTTCTGTCTCAGTGGCCACCCCACTAGGCCAAGGAACCTGTGCCTCAGCCACGCAAGCCTGGTGCTCTGCCCAGTGAACTCTGTCTCCTGCCTCTCTCTAGCTTCTGGGAAGGAAGCTTCCAAAAACAGATCCTGTGAACAGACTGCAAACACCCTCCCTAAATCAACAATTAGTCTAGACCCAGGAGCTGTCCAGGGGCCCTGCTGTGTTATGTCATTACCTTGTGGTCACGGAGCAGAGTGCACCTTAGCAAAGACTAGAGCCAACCAAAGGGCTCCCGTATTTCTCCAAATACTCTCTTAATTTTCTTTTCCTGACACAGATCCAGTGAGAAAAACACACTGAGAAACACCACAACACCGCTCAGCTCAAGCTAACCGTGGTGCCTGGGATTGAGACAGGGTTCTCAAAGCCACAGGCATGAAAGTCTTTAGCAGAACTCCTAAAATAGCTCCTAAACCCAAAGTCTTCTGATTTTAATTTTTTGTATTTATTTTAAATTTCTTTATTTTAAATTTCTTTAATGGTTTACTTGACAGTAAAATATAATAGTTTATACATGCATAACATTTCCACATAACAATACAACCTCCACTAGGTCTTCTACCATCATGTTTCAGAACCCTCCCCCTCCCCCTTGACCCCAAAGTCTTTTAATTTGGTGCAATACACCAACTCCAGTCCAAGTTCTGCTTAGAGTTTTCCCTTATGATCTTGTTTTTCAACTTCTGTCTATGAGTGAGATCATCCCCTATTCATTCTTTCATTTCTGATTTTTTCTCACTTAACATGGTATCTTCCAGCTCCATCCAAGATGGGGTAAAGAAGGTGAATTCACCATGAGACTTTGGAGCCTCAGGAATAAGAGTCTCTTTGCATAACCATTATGCTGTCTACCCCTGTTCATATTTCTCAGTTTTCCACATAACAATTCAAACTCCCTCTAGGTCCTCCTTCTGCCATCATGTTCTAGAACCTGAACCCTCACACCTCACTCCCATCCCAGAGTCCTTTACTTTGGTTCAATACACCAGACCCAGTCCAAGTTCTGCTTTGTGTCTATTGTTCAACTTTTTTTTCTTTGTAATTGGATTCATTTCATTGAAGATGCCTTTAAAATTTAGATGGGGGGGGGTCAGGTGGTAGTGCAGCAGGTTAAGCACACATGGCTTAACCAGTAAGGGTCCCAGTTTGAGCCCCTGGCTCCCCAACTGCAAGGGCATTGCTTCACAAACAGTGAAGCACGTCTGCAGGTGTCTTTTTTTTTCTTTCTTCTTTTCCTCCTCCAGGGTTATTGCTGGGCTCGGTGCCTGCACCATGAATCCACCGCTCCTGGAGGCCATTTTTTCCCCCTTTTGTTGCCCTTGTTGTACCTTCGTTGTGGTTATTATTATTGCCCTTGTTGACGCAATTCGTTGTTGGATAGGACAGAGAGAAATGGAGAGAGGAGGGGAAGACAGAGAAGGGGAGAGAAAGATAGACACCTGCAGACCTGCTTCACCGCCTGTGAAGCGATTCCCCTGCAGGTGGGGAGCCGGGGGCTCGAACCGGGATCCTTAACGCCGGTCCCTGCGCTTTGCGCCACATGTGCTTAACCCACTGCGCCACCGCCCGACCCCCAGCAGGTGTCTATTTTTCTCTCCCCCTCTCTGTCTTCCCCTCCTCTCTCAATTTCTCTCTGTCCTGTCCAGCAACAACGACAGTAATAAACAACAATAAAACAACAAGGGCAACGAAAGGGGGAAAATAGTCTCCAGGAGCAGTGGATTCATGGTGCAGGCACCGAGCCCCAGCAATAACACTGGAGGCAAAAAAAAAAATAGAGTTCTGCCAATATTTTCCTCTAAGTATTAGGTAGTTTCTGGTCTAACATCCAAGGGTTGTTGAAATCCCCTACTATTACTGTGTTTCTGTTAATATATTGCTATAGCTCTTTCAGAAGATATTTGATGTATAGATGTTAATACATAGATGCATAGATGTTAATAATAGTTAAGACCTTTTGATTGACTGATGATCCTCTGGGCACTAAGTAATGCTCATCCCTAACTTTAAAAATTTTATTTATTTTAAGGTCTATCATATCATATTAAGAATAGCTATTCCTGCCCCTTTTTGTGTTCCATTGGCTTGTATGGTAGTTTTCCATCCATTCACTTCAAGTACATGTTTGTCTTGTTGACTTTGGTGAGATTTCTGAAGATAACATATGGTTGTGTTGTGTTTTCTGATCCATCTTTCCACTCTGTGCCTTTTAATAGGTGAATTCAGGCCACTGACATTTATTGATATTATAGAATGAAGATATCTTAATGCCATTATTCTAAATGGTTAGGGTGTTCTTACATATGGCATGTTTATGATACTGTGACTGTTTAAAGAGAACTTTCAGGACTTCCTGCAGAGCAGGCTTGGTGATACTTAATTCCTTCAATTGTTGCTTGCCTGAGAAGGTTTTTATGCTCCATCTAATCTGAATGACAGTCTAGCAGGATACAATAGTGTTGGTTGAAAACCTTTCTCATTGAAAGCTCAATATATATCTTACCATTCTCTACTAGCCTTTAGTGTTTGTGTGGAGAAGTCTGCTGCTAATCTTATGGGTTTTCCTCTATAGGTGACTGTTTTTCTCTTGCAGCATTCGGGATCCTTTCCCTATCCTAATTCCTTTTCATTCTTGGTGTCTTGGTGTCTTCAAGACTGACTTAATTCTGCTTGGGACCCTCTGAGCCTCTTGAAACTTTATGTCTTTTATGTTGTCTAGAGTAGGGAACTTCTCAGCTATTATGTCCTGCAGAATGCTTTCTTTTCCCTCTCTCTCTCTTCCTTTGGTAATCCAATAATGCATATATTATTTCTTTTGAAGTCATCCCATATGTCTCTGTTGTTTTCAGTATCTCTTGATATCTTTTTGAGAGCTCTTCTTAGTTTTCTCTAATTCATCCTCAATCTTGCTAATTCTGTTTTCTGCCTCATTCATTCTATCCTCTCTTCCCTCTGTTTTCTGTAGCTGTTTTCAGCTGTTTTGTTACCCTGTTCTGACACTGTATTAGCTTGTTCAGTAATAGTTGTAATAGTTGTGCTCAAAGCTCAGCTATTTCAGCTTTCAGCTCTCTAATTACCTTGAGAACTGGTTTTCTTTCAGAGTCTCATTTGCTGTTTCCCCATTTCTGATATTACTTTCAAACTCTTTCCTCACTCCTGTGACTAATACTTTAGTTAGTGTTTGGATCTTGTCCTCATTCTTAGGTGCTTCTGCCTTTGGGGGGGAGTATCTGGGCTTTTGTCCTCGTTCATTTCTCCAATGTTTCTTCTTGGTTTAACCATTGTATATAGTGTATTATGAGGTCCCTGTCTTAATACTATTCAACCCACTAATCACACTTGCCTGGATTGACTTGTATCTAAGGTACTTAAAGAGTTCATGGTTATGGAATTAATAGTTGTTTCAGTGTTGAGTCCTTGAGGTGAAGCACAGTGGCTATTAAACCCTCTTTTGTAGCCTGAGGACTTTTAACTGTAAGTAGATCTTTTAGCTTAATCACTCACTCCTAACCTGGAAATAAAGCAGGGTGGGGGAGAGATAGCACAATGGTTATGCAAAGAGACTTCCACACCCCAAGGGTCCAAAGCCCCAGGCCCAGTTCAGCTTCTCTGACAGCAGTCCGAACCAAGAAAGGCAGCAGTACTTGACCTTGTGCGTTTCTAAATAAATCCTGTTTGTACTCTGTGGGTTCTGAGGCAATTATTCTATGTGTCTCAAAATTCTTTAGGAGAACAATTTGGAGTGGCTGCTGAAATAGAAAAAAAAAAAAAAAGGCTATAGGCTCCTGGAGCCTATAGGCTCCTGGTAAAATTAGAGAAATAAAAACAGGCAAAGCTTACATACATATTCCACTGATGATTCATATCAAATAACAAATGAAAAAAGAATGGGTAAATGCACTTGTTAGCAAAAATAAAATATACTTTGCCCATAATCCCCAGTCAAAATGAATTTGAAAATCAATTTTGCTTGTTAAAATGCTATTGTAGGGAGTCAGGTGGTAGCGCGCATTGGGTTAAGCCCACATGGTGCAAAATGCAAGGACCAGTGTGAGGATACCTGTCCGAGCCCTGGATTCCCACCTGTAGGGGAGTCGCTTCACAGGCAGTGAAGCAGGTCTGCAGGTGTCTATCTTTCTCTCCCCCTCTCTGTCTCCCCCTCCTCTCTCCATTTCTCTCTGTCCTATCTAACAACAACGATATCAACAACAACAATAATGAAAAATAACAAGGGCAACAAAAAGGGAAAATAAATATTTAAAAAATTAATTTTTTTACAATTAATTAATAATATTGTAATGTCCTTAGGTTACATTCTAGCATATATAAAATGAATCCTATCTGTGAGGAAAATAAATACAGGTTAAATCTTTACTTTTCCTCTATATGTTTACAATGAATCCTGAATATCTCCTTAAGGTTGTAAAGATGGTATGCCTCAAAACTGCAAGCTCTTCTTTTTTTATTCACTACTTTATGATATTTTATCTTACTGTTATGCTTAGTAATGAGAGCTAGAGACACAGAGAGAGTGAGACAGGCAGGGATAAATATGGTGATGCAAAGAGATTCTCACGCCTAAAGCTCTGAGGTTCCTGCAACACTGTGACTCAGGGCTGAGCAGTGCTCTGGAAAAAAGAAAAGAAAAGAAAAGAAAAGAAAAGGAGAGGAGAGGAGAGGAGAGGAGAGGAGAGGAGAGGAGAGGAGAGGAGAGGAGAGGAGAGGAGAGAAAAGAAAAGAAAAGAAAAGAAAAGAAAAGAAAAGAAAAGAAAAGAAAAGAAAAGAAAAGAAAAGAAAAAAACAAAGTGAGACCAGAACACCACGGCTTGGCTCAGACTTATGCTGGAGAGCTGGGGATTGAAACTGAAGTCTTGGAACCTCAAGTATAAAAGTCTTTTGCATCACAATTATGTTATCTCCCCAGCCCCCAAGGTCTTATTTCAACATGAGCCCACAGATTGTTGATCCAGGCCAAGAATGGAGCAGCCTGCCAGGTGGCTCAATGCAGAACAGGTATTCTTACACCTGAGAGCCCCAGTTTGATTCCCTGCCCTTCCCAGGCCTAACTGCTGTGATCACCTCTCTCTACTTATGTGGCTGAATACAGAAACCTGTAGAGAAGGGTGAATACCTGTGCAGCATGGAAAATGCAAACTTTCCAGATCCCTGGTCAAAGAAGAGAAATTGTCTCACCTCCTCCTTGAAGTGGGCAAAACTCTGCTCTGGCTGTATGGACTGTCCAGTTTCCTAACACTGAGCAATCCCCAAGCCACCTTGACTTCTCTCTCTCTCTCCCTCTCTCTTTAATGGCATCAATTTAGGATGCAAATTTTTTGAGATGTTACTACCTATCACACACCAACAGGGAAAGAGAGAGAGAGAAAGTAAGGAAATTAACCTGGTGAGGGACCAGGAGGTAGCACACTTGGTTAAGCACACATAGTACTAAGCACAAGGGCCAGCATAAGTATCTGAGTTTGAACCCCCACCCCTCACATGCAGAGGGGACACTTCACAAGCTGTCAAGCAGGTCTGCAGATATCTATATTTCTCCCTCTCTATCTCCCCCTCCTCTCTCTTTTTCTCTCTGTCCTGGCATATAAAATGGAAACAATGGCCACTAGGAGCAGTGGATTTGTAGTGCCAGCATGGAGCCCCAGACATAACCCTGGAGGCAAAAAAAAAAAAAGTTGAACTCAGGACTTCATGCTTCTGAATCCAAAATTCTACCATTGTGCCACCTCCTAGGATATCATTTGTCCTCTCTCTCTCTCTCTTTGCCTCCAGGGTTATCACTGGGGCTCAGTGCCTACACTACAAATCCACTGCTCCTGGAGGCTGTTTGCTCCCATTTTTTGTTGCCCTTGTTGTTATTATTGTTATTGCTGTTGTTGTTGGATAGGACAGAGAAATCCAGAGAGGAGGGGAAGACAGAGAGGGAGAGAGAAAGACAGACACTTGCAGACCTGCTTCACCACTTGTGAAGTGACTCCCCTGCAGGTGGGGAGCCGGGGGCTCAAACTGGGATCCTTTTGCTTTGCACCATGTGTGCTTAACCCACTGTCCGACTGCCCCATTTGTTCTGTTTCACCTTTATTCCTCAGTCCCTCCATAACTGTCTTTTTAAAAAATTGTTTTTATTATTGATTTAATAATGATTTACAAGATCATAAGATTAGGGGCAGTGGCACACCTGGTTGAAAGCACATTGGTGCAAGGATCTAGGTTTAAGCCCCCGGTCCCCATCTGCAAGGGGAAAGCTTTGCAAGTGGTGCAGCAGGGCTGCAGGTGTCTCTCTGTATCTCTTTCTCTCTATCTCCCCTTCTCCATTTCTAACTATCTCTATCCAATAAATAAATAAAGATAATGATTTTTAAAAATCATAAGATTACAGGGGTATAGCTCCACACCAGCCTACCACCATAGTTCTGCAAAACCCCTCCCTTCCTCTAAGGATAACCACCACAGTTTTTCACAAAGTCTTAGTGACAGTATGACTTTATTTTATTTATTTATTTATTTATTTATTTATTTATTATTAGTGATTTAATAATGATCAACAAGATTGTGGGATAAGAGGGGTACAATTCCATACAATTCCTACCACTGAATTCTGTATCCCACCCCCTTCATTGGAAGCTTCCCTATTCTTTTTTTTTAATATTTTATTTATTTATTTTCCTTTTCTGTTGCCCTTGTTTTTTATCATTGTTGTGGTTATTATTATTATTGTTACTGATGTTGTTGTTGCCAGATAGGATAAAGAGAAATGAAGAAAGGAGGGGAAGACAGGGATGAGGAAAGAAAGATAGACACCTGTAGACCTGCTTCACCACTTGTGAAGCGACTCCCCTGCAAGTGGAGAGCCGGGGGCTCAAACTGGGATCCTTATGCCAGTCCTTGAGCTTTGTGCCACATGCACTTAATCTGCTGAGCTACAGCCCAACCCCCCAGGAAGCTTCCCTATTCTTTATCCCTCTGGGAGTATGGACTTAGGATCATTATAGGCTGCAGAAGGTGGAAGGTCTGGCTTCTGTAATTGCTTCTCTGCTGGACCTGGGTGTTGGCAGGTGGATCCATACCTCCAACCTGTTTCTATCTTCCCATAGTGGGGTAGGGTTCTGGGAAGGTGAGGTTCTAGGGTACACTGGTGAGGTCGTCTGACCAGGGAAGTCATGTTGGTGTCATGGTAGTATTTACAATTTGGTGGCTAAAAAGCATTAAGTTATCAAGCAAGACAAACTGCTTAATAATCAGGGACCTAAAGGTAAGAATATAGCAGATGAGATTTGGGGGTCTTCATTTTGGGAAAAGCTAGGAAGTCTATTTTAGGTTTATTCCAAGGGGCTCATGACTTTAATAAATTTTGCCTGAGTCTGACAGCTAACATGCAGGTGGACTAAAAGTATTGTCTGGGGAGATGGTGTCAGAGTTGGGAATAGGACTAGAAAGCTGGATCAAGGGCATCCTAAATATGGGAAAAGTATATAAATATTGTTAACTGTTGATTGCTTTATTTTCTTTATACAAATTCATGTGTTCCCATAAATATATATATTGCATTAAGTTAAACTTTTTAGGAGATGGAGCTATGGAGCAGCAGCAGCTGTGTTCCTCTCCTCTCCTGGGTCAACTAGGAATACCAAAGGAGACCACCTGGGATCGCAACAAGACTTCAGGAACCCAGCAAATCACTGGTGAGTGCAAACATGTGTGGCTTGTGGACAGAGAGGAGCCTAGGGAGAGATTAAGTGGCTGTTAACAATCTGGCAGTTGAGACACCACCTCCAGAAAGGGGACAGCTGAAGGCAGGAGAGGACTTTCCTGAGACTCACCAAATGCAACTGTGAGTCTCCATTGCTACTGCCCTCAGAATCTGGAGCAGCAGCAGGGAGGCCCAGGGGACAGATAACTAACGAGGAAACTTAGGAGAAGATCTATACCTTGATGGCCTATGGGTGGGGCTGTGAAAGTCTCTTTGCATAACCACTGGATTATCTCTGCCTCACCCTGCTTTATCTCTTGGTCAGGAGTCAGTGATTAAGCTAAGAAGCCTACTTATACCCCCACACCTATGGACATCTAATCTTTGACAAAGGGACCCAGACTATTAAATAGGGAAAGCAGTGTCTCTTCAACAAATGGTATTGGAAACAATGGGTTGAAACATGCAGAAGAATGAAACTGAACCACTGTATTTCACCAAATACAAAAATAAATTCCAAGTGGATCAAGGGCTTGGATGTTAGACCACAAACTATCAGATACTTAGAGAGGAAAATATTGGCAGAACTCTTTTCCACATACATTTTAAAGACATCTTCAATGAAACGAATCCAATTACAAAGAAGACTAAGGCAAGTATAAACCTATGGGACTATATCAAATTAAAAAGCTTCTTCACAGCAAAAGAAACCACTACCCAAACCAAGAGACCCCTCACAGAATGGGAGAAGATCTTTACATACCATACATCAGACAAGAGTTTAATAACCAACATATATAAAGAGCTTGCCAGACTCAACAACAAGAAAACAAATAACCCCATCCAAAAATGGGAGGAGGACATGGACAGAATATTCACCACAGAAGAGATCCAAAAGGCCGAGGAATACATAAAAAAATGCTCCAAGTCTCTGATTGTCAGAGAAATGCAAATAAAGAAAACAACGAGATACCACTTCACTCCTGTGAGAATGTCATACATCAGAAAAGGTAACAGCAGCAAATGCTGGAGAGGGTGTGGGCTCAAAGGAACCCTCCTACACTGCTGGTGGGAATGTCAATTGGTCCAACCTCTGTGGAGAACAGTCTGGAGAACTCTCAGAAGGCTAGAAATGGACCTACCCTATGATCCTGCAATTTCTCTCCTGGGGATATATCCTAAGGAACCCAACACACCCATCCAAAAAAATCTGTGTACACATATGTTCTTAGCAGCACAATTTGTAATAGCCAAAACCTGGAAGCAACCCAGGTGTCCAACAACAGATGAGTGGCTGAGCAAGTTGTGGTATATATACACAATGGAATACTACTCAGCTGTAAAAAATGGTGACTTCACCGTTTTCAGCCGATCTTGGATGGACCTTGAAAAATTCATGTTAAGTGAAATAAGTCAGAAACAGAAGGATGAATATGGGATGATCTCACTCTCAGGCAGAAGTTGAAAAACAAGATCAGAAGAAAAAAAAAAAAACAGAAGTAGAACCTGAAATGGAATTGGCATATTGCACCAAAGTAAAAGACTCTGGGGTGGGGTGGGGAGAAAACAGGTCCAAGAAGAATGACAGAGGACCTAGTGGGGGTTGTATTGTTATATGGGAAACTGGGGAATGTTATGTACAGACTATTGTATTTACTGTTGAATGTAAAACATTAATTTCCCAATAAAGAAATAAAAAAAGAAGCCTACTTATAGTTTAAAGGCCCTCAGGTTCCCATAGTTTACAGGGAAGAAAAATAACAAAAGAGGCTTTTAAGCCACTGAGCTCCAACTCAGGGATTAAAATACTATTGAAACAACTGTAACAACTGTTAATTTCTACAACTGTGAACCCTTTAATTATCTTACTTAGACACAATTCAATCCAGGCAAGAGTGATCAGTAATTTGAAAAGTACTGAGAGAGGGATCTCATAACATACTATATTAAAAGGTAAACCAACAAGAAGAAATATTGGAGAAATGAACCAAGACAAGAGTCCAGCTAAAAGCCTCCCTAAGGCTGAAACACAACATAATGAGGTCAACATCCAAACACTAGTTAAGAAAATAATCACAGGGAGTCAGGCTGTAGCACAGCGGGTTAAGCGCAGGTGGCGCAAAGCACAAGGACCGGCATAAGGATCCTGGTTCGAACCCCGGCTCCCCACCTGCAGGGGGGTCACTTCACAGGCGGTGAAGCAGGTCTGCAGGTGTCTATCTTTCTCTCCTCCTTTCTGTCTTCCCCTCCTCTCTCCATTTCTCTCTGTCCTATCCAACAACGACAACAACAATAATAACTACAACAATAAAACAACAAGGGCAACAAAAGGGAATAAATAAAATAAATATTTAAAAAAAATTTAAAAAAAAAAAAGAAAATAATCACAGGAGTGAGTAAAGAGTTTGAAAGACTTGTCATCAGAAATGCAGAAAGAACAAATGAGACTCTGGAAGAAAACACTAATTATCTCAAGATTATTAGAGAGCTGAAAGCTGAAATAGCTGAGCTAAGAACACAACTAGCTGTACAAGCTAGAACAGTATCAGAACAGGGTAACAAAATAGATGAACCGCAGAAAACAGGAGAGGGCAGAGAGAATAGAACAAACGAGTCTGAAGACAGAATTAGCAAGATTGAGGACAAATTAGAGACAACTAAAAAAGAAGTAAAAGATCTCAAAAATAGATTTAAAAATACTGAAAACAACCACAGAGACATATGGGAGGACTTCAAAAGAAATAATATTCGCATTATTGGCTTACCAGAGGAAGAAAAAGAGGGAGGGGAAGAAAGCATTCTGCAGGACATAATAGCTGAGAACTTCTCTAGTCTAGACAACATCAAAGGCATAAAGGTTCAAGAAGCCCAGAGGGTCCCAAACAGAATTAACCCAGACTTAAAGACACCAAGACACATCATATTTAGAATGGAAAGGAATAAGGATAAAGAAAGGATCCTGAAGGCTGCAAGAGAGAAACAAAGAGTCACCTACAGAGGAAAACCCATAAGATTAGCAGCAGACTTCTCCCCACAAACACTACAGGCCAGAAGAGAATGGCAAGATATCTATCAAGTGCTCAAGGAGAAAGGCTTTCAGCCAAGAATACTATATCCTGCTAGACTGTCATTCAGACTAGATGGAGGCATCAAAACCTTCTCACACAAGCAACAGTTGAAAGAATCAACTATCACCAAGCCTGCCCTTAAATCTCCTATAAATAGTCAAACCACCATAAATAGACCATATATCAGAACATTCTAAAACTCTGCAAGAATGGTGTCAAAATATCTTCAATCTTTGATATCAATAAATGTCAATGGCCTGCATTCACCTATTAAAAGGCACAGAGTGGAAAGATGGATCAGAAAACACAACCCAACAATATGCTGTCTACAGGAAATGCACCTAACTCAACAAGACATAAAGTGAAAGGTTGGAAAACTATCATATAAGCCAACAGCCCACAAAAAAAGGACAGGAACAGCTATTCTCATATCTGTCACAATAGACTTTAAAATAAATAAAATTTAAAAAGATAGGGATGGACACTCAGTGGATCAGTCAATCAAGAGGACTTAACAATTATTAACATCTATGCACCCATTGGATGAGAACCCATCTAAATACATCAAACGTCTACTGAAAGAGCTACAGCAATATATTAACAGCAACACAGTCATAGTAGGGGACTTCAACACCCCATTCTCTCAACTTGACAGATCATCGAGGCAGAAAATCAATAAAGACATGAGGGAGCTAAATGAGGAGGTAGATAATCTAGAACTATTGGACATTTTCAGAGTCATTCATCCCAAGAAACTGGAATACACATTTTTACTTAAGTCCATATTGTTGGGCAGTACGCCAGCTCCCCCCTGCTTACTGCTGTGGTCTATTTACATAATCATTGTTTTAATTGTTTTAATCCCCACCAGTTCCTGCTCTTTTTCCATTCCGCCCCCTCTCCTAATCACACCCTATTTTCCATCCTTTAATCCCCACTGGTTCGCACTCTCTTTTCGCTCCACCCTCTCTTAGTCACATCCTGTTTTACACCCTACCACTTCCTTCCTGGAGAGTATAAATGCAGATGAATAAAGTCAGCATGGCTAATTTCTGTCTACCCAATAATAAATAAATTTTTAAAAAATTTAGTCTGATCCTTCTCCCTGGAATGATGGGAGGAGGCATATCCCCAGTGGTCACAGGGATGACCTTGACACAGAGAACCCAGCCCAGGTGACAGGAGAGGGAGAGCCCCCACAGACTGCTGTGTGGGCAGGAACAGCTTCCCTGACTTCTCCATTGGAGCCTTTGCCCATCTAGGGGTGAGAGAGGGAGCCCAGCCAAATCTGCCTGAGCTTGTGCACCTGGGTGGAGGGGACACGGAAGGGGGGGAAGTCAGTCAGGACTGGGGGTGTCCCACTAGTGCAGCAAGGCAGACACAAATGCTGGCGGGCCTGACACCCTATCTGGGGCAGGTGGTGGGCATCAGAGCCAATCTAGTCTGGTTAGAGCCACCGCTAACCAGACCTTGCAGAGATGCTGACGCCAGGACCACGCAAACAAGGTTATTACCAGGTAATGAGCTCCTTATTGAGGTCAGACAGGCAAGGTCATTACCAGGTAATGAGCTGCTCCCACAGAGCTGTCTGCCCCAGGACAGTTCCCAGGGGATGCCTGGATAGCTAAAGCCACAGGAGTTCAGGGCAAATTTCCAGGTTCTGGTGGACAGGGAGTGTTTGGGAGCAAAGTGTGGCCAGAGTCCAGAGCCTACAGGGAGCCTACATCCCTGCTCAAGACCTGGACCAATTGCTTCCCCTCTCTGGGCCCTTTTCTCAGTGAGAAAACCAAAAACGCAGGGGATCTGTGGCCAGGGTCTGTCCTTCAGGTCTATCTTGTCACTGTACCATCCTGGCCTCTGTCATATCTGCTGACCTTGCCATCTCCTAATCAGCAAGGACATCTGGGCTCTGACAAGTGGATGGACATAAGGGTCAGGCCCCGGGGTCTGCCTGAGGCTCATGGGGCAGGATAAACCAGTTCACAGCCACGGTCCAGTCAGTCTGCCAGTCTGTCTACTGAGGATCCTTATGTGGCCTGTTTTGGGGGTCTGGACAGCCCTTCCTAAGAGCCCAGGCTAGATTCCTTGACCCTGCAGAAGCCTAGACAATCAGCCCCCAGAGTAGGCACACAGCCAAACTGACACCCCTAGGCGGCACTACCCCTCTAGGACCAGCTCCAAGACTCATGGCCCACCCCACTGGGAAGAAGGCCCCTTAGGAAAAACCCTATTCTGCAGCTCTGAGGCCAGGTGGCTTGCACAGATGGCCTGTCCTGGCATCATGGTTGCAATCTCCACCTGCTTCTCCTCCACAGAGCCAGGCCTGGGTGTGATATGTGGCTGAAGGTCCCCTCGCCCTTCCTCATGGGTAGGGAAGCAGACACTGTTGAGACTACTGGAGTCTCAACTCCATGTATGGGGCCACCAGGGGCCTTCCCATGCAAGGTGAGGGGGAGCCTAGTCACGCTCATTGAACTTTCTCCTGGCTTCCACCTACCCTTGGGCTCTGGGCAATAAACCTCTCTAGGAGGCTGCCAGGGCTAAGGGCAGCAGAGTGAGGAAACTCGTCACTGAGTTAATGAGTGGCAAGGCCTAACCACCCAGCCAGTCTGTGTGGGGGGAAGGCTCGTCTGCATGCTAGTGCAGGTTCAAGGACAGCCATGGGAATTGGGGGTCCCCAGACACAGCCAGCCTCTTGTCCCCCAGTCAGCATGTCTCTCTAGCAGGGCTGAGCTGTGAGGGGCTCAGGTCTGTGGGCAGCCACAGCCCCTGGCCAGCAGGTACAACCCAGTTCCTAGCTCTGTCCCACAGAAGGCAAGCCTGCTCTCCCCTGGCAGCCCAATCTCTCACCTCCAGGTCTCAGCTTCTGCCCAGCCCTCCACTCATGTTCTCTTTTCTTTTAGATGCATTTATTAGTGAGAGAGAGAAAGAAAAAGGAGGAGGAGGAGGAAGAGAGAGAGGGAGAATGGGACATAGTAAGAGAGAAGGGACCAGGTGGTAGTGCACCTGGTTAAGTGCTGACATTACAGTGCTCAAGGACCCAGGTTCAAGCCTCTGGTCCCCACCTGCAGGAGGAAAGCTTTGCAAGTGGTAAAGTAGGGCTGCAGGTGTCTCTCTGTCTCTCTCCCTCTCTATCTCCCTCCCCTCTCAATTTCTATCTCTATCCAATAATAAAAAAATAGATTAAAATTTTTATTTTTTTAATTATTTATTTTCCTTTCTTGTTGCTTTTGTTATTGTTGTTGTAGTTATTATTGTTGTTGTTATTGATGTCGTCGTTGTTAGGACAGAGAGAAATGGAGAGAGGAGGGGAAGACAGAGAGGGGGAGAGAAAGATAGACACCTGCAGACCTGCTTCACTGCCTGTGAAGTGACTCCCCTGCAGGTGGGGAGCCAGGGGCTCAAACTGGGATCCTTCTGCCAGTTCTTGCGCTTTGTACCACCTGCGCTTAACCTGCTGCGCTACTGCCTGACTCCCGATAAAAAAAAAATTTTAAAGGAGGAAGAGGAAGAGAGGAAGGGAAGGAGGGAGAGAGATGCACATAACAATGCCCAGGATCAAACCTGTAACCTCATGCATGAGAAGTCAATGTTTTATCCACTGTACCACCTCCTGAGATGCCCCACTAATATATACATATATATGTATATATATGTACATGTATACATATATATATATGTGTGTGTGTGTGTGTGTGTGTGTGTGTGTTTTAAGGAGTGATACAAAAAGAGACCAGAGAACTGCATAGCTCTGGTTTATGGGGATTGAACCTGGGATCTCAAAGCCTCAGGCATGAAAGTTTTTATGCTTAACCATTAAGCTATCTGCCCATTCCCAATCCCCCCCTTTTAACTGTCACCATGGTTATCTCTGGGACTTGGTGCTTGCATGACAAATACACCACTCCCAGTAGTTATACGCATATTTTTTCTTTCTTTTTCTTTCTTTTTTGGGTAAAAACAGAAAAAAATAGAGAGCAGAGGGAGAGACACCTGCACATGGCTTCGCCATTCACGCTGGTGGAGACTGGGGCTTGAACCTGGTCTTTGCACCTTATAACATGTGTGTTCTACTGCATGTACCACTGATGGGCCCCTCTGCTACTGACCCTCTCTGAAGTTGACCTCAGAGACTCAAAACCAGCCCCATTCCTGCCTCTCCCACATCTCTGCAGCCTCCTCTAGACCCACTGCAGGCCCAGAACATCCCCTCCCTCTCCTGTATTCCATCTTCTTCATACCTGTGACCTCAGGACTCGCTGCCATTGAACCCCACATCTACCATCCCTGCCATAACCTGCTACTCACTGCAAAAACTTTGCTCCACTAGCCTATCATTAATCTCACAGGACAAGAAGCTCACAGTCCCTCTGCCAGGCACCCCTATGGGCACTCACATCCTATCTGCTGTGAGTGAAGCAAACCCAGAATCTCTCTCCCCTACCCTCCTAGCTGCCTGCCTGTTTGGGGGTGGGGGGGGGGGAGTAATTCACTGCTGAATTTCAGAGAGAGCACAGTCTCTGGGTCACACAGCTGGGCTCCAGCAGAACAGGGGACAGGACCTAAGGCTCTTGTGTCAGTAGTATTTTAATTATGGGGTGGGAGTGGGGGGGGGGTATGGTTAACGAGGCTCTAGGGATCAGCAGCACCAGATGCTGGAGGTCCCAATGGAGCAGGTGAGTCAGCAGGAACAGGGGATCTAAGGGCTGGCAGAGCACCACACTCTCCCCTCCCTCTCTGCTCCCAGAGGAAAGGGTTGAGTGAGTAAATGATGGAGGGTTCTGACTCTTTCCAATGGCCTGGACCAATGTTGCCAGAGAATAGGGTCGACAACCACACACCCAGCCTCTCTCCCACTTTCTCTCCCTCCCTCCCTCCCTCCCTCATACACACAGCTACCTGGGGACATAGGCCCCTGGTGACTGTCACACCATCTCCTCTCTAGGCCCAGCCTGGATCCAGACCATGTTCTCCTTCCACATGATTTGCTGGGGAGGCCCCAAGGCACCCAGAGTCCTAACTAGCCTCCAGGGTGCAATGAAACCCACACACTGGGGGAGGGAACCCTAACCTCCAGAGGGGCCAACAGCACTCTGCCAGGCTCCTGTGTGGAATCTGGGCAGCACTGCCCAGGTGAAGGCCCAGGGGTGAGAAAGCATGGGGTGTGGCAGTCAAGGGGGTTCCACAGAAGGCAAGCAGGTATCTGGGGACTATGCAGGGATGGTCTAGACTGAGGAGGAGGAGGATGGGTTGGCCACAGGGTTAGGGGGCAGCCTCAGATTTCCTGATCCATCTGCTCCTTCCCCCAGACCCAGTGTGTTCAGCATTGCTGGGTTCTTGGTGACTTGACCTGTACCTGAGGGAACCCCTACAGGTGAGCAGGGAACAGAGACCCACTTCAATACCACTGTGGGGGTGCTGCAGTGCTACCTGCTGGAGTGGAGATGTCAAGGAAGCCTGCACAAAAGAGGTGAGTACAAGCTGCCAGATAATGGAGGGTGGGTCATTCCAGGCAGGAGAGTCACTTCTTTGTTTGCTTGTTTTTCTTTTATTTTCTTTTATTTATTTATTTTTTTTAGAAGAGTCACTTCTGCCTAGGCCCAGAGGAGTGAAGAAGGTTAGAGGAGCTAAAAGGAGACAAGGCTGTGGGGGCCAGAGGGGTTAACAGTTCACCCAATAAAATGCACACTTTACCTCACACCAGGTTCCAGTGCCCTCACCACTGCATAAGGAGGCAGTGTGGTGATGTCTCTCTCCCTAGCTCTCATTCTACCTTAGAAAAAATAAGTGGGGGGGGGGACACAAAGGATGGTACACCAGGTCAAGCATATGTGTGTGGACCTGGGTTCAAGCTCTTGGCTTCCACCCACAGGAGGAAGCTTCACTAGCTCACAGTGGAGCAGTGCTGCAAATGTCTCTCTCTCCCACCCCCATACCTCCCTCTATTTGTTTGTTTATTTATTCATTTATTTGTTATTGGATAGAGACAGAGAAATTGAGAGGGAGAGAGACACCTGTAAACCTGCTTCACCACTTATGAAGCTTTCCTCTTGCAGCTGGAGACCAGGGGCTTGAACCTGGGTTCTTGTGCACTGTAATATGTGCACTTAACCTGTTGTACCACCGCCTCACTCCAATTTGTCTCTACAAGAAAAAGAAATAAAATAGGAAGAAAAACAGGCACAGGGGTGCAGTGGAGTCATCTATCCTGAAAGCTCTGAGCACCAGAGATCATCCTAATGGGGAAAAACAAAACAAAAACCTGCTATGAGTGGTGGGATCCAGCAGGTAGAGTCCTAGTAATAACCCCTGCGGTAAAAATAAATAAATAGGGGCTAGGTGATTAGCGCAGTGGGTTAAGCACACATGGCGCAAAGCGCTGGGACCCGCATAGGGATCCCAATTAGAGCCCCCGTTCCCCACCTGCATGGGCGTCGCCTTACAAGCAGTGAAGCAGGTCTGCAGGTGTCTCCCCCCACCCCCGTCTTCCCCTCCTCTCTTTCTGTCCTATCCAACAACAGTGACAGCAATAACAACAATAATAACAATGATACAAAACATGGGCAACAAAAGAGAAAAAAAATGGCCTCCAGGAGCAGTGGATTTGTAGTGCAGGCAATAACCCAGCCCCAGCAATAACCCTGGAGGAAAAAAAAAAAAAGAATAAATAGTGGTCTGAGAGGTGGCATAGTGGATAAAGCATTGGACATTCAAGCGTGAGGTCCAGAGTTCAATCCCCGGCAGCACATATACCAGAGTGATGACTGGTTCTTTCTCTCCTCTTATCTTTCTCATTAGTAAATAAATAAAATCTTTAAAAATAAATAGAGAAGACTGGCAGCCGCCTTGGGTCCAGACACCCCTGGGGACACAAGCACCAGTGGAGGCGGTGCCCACCCCAAAGTGAAGCCGTGCACCGCGGGTGCACAGAGGGCAGGGGCTCTGGGCAGTGGCTCCGTGGCTGTGATGGGGATGCAGCTGGGACACAGGCCGTGCACCCCCGGACCCTCCGCCAAGCCCCACGCCGGGCCCCGCATACGCATGCCCGAGGCCTCTCCCACTGGGAGCTCCAGGCCCCGATGTTACCCGCCGGGGTTCCCCGGGCCCCAGGCGCGATCCCCCGGGACCCAGCTGGTTCCCACAGCCGCCCTCCCCGGCGGGCTGTAGCTAGGCTACGGTCCGGCGTCCCGAGCAGCGCGGCCCCGGCCCCCGGCGGCGGCAGCAGCCACTCGCGGCGCGGATGGCTACGGAGCCCGGGCGCCCGTGGGTGCAAGCGCGCGGCGCGTACGGGGCGAGCGAGGCGCTGAAGCGCGCGGCGGGCCGGCGGCGGGACCCGGGGCCGCAGCCCAATGGGCCGGGCCCGGAAGAAGCGCGCGGTCCGGGCCGCCTGGCCCGCCTGCGGGGTCAGCTCCGGGCCGAGGCGGCGGCGCGGGCCGAAGCGCCGCGGCTGCTGCGAGTGGTGGAGCGCGCGGGGGCCGGCGCGGGGCCCGGGGAGCGAGCAAGCGCACGCAGCGGCGGCTCGGTGTGCTCGGTGTGTGGGGAGCCTCGCGGGGGCGCCACCTACCCGGCGGGCGTCCTGGAGGTGAGCGAGCGGCGGCTGCAGGAGGGACTGGCGGCCGTGCGCGCAGAGTTAGGCGCAGGGCTGGAGGCGCTGCGGGCCGAGCTGCGGGCCGAGCTGGTCGCCCTGCGCGCCCTGCTCCCGCCGTCGCCGCCACTGCAGCCGCCCGCACGCCGCGAGCCCCGCGCCCCGCGCCCCGCGCCCCGCGCCCAGGCCCTGCTACGCACCCTCGGCTCCGTGCATGCCCTGGCCGCCACCTCTAGGCCCACCGAGCCCGCCCCCGACGACCCGGCCCGCAAGAACTTCAAGAAAACGCCAGTGCCGCCTGGGACCCTGCAGGGCAGCGGGGACTGAAGGGGGCCCGGCCTGGGGAAAGCGCGCGGGTGGACAGACAGCCGGGCCCTTGCGGAGCGCGTCCTGGAGAGGACGGAGACAGAGCTTGGGGGCTGCCCCATCCCGCTGACTGTCGCGGCTGGACAGGCTGAGCTGGTGAGGGGGTGCCCTCGGGGAGGGCATGGGCCAGGCTGCTGTATATGTTTAAGGTCCTGGGGTGGGGGGCGGGCAGGACTCTGTGTGACCCACACACATGCCGCAGACACCAGGGGCATGTGGACTGTTGGGGCAACAAAATGGGAAACAAAAATGGGGAATAATGGCCTCCAGGAGCAGTGAATTCGTAGTGCAGGCACCAAGCCCCAGCAATAACCCTGGGTTCTCCATGGGACACTGCCACTCAGTGTATGTCATTCAGGAGTGTCTCCGTGACATGGGGACATCATCACAGATGGCGGCCCAACCGGTTCCACTCTGCTCGTCTGTGTCCTTGGACTCATAAGACAGTGAGTAACATCAGCCAAGGACACCCGGCCCTGCACGTAGCCACCTCAAGCACAGTGTCTCTGCAGCAAATGTCAGCCTGGTCTCAAGACTGCACAGCCTAACTTCCCAGAGGATCACTGGAGTTGTTTCGTCTGGAACAGACAGCCCATTACCAGCTGTCCTAGTCACTGGGAGGGACCCACCAGCCAGCACAGCCTGCAACAGGGCTTGGAACCAACAGCCTTTCTGTCTGACCTCTGGTTGGAAGAGAAGCCAGCTGGTGTCATCATATAATTAGTGTCCTGAGGCAAGCTTAGTATTTTTTAAATAAAATATTTCATCTTGGGCTTTACCAGGTGGTATTTACCTTTTTTCTTTTTTTTTCCCCTCCAGGGTTATCCCTGGGGCTTGGTGCCAGCACTATGATTCCACTGCTCCTGGAGGCCATTTATTCCATTTTATTGGATAGAACAGAGATATTGGAGAGGGAGATAGAGCTAGAGACCTGCAGACCTGTAAAGCATTGCCCCTGCAGGTGGGGAGCTCAAACCTGGATCCTTACAGGTGTGGGTCTTTGCACTTAGTACCATGTGCACTTAACTGGGTGCACCACCTCCTGCCCCCCCCCCCCCAGGTGGTGTTCCTAAGATCTGACCGAGACATTTGGACATAACTAAGGTGGAAGTGGGAGCATCTTCTTCCTCTGGGAAGAACCTGGAGATTTTGGATCAGTGTATGAAGCTGGATGTGGAAGTACTTGGGTGTGACAGACACACTGAGCTCTTGATTCTTGCTTCAGTGGGAAAGGCACCATGCCCAGTCATGCCCACCTTTCCCTCAAGCCACAAGAGGCCAAGGTCAGTGTCCTTTATTGTGGGAGAAAGAAATCAGTCTGGATCCTAGGGTCCCTGCTGGAGCACCAGGCAGAGCCTCAGGCCCAGCAGAGCTCCACTGGCATAGGCATAGACCAGTGGGGGGGCAGGGATTGAGCCTGCTGCACGGATGGAAGCAGCTGGGGAAGCAGAGACTCTGCGTCCACCCAGAGGCTGCTGTGGGCGGAAGTTCTCGGTGAGCGGCTCAAGCCGGGAACCCAGGGGGCTGGCCCGGGGCACAGTCTGGAACTGGACCACCTGAGGGTGTGGGCAAAGGCGGCTCAGGAGAAGGGCAGGGAGTGGGAGAAGGAAGGAAGGGCAGACTTCCAGGGAAGGAAGGGGGAGTGGTTGCACCTGTGCTCGTCCTATAGGCACCGTGTCCTGGAAAACTGTCCAGAGCACTGCAGGCTCACAGCCAGGTGTGGTCAGCGACCCCGAGTAGCGGTAGTATCGACGGAGGCCAGAGGCACCCGGCAGCAGTGAGGCCAGCGGGAAGGTGGATGCTAGGGTCACGGAGAGCCCTGAGCAGGGGAGGAGAAGTGGGACTGGCACTGGTCTCCCACTGCTCAGAGTGACCCCCCCACACACACACACTGGGATTTCCCTCCAGCCTCTCACCAGGTGCAGACACATTCTTTAAGCTGGACACAAGTGTGGAGAAGTTGGCATTGTCTGAGTCCTGCTCCTGGGGTGGAGGTGGGGGGCACCAGGTGAAAAGAGCTGAGCAAGGGATGGCCACAGGGTGGGGTGAGGGAGGAACTTGAAGGAGGGTCTAGGGAAACTTCATTGAAAAGAGGGTCTGGGAGGTAGGTTAGGGGTCCATGACTCCACACTGGTCCCCCCTTCTTTTTTAGGTTATCATTATTGTAATTATTATATATTTTCATCTCTAGGGTTATCTCTGGGGCTTAGTGCTTACATGATGAATCCACCCGTGGTCTTCTCCCCCTATTTGTTTATTTACTTTTTTTTATATAGAGACAAATTGATAGAGGAGACACTTGAAGCACTGTCCCACCACTTGTGAAGCTTTCCCTCTGCAAGTGGGAACCAGGGGCTTGAACCCTGGTGCTTGTGCATGGTAACAAGTGCTTGTGCACTCTACCTGATGCCCCCTCCCACGTTCAATGCTATAACCCACAGACCCCTCAGCTGCCCCCTCCACCCCAGAGACCTCCATGGACCCCTTTCTGAGTATAGCCCATCACATCACTTCTGCTCCCCTGCTGGAAGTTGCATGCCACCCTCTTACCGCCAGCAGCACGGCCAGCACTGCCAGTCCATCAGGGTGGCCCCGTGCCTCCCCCACACTCTGGTACCGCGTGTTCATGTGGACCACATGCATCTGGAGGGGGACACAGGCCAAAAGAGGTGTCCATTACCCTTCCCATGCCTCCCCCTGGGCATGCTGATGCCCTCCCATCCAGCCCCATGCCCTAGCCCACCTCCATGGGGTGGCGATGCCCATCCAGACTATGCTCTGAGCCTTCTCTTCCAGGTCGCCCCCAGTGGAAGTGCAGCTGCAGTGCGCGGTAGGCAGGCAGTGGCAGCCCAGCGCCCCGCATCTCCAGATGGCTCTGTGGACCAGTGTCCACGTGGAGTAGTACTGAGGGCAGGGGACACACCCTCACTCTCCACCCACCTGGCCACCCTATGTCATTCCAGCACAGATGATGGCTGTTGGGCCTCCAGGAAGCCAGAGGTGTCCAGACCTTGCTGCTGCCAATGGGCACGGGACTTCACAGACTACAATGGAAGCCACTGCCCTGCAAGGGGGAGTGAGGGCAGCCCTCTGCCTGCTGGAGTCCTCACCCCAAACCCTGTGTGGTGGTGGCTCAGGGCCACTTGGTGCTGTGGGGGTTCTGATATACCACCTGGCCTGATTCCTAGTCCTCTTGATCTGTGTATGGAGCCATTTGGGGAGATGTCAATTTTTATGGGGATCGCCCATCCTCAGAGATTCCTAGCTATTTCTGGGCATGCAGGTCATTTGCAGAACCATTACACTATCTCCCTAGTCCAGAGGCTGTGGTTTTTGACAGCAGCTCCAGCTCCAGGTCCCCAGGGGCCTGCCTATCTTTCTCTTCTTGTATCTGTGAGTTTTCTTACAGTAACTCTTTATGTGAGGGTTCCTCTCCCCTCTGTGGTGTCTTATGGCCTTTGGGAAAACCTGGTGTGTGTGTGTGTGTGTGTGTGTGTGTGTGTGTGTGTGTGTGTGTGTGTGTGTATTTCTAACACTTGCTTGGGGTTCCTGCCCTTATCTGGTGGGGAATTCTGGTGGTCACAGGATACTGACCTGTATGTCCATCATTTTCCAGGGTCCATGGGCCTGGAGGTGCTAAATCATAGCCTTGGAAGATGAAGGGTCTGAGGGTGGGGTCCCGCTGGACCAGGTGAAGGTCAATATTGATGGGGGACTGGGCTGGGCCTCCACAGGCAGGGGCCATCTCCTTCCAGTGAGTGGGGCCTGAAGGAATAAACTCTAGGGTTTGTAGGGGGCTGAGGAGGCTACGTGGGGTATACAGAGGTAGGTGGTCCTGCACATACAAGAGAAGTACCCAGCCTCAGAAAGCTCCTCCCTGCTGTCCCCACATATTTGGAGAGGTCAAACTGCCACTCACCCCCTCTGCTTCAGTCTGGCCTGGTCAACACAGACAGATGCCACCTGAGGCCACATGGACCCACAGTCATCTGCAGGCAGACTTCCCACAGGGAAGGAGGTAGGAGGGGTCTCCTGGCACATGGTCACAGACACCACACCTGGGATCTCCTACTATCTTATACCTGGGCTCACCACACCAGTAGGCTTTTAGGCCCCACCTGATATGAGCAGCTAGAGACCACAGCAGCCAGAGACTCAGACACACTCAGAGGGACAGCCACATGTATACCCAGCCACCACAACCAAAAACCTGCAGAGACCACAGGGGAGCAGCATGCAGAACCCCGACCACAGAACAGACTGACCCCTCCCGGCCTCACATGACACTGTCCTCACCACACTTAGGGTCCTGGGAGTCGTAGCACCAGGTACCTGTGGACAGTGGGTGGGGGGGGGGTGAGTTAAGACTACTGTCCAGACCCCCTCTTCAGTCCAGCCAGAGTCCAAGCCTTTGATCCTCCTTTGTTGCCAGGACGTCACCATCTTCCCAAAGGAAACGTCCCAGTGGCAGGATTGAGGGGGAGTTGGGGAGCAGCCAGGAAGGGCAGATGGCAGAGTCTCAACACTTACCCTCTGGGTCTGCACACACCAGCAGCAGCACAGACAGGAAGATCAGTACCAGCTCTAAGGACCTCATGGTGTGGTGCTGGCCGTGACTTGGGAGGACTGGAAAGTGGCAGGGCAAAGCAGGCAGCTGCCGGCTATTTGTTGGTGGGGTGGGCTAGGGGTGTGGCTAAGTCCTGTGGGCTCACAGGCTGGCCACATGGAAGGGGGTGGAGGGGTGGCACACCGTCAGGCCACCGGCAGGGAAGACAGATCCAGACTCATTAGACACATGCCCTGATCCCAGGGCTGTGTGCCAGCACTGACCACTGGCATTTACCCAAGCTGAGTGCTTTATACAGACTTCCCCAATTAGTCACGGGGAGGGCAATTACTATGCCCATTTGAGATGAGGAAATGGAGATTAGTACCCAGGACTGACTGCCAAAACCACTAACAAGGATGGAACTTCATGCGGGGGTTAGAAGGGGTAGGTAGGGGTAGGCGCTTGTATTCCTGAACCCTTGGCTTGGTGAAGCTCAGGTGGGGAGGCCATCTGTCCTCTCCATTGTCCATTGTGGGCCTGGGATTCCCAAGACCACAGCCTCCTCTCCACTGGTGCCACCACCTCCCTCTTAGCTGAGGAAAGATGGGATGAGAACAGGTTTTTTTTTTTTTTTTTTTTTTTAAGATTTTATTTATTTATTAATGAGATAGGAGAGAAAGAACCAGATGTCACTCTGGTATATGTGCTGATGGGGATTGAACTCAGGACCTCATGCTTGAGAGTCTAGTGCCTTAGCCACTGTACCATCTCCTGGACCACGAGAACAGTTTTTGAGGTGCCCTCTTTCAGCGGGCCAGTCCAGCAAAGGGTCCCAGGAAGCCACAGCTGACTGCCTCCATCCCATCCTGGTGGGGGCTCTGGCCTTCCAAGATCCCAGGCTTTAGCCAGAGCCCGTCTGCTCTCCTAGAAACTGGGGTTCTGACTTTTCTGCCTCCATGTAGCCAAGAGAGGCTTGTGTGTGTGTATGGGGGGGGGGGGGTGTGTGAGCAGTTTCGACCCCGTCTTCCTTCAATTTCCAAGACTGGACTCTTCCCACTATAGGGAAAGGGAGGTGGTCTCTAGGTGGTGGTGGGGCTGTCTATGATGTTGATGGTGTCTGGTAGGTAGCCCAAGGATAAACCCCACAGGTGTTTACAGATGAGGGGGGTGTCTCCTAGAAGCCCAAGGACTCACTGATTCTGAGGTCAGACCCTTTGCCTATCTAGCTGTAGAGAATTTACCTGGGAGGCTGGGTTAGGATGGTGAGCTTGTGGGCTCAGCCAAAGGCCTAAGCCAGACCTTGGGCCAGGAGTAGATAGCAGAATAGTTATGCAAAGAGACTCTCATGCTTGAAGTTCTTAAGTCCTAGGTTCAGTCCTCTGCACCACCATAAGCCAGAGCTGATAAGTGCTCTAGTAAAAAAAAAAAGGGGGGGGCGGGTGGTAGCACACCTGGTTGAGTGCACATGTTACAATGCACAAGGATCCATGTTTAAGCCCCCAGTCCCCACCTGTAAGGGGAAAGCTTCACAAGCGGTGAAGCAGAGCTACAGGTGTCTCTGTCTCTCTCCCTATCAACCCCTTCCCTCTTTTGGCTGTCTCTATCCAATAAACAAAGACAATAAAAAAAAAAAAAAAAAGACTAAGAGAGTCTGGCGGTAGCGCAGCGGGTTAAGCGCACGTGGTGCAAAGTACAAGGACCGGCATAAGGATCCTGGTTCTAGCCCCCGGCTCCCCACCTGCCGGAGGGGTCACTTAACAAGCGGTGAAGCAGGTCTGCAGGTGTCTGTCTTTCTCTCCCCCTGTCATCCCTTCCTCTCTCCATTTCTCTCTGTCCTATCCAACAATGACAACATGAATAACAACAACAATAATAACTACAACAATAAAACAACAAGGGCAACAAAAGGGAATAAAAATAAATTTTTTAAAAATTTAAAAATAACAAAGGCCTTCAAGTGGGAGATTATTTAAAAGATCTCTGTTGGAGACAAGATAGGAGTAGGCTAACTCCATCTACTCATTTCTGCCCTGGGCCTGGGCCCCAGCTGATATGGCACCAAAAACTGATCACACTCTTCCAGAACACAAATTTATTTGGCATTTGGATGAAATGATTCTCACAACATCTTAAGAAAAGGATTAGTGTCAACCCGACCAAAAATAAACCCAAACTAAAAACCCTCAGTGAAAGGAAAACATAAAAACAGGCATCAAGGCAATGTACAGTACTTGCTTCCACCTCCCCCCAGGCAGGTGCTGGGGCCCAGGGCTCATGGGGCAAGTAGGGCCTGTCTCTCACAAGTGCACACGTCTCTGCCAGGACTTTCACAGTGCCCCTTGTTGGACCACAGAATACAGCTGATCTCATGAAGGGGAATTGGGCTGGAGGACCACAGCTGGGCAAACACCCACCTCCCTCCCAAACACCCTTCAGCAGAGCTTGGGTCTAGGGGTACCAACTCCTGCAGACACAGCAGGTACAGGTGCAAGGCAGTGCTACCCACAGGCCTTCTGCTTGGTAGGCTGCACACCCTTACCAGAAACCTGGGCGGGTAAGCAGGCCCACCCTTTACAGCCCCTATGGGCTGCTTCAGACCACCCCTCCATCGCCAGTCCCTCTAACATGCCCAACTGGGCCCAGCAGTCATGTGTTCCCCAAAGTTCCCCAGTGCCACACATCTTGTGCCAGCTACCTTGCCCCATACATTTCTGAGACCTGAGCCAGAGACGCTGGGGCTGGGAGGGAACATGAGCTATTGGTCAGGTCCAGAGTTCCAAAACTGTCATGCCCAGGGCCCTCCCCCATACACCAGCAAGGGCCATGACCTGCTCTGCCACCTTAGCCCTAACAAGTCAGCTTCCTGCTTTGTCTTCAGCAGCAGCTCAGAGCACACATTCCCAGGATGCCGTTCTCAAAGAAGTGCCAGCTTGTCAGCAAGGGGAATGTGGGCCCACTTGGCCGAGTCCCCCGAAGCATGTGGCCTGCTGTCAGACAAGTCACACCTCTGGCCAAACCTGGGAACAAAAGTGGGGCAACTCCAGGGCCCCCTTCCACATGGGAGAAAAGGGCCTCACACCCATGTGAGAACATGCCTGAAGCTGGACCAGGTCACTAAGGTCTGTCATCACAAAGCACCAGAAGCACCCGCTTCCAGTCGGCCCCAGCCCCAATGCAGCTGGCCTTGGAAAGGCTGTAAGGGGGAGCAGGGCTCTGCACTCAGTTAAGTCCTTGCCTTAATCCCACCCCAGCATCCACGTACCACTATCATCTGCAAACACTTGGAGACACACACACGCGCACGCACACACACACACACACACACACACACACACACACACACACACAGAGAGATAGAAGATGCAGACATTCAACATAGAAAAGATATGGATGTGCTAAAAATCGCACAGAACCCGCTTAATCTCCAAACCTCAGAAATGCTCAAAGCCCTATGCTGGGAGATAAAAACCACAGCAAAGGAGCCGGTCCCTCAGTCAAAAGGCCCCCAGGCAGGGCCCGATTGCCCCCGAGCTGCTGGGGATGACGAAGAGGTGGCATGCGGCCACTGGGCATGAAGCGCCAATGGGGATGGTGGTGTGTAAGAAGTGGACTTTGGGGGGATGGACACAGCCCAGGATTTAAGCCACCCCTTCCCTCCCCCCAGAAAAACCCTCTATGGCACAAACAAAGTGGGGCAGGCCTAGGGGTAAGTTCAACAGGAGGTGGGCTGCAGAGGCTAGCAGAGCTGAGACACTCATGCACTCATGCCCCACCCCTGAGCCACTTGTCTGGTGGGGCCTGGGAGCCATGCACAGCAATGCCAGGAGAAAACTGGTGAGGAGAGTAATGCTCCTCCTGCAGCCCTGGGCTTCACAGAGCCCAGCAGGAACAGTAAGAGTAGAGCTCAACCTCCTTCCAAGCTACCTGGCCAGAAGTGCAGGCCAACCCCAGCCAGCACAGGCTCATCCCTGATGTTCACAGCAGGAGCTGGGGAGGTACCCAGAGCAGCTAACAGAGCAGACCCACTGCCTACACAATACTGACAGTCTACAGACACACTGGCACAGGATGCCACTCCTGCACAGTGGCGGGAGAAACAGGCTGTGGCAGCTCTGTATACTAGCTGCTCAGGGAGTATGTAGCAGATGACTCTGGATGATGGGCTCCACAGAGCAGCTACCAACATCCCTACCCATGGTCACAGCACCTTATTTTTGTTCCCTACTTCTGAAACATATGGTCTGAACAAACTTCGTCATTCTTCTGCCATTTTAAAAAGAAAGAGACAGTGACCCAAAGCTAGGCATGTTTGTGAAGGCCTCGGGGAGACTTGGTGAGGTGCTCGTTCTCACGGGAGGCCAAGCAGGTCTCTCATCCCACCCGTGCCCTCAGTGGGCAGGCGCAGTGCGGGTGGATCTGGGCTCACACGGGCCCTCAAGTCTCCCTTGGGGAATCAGTGTTTTCTCCATCGCAAACAGGTGCTCCTTGCCCAATGGGGCCGAGGGTCAGGGCAGCCTCTACACCACGGTGTTGAGGGAACTGCGGCTGTGGCAGCCTCCCCCGGGCAGGGCCTCTGTGGCTGGGGTGCTCCCGTTCTGGGTGGAGTCAGGGGGCACAAGCAGGGTACTGCTGCTATCAGTTGAATCTTCCAGGTCTGTCAGAGAGGCACCTGGGGGCAGAGGCTGCTCCAGGCGCTGAGACAATGCACCTTCACCACCACCGTCCCCTGGAGGGCCAGCCTGTGCTGGCTCAAAGGCATCATTATCTGCAGGAGACAGAAGGGTGTCAGACCACACAGTGTGCACACAGATGTGAAGCAGAGAACTCAGGAGCTGGGGTCACAGCAAGAGGTCCTGCAGATGACCTGGGGCTCTGTAGAGCTTGAAGAAGGGAGGCTCTATGGTGGTTCCCTTATACCACAGTGTCTGCTCCTCACCACTACAGGTTTTCTGAAAGCTCCAGGGCATGAAGACCCATTCCCTACACTCCCTGCCTCCTGGTCCCCAGAGGTGGTTGGCACCTGCTCTCCCTCCCACCCCCACTCCCCCAGTGGCACCCTTACAAAAAGTTTATTCTATCCCAGTCCCCCTAACAGCAGTTTTGTGACATCTGTGTTCTGAGGTAGGGACCAAGTCCAAGTCTTTTCTACCCCACAAATACAGGAGTGGTACTAGCTATTCAACTGAACAAAGACAAATACAAAAGGGTGGCCTTCCATGCCCATCCAGCCAAGGTAGCCAGTGACCTTAGATTAAGGCACTGCCCACACAGGGAGGTGTGTGTGTGTGTGTGTGTGTGTGTGTGTGTGTGTGTGAGAGAGAGAGAGAGAGAGAGAGAGAGAGCGGGGGGGAAGAAAGAGAGAGGGGAAGAAGGAGGAGAAGAGAGGATGCAGGGAGAGAGGGAGAGGAAGAGAGAGAGAGAGAGAGAATGAGAACATGTATAACACACAGGGAGGGAGACATGGCACTTATATGCTTACATCTAAGCCAGATGAGGCACCTGACATGCCTCCACAGTCCAGGAAGGAAGGACTCACCACAGTATCACAAGCAATAGACTCTAGGAAGTGGCCACACAGTACAGAACCACCACTTGCAGCTCAGAGCTGAAGCTGCACAGAGCATACCAAGAGGCAGTTGGCTCTGGGTGGACCTGCACCTGCAGCTCTGGGCTAGAGTCTGTTGCCCAGCTCTACAGAAGCAGGTGGGGACTTTGAGGACACTCACTAAAAGGAGAAGAGAGGAAGAGTGTAGCCAGATAGTGGTCATTTGCATGTATAACTAGGGTCCTGAAGAGCCTACCTGACACTCGGTGGGTCACAGGAAACAAAGAGAAGCCAGAGAGCAGTGGGGATGCACAGTCCAGTGGCCTGGGGAAGACCACGGGCTTGGTTACCATGTGGTGAGCAAGCGGGTGTGAGGGGCTGCTCTCTCCCATGGGGAGTACCTGTGGGGTCGTAGAACACACTGTCCGGGTTGATGGAGGCCTCGTAGGGTGGTGGTGGGTCATCTGGCTGGTCGAGATCAGGGTATTTGTAGGCAGTGTAGGGGGGTGGAGGGTCATGGAAGTGGAAAGTCCCACCTTCTCCATCATCAGAGAGATGTAGTGGGGTGAGGCCCGTGCCAAACCCATCGGGGCCATAATCAAAGCCAGGGATCCTCCGGCCAAGGTTGAAGTGGTGCACTGGACAGTCAAAGCAAGAAGCAAACAACAGAGCTATCACTCAGAGATGTGCTGTCTGGCTGCAGAGTCAGCTAACCTCAACCTGCTGACTGAGTTGACTGGGCTTCAAGCTCAAACATATTTTATTTCTCTCTCTCTTCCTCTAGGATTATCACTGGGGCTCGGTGCCTGCACTACAAATCCACTCCCAGCAGCCTTCCCCCCCCCCCCCCCCATTTTATTGGATAGGACAGAGAGACTGAGAGAGAAGGGGGAGATATAGAAAGGAAGAGAGAAAGACACTTTCAGACTTGCTTCCCCACTTGCTTCCCCACTTGTCCCCTCTGCAGGTGGGGAGCAGGGACCTGAACCCGGATCCTTGCACTTCATACTATGTGCACTTAATCAGGTGCACCACTGCCCGGCACCCTCCAATGCATTTCTGGGTGTATCACCACGATGGTCTTGGGCTTTGGCCCACCTGCTGCAGCTCAGCAAGAGTTCTCCTGGCCTAGATACAATACAGTGACTTAGGGCCTTCAGACCTTAGCTGGGAGGTGCCAGATACCCCAAGAGTAGCAGACATGAATCCTCAGCATTGTGAGCTCTCTGGTCTTCACTGGCCCAACCCTCCCCATAAGGGACCAGGCACTGAATACCTGACCCACTAACAGAGATGAGAGGTGACTTCAGAAGCTCTGTTAAGGGCTGGGTCATTGCAAAGGGGCTTTGTGGCAGGCTAAACACAATCACAACTCTTCTGGGGAGGGGTTAGCCACGATCTAAGGTTGACTAGTGGTCACAGGAATTTGCTGGCCCTTCTCTGACAGGTGGCCCATATCTAGAACATGGGCCACCATCTGAGCATGTAACAGCCATCCTTCCTGCTTAGAGGGCCAGCAAAAGGGCAGGAAAACCAGGGAATCCACTCATCCCTCCACAACTCTACAGTCAGACAGCCCCTCCAGGAGTGTGCTCAGTTCAAGCAGGTGAGCAGCTGAGGCAGAGACACCTTCCTTCACACCTCACATCCTGAGGTGAGCCTCCATGCTGGCTGCCAAAAGCAAGGTGAGCACTCACGGTTTGCTCCAATCAGGGACTCGATGCGCTCCCGGCGCCTCTGACGTAGCCGGTGGACCATAAAAAGCAGCAGCGACAGGATGAGGAAGGAGGAGATGCAGCTGACAATCAGACGCATCCCACTGGCCATGGAGTCAAACAGGCTGTTGCCATCTGTCACAAGAAGAGGAAGGGAACCCGTTGCTTTTAGAAAAGGAGATGAAGAGCCCAAGGTGCTTAGTACTGCAAAGCTGCCGTGGCCCTTCACTGCCAGGTGTGGGCAGGGCACACCTGCACCCTTCACAGTCTGGCCCTTGCACTAATCAATATCTAGGATAGATGGCAGAAACAGAGTTCAGATCTAGAGTGTGATGTGTGGTAATATCCAAAGGGGAGAAGTAAGAGCCAGAGGGTGCATAAAGAAGTATTTCCTGGGCAGTAGAGATAGCATAATGGCTATGCAAAGAGACTCTTGTGCCTGAGGCTTTGAACTCCCAGGTTCAATCCTCTGTACCACTAATAGCCAGAGCTGAGTAGTGCTCTGGTTTAAAAAAAAAAAAAAAAAGGGAAAAAAGAAATGTTTCCTGAAAAAAGCCCCCTATGAGGTGCCCTCTGCCCTGCTTCCTGGCTCATCTGTGCTGGGTGACTGCTGGGCATCTGGGCATCTGAGCTCTAGGCCTTGGACAACTATCATGTGTAATATGTGTAATGTCCATAACCCCAAGAGAGTAAGGGATCAAGGAAACCATCCTCTAATGATCCACATTTTTCTCTCTCTCTTTCTTGTTATCTTTATTTATTGGACAGAGACATCCAGAAATAGAGGGAAGGGGGTGATAGAGAAGGAGAGAGACAGAGACACCTACAGCACTGTTTCACCACTCGTGAAGCTTCCCCCATGCAGGTGGGGATCGGGGGCTCGAACCCAGGTCCTTGTGCACTGTAACATGTGCACTCAACCAGGTGCGCCACCACCCCACATTTTTCTTTTTAAAAGGATTATTATGTTGTTGTTTTAACTGTTTATTTATGCAAGAGAAAGGGAGAGAGAACCAGAGCACCACTCTGGAACACATGATGCTGGGGATCAAGACCTCCTATTTGAGTCTAGTGCTTTACTCACTGAGCCAACTCCCAGGCCACTATCATCTAAACATTTAAGACAAAAAAAAAAAAAGCACAAGCAGGAGGGCATGACCTGCAGAAGCCAAATATCCCTCCCCCAGCTGAGCACACACCTAACCTGTTCAGTGAGGCATTTCTGAACACTGGGGACACAAGCTGAGGACATGTGCTGCTGGGGACTGAACTCAGGACCTCATGCTTGAGAATCCAATGATTTATCCACTGTGCCACCTTCTGGACCTCCCTCCTTCTTCTGAAAAGTAAGCTTTATATCAGGTAATATGGATTCTCCAACTTTTTTTTTTCCCAAACTGTTTTTAGCTATTCTAATTCCTCTGCCTTTTGACATGAATTTTAGCCATTTAATAAATGGCTACAAAAGAAGTCTGATGACTGATGTCTATGACAGATAAAATAAGATTGATACTTAAAGGGACCAGACGGTGACGCTCCTGGTTGAGTGCATGTTATAATGTGCAAGGGCCCAGGTTTGAGCCCCTGGTCCCTACCTGCAGGGGGAAAGCTTTGCCAAGTGGTTAAAGCAGGGCTGCAGGTGTCCCTCTGTCTCTCTTTTTCTTTATCTCCCCCTTCCATCTCCATTTTTGTCTCTATCCAATAAATAAATAAAGATAAAAAAAAAAAAAAGAAGAAAAGGGCAGGGGTAGATATTATAATGGTTATGCAAAGAAGGGCCAGGCAGTAGTACAGCAGGTTAAATGCACATGATTATGCAAAGAGACTATCATACCTGAGGCTCCAAAGTCCCCTGCATCATCATAAGCCAGAGCTGAGCAGTATTCTGGTGTTTTTCTGTCTCTCTCTCTCTCTCTGCATCTCTCAAAAATAAAATAAAAATCAGGGCCAGGTGGTGGCGCATCTGGTTGAGCGTACATGTTACAGTGCACAAGGACCCAGGTTCAAGTCCCTAGTCCCCACCCGCAGGAGGAAAGCTTCACAAGTGGTGAAGCAGGACTGCAGGTGTCTCTCTGTCTCCCTCTCTCCCCCTTCCTCTCAATTTCTGGCTATCTCTATCCAAAAAATAAAGATTAAAAAAAATAAAAATGAAATATTTTTAAAAAAATAAAAAATATTCATACTTAAAGTTTCACATTTTTGTTGTTATTGTAAATGGTTGTTTTTTTTTTTTCCAATTTCCAATTGCCCCCAGTAAGCATGTAAACAAGTGAATTGTTGTACATTAACCTTGTTGGAAGCATTTGCTAAACACAGTTATTAGGAGTTCTACTTTCTTGTAGATTCTCTAGAATATTCTTTTTTTCCTAGACAGTTATGAGTGAGAGAGGGAGGGAACCAAAGCATCATTTGGGCACATAGGATGCTGGGAATTGAACTCAGGATCTCATGCTTGAGAGTATGATGCTTTATCACTGCATCATTTCTTGGGCCCCTAGAATTTTCTATGAAATCAAATGATGGTCTTTCTTTCTTTTTCTTTCTCTCTTTTAAAATTTAAGATAGAGGCAGACAGAGTGGGGAGAGAGAAACAGAAAAACAGCACTCACTGCTCATGATGCTCCTGTGTAGTTCTGAGACCTGAGGCTTTTAAATAGAATAAAGTGTGTGCTATACCAACCAAGTGAGCTATCTTCCCCAGCCTCTAATCTCTCTAACGAAGACCAGACCACCGCTCCACACTATTTATGATTTCTATCAGTTTTGATTTTTTTGTTGTTGGTGAGGATATGGTGCTGTCGATTAAACCCAGGAGCTCATGCAGGCAAGGTATGCACTCTACTCCTCTGCCATTTATTTAACTTTTTTTTTTTTCCTCCAGAACTTTGCTCAGCTCTGGCTTATGGTGGTGCCGTAGACTGAATCTGTGACTTTGGAGCCAGGCATGAAAGTCTTTTTGCATAATCATTATGCTAATCCCCAGTCCTCCCCAAAAATCTTTTAAGATTCTAACAAAACTGATGATGGGAAGTTTTCACCACCCTCCACCTTACCATACTTACAAAATAGAAAAGAGTTCAAATGGGAAGGTAAGTAGCTCTGGCTTTCATAAAAGGAAAGAGAGCATCTCCAGATGTGGCATAGCACGTAGAGGCCCAACTTATAAGCATGAAGCCCCAAGTTCAATCCCCAGTATTGCATATGCCAAAGTGATATGCTGGTTCTCTCTCATGAATAAATAAATGTTTGAAATCATCAGAGTTGATATGTAAAAATGCTGTCCTACTCAAGGCTTCGCCAGTGAAAGAAACTGACTACTAGAGAACTGCAATGAGGCAATTTCAGAGGGGCATTTAAAGGAGGTCATATGAGACAAAGATGGTCCACCAGAGGTCATCAAAACCAGCAGTGCATCGCATGCAGTGAGCTCTCGTGAGTAAGGAAGCAAACAGATGTCTAGGCTTCAACCATAAATGAGGGAAGCTGACTTGTAACCCACCGTCAGTCTTACCCGGGTCCAGACACATGAACTTGCAGCATTCCTTGGGGTCCTTGCGGTACTGCTGGCAGCCCTGGGGCCGCTCACAGAGGGCAGCCACACACATCTCAGGCTCTCCTCCATGGCAGGTGCAGCTCAGGCAGGGGTCATCTCCTTTGGGGGTGAAGTAGAATCCTTCATCCACTACATTGTCCTTGATGTCCACGCATGTTTGACCTACAGCAGGCACATGCACATATGTATCTGTTACTAACAAAACCTGGGCCTGGGACAAAAGGTGGCAGTGCCTAACAGCCCTCCTAGTCGGAAGTGCTATGGATCTGCCCTGTGGCCACAGGGAGCAACTGGCTATGAAAGGCCATCACAGCACACTGTTCTTACAGAGCTCATCAAGTAAGGACAAATCTGGGAATGACCATAAATGGTCTGAGGCGAGAGAGTGCCAGATTCCAGGAGAAACACGTGGAGATGTATTTGCTTTGCTTTTAAGTTGTCTAAACAGTTCACATAAAAGATTCTAAGGGGAGTCAGGCAGTAGCACAGCGGGTTAAGCGCAGGTGGCGCAAAGCACAAGGACTGGCGTGAGGATCCCCGTTCAAGCCCCCGGCTCCCCACCTGCAGGGGAGTCACTTCACAGGCGCTGAAGCAGGTCTGCAGGTGTCTGTCTTTCTCTCCCCCTCTCTGTCTTCCCCTCCTTTCTCCATTTCTCTCTGTCCTATCCAACAACAATGACATCAATAACCACAACAATGTTAAAAAACAAGGGCAACAAAAGGGAAAATAAATTTTAAAAATAAAAAAAATAATAAAAGATTATAAGATATCACTGTTGCACATGAGAACCATTTACAAATCAGACTGTCACAAAGGCATGTCCCAAGAGCTGCTGCTTCCATCTAAAAAGACAGTTCACAGACTACCTTAGTTTACCAAAGGTGGATGGCCAAGAAGCGGAGGAAGAAAGAAGTTTGTCTCACACTCTGAACAGAATAGGAATGTCAAGAATATTTTCGGGGGAGTTGGGCGGTAGCGCAGCGGGTTAAGCACATGTGGCGCGAAGAGCAAGGAACGGCATAAGGATCCTGGTTTGAGCCCCCGGCTCCCCACCTGCAGAGGAGTCGCTTCACAGATGGAAGAAGCAGGTCTACAGGTGTCTCTTTCTCTCCCCCTCTGTCTTACCTTCATTTCCATTTCTCTGTCCTATCTAACAACGATGACATCAATAACAACAATTAAAAAAAAAACAAGGGCAACAAAAGGGAAAATAAATAAATAAATAAATAAATATAAAAAATAGGGGGTCAGGCAGTAGCACAGTGGGTTAAGCACACGTGGCGCAAAGCACAAGGACTGGTGTGGGGATCCCGGTTTGAGCCCCCAGCTACCCACCTGCAGGGGAGTTGCTTCACAGGCAGTGGGGCAGGTCTGCAGGTGTCTTATCTTTCTCTCCCCCTCTGTCTTACCCTCCTCTCTCCATTTCTCTCTGTCCTATCCAACAACAACAACATCAATAACAATGATAATAATAACCACAACAATGGTAAAAAGCAACCAGGGTAGTAACAAAAGGGAAAATAAAATAAAATATTTTTTTAAAAGATTTTTTTCAGAAATTCCACAACCTTAGGTCTGTATCTTTTTATTTATTTGTTTGTTTATTTGTTTATTCCTTTTTGTTGCCCTTGTTTGTGGGATTATGTGAGAGCATGGTAGAGCATAGGGGAACTCCCCCATCCTTGAGATGGAGGTCTAAAAAGAAATCCCACCTGTCAGTCTCTCCCTTTCAGGGATAGAGCTTGGCGGGAAATGCTTTCCTGACTTGAATTCCCTTTTGTCAGCCTCCCAGCCTTCACAGAGACCTGCAACTTCTAACACTTAGCTCATCCCCCTGCTACAAATCAAATGGTTGCCTGCTTGAATACTCCATCACACTGCCTTACCAGTAACATAACAATGAGACCCCCACACACCTCTTCCCGGTTCTTTGATCATCATGACTTACATCAATACTCTGCCATTCTCTGCTTTATCTCACTCTGCTGTTTTAACAACCATGTTTCTCTTAACACCTTTAGATAATTAACATTTCTTACCTCACGGAAACTAATTGTTTTGACCTTTTGTATCTCATTAATTCCCATCATTCCTTAGCCCTCCACACCATAGAGGTACTGACCTTTTGAAAACCTATGATTACTGACATATGTGAAAAATGTTCTTTGTTCTACTTGCTATATAAGCTTTGTCCTCCTCTGAATAAATTGGAAGTTCATACCTGAATTTCTCCTGGCTGTTGTTTGCATCACGCAATCACTAGAATCGGTGACAGGAAAGCCAGTGGCTACTTCGGTTGTGAGGCCACCCATGTGAGCACCAGCACTTGTTGATTTATTGTTGTAGTTATTATTGTTGTTGTTACTGACATTGTCGTTGTTGGATAAGACAGAGAGAAATGGAAAGAGGAGGGGAAGACAGAGAGGGGGAGAGAAAGATAGACACCTGCAGACCTGCTTCACCACTTGTAAAACGACTCCCCTGCAGGTGGGGAGCCAGGGACTCCAACTGGGATCCTTACGCTGGTCCTTGTGCTTTGCACCACCTGCACTTAACCTGCTGAGCTACTGCCCGACTCCCAGGTCTATATCTTTTAACTTAAGTGGTCACAAACTTGCAGGGCAAGAGACATACATAAAAATATTCTCTGCAAAAAAAAAAAAAAAAAAAAAAAAATTCTCTGCAAGGTTGAGAAATGGCCTGCCTGGTAGAGTATATACTTTATTTACTATGTGTGAGGAGCCAGGCTAAAGCCACCACAAGGGAACGTCATGCAAAAAGGTAGCTTTACACGTGGTGAAGTGGTCCTATGATGTCTCTCCTTCTTTTTGTATTTCTCTATCTCTGTCTCTCTTTATTATTAAAGAAAAAAGCCACAACCAGGCCATCCCATCACCTGGGGCCCTAGTCAGGGAGCCCTGGGGTTCCCACACAGACATGATGGGCCTAGACCTCTAACACGTTCCTCTATCCACAGTCACTGGTCATCTCCATCAGGAAAAACAAAATGCACCCCTCTGTGGGCCCCCATAGGACCTTGCCCTCAATGTGGATCAATAATGGTAGGGAATGTTCCATTCTCCAAAGGGAGGTTGGACAACATACTCTTCCTATTACCTGAGGATGATGGGTCCTGAAATTAGTGCAGCCTGGAATGTTCCTAGCCATGACCACAGAATGTGAGCTCAGACCTACAGGGATGCAGATGTTACATAGGCTTCTGTGCTGAATATGGGCCCCAGAGCAAACTTGTGGGGATTACACTTAATAATATTTACATACTTTCCCATATTTGGGAGCTACTCTCTTCCCTGATCCAGCTTTCTATTCCTTTTTCCAACTATGACACAATCTCCCCAAACAATAACCTGGATCTACCTGCATATTAAATGTCAGGCTCAGACAAAAACTACTAAAGTCATGGGCCCCCTGGAATATACTTAAAACAGACCTACTAGCTTTTTCCAAAACAGAGACCCAAATCTTCATCTGCAATATTCATTCCTTTAGGTCCATGATTAGTCAACAATTTGTTCTGCATTATTCTTTAACTCTTTTTCACCTGCCAGGTTCCATATGATACCATGATACCAACCTGACTTCCTTGGGCAGAGGATCCCAGCACATGTCCTGGAAGCCCATATCCCCCAGATCCCTGCCCCACTAGGAAAAGAAAGAGACAGGCTGGGAGTATGGATCGACCTGTCAATGCCCATGTTCAGTGGAGAAGTAGTTACAGAAGACAGACCTTCCACCTTCTGCACCCCATAATGACCCTGTGTCCATACTCCAAGAGGGATAAAGAATAGGAAAACTTTCAAGGGAGGGGATTGAATATGGAGCTCTGGGGGTGGGCAATGTGTGGAGATGTACCCCTCTTATCCTATTGTTTTGTCAATGTTTCCATTTTATAAATGAAGAAAATAAAATAAATAAAAATATTGAAGAAAAAAATTCCACCAGAAGTAGCATGAAGCCCCATTGAAAACTCTAACAGAAAAACAAATTATTCTTGAGATGGGGTGGTGGTGTACTCAGTGGAGCACACATATTACATGCATGAGGACCCTGGCTCAGGCCCCCAGCTTCCACCTGCAGTGGGGAAGCAGTACTGCAGGGTCTCTCTCAATCCCTCGCTCCCTCTCTACCCTCCCCATTTCTCTCTCTTTATCCAAAATAATATTAATAATATGGAAAGTAAATAAACAATTCTCTGCTAGAACAGAGAGAAAAATGAACAAAAATGAGTAGGGCCCTCAAAGCAATGTATTTATACATATACATACCAACACAGATATAAGTGTATCAGCATCTATTACATATGAGATTCATAAGAGAAGAAGAGAAAATATCTAAAGAATAGCTGGAAAGTGCCCACATTCATTCAAAAACAAAGCCGAAACATTTTGGAAGTTCAACAAATCCCAAATAGGATAAATGTAAAAAAGATCTACAGAACATCATGCTACAAATGTTAAGAGTTCAAAGACAAGATGAGAATCACACAAAAGAGCAAATACAAAATGACTCCTTACTTATAGGGAAATCCTGGTAGAATTAATAGCTGATCCTCAGCTAAAGGAAAAGACGAGACCAGAAAGTGGTGAAATAACATCCAAGTGCTCATGAGAAACAACTGGCAGGCAAGAAATCTATGAATCAGCAGTCTCACTTTCTTTTGTCATTGCTAGGGCCTTAACCATTCCAGTCCTACTCTTTCAGATATACAAAGTGATACAGAGACACAGAGGGAAAAGTTTCTTCCAACTCAGTGGAACCAGGTCCGAACGTGAGTCACATGCATGACAGATCAAGCGTACTATTCAGGAGAGCTCACCACTGACTAGAAGAGTCTACTAAAGGTATCTTACTTTTTAAAAAATTCTTTAATATTTATTTATTTATTTATTTATCCCTTGCGTTGCCCTTGTTTTATTGTTGTAGTTATTATTATTGTTGTTACTGATGTCATTGTTGTTAGATAGAACAGGGAGAAATGGAGAAGAAAGGGGAAGATGAGGGGGAGAAAAAGACAGACACCTGCAGACCTGCTTTACCACTTGTGAAGTAACTCACCCTGCAGGTGGGGAGCCAAGGGCTCAAACCAGGATCCTTACGCCACCTTTGTGCCACCTGCGCTTAACCTGCTGCACTACTGCCCAACTCCCTAGGTATCTTTTAAAAAATTTATTTTGGAGGTGAAGCAGGTCTGCAGGTGTCTATCTTTCTCTCCCCGTCTTCCCCTCCTCTCTCCATTTCTCTCTGTCCTGTCTAACAACAACATCAATAATAATAATAATAACCATAACAACAATAAAAAATAGCAAGGGCAACAAAAAAGGGGAAAAAAAATACCCTTCAGGAGCAGTGGATTCGTGGTCCAGGCACCAAGCCCCAGCAATAACCTTGGAGGCCAAAAAAAAAAAAAAAAAATTATTTTATTATCTTTATTATTGTATAGAGACAGCCAGAAATCAAGAGGGAAGGGGATGATAAAGAGGGAGAGAGACAAAGAGACACCTGCAGACTTGCTTCACCATTCACAAAGCTTTCCCCCTGCAGGTGGGGGCCGAGGTCCTTATGCACTGTAATATGTGTGTTCAACCAGGTGCACCACTACCCAGTCCCAAGGCAACTTACTTCTTTTACACAGAAATGAAGACTTCTCATAGCAGTTCTCGGCGTGCCAGCTGTGCAGGTCATGGTGGCGGAGTGTGGGGAAGTGGAAACACTGGAGCTGTGCACAGAACACGTTGTCGCTCTCAGATATGGCCGAGGCAAAAATGGGGTCTGGGGGCAGAAACACCTCTGAGGAACCTGGGCCAGGAACACAAAGGGGCTGGTTATTACCACGTAACACCAACACAGAAATCATGTGGCATCCAAACGTGGGCCAAGGCCCCTCTAAACTGAACCATTAGCTGAAGAGCTATGGCTCGCTGAATGTTAGTTGTTACTGCAGTTACAGCGCTGATTCATGTGCAACCTCTCTTGGTCCTCTAAGCACAGCTCTGGGCACTAGGCATGACAGGGAAGCAAGAACCAAAACCAGTGATACTGGGCAGAGGGCCAGAGAGGATCATGCTTCACTGACAAATTTTAAAAGCAAAGTAACACAGATCAGGGAGGTACAAAACAGTCTATTGACAGACTGGGTGGTCTGCTTGGCATCATCATAAGCCAGTGCTCTGAAAAAAATAAATAAATAAAAGAGGAAGGAGGAAGAAGAGGAGGGGTAGTAGTAAATGGGTAATAATACAGTGAATTAAAATGAAAACGCATGTGTTTATATGAACTAAGTGAGCCAGAGAAAGATAGGGGATAGCTCAACCTTACAACTGAATATCAGCTGACAAATTAAGCAGCTGTCACTCCCATTAAGAGCATCAGGGGCTGGGTGGGCTCCTAGAAAGTACTATGTCCCTGGGATGCCAGGTCTGGGGATAATCTGTCACCCATTTAGTTCTTTTCTTCCAGACTAGAGATTAGGCTATGAGAAATATCTATCCAGAGGAGGCCAGGCGGTGGCGCACCAGGTTAAGTGCATGTAGTACAAAGCATAAGGATCCGTGCAAAGATCCTGGTTGGAGACCCCAGCTCCCCACCTGTGTGTGTGTGTGTGTGGGGGGGGGTCACTTCACAAATAGTGAAACAGGTCTGCAGGTGTCTATCTTTCTCTGTCCCTCTCTCTCTCTCTTTTTTTTTTTTTGCCTCCAGGGTTACTGCTGGGGCTTAGTGCCTGCACCACGAATCCTCTGCTCCTGGAGGCCTTTTTCCCATTTTTGTTGCCCTTGTTCTTGTTTTTATTGTTATAGGATAGGACAGAGAGAAATGGAGAGAGGAGGGGAAGACAGAGAGGGGGAGAGAAAGATAGACACCTGCAGACCTGCTTCACCACTTGTGAAGCGACTCCCCTGCAGGTGGGGAGCCGGGGGCTCGAACCAGGATCCTTACACAGGTTCTTGCACTTTGCACCATGTGTGCTTAACTGCTTAATCCACTGCGCTACCACCTGCCCGCCCCCCCCCAACTTCCTTTTCTTTTCTTTTCTTTTCTTTTTTTTTAATCAGAGCACTGCTCAGCTCTAGTTTAGTGCAGGGGTTTAAACCTGGGACCTTGGAGCCTCAGGCATGAGAATCTCTTTGCATAACCTTTATGCTATCTATCCCTACCCCTCTCTATCTTCCCCTCCCATCTCCATTTCTCTCTGTCCTATCAAAAAAAGGAAGGAAGGAAGGAAGGAAGGAAGGAAGGAAGGAAGGAAGGAAGGAAGGAAATGGCCACAGGAACAGTGGACTTGTAGTGCAGGCACCGAGCCCCAGTGAAGAAAAAGAAATATCTACCCAGACAGTTCAAGGTGAGAGAGAGGGAGGGAGAGGGAGAGGGAGGGGGAGAGGGGGAGGGGAGGGGGAGGGGAGGGGGAGGGGAGGGGGAGGGAGAGAGAGAGAGTGTGAGTGTGTGTGTGTGTGTGTGTGTGTGTGTGTGTGTGTGTGTGTGTGTTGGGCGTGGTGGTGGTGAGAAGGATTGGGACTATGAGCTCTTAAATCAGTCTTCAGTCATATCCCAGGAGATGGGGTTCCAGCTTCACCCAGGCTCCAGCACAGCCAGCCCTCACAGCACACTCACTCACCTTCGACAGAAGCTCTCTGTGTTCTTTGAGGCTAATCTAAACACAGATCACTGCACACACCCTCACTGTACTAAGGTGTCTGTGCAGTGTTTATGTTAGCAGGATCACCTTTTAAATTCTATTTTTCCCAATGGTAAAATTTGAAGAGCTGGCAGATTTGGAGGCAGAACCTCACTCCAGGCACTAGGAACATGCCCAATTGTCTCTGTGACAATGGCAAGAAACTGTGCTTTTGGGAAAGCGCTAAGGGTCAAAAGGCCAGTCCTAGGCTGACAGGGACAGCAAGAGGCACTCAGCCCCTTTCTAGGGAGAGTGGAGCCCCAGGGGTGTTTGGAATATCTGCTCTTAGCATCTGGGTGCCCTATACCCACTGCTGAGAGTGAGCACTGCTGTGAATACCCTAAACTCCACTCTCCATTGCTTTTCCTCCAGGTGCCTAGTTTTCCAACAAGGTCTGATGCAGGGCCTCCTTAAGACACTCCTCCATCTGAGATTCTTGGAGAAACAGCTCACTTGGGGCTGCTCTGCCATGTGCACAAACCACATTCTAGCCTGGCCCAGGGCCAGGCAGTGGCGCACCTGGTTAACTGCACACACTACAGTGCACAAGGACCCAGGTTCAAGCCCCTGGTCCCCACCTGCAGGGAGAAAGCTTCACAAGTGGTGAAGCAGGGCTGCAAGTGTCTCTGTCTCTAACCCTCTCTATCTCATCCTCCTCTCTGTCTCTATCCAATAATAAATAAATAATTAAACAAACAAACAAACCCAGCCCTACCACACTGGAGGAAGCTGTGGTCTATTTAAACTCTTACCTAAAAAACAGTCTTTGCTGACTTCACAGGCTCAAAACAAAGACATTCTTACAGTCTTTTTAAAAAATACAGATAAAAGTAAGTCTTTGATCCAGACTCTTATTGCCAGCCCAAAGCACCTATGAACAATTCTAGTCCATCGCTACAAAGGTTCAAAGGTTGGGCCAAGGCCATATCTGACCTCTCAGGCCAGAGTCCTGCAATGCATGCTTCTGTGTCCCCATCCCCCCAACTGCACCCCCTCCCCGTGGCCTGGACCAGCCAGAGTCACAAGAGGGTGAGTATCTACAGATGATGTGGGGTACAGTGTGGGGCTAGGCCTTACTCTCCCACAAGCAAACTGAGTGCACAGTGGGGAATCGGAGGCCTTCTCCCAGTGCTTGCACCTACACCAGCCCTGGGTGTTCCTCATGTGCTGCTGGTCAATTTCTTGAAATAAATGATTCTGAAAATCACTTCTTCTCCACCAAACTGGAAGCCCTCATTTTATTGCTCTCCCCATGACACTACAAGCTGTATTTTCTTAAGGATTTCCCCATTCTTTCTTGCCAGCATCTACATGTAGCTAGTCCCCGGCAAGCATAGTCTTCTTCAATTCGCTTAAAATTCATGTCACATGTCAAATGGCTATGGGAAGTCAGAACAGAGACTGGAGACTTTCACAAGCCAGAAGGCCTGGAACCACTAAGAGCTGGAAGTAGGTGGCAGCACACCTGATAGAGCTCACACATTACCATATACAAGGACCAGGACTCAAGCCCCAGGACCCCACCTCTAGCAAGAAGTTTCATGAGTATAAAGTAATGCTGCAGGTATTTCTCCTCTCACTTACTCTATAAGTAAAAGAAAGAGTGTAGTCTGGGAGATGGTGCAATGGATAAAGCATTAGTCTCTCAAGAGTGAGTCCCTGAGTTCAATCCTGGGTAGTACACATACCAAAATTATGTCTGATTCTTTCTCTATCTCCGCCTATCATTCTTCATGAATAAATAAATAAAATCTTTAGAAAAAAAAGAGAATAAAAAGAAGAAAGGAAAGAAAAGAAGGGAAATAACAACTGGGAGAAATGAATTTGTCTTCCATTAAGAGCTAGCAAAAGGATCTCTCCTGTACCCTTCAAAAAGAATGTAGCCAATATATTGACTTTGAATTTCTGTCTTACGTACTGTGAGAAAGATGACTAGGGGAAAAATCAGACTTGCATGCCTGAGGTTTCTGGCACTGAATGTACCAGAGAGGAGTTCTGGCTTGTCTTTCTCTGTCTCACGTGAAACTTCTATTTCTCCTAAGTAATAATAAAAATAAATAAATATGGGGCCGGATGGTAGCACAGTGGGTTGTGCATATGGCATGAAGCGCAAGGATCCTGCTTTGAGCCCCTGGCTCCCCACTTGCAGGAAGTCGCTTCACAGGTGGTGAAGCAGGTTTGCAGGTGTCTTTCTCTCCCCCTCTTGCCTTCCCCTCCTCTCTCGATTTCTCTCTGCCCTATCCAACAACGACAGCAATAACAACAACGATAAACAACAAGGGCAACAAAAAGGGGAAAAAATAACCTCCAGGAGCAGTGGATTTGTAGTGCAGGCACCGAGCCCCAGTGATAACCCTGGAGGCAAAAATAAACAAACAAACAAACTTTGGGAAAGTAAATGGGTGGTATCCTTAGCCACCAAGACTGTGGAACTCTACGAGTTCACACACATTACCAGAAACCTCACACAATTTCCTAAATATTTTCCATTGCTGATTTAACTAACCCGACAGGCTTCCAATCATGTAAACACCAACTGGCGTACACTGTGCATGACAGCCAGCTATTTACAAGGGGAGCATATAGGATAGTGACAGGTAATGGACAAGGGACCTAAGCAGTGAAGGTCAAAGCTACAACAGGAAACACCAGGAGCATAGAGACAAAGGCGAACAATGCCATGGAAGCAGAGATTGAGGGAAAGAGGAGGGGTGAGGTGGCATCTCTGACACTGTCCACATCAAGGTCCCCACACCCACAGGCTTGCAGCTTAGTCAGTACTCAAGGGGTCCAACGTGTAGCCCCAGTCACTACTGAGATTTATTACAGCTAGAAACACCAGTGACAAATTGAGGGGGCAGTGCAGGCAGAATCTGGGGGAATTCAGGCTGGGCCTCCAAAGCATTCTCTCCCTGCAGAAGAATCTTACATAGCATGCCTTTCACCAGAAGGTTACATCACAATGTGCACTGCTTCTGCCTAGAAGAGCTTGGATGCCAACCCCTATCCACTTCTAATTTTAACTTCACTGAGAGAAGCAGGCATCACTTATAAATCCCATGATTGGTATGGTCCAGGCAGCCTGGCCTAGCAGGCACCATGAATTCCAAAGCAGCACCAGACATGTCAGGATAGCTTTGGTACCTTTTCCTGCTCCTGAGTGAGCCCTAAGCCTGGGGAAAAGCATGGGGGGGAGGGGGAGCACAGAGGTGGTATAGGAAGAGCCAGAGCCCTATGGTAGGAGGGCAGGACTAAAGATAATGAAAGATTAAGGGTAGTGAGGGATTGGGTATCACGGGGGGGCGGGGGCGGCACATACCAGGTGATGGCACACCTGGTTGAATGCACCTGTTACACTGTGCAAGACCCGGGTTCAAGCCCCTGGTCCCTACCTGCAGGGGGAAAATTTCATGAGTGGTGAAGCAGGGTTGCAGGTGTCTCTCTATCTCTCTCCATATCTCCCCCTTCCTTTCAACTTCTGGCTGTCTCTATCCAGTAAATAAGTAAATACTTTTTTAAAGTTTAAGAGAGAGATAAAGATACCACACTACTGAATTTTCCTCCAACCTGGATTATGCACATGCATGCACTATCCAAATGAGCTATTTTCCCCTTTATTTCTCTTTTAGGACTTTCCACAAGTACAACACCATGGCTTATTATTATACCCTGAACAACTTTTCAGATAAAGAAAGAGGAAAGACATCATAGCACTGAACTTCCTCCAGTGTAGTGGGGGCCAGGCTCAAAGCTGGGTCCTCAAAATGGTAAAGTATGTGCTCTACCAAGTGAGCTATTTCCTGCCCCCCCCCCCCAGGGTTCAAATCCTTCTCAACACTTACCCTTTCTGTCCACTCCCACCTCTGTGTGGAAACAAGTTACCCATGGCACAGGAGGAGGCAGGCCAGAGGCCAGAACTCAGCTACCCACACCAGATGCCTTTCCTTTACTTAACTGGGCAGAATACACAGTCACACACATTCTCAGATGCACACAGACACCCTCCCTCACATTCACTATCACACAATCTATTTTAATTTTGTCTGATAAGCTCCCTTCAAGTTCTGGATTCTAATTATGACTGCTCTGTCCTTAAAAGTCTAGTCCTTTCTTCTCTGCCTGACCCATGTTGGTTACATAGTTTTTGTTTTCATTTTTTATGCTCCAATTAAAGTTCTGAACTTTATGGGCAGGGAGATGTACTGTACTGACAACTGTCTTGGTAAAATGTAGAAATGAGCCCCTGTGGTAACAAAAACTGTAAACCAACATTTCAATCTAGGTGAAGTGATGATATTGAAGTTGGAACAAAATAAAAATGACATCAAGTCCTTAACTCTAGATGGGAGATGGATAGTCTGGAAACCTGGGCAAATGAGATGTACTCTTGGTTCCAGAGAAGTTTTAGTCTTGCACTGGGCCTGGAGGTGGGGTCTGCCCAGGAGACTAGCCAGGATCCACACTCACTAACACAACCCTGCCACAATCTGCAGCCATCCTTGTCCATGCTCCCCTGCAGTCGGCATCTCCAAAGCTCAGGGATCAGTGGTGAGAAGGCAGAGAAGAGACCACAGTAATAGTCCAGCAAGCATAGTGATGACTCCCCCCACTGCCAATTTCTTTTTTCTTTCCAAGACTTTACTTATTTATTCATGAGAAAGATAGGAGGAAAGAGAAAGAACCAGACATGATTCTGGTACATGTACTGCCAGGGACTGAACTAGGAACCTCATGCTTGAGAGTCGAATGCTTTATCCACTGTGCCACCTCTGGCCTACTCCACTATCAATTTCAAACTCAATAACTCTTCTGAAAGATCAAGAGAGCTTACCTTTGATGTGTGCTACCTCCCAGTGACCTTCTAAGGAGCGATTCCGGCCAGTGATGACATACTGATAGCCAACCCACAACCTGTAGGAGGACAGAAATACACACAGGGAACTCAGTATGGCAGCAGTCAAGCAGAGAGTAAGAGAGCAAGCAAACAAGAGAGAGAGAGAGAGAGTTATTAGCTATACTGATCTTTGAAATTCTAGTTTTTTATATTTTTTTATTTAAAAAACCATTTATGAAGATTTTTCTCCCCTGCAGATGGGGACTAAGGGGCTTAAACCTGGGTCCTCGTGCACTGTGTGCACTCTACCAGGTGCGCCACCACTCGGCCTCAAATACTGAATTTTGAGAGCATTAATGATTTCAAGAAAAATTTAAAGTTTTGATTTAAATAAGACTAATATTTTATTATTATTATTATTATTATTATTTACTTTTACACCAGAGCACTGCTCAGCTCTGGTTTACGGTAGTGCTGGAGACTGACCCTGGAACCTCAGAGCCTCAGGCATGGGAATCTTTTGCAGAACAATTATGTTGTGTCCCCAGCACAATAAGACTAATATTTTAAACAGAAATTTCACATGTCAGAGTTTTATCTGGGGTAATTCCTGTCAAAACTACTCTGTTTTCCCCAGCATCAGGGTCTTAATGCACACTTTTCCTGGGCTGAATTTTTCACTCCTTTTTACTTAAGAGAGGAGAGACAACAAAGCACCATTCCATCAATTGTCGATGCCAACAGCACAGGATGCAGTGTGACTCCCCTGTGGTGCTAACCCCCCCCCCCCAAGTCTGGGGCTTCAGACATCGTAAAGAGCCCAGTCTACTGGGTGATATGTCTCCCAGCCCCAAGACTTTTTTTTTTTTTTTTTTTTTAAGACAGATTGAAATCAAGAAGGGAGAGGGAGATAGAGAAAAAGACACTCACTCGCAGATCTACTTCATTGCTTGGGAAACTTCCCACCTACAGGTGGAAGCCATGGGTTCAAGCCTGAGTTCCATGGCTTAGGGACTGCAACTAACTAAGTGTACATGTTACAATGTGCAAGGACCACATCCGAACCCCCAGTCCCCACCTGCAGGGGGAAAGTTTTATGAGTGGTGAAGCAGTGTTGCAAATGTCTCTCTCCCTCTCTATCTTCCCCTCCCCTCTTGATTTCTGGCTGTCTCTATCCAATAAATAAATAAATAATAAAAATTGTTAACATAGTAACAATAAATAAATGTATGTGATTACCCAGCTATACCAACACCTGGCCCCAAGACTTTTTTTAATGGAGACAGAAAAATGAGAGAAAAGGGGGAGACTGCAATTGCAACAATGCTTCACCACTTGCAAATCCTTCTTCCTACAATTAAGGACTCGGGGGCTTGAATCTGGTTCTTTGTACACGGTAACATGTGCACTCAACAAGGTGCAATGCCACCTGGTCCCTTTTTAAAACTTTTAAAAAACATTTTCCCAAGACATTATTCTTGAGACTATATTCTAAGCATGACCGACCTTATTCTTGGTAAACATACAATCCTATGAACACAACCACAGAATCATACATTCAAAAGGGGTAAGTCTGATGGTAGTTGAATTACATCTCTGTTAAAAGCACACAAATGCTAAAGTGACTAGGCAGTGGCAAACCTGATTGAGGGCACACATTACGATGAACAAAGACCTGGGTTCAAACCCCTAATCCCCACCTGCAGGGGGAAGCTTCATGGGTGGTGTCTCTTTCTCTCTCCCCCTTCCCTCTCAATTCCTGCCTCTATTCAAACACACACACACACACACACACACACACACACACACACACACTGCTGTGCAAGGCCTCCTGCAGGCGTCTCACTCCAAGCAGGCCTCTGCAGACCTAGAGAGTGCTCCTGAGCATATTCCTCACAGCATAGGGGGGCAGACACATTCACCTGGCTCCCTGCCACAAACACCTGAGAGTGTGCTCTTCCCCCGCAACCACCCCAACAATCCTGGAGCTGCCTATCAGCACAGCACAACCACTGTGGGAGCCCTGACGTGATGCCACTGTGCCCCTCCAGCCCCCTGCCAAGCAAGACCTACCCAGAGGTGGCAGGGTGCTTCCATGACCCGTGGTCTATGTCCTCTCATTTCTCTGTGGAATCACAGCAACCCTGTGACTGAGGAGTCATTTTTCTCACTTTGTAGTTGCAGAAGGCAAGAAACAGAGTCTAATATGTCTACACTATGGGCTACATCTGTGGAGTCCAGACCCAGCCCTTACTCCACCTGACACAGCTCATCAAGCTCTTGAGACAGAATGGCAGCCAACACTCTCACAAGGAGGAAGCAGCCGCCATCTGGCAGCCTTCACAGTGTGTGGGGAGCAGCACACCATAGGCTCCTCCTGTGCTGAGTCTGGGGAATACCATGGTTTCCACACTTTCTCCTTGTGCTGCTGAGTCTAAGGGCCAGAGCCAGGTGGCCTGGCTTGAAAGCTGGGCATGCCACAGTCAGCTCTGCCTGTGGTCATGTGCTCACCCACAGAAATCAGAGCCTGGCAAGAGCCACTTTCTCAGAAAGAACAATTGCCCAGCTATAACCCCCTCTTGCAGCCCATAACCCCCCACCAAACAATCTTTCCTGACACAGGCCCAAGCACTGCCTGCTGCTCAGAAGACGCAGATAAACCCACAGAGGGGAACCAACCCAAGATGGCAGCATGATCCTGCTGGCCTTATTCTGTCTCCATGCCCACTCTGAACCCCAAAGCAGCAGTCATGCACCACTTAATGATGGGCATCTGGTCTGAGAATGCTTGGCTAGGTGACTAAACTGATTTGTGACGGTGACAAAAGGAACTCACAAAGACCTAGATAGTATGAACTACAAGATGCTTGTGCTACAAGGGTAGTCTGAGGACCACAATCATACATGGGGCCCCTCATTGACCAGAAACTCACTGGGTACTTCCAGTGGTAAAGGCTGCTCTTCCCCAGATGCCAGCTGCTTTGCCCTAGAAGCACCAGAGGCTCAACAGGCACCGGGTCCCACTCCTACTCACTTGTGCTGGTCCTGCCAAGCAAAGCTCCGCTCAGGTTGATCCCATTCCTGGGCCAGAACAAAACGCAGCTCCTGGTCAGTGGAGAAGGTGGCAAGGGAGCCATTCACACGCTGGCAGGTCTGTGCGGCATCCCAGTAGTTCTCTCCACTTGGGTAGACCCTGTAGCAGCTGGCTGTGCCCTCATAGTGGTGCCATCCTGTTGGGCACTTTCCTAGGAAACATGAAGGACAGAAGGGGAGTTGTCCCCCAAATTAGGATCCTCATTCCAAAACAAGATGGCATATGCTGCACTAGGTAGAGCACATGTGAGAAATCGCCAGGCGAAATCAAGGCTCGAGGGACATTATGCTGCTAGGATCGTAGCCACAGAGATTCAACCTAACACATGCAGCTGTTTGGTAGCTTGTCACTTTGCATTAGCCAAGCAGGAAAGGCTAGCTGCTGAACTCAGTTCTGTCAAGTGAATTTCATTCTCTGAGTTAGTCTGGTGGGTAGACGCCAGAACTGTCCACACAGGCTCACTACTAGCCTGGAGGAATGAGAAGGAAATCTCCCTATAGTGGCCTCGACGTGCCAGCACCTGGCTCTCAAGCCACTTAACTAGCAACCAACCCTTCTTAGGCTGACTTCTCCTCCCTACAAGGTGCTGGTTGGCTTTTCCATGAATCAGAAAGAAGCTCAGGAGACCAGAGCCGAAAGGGACATTGAGACTGGGGGACCAACCTGACCTGCAGGTAAGAAAACAAAATGTAGGGCAGAAGGGGAGTTAAATGGATTAAAAGCCAAGTGGCCGTTGAAGCCACTGTCTACACAAGAAAGGCTGAGCCAGGTATCTTCTCTCCAGGTCAACTAGGCCATCAAGTCAAGAAGCAATGACCAGCTGGTTCAACATGATCTATGACTTTCTTTTCATTAATTTTCACCAGAGCACTTAGTGCTCCGGCATTTAAAACTGGGGCTTTGGAGCCTTGGGCATGCAAGCCTTTTTACACGTTTACTATGCTATCTCTTCTGCCCAGGATCTATGATTTTCAAATGCTGGGGGTCCCTATCTCCTAAGAGTTCACTAATGAAGACTAACAATTTCTTTTTCTTTATTTGTTTCTTTTCTTTAAACCAGAGCACCGCTCAGTTCTAGCTTGTGGTGGTATGGGGAATTGATTGAATCTGGGACTCCCAGGCATGAGAGACTCTTTGCATAACCATTACTCTATCTCCCCTACCCACAGATTAAGAATTTCTAGCAAAATCAGTTGTTTTTACTAATTTTTTTAGTATCTATCCATATGCAGTGGATGTGGGTTATCTTTTAAAAAAATATTTCTATTTACTTATTATTGGACAGAGACAGAGAAATTTAGGGGGGAGATAGGGGAGATACCTGCAGCCCTGCTTCACCACTTGTGAAGCTTCTTCCCTACAGGTGGGCGCCTGGGGCTTGAGCCTGGGTTCTTGTGCACTGTAATGTGAATGCTTAACCAGGTGAAAAGTCATTTATTTTTAAAAAGCTATTTTTAAATGCATTTACATTCTGTAGAACTAATACAACTTTTTTTGGTTATATTGCTGGGTTTCAGTGCCAGCACTTCAAATCCACTGCTGCTGGTGGACAGGACAGAAAGAAATTGAGAGGAGAGCGGGAGATAGAGAGAATGAGAAAGAGATACCTGCAGACTTACTTGTGAAGCTTGCCCCCTGCAGATGGGAGGTGGCTCAAACCCGGATCCTCATGCAGGTCCCTGAGATTAGCACTATGTGCACTTAACCAGGTGCACCACCGCCAGGCTCCTGAACTATTAAAACTTAAAGACAAATGCCTGTTTCTAATTACCTGGCATCTGGGTTTAATTTACTAACAAAAGGTACAGAGTTTACAGAAGAAATGGCAGCTCTGGTTCCTGAGTCAATGAGGCAAACCATGGCATCACTGCAGTGCAGCTGGTGTAACAGTGCCACCTACCCATCAGCTAGGGCCGAAACTTGTGGAAGCTCTTTGCTGTAGACCTGGAACCTGTACTCAAAAGTCACCACTCAGGGAACAGAGGTATGCCCAGTAAGGGTGTGGCATGGGCTTATTTCCTAACCCCCAGAATGAGTCATTCAACCCAACATTCCATGCAGGTAGGCTCCACCTTATTCCAGGTCTGAGGTAGGGACACAGGTATGAGGAGGCCAAGCGTCTTAGCTTGAGAACGACATTGTGTGTCACTTCCTCCTGTCTCAGCCTGATACAGGTCATCATACCTACACCATTATCATGCCGCCCATGGAGCAGTCAGCTGCGGGATTGTTGCCTTTCACCCTCCCCCTTTTAATCTTAACATGCTTCCTGAGAGCAGGACTCTCATCAAATAACTAGTCACTTACATTAAACAGAGACAAGACCTTCACATCCCTCCCAGCTGTGCTAAACTCTTCCAGCCTGGTTTTCCATCTACAAAGGGGCAACACAGAACAGCCCCCCAAAGGTGGTCATTTGTTAAAACAGCCAGCCTGGGTCCAGAGCCTGTGCTGATCATGGCTTCACCACTCAAGGGCTATGTCACCCAGGGAGAGTTACCACATAGCCTGGCTCTCCCAATCATTCTGAAAGAGACACACCCCTCACACAGCTGGGTGGCCACCAGCTGGTGGCTCAGGTCACCCTCAGGGCAGGTCTGCAACTTACTGCTGAATCGAACAGGCTGAGCCACATTCACTGCTTGAAAGTGCGTCGGGTCACCGCCCCGGGTTCGACCCTGCCTCGGATCCATAGCCTCCTTCCCATGGTAAGAACTTGTCTCCCCCGTCACTTCTGGAAGCAAAACAGAAGGGAGCTGTAAGCACTGCTCACACACCATCAAGATGTGTAGTTCTGAGCAGCTCTCTGGTGCACAAGCTGAGGAGGTACAACACAGAACAGTTAAACACTGAGGGGCTAGAGGTTGGACAAGTATGGGGGCAGTCTATAAAGCTTTACTGTTTCCATTCAAACAGGTTACATGTGACTTTTTTTTTTTTTTTTGCCTCCAGGGTTATTGCTGGGGCTTGGTGCAATTCATTGCTCCTAGAGGCTATTTTTTCCCTTTTGTTGTCCTTGTTTTATCATTGTTCTGGTTATTATTATTGTTATTGATATCATCGTTGTTGGATAGGACAGAGAGGGGGAGAGAAAGATAGACACCTGCAGACCTGCTTCATCACCTGTGAAGCAACTCCCCTGCAGGTGGGGAGCCAGGGGCTCAAACCAAGATCTATACACTGGTCCTTGCACTTTCCATCACCTGCACTTAACCTGCTGCATTACCACTGGGCCCCATATGACTTTTTTTTTTTTTGCCTTTTGGGTTATTGCTGGGGCTCGGTGCCTGCACCATGAATCCACTGCTCCTGGAGGCCATTTTTTCCCTTTCGTTGCCCTTGTTGTTTATCATTGTTATTGTTACTATTATTGTTACTGCTGTCGTTGTTGGATAGGACAGAGAGAAGTCGAGAGAGATGGGAAAAGCGGTTGGGGGGGGGGGGAAGATAGACACCTGCAGACCTACTTCACCACTTGTGAATCGACTCCCCTGCAGGTGGGGAACCAGGATCCTTATACCAGTCCTTGAGCTTTACCTGCGCTACAGCCCGACTCCCAACAATTTTTTTTTAGATTTTTTTTTTATTTATTTATTTTCCCTTTTTGTTGCCCTTCTTGTTTTTCATTGTTGTTGTAGTTATTGTTGATGTCATCATTGTTAGACAGGACAGAGAGAAATGAAGAGAGGAGGGGAAGACAGAGAGGGGGAAAGAAAGATAGACACCTGCAGACCTGCTTCACCGCCTGTGAAGCAAGTCTCCTGCAGGTGGGGAGCCGGGGGATGGAACTGGGATCCTTACACCCCACGTGCCCTTAACCCGCTGTGCTACCACCCCGATTCCCAACAATTTGCTTTCTATCTTATTGCTTTTCAGCCACAAAGTTGCAAATGCTACTTAGCATGCCATTCTGACCTTCCCTGGCAGACAACCTCACCAATGTGTCCTGGAACCTCACCCCTCCAGAGCCCTATCCCACTAGGGAAAGATAGAAACAGGCTGGGAGTATAGATCTACCTGTGGCCAGACCTTCCACCTTCTGCACCCCAAAAAGAATTTTGGTCCATATTACCAGTGGGATAAAGAGTTGGGGACCTTCCAATGGAGGGGATGGGACAAAGAACTCTGGTGATGGGAATTATATGGAATTGTACCCATTATCTTACACTATTTTTAATCATTATTAAACCACTAATAAATCACTGAGCAGGCTTATTATTATTATTACTATTACGATACGGTCTAATATTAGGAGAGTGCTCCTATACCACATTTTCATTTTCTTTTCTTTCTCTCCCCTCCCCACTTCGCCACCAGGGTTATTGCTGAGCCTCAGTTCTTGTATGACTCCATTAATCCTGATGGTCACATCTTTTTTTCTTTTGAAAGAAAGTGTGGTGGTCTGGGAGGTGGCATAGTGGATAAAGAATTGGATTTTCAACCATGAGATCCTGAGTTCAATCCCAGACAGTACATGTACCAGAGCGATGTCTGGTTCTTTCTTTCTCTACCCCCAACCCCGCTATCTTTCTCATGAATAAATAAGAAATTAAAGAAAGAAAGGAAGAAAAAGAGAGAGAGAGAGAGAGAAAGAGAGAAAGAGTGGGGGGGCAAGCTGCAGCATCGTTTCACCACTTGTGAAATCATGGTAGAGATCAGGGACTTGAACATGGTAAAGTGTATGCTCTACCAAGTGCACCACCACGAGGGCCCTCACTACATTTTCTAACAGGTTCCTCCTGCTGACACTGCATCAGTCATTCATGCTGAAAATCTTTCAGCAGTTCCTTCCAGGGTACACCCCCCCCCCCAACTGCCTGTCCACATGAAGGAGACCTGCTGTGTGGCCCTCCTCTGCTCCACTGTCTACCCGCCTTTGGACCTTCTGACACCCGCAGGGTTGGGGCTTCTAATATTCCTGCCTGGCACAGACTCTCTGGGCCTAACTGGAAGGCTGGGTGTGTGGACAGGAAACTGAAGATGAGAAAGAGTTCCAACTGTGAGCATGGTGGCCTAACAGTAAGTTGTCAGTAGTTATTTCTTCTATGGTCACTCTTTAGTATTCTGCAGCCCCCTATGAGGGAAGACCTCTTCAGACTTTTGCATGAAGGGACTTTTGCTGAGAGAGATGAAGTGGGGGTTTTTTTGTTTTGTTTTTATTTTTTTATTTTTATTTATAAAAAGGAAACACTGACCAAAACCATAGGATAAGAGCGGTATAGCTCCACACAGTTCTCACCACCAGAACTCCGCAGCCCATCCCTGATAGCTTTCCTATTCTTTATTCTGGGAGTATGGACTCAGGGTCACCATGGGGTGCAGAAGGTGGAAGGTCTGGCTTCTGTAATTGCTTCTCCATTTAACATGGGTGTTGACAGGTCGATCCATACTCTCTCTTTCCCTAGTAGCGCAGGGTTCTGGGGAAGTGGGGCTCCAGGACTCATTGATGGGGTCGTCTGTCCAGGGAAGTCCAGCTGGCATCGTGTTAGCATCTGGAACCTGGTGGCTGAAAAAAGAGTTAACATATATAGAACCAAACAAACAGTTGATTAATCATGAACCTAAAGTAGGAGTAGTTCATATGAAGAGTTGGGGGGGGGTCTCCATTTTGTAAATACTTAGTAGCCCTATTTCAGTTATAATCCAAAGAGCCCATGACTATACTAGTTTTTGTTTTGGCTTTTTTTTTTTTTATACCCTGAGCCTGACATCTGATATGCAGGTGGATCCAAGTTATTGTCTGGGGAGATGATGTCATGGCTGGAAAAAGAACCAGAAAGCTGGATCAAGGAAGAGAATAGCTCCCAAATATAGGAAAGGAGTATAAATATTGTTGACTGTAAACCCCATCGATTTGATCTGATCTGGACCCATATTCAGCTTAGGAGCCTATGTGACCTCTACATTCCTGTAGATCTGAGCTCACATTCTATGGTCATGAGTAGGAATGTTCCAAGCTGCCCCAATTTCAGAACCCATCTTCCTCAGGTGGAAGATAGAGTATGTTGTCCAGCCTCCCTTCTGAGGATGGAACATTCTCTGCCATTGTTAATCCACATTGAGGGCAAGGTCCTATGGGGTCTATCTATTGTGTTGTTCCTGACAGAGATGACCAGTAACAATGGAAAGAGGGATCTATTCGAGTTCTAGGCCCATCATGTCTGTCTGGGAATCTTAAGACTCCCCGACGATGGCCTCAGCTGACAGGGTGGCCTGATAGTGACTAACTAAAGAGTCACTGTATAAAAAAAAAATTAAAATTAAAAAAAAGAGTCATTGTTAAATTATGCCAGTCACTTGCCCTTATTCAGCTTTTGCAGTCCTTACTTTGATACGGTTAGCTTTGGAGTGAGTGAGGGAAGGATAATAGGAAGCAAGTGAGAGTGGTTTAACCAAGCAGAAAAGCAAGTCAGAGGGACATCCCTACAGGACCACTTCACTGTGCAGTCTGTCTAGGAGCAGAGTATGAGACACCTGGTTTGAGGTCAGGGTGGACAACAGAGAGCAGGTCTACTCTGTCTCTAGGTGGTGCCATTCCTGGTGACCTCAGTAACTTCAGGCCTGGAACAGAAAATGAAGAGGCAGGAGCATGGCACAACAGCCCCTGTAAACCAGGCCCCCCAGGCTACAGACCTGTAATCAAACTCATTTGATAGAATCTCCAGTCATCTAGTTCTACTCTGTGTGTCACTGACTCTTGACACTGTTCTATTTATTTATTCGTTCATGTATATTATTTTGGTGGAGTCTGAGTCTCAATGTATGCTTTATTTCACCATTCCAGGGCCACTTTTGCATTCAGGTTGAGAGTCTGATACCACACAATACTGGAGCTCCTCCCCCCCCAGTGCCATGGGGGCCACCATATGAACCTGGGCTGCACACATGATAAGACATGCATCCTACCAGTGAGCTCTCTCTCTGGTCCTCTGGCATTTTTTCTTTTAAACAAGAGTTCTAATTTCTTCTGATTGTAAAATGGCAAATAATGAATGTGAAGAATCTGAGAAACACAAAAGTTAGAAAAAACAGAATAAACCATTACAATTTTTGCAATTCACCTGCCCACTCTCTTTTTTCTAATAAAATCCTTAAAAACATGGAGACTAGGACTGGCAAGATAGTGTACCTGTAAGTGTTCCTGCTTTACATGAGCATGAGCCAACTTAAAGCCCAGACCCCACCTCACTGGGGAAGTTGGTGCTGTGGTGTCTTGTCCTCTCTCTCTCTCTCTCTCTCTCTACCTGAAAAAGTCAGTTTGGAGCAGTGAAGCCTAAGCAACAAATATCTTGGGATCATTTCAAACACTCTATTCATGATTTAATCTTAAGTTTAGTGCTTTCCATATTTTAAAATATTTATTTTTGCTTATTATATATTGGAGAGACTTTCACATGAGGCAAGAGAGGGAGAAGTGTCAGGGAGGGAACCTCAAGACATGAGACAGTCCCGATGCTGTACCAGTTCAGTCATTTTCCCAGCAGATCCATATTCTCTGTTTGCTTGCCATTTGGGCTTTGTTCTTTGAACTCTTTTCCTTTTAATTACACACAGAGAGAAGAGAGAAACCACAGAACTACTGCACTGTACAGGAAGCTTCTCTTGTGCATGGTACACCCATGTGGTGCTGGGGGCTTGAACCTGAGTCCTTGCATATAGTGTGTGATCTACCATGTGAGCTATCTCCCAGCAACCCCATATTCTTGAGAGCTTGTTTGGAGGTTCTAGCAGGGGAGAACAGCTACTCATATACCCTCGACCGAAGACCAGTCCGTCTCTATTCGGGGAAGGCCGTCCTCTTCGACCGAGCATGCAGCTTCGGGAGGGACACACATGGAGCGGTGAGGGAAGGGGACACCCGCCTAGTCAGCCAGATCAGCCGAATCAACCCTGGCGATCAATGGGGTGACAGATGTCGCAGCCAGATCGCCCTCACATCCACAACCCCATATTCTTATAAAGGCCTAAGCACATTACTTTTGTTTGTTTTTAAAGAATTTATTTATTTATTAATGAGAAATATAGGAGGAGAGAGATAGAGCCAGACATCACTCTGGTACATGTACTGCCAGGGATTGAACTCAGGACCTCACGCTTGAGAGTCCAATGCTTTATCCACTGTGCCACCTCCCAGACCACATTTGTTTGTTTTTAATGAAAGTGATATACAGAGAGAAAGAGAGAGACCAGAGCACTGCTCAGCTCTGACTTATGGTGGTGCTTAGGGTTGAACCTGAGGCCTCAAGCATAAGAGCCTTTTGCATAACCATTATGCTGTCTCTCCAGCCCCAGCACATTAGTTTTAATGCCTGCAGAATGTTCTATGACTAAATTTTTTTAATAACCAGAACCCCCTGTTGGATCAAAGTTGAGGCTGTCTGCATTTTTTTCACTTCCATAGGGTTACACTGAACACTTACACAGCAACATCTGTGTTCATCATTTCCTAAGATGCCAGGCAAGTCACAAGTGCTAAACAGCTTTGGTTCTTGCTCCCACTGAATAGTCTATAAAGGGAATTGGCATAGTTTCTTGTTCATTTGATGGGGATCAGGCACATTTGATTGCCAATCACACTTAAGTTACAACATCTGCTACCGATGTCAAAGGTAAGCTCAACACAAGGCAAAGAGTGCCATGGAAATGTAATGGGGGGGGGGGGTACACGATGTGGTCCAGGAGGTGGTGCAGTGGACAAAGCATTGGACTCTCAAGCATGACATCTTGAGTTCAATCTCCAGCAGCACATGTACCAGAGTGCTGTCTGGTTCTCTCTCCTTCTATCCTTCTCATTAATAAATAAATATATATTTTTTAAATTTTATATTTATTTTCCCTTTTGTTGCCCTTGTTTATTTTTAGTTGTTGTAGTTATTAATATCATCATCATTAGGACAGGGAGAAATGGAGAGGGGAGGGGAAGACAAAGAGTCAGATAAAGATAAACACCTGCAGGCTTGCTTCACCACCTGTGAAGGGACTCCCCTACAGGTGGGGAGTCGGGGGCTTGAACCAGGATCCTTACGCCGGTCCATGTGCTTCACGCCATGTGCGCTTATCCCACTGCACTACCAGACTCATATATATATATATATATATATAGTAATCTGGGGGGCCAAGCTGTGGTGCACCCAGTTAAGTGCACATAGTATGAAGTGCAAGGACACAGGTTCAAGCTACATACCGCCACTCCCTACCTGCAGGGGGGACACTTCACAAGTGGTGAAATAGGACTGCAAGTCAGTCTCTCTCTCTCTCTCTCTCTCTCTCTCTCCCTATCTCCCCCTCCCCTCTCAATTTCTGTCTTATGTAATAAAATGGAAAAAATAGCCACCAGGAGCAGTGGGTTCACAGTGATAGCTCCGAGCTCCAGTGATAACCCTGGAGAGAGAGAGAGAGAGAGAAAGGAAGGAAGGGAGGAGGGAGGAAGAAAGGAAAAAAAAAAGGAAAAAAGGAGGGAGGGAGGGAGGGAGGGAAAGAAGGAAGGGGGGAGGAAGGAAGGGAAAGATGGAAGGAAAAGGAAGTCGGGCAGTAGCACAGTGCGTAAAACGCAGGTGGCACAAAGCGCAAGGACCACCTCTGTGGAGAACAGTCTGGCGAACTCTCAGAAGGCTAGAAATGGACCTACCTTATGACCCTGCAATTCCCCTCCTGGGGATATATCCTAAGGAACCCAACACACCCATCCAAAAAGATCTGTGTACACATATGTTCTTAGCAGCACAATTTGTAATAGCCAAAACCTGGAAGCAACCCAGGTGTCCAACAACAGATGAGTGGCTGAGCAAATTGTGGTATATATACACAATGGAAATACTACTCAGCTATGAAAAATGGTGACTTCACCATTTTCAGCCAATCTTGGATGGACCTTGAAAAATTCATGTTAAGTGAAATAAGTCAGAAACAGAAGGATGAATATGGATGATCTCACTCTCAGGCAGAAGTTGAAAAACAAAATCAGAAGAGAAAACACAAGTAGAACCCGAACTGGAATTGGTGTATTGCACCAAAGTGAAAGATTCTGGAATGGGTGAGGGGGAGAATACAGGTCCAAAAAGGATGACAGATGATCTAGTGGAGGTTGTATTGTTATGGAAAACTGGGAAATGTTATGCATGTACAAACTACTGAATTTACTGTCGAATGTAAAACATTAATTTAAAAAAGTTGTAGTTAAAAAAAAAAGTGCAAAGACTGGTGTAAGGATCCTGGTTCGGGCCCTGGCTCCCCACCTGCAGGGAAATCACTTCACAAACGGTGAATCAGGTCTGCAGCTGTTTATCTCCCTCTCTGTCTTCCCCTCCTCTCTCCATTTCTCTCTGTCCTATCCAACAACAACGACACATAAATAACAACAATAACTACAACAATAAAACAACAATGGCAACAAAGGGGAATAAATAATTTTTTTTTTAAAAAAAGGAAGGAAGGAAGGAAGGAAGGAAGGAAGGAAGGAAGGAAGGAAGGAAGGAAGGAAGGAATTGAAGGCCCTGTCAGACCTCCCCACCAACCTCACTGTTGCTGTTGCAGCTGTGCTCTTCAAATAGCTAACCCCTGGGAACAGTGGAGCTCACCTTCTAGGACTGAATACCACTGCTACCAGGAGGAAGCAGGCAACTTTGACAAGGGCAGTGCAGGGAAGCATCTTCTAGCTTGGAGACATGCAGGAGAAACATGAAGACACATGCTGGGCTGCTGGGGGTGAAAGACCTTGGAGCGAAATAAGGACGGAGGGACCAGAAGGGCCTTGAGCACAATCAGAGGTAGGCATAGCTGGCAATGGCTTGAGGACAAGCTCATATGTGGCTAGAACATGTTTTCCTTCACCTAACTTTGCTGTCTCCCTTCCAATGAGCGAGACTTGGGATTTCACTGTCTGGGTCTCTTCTCCAGACAGCAATGGTACCTGGCATCTGGCAGGCTAAACCATCTGTCAGAGGAATCTAGAGCAGAGGGTGGCCAGAAAGGGAAGACTACTGGCTTGGTTAGCTAAATGCCAGGGACCCTGGGTGCTGGCTGTGGGAGTTAAGCCATCTGCAGCCTAGGGTGGAGGGGGGTAGCCAGGGAAAGTCAGGAGAGCAACTCCAAAGCTATGTGGTGATGTAGTTATTTGTGCTCAGCAGGTTGTAAGTGGCAATTCTGAGTCTTTCTCTTCCCCACCATTTCTCTCACCCAATGGCCCCAAATCTGTCACTCGCCAACCATTTACTCAGTGCACACTGCATGGCAGTTCCACAGAGCCTACAGTAAAGGGAGGGAGGTCTTGGCCAGGGAGAAGATTCTGAAAAAGGTCAGGGGTGGGAAGGAGTGGCAGCTGGTGGTACACCAGTTAAGTGCACATGTACAAAGCACAAGGACCAACTCAAGGCTCCACACCTGCAGGGAGGAATGCTTCACAAGTGGTGAAGCAGGGGAGTCGAGCTGTAGCGCAGCAGGTAAAGCGTACATGGCGCAAAGCGCAAGGACTGGAGCAACAATCCCAGTTCAAGCTCCCAGCTCCCCACCTGCAGGGGAGTCATTTCACAAGCGGTGAAGCAGGTCTGCAGGTGTCTATCTTTCTCTCCCTCTCTGTCTTCTCCTCCTCTCTCCACTTCTCTCTGTCCTATCCAACAACGATGACACATCAATAACAACAATAAAACAAGGGCAATAAAAGGGAATAAATATTTTTTAAAAACAAGTGGTAAAGCAGGTCTGCAGGTGTCTATCTTTCTCCCCCTCTCTTGTCTTCCCCTCCTCTCTCCATTTCTCTCTGTTCTATCCAACAACGACAACACAACAGTAACAACAATAAAACAATAAAAGAGAATAAATAAATATTTTAAAAAAAAACAAGTGGTGAAGCAGGTCTGCAGGTATCTCCCTCTTTATCTCCCCTTCCTCTCTCAATTTCTCTGTCCTATCCAAAAAAAAAGGAAAAACAGCTGCCAGGAGTGATGGATTCATAGTGCAGGCATCAATCCCCAACACTAATCCTGGAGGTAAAAAAAAAAAGTTCAAAAAGGTCTCCAGGGAGAGAGCCTGGAGGTGGAGGCAGCTGGGTAGAGGCAGAAGCAAAGTTCAGGAGGAACACCTGGCAAACCTTTGACCATAAAGAAAGAACTTTCTCTGGGATCTGCAAACAGCAGTTCCCCCTCAGGGCCAGTGGGTGGGAATGTGAACTGATCCTTGTGCAGTCAGTCCTAGCACCGATTTCATACACCCTGAAGTATCTTCCCTTCCCTCTAGCCCTCTTTCAGTCTCAAGATGCCAGACGCTACCCAAGACGTAGGAAAGATGCAGTGAACAAAATGAGGGAGAGGGTTTCATCTGGATCCCCTCAATGAAAGGTCACACTTTCCTGGGCTTTCCTTTTCCATTCAGCAACTGCCCCTTACCCAGATGGCTAAGTCCAAGGGCCTACCTAGCCTAACCATAAGTTAGGCATCTTGAAAATGGGCTAGTGGGGTCAGGCAGTAACATAGTGGGTTAAGCGCAGGTGGAGAAAATGGGCTAGTGTTGGTGCCCTCCACTCCACAGCTATCCCCCCAGCACCTCCAGCAGCCAAAGTCAAAGCAATATTACCCATGGAAGGAAATGTGAAGCAAGAAGTCAGCATGACTGACCTGCTACTGAAACGGGGGAACGGGAAATTTTTACAGATGGGAAAGTAGGTCCCCTAGTGTTGCAGACTTACTTCTGGACATGTGAGTTTTATAGCTTTTTTGGTTTTTTTGGGGGGGTCAGGGTTCCTGCACAATTCTATCTCACTGATAAGACTCCTTCCTTTAATTTATAAAGAAAAAAAAACTTAATCAAAAGATTCCGACAGAGGGAGTCGGGCGGTAGCGCATGTGGCACAAAGCGCAAGGACCATCCTAAGGATCCCGGTTCAAGCCCCCGGCTCCCCACCTGCAAGGGAGTCGCTTCACAGGCGGTGAAGCAGGTCTGCAGGTGTCTGTCTTTCTCTCCCCCCTCTCTGTCTTCCCCTCCTCTCTCCATTTCTCTCTGTCCTATTCAACACCAATGACATCAATAACAACAACAATAATAACTACAACAATAAAACAACAATGGCAACAAAAGGGAATGAATAAATAAATAAATATTAAAAAACAAAGATTCAGACAGAGACAGTGAGAGAGAAAGGAGACACACCACAGTATTGCTCTACCATTCATGTTTTCCCTGGTGCTGTGCATATTGCTTCCACGTGGGGCCAGGGGCTTGAACCCAGGTCCTCGAACCCAGGTCCTCGTGCATGATAAATAGTTCACCCTGCAGAGTGTGCTATATCTCTTGGCCCTAGACTACAACTCTGATCTTTAAGAATTTTCTAGGTAGGACACTTTGCCATGCACAAGGACAAGGCTTTAAGCCCTCAAGTTTTTCTTTCTTCTTATTTATGTAGTTAGTTCTAACACTGGTGGTAGGTATATGTAATTGTTAGGGTTTTTTATATGCAAAACCATGTCACCCATAAACAGAGACAATTTTACATATTTTTCCCCAGAAGAGAGCAAACTTTCGCCTCTCATAAGTGGACTAGTCCCATTCTTGAGGGTAGTTTAAAAACTCCTTTTCTAACCACTTCATAGCTTCAGGCATCAGTCTTTGTGTAACCATTATGCTATCTCCCCCATACTTTGGGGATTAAAATTTTTTTTAATTTAATTCATGAGAGAGAAAACAGAGCAGGGGTGGTGGCATGCCTTGTTGAACACAATGTGCAAGGACCCAGGTTCAAGGCCCTGTTCCTCACATCAGGGAGAATGCTTCATGAATGGTGAAGCAGGGCTGCAAGCCTCTCCCCCCCCCTCCCTCTCTCTCTCTCTCTCTCTCCATCTCCCCCTTCTGTTTCTGTCTCTACCCCAAAAATGAATAAAGAATTAAAGAGAGAAGAGTGAACAGAGCATAACTCTAGTATATGCAATGCCAAGGAGTGAACTCAGAACTTTGGGCTTACAAGTCTAACACTCTACACTGCACCACCTCCCAGGTCACACTCATGTCTTTTTTAGTCTAGTTATTCTAGTTAGAATTTCCAATACAAAGTTTATTATTAGTAGTAGTAGAATTCGGGAATCAGGCAGTAGCGCAGTGGGTTAAGCTCCTGTGGCGCAAAGCGCAAGGACCGGCATAAGGATCCCGGTTCCAACCCCCGGCTCCCCACCTGCAGGAGAGTCACTTCACAGGTGGTGAAGCACGTCTGGAGGTGTTTATCTTTCCCCCCTCTGTCTTCCCCTCCTCTCTTCATTTCTCTCTGTCCTGTCTAACAACAACGACATTAATAACAACAACAATAACTACAACAATTAAAAAAAAAAAAAAGGGCAACAAAAGGGAAAATAAAAAAATATTAAAAAAGTAGAATTCTTGTCATGTTCCTGAACTTAGAGAAAAAAATTTCAATCTTTTTTTTTAATTGCCATCAGAGTCAGTACCTGCACAATGCACCCACCTTTCCCCATCACCATTTTTTTCCTTTCATAGGACAGACAGAAATTGAGGGGGGGTGTTGAGAGGAAGAGAGACAGAGAGACACCTGCTTACTTGCTTCATCACTCATGAAGCTTCCCTACTGTAGGTGGAGGGTAGGGGCTTGAACCTCAGTGTTTTTATTTTTTGGTGCCTCCAGGGTTTTCACTGGGGCTTGGTTCCTGCACTACAAATCCACTCCTCCTAGAGGCCATTTATTCCCCTTTGTTGCCCTTGTTGTTTATTGTTGTTGTAGTTATTGTTGTTGTCGTCACTGTTGGATAGGACAGAGAGAAATGGAGAGAGGGGGAGAGAAAGATAAGATACCTGCAGACCTGCTTCACCGCTTCTAAAGCGACTCCCCTGCAGGTGGGGAACCGGGGGCTCGAACCAGGATCCCTATGCGGGTCCTTGCGCTTTGCGCCATGTGCGCTTAACCCGCTGCGCTAATGCCTGGCCCCCTGAACCTCAGTTCTTAAGAATGGTAGCATGTTAGGAGTCGGGCTGTAGCGCAGCGGGTTAAGCGCAGGTGGCGCAAAGCACAAGGACCGGCACAAGGACCGGCATAAGGATCCCGGTTCGAGCCCTGGCTCCCCACCTGCAGGTGAGTCACTTCACAAGTGGTGAAACAAGTATGCTGGTGTCTATCTTTCTCTCCCCCTCTCTGTCTACCTCCTCCTCTCTCCATTTCTCTCTGTCCTATCCAACAACAATGACAACAATATAACTACAATAATAAAACAACAAGGGCAACAAAAGGGAATAAATAAAATAAATATTAAAAAAATGGTAGCATGTATGCTTAGCCAAGTGTACCACTGCTCAGCTCTGGCTTACAGTGGTGCCTTGGACTTCTATTTCTAGTTTAGAAGAGCGAGTGATTTGATTATAAAAGAAATGTTTAATTACGCTAAGTGCTTTTCCTGCACTAAAATGAACCCCCCCCCACTCCAGTTCTGTCAGTGGTATATTACCTGATTGGTTTCAGTTTGCTGAGTCATGCTTGCATTCCAAAAGCAAATACATTTGGTCATAATATATAACCTTTTTAATATGTTATTAAATTTTATCTGTAATATATTGTTAAGGATTCTTGCTTCACTAGCAGCCTGGAAGGTGGCAGAATAGATAAAGCAGTGGATTCTCAAGCATGATGTTTGGAATCTGTCCCTGGCATCACCAACCCCCCCCCCCACGTGGCAAAGTGATACTAAGATTCCCCCCATTAATAAATCTTTTTAAAGTATATAATGCAAGTCATACTTTGACAAGAGATGGAGTTACTTTCAACAATTGAACCTGAAACATTCAAAATACTAACACTGTGGATAAAGCACTGAACTCTCAAGCATCATTTTAATACATAATCAATGTATAAATATTGTTGAGGCATTTTTCTCTCTTCTTTTTTTTTTTGGTATTAAGTTTTTTTACTTTTAACTTGTATTTTACATTTGGAGCACAGCTTCACTCAGAACTGCCCATGTTTCAAGTGTTCAATGGCCATGACCTCAAATTTGAAAAAAAAATTATTTTTAATTATCTTTATTTATTTATTTGGATAGAGACAGCCAGAAATCAAGAGAGAAGAGTGGGAGTCAGGCTGTAGCACAGCGGGTTAAGCGCAGGTGGCGCTAAGCACAAGGACCCGCATAAGGATCCTGGTTCAAGCCCTGGCTCCCCACCTGCAGGGGTGCCGCTTCACAAGCAGTGAAACAGGTCTGCAGGTGTCTATCTTTCTCTCCCTCTCTCTGTCTTCCCCCTCCCCTCTCCATTTCTCTCTGTCCTATCCAACAACAATGACAACAATAACTACAACAATAAAACAACAAGGGCAACAAAAGGGAATAAATAAAAAAAAATAAATTTAAAAAAAAAGAGAGAGAGAGAAGAGGGTGATAGGGAGAAAGACAGAGAGACATCTACAGCCCTGCTTCACCACATGTGAAGCTTTCCCTCTGCAGGTGGGGGCCAGGACCTCAAACCCAGGTCCTTAAGCACTATAACCTGTGCGCTCAATCAGGTGTGCCACCACCCAGCCTCATGACTTCATATTTGAACAGTTTATGTCTAGAAAATAAAGCTCTTTCTTGTTGGTAACAGAGAGTCATCTAGTTATGCTGAGTGAAGATGGAAGTAGGGTAGTGAAAGTTCCACCAAGCCCCATCCATTCCCATGCCAGATGCTCACAGTCCTCGGTTCTAAGAGCCTTCAGGCCTTTGTGGAGTATTCTAGGCAAACAGGCCCACTCACTCGTTGTTCTCTCTCTCAAGCAGGTCCATGGGTGGACCTTCTCTGCTATATGAGGTCACTCTGCAGTACCCTCCTACTGGCTTTTCTTAGCAAACTAGCAATAAAAGATTATCAGCTATCTGAAATATTCCAAAGAAGTACAGTTTATGTAACACCTATGTAAGACATAAAGTCTAATAAAATATTAGGTGAACACCCACCTCAATTATACCTAGGATTTTAAAGCACCAGCTATAGGCTTAGACTTACACGTTTGCTTCCCCTACTGTTATATCTCTGTCTCCTTAACAGGGAAGAACCAAGAGTCCAAATTTGGGATGTTGCTGTTTTGACCCTTTTCTTATTTAAGTGTACCACACATACACATTTACTGTAAATAACAGTCAGTTTGCTTGGTCTTTGTGGTGCTATGTGAACTTCTTGGCAACTCCTTGTGACTACCTACATCCTAGTTTTAAGAATCATCCATGTTGCTGCATGAACCTAATACCCAACCATGTGAGCACAGACATTTGGAATGTTCCCAAGATATTTATTAGTACAAACAGCACTAATTTCTCTAGTTTCCCCTAAAGAAAACCCTGTTTGGTAGAATGGAAATATGAAAATTATGGCTTTACACCAAAGTGCCTATCTTCCAAAGTGGGTCAATCAATGTTTTCTTCCCAATAGAAGCAGACAAGATTTTCAAATCATAGTCTCTTAGACATCAGTTTGTCAGATGCCTTAATTTTTGCTAACAATCTAAATATTTGTAAAATGGTATTTCACTGTAGACTTAAAATACTATTAAAATGGAGTATCTTCCTATGTACCATTCTTGCTATTTTTTCTGTAAAATGTCTTTTATCCATCTAAAGGCCTTTTTAAAATTAATTTTTAAATTATCTTTATTTATTGGATAGACTGTCAGAAATCGAAAGGGGAGGAGATAGAGAGAGAAAGAGACAGAGAGATACCTACAGTCCTGCTTTACCACTTGTGAAGCTTTTCCCCTGCAAGTGGGGACCGGAGCCGTGAACCTGGGTCCTTGCGCACTATAGTGTGTGCACTTAACCAGGTGCACCCCGCCACCAGCCCCTTTAGGCCTTCTTTATATACATGTTGGATTATAATCATTTACAGGATGTAAGTGTTACAAATATCTTCCCACTTTGTTCACAATCTTTATTGGTGTTTTCTGATAAAGGACAGGCCTTAGTTTTAATCTGATAAATTTGGTCATTTTAATTTTAGAATTGACATTATTTACTTTAAAAAAAAAAATTATAGAGGCCAGGAGATAGCTCACCAGGTAGACTGTGCACTTACCAGACATAAAGCCCTGTGTTCAAACCCCAGAACTATATGGAAGCAGATCAGCACCTGGGGAAACTCCACAGATGGAGCAGTGACAAGGAATGTCTCTGGTTCTTTCTCTCTATATATGAAATAAAAAATAAATAAATAAAAAATAAAAATAAAACATTGGCCTAGAAGTGGTGGATCACATATGCACAAGGCATTGGTGCCAGGAAAGAACAAGCTTCAGGGAGCCAGGCTATAGTAGACAGGATGTTTGCCACTGAGTGTGAGGGCCCAGGTTCAAATCCCAGACTATGGAGGAACATCATAGCACTGAGGGAAATTCCACAGATCTTGGAAAGGTGCTGTGGTATCTCTCTACCTCTACCCCAAATATATGTTTGAAATCAAAAGAATGAAAAAGTAGGCCCAGGTGCAATGGAATTACACATCAAGTTCATAAAGATGCTCTCCTATGTTGTCTTCTAGAAGCTTTTTACCTAAAAATTATTGTTCTTTTTTAAACTTTATTGAGGAAAATTGAGACCACCCATATATTGAAGTACACGTGGGCCATGGGGGGGGGGGGTGGAGGGAGCCATCTACTCACATGTTGGCAGGCCTACCTCTGCAGAGAGAGAGCTGAAAGTGATTTTTTTGTATGTCATACATTAGATCTGATTTCATTTTTTAAATTATTTTTATTTATTTTAATAACAAATCAGAAAGAAAGGGGGGAGGGAGGGAAGGAGGGAGGGAGGGAGGGAGGGAGGGAGGGAGGGAGGGAGGGAAAGAGGAAGGGAGGGAAGGAAAGAGGAAGGGAGGGAGATACCAGAGCCCTGCTTAACTCTGGCTTATGGTGGTGTTTGGGGGTTGAACCTGGAACTTTTGGTGCCTCAGGTATGAGTCTTCTGCAGAGCTATTATGCTGTCTCCACAGCCCTCATTCTTTTTCTTATAGGTATGTTTATTTATCCAGAGAAAGAAGACAGACAGGAGAGACAGAGACAGACAGAAAGATAGGAAACAGAGAACCAGAGCATCATATACATAATGTCAGAACTTCATGCTTGAGAGTCTAATACTGTCTACTCTATTTCATTTTTTTCTTTTTTAAAAATATTTTTATTAATTTATTATTAGACAGACAGACAGAAATTGAGAGGGGAAAGGGAGATATATAGAGAGACAGACAGACATCTGCAGCCCTGCTTCACCACTCATGAAGCCTTCCCCCTGCAGATGGGGACCAGGGGCTTGAACCTGGGTCCTTGTGCACTGCAGTGTGTGCACTTAACCAGGTGCACCACTGCCTGGGCCCCCTTTTTTTTTCCCTATCATAACACTATCCTTTGTCCAGTGATATGTAATCCCATTTTCATCATATATTAAGAGTTTTTTGAACCAGTTTCTGGCAGCTCTTCTATCCAACTGGCGAATTTGTGTTTCTCTAAGATAATTGTAAAACAAGCCTAAACAAGGTTAAGTACCAGGGAATGAATCCAAGGCTTTATGCAACAGCAATAGGGAGGCCCACCCCTTCATTATTTCAGGGAGAGACACCACTCTACCATCTGTGGAACATCCCTGATGTCAACCACGGTGCTTCCACGTTCATAATGCTTCACACGCAGCAGAAGTGTGTGCACTTCACCAGGTGAATTATCTCCCGACCCCTAGTCATCTTGAGCTTTAGGCTTATAAAGTATTAAGTGGGGAGTCTGGCAGTAGGGCAGCGGGTTAAGCGCACGTCTCAAAGCTCAAGGACCGGCGTAAGGATCCCGGTTTGAGCACCCGGCTCTCCACCTGCAGGGGAGTCGCTTCTCAGGAGGTGAAGCAGATCTGCAGGTGTCTATCTTTCTCTCCTCCTCTCTGTCTTCCCCTCCTCTCTCCATTTCTCTCTGTCCTATCCAACAACGACATTAATAACAACAATAACTACAACAATAAAACAAGGGCAACAAAAGGGAATTATATATATTATACATACAACTGTGCCTCTGTCTGGCTCCTGCTTGATTAATTCTGTCAAAATAAAGACCTTTATAAAAAAAATTTTTTAAAGTATTAAGTTCTGGGAGTAGGGCGGTAGCGCAGAGCATTAACCGCAAGTGGCGCTGAAAGATCCGAGTTCAAGGACCCCCCCCACACACAGGGGAGTCCTTTCACAAGCAGTGAAGCAGATCTGCAGGTGTCTCTTTCTCTCCCCGCCTTCCCCCTCCTCTCTCCATTTCTCTCTGTCCTATCCAACAATGACGACATGAATAGCTACAACAATAAAATATCAAGGGCAACAAAAGGGAATGAATAAATAAATAAATAAAATACATTTTTAAAAAGTATTAGGTCCTAAATCTGATCCCAGCATTGTATGTGCCAAAGTGGTGCTCCAGTTCTCCTCTTCTTCTCTCATTCCATAAATCAATTAAAATATCTTGCTTTACATAGTATTTGTTAGTTCTCACATCAGAGATAATCTAGTCAGAAAAATAGAAATGATGCTAGGTATATTAAAGCATATACCAGGCTTAATACAGGAACTAGGCGCTTTCCAGTCAACTGAAAAGGCCAGAATATGAGACAAAAAAAAAAGTATGCAGGTCACTCTCATTGACAATTTTAGCTCTGAAGCTGCACGAAGAGTCAGAAGCTTCTCTTAGCATCCACAGCTGAAACCACAGAGAGCGCAGCTGTCTCTCACAGCTGCTTTTCAGTCTCATAGTCTGGCAGCTAGGGGAGGTGGAAGCCACAGCAAGCATGCCCTTGTCTAAGCCCATTACACAATGCCTGCAGACAGAGTCTATCTCCTTCCAGTCCTTCTAAGTTTCCTGGGACTGGTCTCATGGGCATCGAGAAGCCAAGGGTAGGGAGGGTTTGTTTTAGAGTTCCAGTCTTCCAGCCCCTGAGAGGCAGGGAACAGTTCTGAATGCAAAGATTAACAAGCATTCCACCCATTTTCTACTTTCCAAAAACATGCTAAAATTATTGAGCTCCTTGGTTTGTTGCTATTTGTTTTCTTGTTACCAGTGCCCTCCTCTGCTCTGGTTTACGGTGCTGCCAGGGATTGGACCTGGGGCTTTTGGTGCTTCAGACAGGCTTTCTGCATAGTCATTATGCTATCTCCCCAGCTCTACTTAACTACTTTTCACATTATCTTTGTCCCTATGATTTTATAGCTCTTAGAATCTTTTTCCTTTTTATCCTTATTTATTGGATAGAGACAGTCAGAATGTAGAGGGAATCTAGGGGAGATAGAGAGACACCTGCACCCCTGCTTCACCACTTGTGACACTTTCCCCCTGCAGGTGGGTACTGGGGGCTCAAACCCAGGTCCTTGTGCACTGTAACATGTGTGCTCAACCAGGTGCACCACCACCCAGCCCTGCTCTTAGGTTCTTTTTTTTTTTTTTTTAATGATTATTATTTTACCAGAGCACTGTTCAGCTCTAGCTTATGATGACACAGGGGATTGAACCTGGGACTTTGGAACCTCAGGCATGAGAGTCTCTTTGCATAATCATTATGCTACCTACCCCTGCCCCGATCTTAGATTCTTCTGCTGTACTTTTAGTAGACTTTAGCAAGACAGTGAAATACTCTTTTATGGTCACTCCAGAAGTACAGAATTCCATGTTCAAAATCAACCTGATGACGTATGGCTAAGGTTTCTCACAAGTTTAAACTCTCCCCACATATATGAAGGCCTCGAAGGTGCTTCAACATGAAGGCCCTCTCTGCACTCTCTTCCAGTACACGAGGCTTTTGTTGTCACTGTTGATGGGTGGGAGTGTTAATAAAGACCTACCTAGTTCAGTGGGAGGTGATGCAGAGGAATAAGTGTCGGACTCTCAAGCATGAGTTCAACCTCTGGTTGTGCATATACCAGATTGATGCTCTAGTTCTCTCTGTCTCTCTCTCATTAATAACTAAATAAAATCTTTAAAAAAAAAAAAAAAAGACATGGGGGCTGGCTGGTGGCGCACCTGTTTTAGTGTACTCCTTACCAAGTGCAAGAATCTGAGTATAAGGGGGCCGGGCAGTAGTGCAGCAGGTTAAGCGCACACAGCTCAAGGCACAGGAATCAGTGTAGGGATCCTGGTTCAAGCCCCCACCTCCTCACCTGCAGGAGGGTCTCTTCACAAGCAGTGAAGCAGGTCTGCAAATGTCTATCTTTCTCTCCCCCTCTGTCTTTCCCTCCTCTCTAGATTTCTCTCTATCCTATCCAACAACAGCAGCAGCAATGGCAACAACAAGGACAATAAAATGGGAGCAGTGGATTCGTAGTGCAGGCACCAAGCCCCAGGAATAATCCTGGAGGTTAAATAAATAATCTGAGTTCAAGCCCCCAGTTCTCACCTATAGGTGAGAAGTTTCATGAGTGGTGAAGCAGTGCTACAGGTATCTCTCCCTCTCCCTCTCCCCCTATCTCTCTCTCTCTCTCCGACTCTAGCTCCCCCTCTCAATGTTTCTCTGTCCTATCAAATAAGTATTAAAAAAAAAAAACTTAGTCGACCAGGAGATGGCACAGTTGGACTCTCAAGCACTGGACTCTCAAGGATGAGGTCCTGAATTCAATGCCCCGCAGCACATGTGTCAAAGTGCTATCTGGTTCTTTCTCTCTCTCCTCCCATCATTTCTCATGAATAGATAAATCTTAAATAATAATAATAATTTATTCCAAAAAGACCCAAACTATAGTTTTTTTTTTTTTTTTCCTCAGAATACTGCTCAGCTCTGGTTTATGGTGGTGCAGGAGACTGAACCTGAGACTTTGGAGTCTCAGGCATGAGCATCTCTTTGCATAACCATTATGCTATCTACCCCCACCCTATAGCTATTCTTTTAAAATACACTAAAAATAGGGAAACAGGCCTGCAGGTGTGTCTTTCTTTCCCCCTCTGTCTTCCCTTCTTCTCTCCATGTCTCTCTGTCCTAGCCAACAATGACATCAATAACAACAACAAAAAAAAACAACAAGGGCAACAAAAGGGAATAAATAAATAATTTTTTAAAAATACTTAAAAAAGGGAAAAAACTATAATTACAATAAAAAAGATTTACAAAAAGTCTAAAAAAATACACTAAAAATAAAACTAAAAACAAATATGACAAAATTTCAGTAGTTATTCAGAACACACACACAAATTTTAACAACTTAAATTTCTCAAAAATCCCGGTTTTAAGAAAAGTCAATCAAGCTGCTTATGCCTCCTGCATCATACCATGGCACACAAGATGGGCACAATAACAGGAGTCAAGGAAAGTCACAGGAGGGAGTCACATGGCCCCACAGGGTCTAAGTCTTCTCTCATCTCAAAGCACACACTTCCATGTCATCCCCTCCATGCTTGGGTGCTACAGCATTCTATCCACTCAGAATTCTGGCTTCCTTTAGGACAGACTGTTTCTGTCCAGGGAGGAAATACAGCAGCCTAGAGAACATCAAGTCAACAAACAAGCAATGAGCAAAGATTGCCTTTGTGCTGGATAATATGAGCTAAAGAAAAATCTGGTACAGTCCCTGGTTCCAATAAGTCCACAGCATGTGGACAGATGAACAGCTGAAGCATGAGTGATCAGCACTATCTACAGAATTTACAGTAGGACGGTTAGTAAAAACAGGGCAGCAAGGCAAATAAATGCTTCCAGCTTAGCAAATTCAGAACCATTTGGTTCTTTGTTCAGAGGCTGTCCATAAAGGCACACCCCATGAGTCAGAACAGGGGAGCTCCCAGACTTGATCATAGGTCAGAGCCAGCAATGAGCATCTGCACTCCAAGCACTTCAAAGTTCACTCTCTGGTCCGTGACTCAAGCAATGATCAGGTAGGTCCCAAACACAGGGCTGTCCCAAAGGTTCTTGGCCAGTTGCCAACATTCGAACTTTTTATTATTATTATCATTATTATTATTATTTTGTTATTGGATAGAGACAGAGAAAATTGAGAGAGAAGGGGGAGATAGAGAGGAAGAGAGACAGAGAGACGCCTGCAGACCTGCTTCACCCCAACTGGTCCTTGCGCTTTGTGCCATGTGCACTTAACCCACTGTGCTACCGCCCAACTCCAGCATTAAACCTCTTGTCTGGAAAGTCAGACCAACCAGAGACATGCACAATCCAATCACAGGACACGCTTAAGGGGTAACTACAAACCATCATTAGGATTAGGATTAGGAAAAGCTATCTTTACAACTACAATCTGGTCAAACCATCTCTGTGTCTTATGTTAGAACCCCTGTCACACCCCAGGTTCAAGTATCATCTTCTATTTGACACTTCCCACCTGAGCCTCCTGGTTAGAGCCAATCATTAGTGCTGAGGTACCTGACCTACAGGAATTACTACACTCCTTTCATTTACTGAATGATGATAAAGATTCCCATCATAGGCCAGGTTCTCTGAAGGAGAAAACAGATCTTCTGATCTCAGAGGCCACAGTCTGGAAGAAAGATCACGCTTGGATATACATAATGTGAGAATTAACAGCAGTTGAGGTGCTGGTAGAAGTAAGCCTAACGCGATAAGGCCCAGAGACAACCTCTGAACTGCCATCTGAGTCAATCCTTGGAAGACAATCCACACAGTAACAGAATGATGGGAGTCCAGAAAAATCAAAAGGCATAAACAAAATATGTGGTGCAGAAAGCCTAAGTGGGTGGGCCCAGAAACGAGTCCAACTAAGCTGAACTGAGCCACTAATGAGTAAGTAAATAGTGAGGCATCAGTTTAGCACAACAAAGCCAAACTGTGAAAAAATTTGAATGTCAGGCCAAAGAGTTTGGGTCTGTAATTCTCCAGCTAGAGTAAGACACACCTTGCTCTTAGGGACAAATCTACAACATACTTCCCACCCTAACCCAAACTGAGGACCAGAGATATAATGAACACTGCCACTCCTGAGGGTGTTGGGGCAGAAATGAGGCAAAGTCTCAATGATTTTGGCTTTCTGCAAAGTGTGCATATATTTTTTAATTTTTTTATATTTATTTATTTTCCCTTTTGTTGCCCTTGTTTTTCATTATTGTAGTTATTATTGTTATTGATATCGTTGTTAGATAGGACAGAGAAAAATGGAGAGAGGACAGGAAGACAGAGAGGGGGAGAAAAAGACAGACACCTGCAGACCTGCTTCACCGCCTGTGACGGGACTCCCCCTGCAGGTGGGGAGCTGGGGGCTCGAACTGGGATCCCTACGCTGGTCCTTGCGCTTTGCACCATGTGCGCTTAACCCGCTGCGCTACCACCCGACTCCCTATTTTTAGTGTATTTTAAAAGAATAGCTATAGGGTGGGTTTAGATAGCATAATGGTTATGCAAATATGCCCAACTCCCTAAGTGTGCAAATTTTTTGAGGAGTCCATGCATCCCCAGAAGAAAAGCACTGAGGAGGTTTCTAGTAACTGAGCAAGGGAGGGTAAGCAAGGCAAGTCTAATCTCAATGACTCTCACAGAAATCTCAACCCAAGGGGCCGGGTGGTGGCACACCTGGTTGAGCGCATGTATTACAATGCGCAAGGATGCAGGTCCGAGCTCCCGGTCCCCACCTGCAGAGGGAAAGCTTTGCAAGTGGTGAAGCAGTGCTGCAGGTGTCTCCCTCTCTATCATCCCCTTTCCTCTTGATTTCTGGCTGTTCTTATCCAATAAATAAATATTTTTTAAAAATGCAAATAAAAAAAAGAAATCTCAACCCATTTTTATAAGTAAAAAAAAAATTTTTTTTAAAGTGTGACTAAGGGCCCAGGCAGTGGCACACCTGATTAAGTGCTCACATTACAGAGCACAAAGACCCAGGTTCAAGCCCCTGGTCCCCACCTGCAGGGGAAAGCTTCACTATCGGTGAAGCAGGGTTGCAGGTGTCTATCTCCCTTCCCTCTCAATTTCTCTGTGTTTACCCAATAATAATTAAATAAAATAATATTTAGGAGTTGGGCAGTATCGCAGCGGGCTAAGCGCACATGGCACAAAGCATAATGACCCGCATAAGGATCCCGGTTCGAGCTCCCGGCTCCCCACCTACAGGGGAGTCACTTTACAGGTGGTGAAGCAGGTGTGCAGTGTCTATCTTTCTCTCCCCCCTCTGTCTTCCCCTCCTCTATTTCTCTCTGTCCTACCTAACCAACAACGACATCAATAACAACAATAATAACTACAACAATAATAAAAACAAGGGCAACAAAAGGGAAAATAAATGTAATAAAAAAATTAAAGTCTTTTTTTTTTTCATAGCCATTATGCTATCTATCCCACCCTTGTAAAATAATGTAAAATCAGTTTTTCAAAAATATCCTTCCAGGGAGTCGTAGCACAGTGGGTTAAGCGCACATGACGCAAGCGCAAGGACAGGCATAAGGATCCCAGTTTGAGCCCCTGGCTCCCCACCTGCAGGGGAGTCACTTTACAGAGATAAAGCGGTAAAGCAGGTCTGCAGGTGTCTTTCTCGCCCCCTTTGTCTTCCCCTCCTCTCTCCATTTCTTTCTGTCCTATCCAACGACGACGACATCAATAACAACAATAACTACAACAACAATAAAAAGACAACAAGGGCAACAAAAAGGAAAATAAATAAATAAAATTTTTTAAAAGTATCCTTCCAGGCTCAACAAATGACTTTAATAAAAAATAAACAAATAAATAAATAATAACATATTAAAAAAAGAAATCTCAACCCAATCTCAAAAACTGCTGCCACCAGAACTGAACAAGGAGGGAGGCACAAGGCCCAAAGGTTCCACACCTGAGGAGGTGCTCACAACCAGCGCCAGCAGTGCCCCCTAAACATGGCATTGCAGGCATCACTCTTGGCTCGACAGAGCCGGGAATCTGTCATTTAGCAAGTTCTGGGAACTAGCTACCAATGTCAGACATCTACATTTTCAAAAGCACTAAGCGAGGCAAGGAGGGCAGCTCAAGAACAAGTCTGCATTGTTTGGCTATAGCAGATCACTAGGAAACGTCATCTCTCCCCTCACAGGAAGCACAATCACCCACTACAACAAAGAGGCAGAGACTGCATGGATACATCTACCAAACACACTCACCTGGACAGTCGGCTTCATCGCTCTCATCCTCACAAGTCACCCAGCCATCACACTGCCAGGGGAGGGGAATGCACTGAATGGCGCCACTACGACAGGCAAACTGGCCAGGGTTACACCGGAGCTCTGTGGAACCAAACAGCAACAGGTTACTGAGGAAGTGGCAGTAGCAATAAGCCCGGGAGTGACCAGGCCTCCCATGCTCAGTCCCCATGAACATGCGACAGACCCGGGAGTGACCAGGCCTCCCATGCTCAGTCCCCATGAACATGCGACAGAGGCTAGGCTGCCTGCCCACAGTCTGCATGACAGACATGCTTATGTACCCTGAGGAGGAGCCAAGAGGTAGTAACACCATCACAAGTTCCCAGAACAAAGCATTCCTTGATCTCTACAAGTCCCGCTGAATATTTTCAAGATATTAGAGCAAATGCTAGAAAGTTTATCTGGACTCAAAGTACAGAGAACCACCAAAGCAATTCTGAAAAAAGAAAAAAAAAAAAAAACATGAATAGGGGAATCACACCTCCTGATTTCCAAAATTACAGTATGACAGTAATCAAAACTGATTGGTACTAGAAGAAAACAGACACACAGATCAATGCAACAGAACTGACAGCCCCTCAGAAATAAACCCTCACATCTATGGATAGTAACTGTATGACAAGGGAGCCCTAAACATTGAATGGGGAAAGGAGAATCTTTTCAATAAATGGTGCAAGGGGAGTCGGGTGGTAGCTCAGTGGGTTAAGCGCACACGGCGCAAAGCGCAAGGGCCGACATAAGGATCTTGGTTTGAGCCCCCAGCTCCCAACCTGCAGGGGAGTCACTTCATAGGTGGTGAAGCAGGTCTGCAGGTGTCTATCTTTCTCTCCCCTGTCTTCCCCTCCTCTCACCATTTCTCTCTGTCCTATCCAGCAATGACGACATCAATATCAACAATAATAATAACTACAACAATAAAACAAGGGCAACAAAAGGGAATAAATATTTTTTAAATGGTGCTGGGGAAATTAGGTTGAAACATGCAGAAGAATGAAACAGAACCACCATTTATTACCATGTATAAAAGAACACTAGTGGGTCAAAGAAATGGACATCAGACCAGAAATTATCAAATATATAGGCAAAAGCATTGGCAAAACATTCCACTATGTTTGCTCTGGAAACACTTTCAGAAACTCAAATCCAACAGTAAAGCAGACAAAATGAAACATCAAGTCATGAAACTACATCAGAATGAAAAGTTTCTGCACAAGCAAAGGAATGATCACCAGGAAGACAACCTACTGAATGGGAGAAGATCTTTACAAGCCATACATCAAACTAATAACCAGAAACACATAAGGAATTCACAAAACTCAATAACAATAACAAAAAACAAAAATGTGGAGACGTGACCCAGGAGGTGGTGAAATGCCTGGAGCTCTGGACATATCAGCACGGGGTCTTGAGTTCAATTCCTGGCACTGCTTGTACCAGCATGATGTTCTGATTCTCCTTCTCTCCTCTCCTAATACATATCTTTTCAGAAAGAGGGAGAAGATAGGAACAGCCTCTATACCAAAGATAAGCAGATTATCGGAAGGCATATGGAGAAGTGCTCCAAGTCACTGATGATCAAATAAATGAAAATCAATGCCACTACACACCTATGAGACTGCTGAAAAAGGTGACAAAGTAGACTTCATCAAAATTCAGAGCATACTTTAAAAGACACTGTTAAGGAAATGAACAAGCCACATATTTGAATAAAAACCTTTGAAATACATGTATCTGATAAGGGCCTTACATTCTGAATATTTAAATAACTTTTAAACTTCAGTAATAAGGGGACCAGGAGAGAGCTCAGAGAAGAGCAACTGCCTTCCTATGCTCGAGGCCTAAGTCTGAGCCTTGGCACCACAAGGGGTGCTATAGTGTCAGAGGAAACTCAGTGCTGCGCATATTATCTCTGCCTCTGCTTATCAGAATGAAAGACAAAGGCAGTCCAGAGCAGTGAAATAGCATCTATACCAAACCAGGGGTCTGGGCAAAAAGTAAAAGGAGTAGATTGAAAGGGGCTACAGACAGTTCATCAGGGAAGGCCTTGCCAGGCTTGTAACCCAGCATCAAGTCCTGGCACTACCTGAGCACCAGAGCAAGTCCCAGTGGTATGGTATCTCTTCCTCTGTCTGCAACTATCTGAATGAAAAAGTCAGCCTAGGAGTGGTGAAACACGTATCAGCAAGGTCCCAGCTCCTCAAAAAAATAAAAAGGAGGGAGGGGAGTAGACAGCATAATGGCTATGCAAAGAGACTCTCACTTTTTTTTTAATTTTTTATTTATAAAAAGGAAACACTGACTAAACCATAGGATAAGAGGGGTACAACTCCACACAATTCCCACCACCAGAACTCTGTATCCTACCCCCACCCCTCCCCTGATAGCTTTCCTATTCTTTAACCCTCTGGGAGTATGGACCCAAGGTCATGTGGGATGCAGAAAGTTGAAGGTCTGGCTTCTGTAACTGCTTCCCCGCTGAACATGGGCATTGACAGGTATCGATCCATACTCCCAGCCTGAGAGACTCTCACTTCTGAGGCTCTGAGGTCCCAACACCACCATAAACCAGAGCTGAGCAGTGCTCTGGTCTGTCTCTCCCTCTCTCTACCTGTCTCTCTCTTTCTCTCTTATGAAAATGAAATAAAATATTTTTTAATTATTTATTCATTTACTAACAAGAAAGTGATAATAAGAGATTCACTCTGGCACATGTAATGTCAGAGATCAAACTCTGAGCCCCATTCTTTTAAATCCAATACTTCATATACTGTACCACTGGGTAAAGATTCAATGGACTGGACATTTAACAAAAACAAAAAAACAAACCCAGAGATAGAAAGTAAGCATGCAAAAAAAAAAAAAAGTTCAACATTTAGTGATCAAATGCAGAGTAAATCATGAAATCATCACATGCTTAGCGGAAGGGCTGAAACTGTAAAGCATGATGGTAGCAAATGTTGACAAGTATATACAGTAATTTTTCATAAGAAATATTTTGGGGGGTCGGGCGGTAGTGCAGCCGGTTAAGTGCACGTGGCACAAAACACAAGGACCGGCGTAAGGATCCCAGTTCAAGCCCCAAGCTCCCCACCTGCAGGGGAGTCACTTCACAGGTGGTGAAGCAAGTCTGCTAGTGTCTATCTTGCTCTCCTCCTCTCTGTCTTCTCTTCTCTCCATTTCTCTCTGTCCTATCCAACAATGACATCAATAACAACAACAATAATAACTATAATAATAAAACAAGAGCAACAAGAGAAAAAAATTAAAAAAATAAATTTTAAAAATCTTTAAAAATTTTTTATTTATAGGGCAAGATTAGATAGCATAATGGTTATGCAAAGAGACTCTCATGCCTAAGTCTCCAAAGTCCTAGGTTCAGTCCCCCTACACCACCATAAGCCAGAGCTAAGCAGTGCTCTGGTTAAAAAATTATTTATTTATGTATTTTTTAATATGAGAGATAGAAGGATACAAACAAAAAAATATGGGGGCTGGGTTGCCAAGGGAGATAGTGTAGAGGTAGACTCTCATGCCTGAGACCCCAGGCATTGCAGATTCAACTCCTGGCACCACACACCAGAGCTAAGAAGCAGAAGCACTCCAGTCTCTCTTATAAATATGTAAGATTTAAAATAAATAAATAAATAAATGGTTTCCAGATAAGCTGAACAGTGCATCTACTTTGCCATGAGCACAACCCATGTTCGAACCAGGGTCCCACCATTCTAGGGAAAGTCTCGATATTGTGGTGTCTTTCTCTCCTCTCTGTCTCTTTCTCTCTGAAAAAGTCATCCTGGAGCAGCAAAGTTTTGGTGGAAAAAAAGGGGGGAGGGGTCAGGAAGATGACTGAGCAGCAAAGTGTGTGCATGAGACCCCAAGTCTGAGCCCTAGTATCACAAGAATGAGAGAGAGAGACATGGAGGAAAAGAGGAAGTCCATCTACCCCATGTCCTCCCACTGCTCCCAGCACATCCCAGTGTTCTTCACCAGCGAACTGTGATCCTTGGATACAGCCCTCTGCACTGTGTCGGAGCACCTGCCCGTGACCCACTTTCCAGACAGGCTGACTACTGTTGGCTGGCTCAGACATTTTCCTTGAAAAGCATTAACTGCTGCTTCCCACCAAGCTCTCCCCAAAGTTCTTATTCCACCTCCTACACAAGGCAGCACCACACTCAGAACCAGGGCCAGAGAAGACTTGAGAATAAAGGCTGTCTCAGCCCTATCTCACAAGTGACTGTGACAGTTTTAGCAGAATGACCCCCGCAGGACCCTGGGATCTGTCCAGCATCATGAAACTTGAGACAGCCATCATCTCTACTGACATCTTCAAGAGGGGAGAGACCAGTGGTCAGCAACCCAAAACAGAAGATGGGCATCTTGTGCCCTGAAGTAAGAAGAGACTACAGGGCAGGAACAAAGTCACAGGATGGGCAGGCAGCACGGGAGTCTATGAGGCCACAGTGCAGGCTGTGTTCTCCAGAAAGGAGCGTTTTACTTGGCTGAGGCCAAGTGGAAGATAAAACCAAAAGTTACTTCATGATCAGATGGCTTCACAGCACATGTTATGGCTCCAGAACAGATTCAGCTGTGGAGGACAGTGATATTAATTTTGTTTGTTTGTTTTAACCAGAGCACTGATCAGCTCTGGTTTATGGTGGTGCAGGGGATTGAACCTGGGACTTCAAAGCCTCAGGCATGACAGCCTGTTTGCATAACCATTCTGCTATTTACCCCTGCCCGGACAGTGATGTTAGAACACAATTTAGCAGCAAGGCAGAGGATGGACCTGGAGGGCAGAACTGGGAGATGAGGAAAAGCAATACCAAGCATTTGCAAGAGTCCACAGAACACTGTAGACCTAACTATGACTGCACTGTTTTGGGGGGGTTTTGTTTGTTTGTTTGTTTTTTAATTTTATTTATTTATTAATGAGAAAGATAGGAGGATAGGAGGAGAGAGAAAGAACCAGACATCACTCTGGTACATGTGCTGCCGGGGGTTGAACTCGGGACCTCATGCTTGAGAATTCGATGCTTTACTACTGTGCCACCCCCTCGGACCACATGACTGCACTGTTTATTCCAGCCTCCTCTAAAGTGTTCTCAGTGCCACTGTCCTAAGTCAAAGGGCCACTGCCAGGCTTCCCCCAATGTCCTGTTCTACTCAGAGTCTTGGATCCCTCAGTTCAGCAGTCTCTGCAATCCCCGCCTCTGGCCCTTTCCCAGTCACTGTCCCTTCATAGCACTGGCAGGTCTGTCTGTAAGCTCCCTGCCCCTAAGCATCCATGATGAAATCAGTCTTGAGAGTCCCTGGAGATCTTACCTAAGATGAATCACTGGCCTGAGCTCCTGGACTGCAGAGAAGTCATGTCATTCACACCTACTAAGCTCACTAGGCATCATTCCTTCATCTGTGAGACATGGAAGCAATCACCCTTGTCCTGTTGTTATTGTTCTTCTTCTTCTTATTTTAACCAGAGCACTGCTCAACGCTGGCTTATAATGTGCTGAGATTATTAATGAAAGAGAGAGAACATCAGAGCATGGGGGTTGGGCAGTGGCACAGCAGGTTAAGCACACATAGTATGAAGCACAAAGACCTGAGCAAGGATCCAGGTTTGAGCCCCATTTCCCCCCTGCCCCTGCAGGGGGGTTGCTTCACAAATAATGAAACAGGTCTGCAGGTGTCTTTCTTTTTCCCTCTCTTTCCCCATCCCCTCAATTTCTCTCTGTCCTATCTAATAAAAACGAAAAAAGGCTGCCAGGAGCAGTGGAGCATCGAGCCCCAGCAATAACCCTGGAGACGAAAAGAAAAGGAAAAAAAAAAAGACATCAGAGTATCACCCTGGCGCATGTAATACCTGGAATTTTAACTTAGGATTTCATGCTTGAGAGTCCAATGCTTTATTCACTGTGCCACTTCCCAGACAGTGTCACTCGGCCCTGTCCTGTCTTTGCCTACCTTTCAGGGTGGTCATAAGACACAAAGCATTTGGTTGTACAGCATTTGGTTGTACAGCTTCATGTGTCCTGTCCTTTAAAATCACCCTTGAGGCCTTCTGAAGAGGCCACACAGAAAAGGGAAGATGGGAAGATGGGAGACTAGGAGCTGGGGCCAGAGACTCTGGAGAGCATGACCACTGCATCTCAGCAGAGAAAGCCAAAGAAGGCTTCTGTAACCAGAGGCCTGGGCACTGCTCCTCTCTGACAGGGGGCAGGTGGCAGCAGGAAGTACGCCAGCAACTGAACTTCAAGGAGTTGGCAAGGAGTTCTGAGAGCAGCTAGCTCCATGACCTTCATGGAGCAAAGACCAAAGGAGTGTGTGTGAGTGCTCTCAAGCAAGGTTGGTCCTGTGTGATGATCCCAGGGAAGCTCAAGTCATGATCTTGTGAAGGGAGCAGTCTGGTAGGACCATCAGAAAGGCAGCCCACTCCCTTACTCAAAGGCTTCCTAGGCCCCAGCTCCTAAGTCCTCTCCACTCCAGGCAGATGAATGGAAGACAGGAAGAATCCTTTTTTTCTTTCTTTCTTTTTTCTTTTTCTATTTTAGATAGACGCAGAGAGAGGGTGAAAGAGACTCAAACTCAAACCTGGGTCACACACAGAGAGCAGTGTACTCTATCCAGGTGAGCTATTTCACCAGCAGGAATCCACATATGAAAAGTGCTCACCTGGGAGTCAGGCGGTAACGCAGCGGGTTAAGCGCACGTGGCGCAAAACGCAAGGACCAGTGTAAGGATCCCAGTTCGAGCCCCCGGCTCCCCACCTGCAGAGGAGTCACTTCACAGACAGTGAAACAGTTCTGCAGGTGTCTTTCTCTCCATCTGTCTTCCCCTCCTCTCTCCATTTCTCTCTGTCTTACCCAACAATGACAACATCGATAACAACAATAAAAAAACAAGGGCAACAAAAGGGAATAATAAAAATAAAATTTTTTAAAAAGTGCCACCTATCACCCCTAGACCAGCTCACATCTGCAGGCACAACCGCCCCCCGCCCCCAGTGTGAGGCCCAGGCAGTCTGACAGCATCCCCAGAGCCATTTCTGCAGGCAGCCACAAGGCCCTCGTCTAAGCCATTTCCACCAGGGGCAGCTGTGAGTCCTACTAGCTAAGAGAGCTGCTGCTTTTTATGTCAAAATGGTCATTTGTGCATTTGTTGAGCAATTAATTTCTGAGTGCCCATTCCATGTCAGATCAGGCCTTTGTCATACAGAATCAACATGACAAAGAGCAAAACATGCCAGGATGAACAAGCCTAGCCCTGTCCAGAGTGCTGTGGCTGTTCTGGGAGCTCTCAGCAAGTCACACACTCCCTCTCACAGCATCAGAATGGCTAAACTCATTATCACTCACAGGGAGTCAGACACTGCTCAAAGCCACTTTGATGCCTCTCAGGGAAGATCCTCTTCTAAGTAGCAGGCCCTTGTGCACAGGCTCATGCATGCATGCTTATGCTCACTCGCTCTCGTGCTCCCCCCCTCCCTCTCTCTCTCTATATATATTGCTTATAGTTTCAGGGGAAGTCCCAAACTCTGAAATTCATTCATGTATAACACTAACAGGTGGGTGATTTTTCTTTTGTTTTTAGATACAGAGAAGTCGGGGGGGGGGGGTGGCAGGTGATGGTACACCTGGTTAAGTGCTCACATTACAGTGCACAAGGTTGCAGGTCCAAGCTCCTGGTCCCTACCTGCAGGAGGAAAACTTCACAAATGGTGAAGCAGTGCTGCAGGTGTCTCTCTTCCTCTCTACTTTTCCCCTCCCCTCCCCTCGCAGTTTCTGTCTATCCAATAATAAATAAATGAATAATTTTTAGAAGTTGAGAGGGAAGGGGAAGATAGAGAGGGAGAGGCCTGCATCACTGCCTCACCACCCATAAAGCTTTCCTCCTACAGGTGAGAATCGGGGGCTTGAATCTGGGTCCTTGTGCATTGTGACATGTGCACCCAACCACCACCTGACCTCCTAACAGCTGGCTTTTATGAAACATCAGCCCACTGCAATTCTCACAGCATCTCTGGGAAGTCAATTATATTACATCCATGTTGTAAATGAAAGAACTGATGCACACAGAAACAACTGGGTGGGGGTGAGTATTGTAGGGAGAGCAGAGCCAAACTGACCTGGGAAGTGGGGTTCTCGAGGTCTTGCTCTTAAAACACAAGAAAGGTTTTGCTATGTCTCGCCATAATCCATCTGAAGCAGAGTCAGACCTGAGCATCCCCCCTCCCAGGTCAGTGACCAGAAGTCGTAGCATACACTGGGTCTCTGGACCACTACATACCAACCATATCCCACAGCCACTCCCCCCCTCCTGCCAAAGCCAACCATCCACATTAACAGTCCACACTGTACAGCTTTAGGCAGCAGGACAAAAGATTCAGCTGGCTTTCACTAAACATCCCAAGTAAGTTGGCACGTTGTCCAGAAATAAAAATACAGCTATTCACAGTAACCATGCTGCAAGCTCACTTATCACTCTGCTTGGACAATGACTGGCCCCAAGATTACCTACCAGTCTGCACCAAAAGCTGGAATGGAAAGGGGTGGCTCACCAGCCCCTCAGCACTCCTAATACAACAGCACATGAGGGAGAAGTTATTGAGCAGCAAACCAAGCTAAAGTATGCAATTCCCTCTTGTGGGTTGGAGGAAACAGCACAGTGGTTATGCAAAAAACTTTCACCACCTTAAACCAGAGCTCAGCAATGATCTGGAGAAAAAGAAAGAAAAAACAATTCCTCCCAGGGAGTCAGGTGGTAGTCCAGTGGGTTAAGTGCACAAGGCGCAAAGTGCAAGGACCGGCAGAAGGATTTGAGCCCCCAGCTCCCCACCTGCAGGGGAGTCGCTTCACAAGCAGTGAAGCAGGTCTGCAGGTGTCTATCTTTCTCTCCCCCTCTCTGTCTTCCCCTCCTTTCTCCATTTCTCTCTGTCCTATCTCACAACAATAATAACTACAACAACAACAACAACAAATCCAAGGGCAACGAAAGGGAAAATAAATACAAAAAAAAATTCCTCCCTGGCAACCAACTAGGTCCTGCAATATTGTCGTTGATAAATTTCACTTAAGAGTCAGGAAACTTATGTGTTTCCCTACATCATGTACTAAGGAAGGAAGAGGGGTAAGATACTATCAGTGCAGGGAACCCAACAACTCCATCACCTCCTAACTGCTAAGAGGCCAAATGCATTGAATGTGCAGTGTGGGAAGCAGGACCAGGGAAGGGGGAAGGCTGGAGGCAAGGGCTGTCTGGGCCCAGCAGAAAAAGCACTGCCTAGTGGTAACAATAAGGGGCAGAGGCACTCAAAAAGTTCAACAGCAACATTTTCTTCACTCCTAAGACCACAAGTACCAACTGAAAGGTTTCTGCCACCTGGTGATCTGTAACTTTAATCTCAGTACTTCCCGTGCCCTCAAAACCTCCTGTAGTGACACAGTACCAGCACATAGCAGGTATTAGTGACAGTCAATCAGATGGGGGTAGAATCTCCCTTTCATCTCCCAGGGACACCAAGTCCCAGGTGACTCCTCGTGTTCTTCAGGAATGAAAGGTCAGGTTGTATGCATTACTCCCAAATGATTCCCAAAGAAAATGTGTGCATTCATTATGTATGCATGAAGCAAACACGAGATAAAATGCTGACAATAATCAAGTCTGGGTGGAGGATAAGTATTCTTCACTCTTGCAATTTTTCTGTAAGTTTTAAATTACTGTCCCCCCAAAAAAAGAAGTATCTTTATACATACAAACACACAATTCATTAGTGAGACTGAGAAGTTTATTACACCGGGCCAATAAACAGCTCCTTGGATAGTGTGCAGCTTTGATGTGGAAGACCCAGATTTGGGCCCAACCATCAACGCATAGGAAGAAGCCTCAGTGCTATGGTCTCTTTCACACACTCTCTGCCTCTTTGCTTATCTCTCTCTCTCTGAAAAGGTGGCATACCTGGTTAAATGTACACATAGCCATGTGTGAGGATGCAGGTTCAATCCCCAACTCCCCACCTGAGTGGGTTGGTTCTCAATTTCTCTCTGTCCTATCAAATAAAAAAAAGAAAGGAAGAAAGAAAAAGAAGAAAGATAAAGGAAAAAATAGTCTCCAGGAGAAGTAGATTCATTGTGCAGGCACCAAGCTCCAACAATAATCTTGGTGGCAATAATAATAATAAAAAAATTTTTTAAGTCATCCTGGAATGGTGAAGCCCCAATGACAGAAAAAAAAAAAAAAAAAAAAAGGCCAGGTGGTTCACCTGGTTGAGTGCACATTACAATGCGTAAGGATCCAGGTTTGAGCCCCTGGTCCCCACCTGCAGGGGAAAAACTTCGCAAGTGGTGAAGCAGGGCTGCAGGTGCCTCTGTCTCTCTCCCTATCTCCCCCTACCCTCTCGATATCCTGCTGTCTCTAGCCAATAAATAAAAAATAAAATATCTACATTCTTATTCACTAACCCATGTGCTGCTCCACAGGCACACTGTTGTAGGCTCACTAGAAATTTACTTGTCCAGCAGTCAGCAGGTCCCTCCAGGTGCCTAATGGAAAACAGGAAAGAGCCCTAAACTAGGATCCAGTCCACCCAGATTTGTATCCCACTTACACTGCTCGTCCTCTTTATAGCAAGTCATGTTTCTTCCAGTTAGCTTTCACAAGAAAGAGCTTCCAGTACTGCTGGATGACAGCTGAACACAAACCTCCTGAAAGGTAGGGACCTCTGACATGGCCTAGACAGCACTCACTCAATGCAGACAAACATACTCTGTTAAATAGGATGGGTACCGCTGGGCTGAGGCTGCAACCACAGCAAGATTTTCTGTTTTTTCCCTCCAGGGTTACAACTGGGGCTCATCCATTGCTCCTGTGGCCATTTTTTACTTTTTTTTTTTTAATAGGACAGAGAGAAATTGAGAGGGGAGTAGTAGTCAGGGAGAGAAGCAACCCCCCTGCAGGTGGGGATTTTCTTTTATAATTAGAGTCAGAAACAAGAATCAACAATTAATGGCTGCAATTAATGGCTGCACTCCCTGCGCAGACAAAGGGTCAAAGAAACAAAACTGCAGGTCAGTGGATTTCAAAATGTTTGTCAATCTTAGCAGAGGTTCCCAACCTTTCTTATGACACCCCAGTAGCTATAATCTACATCATCACTGGACATTATGGACAAGCACACAGTGGAGGACTAGTTCTAGCCATCAGACCAGAATTTTTTTAAATATGTGCACTTTTTTTTTTTTAGTGCAGGCTCGGTGCCTGCACTACGAATCCACTGCTCCTGGAGGCCATTTTTTCCCGCTTTGTTGCTCCTGTTGTCATTATTATTATCATTGCTGATGTTGTTGTTGTTGGATAGGACAGAGAGAAATTGAGAGAGGAGGGGAGACTGAGAGGGGGGAGAGAAAGATAAGACACCTGCAGACCTGCTTCACCGCCCATGAAGCGACCCTCCTGCAGGTGGGGAGCCAGGGACTCGAACCGGGATCCTCCCGCTGGTCCTTGTGCTTTGCGCCATGTGTGCCCAACCTGCTGCGCCACCAACCGACCCCCTATATGTGCACTATTTTTATTGATTTATTAATGAGCAAGAGAAAGGGAAAGAGAACCAGAGAATCACTCTAGTATATGTGATGATGGGAGCTGAATGAGGACTTTATGCTTGCAAGTCTAAACTTCCCAGATTGCAGACCAAGCTTTTTTTTTTAATTTTAATTTATTTATAAAAAGAAAACATTGACAAAACCATAGGGTAAGAGAGGTACAACTCCACACAATTCCTACCACCAGAACTCTGTATCCCATTCCCTCCCCTGATAGCTTTCCTATTTTTTAATCCTCTGGGAATATGGACCCAAGGTCATTGTGGGATGCAGAAGGTGGAAGGTCTGGCTTCTGTAATTGCTTCCCCGCTGAACATGGGCATTGACAGGTCGATCCATACTCCCAGCCTGCCTCTCTCTTTCTCTAGTGGGGGGGGGGGGGGGGCTCTGGGGAATCGGAGCTCCAGGACACATTGGTGGGGTTGTCTGTCCAGGGAAGTCCGGTAGGCATAGAGCTTTCTATTCAAATGAAAAACAGTCCTGTTCCCCATCCTGGAAAGTCGCTGAGTGAGTCCGGGAGAGGCAACCTGGGGTGTCACAGCTGAGGAAAGGATGGTTAAATCAGGACATAAATAGCTGGGATGGATAGAGCCTTCGCCAAAGGTGCATGATGGGGAACAGAGTGGGCTTCTAGGACTGAAATTTTACCTCAGACACTTAGATCTGAGCTCTCTGTATTTCAATTTTCCCATCTGTAAAAACTGGGCTAATAATAATATCTACTATATAGGAAACACCTGGGTTAAATGAATAAATATACTTCAGAGATAGGAAGACAGCATAATGGTTATTCAAAAGACTCTCGTGCCTGAGGCTCTGAGGTTCCAGGTTCTATCCCCAGCACCACCATAAACAAGAGCTGATAACTGCTCTGGTTTGGCTATCTCTCTTTCATTAAAAAGTAAATAAAATTATATTACTTAAAAATAAATATACTTTAGTTTAGAATAGTGCCTGGCAAGTAAGATATCCTCAACCTATGAAGGTAAAACATGCATTTAACTGGGGAAGCTTTTGGCGGCTGGAAAGATGATGCAGTGGTCAAATATAGGAACTGCAAGTGTGAGGTTCCAAGTTCAATGCCTGGCATGGAATTTCTCTACCAGAGCTGCCTCCCTGCCCTAATGCAGGCTTAGCTGTGAAGCCTCCTGTGATGACCTCCTGCTTCATAGGCATAGTTGGGCACCTCTGACATCTGCCTCAGGACCCCCACACTGGGTCCTATGTGCACTGGAGCATCCCCAGTTATAAATGGGAAGTAGGCACTTGACAATCTTACTGAGTTACTGCTGGGTAGTTCGCAGGGTACATGGACTGACAGGACATCAATTATCTCCATCATTCGGGCAGGGGTCTGGGCCTGTAACTTAAGACAGGCACAATGTGTGGATGTGTGACTTTAGTGCTCAGAGTCCAGTGACTTAGTGAGCAAAATGGGGACCAGTAGCTAGAAGAGGATGTCTCACCTCTCTACAGGTATAGATGTGTTTCCTAGGGAACTCAATCACCTGAACTCACAAGTGGGTTAGTTCAGGTTGTTATAGGATTGTCAAGCAAAGAGACAGGACACACTGAAGTGTTAATGTACGAAACAGTGACAGTGTTTTAGTTTTATTTTTTTGTCTTATTTATTGAACAGAGACAGCCAGAAATCAAGAGAGAAAGGGGAGATAGAGAGGGAGAGAGACAGAGAGGTACCTGCAGCCCTGCTTCACCACTCACAAAACTTTCCCCCTGCAGGTGGGGAACCTGGACTCAAACCCGGGTCCTTGTGCACTGTATCCTGTGCACTTAACAAGGTGCGCCACCACCTGGCCCCCAAAGCAGTGTTTATGATGCCAACAGACCCAGATGGACTTGTGTTCATAAAAGAATAAGCCCAGATGGCGCTGGTCCTTTTATACAGTTATCAACTCTCCATAATAACTCACTGCTACAAGCTTAACACTATTTTCCCTTTAGTGTATACAGACAGTACAACTTGTTTGAGTTCTCCACAGACCTTTTAAGGCCACCAACCAAGGCCACTTGGACCACAGCAGTAGAAAGCCTGGGAGCAGGGGGAAGATTGCTACCAACTGTATTTTTCTTTAACCAATAATTTAACCCTTGCTTTTCTCTTTAAAAGTTAACTCTTGCTTGCCTCAAGGTCCTCAAGAATCCATAGACTCAATCAGTCACTGACGGGTAGCATTTTCCCTGGATTCTGTTTCTACAAAGGCCACCCCCAAAACCTGTCACCCTCCTGCCCAGAGAACAGCAAAAGCAGTGAGCAGCCAGGTATACTCAGGGAGCACAAAGAAGCATCACTGAAGAGACTGGGAGTGTGGGAACTCAGGACCTTGGCCACCATGGAGCTGTTGGGGAGGAAGAAGGCTTCCAAGCAGACAACAAAGACACAAAGCCAAGAGGCACCAGGTGTCTGGGGTGGGAATCAGGTTAAGGCTGTACAGAGAGGCAACCACAACTGATCTCAAGTCTGTCTTTACACACGAAAGAGGTCACAGAAGATGGCCTGGGCTCTTCTGCCTCCATGGGTCTCTTTCTCTACTAAAAAAAAAAAAAAAAAAATTCTAGGGGGTCAGGTGGTGGGGCACCTGGTTAAACACACGTTACAGTGTGCAAGGACTCAGGTTAAAGCACCCGCTCCCCACCTGCAAGAGAAAAACTTCATGAGTGGTGAAGCAGGGATGTGGGTGTCTGTCTCTCTTCCTTTTCTATCTCCCGACCCCTCTCGATTTCTGGCTGTCTCTATCAAATAAATAAAGATAATAAAATTTTAATTATACTTTTCAACTGCACTAGCATAAAGATGTGTTTATGTAAACATTACATTTTCCTCGACCTAAAAGTTCATTTTTCCTTGCTGACTGAATGAAGTAAAACATTTCACAGGTCCAGGAAAGCAAACCCCAGCACCTGGACTCCTAATTCCTGATGGGAGAAATCAACCCTGGGGCTAGAGAGACACCGTAATAATTACGTAGACTTTCAAGCGTAAGGCTCTAAGGTCTCAGGTTCAATCCCCAGCACCACCACATGCCAGAGCTGAGCAGTGCTCTGGTCTCTCTCCCCTCCGTATATCTCATTAAAATAAATATTTGAGAGAGAGAGAGAGAGGAATCAACCCTGAATTCTGAAGACCTGATTCCCTTGGCGTTCAAGGGGGTGGAGGGAGGTACACCCGCAACCGGCAGCAAGAGAAATCTGGCTTCTTCTGATTGCCAAGGTGCGGATTCTCCACAAGTTGACTTATACAGACCCAAGTTCCAAGGGGAGTTCCCAAGGCAAGCAATCACCGCGTTACAGGGAGCAGCAGCCCGTCCCGAGCGCCCGGCCCTGCCCAGGCTCGGAAGGCGGCAGCACAGCCGCGGGCAGCGCCCCGACTCGGGCCCAGGAAACCTATTTGCCGTGCACGGTGCTGGACGACCTCCGGTGCCTCCTCGGTGGGTCGGGGCTGAGCGCAGTTGCAGCGCAGCACCGCGCGGGGAGGCCGCAGGTGACCGGAGCTTCCCAGGGCCGGGATGCAGGCAGCACGCAGGCAGCTCCAGGAGCTGCTCTTCTTCCCGGCACAACAGCCCGCCCCGGGGTGGCGGCCAGACCCCCCCACCCAAGTTAGGTCGAGCCCTGCACCGTCGCTCTCCCTTCCTGTCACTAGCAAAGCACCGGAGTTCCTCCGATGTAGGTACAAAAAAATAAGAAGAAAGAAAGAAGAAGGCAACACCCCTGGGAAGCAAAACTGCGTGATGGGCAAGGCTCTCCCAGCCCCGGGCCTCCGGGGAGCCTCTCCCCACCGGGTCAGGTCCCGGGCAGCCCCGCCCCAGCCCCCCTGCCCCCCCACCGCGCACCTGGCCGCAGCGGCTCGGTGACAGTCAACACGAGCAGGAAGAGCAGCAGGAAGGCACCGCTGTCTGCCTTGGGCACCATTTATCCTCCGTTCATCGTCCCCGGGAATGGCCGCGTGACCCCGCGGGGAGGCCGGACCAGGCCGGGCTGATGCTGAGAGGGCCGGAGCCCAGAGCAGACAGGCGGCGGGAGAGGGTTCCAGCCGGGCCGCGGCTAGGCGGGGCCGCGGGCTCGCGGACACACCACTGCAGCCTGCGGCTCCGAGTCCGACTCAGCCTCCGCTCAAGATGGCGGCCGTCCCTCTCAGCTCCGCGCTCTGCGCCCCACCTCCCGCCTCCCACAACGCTTGCGCTGGCCCGAGAGCTTGGAGGCGGCGGGCGGGGCCTGAGCGCTCCCAGCTGCGTGCCGACCAGTGACCGGCGAGGGGCGGAGCCTGGCGGCCGTAGCCTGAAGGGGCGGGGCCGCAGGGAGCTCTGGTAGAGGGCGGGGACGGAGGGGCGGGCCCAGTGGGGGGGCGGGACTTGAAGGACTGAGATGCGTGCCATTGGCTAAACGGAGAGGTGTGGCATGGGGGCGGAGCCTAGACGTAGGGCTTGACTAGGGCCTAGGCTGTCCAGCACTGGACTAAGCAGTGGAGGAGGGGCTGTGAGCACAAAATGACGGGGACAGAAAGGGGCGGGGCACCGTGGCCCTGGCTAGGGAGAGGAGGGCTGAGGGTAAAGAGAGGAGGTATGTGGAGGGAGGAGAAACAGGAGGGACACAGAACTGTCTTCACATCTTGCACAACGACACACCCAAGGCTGGTGCACCCGACAGTGGTCTTTTGAAGGTTGAACCTACGCGGGAGAAGAAATGAGGAACTGGAGTGTTTTTTGAGAAAGGAAGATCTAACCTGTAGGGAGCTGGCAGATGTGACTTCATCGATACACACACTACTGAGAATGTTTCAAATAGATGGGAAGACAGCCTTTAAGAGTGTCTTCTGGGTGGAAGGTAGATAGCACAATGATTATGCAAACAGACTCTCATGCCTGAGGCTCCAAAGTCCCAGGTTCAATCCCCTGCACCACCGTAAGCCAGAGCTGAACAGTGTACTGGCAAAATATAATAAAATAGTTTCTTCCAAGGAGGTCCTTGCGAAGTTGTGCAGCAGAAGCAGGCCTCTGGGGGAAAGTCCCTGTCGCGCACAACAGTGAGGTAGGGTCAAGAATGCTGAGCAGAGCTGAAGTCACATCAGGCCACCTCTGTATGAAGCAAGAGTCACTGGCTTCTTGCTCAAGTGCTGGACTCATGCCTGCTAGGCACAAAGTGTCTGTGGAAGGGGAGACAGCAGATCCAGTGTCCTCAGCAGGAAAGAGGATCAAGGGAAAGGGGTTGAGGATTGGAGCAAAGAAAAGTGGGAAGGGCCAAAGGCAAGTAGGGATGCCCACCTTCAGCCCTACCAACTCATTCTTCTAGTTTTCCCAAATCCCTTCAGGCAGGTGACATTCAGGACATCTTAAAGGTATCAACCAAGGTCAAACAAGAGACTAAGCAAGACCAGCTTGCTCCAGTTGCCTAAGGCGTAGCCACAGCTTCTGCAGGTGTTAGACAAAGAGTTCATCAAAGCACAGGGAACCCACTGATGAAAGAAATAATGATCCCTGACAAGCATTGTGCTGGACACTTGCATCAACATCAGGGGGCATTTCCAGAGAACAGCTGCTGACAGGAGCAGGATCCAAGTCCAGCCTTCTGTCCCTAAGCTTCAGATGTACCCTGGGAATACTTCCAGGTTTTCCGGCAGAGCAAGCCTCCCCTGTGCCCACCCCAGAGGAACTCACAACCAAGAGCAGAAATGCTGGCCGGTTGTCCTCCCATGCAGCTACTGTGAGAGAAACAGGTCTGTAAAGACTCAAATGAGGAAAAAAACAGCAAAGGGAAGTGGACTGCCCAGATACACTATGCAGGGAGTAGACAGCACCCTGGCTTCCTCAACTGCCGTGACCAGTGGACCTAGCCTGATCTACCAACCACTACCTTCCCATCTAGTCTTGCTTAATGGCCTGTGGGATTCCTGTATGGACACTATTTGGGGCTCCTGGGGTTATAGGGAAGAAAGAAAGGTCAGGAATGATTTTCCCCAATACACTCTCTATGGAGTCATCACCTTTCTCAAGGTGGCTCTAGCTATACTTCCCAGGTTCCAGTGGCCATGCTTCCTGCTTTCCAGGGTTCTGTTACTATCCTTAGATTCCACAGACTATATTCCCACCTTTAGCATCCCTTTATTAAGCCCTGTTCAAGCTGATCTAACCTGATTGTGTCTTCCGTTTCTTGCTAGGTCTTGACCTAAAACAATTTCCTATCCCAAATCTGCTGGAGTGTAATAATCAGCCCACTGTTCCATAATCCATTCTTTAAAAAAAAAAAAAAAAAGATTTATTTAATGAGAGAGAGAAAGCCAGAGCATTACTCCAGCACATGTTATGCCAGGGATTAATCTCAGGACCTCATGCTTTAGAGCCCAATGTTTTATCTACTGTGCCACCTCCTGGGCCACCTAGAAGCCATTCTAACCCCAGGTTCAGAAGCAAGGTTCAGACTGTTTGTTGTGTTCCCTACAGCCCTTTCCTACCTCAGATCCTAGCCAAGTGCAAGGACTGCTGTCTTCTGGTCTTTGGTCTGCTCCAGCCCTCGAGAGTTGGAGTCAAATGGCTTAGGCTCATTCCCCCAAGGCACTCCTTTATGACTTCACACACTGAAGTCACCTGGGAGACAATGCTGAATGTTCCATACCAGAGACTCGACCTCTGGGAGGCAGGGACAGCAGGCCCAGCCAGCCCAGAGGACTCTCTGTCCACAGTGTAAATGAAGACGCCGCTGGCCCATGTCCCGCAGGGATGTAGAGAGCAGCCTCAGAGGCACTGGGCACTCCCGGCACCATGGATGATGCTGCTGTCCTCAAGCGGCGAGGCTACATCATGGGAATAAATTTGGGAGAGGGCTCGTACGCAAAAGTTAAATCGGCTTACTCTGAGCGCCTGAAGTTCAACGTGGCGGTCAAGATCATCGACCGCAAGAAAGCCCCCACAGACTTCTTGGAGAAATTCCTTCCCCGGGAAATTGAGATTCTGGCCATGCTAAACCACCGCTCCATCGTCAAGACCTACGAGATCTTTGAGACATCAGATGGCAAAGTCTACATCGTCATGGAGCTTGGGGTCCAGGGGGACCTCCTGGAGTTCATCAAAACCCGGGGAGCCCTGCATGAAGATGATGCTCGCAAGAAGTTCCACCAGCTCTCCTCAGCCATCAAGTACTGCCATGACCTGGATGTTGTCCACCGAGACCTCAAATGTGAGAACCTTCTCCTCGACAAGGACTTCAACATCAAGCTGTCCGACTTCGGTTTCTCAAAGCGCTGTCTGCGGGACGACGGTGGGCGCATCATCCTCAGCAAGACCTTCTGTGGGTCAGCGGCCTATGCTGCCCCAGAAGTACTGCAGGGCATCCCCTACCAGCCCAAAGTGTATGACATCTGGAGCCTGGGCGTGATCCTCTACATCATGGTCTGTGGCTCCATGCCCTATGACGACTCCAACATCAAGAAGATGCTGCGCATCCAGAAGGAGCACCGAGTCAATTTCCCCCGCTCCAAGCACCTGACGGGAGAGTGCAAGGACCTCATCTACCGCATGCTGCAACCAGATGTCAACCGGCGGCTGCACATCGATGAGATCCTCAGCCACTGCTGGGTGCAGCCCAAGACACGGGGCCTGTCCTCTGGAGCCGTCAACAGAGAGGGTGAGAGCTCTCGAAGCATTGAACCCTCCTCCATCTCTGAGCACGTATCTGAGAAGAAGTCCATCAGCAAGTTAGAGCCCCAGGAACAGTCTAGGTCCCAGGCACTGTCAGACACAAAACCCGAAGAAGAGACAGTGCAAATGCAAGTGTCTCATCATTCAGATGCCGAAGGTCTTGCTGAGCAGTCGCTGAACAAGGAGGCAGAGGAAGGGGACCCCCCTAAGTCTCCAGAGATGCAGACCTAGCACACCTAGTGACCTTCAGTGGCCCAGGGGGCCAGGAGGCAATGCAGCATAACTCAGGGCTCTGAGCCTGACTTCTGAAGATTCCAAGAAACCAGCCAGAGAAGGTAGATAGTCCGGGATGAGCCATTATTTTCGTCAGTTTCCTCTCCCTCCCTTTGAACTTGGTAACCCCCATGTTGAAAGAAGCAATAAATGACTATATTAATGCAGATCCCAAGGTAAATGTCTTTGCCTGGCTGGCTATGCTCACTTATCTAGGGAGATAAAGGGATCCTGAACCACCACCATCACCACCACCACCACCACCACCACCACCACCACCACACACACACACACACCACACACACCACACACACCACACACACCAGAGCAGAGAGACCCCTGAGAGCAGTGCTAGACTGGGAAGGAGCAAGGAGAGAACCAGGAATCAGGAGATATGGCTCCCTGCAGAGCTGCATGGAGTTACCCCACCACCACCATCCCCACATACACAGGGAAGGAGAACAGATTCCTTCTGTAATTGGGACTGAGGGTCTGGATTCTAACATCCCAGTGCCTGCAGCCTCCCACAAAGCAGAGGAATGGTTCTGCACTGCAGAGGGTAAACAGACTGACCTTTCACCCTGGTGAGTAACTCATTAGCTTTGTCTACCAGGGGCTCCCCCATATCTATCTGGCACTCAGTTCTCAATGGAACTCAGAGTCATGCCACCTTGTAATCATTCCTCTGACCCAGGAGAAAGCAGGGGCTTCCACTGGAGGATCCAACCATTACCCAGCCTTGGATATGTCATACACACACACTGTGTGACCTTGACAATATTTCATTCTCCTGGACTCGCAGTCCCTAGAGGTAACACTCCTAACCACAGCTGAGCCCGTAGCACTACAGGCAGGGAAAGAGACAGGCATTCTCACAGCTGGTGCCTGGCCTTCCACAACTATTCTGCAGAGGGGTCAGTCTGCCTTTAGCACCACTAGCTACAGCATGCTGCTCGGCTGAACTCACCTGGTCCTGTGAGCTCCTTTCTCTTCCCGTTTTTCACTCTAAACAGTCTCAGGCAGACATGCAGGTTGACCACACACAAAGAATAAGAACCTTCAGACTTAACTCTTCCCATCCACATCTCTGCCTTGGAGAGATCCCAGCTCCCAGATTCCTGGGAGAAGTGAGTTGTATGCAGACCTTTCTCCACAGCCACCTTCACACCATCCATGACACACGTGTGTTAGGCCACAGTCACCACCAAGGCCTCCATCCCTACCCTCCACTGGCTCCCACAGGGACAAGAGCCCCCTGCCAGCACTCCAGTCTCATTCCCACTACACAGGAGTGCATGTCTGACTTTTGCGGTCCTCACACATTTGCCATCTTCCTGCCTTCCTAGCCCCTTTCCTCAGTCCCCTCCTCCCCAGCATCAAGGCTATATTCATGCCAGTGAATGCAATCTACAGATCTGCCAGTCTCCAGGTTCAGTCAGGGGGCTGCAATCTTCACAAAATCTTCTGGGTGGCCAGGGAGGCAGTTCAGCGGATAAAGCACTGCACTCTCAAGCATGAGGTTCTGAGTTTGATCCCTAGCATCTTGTATGCCAGGGTGTTGCTCTGATTCTTCTTTTCCCTGCCCCCCTCTGCTAACAGGGACATCACTGGGGCTCAGTGCCAACACTACAAATCCACCATGCCCAACGGTGGTGGTGGTCCTCCTCATCCACCTCCCCGACCCCCTCCTCTGTACCTCCTCCTCCTTTTGCTTTTCTATTTTTTTAATTCTTTAATATTTATTTTCCCTTTTGTTGCCTTTGTTTTTCATTGTTTTCGTAGTTATTGTTACTGATGGTGTTGTTGTTGGATAGAACAGAGAGAAATGGAGAGAGGAAGGGAAGACAGAGGGGGAGAGAAAGATAGACACCTGCAGACCTGCTCCACTGCCTGTGAAGCGACTCCCCTGTAGGTAGGGAGCCAGGGGCTCAAACCAGGATCATTTAGCCAGTCCTTGTGCTTTGTGCCACGTGTGCTTAACCTGCAGTGCTACTGCCTGACTCCCGCTTTTCTATTTTTTTTATTTTATTTATTTTCCCTTTTGTTGCCTTTGTTTTTCATTGTTTTGTAGTTATTGTTACTGATGTTGTTGTTGTTGGATAGGACAGAGAGAAATGGAGAGAGGAGGCAAAGACAGAGGGACACCTGCAGACCTGCTTCACCACTTGTGAAGCAACTTCCCTGCAGGTGGGGAGTCGGGGGGGGGGGGCGGCCTTGAACAGTGATCCTTATGCTGGTCCTTGCAGTTTGCACCGTGTGCACTTAATCTGCTGCGCTACCGACAACTCCCTGCTTTTCTTTCTTTATTTTTTTTATTGGATAGGACAGAGAAATTGAGAGGGAAGGGAAGATAGATTTTAAGAGGGGGCCAGGTAGTGGCACACCTGGTTGAGTGCTCACATTACAATGTGCAAGGACCCAGGTTCAATCCTCTGGTCCCTACCTCCAGGGGGGAAGCTTCATGAGTGGTGAAGCAGAGCTGTAGGTGTCTATCTGTCCTTTTCTATCTTACCCTCCCCTCTCAATTTTTCTGTCTGTATCCAATAATAAATAAATGAAAATTAAGGAGAGAGAGAGAGAGGGAGGGAGGGAGGGAGGAGAGGAAGGAGGGAGGGAGAGATACCTGCATACCTACTTTACTGCTTGTAAAGTGTTTCCCCTGCATGTGGGGAGCAGAGGCTCAAACCTGGGTATGTGCTGAACTGAGTGTGCCACCATCCAGACCCCATCCTCTCCCCTTCCCCCTTTCTAATAAATGTCTTTTTAGTGGTCTGGGAGGTGGCACAGTGGTAAAGCTTTGGACTCTCAAGAATGAGGTCCCGGGTTGGATTCCCAGCAGTACATGTGCCAGAGTGATGTCTGGTTCTTTCTCTCTCCTATCTTTCTCATAAATAAATAAAATTAAAAAAATTAATTAATTAATTTTTTTTTTTAAAAAAAAAGCAGGGAGTTGGGTGGTAGTGCAGTGGCACAAAGCGCAGGTGGCGCAAAGGCAGGGACCAGCGTTAGGATCCCGGTTTGAGCCCCCGGCTCCCCACCTGCAGGGGAGTCGCTTCACAAGCAGTGAAGCAGGTCTGCAGGTGTCTGTCTTTCTCCCCCCACGCCCCCCCCGTCTTCCCCTCCTCTCTACATTTCTCTCTGTCCTATCCAACAATGAGGACATCAATAACAACAACTACAACAATTAAAAAAAAAACAAGGGCAACAAAAGGGAATAAATAAATGAATAAATAAGCAAGAAAATGGGAGACAGCACAATGGTTATGCAAAAGACTTTCATGCCTGTGGCTCTGAGGTCACAGGTTCAATCCCCAAACCCACCATAAGCCAGAGCTGAGTAGTGCTCTAGTTTTTCTGTGTGTCTTTCTCTCTGTATCTTTCACTCATTAAAATAAGATCTTTTTTTAAAAAATGATAAAGAAGGAAGAAAAAAATAAGTTGGAGGGGCAGGCAGTGGCACACCCAGTAGGACATGCATGTTATAGTGCACTAGGACGTGGGTTCAAACTCTCCACTCTCATGTGCAAGGGGAAAGCTTCATGAGTGGCAAAGCAGTGCTTCAGGTTTATCTCTCTTCTCTTACTCTCTCTTGTTCTGTATCATCCCCTTATCTCTCAATTTCTGTCTTTATCCAAAATAAATAAACCGCAAACATTTGTTTAAGTTGGAGTTGGGTGGTGGCTTACTCGGTAGAGTGTACTCTCTCCCACGGACCAACGTTCAAGGTCCCAGTGCCCACCTGCAGGGGGAAGCTTCAGGAGTGGTGAAAGTGCTGCAGGTGACTTTCTTTTTTCTTTTCTTTCTTTTTTCTTTTTCTCTTCTCTTCTCTCTCTCTTTTTTTTTTTTGCCTATAGGATTATTGCTGGGACTCAGTGCCTGCACAACAAGTCCACTGCTTCTGGGGGCTAATTTTTCCCCTTTTGTGGCCCTTGCTGTTTATTGTTGTTGTTATTATTGTTGTTGTTGTTTGTTATTCCTGTCATTGTTGTTGGATAGGACAAATAAATTGAGACAGGAGGGGAAGACAGAGAGGGGGAAAGATATACACCTGCAAACCTGTTTGGTCACTTGTGAAGTGACCCCCCTGCAGATGGGGAGCTGGGGGCTCAAACCAGGATCCTTATGCTAGTTCTTTTGCTTTGTGCCATGTGCACTTAACCCACTGTGCCTGACTCCTAGGTGACTTCCTTTTTTCTGTTTCTCTGCCCCCTCTCTCTCCTCTCCCTTCCTCATTCTCTATGGGGCTGATGGGGGTGGGGGTGGGATGAGGAGATAGTAAAATGGCTATTCAAAGAGACTTTCATACCTGAAGCTCTGAGGTCCCAGGTTCAATCATCCAAACCAGACCTGAACAGTAATCTGGTAAAAACAAACACCACCACCAGGAGCAGTGAAGTTGTGGAGCCACCAGGTCCCAGTGATAACTCTGGTAGCAAAATAAGTACCTTAAATTTTAAGAGGGGTGGGCAGGCTTGTGGAACACCTAGCTGAACTCATATGTAACCATGCATAAGGACCCAGGTTCAAGCCCCTGGTTGTCAGCTGCAGGAGGGACACTTCCTGCGTGGTGAAGCAGGTCTGCAGGTGTCTCTCTATCTCCCCCTCCTCTCTCCATTTCTCTGTCCTATCCAATAAAATAGAAAATAAAATGGTCCCTGGGAGCAGTGGATTTATAGTGCAGGCACCAAGCCCCAGCGATAACTCAGGTAGCAATAAACACGCATACACACACACACACACACACACACACACACACACACACACACACACACACCTCTTCTGTGTCTCTAATGGCACTGGGAGCTCCACTAAGGCTGGCTAGTGTGTGCCCAGGCTCCAGGTACAGAAAAAACCCTGAGTAATCCCATGGGAACCAAATCTTCAGTGAAGAACTGAGGCCTCACCTGGTACCAGGTGAAGCAGAGTTCCTAAGCATACTGGACCAGCGTTACTAGACGGGTTCTAAGGAGAGGCTTAGACACTGCCTCTCCTTGCTCATGTTTGCAGGAGGGTATGCTACAGTGGGTGACAAGAAGGCCAGAGAGCCTGGGTGGTAGGAGCCCTAGGAAGGAGAAATTGTGTGTGCTTATGGATAGGGAAACTGCTCAGAGAGGGTAGGTGACTGCCTGAGGTCACACAGCCCAGGTGACTGGAATGCACTTCCTTCCTGATTTCACACATCAGCTCACCTCTGTGAGCGATTCAGCACAAGACCTTGTCGCTGGCTAAGACCCCCTTCAGTGGCCCTTAGGGTTAACCTGCATGTAACCTCTGCAGCCCACTTTGCATCTCTCATGGAAACACCCACCTCATGCTCTCACCACATTGTCCTTTAGTTCCTGACATCTACAAGTTGTCCTTGTCTTCATGTGGCTGATGACTCAGACTTCAGCCTTCTAGCCTGCCTTGGTACAGCTCCAGCTCTGTCCACACAGGTCTATGCTCTTCTGTCCTGTACAGTCACCTGGACATTCATAGGGGAAGAGAGGGTATCCTAGATAGGAGAAAGGGGGTGTCACCAAACAGGACCCTGGTCTGCAAATCTCAGCAGCCATTCCCTTCTGGAATGCGAAGGAATGTGAAGAAATGAAGTTCTGGTTATTGTGGACTTAAGAATCTCAAGGGAGGGAGGCCAGGCAGTGGTGCACCTGGTTAAGCTCATGTAGTACTAAGCACAAGGACCCACACAAAGATCCAGTTCAAGCCCTCTGTTCCCTACCTGCAGGGGGGTCGCTTCACATGCAGTAAAGCAGGGCTTCAGGTACGTCTCTCTTTCTCGGTCTCTATCTTCCCCTCCCCTCTCAATTTCTCTCTGTCTTATCCAATAAAATGGAAAAAATGGCCTCCAGAACAGTGGGTTCATAGTGCCAGCATCAAGCACCAGCAATAACCCTAGAGGAGAAAAAAAAATCTCCAGGAAAGAAGGAAGGCATCAAACCATTAAAAGAGCAAGCTGGGTTGGGAGCGTGCTTCAAGGAGAGACCACAGTTGCTGGTAGGTAGTCTATAAGTGCCTCCCCTCCTGGACCAGTCATTTCCTTGTGGCACCTGGACTCAGTGGTCCTGTCTTAGCAATCTCCTTCACAGATCTCCAGGGCACAGAACTCTGAGTGCTCTCCAAGTGTGTCTACATGACCATACTCTTGTCAAGCTGTTACACCTAGGCAGACTGCTTACCTAGCATAGTGGCTCTGCACAAAGGCCTTCATGCTCAAGGCAGCAGTGCTTCAGGTTCAAACTCCAGTATCACCAGAGGTACACACCTCTGGTAAAGTAATAATAATTTGGTTACAGCAATAACTATCGATTGCCTTCTTAAGCCCTTAGACAGCAGGAACCTCCCCTCTACTCTACAAAACCCATATTTCTCCCAGTCCTGGAACCTCTAGGGTGGGGCTCACTTTCCTGCATGCTTCTCCCAATTCACACCAACTGATACTCCATCTGCTGATCCTAACCTAATCAGTGCAACCAGTACCACCTCGGCTTGTTTCACTTTGGACTGTGTCCAGAGACATCAGGCATGGAATGTCAACCCTCCACCTTTATTACTCTGATGAGACCTTTCCTAGCTCATAGGGCTCCTAATTCCATTTCAGGTGGTGCACATCCAAACAAAGTCTCAAAACCTAGATATAGACCAGGGCCCATGAGATAGGGCATATGTACATGTATCTTTATTTATTTATTGGATAGAGACAGAAATGGAGAGGGAAGGGAGAGATAAAGAAAGAGAAAAACAGAGGGACACCTGCAGCCCTGCTTTACCACTTTGCACCTGGGCTCCATAGCTCCCTCCCTAGCCACCCACATAGAAACAAGTCTTCTTCCTCACTGGCTCTGAACACCAAACACTGGGCAGCCCTGTTATGGTAAGTCCTATAGGCCTAGCATGCCCATGGAGGGCAACAAAGGAACAGCAGCTCAGAGCAGACTTTCCAGAGGACCTCTCCAGGCACATGCTGGATGCCCTATTTTCTTTTCATTTATTCTTTTTTGTTTTATTGTAACTGCCTTTAGGGTTATCACTGAATCCATCACTCCCAGCAGCCATCTCCCCTTTTTTCTTACTAATTTTTTAAATTTTTTATTTTTATTCATTGGGTAGAGACAGCCAGAAATCGGGGGGAGGGGGGGAAATAGGAGATAGTGAGGGAGAGAGACAGATACCTGCAGCTTTGCTTCATCACTTGTGAATCCACAGCTACTGGTGGCTTTTTTTAATTTTTAATTTTTTTCGGATAGACAGAGAGAAATTGAGAGGGAAGTGGGAGACAGATACCTGCAGACCTACTTTACTGTTTGAGAAGTGTCCCTACTGCAGGTGGGGAGCGGGGGCTTGAACTTGGGTTCTTATGCAGATCCCTGTGCTTAGTACTATGTGTGCTTATACGAGTGTGCCACCAGCCCCAATAGTGGACTGCTTTTCCATGTACATAACCCTAGTTCAAGCCTGGCCCCTAAGAATTGAAGGAAACTAGCACTGTGGTCTCTTTCACTTTTCTCTACTATTCTGCCTATATTAAAATAATAATAATAATAATAATAAATAAAGCATAAATCACTAGTCATGACAATTCTATTCTCCAAACACTGTTAGAAACCAACTTAAGTGGTCCAGGAGATGGCGTAGTGGATAAAGCATTGGACTCTCAAGCATGAGGTCCTGAGTTCAATCACTAGCAGCACATTTACCAAAGTGATGTCTGGTTCTTTCTCTCTCTCCTTTTATCTTTCTCATTAATAAATAAAGAACATCTTTAAAAAATAAAAACCAACTTAAAAGGAGACTTTAGTTATGGCTCCTCTTGCCCAGGGCCTTGCCAGAAGTACCTGTCACTCAAGGAAAAGTTACCACTCCAGCACCTCACTATTGACTGTGGGGTTCAGCCAAAGCAAGCCCTTTCCCCTCCCAGACAGGTCACTTCCTGGAAACCTCACACCCTTTGCTTCCTGACTCAAGCAGGGTCCATCCTCCAGGCCAGCCCTGCCTGCCTTCCTGTCTCAGTGCACCCTCACCCTCCCAGCTCTCCAATGCAGACAAGAGCTCTTCTCCATTAGGGCTGGAACCCCTGCTCGGATGGCCAGATCAGACATAACCCTCCCAGGCACCACTGATTCTAAGAGGAGACTCTGTCCACACCCTAGACAGGCTGCAGGATGGATCCCCTTGGAACAGGAACTAATGCAGGGTGAGTCCCACTGCCAGGAGGAACCAGCACGGGGCTGGTTCTCTGGCTGGAGATGGGTAACCCATCACCTCGGACCTGATTGATGATAGAGAAGTCACTGCAAGGAGGAGGAGCAGGGAGGGTTACCATAGTCCTGGGTGCTAACTTTCTTCCTAGGTGCGGTGGTGCAGGAGCTGGCACTTCTGCCAAGCCAGCCTGGCTTCCAGGGTTCTAGGGCCCCTGTTCCCTGCCCCCCACCCCAGCCCAGTCCCCGCTCCTGGCAGCCTGGCTTTATGACTTCATGCGCTGAAGTCATGCAGAGACAATGCCAAGCGTTCCACCCGTCCGAGTCCAGCCCCGACCCAGCCAGACGGCTCCCTGCACTGTAAATGAGGATGATGCCTGCTGGCTCACGTGGGGAGGGGATGTAGAGCGCAGCGGCACCTGCCGCTCCTGGCACCATGGACGATGCCGCTGTCCTAAGGAAGAAGGGTTACATCGTGGGCATCAACCTGGGCAAGGGCTCCTATGCAAAAGTCAAATCCGCCTACTCCGAGCGCCTCAAGTTCAATGTAGCAGTCAAGATTATCGACCGCAAGAAGACGCCCACTGACTTCGTGGAGAGGTTCCTTCCTCGGGAGATGGACATCCTGGCGACAGTCAACCACCGTTCCATCATCAAGACCTATGAGATCTTCGAGACGTCAGATGGGCGTATCTACATCGTCATGGAGCTTGGGGTCCAGGGGGACCTCCTGGAGTTCATCAAGTGTCGGGGAGCCCTGCACGAGGACGTGGCGCGCAAGATGTTCCGCCAGCTCTCCTCGGCCGTCAAGTACTGCCATGACCTGGATGTTGTCCACCGAGACCTCAAATGTGAGAACCTTCTCCTCGACAAGGACTTCAACATCAAGCTGTCTGACTTCGGCTTCTCAAAGCGCTGTCTGCGGGACGGCAGTGGGCGCATCATCCTCAGCAAGACCTTCTGTGGGTCAGCGGCCTATGCTGCCCCAGAAGTACTGCAGGGCATCCCCTACCAGCCCAAAGTGTATGACATCTGGAGCCTGGGCGTGATCCTCTACATCATGGTCTGTGGCTCCATGCCCTATGACGACTCTGACATCAAGAAGATGCTGCGCATCCAGAAGGAGCACCGAGTGGACTTCCCCCGTTCCAAGAACCTGACGGGAGAGTGCAAGGACCTCATCTACCGCATCCTGCAGCCAGATGTCAACCGGCGGCTGCACATAGATGAGATCCTCAGCCATGCATGGCTGCAGCCACCCAAGCCCAAAGCCATGTCTTCGGCCTCCTTCAAGAGGGAGGGTGAGGGCAAATACCGGGCTGAGTGCAAACTGGACACCCGGCCTGGCTCGAGGCCTGAGCACCGGCCTGACCACAAGCTGGGAGCAAAAACCCAGCACCGGCTGCTGGTGGGGCCTGAGAACGAGGACCGAATGGAGGAAAGGCTGGCCGAGACCTCCAGGGCGAAAGACCATCATCTCCCCGGATCTGAGGTGGGGAAAGCCAGTACCTAGGGTGCTGAGGGCCTGGGGGTGTGGCGCACGGTATGCACCCACATAAACTAAGTAGGCAGGTAGGAGCTGAAGAAGGCACAGGTGCAAGGAACAAGTAAAGTCCGTCAATTAAACCGCTATTTTGATTACGTTCTATTAGCTTTCTTCTCCTTCGTAGCAAAGCCATTAATTACTGACCACCAAATAAACCACAAAGTGTATACAAGCATTGAGAGTGCCCCTTGACGAGTGTTTTTCTCTAGGACTCAGCCAAGCACCCTCCCTACGGCGCGGGAGTCTCCAATGGAGCGTCCAGGGTCAGGTGCTCGAGCATAGGCAGACTCACAGTGAAGCCTTGTGGGCACAAGACAGAAGCAGTGGCTGCCCACCAGGCCCCACATTGGCCTACCACTGACCTGCCCCGTGCTCACTCCCCAGGTACAAGACGCGTTCTCAAGGTGGTCAGTATCTGGCCTTAGGTGGCCTTTCCTGGATAGTATCCCTATCCCCTGTGCATCTCATTGAAGCCCACTCTAACTTCTGATTCCCCACTTCCTAAGGCATCTCTTAGCTTCAAGCCCACCCTTCTCAGAGTCACATATACTAACCCTGGGCAACCCCACCTTTGGGCCCAAACCTGCCTGCTAAGTCCAGGCCAGCTTTCTTGGTGCACAGGGCACAGTCCAGGAATGCCCTCCCCTGTCTAAGTTTTACAGGAACACAGGCTAGTAGTGGCCCAGGCACACCTGGTTAAGCGCACACATTACAGTGCAAGGATCCAGGTTCAAGCCTGGAAGCTTCATGAGCAGTGAAGCAGGGCTATAGGTGTCTGTCTGTTTCTCTAGCTCCCCCTCAATTTCTGTCTCTATCCAATAATAAAAGAATACTGGGACTCAAGCTGACACAGGACAGAGGCCTCACTCAGGGATAAGGAGCTCAAGCAGGAAGGACTCTGTGGCGCTCGAATACTTAAGCTGCATAAGCCCCCACTGGTCCTACCAGAGGCCTGCAAAAACCAGTTAGGGAACCAGCTGTGTGTGAAACAGCTATGTCTAAGCCTCCCAGTGTCAGCACCTGTGCTTCCAATGCCAGCTGGCCTTCCTTGTATTCTTGGGGGTGTCTGGAGCCTGGCCCCAAGTGCTTTGACACTGCATCAGGTTTACTGTCATCTGGGGACCACACTACTGGGAGTGAGGCTGGTGATGGAGCAGTATGGCAGACAGAGTCTAGGGTCCTGAGGGGAAGGTAGGAGGCATGTAGAAACAGCCTACTCTGAGTTGGTAGCTGGGTAACTGCAGGTAACAGTGAGGCCCTGGGGAGGTGCCTCAAGTAAGGATGCAGCTCAATATGATGGATCCATGCAAGCCTGTCACTGCAGTGGCCAGGCTTGGGAGGCTGCAGCCCTGGGCCCCCACTGGTCTTGAAGAGCATAACTTTCCAGAGCTCGACCCTTCCGCAGAGAAGCAGAAAGAGCTGGGGTGGAGATAGGAGAGGGATGCCAAGGTGCTCTATATTCCATTCAGATGACAGGTCCCAAGGCTGCCATCCTCCCCCACTCACTGCAGCTTCTTTCCTGAGAGGCCTGGTCCTGAGGCTGAGGGCAACTGGAGGCAGCCTCAGGGCTGTGTGGGCGTCAAGATAGAGAGCAGCCCTGCCAAACTGCACGAGAGCTTTTTAATGACAGTTAAATAAAAATAGACAGGAGTTCAATAGAAAGCAGTATCAGCAAGGCCTTGGGATGCATGCCCAGAACTGTGTGAGCCGGTGAGCCCTGTGCCAGCCTGGCCAGTGCAGCACCTTTCTTCTATGGCTCCTCGGGCAGTCGACACTTTTGGCCCGGACCTGGGTTCCCAGGAAGCTGGAGTCCTCTGCTGGGTGAACACCTGTCCCGCAGGCTCCACAAAACTCCCCTAAGCCCAGTCTAGGCCTGGTCCTAGAAGAAGTCTGAGGCTTTGCGCCGGGCAGGGAGCTGCAACAGATTGTCTGTGATGGAGGCAGGGTCCTGGCTAAGTGGGGTGCGTGTAGCAGAGCCAGGAGCTGGTGTGCTTGTGGGGGTCTGGGGTCCACCAGCCGGGGTCTTCAGGTGGGTGGAACGTGCTGGGGATGGTGTGTAGCTGGCCCGCAGAGCCCGATCTGTGTACTTGCTGGCTGTCCTGCTCACAAGGCGCTGGAGGGCTGGGGACATGGCTGGGCTCAGGCCTTTGGGGGTGAGGCTGGGAGGGAGGCAAGAAAGCATAGTTAGTGGGTCAGGTCAAGCACATAGCACATACATTACCATGGGTTCAAGGCCCTGGCACTACACAGGCGCACCACATACAGAGTATAAGTTGTGGAACAGTGCTCCATCTCTGTCTCTACTTGATAGTAAAGTAAAAGGGAAAAAAAAAGAGTATACTTGGAGTGATAGAACTGTACAGGAGCCAGGCAAGGGGTAGATAGCATAATGGCTATGCAAAAAGACTCTCATTTCTGAGTCTCCAAAGTCCCAGGTTCAATCCCCTATACCTCCATAAGCCAGAGAAGAGTAGTGTTCTGGTAAAAAAAAAAAAGGGGGGGGGGTTATAGCACAGCAGGTTAAGCACACATGGTGCGAAGCACAAGGACCAGCTGAAGGATCCCGGTTTGAGCCCCTGGCTCCCCACCTGCAGGGGAGTCACTTCACAAGTGGTGAAGCAGGTCTACAGGTGTCTATATCTTTCTCTCCCCATCTGTCATCCTCTCAGTTTCTCTCTCCTATCCAACAACAGCAGCAATAATAACAACAAGGGCGATAAAATGGGAAAAATGGCCTTGAGAAGCAGTGGATCAGTAGGGCAGGCACCGAACCTCAGCGATACCCCTGCAGGCAAAAAGAGAAAAAAAAATTGTACAGGAGCAAAATGTCCTGCACAAAATGGCAAGAAAGAAAGCAGGATTAAAACAAAGGGGAAAAAAGCACATTAAAAAAGAAAGAAAGAAAGAAAGAAAGAGAAAGAAAGAAAGAAAGAAAGAAAGAAAGAAAGAAAGAAAGAAAAGCAGGATTAAAATTAGGCCAGGAGAGAGCTCACCTAGGAAAGTACACACTATCCTCAACACCTGGCTTTGAGATCCAGGCCAGAGCATGGGAATACCACACAAAGGGGAGGGAGGCTGCATGCATGATGAAGCAGTACTACAAGGTCTTTCCTCCTGCTCTCCCTGGTCTCTCCTCTGCCTTTCACGGGCTATCTGAAAATAAAAGTGAGAAGTCCACAAGGAGCAGTAGAATTGTGCAGGAATTTAAAGACCAGAGTATCTCCAGAAAACCGCCAAGTATCTCCAAGAGTAGTAAGACTTGTCTGCACAGGGATGGCAGGAATTCACAGTGAGACAATTTGCCTCTCAGAGACATGCCAAGGTGGAAGCTGAAGAAAGAAGAGACAGAGAAGGGCTCTGTCCTGCTGTACATGGGGCTATCCCCTGGGTCAGAGGAGGTGTCACAGAACCCGTCAGTCCTGCCCTGGACTCTAGTCAGCAGACTCATCTGCGTGCCCACAATCTGGGGAGTAACAGGGAAAGAGCCCCATGCATTCAGGTCAGGCTGTCCCTTACCTGGCCAGGTTCTCTGTCACTCTCCGCAGGGCCTCCTGCTTCTTGGCCCGGTTCTTGGCAGCAGCCTCATTAGCCATCTTCAACCCCAGCCGCTCCCTGCGGCCCGGCTCCAAGATCTGTAAGGCAGCAGGCATGCAGGGGGTGTTCGCCATGCCAGACAGCTCCTCACTGCTAGGAGTGCCCATCTTTGTCTCCACAACCCCTTTTGTTCTATTTACAACCCCCCTTGCAAAGCCCTAACCAGCTCACTTGACATGACACTGTCAAGAGGCTGGACCTCCAACCTGTCCTCAAGGACTGTCAAATTAGTAGTTTCTGATACTTTTAGGAGGCAAGGTATTTTAATTGCCTCTGATTACCAGAGCAAACATCTTCCTGTCTTTACAGACCTTCTATATTTAAGAACTTCCTAAAGGGCCAGCAAGACAGCTCACCTGGGTAGTGTGTCTGCACTGTCCTGTGTGTGACCCAGGTCTGAGCCTGGTTCCCCACCACATTGGGGGAAGTTCTGTTGCTTGGTACCTTCCTCTTTTAAGTCTTTATTTTTATTTATTGGAGACAGAGAGAGAAATTGAGAGGGGAGGGAGAGATAGAGAAGGAGAGACAGAGGCACACCTGCAGCCCTGCTTCACCACTCATGAAGCTTCCCTCTGCAGGTGGGGAACAGGGGCTTGAACTTGGGTCCTTGCACACTGTCATGTGAATGCTTAACCAGGTGCTCCACTGCCTGGCCCACGGTATCTCTCTGTTTGTGCCTCTTTCTATCCAAAAAAGCCAAGTTAGAGCAGGTGACCAAAAATGACCAAACAAAAACTTCCCCAAATGAGTCCAAGGCATCAAGCCACCAAAAGCATCTGCAGAATTCCCTGGGCATGGTTTCTGCTCTGAGCTACCTGGGATGGGGTGAATGGGGCTATGAGCAGGGGCAAAGCCTGTACCCCGGGGCACAATTAGGAAACAGGTGATCTCCTTATATACACCTGTGATTTCCAAACAAGAGAAAATATTTCCTAGTCATTCTGAATTTCTGTGTCTACAGGGGCTGGTAATCTGTTTCTGTGCAGTTTAAATGGAACCTTGCAGTGTTCTAGTGTTCTGGCCCAGTCCCCTCAGCAGAAACACATTAACCCTGGACTCCATGCCAGATTTTGGGGGGCCTTCAAAGCAGATGATGGACTCACTCCTCTAACACTTGGTTTTTGCATCAATACCAACTCAGTGTTCTGGTAAAATAAATAATCAGCCTAAAAAAAAAAAAAAGTTGGGTTCAGGCAGTGGTGCATCTGGTTAAGCACACACTTACAGTGAGCAAGGAGCCAGGTTCAAGCCCCTGGTCCCCACCTGCAGGCAGGGGGAAAGGTTCGCGAGTGGTGAAGCAGGGCTGTAGGTGTCTCTTTGTCTCTATCTCCCCCTACCCTCTCAATTTCTCTGTCTCTATCCAATAAAATAAATTTTTTTTTAAAAAAAAGTATATAGTGTTTCTCTGTCTTTCTCTCTATCCCACTTCCCTCTAAGCTATTTTCCCCCTTTGTTGCCCTTGTTGTTTATTGTCATCACTGTTGTTGTTATTATTATTGTAGAGGACAGAGAGAAATCAAGAGAGGAGAGGAAGACAGAGAGGGGGAGAGAAAGATAGACACCTGCTTCACTGCTTGTGAAGCGACCCTCCTGCAGGTGCGGGGCCAGGGACTTGAACCAGGATCCCTGCACTGGTCCTTGTGCTTCACACCATGTGCACTTAACCCACTGCACTATCGCCAGACCCCCTCTTTTTTCTTTTATTGTTTTTTAAAAATATTTATTTATCCCCTTTTGTTGCCCTTTTTTTATTGTTGTAGTTATCATTGTCATTATTATTGATGCCGTTGTTGTTGGATACGACAGAGAGAAATGGAGAGGAGGGGAAGACAGAGAGGGGGAGAGAAAGATAGACACCTGCAGACCTGCTTCACCGCCTCTGAAAAAACTCCCCTGCAGGTGGGGAGCTGGGGGCTTGAACCGGGATCTTTACACCGGTCCTTGCACTTTTGTTGCCCTTGTTGTTTATTGTTGTTGTTACTGATGTTGTCATTGTTGGATAGGACAGAGAGAAATGGAGAAAGGAGGGGGAGACAGAGAGAGGGAGAGAAAGAAAGACACCTGCAGACCTGTTTCACTGTTTGTGAAGTGAACCCCCTGCAGGTGGGGAGACGGAGGCTCGAACCGGGATTCTTTTATTTTATTTTATTTTTTAATTGGAGAATTAATGTTTTACATTCAACAGTAAGTACAATAGTTTGTACATGCATAACATTCTCCAGATTCCCATATAACAATACAACCCCCACTAGGTCCTCTGAATCCTTCTTGGACCTGTATTCTCCCCACCCACCCCAGAGTCTTTTACTTTGGTGCACTACACCAATTTCAGTTCAGGTTCTACTTGTGTTTTCTTTTCTGATTTTGTTCTTCTTGATGGAACCAGGATTCTTAAGCCAGTCCTTGCACTTCGCGCCTTGCACGCTTAACCTGCTGCGCCACCACCGGCTCCCCAGGAGATGGAACTTTAGTGATGGGAATTGTGTGGAGTTGTACCTGTCTTATCCTATGCTTTTTGTCAGTGTGTTTCCTTTTTATAAATAAAAATTAAAAAAAAAAGAATAGGAAAGCTTGAAGGGGGATGGGATGCGGAACTCTGGTGGTGGGAATTGTGTAGAACCCCTCTTACCCTACTGATCATTATTAATTAAAAAAAAAAAACCAGCACCAATACAGGTGTGTGCAATCTGGCATGCAGCTTGGCCCAGGGGTCAGCTCTGCTTTGACCAATGCCGGTGGGCTAACCCTTGTACAAGGCACAAGAGCTCAGAAGCCATGGGTCTGCTCTGGCTCCCAGGTGCTTTCCTCACAGGACTCACCTTAAAAGCTGGCCCTGGTGTCCTATCCACGTAGGGGGTTTCCGATCCTTCCACTCTCAAGGGTGTGTTTTCGACCTCCCCCCAGGTCATAAGAGGAGATTCACTGACACCTATAGATGAAGAGGCCACAACCACCTTAGGTCAGCAGACTGGGGGGTGGGGCACAGCCCAGGCCCTCCCTTCCCCGAAGTGCAGCTCAGCAAAACACCAAAGTCCCAGGCTCTCTCTTCTCCCCTGAGACTCCTAGAACCCTGCCACCCCTGCCTTGAGGGAGAGGCCAATGCCATGCTGTACCAAGTCAGGTCCATAGTCCTACAGCAGCAGGGCTTGTCTGAGAGTGGAAAGCTGGGCTGGCCGGGGTGGGTGAAGACCCCCCTCTAGCACAGGGCCAGGGAACTCCCCAGGCACTAATGGCAGATCAGATCATACCAACAGGGGAGACAAAAGGGAACTTCAAGGCCTCCTCCACCTCCAGGACCTTGGATAGACCCGAGGTGCCTACATGGGCCCTGGTCAGCGTCACAGCAGTCAGCAGCCCAGAGTACAGAAGGCAGTATGCAGTGGTGAAAGCAACACCATGTACACCATGAGCCATCCCCAAGTGTCTCTCTTTTTTGCAGTTGCTGGGGCTCAGTCCCGGCACTATGAATCCACCGCTTCCAGGGGGAGACAGAGGGAGGGAAAAATAGACACTTGCAGACCTGCTTCACTGCTTATGAAGAGACCCTCCTGCAGTAGGTGGGGAGCAGGCTTCCCCAAGTCTCATGCACCTCCTAAATGAGTAGACACAAGTTTGGGGGCCAGTGAGCACAGCTGACAGTGCCCCCAGGATTTGAGAGAGAAGATCCAGAGTCAGGGAACACTAACCCAGAACTGACTAGGACACCTAGGACAGAAAAGAGGGCAGTAGCCTGAGGAGCAGCCTCGGGACGCCTTCAGGTCCACTCAGCCTTAGACTGTGGCTGGAGGCTTCGAGCCTCCAGACTGTGGCAGGGTTTCCATTGGTATCTCCTATATCAGAATACAGTGCCTGGCAGCCCACTGGACTCCACTGGTCCTGGGTTGACCTCGCTATAGGCCTCAGCACACACATCCTGCCCATTGTATCCAGCAGAGCCCAGCAGCCCTGTTTTCTGCAAGCCCAGTCTGTCCTGCTGAACTTAGGGTAAGGCTGGGAAGCCATCAGCTAAATGGGACAGGCCTGCATGTCTCAGGTAAGATCTGCCTGAGAGTCTAGCATGCCCACAGCTCTGTCTTGCCCCATCACTGCACAGATGGGGCAGGGTCTCCATGAGTCATACAAAGTGTGGGGCAGACTTGCAGGAACACCAAAAGTGGCTGAGGCTAACTGATCAGTGCAACTCCCCCCAGGCAGCCCCAACGGTGGTGGGATCAGCTTGCCAAAGGGCGCGTTTCTTACCAGGAGCAGGAGAAGGGGTGGCAACAAATCCAAATCCACCCACTCGAGGGGACTCTTGTGGTATCAGCTCCTTGCCATCAGGGCCCACCTTGCCCTGTTTATGCTGGAACATGCAGAGAGGTTAATATCAAGAGGTGATCTGAGAGGTGGCACGGTGGGTAAAGCATTAAGACTCTCAAGCATGAGGTTCCAAGTTCAATCCTCAGTATTACATGTACCAGAGTGCTGTTTGAGCCCCCCCCCCTCTCTCTCTTATCCTTCTCATTAATAAATTATTTATTTAACCAGAGTAGTACTCAGCTTTGGTTTATGGTGGTGGTGGGGACTGAAGCTGGGATGTCACAGCCTCAGGCAAGAAAGTCTTTTAGTATAACCATTAAGCTATCTCCCCAGTCCAAAATAAATAAATTTTTGTTTACCAGAGCATTGCTCAGCTCTGGCTTATGGTGGTACTGGGAACTGAACCAAGAACCTAGGCACCTCCAGCATGAGAGTCTGTTTGCATAACCATTATTCTATCTCCCCCACCCATTAATAAAATCTTAAAAGAAAAAAAAAGTCAAGGGGAAAGAGCTGGTTAATGTCAAGGAACATTCTAGCAACACTTTATTTCAAGAGGGGCAGAGCCAGGACTCAGGGATTGACAGCATCCTTGGGCTATGAAGACTGAGTAGTCATAGTGAGGGAAACTCCCCACATCTCCCATTCAAGATCTTCCCTCAGCAATGGGCCACACCCCACACAGGTAACTTTCAGGTCCTTGTAGGGAGTAAATTAACAGGAGCCTGTGCTCTGATCTCCTCCCCACAAGGCACTCCTCAGGACCTTCCAGTCTTCTTACCTCTTACTTCCCACTTTTCAATACTATGACCCCTGTCACTGTCCCACAGGAACCATAACATTTTTCTGCTCTTTGCCACACCAGCCAACTCCAGCCACTACCATATGGTGCCCTGCCAGTGTGGGTCTGTCTGGCAAAACTGAGCAGGCTCTTAGCACCCTCTCAGTTCTCGTGCCTTTGCCACAAATCTGAACCCACAGGATGTGTCTGACAGTGCCCCCATGGAAGCCCACCTGGGTCAAGGAAAGCGCCGGCCATTCCAGAGGGTCACAAACACTTTCACACTGCTAAGCCCCATCAAGTCCATGAACGAACCTAGTCTAAGAAGGGCGACCATGATCAGGAGGTGATGCCTGCCCATAGATAGCTCCCGGCCACTTACCTGCGCATTGAGGGCAGCAGCCTGCTGTAGCTGTGACCTGCTCAGAGCTTGGCTGAAAGGGTCCCTGAGGAAGCGAGTATTCTTATGCACCACCTGCCGGGGTTTTTTAAAGAGCTGCTCTTCATCAGGGACACCTGGAAAATCATTCCGAGATGGAGACGGATGTCAGAAAGGTGGACAGACCCACCTTAGCCCTAAGTTGCTTCATGCTGAACAGAAGCACAGAACTTAGTAGTCTCTGTGGAACCAAAGAAAGCCAGGAGCTTTCCCTTTCCCACTGACTTTATACACAGGCCTCCCTGACCAAAACAGACCAGGACCTTCACGAGGCCCAGGGATGAAAGGGAACATAGACATACACACCCTAAAGACCCTATGCAACCACACAGCCCCACACCATGCCTCCCCACTCACCCTCTGGGTAGTACATAAGGGAGTTCTTGGCCTTATACTTCCAGGTCTCCACACCAGCCTGGCTGCTCTTAATGGCTTGGTGCTCTGCAGATGGGCGTGCGAGATTATCTTTCTGCCTCTGCATCACAGGGGGGTGGGTGGGTGGGAAAGAAAGGGTCAGAGAGGCCTCCAAGCACTCTCCTGTCCCAGGACTCCCCACCACCTGACAGAGGCTGCCTACACCCCTTCACCCAGTCACACCTTCTCAAACTCCTCTTCAGCTTGGTAGAGCCAGGCATGGCGAGCGCGGCTCTTCTCTTTGGCCACTTCCATGATCTCCTGGAAGGAGGCATTGTCCTCGCTTGTATACCGGCTCAGGAAGACATCTAGGCTGGGGAGAGGCTCCTTCTCCTCCTCTGCAGCTTCTCCTGCTCAAGGGTACAAACAGGGTAACAGTACCATAAACGGCACAAATACCACTTTGCAGTCACCCCTTCTCCAAAGTCTATCTGCCAAATAACTCCCCAACTAAGGAGAACCAGTCCCCCAAAAGATAGGAGTCCTTGGTGGTTCTTATCTCGGCTGCTGGATCCCAAGTGAACTGTGTGATCTGATTCAGGCTGGGTATCTGAGCACTACAGCAAGAGCAGGTAATCACAGTAAGTTTTCCTCCACCCAGACCACATCAGTCCTATAGGGCTTGCCTCCAAAAGCTGGACTCTACCTCTGTCCCTGGGTTTCCTTACCTTTCCCGGCACCTGTGCCACAGGTGAGCTGTTATTGCTTAAGCCTCCCAAACTGATAGTGGGCCCTGAAAGAATAGTTCCTATACTATACAGTGCTCCAGATGGGGCCTCTGTACACTGAGCCTCAAACCCAGCAGCCTTTGCTCTATCTGCAACTACAGAAAGTGGCACCTCAACTGAGGTAGTGAAGGCACATTATCCACATTCAAACTGGGATCCTTATGCCGGTCCCTGCGCTTTGCGCCACCTGGGCTTAACCCACTGCGCCACCGCCCGACCCCTAAGAGTTGAATTTTTGAGGCAGAAAACACCAAATATGGGAGTCGGGTGGTAGCGCAGCAGGTTAAGCGCATGCAGCAGAAGTACAAGGATCAGTGTAAGGATCCCGGTTCGAGCCCCCAGCTCCCCACCTGCAGGGGAGTTGCTTCACAGGTGGTGAAGCAGGTCTGCAGGTGTCTATCTTTCTCTCCCCCCTCTGTCTTCTCCTCCTCTCACCATTTCTCTTTGTCCTATTCAACGTCAACATCAATATCAACAACAATAATAACTACAATAATAAAACAAGGGCCAGAAAAGGGAATAAATATTATAAAAATAAATAAATAAAAAACACCAAATGTGTATGAGTACACAGGGCATGTGTTTTTAGAACACCATATACTAGAAGCTAGCTGTAAAGGGCATGTTAGGCATCTGTGTGTGCTTATGTTCTACTACTGACAAAGATACTGACTATGAGGAAACCCTGTAGCAAGTAGAACACTTCTGCTCCACAGGACACACAAGGTTATTTTCTAGGAAAATTCCCTGCAAGCTTGTAATGTTTTTTTTAATACTTCTCAGCTTATGTGTTAAGATAACTCACTTGTGGAGTCAAACAGTGGAACACTTGGTTGAGCACACATGTTATGGTGGGCAAGGACCTGGGTTCAAGCCCCTGGTCCCCACCTGCAGGGGGGGAAGCTTCCTGAGTGGTGAAGCAGGGCTGCAGGTGTCACTGTTTCTCTCCCTCCCCCTCTCAATTTCTCTCTGTTCTATCAAATTAAATAAAGTTTAGGGTGGGGATAGGTAGCATAATGGCTATGCAAAGATACTCTGATGGCTCAGGTTCTGAGGTCACAGATTCAATCCCCCACATCACCATAAGCCAGAGCTGAGCAGTATTCTAGTACTAAAAAAAAAAAAAGTTTAAAATTAAGTTATTAAGGCAGTACCGCAATGGGTTAAGTGCACATAGTGCAAAGCGTAGGGATCCCTGCTTGAGCCCCCAGCTTCCCACCTGCAGGGGGGGAGTCACTTCACAGGCGGTGAAGCAGGTCTGCAGGTGTCTATCTTTCTCTCCCCCCGTCTTCCCCTCCTCTCTCAATTTCTCTCTGTCCTATTCAACAACAACAATAGCAATGACAACAATAATAATGATAACAAGGGTAACAACAAGAGCAAAAACATGGGGAAAATGGCCTCCAGGAGCAGTAGAGTTGTAGTGCAGGCACCAAGCCCCAGCAATAACCCTGGAGGCAAAAAAAAAAAAAAAAAAAGGCAGTGTGATGAGAAAGGCAACAAGATTCCCAAGAGTATGGAGGCTCCGAGGACTATCTTGTGTGTAGATTCAAATATTCTTCTTTCTAGACCAGTACTCTCTTTAACAGAAGGACATCCTTCCGGGACAATATGTGATGTGCCAGGCTGCTCTAGTTTCCAAAGGTAACAGGAAGGGCACTCACCCTCACCTTCCTCCAGCCCTCGGCCCTGGGGACGAGGCTTGCTGCCTACCACTCCTGAGCCTGTGTGCACCTCAGGGGTTTCAAATGTGGCTGGAGTCACATCTGAAAGTGAGAGAAGGGGATGAGAGTGATGCTGAGGCAGTTTAGCAGGTATTCTTCTCTTTGCCACCCACAGGGATTCTTACAGGGTGGCGGAGGCTCTCGTGACATCTTGCCCAGGGAAGAGCCAAACTTAATGGCAATTTGCCGCATTCGTTCCAGGTCTCCATTCTCCTCAGCCTCTAGATAATCCTTCTGTGCTTGCAACTTCTCCACATCAGGAAAGAAGTCCCTCTGGATGACTGTCTGGAGGCCCTGTCAGGAGGGATCAGAATAAAAGTTCAAGCTGCCATTTAGGCAGCCCTGCTTCACTCTAATGTATGTGCCAAGGTCCTTGCCAGTCCCCTCAAATACTGTCTCGACTCTCACGGTCCTCATAGCTACATATACTTTTGCTTCATACAAACACACACACATGCATAATGGTCATTCAAAGAGTCTTCCATGCCTAAGGAACCAAAAGTCCCAGGTTCAATCCCCAGTACCATCATCTAGTGCTCTGGTTAAAAAAATAATAAAAAATATATATACCTACACACACATACACATGGGCCCATACAGGCCATTTTTAATTTGTCTACAAGGTTCTAACATATAGTCTACACTGCACCCACCACCAAAATTCTGTGCCCCCACACTCCTGCTATGCACTACTCAGTTTTGATTTATAATGGTGGTAGTGTGGGGGGGTATGGGGTAGTTGGCCCTGACCCTGGGACTTTGGAGCCTCAGGTATGAGAGTCTTCTTTGCATAACCACGGTGCTATCTTCTCCATCCAGTACTTTTTATTTTATTTTATTTATTTATTCCCTTTTGTTGCCCTTGTTGTTTTATTGTAGTTATTATTGTTGTTGTCGTTGTTGGATAGGACAGAGAGAAATGGAGAGAGGAGGGGAAGACAGAAAGGAGGAGAGAAAGATAGACACCTGCAGACCTGCTTCACTGCCTGTGAAACAACTCCCCTGCAGGTGGGGAGCCGGGTTCGAACCGGGATCCTTATGCCGGTCCTTGTGCTTTGCGCCACCTGCGCTTAACCCGCTGCGCTACAGCCCGACTCCCCATCCAGTACTTTTTAACAAATATGAATACTCAGTGTTTTTGCGGAAATATTTAACATTACTAAATACTCCTCTGGCCTCCATGAAACCTCTCTCAGTGACTGGTCATTTTCATCCTCCTGACTCCACCTCCAACCAGCAGAAGCTATGGAGAGATTTCCATCTTCATTCTAGGGCTTTCTTTTTCCAAACCAAGCCTTTTTTTCTGGGTGACTTCATTCTCCACTCTCCCCCAGCACCAACCATGAGCCCCGTATCTTCTTCCCCATCAGCGGGGGTGGAGGCCGGCTGCCTGCCACTTCTGTATCTGTGTGTCCGGCACACACACATTTGCTCCCAGGAACCCGGGTCCTTGAGCACTGGAACATGAAAGCCACTTGTCTCCTCACCGTGCTTACGGGGTCTCTAGCTGCCTACAGCACCGTGTCAGGGGCTCCCTCGGGCTGCTCTCCCCCGGTGGGGGGACAGGCGGCCATAGCCCGAAAGGAAGGTCCAAGCAGAAAGCAAGTGGGGAAAAGAAAGTCCTAAGCGTCCACACCGAGGTCTTACCTCGATATACTCTTCCTCATCCAGAACCCGCTGCTTGCCTGTCGCAATTGCAGCTCCGGGCTCTCCCTCGGCACGTTTCTTCCGAGGCCTGGACGCCGCGGTGAGCAATAGCGCCCGTGCAGACTCCTCGGGGGTCTCCATCTCAATCACAGGACTATCCAGGATCGCATCACGTCACAAACTCAGAGGGGCCAAATGCGCAGGCGCCTCACACAATAAACCAATGGGGTTACTGCGCCTGTGAAAGGCCAGCAAGGCGCTTGGTGTGACGTCACGGATAGCCCTGGCTTTCTGGAAGTTGTAGTCTTTGCCCCGAGTTAGGCGTGCGTATCTGAGCTGTGACGCCAGAGGGCGTTGCGTTGTGGAGGCTACGAAGGGTGGCAGCACGCTAACGCCGAGAAATTCCAACACAAAGCCATTGAAAGGTCTTAACAATGTCACTTATTTGCAAATAATCACTGAGGTTGCTTCCATAACATTGATTAAACACACACACACACACACACACACACACACACATACACACACACACACACACTCTTTCTCCAGAAAATGTGGCTATGCACACGTTTCAAAGTTTTTATTCAAGGTAGGGGTAGATGGTATAATGGTTATGCAAAAAGACTGTCACACCTGAGGCGATGGAGTCCCAGGCTCAATCCCTGGCACCACCATAAGCCAGAGCTGATCGTGCTCTGGTAGAGAGAGAGAGAGAGAGAGAGGGAGGGACACGGAAAGTTTCATTCACATTTTATGCAAGAAAAGAGCCAAAAGACATTTTTTTTGTACGCTCATGCAGAAACTGTTTATTATTATTTCTTAAAAGAAAAAGTAGAGCCATAAAAACAGCTCATTCACATAGTGTACCTTTGTCATGGACATGCCCCAGGTTTGAGCTGAGTTCTCACTGTGCTGAAGGAAACTTTGGTGCTGTGGAGTGTTTCTATTTGAAAATGTAACCTTGGACAATAAGAAAGAAAATAAATGAAAAGAAAACCTCATCATAAAGCACTATGAAGAGGTTTCCAGGGCCGGGTGGTGGCACATCTGGTTAAGTGCATGCATTACCATGCACAAGGACCCAGGTTCAAGTCCCTGGGCCCCACCTGCAGGGGGGAAGCTTCAAGAGTGCTGAAGCAGGACTGCAGGTATCTCTCTCCCTTTCTCCCTTCCCCTTCCTCTCAATTTCTTTCTGTTCTATCAAATAAAAAAAAAATTTTTTTAAAGAGGTTTCCTTCCCTTACCTTAAGGGTATGTATATGTGTACAGAGTGTTGGGGAATGGGAGGTGTTGAAAAATAGTTGGGGAGTCAAATACAGGGAGTTGGGCAGTAGCACAGCGGGTTAAGTGAAGGTGGCGCAAAGCGCAAGGACCGGTGCAAAGGGAGTCAAATACAAGCTGTCAGAAAATTATTTTGTAACAGTTATCTAACAAAAGAAAAAAAATTACCATGATTCCATAAAGAAATGTCTGTTTGGGGGACCAGGAGATAATGTACCTAGTAAAGTGTGTTTCTTACCACACTTAACCATGCACAAGGCCCTGGGTTCAAATCCCCACAACACATGGAGCACCCTGCCACCAAGGATATCTCTATGAATTGTGGAGAGGTACTTGGTGTCTCTCTGAAATTAAAAAAAAAAGTAATAGCGTCTGGTTAAAAATCATCAGTGTTCCCGGAGGTGGCGCAGTGATGGAGCTTTGGACTCTCAAGCATGAGATCCCGAGTTTGATCCCCGGCAGCATATGTGCCGGAGTGATGTCTGGTTCTTTCTCTCTCCCTCTGTCTTTCTCATAAATAAATAAAATATTTTAAAAAAATCATCAGGTGTCTGAATACCAGAGTGTTTCCTACAGTAGCACTAACTCTCATTGAAGGGAGCCAGAAAACTGCCTATGCAATTTTCAGGAATGATCACTCTTCACCAGAAGAAATGTTTATATTATGCTACATAAGTCAGCTCTGCCCACAGAACTGTTTAGTACAAAATATAGTTAATCCTTCATTTATTGAGAATTCTGTGGCACTGGTTCTTGCTCTGTTATTGATCGTCAAATGGAGAAGACAGCCACTGTTAGCTAGGTCATCCCACTAGCAAATGTAAAACTGCATTGATAGGTGACAGAAAAGATTTTTAAAAAATATTTATTTATTCCCTTTTGTTGCATTTGTTGTTTTATTGTTGTAGTTATTATTGTTGTTTTTATTGATGCCATCGTTGTTGGATAGGACAGACAGGAATGGAGAGAGGAGGAGAAGACAGAGAGCAGTAGAAAAAGAGAGACACCGGCAGACCTGCTTCACCACTTGTGAAGCGACTCCCCTGCAAGTGGGGAGCCGGAGGCTGGTCCTTGCGCTTTGCGCCACCTGAGCTTAACCCACTGCACTACCGCCCAACTCCTAGAAAAGAGTTTTTATTTGAGTAAGTTTGCCTGGGAGCAAGTCAGGAGAAAAAATTCCAGGTAGGAAGTCATCACAGTTCCAAAAGGTAAGAAGTGTACTCAGGGCAGTGGTACAGTAGCTAAGGGATTGGACTCACAAGCAAGAGATCTTGAATTTGATCCCTAGCATCACTTGTGCCAGAGTGCTGCGGGTCTGGGTGGTGTTACACCTGATTAAGTGCACACTTGACAATGCTCAAGAAGCCGGGTTCATGCCCTTAGTGCCCAGCTACAGGGGGAAAGCTTCACTAACGGTGAAACAGTGCTGCAGGTATCTATCTTTCTTTCACTCCCTATCTCCCTTTTCCTTTTCAATATCTCATTGTCCTATCAAAGAAATAAATGTATATTATAAAAAATAAATCTTAAAAAATAAAATATAAGAATTATCACCACACGCAGAAGGCATAGATCAGCTGTGTACACAAAGGCCCATCAGTGGGAGGGAGAAGTTCTTTGGGTGAGGGATGAGCTGAAGCCAGAGGGGCAGGGTCAGACTGCACAGGGTCTGCTGGTGAGAATTAGAGGGTTTCAGGGGGCCATACAGTAGCACAGCAGGTTAAGCACACATGGTGCAAAGTGCAAGGACTGGCTAAGAATCGCAGTTCAAGCCCCCAACTCCCCACCTACAAGAGGGCGCCTTCACAAGCAGTGAAGCAGGTCTGCTGGTGTTTTCTTTTTTTCCCCCTTTTTGTCTTCCCCTCCTCTCTCAATTTATCTCTGTCCTATCCAACAACAGCAGCAATAATAACAAGGGCAACAAAATGGGGAAAATGGCCTCCAGGAGCAGTGGATTCATATTCATAGTGGAGGCAGTGAGCCCCAGAGATAACCCTGGAGGCAAAAAAAAAAAAAAATTAGAAGGTTTCTGAAGGTGGGGCAGTGGCGCAGCAGGTTAAGCATATGTGGCATGAAGCGCAAGGAGCGGCGTAAGGATCCCGGTTCAAGCCCCCGGCTCCCTACCTGCAGGGGAGTTGCTTCACAGGCGGTGAAGCAGGTCTGCAGGTATCTATCTTTCTCTCCCCCTCTCTGTCTTCCCCTCCTCTCTCCATTTCTCTCTGTCCTATCCAACAACGAAGGACATCAATAATAACCACAACAAGGCTACAAAAACAAGGGCAACAGAAGGAGGAAAAAATGGCCTCCAGGAGCAGTGGATTCATGGTGCAGGCACTGAGCCCCAGCAATAACCTTGGAAGCAAAAAAAAAAAAAAAAAAAAAAAAAAGAGGGTTTCTATCTGATTCACAAAAACTTGCCAAAAAAAAAAAATCCAAACAAAACAGAAGCAAGAAAATTATGAGAACAATGATGGCCATCTTTGGGAGATACCCAGCACCACTATAAGCCATAGCTTAGAATTAATCTGGCAGGGAGTCGGGTGGTAGTGTAGCAGGTTAAGCGCACGTGGCGCAAAGTGCAAATACCAGCTTAAGGATCCTGATTCAAGACCCCGGATCCCCACCTGTAGGGGAGTCGCTTCACAGGCGGTGAAGCTGGTCTATAGGTGTCTATCTTTCTCTCCCTCTCTGTCTTCCCCTCCTTTCTCTATTTCTCTCTGTCCTATCCAATGACGACATCAATAACAACAACAATAATAACCACAACAATAAAAAAACAACAATGACAACAAAAAGGGAAATAAATATATAAAAATAAAATAAAAAATAATAAAAAAGTGGTCTGGTAAAAATGGATAAATAATTTAGAGGATCTTTATTTTACTCTAGCAGCAATGAGAAGCACTTTGGAGAGCTCTAGACATGGGAAAGGCAGGTTCAGACTGACACCCTGGAACTTGCGGAAAGTGAATAAGGGGAATGATGATGAGTAGGAGTGAATAAGACAGAGAGGGACGGCAACAGGCCAGGGGAGAGGTGATAATTGTCCTCCACATGTTGGAACAGTTGAGAAGACAGATTATGGGATGTGCAGAGAAAAATAGCTTGCTATTGCCCCAGATGTGAGTGGTGATGGGAGGGAGAGGTCAGGTGACTAGCAGCTTTCTGATTCAGGCCCTGGGGGAGCAGGGGGAGAGACTGCTATGGACAAAGAAGAAGCCATGGACTCCTAGGTGGAGTGGTCACAGGGACTGTTGAGCAGAAATATTTAGCTCAGAAGGCTATATCTGAGATGCAAACGTAGCAGAGAAGTGGGAACCAAAGCATATGAAGGTGGAAGTGATAAGCCAGAGAGAGAATGGAGAGGAGGGTAGAGGTAGATAGCATAATAGTTATGCAAAGACTCTCATGCCTGAGGCTCTGAAGTCCTAGTAATTCAATCCCCCCATCACCACCATAAGCCAGAGTTGAGCAGTGCTCTGGTAAATATATACATATACATATACATATACATATACATATACATATACATATACATATACATATACATATACATATACATATACATATACATATACATATATATATTGGGGGCAGGCAGTGGTAACCCAGTTAAACTCACATAGTGCTAAGCACAAGGACCTGCACAAGAATCCAAGTTCAAGTCCTCATCTCCCCACTTACAGGGAGGAGGCTTCACAAATGGCGAAGCAGGTCTGCAGTTATCTTTCTCTCTCCTTATCTCCTTCTCCTCTCTCAATTTCTCTCTGGCCTGTTCAATAAAGAAAAAAATGGCCACCAGGAGCAGTGGATTGATAGTGCCAGCACTGAACCTCAGTTATAACGATGGAAACAAAAAGGGGGGAGGGGAGGGGGGTGAAAGGGAAGTACATGGTACTTGAACCCAAGAACATCTAAAGTTAATGGTCAGCTCTATGTGGGTGAGTCTGCCAAGGAGTAGCTAGAAACAGAGGAGGAAGACAAGGAGAGTAGGACAACTCTGGTCTCTACAAGGCAGAACTCTGAGGAAGATTTGCTACACTACGACAAATAGCTGCTCAATAAAGAAGGATGAGGGTCCTGGAGCCCAGGAAGATGAGTAAGGGTTTTCAGGGAAGTTCCACAGCCAAGGATCAGAGCAGCTTTGTGACAGTCAGAAGGGTGTGACCCAGGGATGGAGATGAAAAGCACTGTCCCAGAGGCCCAAGCAGACAGTGTTGGGGCCACCTGGTTATGCACACCCTGGCTGCTGGATGTATTCTGAGCTGGCTGGCCTTGGGAAGTCCCTGAAGCTATGGTCCTGCTTTCTGGATCTTTAATGTATGAACTGTTTCTCCTGCCAGATACACCCCTACTCTCCTCCAGGAACTATGAGTAGGCAGAATGGGGTCCCCAAGCCAGACTGTTAGATGCCTGAACCTTATAGCAGCCTGCTTGGGGATTCAAGGCCTTGAGCTCACATTGTTCTTCAGTATGGAGCCAAGATAGTGAGGGTGTTAGCCTTTTCCAAGACATCTTGAGGGATTTCTCCCTAGTAGACTCTCCTTTTGCCAGACATTACTGGGAGAGAGGACAATACATGTCAATCCCCAGAAGGAGAAAGAAAAGGACTCTCACCCATGAAATGCAGCACCAAGAAGCCAGGGTGGGTGCTAGCCGAGCCTGAGCTGGGCACCTGCTCTGCTGGGTGGACCTGGCACAGCAACAGACTCACTTGGCTAGTTCCCACTCCTTGGAAAGGGGGAGGGGGTGTCAGTGGGGGATGGAGCCATGGCAACACTTGGCATCTACACATGGTTCACAGGGTGGAGGATCCAGGGAGGAGGTTCCTGAAGGTGACCTCAGTCAACCTCCCTCCGCCCCCCCCCCCAGGGTTATTGCTGGGCTCGGTGCCTGCACCATGAATCCACTGCTCCTGGAGGCCATTTTTCCCCCTTTTTGTTGCCCTTGTTGTTGTAGCCTCCTTGTGGTTATTATTATTGCCATTGTTGATGTTGTTCATTGTTGGATAGGACAGAGAGAAATGGAGAGAGGAGGGGAAGACAGAGAGGGGGAGAGAAAGAGAGACACCTGCAGACCTGCTTCACCACCTGTGAAGCGACTCCCCTGCAGGTGGGGAACCTGGGGCTCGAACTGGGATCCTTATGCTGGTCCCTGCGCTTTGCGCCACATGCGCTTAACCCACTGTGCCACCGCCCAACCCCTCAGCCAACCTTCTTATATGACTGATCTGGACACCAGACCCAGGGCAAAGCTGGAAGGAAGTAGAAGCCTTGGTATATGCAGGTATATCATCATCCCTACCTCAGCAGGAGGGTGGCCAGGTCTCAGAGAAGGGAATGTGGAGACCAGCATGCTCACAGGGTCAGGAAATTCCACTAAGGAGCTCTTGATCCTGGTGTAGATAAGGGGTGGGGTCCTGACCAAGAGTGCCCTGGGGAATGGAGTTAACTCAGATGCTCAGTGCCCAGCACCCCTCCCACCTCAGGCAATCTCCTTCCCAGCCCTCCTTCCCACTGGCCACCAAGTTAGAGAAAGGGCCCCAACGTCTTGCAGAGGAGCTTTGTGTTGAGCATACAGAGGCCAGAGTTCTATCCTCACATTTCTATCCTCTTTCTGAGCCAGCCCCAAAGCACAGGCCAGATTCAGGAATGCACCACCAGGCCTTCAGCAGTTCTCCTTAGGGGACTTCTTGACTCCGTGCAGGAGTCTGGTGGACGCAGCACGCTTCTGATGTCGCCACTTGGCCCGACGGTTCTTGAACCAGACCTGCAGGGAAGGATAGCTCAGGTCCAGTGGATTGGGGGCTGGGCGCTTCCATGCTGGGACGGTAGACTAAGGTTGCGGAGCCTGAGTCTGGTGGCGGTTTCTTTCTTTCCTTTGGTATTATCTTTTATTGGATAGAGACAGCCAGACATCAAGTGGGAAGGGGGTGACAGAGAGGGAGAGAGACGGAGACACCTACAACCCTGCTTCACCACTGCAGGCGGGGACTGGGGAGCTTGAACCCTGGTCTTTGAGCATTGTAATATGTGCGCTCAACCGGGTGTGCACCCTCCCGGTTTTTCCCCCTCCAGGGATATTGCTGGGGCTGGATGCTAGCACTGTGAATTCACTGCTCCTGGTGGCCACTTTTTCCATTTTTATTGAATAGGCCTGAGAGAAACTGAGAGGAGGGGGAGATAGGGTGAGAGATAGACACTTGCTTCCTCACTTGTAAATCATCCACCCTGCAGGCGGGAGCAGGTACTCGAACCCGGGTTTTTGCGCTTCCTATTATGGGCGCTTAACTAGGTGCACCACAAGTTTCTGTGCACTGCCCGGTGACCGCTGCACGGGGGTGAAGGGCCGGTTGGCTTCTAGCCTGGTTCTCCTGGAACCCAGTTCCCAGCCACCTATACCCTCCACCCCTGGGAGGTGCCAAAAGCACCAACCGGTCTCTCTGCACTCTCCCAGACGCCCCAAGTCCTGGTCTCCACGCCCAAGTCATGCAATTGGGGGATAGCGGGGGTTGGACACCAACGTCCCTGCGCGCCCAAGGCGCCCATCGGCGAAGATGGGGCCGGGCAGCGCGGCAGGTAGGGCACCCACCTCCACGCGCTCCTCGCGCAGGCGGATGCGGCCGGCCAGGCGTTCGCGGGTGCCCACGTCGGGGTACTGGTTCTGCAGGAAGAGCGCCTCCAGAGCCTGCAGCTGCTCCTCACTGAAGATGGTGCGGTGGCGCCGCGTGCGCCGCTGTGGCCCGGGGCCGCCCTCGCTGGGTAGCGGCCCGGAGCCTCCAGCCTGCGCCGCCAGAGGCATGGGCAGGGGCGAGGGCGCGGCGGGTCCCAGCTTCAGTGGCCACGGCAGCCGCGAGCCTGCGGGCGAGGGCGCGGTGAGGCGCGGGCCCGAGGACGCGCTCTGAATCCCGGGGTCCCTGAGCCCGCGCCCGGGCCCTGCACTCACCCAGCGCGGCCGCCGGCTGCGGGGGGCCCCGGGGCACGGCGCGGGGTGCGCAACAGCAGCAGCAGGCGCAGGGCGCGGCGTCGGGCGCCCCAGGCTCGCCGGGCTGCGCAGGGCTCGAGGGCCTGGGGGGTTGCAGCGGGAGGGTGGCCCGGGCCGGGGGGCTCCGCTCGGGCGCGCTTGACAGGATGTGCTCGATGGAGAAGGGGCAGGGCCGCTCGGAGCCCCTACGGCTCGCCGTGCCCCCCGCCACCGCCATGCCGGGCTGCCCCGCGCCGCAGCCGCGGCCGGATATATACGTCGGGGAGCGCGGTAATCCCCGACCCGCAGCCCGCGCTAATCCCGCCCGCGCTAATCCCCGCTGCGGCCGAGCTGGGCCCGCGCACCCGGCCCAGGGAGGGGGCGCCCGCGGGCGGAGGCAACGCGGGGCAGGGGCAGGGGCAGGGGCGAGGGCGCCCCGTTCTATCCGCAGGGCAGCGGCAGCAGGACTGACAGACTGTGAGGCCTGGGCGCTCCTAGTCCCTCGGGGGGTGGGGTGGGTGGAGGGGAGGTGAACCGGTCTGGAGAATCCCACCCAAACTGCAGTGCCTGCCTCAGATCCTAGGGCTCCAGCCTCAAATGGAGACCATTGCGTAGGTAAGCACGCCATCCCTCCTCTGCACTTTACCCCCATCCTGCCACCCGACTCAGAGTCTCAGGCTTCTGGAAGAAGCCGGGACACGCAGGAAGCTTGGCCCCTCTTGGGGCCTAACAAATGGTCCAGGAGGTGGTGCGCTGGATGAAGCATTAGACTCTCAAGCATGAGGTCCTGATATCAGCTCCTGGCAGCGGGCAGCACGTGTACCAGAGTGATGTCTAGTTCTTTCTCTCTCTCCTCCTTTCTCAGTAATAAAATCTTAAAGAAAAGAAAGAAAGAAAGAAAGAAAGAAAGAAAGGAAGAAAGGAAGAAAGGAAGAAAGGAAGAAAGGAAGAAAGGAAGAAAGAAAGAAAGAAATTGATTCTGAGGGCCAGGAGGTAGCAGTGGGTTAAGCGAACATGGCGGAAAGCTCAACAACTGGCATAAAGATACCGGTTCGAGCTCCCGGCTCGCCACCTGCAAGAAGGTCGCTTCACAAGCGGTGAAGCAGGTCTACAGGTGTCTTTCTCTCCCCCTCTCTGTCTTCCCCACCTCTCCCTCTCTCGATTTCTCTCTGTTCTATCCAACAACAATGGCAGCAATAATGATAATGACAAGGGCAACAAAAATGGGAAAAAATAGCCTCCAGGAGCAGTGGATTTGTAGTGCAGGCACTGAGCCTTAGCGATAATCCTGGAGGGAAAAAAATCCCGTGTGGGACTTTTGAGTTCCTTTTTAAATAGGGTGTTGAGGCTGAGGGTGCTATCCATGAATGATAGGTAGTGTATCCGCAGAGCAACACAATCCCACGCCCATCCTTGTCCTGCTTTAGTAGCCCTCCTCCGGGCTCTTTTGCCGTCTCTACTCTGGTATCAGACCTCACTTATGTATACACTTTGTGACAGGACTTTTAGTCCCCATATAGGATGTTCTGGATTTGCTCGGCTGGAGTTACAGCCTGCCTCATGGTCAAAGGATGGCTGCTATTACCCCAGCCTTCCAGTCTCTTTCCACTGGTGCCATTGGAATGGCACCAGTGGAAATGGCACCAGTTAGGAATCCTCATCCAGTTGATCTCTCTCATCTCATAGAATCACATGCTTATCACAAGACCAGAGAGGCACAGGGAGCTTGACTTGTCAAAGTTAGAGAGTCACTAGGATTGGGCTATAGTCAGTGGTCAGGGAGTCTGTCTGGTTTCCTCTAGCCCTGGCCTTTCCTTCATACTTCCACCTTTCTCATCCTCTTCCTTCTCCTCCTTTTAATCTTTTTTTCTTTTTATTTATTTATTATTGGACAGAGACAGAGAGAAACTGAGAGGGGAGAGGGTAATAGAGAGGGAATTGGCAGAGAGACACCTACAACCCTGCTTTATCACTTGTGAAGCTTCCCCCCTGCAGGTGAGGACTGGGGGGCTTGAACCTGAGTTCTTGTGCACTGTAATGTGTGTGCTTAGCCAGGGGAGCCACCGCCTGGCCCCCCACCTTTCTCATTCTTGACCAGTTTCAACCTTTAGGCCTGTTCCTACTTCATGTTTCCATTTAATTTTTTTCCCTTTTGTTGCCCTTGTTTTGTCGTTCTTGTGGTTATTATTATTGTTGTTATTGCTGTCATTGTTGGATAGGACAGAGAGAAATCAAGAAGGAGAGGAGCTCTCCCTCTCTGTCTTCCCCTTCTCTCTCCATTTCTCTGTCCTATCCAACAACAGCTGTAACAACAATAACAATAACAACCACAACAAGGGCAACAAAATGGGGAAAATGGCCTCTAGGAGCACAACGACATCAATAATAACTACAACAATAAAGCAGCAAGGGCAACAAAAAGGAATAAGTAAATAAATAAATAAAAACTGTGCTCCTGTGTATTCAGCCAGCTATCCTGGGGCTTTCCAAAGCTGCTGTGTGGTGGCTCCATCCCCAGGCCCCCAAGATGAAGCCAGCTGACATTCCCAGCAGCAGCAAGCTCTTGTAGAGCACTGAAGGGGTCTGGGCAAAGCCCCAGTGGCCCCCACCTCTGTGTCCATTCATCCTGCTTGATGGAGTGACTTCCCACTTAGTCACCTAGGTATATCCACACCTTGGTGAATGCGTACCTATCTACAGGTATGCATACCTATCTACAGGTAAATGATCCATCCACTTGTCTGCCTCTCTTAGTGCTGCCCCAGTTTCAAGCCCTCCCCACTCTCTCTGCACCCTCCACAGGGCTGGTCCCCCCACCCCCAATCTCCTTGACTAGTTTTTCTTTTTCTTTTTGCCTCTAGGGTTATTGCTGGGGTTCAGTGCTAGCACTATGAATCCATTGCTCCCGGAGGCTATTTTCCCCAATTTGTTGCCTTTGGTGTTGCCCTTGTTGTGGTTGTTATTGTTATAGCTGTTGTTGTTGAACTGGACAGAGAGAAATAGAGAGAGGAAGGGAAGACAGAGAGGGGGAGAGAAAAAAAAGACCCCTGCAGACCTGCTTCACCACTTGCAAAGTGACCCCCCTGCAGGTGGAGAGCTGGAGGCTCAAACCAGGATCTTTGTGTCGATCCTTGCGCTTTGTGCCACCTGTGCTTACCCCGCTGCACTACCACCCATCCCCCTCTCCTTGACTGGTTCTACCTGGCATGTCTGGCCCTTCACCTCACCCCCATCTCAGCAGGGATCACAAGTGCCTGCAGGCGCCCTGGCTCTCTCTCTCATCCCTTGCTCCCTGGCCTGACCTTGTTCCCCAGGGAGCCCACACACAGAGGTTGCAGTGGCAAATCCAGGGGTGGTGCTCCTGTTAAGTACTCAGGGGAGAAGAGGGCCAGGTGTCAGACTGTACTTCTCTTCTACATGTCCCAGAAAGCTCAGCTTTCCTCTGCCAGCTGCCAGACGCTCCTCCCATGAGCTCAGTGCTCAGCCTGTGCCCAGTGCAGTGCCTGCTCTTGCCAGCCGTGTTCAGAACACCTGAGGTCTCAACACCCCGCCACTGCACAGACTTCCTCCTGGCTGGCTCTGAACACCTGCACTTCTGTTTCCTGACCCAAGACACACCTGCCTGTTTCTGGGACTGGGCAAAGCTGGTCAGTGTAAGATGAGAGGGGCAGGCTGAGGTCCAAGGGCCTGCTGGAGCACTGGGGCTCTTGGAGTGGCAGGAGTCCTGAGAGGTCACCGGCTTTGGACAGCGAAAGGCCCAGAGTACAAGGCAGGTTCTGTGTGGGTCTGAGGGGCAGGTGTGTGGTCCCTTGGGTCCAGGAGAAGTGGCAGTGGGGTGGAGGTGGGGAGATGGTCTTGGGCGCATCTGGGATGGAGGTGGGGAGCCAGGCTCAGTACACCCCTGGGTGAAGTCTCCCCCTTCTACACTCTCAGCAAGGCCATCAGGATCCCCCTGATTGCTTTCTTTCATACCAGTGCCTTTCTTTGCTGCAGACGCCCGTTAATGCCTTCTTTATCACAGAGTTAGGAGATTTAGGGCCGATGGCACAAAGAGGCCCTCGATAGAGGCGGAAATCAAACGCCAATCGGCTGGATCTCGAGGCGGCCAGGGGAAGCGAGTGAGCACCGGGGATTAGCTCCGACCAGTGGGACTGGCAGATAGCATCGGCAGGGCTGAGGGCTGAAGCTGCGGGAGGGCCAGGGAAAAAGGCCAGAGAAAGGCCGGCTTAGCCACTCGGCTCCGCGGATTCTGAAGCCATTAGGGGGGATTAGCACCCCGGTTAATCTGCTTTGGCCGCTCAATTGTCAGCAGGGACCACTGTTGATGCTGGACCCGGTGGACCTCAAGGCCTCTGCAGCCCCGGGGCTGGGGTCTGTTTCCCCAGTCTCACACGGTACAGCTCAGCCCTTTCCCAGGCCCAGGCAGAGGGACCGTGCAACTCATTTTTTTAAAATATGTATTTATTAAATATTATTTTTGTTGCCCTTGTTTTATTGTTGTTGTTATTGATGTCGCCGTCGTTGTTGGATAGGACAGAGAGAAATGGAGAGAGGAGGGGAAGACAGAGACGGAGAGAGAAAGATAGACACCTGCAGACCTGCTTCACCACCTGTGAAGTGACTCTCCTGCAGGTTGGGAGCCCGGGGCCAAACCGGGATCCTTACGCCGCTCCTTGCACTTCATGCCATGTATGCTTAACCCACTGCACTACCGCCCGATGACCAACTTTCTTAAACTTATTTAACAAATTTTTTAAAGATATTTTTATTTATTTATTGGATAGGAACAGCCAGAAATTGAGAAGGAAGGGAGAATTAGAGAGGGAGTGAGACAGATGGGGCCCAGTGCTAGCACAGCAGGATAAGAGCACATGGCACAAAACACAAAAACCTGCACGGGTGATCCTAGTTTGAGCCCCAGCTCCCCACCTGCAGGGGGTTGCTTCACAAGTGGTGAAGCAAGTCTGAAGGTATCTATCTTTCTCTCCCCCTTTCAGTCTCCCCCTCCTCTCTCGATTTCTCTTTGTCATATCCAACAACAGCAACAGCAGCAATAACAATGACAGCAACAAAATAGAAAAAAATGGCTTTCAGGTGCAGTGGATTTGCAGTACCGGCACCGAGCCCCAGTGATAATCCTGGAGAATATAATAAATAAAATAAAACTTTAAAAAATATTTATCTATTTATTTATTCCCTTTTGTTGCCCTTGTTTTATTGTTGTAGTTATTATAGTTGTTGTTATTGATGTCGTCATTGTGGATAGGACAGAGAGAAATCAAGAAAGGAGGGGAAGACAGAGACGGGGAGAGAAAGATAGACACCTGTAGACCTGCTTGTGAAATGACTCCTTTGCAGGTGGGGAGCCAGTGGTTTGAACTGGGATCCATACACCAGCCCTTACGCTTAACCCGCTGTGCTACCACCTGCCTCCCCAAATAAAACTTTTTTAAAAAAACTCTTTTCCGCATAAATTTTAAAGACATTTTCAATGAAACGAATCCAATTACAAAGAAGACTAAGGCAAGTATAAACCTGTGGGACTACATCAAATTAAAAAGCTTCTTATCGCACCAAAGTAAAAAAGACACTGGGGTGGGTGGGTGGGGAGAATACATGTACATGAAGGATGATAGATGACATAGTGAGGGTTGTATTGTTAAATGGGAAACTGGGGAATGTTATGCATGTACAAACTATTGTATTTACTATTGAATGTAAAACATTAATTCCCCAATAAAGAAATAAAAAAAGATCTTTAAACAACAAAAAAAATTAAAAAGCTTCTTCACAGCAAAAGAAACCACTACCCAAACCAAGAGACCCCTCACAGAATGGGAGAAGATCTTTACAGGCCATATATCAGATAAGAGTTTAATAACCAACATATATAAAGAGCTTGCCAGACTCAACAAGATAACAAATAACCCCATCCAAAAATGGGGGAAGGACATGGACAGAATATTCACCGCAGAAGAGATCCAAAAGGCCGAGAAACATATGAAAAAATGCTCCAAGTCTCTGATTGTCAGAGAAATGCAAATCAAGACAACAATGAGATATCACTTCACTCCTGTGAGAATGTCGTACATCAGAAAAGATAACAGCAGCAAATGCTGGAGAGGGTGGGGGGGGGGGCCAAAGGAACCCTCCTACACTGCTGGTGAGAATGTCAATTGGTCCAACCTCTGTGAAGAACAGTCTGGAGAACTCTCAGAAGGCTAGAAATGGACCTACCCTAAAACCCTGTAATTTCTCTCCTGGGGATATATCCTAAGGAACCCAACACATCCATCCAAAAAGATCTGTGTACACATATGTTCTTGGCAGCACAATTTGTAATAGCCAAAACCTGGAAGCAACCCAGGTGTCCAACAACAGATGAGTGGCTGAGCAAGTTGTGGTCTATATACACAATGGAATACTACTCAGCTGTAAAAATGGTGACTTCAAAAAAAAATTTTAAAAATGGTGACTTCACCGTTTTCAGCCGATCTTGGATGGACCTTGAAAAATTCATGTTAAGGGGAGTCAGGCGGTAGCGCAATGGGTTAAGCGCAGGTGGCGTGAAGCGCAAGGACCGACTTAAGGATCCCGGTTCGAGCCCCTGGCTCCCCACCTGCAGGGGAGTCGCTTCACAAGTGGTGAAGCAGATCTGCAGGTGTCTGTCTTTCTCTCCTCCTCTCTGTCTTCCCCTCCTCTCTCCATTTCTCTCTGTCCTATCCAACAACAATGACATCAATAACAACAATAATAACTATAACAAAAACAACAAGAGCAACAAAAGGGAATAAGTAAATAAGGAAATAAATATAAAAAAATTTTAAAAAAAAGAAAAATTCATGTTAAGTGAAATAAGTCAGAAACAGAAGGATGAATATGGGATGATCTCACTCTCAGGCAGAAGTTGAAAAACAAGATCAGAAAAGAAAACACAAGTAGAACCTTAACTGGAATTGGCATATCGCACCAAAGTAAAAGACTTTGGGGTGGGTGGGTGGGGAGAATACAGGTCCATGAAAGATGATAAATGACATAATGGGGGTTGTATTGTTAAATGGGAAACTGGGGAATGTTATGCATGTGCAAACTATTGTATTTACTGTTGAATGTAAAACATCAATTCCCCAATAAAGAAATAAATTAAATTTTAAAAAAGTGGGATTTGGGCGGTAGTGCAGCAGGTTAAGAGCACATGGCGCGAAGCACAAGGACCGGTAAGGATCCCGGTTAAAGCCCCCGGCTCCCCACCTGCAGGGGAGCCGCTTCACAAGTGGTAAAGCAAGTCTGCAGGTGTCTTTCTCTCCCCCTCTCTGTCTTTCCCTCCTCTCTCCATTTCTCTGTCCTATCCAACAAGGATGACATCAATAACTACAACAATAAAACAACAAGGGCAACAAAAGGAAACAAATAAAAACAATAAAAAAAAAATTAAGTGGTCTGGGAGGTGGCGCAGTTGTAAAGCTCTGGACTCTCAAGCATGAGGTCCCGAGTTTGATCCCCAGCAGCACATGTGCCAGAGTGATGTCTGGTTCTTTCTCTCTCCTCCTGTCTTTCTCATAAATAAATAAAATCTTAAAAAAAAAAATTTTTTTTTTTAAAGTGAGACAGAGATACCTGCAGCTCTGCTTCACCACTCACAAAGCTTTCTCCCTGCAGGTGGGGACTGGAGTCTTAAACCCGGGTCCTTGGGCATTGTAACATGTGCACTCAACCAGGTGCACCACCATCCGGCCCCTCAATGTGCATAGATTATCTGTCATGTCAGTGGGCCAATTTTCAGACCCAGTCCATCAGATATGAGTGGAGTCTGGGTGGATGCTGGCCTCAGACCTTGCTGGAAACCAGGGCAAAGCCATCCCCTCCACCTTTGGGGACACCCTCCTCTTCACCTGGCTACCCTTTCCTCATCCTCTACCTCTGTGGCTCTGGATACCAATTTCCCCGTGAGCTTGGGCTCCTCAACAAGGCTTAGGCCCCTTCTCATCACTCAGTTAAGGGAGCTGGCTGAGGACTGAAACAGTGGGTGAGGAGATCTGACAAGTCACCACTGGAGTCACCACTGACCCATCCTCCATCTTTCCCTGGGGGGAGGTCCTCTTTCTCAAGCGAAAAGTGTAGGAACCCTCTGCTCCCCAGAGGCCATGCTTAATTGATGGACTAAAACTTACTACCCAGGGGAGTCAAACGGTAGCGCAGGTGGCCCGAAGCACAAGGACTGGCATAAGGATCCCAGTTCAAGCCCCCAGCTCCCCACCTGCAGGGGAGTTGTTTCACAGGTGGTGAAGCAGGTCTGCAGGTGTCTATCTTTCTCTCCCTCTCTTTGTCTTCCCCTTCTCTCTCCATTTCTCTCTGTCCTATCCAACAACAACATCAATAACTGCAACAATAAAAAAAGGGCAACAAAAGGGAATAAATAAAATTCTTTTTTAAAAAAAAACAACTTACTATGCAGGCTAGTATGATATGGCCTGCTCCTCCCCCCACCTCTCATAGGGTAGGGTGGAGCTGTGCAGGCCTTGACCTCCACAGTTCTCAGATAGGTTCTTTATTTCTGGCTGTTTCCCTGAGAAATGCTGCAGGCAGGGGCTTGAACCCAGGTCCTTGCGCATAGTACTATGTGTCCTTAACAGGGTGTGCCACTGCCCAGTCTCCTGGACCAAAATTCTTTATGGGATACAGAAGGTGGGAGGGAGTTCAGGCTTCTGTAATTGCTACTCCATTGGACATGGGTATTGGCAGGTCAATTCATCCACCCAGCCAGTTTCTTCTTTTTTTTTTTAATATTTATTTCCTTTTGTTGCCCTTGTTTTATTGTTGTAGTTCTTATTGTTGTTGTTATTGATGTTGTCAGAGAGAACTGGATAGAGGAGGGGAAGACAGAGAGGGGAGAGACAGACACATGCTCATGAAGCGACTCCCCTGCAGGTGGGGAGCCAGGGGGTTCAAATTGGTATCATTCAGCTGTTCCTTGCACTTTGCTTCACCTACGCTTAACCTACTGTGCTATCGCCCGACTCCCCCTCCCAGCCAGTTTCTATCTTTCTGTAGTGGGGCAGGGCTCTGGGGAGGTAAGCTTCCAGGACACACTGGTGAGATTGCCTGCCTGAGCTGTTAACAGCCTCCAAAGTGTGTGTATTTGTGTGTGTGTGGGGGGGGCAACAGATGTGCCTGGTCAGGGTTAATGACAAATTTTGGAACTTCTCCTTGTCTTCAATTAGCAGTGACCAAGGTTCTGTGGAAGGGACACAGGAGTCAGCCTCAGGTGTAGGCTCTGTCCACTGTGAGATGGGCCTGAAATTGCCAGGAGGTGATGTGAGGGAGAGGAATTTTTTCCCCCACCTCTTTCAGTTCTTTTCCAGATGGTCTATTACTCAAATTAACACTAGGCAGATTAGCAGAGAACAACAATTTTATAAACACACAGAAGAGCCCATATAGAAAAGAAGGACCAAAGACAGCAAGAAGAGTGAGGTATAGTCTTTTTTTAATTTAATTTTTTATTACTACCAGTGTTATCACTGGGGCTCAGTACCAGCACGGCGAATCCACTGATCCTAGCATGGAACTTTTTCCTTTGTATTTTGGCAGAACAGAGAGAAATTGAGAAGAAAGTGGGAGATAGAAAAGAGAGACACCTGCAGACCTGCTTCACTGTTCATGAAGCGTCCCCTGCAGGTGGGGAGTGGGCCAAGGCAGATCTTTACTCAGGGTAGTGTGTGTCACTGTGTGGCTGAGAGGTATCATCTTTGCTAATAAGCCGCTGGCCCACAGGAACCAACTTCTGCCTTATATAGGGTTTATCCTTGATGAAGTTATGCATTGTGCCAACCTGAGCTACTCAAGTGTGATGAGGACCTGGTACTTGTGATTTGGGGGAGGAGGTGGGTAGTCATGTCAAAAAGAAGAGCTGTTCAGGCATTAGATGCTTGTGCTGCTGTACAGTTACAGCTTAGTTTTCCCCCAAGTTTGCATCATTTATTTCACTCAGTAGCTTCCATATTTAAAAAAATTTTTTTCCATAGCCTACAGTGCTATATTTTTTTAAAAGATTTTAGTTATGAGAAAGATAGGAGAGAGAAAGAACCAGACATCACTCTGGTACATGTGCTGCCGGGGATCGAACTCAGGACCTCATGCTTTACAAAAAAGCTTTACCAAAGCTTTACAACTGCACCATCTCCCAGACTACGGTTTCCATATTTCAAGCAGGAAATAGGAAATCACCATAAGCCTTTATTTATTCATTTTTAAAATTGTTGTTGTAGATAGCTTACTTTTGGTGATAACTCTCCTAGGTTGCTATAGAACTACAAAGACTTTTCATGTATTTATTTTGCCTCCAGGGTTGTTGCTGGGGCTTGGTACCTGCACTGCTCCTGGAGGCCATTTTACCCATTTTGTTGCCCTTGTGGTTGTTGTTATTGCTGCTGTTGGACAGGACAGAGAAATCGAGAGAGAAGTGGAAGACAGAGAGGGGGAAAGAAAGATAAGACACCTGCTTCACCGCCCGTGAAGCGACCCACCTGCAGGTTGGGGGGGCTACAAGCGGGATCCTTATGTCAGTCCTTGTGCTTAGCGCCTTGTGCTTTGCACCGTGTGCTTAAACCGCTGTGCTACCGCCCTGCACCCGTATTATTATTATTTTTTTTATTGCTTCTAGGGTTATCACTGGGGCTTGGTGCCAACACCAGGAATCCACCGCTCCTGGAGGTCATTTTTTAAATTAATTAATCTTCTAATTTTTACTAGATAGGACAGAGAAATTGAGAGAGGACGGGGAGATACACGGAGAGAAAGCCACCTGCAGACCTGCTTCACCGCTTGCAAAGTGTTCCCTCTGCAGGTGAGGAGCAGGGACTGGAGCTTGGGTCCTTATGCTCGGTAAGATGTGCGCTTACTGGCCCCCATTCTTTTTCCTAATTTTTATTAGATATGCCAGAGAGAAATTGAGAGGAGGGGGAGAGGAAAGCAAGACAAGACACCTGCAGACCTGCTTGACGGCTCGTAAAGGTGGGGAGCCAAGGGTACTACATGCGCCCCAGCCCCAGCTCGCAGTCATGCACTAGGCTCGGCCGCACCCTGGGGAGACTAGTTCTGACCCCCTGCAGCGTCCCGGCGCGGGAATCCAAAAGGGCCTAACCCGTGGGTTAAGAGCAAGGCCAGGGCTGTCCCCTCCAGGTACGGCGGCCAGTTTCCGCGGGTCGGGCAGTGCTCGGCTCCTTGGAGCACCAGGGGAGCTAGCGGGATAGCTGCGATGAAACCCGAGGCACAGGGACTGCTGCTGACCAGGACCGCGTCTGTCCTACGCCTCTTGGTTCTCCAACCTGGGCAGACCAGGCCCTGACTTCCGCGCAAGCGCAGACTCCGGTGCCTGCGGTGACGTCAACAAGCGCCACCGGACTTCCGCGTGGTATCGTCACTCGCAGCGGCGCCTTCTAGAGCGCCTGTCAGCCAGCGGCCGTGCTGCCTGTTCACTACGCCACCTAGTCTCTCCTTCAGAAATGGACCTTAGGAACCTTGTTTACCTTCCTCAGAAACCTGGGGGCTGATGGTGTCTAGGCACCGCGGCCAGGCGTGCAGCTTCAGGTCGGGTAGTGGGCATGCAGGAGGGGCTCGGCTCGGGTGCGACCAGCCTGTGGGGAACTGGCGGGACCTCAGTAGCTACCCCAGCGTGCTGTACAGCGAGGGTTTCAGGCTAGATGAGTGGGGTTTGGGGAAAGGGTGGGAGGGCTTATGCGTGAGGTCATTTCAGGGGGAAGACACTCCTGGCCAGAAGGACCGGGAGAGGGGTGGGTGGGGTTAGGGCCTGCCACCCCGAGCGGAGGACGCTATCAGGATTTGTCAGGTGGATGTAGTTGGGGGTAAGTTACAAGGCCACAGCAAAAGCCATCATGTTTTCCATGGACCGACCCCCAGGGATTATTGGCCTATTCCTAGGCCACATATATCCATGACCCTGAGTGTTCCCTGCTGTCTTCCCACTCTCCTTTCTGGCTAGTTCTCCACTGTCGGTGTCCTAACCCTTACACCAGCGTGCCTGGTCTCTGTTAACAGGTTGTGGTGAGACTGGCTCTTCTCAGACCCGTTCTGTGCCCTTTACCAAATACCACTAACAGTGAATTGATGAAGAAACGTAGCAAAATATTCTGACCTCTTCAACTGAAACTGTGTTTTGAGGGCTGATGGGACAACTGGAAACACAGAATCATTTTCATTGACTGAAAGGAAACAGACTCATGGGTGGGACTGGACTGGTGGTTCCGTGGTAGAGATATACCTTGCATGTCTAAGGCCCTGGCTTTCATTCCTTAGCACATGACAGCAACAAAGACAATGGATCGCTGCCCTGAGGATGGTGAAGCAGGGCCTTGTGCCCTTTTTGTCACACTCTCTCAAAAAGAAATGAAATAAAAAATCAAGCCATAGGGAGTCGGGCAGTAGTGCAGCAGGTTAACCGCACCTGGCATGAAGTGCAAGGACCTGGCGTAAGGATCCCTGGTTCAAGCACCCAGCTCCCCACCTACAGGGTTATCGCTTCACAGGCAATAAAGCAGGTCTGCAGGTGTCTATCTTTCTCCCCCCCTGTCTTCCCCCTCTTCTCTTCTCTGTTCTAGCCAACGACGACATCAGTAACTACAACAATAAGACAACAAGGGCAACAAAAGGGAATAAATATTTTTTAAAAGTCAAGGGGGGGTGTCAGGCAGTAGCACAGCAGGTCTGCAGGTATCTTTTTCTCCCCTTCTGTCTTCCCTCCTTTCTGGAGTCCTCTCTGTCCTATGCAACAACAACATCAGTGGCAACAATAATAATAACAAGGCCAACAAAATGGAAAAAATGGCCTCCAGGAGCAGTGGGTTCCTACTGTAGGCACCAAGCCCCAGCAATAACCCTGGAGGCAAAAAAAAATAAGTCAAGCCAAGGAGTCTGCCATTTACACAGCCCAAGTTCAAGCCTGGCCCCCACCACATTAAAAGAAGCTTCAACAGTGTGGTCTCATTCAGTCTAAAATCAAGACAGAATAGGAAACCTCCCAATGGAGGGGATGGATATGGCACTCAGGTGGTGGGAATTGTATGAACTGTACCCCTTTTATCCCACAAACTTGTCAATAATTACTAAATCACTAATACTAATAATAAAAGTTGAAAAATAGGAGTCGGGTGGTAGCCCAGCTGGTTAAGCACAGGTGGCACAAAGCGCAAGGACCAGCGTAAGGATCCCAGTTCAAACTGCAGGCTCCCTACCTGCAGGAAGTCGCTTCACAGGCAGTGAAGCAGCTCTGCAGGTGTCTATCTTTCTCTCCCCCTCTGTCTTCCCCATCTCTCTCCATTTCTCGCTGTCCTATCCAACAACAACAACAACAATAAAACAAGGGTAACAAAAGGGAATAAATAAATATTTAAAAAAATTGAAAAATAAGAAACCACAAAGCAGAACTTGAACTGGATTTGGGGTATTGCACCAAAGTAAAAGACTCTGGGGTGGGATGCAGGTTGGTTTAATATATATAAATCAATCAATGTGATCCACCACATCAACAAAAGCAAGACCAAAAACCACATGGTCATATCAATAGATGCAGAGAAAGCCTTTGACAAAATACAACATCCCTTTATGATCAAAACACTACAAAAAATGGGAATAGATGGAAAATTCCTCAAGATAGTGGAGTCTATATATAGCAAACCTACAGCCAACATCATACTCAATGGTGAAAAAATGGAAGCATTTCTCCTCAGATCAGGTACTTGACAGGGCTGCCCACTATCACCATTACTATTCAACATAGTGTTGGAAGTTCTTGCCATAGCGATCAGGCAGGAGCAAGGAATTAAAGGGATACAGATTGGAAGAGAAGAAGTCAAACTTTCCGTATTTGCAGATGACATGATAGTATACATAGAAAAACCTAAGGAATCCAGCAAGAAGTTTTTGGATATCATCAGGCAATACAGTAAGGTATCAGGCTACAAAATTAACATTCAAAAGTCAGTGGCATGTCTCCATGCAAACACTAAGTTAGAAGAAGATGAAATCCATTCCTTTTACTATAGCAACAAAAACAATAAAATATCTAGGAGTAAACCTAACCAAAGAAGTGATAAACTTGTATACTGAAAACTGTGAGTCACTACTCAAGGAAATTGTAAAAGACACAAAGAAGTGTAAAGATATTTCATGTTCATGGATTGGAAGAATTAATAACATCATTAAAATGAATATACTACCCAGAGCCATATACAAATTTAATGCTATCCCCATCAAGATCCCAAGTGCACTTTTAGGAGAATAGAACAAATGCTACAAATGTTTATCTGGAACCAGAAAAGACCTAGAATTGCCAAAACAATCTTGAGAAGAAAGAACAGAACCGGAGGCATCACACTCCCAGATCTCAAACTGTATTATAGGGCCATTATCATCAAAACTGCTTGGTACTGGAACACGAATAGACACCCTGACCAGTGGAATAGAACTGAGAGCCCAGAAGTAAGCCCCCACACCTATGGACACCTAATCTTTGACAAAGGTGCCCAGACTATTAAATGGGGAAAGCAGCGTCTCTTCAACAAATGGTGTTGGAAAAAATGGGTTGAAACATGCAGAAGAATGAAACTGAACCACCATATTTCATCAAACAAAAAAGTAAATTCCAAGTGGATCAAGGACTTGGATGTTAGACCAGAAACTATTCAGATACTTAGAGGAAAATATTGGCAGAACTCTTTTCCGCATAAATTTTAAAGACATCTTCAATGAAATGAATTCAATTACAAAGAAGACTAGCAGGGGACGGGTGGTGGAGCACCTGGTTGAGCACATATGTTGCAATGTGTAAGGAACCAGGTTTGGGCCCCGGTCCCCACCTGCAAGAGGAAAGCTTTGCGAGTGGTAAAGCAGGGGTGCAGGTGTCTTTCTGTCTCTTTCCCTGTCTTTCCCTTCCTCTCGATTTCTGACTCTCTATCCAGTAAATAAATAAAGATAATAAAAAAATTAAAAAACAAAACAAAAAGACGACTAAGGCAAGTATAAACCTTGGGACTACATCAAATTAAAAAGCTGCTGCACAGGGCAGAAGGTAGATAGCATAATGGTTATGCAAACACTCTCATGCCTGAGGCTCCAAAGTCCCAAATTCAACCCCCTGCACCACCATAAGCCAGAGCTGAACAGTGCTCTGGTTAAAAAATTAAAAAAAAAAAAAAAAAAAAAACCTTCTGCACAGCAAAAGAAACTGATATCCAAATCAAGAGACCCCTCACAGAATGGGAGATCTTTACATGCCATACATCAGACAAGAGGCTAATAACCAGAATATATAAAGAGCTTGCCAAACTCAACAACAAGAAAACAAATAACCCCCTCCAAAAATGGGGGGAGGACATGGACAGAATATTCACCACAGAAGAGATCCAAAAGGCCAAGAAACATGAAAAAATGCTCCAAGTCTTTGTCAGAGAAATGCAAATAAAGACAACAATGGGATACCACTTCACTCCTGTCATACATCAGAAAAGGTAGCAGCAACAAATGCTGGAGAGGTTGTGGGGTCAAAGGAACCCTTCTTCACTGCTGGTGGGAATGTCAATTGGTCCAACCTCTGTGGAGAGCAGTCTGGAGAACTCTCAGAAGGCTAGAAATGGACCTACCCTATGATCCTGCAATTCCTCTCCTGGGGATATATCCTAAGGAACCCAACACACCCATCCAAAAAGATCTGTGTACACATATGTTCTTAGTAGCACAATTTGTAATAGCCAAAACCTGGAAGCAACCCAGGTGTCCAACAACAGATGAGTGGCTGAGCAAGTTGTGGTCTATATACACAATGGAATACTACTTAGCTATTAAAAATGGTGATTTTACTGTTTTCAGCCCATCTTGGATGGAAGTTGAAGAAATCATGTTAAGTGAAGTAAGTCAGAAACAGAATGATACAAAAGACTCTGGGGTGTGTGTGTGTGTGAGAGTACAGGTCCAAAAAGGATGACGGAGGACATAGTGGGGATTGTATTATGTGGAAAACTGAGAAATGTTATGCATGTACAAACTATTGTATTTATTGTCAAATGTAAAACATTAATCCCCCAATAAAAAAAAATGACTCTGGGGTGTGGATGGGGGTGTTCAGCTTGGATCATGATGGCAGAGGACCTAGAGGGGGTTGAACTGTTATGTGAAAAACTGAGAAATGTTATACATGTACCAATTACTGTATTTTACAGATGACTGTAAACCATTAATTCCCCCAATAAAGAAAAGAAAATCAAGACAGACCCTTAGGGGCTGGGGAGACATCATAGTGGTTATGCAAAGACTTTCATGCCTGAGGCTATGAGGTCCCAGGTTGAATCGCCAGTATCACCATAAATCAGAGCTGAGCTGAGCACTGCTCTGGTCTTTTACTGTCTTTTTTTTGTCTCCAGAGTTTATCACTGTGTGGGGCTCAGTGCCTGCCACTATGACTCCACTGTTCCTGTGGCCATTTTTTTTTTTTTTGATAGGACAAAGTAATTGAGAGGGGAGGGTAAGATAGGGAAAAAGATAAGACACCTGAAGATCTGCTTCACTGCTTGTGAGGCGACCCCCCCCACCCCTGCAGGTGGTGAGCCGGCGGCTTTATACTATGTGCATTTAAGCCAATGTGCCACCAGCCAGACCCTTTTTTATTTCTCTATCATTAAAATTAAGTAGGGGGCTAGGTGGTAGTGCAGCAGGTTAAGCATAAATGGCACAAAGCGCAAGGATCAGTGTAAGGATCCTAGTTCCTCACCTGCAAGGTCACTTCACAGTTTGTGAAAAAGGTCTGCAGTTGTCTTTCTCTCCCCGTCTTCCCCTCCTCTCTCAATTTCTTTCTGTCCTATCCAACAACAGCAGCAATGGCAACAATAAGGGCAACAAAATGGGAAAAATGGCCTCCAGGAGCAGTGCATTTGTAGTGCAGGCACTGAGCCCCAGCGATAACCCTAGAGGCAAATAAACAAATTTATTAAAATAAATCTAATTCTTGGACTGGAAGCTGGCCAACCCTGTCCCAGGAGTGGGTACCTCACTCTACTGTTTTATATCATGTCTGTGCCCATGTTCTCTCCTGAGCACATTCCGTGATAATCCCAGGTTCACTCTGGGCCAGAGGGTGAAGGCTGCCTGAGGCCAGTGGAAGCCAGCTGACTTTCAGCTGGCATAGGTGAGGTTGTCCTCAATGTAACTTGCCAGGTAGTGTGGTATGAGGGAAGTATTGATAACAGTGGCCTTTCAATTGGTGGGGTGTGGAGGCCAGGCTGAAAGCTGACTCTGTTACCTATTTGGAAGACCTGCCTACATGTTTTATAAAGTCAGACCAAGTGGCTCTCTCTTCAGTGGCCTGTGGCTGTGTTGAGGCCGTCACAGGCCTCCTCTTTGTGGACTGTGATGTACTGATTAGATGCAGCTGCACACCCTCAGCCCTTGCCTGTTTCTCTATCCACGCTGCCTGCTGATAGCCCTCTAGCCTTGTTGGCGTTCCCTCAGCCCAGAGACTAGGCAAGTTCTTTCCTGCACATTGGAGGCACTTTTCTCAGCCCTCTGTTCGTAGAACTGAAGCTGCTCCCAGGATATGAACAAAGGGGAAAATTCCACAAGGGCCACTGACTGTTCCCTGCTTACAACCTTAGGGGACTCAACCAACATACTGGTGGGCCTCGACACCCATGCTGTGTGGCTCTTGAGCTGTGGTCGAGTGGCTGAGGCCTTTAGAGAGGAATGGGGTAGATGGCTCTGGGGGTGTGAATTTCCAAGCCCAGTCTCACCTCAATGTGGTGACTGACTCTGTACTCCAATGTCTTTCAAGTTCTGTGCCTGCAAGTGAGAACTGATGATGGGGCCAGGCAGGACTCAACAGTGACTGGCATACCTGGAGGCTAATATCCAGAGGCCAGTTATGGGCTTTTTATGCTTTAGTAACTACCTGGAAATTGAGACTACCTCTCTCTGCAGCCTAAAAAATCATCAGCAACCATGTGTGGGGCCAGATGACGGTGTATCCCACACAACACACACATCACCATGCACAAAGACCCAGGTTCAAGCCCCCAGTCCCCACCTGCAGGGAAGAAGCCTTATGAGTGGTGGGGCACTGCTGCAGGTATCTTTCTATCATAAGAGAGAGAAAGGGGCTGTCAGAAATGGTGACATCATCACACATCAAGTTCCAGCAAGACACCAAGCCTCAGTATTAACTCTGGTGGTGAGCCACCCTGTGTGATGATAGCACTGCTCTAAGCACCTTACTTGGATGGCATTACTTCATTCTCACAGCCCAGTGAGGAGGGCTGCATCACTCCACATTATACACAAAGGCATTTTTAGGCTACTTGCTCAGGGTCATACAGTGAGTAAATGAAGTTCTGTCCCCTGCCCACTGCTGCAGCCCGGTGGGCAGGCACCAGGGGAACCATGCACCTCTCTGGCCCCAATGGCCTGTGTTGCTCATGACCCATTTTCACTCCCACAATAAATCTTTTAAGTGCCAGAGGCCTGGGGTCAGGGTGTTTGTGTGGTCTGGGCCCTATCATATCCACTGTGACAAAGGCTGGTTGTCTGTGAGTACCAAGAGTCCACAGTCCAGTTGCTCTCATAAAGCTGTGAGAAGCATGTTTTTCTTCCACCCCCAACGCCCACACTTGGCCCTCGGATCTACCTTAGAATGCCTGTACACTAATTCCAGAGATCTGGGTGCTATGCGAGGTAGTCAGGCTGGACTCTCCCTCCAAAGGAGCAGCTTCACGGCCTGACCCGTGGCATATTTCTGTTGGCAAGTTACTCCCCATTCAGAGCCAAACCTTTAAAGGACTTACATCCAGCCAACTGAACAGGAAAGTACTTTCTGCCCCCATATAGCATGGGGCACAGGATGAGCCCATACTGCCCATGGTTCCCCACTGGGCTCAAGAGTTCCCAGTCCCTGATCTCAGGTGTGTGTGTGGGGTAGATTACAGGAGGCATACGAGGAGACCTAGGCCACAAGCACCTGTCCTCCAATACCAAGACTGGTTCCCCTAAGGTTCAGGCTGTGGAGTGAGGTACCCAGCAGTCCTGTAAGTCCAGCAAAGATAGCTCTACATATTTCTGCCCCAGGGTAGTAGCTTCTCAACCTGGGTAAAGGAGGATTTCCCTTCCTGCACTATTGAGAGCCTCAGGGAACCAGAATCTGGCTACTCCACCTCAGTTTTACAGCCCCAAGCAATTCCCTGAAAGCTAACCAAGAAGTATGGTGGGCAAGGCCATAGGCTTCCAGGCAGTGCTGTCTACTCAGTGCTGGTCCTGCAGGATCTTCCCCACAGGTCACAGAGAAGGTCCAAATAGAGCCTACACCCCAGCACCCAACTCCCCCCAAGTCTGATGCTAGGACTCTTGGGGGTGTGTGTGTGAGGGCTGACATTGTCACCACAGTTGGTTCACCCACCTGAGTCTGCTGCCCTATCCCCTTGCCAGTGCACTCAAATGAAGTCTTTACCACTTTTTTGAGAAAGCCGGGCCCTCACAGTACATCCATGGATGGGCTCACAAAGGTACAGCAGGCTGTGACAGGATCTGGTTTATTCTGCCTTGGGAGGGTGGTCCTGAGAGTGGCAAATGCCACCCTGTCCTAGGTGGAGGGAGGGCCCGAGGGCCAGTTAAGGCCAGTGGCAGGAGAAGCAGGGGGCACGTGGCCCCTGGAATGCAGTGAGGCCAGGCTGAGGCCCAGAGGCAGCTGTGGTAGGCTGGGGCAGGGAGCCCTGCTGACAAGGGTGGAAGGCACCGGGCTGGGACCGGGCTATGACTATAGGGCCGTAGACCCAGGCCACAGGGTCATATGAACACACAACATGAAACACAGGCACACAGCTCATGAATAAGCACATGGACAAGTGGCCACAGATTCATAGGTCAGAGGAGATACCTAGCCTAGCCTCAGTTAACACATGGACACAACGGTGGTGACATACAGACCACAGGACACAGCACTATAGGACACATGGACTCAGAGGCTATAGGGGCATGCCCAGGCCACAAGTGCAAGGGCTAGGATTAGAGAGCCTTTTGGCACAACTGCACTGGAATTGTGAGAAGAGGACGGAGGCCTATGCAAGCCCTCCGGGTTCAGTCTGTCTTCCATACTTTGTTGAGCAGCTTTACCACTTCATCGTAGATGATGAACACAATGGCGACATCCAGGCAGACCCGGCCCAGGCGGGGAATAGTACCCTTGTAGAATCTAGGGGTGCAGGGTGGAGAGGACACAAGAGATGAGGAATATGAAAGACATTGCTCCTGGGAAGGGAGGGAGGATCCAAAGGTGAGACCTCCCTGGCAGATGGGTTGGAGAGCAAGAGGTAAGGACAGGAAAGCCTAGGGTGGGAACAACAGCCCTTCTACTCCCCACTCACGCCTTGAGCCCTTCATTCCTCAGAATCTGTAAGCCACAGTCCAATGTATTACGGTATTTGTGTGCCTCCAGGCCCTGCAGGACAACAGCATGCCACAATGCTCAGTGGCTACCCTCAGCCCCAAGTTGCTCCCATCCATCCCACTTTCAGAAACCATCCCCACCTGCATCCGAGTCTTGATCACGTCCAGAGGGGTGTTCCCGAAGACACTGGCTGCACCTGCAATAGCTCCGAACACTCCAGTGATCAGTGGGTTCATGGGCTTCTGGGGGTTATCTCCTGGATACAGGTGGGGGTTAGGGTTACATGGAGATAGAAAGGTAAAGGGACTCTGAGGGGCTGGGGGAGCCTAGATTAGGATCTATAAAAATGGGGGGCTTTTACAGGATGGGGTCTTAGAACCTGCAGACTTACCCTGGTACCAGTTGCGCAGGGAGGTCATTACATAGAATCGGATAGCTTGGTTGGATCCCTGCTTCAGCACAGTAGCTGTGAGGCCTTGGTATGTCCCCTTCAGACCTGGGCAGGCAGGCCTGGGGGTCACATTGGTGCCTCCCAAGCCTCAGTCATGGACTAGGGAAAGTCATACACTTGAGCACCAAGGCAGGAACAGAAAGTTTAGGCCAGAAGAGGTAGGCCAAGTGACTTACCTTGTTCTCGAACAATCTCCCTGACCCCATGGAAAAACCCTCTGTACTTGGGGTTAGGGGAAGTCTGGTCATGAATGAACTTCACCTGGGAGAAAGGGAAGCGGATCCAAAGATCACTAAGGTCAGGTGCAGGCTGCAAGTGTGGGTGTAGATAGCATAATCATTATGCAGAGACTCTCATGCCTGAGCTTCCAAAATCCCAGGTTCAATCCCCACACCATTATAAACCAGAGCTGAGCAGTGCTCTGGTGAAATAATAATAATAACGATAGTAGTAATAATAATGACCATAATCAAATAATGAAGACTGCATGTGCATTTCTTCACCTGGAAACAGGTCTAGCCACCCAAAGTACTGTAGACCTTATGAAAGAATCTTTAAGTTTACTATTTCCTACAGTTTAGGCAGTAGTCCTGCTTTATCTCTTCTGTTTATAAGTGTTTTTCAGGGGCTGGGTGGTGGCACCAGATTGAATGCACATGCTCATTTTACTATGGCCAAGGACCTGGGTTTGAGCCCCTAGTCAACACCTGCAGGAGGAAGCAGGACAACAGGTGTCTCTTTCTCTCTTCCTATCTCCTCCTACCCTCTCTACTTCTGGCTATCTCTAGCCAATAAATAAAAGATAATTTTTTTAAAAAGTTAACTAAAAAAGTAAAGTGTTTTTTAAAATCACCTTGCTTAACATCTTACCACTACATTTCACAGAGTGCTCTCCAGGCAGTCCCCGCTGCAGCCTTGCCTCCCCTTCTCCCAGCTAGAACCCTCCCCACCTTGATGGTCTCCATGGGACACACAACCACCACTGCCTCGGCCACGCCGGCGCCCAGGCCGCACAGCAGTCCGCGAGTGCTCTCCAGCCGACCCTGGGAATCCCGCATGTAGTTGCTGAGGAACTCGAAGGTGCCGAACCTGTGGGCAGGCGGCAGTGGTATAAGCAAGGTGCTGTCCCTACCCAGGACTTTCTCCCGGGTCACTTCAGTCCAGTTCGTCTCACCTGACAGCCGCCTTGGGAATAGAGCCGTAGAGGAGGGAGCTGAGACCTCGATACAAGCCCAGGACGCCATGGCTGCTGACCGTCTGGCGCACACAGTCTCCTGCGGGGTGGGGGGGAAGAGTCAGCGCCCCCAGGGCCCCGCCCCACTCCCTGCAGCTCCCGCCCACCACCCCGCCTCAGGGACCGCCCTCCTCTCCCTCGCTGGCCGCCCCAGACTCACCTATGCCCCGGTACCTCGGCGGGTGCGCTCGTTCGTCCAGCTGGAGCTGCGTCTTCACGTACTCAGTGGGAAAGGTGATGCAGATTTCGATGCCGCCCGCCAGGCCGCCTGCAGGAAGCCGGAGCCGTGCTGAGACCCGAACTCCCGTCCCGCCCCTCCCCCCGCCCCGCACTTTGCCTTGCGCCTGTGCGGAGGGGAGAGTCAGCCAGATCCCCACAGGGGCCCCACGTTGCACAAACCCCGGTGTCCACCAGACCTGGGCCGCGCCCCCGCCACACCCGGAAGTGAGAGGCGGGGCCTAGCAGCCCCGGGGGGGTATTCTCCCTGGAAGCAAGCGCGGTAGGGCGCGTGGGCTGGGGGTCGCGCTCCACAGCACCCACCTGCCAGGATTGCCTTGCCGGGGTGTGTCAGTTTGGCCTTCCCAGACGAGGGCGCGGCGGCCGCCAGTGTGCGAGGCGCGGCCATGGCGGGCGGGCAGGCGGGGCTCTCGGCGATGACCATGGGTCCGAACACTGGTCTCGGGTCCGAGCCTCCTGCGCCGCGCCGCGCCGCGCCGTGCAGTCCGCAGCCAGTTATGGTCCGGGAGGCGGGGCGGCCGCGTCAGCTCCCAGCTCCACCCCGCGTGGTCCGAGCCGGGCCCCGCCTCCGGCCCGCCTCGAGCCGGCCGGGAAACTGAGGCCAGGGCGGGGCGTGTCAAGCGGGTGTGGGCGGGTCCGGCAGTCCGGCCAATGGTCGGTGTGGGTCCGCGAAGGCCCTGAAGGGGAGGGGGGCTGCACTGCCGGGTTGGGGGGCGCTGCGTCGGGGCTGGACCCCCGGAGGTGGTGTGGGCAAAGGGGCAGGCGCGTCCATCGGTTAAGTGGGGTTTGCTCACCTGGTGGGTCACCACTCCCCTAGGGGATTTAGCGCTCAGTGCAATGTGCATGGGGCAAGACCTCAAATACAGTGGCACTCCCCCTTCTGGGCCGACGCAGGTCCCCCACCCCCAAAGTGGTGCCCAAGGATCTTTTGTCCCCTCCTTTTCAAACCAGCACTAAGCAGGGAAGCTTTGCCTTGATAAACCGACTTTTATTATTCATGATAGGTAGGAGGCTCTGAGCCAGGTTATAAGTAAGGTCTGCTCAGCTGTCTACAAAGCGGCCAAGAGGGGGCAGCTCAGCCAGTGTGGACAGGGCAGCCTCCGCCAAGCACCAGGCATCACCACAGACAACAGCTCCTGAGGCAGGCCGGCAGCTGGAGCTGTCCTGGTGCAAGCAGTGGCTCCCCCTAGCCTCCCCAGGCCTTGGGGCCAGAGGCAGCCATCATCAGCATTACCAGCAAAAAAATTTCCACCACCCGCCAGGGTGTTCTCTGCATCCGGGGGGAGGCAAATAATTCAGTGTGTGTGTGTAAGGGGAGGTGGGTGATGCTGCTGCGTCCACTATGAGCTGAAGCCATATGCGGGAGGCGGGGTGAGAGCAGGAGTGGCTGTGTATCCATAGGGGAAGTTGGCAGGGGCTGGGCCTGCAGCAGGGCTTGCTGTCAGCATCAGCTGCTGGCCTGTGAGGGAGAAAGCCAGGGTAAAAGAACTCCCGATGTACCCTGCCCCCACACCCTAAGGAGCAGGGTCAAACACCACCCTGAGGCTACCGCAACCCTTAGCAGAAGCCTGGAAGCAGGGTTGTGGGAACTGCTATTGTGTGGTGCTTAGCAGCAGGCCAGTCACACTAGAGGGCAAACTATTCCCAAAATGAGACACTTACTCAGCTCAACTGACTGGATCTCATTCATGCCCATCAAAATCTAAATAAAAGACCAGATTGGCATTAATGGTGGGTGGGCACAGTGACCCAGAGAAGAGCACATTTAATGGGAAGCTTCAGCCAGGCTCACTCACACCCTTAGGCCTGTTAGCCTCGCAAGGTACTCCAGGAGTCAACAGCCTCTCTGTTCACTGACACAACCCATTCATCTTCTCAACAACCTGGCCATTCAGGCAGGCTCTTAAATGCAATGCCAGCAAGAGTCCTGTTGTTTGAAGGCCTGGCACCTGGCAAACAGAAGCAGCCTGCAGCTGGGCAGCAAGGCAGGGGCACTCTCACCAGAAAGCAGGTGCTCTCAGAACAGGGAGCAGTGTGGCTGTATACCAACATACCTGAGTACTAAGCTCCACACCCATCAGCTATGTGGTCTTCCTGTTCCCTGCCTTGTCCATTCCCACCCTGATCTGAATCCCAACCAGGAAAGGGTGGTATGAATCCCCTCTCCCTCTTTAGGGAACAAGAGACTAGAACTTATGGGGGGACAACCTACCAAACAGAAGAGGAGCAGGCTCCACCACATGCTCTCCTTGCTGGCGCAGGCTCTCTGAGGCATCTAGTCTGTCCACCTGCAACGAAGTCAAAGTATGTGGTCATCCACCTCACAGGTCAAGTGTGATCTGAGCCCTGGGGTGAGCCAGGAGCTGAGAAGCAAGCACACAGCCTCCAGAAGAGGTAAGAGCTCTTGACCAGCATGCAGGGCAGATACTGTGCCCACAGTAACCATTACTGCATCCCACAGGTGCAACCTAGTGGGCCAGGCGGTGGCACACCTGGTTAAGTGCTCACATTATAGTTCACAAGGACCTGGGTTTAAGCCCCTGATCTTCACCTGCAGGGGGAAAAGCTTCACAATGGTAAATCAGGGCTGCTGGTGTCTCTGCCTCTTTCCCTCTCTCTCCCCCTCTCAATTTCTGCCTCTATCCAATATTAAATAAAAATATTTAAATTATATAAACCTTCTGTAACCAGATGGAGAAGGGGCACCCAGAGGGTCCCTGGTGAATCCTAGCCACTGTTCCAGTCTGTTGTTTTCTAAGTGGGCTCTTGTCCCATGTCCAGTGACTGCAGGCTGTAAATGTGTCATGGCTCAGTGGGCTAAACTGTCCTCTGGACAGAAGTACACTGCTAAGTAATGTAGTGCTTTCTGCTTTTAGTCAGTTTAAGCTGATCAATCCTCCACATACTTAACATATGGGACATTCCACCTAGCGTGGAGGACATGCTACCTAGGAGGTGGAGACTATGATAGATATCTGAAAATAGGCATCCTCCTTGTTCTTTCTCAAAGTTTCACCAGGTACTGCCCTGTACAGTGCCCATAGATTGGTACAGACTCAGACAGGTAACACAGAGACAGTAACCATGGGGACTGCAGTGCAAACAGCACTAGTGGGGCCAACAGCAACTGAGTGTCTAGAACTCTCAAATAAGCACTCAGGTAAAAGAAGAAAGAATCATCTGCCCTGAAGGATCTGGGAGAGATGGGGCCAGATGGTGGAATCCTGGCACAGACAACCCAGTAACCAGCCTGTGTGCTCCCCCTTCCCACCTTCCTCATGGTCCATTTCTTCTTTCAGTTAGCCAACACCCAGGGTGAGGATCCTTACTTACTAGAAAAGAGGACCTGGGGAGAGAGGTGGTGTCTCCAAGTAGGCCCTCAAGATTGCCAGATGAATCAAGAGGTCTTGCACCCAATTCTCCATGTTTAGGCACTGTTTCCTCACAGCATGATGTCAGGTAAAAGTCTGCCTCTACCCCACCAATGACCAAGAAAAGCCCTCTCCAAGCCCTTCCTCTCCCACCTTGACAGTGAGCACGAAGGGCAAGTGGAGGTTTCTGTGAATCCTGGATCAAGGTACAGGGCCCTTCCAGTAGGAAGGCAGCTAGGTGAGCTGTGCGGCTACAGTGCTGACCAAAGTGACAATGCCTATCAGAACTGTCAATTACCAGAGAAGGAATGTGTTCTCTCAAGTCCTTGAGGATCCAGGGAGGGGTTAGGAATGGGGGTCCAACCTCTCCAGCAATAAGGATTTGAGTAAATCCAGTTCCTCTTATGTTAACAGGTGGATCACACTTCCAGGAAGAGATTAAAGTCACATTCATCCTTCATGAGGGGCTCAAAAAACAGGCCGCTTTCAGGTTCATAACTTAGGAATGAGAAGAGCAAATGATTGTAGGCAGAGTGATTTGCATAGATAAGTTCCACATAGCACAAACATCTCCTATAGAGACTTATGGCTGAGGAACCAGAGACCTTTGTAAAGTCAACAAACCTGTATTCTCTGGGCACCTCAGGCCACAAAGGCTAGGGCTGTCTCCTTGCCTTCTAGAGAGTCTGAGGTCTCACACTGAGAATGCACTCTAGTTGGCCCTGCTCTCCTACAGCAGAGTAATTGCCTTGAGAGGCTCATGGGATGGCTCTGTGAGCAGCAGGGAAAGTAAGTTCTTATAGTCCAAAACTGGCAACTGGAACCTACCCAGTAGTTTCTTTCCAAACTTCTACACTGACTCTAGGAGACCCCTTCCTTTCCATCCCATCGCTGAAAGAAACCTCAGGCTGGTGACTTTCTGGCATCAGTAGAGCTCCATTTGGCTTGAAGTTCATGTAAACAACTGGATAGATAGGTACTGATGAATGGTGGCTTTTTCACAGCATTACAAACAAATCAGACCAGATGATACAGCAGCTAAAGCTAAGTTCCAGGCTGCAACACACCAGGAAAGTTTTAAAGCCAGACAATGTTGCCTTGTTAAGTAGTTCATATATCTTCGAGGAAAATCAGAGAGAGGCACCAGGGACAAGTGACATCCAGAGTGGTTGGCAGAGCAAGAGGTATAATCACTGTACTGAGCAAGAGGTATAATCACTGGGCCAGGGAGATGTAGATCTGAGTCTTGCCTTCACCTGTGAGCTTCAGACCTGAACTTTGGTGCATCTGCAGCTGTAGAGAATGACTGTTTTATCAACATGTGAAAAGAAATGTGTTAACATTCCTCCTAGTTGCTCAGTAAAAGGGGGCTTATCACAACATGCTCACCAGCAGCTGCACCTAAGACTTTCTGATAAGTGTGCTGAAAGGAAGATGGCCCACAGGTTGGCACTTGAATGCTATTGCTTAAGTCCTGGGCTACTACTGAGCACACTGTTTGTTGCCCCTAGGCAGTCTGCTCAGGTTGCTAGGCAACTGCTAGCTCTACCCAGCTGAGGACTCTCTATAGGAGGCTGATGATAGACAAAAAGTATTCAAATGTGAAGGCAAGAGGCTACTTCAGAAAGCAGCCAGGGCTGGTTGAGAAATCCAGGTTGGACAATCTCCATGGGCCCAACATAAGGCCTCTGGGCCTGGCAGGAGATACAGATTATGCCACAGAGCCATAATATGGCCAGAGAGCCACAGGAGAGACAGTACTTACTTTGCTAAGGTACTCCCTCATCACTTGGATGAAGTAGGGCATGGCCAGGTCAACCAGGTTGTGTCTCCAGGCCAGCTCTAGCACCACGTCTGGTGGAAGCAGGTCATAGCAGGTGAAGAGAGATGCTGCAAAGCACTCTCTCTTGCCCTCCTCCAAGAACCACTGCAGTAGCTTCTCAGCTAGATCCGCATCCCGTGACTCTGCAGCGTGCAGCATGGCATCCTGCAACCAAGTCAGATGCAAAGTTGGACTCATACTTGCTCATGCTATCTGAGGAAACTTTCTGAGTCAGCAGGTGGGGGAATAGTGTCAGGCTCCTTGAAGGTTCCCCTTTGTCTGCAGAGGAGTCCCTGTGTCTTGGCATCTCTCTGATAGGATGGAATAACCCCAGAAGGGCTGGAAAGAAGCAATGGTCCTGCAGCTGGTTCTGGAAGACCTGCTCAGCTTCCCAGAGGGAGGTGCAGCTACCAGTCTAGGCACCCTGGAAGGTAGAAACTCCAGCTGCAGAGTCCAGAAGGTATGAGAAACTGAGTATGCAAGACTGCTTTGGGAGTGGGCACTGAAGGGAGATGGTAATGGTTCTAGTATTTGCCTTTTGCAAAGGCCAGAGATACCATGATGGGTGAACAGTACAAAGAAACAGGGATTTACCATTTTGTTCCTGACAGGAAAAATTCTAAATACATTCCCAATCATTACTTTTATTTTTTTAATTTTATTTATTTATTCCCTTTTGTTGCCCTTGTTTTATTGTTGTAGTTATTATTGTTATTGCTGTTGTCATTGTTGAATAGGACAGAGAGAAATGGAGAGAGGAGGGGAAGATAGGGAAGGGCAGAGAAAGATAGATACCTGCAGACCTGCTTCACTGCTTGTGAATCGACTTCCCTGCAGGTGGGAAGCCAGGGGCTTGAACCGGGATCCTTATGCTGGTCCTTGCGCTTTGTGTCACATATGCTTAACCCACTGTGCTATCACCCAACTCTTATTTATTTATTTATTTATTCTTAATTATTTTTTTTAATTTATTGGATAGAGACAGGTAGAAATCGAGAGGAAAGGGGGTGATAGAAAGGAAGAGAGACAGAGAGATACCTGTACCCCTGCTTCACCACTTGTGAAGCTTTCTCCCTGCAGGTGGAGACTAGGGGCTTGAACCTGGGTCCTTGTGCATTTTAATATTAGTGCTTAACCAGGTGCACTACTGCCTGGCCTCCCAATCACTGCTTTCAGTCATCATCTGTCCTTGTGGCCAACACCACCCACATCAATTAGAGGTCACTCTGGCTCAGCATTCCTCAGCAGTACCACTCAAATTACTGCCCCTCTGCTCAGCTGGCTTTCCAGAGAGCTTACATAGCACCAGTGGCCTTCCCGAGTGCTCATCATGCTTGTACATTGTATAGCTACAGTCTGGAAAGTGCATCTCTTGTTGCTTCATCATAGTCCCAGAGGGCCTATATGGCTACTCACTCCTGGGAGGTAGAACAACAGACTGGCTACTCTCGAGATATCAATCCAGGAGAGTTCCTCACTGCTCATTGTGGTTCTACTGACATGTGGTTTGAGCCTGTGTATTTTGAGCTCTCTAGTATAAACCTGGTCTTCACCAACTGGATCTAGTACTACACACCCACATGTGACAACCAATTAATTACTCCTTGGTTATAAAAGTTGCCTCAGCTAGAAACAGATAGAAACCACTGTTCTGGAGAGCAGACTACCATTTTAAAAAAGTTTTTAATTCTTTTTTTAAAATTTTTAATATTTATTTATTTTACCTTTTCTTGCCCTTTTTTATTACTGTTGTGTAGTTATTATTGTTGTTATTTATGTCGTTGTCAGATAGGACAGAGAGAAATGGAGAGAGGAGGGGAAGGCAGAGAGGGGAGAGAAAGATAGACACCTGCAGACCTGCTTCACTGCCTGTGAAGCGACTCCCCTGCAGGTAGGGAGCCGGGGGCTCGAACTGGGATCCTTAACGCTGGTCCTTGCACTTTGCGCCACGTGCACTTAACCCGCTGCGCTACTGCCCGACTCCCAAAAGTCTTTAATTCTTTTTAAAATTATTTATTTTATTATTGGATCGAGACAGAGAGACATTGAGAGTGGAGAGGGAGACAGAGAAGAAGAGAAACAGAGATACCTACAGCCCTGCGTCACCACTTGTGAAGCTTTCCCCTGCAGGTAGGGACCAGGGGATTGAACCTGGGTCCCTTTGCATTATAATGTGAGCACTTCACCAGGTGTGTCAGTGCCTGGCCCCCAGACTACCACTTTTTACCAGTGACAGTCTGGATACTCTTTTGGACACTTCTGAATACTCTTTCTGGTACATGTTGCTGGTGGGATCACTAACTGGAGGAGGATGGGTACTCCTCCCACTGGTGAGGGCCTGTGCCTTTAATTTCCTGGCGTGCACACCAGGACAAGGCAGCTGTGACTCTGGGATATAGCTTCCTTCACTTGTGCCTGAGTCTTGCTGCCACCTCCAGTCCTGAGTACTTTGAGATATGGTCCTAGAGCTTTTGTGGCCTTTTCTCCCAACTCCCACTTCATAAGTCATCAGAATCTTAGGAAGGACCATGAACAATGTTAGTAAGAGCTAGGAGATGTCATTACTACCTCCAGTCAGGAGGTGGCAATTTGTGGTGCAAAATGACATGAATGTGATGTCAAGAAAGCCTGGTCTTAGCCCACATGCCATGAGAAGATGTCAGTTACAATGGCAGAAGGGTGGGGGCACTCCCCATGCATTCTGGAAAAGTACTCAGGAATTGGAGGAGTAACACCCTCAGGTCATGCTCATGGCTTGCAGAGAGGGTGCTGGGGTCTGTCTCCAATTGGCTCAAGGGCACAGCACGTTGCAACATGGGTCCTCCTGTGCCACTGCACTTTGCCCCACTGGTAAATGGGAATGATGGCAATGCTTCAATGCCTCAGGGACTGGGATCTCTCTAGACAGCCCAGGGCAGCAGATGCTCAGCACTGTGTGCAGACCTGAGGATGGTGCTGAGCTCAATGGCAGAAACGAGCACTTTGAATGTGATTTTTTTTTTCTGCCAGGCTTCCACTGGGACTTTATGCCTGTAAAACTTCAATATTTCTAGTAGACACTTTTCTTTTTCTTCTTTCCAGATAGCAGATAAGAGAGAAGAAACATCACAGCAATGCTTCACTGCTCACAGAACTTTCCCTCTGTAGGATGCTCCCATGTGATGGCTAAATATGTGCTCTACCAGGTTAGCTAACTCCTGGCCCTTGAATGCTACTTAGGATCCTTTTTCCTAAATTCCTCATCTTGGTAGGAAGTAAAGCTGATGCCAACAGAATGCTGCCACACTCTGTTTAGGTGGCATATTTACAAATAACTGCTGGAAAAACAAATAACTCCATGAGAACAAATCTTTTTTGATTTAAATATTTTTTTAAAATTTATTTTCCCTTTTGTTGCCCTTTTTTTTTCTATTGTTGTTATTATTGATGTCATCACTGTTAGATAAGACAGAGAGCAAATGGAGAGAGGAGGGGGAGAGAAAGATAAGACACCTGCAGACCTGCCTCACTGCCTGTGAAGCTGCTCCCCCCACTTCAGGTGGGGAGCCAGAGGCTTGAACTGGGATCCTTACGCCAGTCCTTGTGCTTTGTGCCATATGCGCTTAACCCACTGCGCTACCATCTGACTCCTGGATTAAAATAATTTTTAAAGGGCTCTAAGTTAATGTTAGAAAATGGTTCTACATGCTGCTCCCAATTGTCACCTGCATTCTAAAAATGTTCTCCTCTATCTTCACCCTCCCTCTCCTAGATGACCATTGCCCCATCCAAGGCATCAGGGAACACACTGATGGTGGGATGCTGAATCAGCCCTGCTGCTCTGCAAAGCAACACTCACCTTGTAGAGATGGTCCTTCTTACAGAGTTCCACGCTCTGGGCCCACCGGTTATTACTCTTGTACAGGTAAGCAGCAATGCGCCTGAACTCAATCAGTTGATGCTTCTCCAACCGCTGAGCCAGGGCAATGTTGTCAAAGTTGTCATATGCGTCAATAGATGCCCTCAACCCCTAGGAAGACAGAGCCTTTCTGTGAGCAAGGGCCACAATGGAGCACACATCCAGGGGAATACTGGTGTTTGCTATCACCACACCGCAGAAAGGAAGTCCCTGGGGCTAGGGAGACTATATACTGGTTATGAAAATAACCTTTTGGGGCTGGGCGGTAGTGCAGCGGGTTAAGTGCACATGGCACAAAGCGCAAGGACCTGCATAAGGATCCCGGTTCTAGTCCCCTGGCTCCCCACCTGCAGGGGCGTCACTTCACAATCAATGAAGCAGGTCTGCAGGTGTCTTTCTCTCCCCCTCTGTCTTCCCTTCCTCTCTCGATATCTCTCTGTCTTATCCAACAATAAGGATAGCATCACAATAATAGCAACAATGATAAACAACAAAATGGAAAAAATGGCCTCCAGTAGTGCAGGCACTGAGGCCCAGCAATAACCCTGGAGGCAAAAAAAAAAAAAAAAAAAAGAACCTTTTTTTCCTGAGGCTCTGAGCTCTTAGGTTCTATCTGCAGCACCAGCCAAAGCTGAGCAGTGCACTGGTGAAAAAATTAAAACAAACAAAAAAACCAAGGAAAGTAAGTTCTAGCACCCACCTACCAATGCTGTTCCATGGGGCCCAAAACTCTGATGTGGACAACATCAGTGTATTAAGAGCGTGCAGAGGGTGCTGGTCCTGCTCACCTAAGGCATGGGAGCTGTTACTACCTTGACAGGACTCCATTCCTACACCCACCTGATAGTCCTCCTCTTCTATCAGCAGATGGTTGAGTGCTTCATTCACACTCTTGTTGTTGTGACTCTGGACTGACCGAAGGTAAGGCTTTATGAGGGGCAACTGGCCTGCCTGACAAATTGAAAGAACAGTAGGGCACTCAGGAAGTTGTTATATGACACTGCTGTTTCAGTGTGTACCGCTCAGCTCCAGATCTCCTCTTAGATGCCTGCAATACTCACACAAAATGGGCTGCCGGGGTTACTTAGTAGATGCTAATTTCATTTATGGACATTCTGGCTGGGACGCAAATTATATTGAAACCTAGAACAGTTTAATACATTTAATATTCAAACTGGCTGACAATCAATTTGATAGATGGTTTGTTTAGGTACTTCCATTCAAATGACCTTGGCACAACATACCCTTCCTGGGGTTTTAGATGACTCACTTTTGTAGTCAAATGCTCTACCACTGAGCTATGTTCCCCCCCAATGACTCACTTTTGAAAAGAAGTTGACAGTACGTGTGTGGTCCAGCCGAGGCGCCAGCACAACTAGCAGGTCGTTCATAAGCAGAGGTTTGTAGTCCAAATAGAACTTTAGGGCTTTATAACAGAGCTCCACATTGGCCACCTGTATGTATGCAGGGAAGATCCGAGGGTCATTCCATGCCTGCTCCAGATGCCTCATAATCCATTACCATACCTTCTCTGGTCTCTGCTCAAATGTACTTGACTAGTGAGGCCTATTGAGCCTACCTTTATATGACTAATAAGCACTTCTCTGATATACCTCTTTTCCATTTCTGTGATATTTATCTCCTCAGTATTTATCTCTCAGTGCTGTAAAAGACAGATCTTCATATCTTTCACACCAGTACTCACCCCACTATCTGACACAGGGTCACCATTAGTGGGTTATCTGTTGACTGAATTAATAGGCAAGACAATTCCAAACACCAAAACAAGGTTTCATCTAAGCATGATTGCCCCAGTCTTCTTCCAGAAGCTCAGCCTGAAGCTATAAGCATATCTGCAGCACATACTTTTATATCCCTATTGCTCTCTAAGCAAGATGTTTCTGGGCCCACACTGGACAGCCCCACATGGAAGGAGCTGGGCCATTCCTGACTGACCCAGTGTCCCCAGGACTAGGAAAGTCTCATCCCAGCACTCACTGTCATCACATATTCTGACTCAGATGGGTCTGGTGTCTGTCCCTGTGGACAGAGACCAGAGACCAGAGACCCTCTGCACTGAGCATATATGCATTACAGCTCTATAACCTTCTTCCAGGTTGGTTCTTTTATTCAGTGATGTCAGGCCTGGGTTGCTGGTGGGGTGGGTGTCTCCAGTCATATTAAACGTCTACCATTCATCAGGCAAGAGGGATGCTGGGAGATAAGGCAGGGAGGAGGGATTGGTGTGCCCTGAGAGAGAAGACTGATAGTCCCTTCTTTTTTTAAAATTTTTTAAATATTTATTTATTTTCCCTTTTGTTGCCCTTGTTTTTAATTATTATTGTTGTAGTTATTGTTGTTATTGATGTTGTTGTTGGATAGGAGAGAGAGAAATGGAGAGAGGAGGGGAAGACAGAGGGGGAGAGAAAGACAGACACCTGCAGACCTGCTTCACCGCCTATGAAGTGACTCCCCTGCAGGTGGGGACCCGGGGGCTCGAACCGGGATCCTTCCGCCGGTCTTACACTTTGTGCCACGTGCGCTTAACCCACTGCACTACCGCCCGACTCCCTGATAGTCCCTTCTAACAGCTGTCAGCGTGGGCAGAAGTTGAGAGCAGCCCATACACACACATTTACATGCACACACTGACCTCACCACAGCTGCCTTTAATAGCATATGTGGCACAGACAGGATCTGAGTGGCAACAGTTTACCATCCCTGATCCAGGTGGGGAGAAGCCTTGCCCTCACTCTGGGAGTAGTAGAACAGAGAAAAAATAAAGCAACAACAACAACAATAACACAACTAGAATGCTACCTTTCATGGCAGACAACAAATAGGAAAGGCCATTTGGATGAGCTATCTACCCAAGGCTACTGGAATAAAATGAGGAAACTCAGTGCAAGAAGATAGAGACTGATATCAGAGCACTTGTCCCTTCACCTTCTCATGTGTACAAGAAACTTACAGCACATGAGTTGGTGTGAGGCTAAGCTCAGAGACAGGAGTGGACCAGGAGGTGGCATAGTGGATACAGTGCCTGATTTTCAAGCATGCAGTCTTGAGTTCTATCTTTGACATCAAATATATCAGGGTAACATTTTATTTCTATCATAAATAAATAAACCCTTAAAAAATGGAAGAGAGGGGTCAGGTGTTATAGCACAGCAGGTTAAGCGCACATGGTGTGAAGCGCAAAGACCGGTGCAAGGATCCTGGTTCGAGCCCTTGGGTCCCCACCTGCAGGGGGGTCACTTCAAAAGGAGTGAAGCAGGTCTGCAGGTGTCTATCTTTCTCTCCCCTCTGTTTTCCCCATCTCTCTCGATTTCTCTCTGCACTATCCAACAACGACATCAATAACAATGATATTAATAACCACAGCAATGATAGAACAACAAGGGCAACAACAACAACAACAACAAAAACAGCCTCTAGGAGCAGTGGACTCATGGTGCGGGCACTGAGCCCCAGCAATAACCCTGGGGGCAAAAAAAAAAAGGGGAGGGGGAGAGAGACAAACATTCCAGAAAAAAATACAAAAGAACAGAGACCCATTTGGTGCTTGTATGTAGAGCTGACACCTTCTTAAAGTTTTTGGTAGCTGGTAGAACAGGTCAGGATTCTGACTTAGCTCCCCTCCCAAAAATACAGGAGGAGGATCACCTGAGAAAATCAGGGATTCTGAGGCTGCCCTGGGCTCATGTCTTTACACAGTGGGTATTTACTGTCCCTGTCACGTACCTGTGCTCCCTCTGGGGGTGGGGTGGGCTGTATGTGTGTGTGTGCAGAAATGAAGGGCTTGGGGCTGGGACCACCATGCATGGGAGGGAGTAATGTGGGAGTGAACTTCTGGGAGGCTGGAGGCAGGCAGAAGGAAACACGAGACACACTGGCCTCACCTGCTCTCCCTTCTTACCTTGGCAATGATGTCCTTGAACTGCCCTTCTCTCCAGGCATCAGTAGGGTGATTGATCATGGTGAGGACAGCATTGTCATACTCCTCATACTTGTCATAAAGGAATACTAGTTCTGCCCAGAGATGCGCTTGCTCTGCAGCTCTCAACACCTGACAGAACAGCACAGCGAAGTGTTGGGATGCTGTCACATGTACACACAGCAGTCAGAATAAAGTCTAGCAAGATTAAAGGCTGGTTTACCTTTGGGATGTTGACACGGGACCAGAAGAGCTCCAGGTGCTCCGGCATCTTCTGTGGCTTGAATTTGGAGTAGAGAATGGCGAGTTCTGTGAACATGCCCATATGGGCTCTCTCCAGGCCTAGAGCTGCCTCTAGCAGGGAGATCAATTCCTCAAAGTAGCCCCGATCCTGACAAACAGACAGCACACAGAGGGCAGGGTAAATGAATGCATACCTGTCTACTGCTGCTCTCTAGCAGAACCTGTTTCAAAATAGGGGAAGGCTAACACTCAAGGAGGTGTACAGGAAATGCTTTTTACTGGGTCACAAACTATACCACTTCATTTAGTTTACTTCACTGTAGTTTTCAAGTTTAACTATAAATCAATATTGTTATTTTTGTTTTTTCCTTTGTAGCCTTATTTTTTGTATTGCAGTTTTAATAAAAAGAAATATGGGGGGAGGGCGGTAGTGCAGCTGGTTAAGGATAAGTGGTGTTAAGCCAAGTGGTGCAAAGCGCAAGGACCGGCGCAAGGATCCCAGTTCAAGCCCCCAGCTCCCCACCAGCAGGGGGGTCACTGCAGGGGTAGTGAAGCAGGTCTGCAGGTGTCTTTCTGTACCCCTCTCTGTCTTCCCCTCCTCTCTTGATTTCTCTTTGTCCTATCCAACAATGACAGCAATAATAACAATAACAACAACAACGCTAAACAACAAGGGCAACAAAAGGGGAAAAAATAGCCTCCAGGAGAAGTGGATTCACAGTACAGGCACTAAGCCCCAAAATAACCCTGGAGGCAAAAAAAATATATGTATGATGGGCCAGGCAGTGGCACACCTAGTTAAGCACACACATTATAGTGCATAAGGACCCAGGTCCAAACCTCTGGTCCCCACCTGCAGGGGGAAAGCTTCACAAATGGTGAAGCAGGGCTGCAAGTGTCTGTCTCTCTCTCTCCCACCCCCCTCAGTTTCTCTCTGTCTCGATCCAATAATAAATAAATAAATAATTAAAAAATAAGTATGACAGGGATCAGGTGTGCACCTGGTTGAGTGCACAAATTACAGTGCACAATGACCTGGGTTCAAATATCTGGCCTCCACCTGCTGGGGGAAGCTTTAAGAGTGGTGGAGCAGTGCTTCATGTCTATCTTCCTCCATACCTCTTAACTTCTGTCTCTAATAAATAAATAAAAGTTTTAAAAAGGGAGTCAGGCGGTAGCGCAGCGGGTTAAGCGCACGTGGCGCTAAGCGCAAGGACCGGCATAAGGATCCTGGTTCAAGCCCCCGGCTCCCCACCTGCAGGAGAATCACTTCACAAGTGGTGAAGCAGGTCTACAGGTGTCTGTCTTTCTCTTCCCTTCCTCTCTCCATTTCTCTCTGTCCTATCCAACAACAACAACAACATCAATAATAACTACAACAATAAGACAACAAGGGCAACAAAAGGAAATAAAGAAAAAAACAGAGAAAAAAAAGCTTTTTTAAAAAAAAGTTTTAAAAAAGCTTAAAGAGAGATATGATAAAAAATATAACAGGAAATAAGTAAGTAGAATCTAAGGATTATTAGTTTTAATCTTTTTTAAAGTTTTATTAAGGATAGAGACAGAGAGAAATTGAGAGAAGAGGGGAGATAGAGAAAGAGAGAGACAGATACTTTCAACCCTACTTCACCAACTGTGAAGCCTTCCCCCTGCAGGTGGGGACCAGAGGAATGAACCCAGGTTCTTGTGCACTGTAATGTGTGCCACGCCTAGAGGCAGTTTTAGTCTTTTTTTTTTTATAAAACTTTTTTTTTAATATTTATTTTATTTATTTATTCCCTTTTGTTGCCCTTGTTGTTTTATTGTTGTAGTTATTATTGTTGTTGGATAGGACAGAGAGAAATGGAGAGAGAAGGGGAAGACAGAAAGGAGGAGAGAAAGATAGACACCTGCAGACCTGCTTCACCGCCTGTGAAGCGACTCCCCTGCAGGTGGGGAGCCGGGGTTCGAACCGGGATCCTTATGCCGGTCCTTGTGCTTTGCGCCACCTGCGCTTAACCCGCTGTGCTACAGCCCGACTCCCAGTTTTAGTCTTTTTAAAAAAAATAAGAGAGTAGCTCCCAAATACAGGAAAGGTGTATAATTATTGTTGATTGTAAACCCCATTGACTTGATGTGATCTGGGGCCCATATTCAGTTTAGGAGCGGGCCTATGTGACCTCTGCATCCCTGTAGATCTGAGCTCACATTCTATGGTCATGAGTAGGAACGTTCCAAGCTGCCCCAATATCAGGACCTATGTTCCTCAGGTGGAAGATAGAGTATGTTGTCCAGCCTCCCTTTGGAGGATGGAACATTTTCTGCCATTGTTAATCCATGTTGAGGGCAAGGTCCTATGGGGGCCCACAAAGGGGTCTATTGTGTTGTTCCTGATGGAGATGAAGTGACAATGGAGAGAGGGATTTATTTGAGGTCTAGGCCCATCATGACTGTTTGGGAATCTCAAGACTCCCCAACTAGAGCCCCAGCTGATGGGGTGGCCTGACAGTGACTTTAAAGAGTCATCTTTAAAGTATGCCAGTCTCTTGCCCTTATTCAGCTTTTGCAGTCCTTACTTTGATAAGGTTAGTTTTGGAATGACTGAGAGAAGTATAATAGGAAGTAGGTAAGGAGGGTATCTAAGTCTAAGTAGGTACTTATTTCTTTTTTTAAAATTTATTTATTTACTTTCATTGCCCTTGTTTTATTGTTGTAGTTATTATTGTTGTTATCGATGTCGTCGTCATTGTATAGGACAGAGAGAAATGGAGAGAGGAGGGAAAGACAGAGAGGGGGAGATAAAGATAAGACACCTGCAGACCTGCCTCACCGCTTATGAAGTGACTCCCCTGCAGGTGTGCAACGGGGGGCTCGAACCGGGATCCTTATGCCATTCCTTGCTCTTTGTGCCACGTGTGCTTAACCCGCTGCGCTACTGCCCGACTCCTGTAGATACTATTTCATTAGGAACTTAATGGTGTCTTTTTAGGTCTTTCTACTTGCTTGCTGCATATACTGACTCACTGCAGGCTACTGTGCACTTTTGCTTTCAGGTATATATTTTGCCCTAATTTATGGATATATGTGAACATATGCCGTATTTCTTGTCCTTTTTCCAGCCATGACATCATTTCCCCAGACAATAACTTGGATCCACCTGCATATCAGATGTCAGGCTTAGGAAAAAAGAAAAAAAAAACTAGTATAGTCATGGGCCCTTTGGAATATAACTAAAATAGGCCTAATAGCTATCTACAAAATGGAGAACCCCCCCCCAACTCTTCATCTGAACTATTCCAGTCTTTAGGTTCATGATTAGTCAACTATTTGTTTGGCTTTATATATTAACTCTTCTTTCAGCCACCAGGTTCCAGATGCTACCATGATACCAACTAGACATCTCTGGACAGATGACCCCACCAACGTGTCCTGGAGCCCTGCTTCCCCAGAGACCCGCCCCACTAGGGAAAGAGAGAGACAGGCTGGGAGTATGGATAGACCTGTAAATGCCCATGTTCAGCAGGGAAGCAATTACAGAAGCCAGATCTTCCACCTTTGCATCCCATGGTGACCCTGGGTCCATGGTCCATACTCCCAGAGGGATAAAGAATAGGAGAGCTATTAGGGGAGGGGATGGGATATGGAGTTCTGGTGGTGGGAATTGTGTGGAGTTGTACCCTTCTAATCCTATGGTTTTTGTCAGTGTTTCCTCTTTATAAATAAAAATTAAAAAATAAATGTTTTATTTTAAAGAGAGAGATAAAGAGGAAGCACTGCTCAGCTCTGGCTTATGGTAGTGCAGGGAACTGAACCTGGGACCTTGGAGCCTCAGGCATGACAGTCTAACTGTTTGCCTAACTATTATGCTATCTCTTGTGCTATCTTTAGTTTTAATATCTATCTCCATAATATCTATCTCCATCTCCATTTGGAATCCTAACTCCCACAAGACTTCAGTTCTTCTTGGGAACCCAACTGCATCCTGTCCCACTCTCTTCCTTTTAGATCTTGCTGAAATCTCATGGCCAATATGAGGCCAGCCCCTACTGCCTCTGTGCTCTGTGCTTTACTGGCTGCCTGAGCTCTTGACAGTTTCCCTTCGGATTAACGAGCACAAACCTACAAGACTGCTACCCAGAGAGCTATTTTAACCTCTTCTCATTCTTATTTATTTTGGATAGAGACAGGCAGAAATTGAGAAGGAAAGTGGAGATGGAGGAGGAGGAGGAGGAGGAGGAGGAGGAGGAGGAGGAGGAGGAGGAGGAGGAGGAGGAGGAGGAGGAGGAGGACGAGGAGAAGGAGGAGGAGGAGGAGGAGGAGGAGGAGGAGGAGGAGGAGGAGGAGGAGGAAGACACCTGTAGTACTATTTCATCGCTTGTAAAGCTTCCCCATGCAGGTGAGGACTGGGGGCTTGATCCTGGTCCTTATGTACTGTAATGTGTGTGCTTTATCAGGTGAACCAGTGTTCAATCCCTGCTCACTTTTTCTTGAAATTAGTAACTTAACAGTGACTTACTATATTATAACAGTGACTAACTATATTATAACAGTGACTTACTATATTATAAAATAATCTTGTTACACACCACATCCACCACCAATGTTCTATGCCCCCCACTCCCCATGATAACCACTATAGTCTTCTCAGTCTTAGAAACAACCTCTCGCCCATCATTTTTCATCTTCTCTCTCTTTTACCAGAGCACTGCTCATCTCTGGCTTATGGTAGTGTGGGGGATTGAATCTGGGACTTTGGAGCCTCAAGCATCAGAATCTCTTTGCATATCCACTATACTATCTACCCTCACCCCCTCTTCACTTTTTTTTGCCTCCAGGGTTATTGCTGGGACTCAGTGCCTGCACTATGAATCCACTGCTCCTGGAGGCTATTTTTTCCCTTTTGTTACCCTTATTGTTTTATCATTATTATTGTTATTGCTGTCATTATTGTTGGATAGGACAGAGAGAAACTGAGAGAGGAAGGGAAGACAGAGAGGGGGAGAGAGAAAGACACCTGAAGACCTGCTTCACCGCTTGTGAAGTAAAACCCCTGCAGGTGGGAACTCGAACCAGGATCCTTATGCCAGTCCTTGCACTTTGCACCATGTGCACTTAACCTGCTGCGTCACCACCCAGCCCCCCACTTCACTCTATAGATAATATACCCCTAGTTCCTTGGGAAAATGAAAATCCGTGTACCTACACCCCTGACAGTATGCTTCTCAATCAATCTTTAGGCACACTGTGGGGCTCCTCTGTAGAGCCAGGAGCTTTAAGGCCCATTGTTTCCTGCCTCTGGGGCTGCTGTGCCAATGGCTGCCTCCTTTCCCTCTACAGCAAAAGTCCTGTTACTGCTGTTCCCATCTGAAATGCCCTTTCTTGATTTCATGCCCTCACCCCACCCCAGCAACTACTATCCCATTTCTTTGCAGCAACTACTATCCCATTTACTCCTCTTTGCCGTAGAAACTGCTCCAAAGTTCTGCTCCCACTCCTCTGCAGCATCTTGAGAGTACAGCAGTCAGGCTGTCTCACCCCAGACCTACATCATATTACCTGTAACCTCCAGTCTGAGTTTTCCATCTGTCAGCAGGAACCCATCCAGCAGACCATCCAGCTGCCTTACATCATACTCACTTGGAGTTTTTTTTTACTCCAACTTAGGCTGGAGGCCCTGAAGAAATGGCTTGGCAACCTCTTTACCAGTACTCAAAGATCTCATTCAGTTGGTGTATTGCACTAATGGAAAAGACTCTGGGTTAGGTGGGTGGGAGAGTACAGGTCCTAGGAAAGGATGACAGAGGACCTAGAGGGGATTGTACTGTTATGTGGAAAACTGAGAAATACTATGTATGTACAAACTACTGTATTTACTGTCGACTATAAAATATCAATCCCCCAATAAAGTAAAAAAAAAAAAAAGTACTTGGGAGCTAAGAAAAAAAAAATCTCATTCAGTTCCCTGTCTTTATGCATTTCTTGTATGCCAACAGTTCCTATATTCTCTTTCTAGCTGAGTTCCTTTTTTCACTAATTATTCTAAATAATTAATTAATGAGAAAACATTTAATAATTAATTGTTTTACTAGAGCACTACTCAGCTGATTGGTAGTGCATGGGGTTGAATCTGGTACCTCTTGTATACAAGTCCTATTCAGTATCTCCCTAGTCTTAGCTGGGTTTCTTCACAAACAAACTACACCCCCAGTGGCCTGGGAGGTAGTACAACTGGAACTTCAAAGTATGAGGCCCCAAGTTGGATTTCCAGTATCACATGTGCCAGAGTGACGCACCGATTCTTTCTCTCCTCTTGCCCTCTTACACTAGTAAATAAATGCATTTAAAAAATACACTCCTCCCACAACAACCCTGGATCCATACTCCCAGAAAGATAGAGAATGGGAAGGCAATCAGGGGAGAGGGTGGGATGTGGAGATCGGGTTATGGGAATTGTGCGGAATTGTATCCCTCTTATTCTATGCTTTTGTTAATGTCTCCTTTCTTAAATAAAAAAATAGGGTAAATATATAAGATCCCAGTTAGAATGTCAGTTTATAAGTTTGGGATGAACTGAATGCCTAAAGTTATATCTAATTTGTCTCAAAACTATTTGGCCCTGACATAAAGATGCCATGCTACATTGTTTTATTACCTTTGGTTGTATCCTTATAGAGCTCTAATATAGCATATTTCTTTTCTTTTTTTTTAATCTGTGATTAATTATAGATTAAAAGTTTGTAAGATTACAGTCTATAGCTCCACAACACACCCACCATCACCAAAGTTCTGTATCCCCACCTTTCCACCTCCCAAAGATAAGCACTAGAATTCTGTAAGTCTTAGAAACATTTGCTTCCTTCTGGGATTTGTTTGTTTGTTTAGGCAAGTTCATGTAAATAAAATCTCTAGATTACACACACACACACACACACACACACACACACACACACACAAATACACTCCTTGGGAGTCAGGCAGTAGCGCAGCGGTTAAGCACAGATGGCGCAAAGCACAAGGACTGGCGTAAGGATCCCGGTTTGAGCCCCCAGCTCCCCACCTGCAGGGGAGTCGCTTTATAAGTGGTGAAGCAGGTCTGCATGCAGGTGTCTGTCTTTCTCTCCCCCTCTCTGTCTTAACCTCTCTCCATTTCTCTCTGTCCTATCCAGTAAGGACGACATCAGTAACAACAATAGTAACTACAACAATAAAACAAAGGCAACAAAAGGGGATAAATATTTAAAAATATTATATATATATATATACATACACACACACTCCTGGGGGCTGGGCGGTAGTGCAGCAGGTTAAGCACACATGTCGCAAAGAGCAAGGAGCAGCATAACGATCCTGGTTCGAGCCCCAGGCTCCCCACCTGCAGGGGGATGCTTCAAAGCAGTGAGGCTGGTCTGCAGGTGTTTATCTTTCACTCCCCCTCTCTCTTCCTGTCCTCTCTCTATTTCTCTCTGTCCTATCTAACAACAGTATCAACAATGATAAACAAGGGAAACAAAAGGGAAAAAATAGCTTCCAGGAGCAGTGGATTCATAATGCAGGCACCAAACCCTGGAGGCAAAAAAAAAAACCCCACAAAAACCAAAAACACTCCCAAATTAGTAATTTTTTTTCTCCTGTATCACCACCATAGTAGTTTTCCTATTTTCACCTGTTCTCCCACCCACCTGCACTAGAACAGTCTGTTTTCAGCACCAAACCAAAACTTTCTGATCACCCACTCAGATCATTTCATGGTGGCTTCTGGGTTGCCCTTTCCCCTGATGGCAATTCCTTGTAAAAATGGCACCTTCCTGTCTCTGGGTTCTGTCCTGGCTACTAGCCGTTCCATCAAATACCCCTACCATTAGCCCTTCTTTTGCTCTCAAATTCTCTAAGTGTCTGCTCAGATACTACATTGTCAATCAGTGCTGCCATGAAAGATCCTTTATGAAGTTCCATGCAAGCACCCATTCCCCAAATATGCCCAGACTCTCCTATAACTTCTCTCTTTTAAAATATGATTTCTGCCTATCAGTTAACCTTGCTGAGTATAAGTTGAACTAAACAAGAGTTTTCCTGTTTCATTCATTGTTAAATTATTTATTGGATTGTTTATTTTTTCTATGCAAAAAAATGTGTCAAGACTTCTGTGACAATATAATAATAAAGCCCAGCACAAAGCAAGTGTTCAAACATTTTTTTAAAAGCATTTTCATTATTTATTGGGTAGAAACAGAGCAACTGAGAGGGGGAGATAGAGAGGGAGAGAGACACTTGGCAGCACTGCTTCACTGCTTGTGAAACCTTCCTCCTCACCTCCCTGAAGGTGAGGACTCAGGACTTGAAGTCTGGTTCTTGCACTGTTTAACACGCGCACTCAACAAGGTGTACCACTACCTGGTCCCTCAAACACTTTTATTTAGGTATTTTGGAAGGCAGCTATGCTCATCACTATATCACCATTATTTAGGTATTTTGTTCATCAGTATCTGGACTGCTTTCTTACTTTCCCTGTTGGATTTATAATTCACTTCTCGTTTCTTTGAAGTAGGAAAGCCCTGTAAAGTCAACAAGCCTAGCTTGACAACTCTCTCTGTTGGACTCCTGGATATCCTTTACCTCTACAATATTTGATAACCATGCTCTCTTTGGGCCACACAATGGAGATTTAGGGTGTAGTTTATGTGACATTACTGACTCAGTCTTCTCAGTAACTTACATTAAGAGCTGATTCTGTGTGTAATCCATTAACTGGGCTTCTAAAGGCCCATAGACATAAGAAAAGGGAGAGTATTTTTTAAAATACAAAGTACCAGCCTACAGTGTGGCCCAGGATATCTGACACATCACTCTGATATAATTCATAGAAGGTTGTCTACTATATGAAATGACTTTTCTATGGAGACACTGCTTTGTAGATACCTCCCCACAGATGTAGTACTGTGGTCTCACATACAAAAGGAATAGCCACCCCTTTATCTGCTAGGTTTAGGTGTCATATATCTCCACTGCCAGCAGACTAGTTACCTGGTAATAACATATCAGCTCCTCCAACTCATCTGCATGAATGACAATGTGGAGACCACACAGCTGTGCGAGGCGGAACTCCTGCCCATCTACACAGGCAAAACACACCTAGGGGAGGGAAGACAAGAGATGAGTGGCCTGGGGAGGAAGCCCAGGACCATAACAGCTGACTGCTGAAGATGCAGATGCACATGTAGATACCAGTAAAGGCTGGGGGGGGGGGGGAAGGGTTAGACTGTAGTCTGAACAATCAGTAACATTTTATAAGTGTGTAAGTCAAAGGGATGTTGCACTGGAGAAAAGAAATATACTACTTCACTTTTTAAAAAATTTATTTATTCCCTTTTATTGCCGTTTTTTATTGTTGTTACTGATGTCGTTGTTGTTAGATAGGACAGAGAGAAATGGAGAGAGGAGGGGAAGACAGAGAGGGGGAGAGAAAGATAGACACCTACGGACCTGCTTCACTGCCTGTGAAGCGACTCCCCTGCAGGTGGGGAGCTGGGGGCTTGAACCGGGATCCTTATGCTTCATGCCACCTGGGCTTAACCCACTGCGCTACCATCTGACTCCCGTATTATTTCAATTTTGAGCCCTGAGATGAAGGGAGTCTTTGAAGCAACAGGGAAGCTATGGTAGAATTTCAAGCTTGGGGTTTAAAAAGGGGGCTATTTATTTATTTTTTTAAAGATTTATTCATTTATTAATGCAAAAGATAGGAGGAGAGAGAAAGAACCAGACATCATGCTGGTACATGTGCTGCCGGGGATTGAACTCGGGGCCTCACGCTTGAGAGTCCAACACTTTATCCACTGTGCCACCTCCCGGACCACATCTTCTCCTATCTTTCTCATTAATAAATATATAAACTCTTAAAAAAGAAAAAGGAGGGGCGGTTAACAAAGTTCAAGGAATTGTCATCAGAGCACATTTTATCTGAGTGCTATTTACAAGGGAAGAGGGAAGAGTTTGCTTTTACAACTATTTTTTTTAAGTTTCATTCTGTTTCATACACTGTATTGTCACAATAACAAATAAAGAAACCCCTGTGTAGAAAGTTGTTTCTGCTCAAAATAAAACATGAAGGGCAAAAAACAAAAAAAACAAAAAACATGAGGAGCTTTGATCTGTGCTTCTCTGAATTCCACACACACAAGCAGAAAATTCAGTATGTAGAATTGAGCGCCTTACCATGTGTGAAGCCCTGGTTTTGATCCATGCACAGCACTGGAGCATTATGCACATCAACAGAAACTATAGGAGACTGGGCAATGGTGTACCTGGTTTAGTGCACGTTACCACAAGGACCAGCATTTAAGCCTCCAGTTTCCAGTTGCAGGGAGGAATCTTAAGCCATGAAGCAGGGCTATAGATGTCTCTTTTTCTCTCCCACTCTACCCCTCCCCTCAAAGTATCATTGTCCTAACAAGTAAAAAAAAATAATGAAAAAAGATTAAAAAGTTAGGGAAAAAAAAAGAAACCCCATGGATGGCAGACTGGTGCTTTGGTCTACATGCCCCCATCTCCCTTCTCCTTAATTATACCAAATAAAAAAAAAAATTGGGCCAGGGAGGTTGCTTGGTAGTACTGCTCATGGTGAGGTTTTGATTCATTTCCTGGTGCCATATAAAATACATTTTATTATGATATTACTTAAAATTCTGATAGTTCTTTGTTATTAAGGCTACTTATTAGTTGGTCCTTTGTTGAGTTTCCTAAGACTGTTGCTACAAATGATAGCTTACAGTGTTTTCTGACCCATCCTAGAATACTCATAATTCTGCCAGGATACGATAGGCATTCAGATGTGTCCTGTTTGGCATGAATGTGGATTATAGGAGGAAGAACAGAAGCGAAAATCTGTTGAACCAGTGCTTTCTTGGAGGCTTCCTGCACTTACCTCCTTCCATGTCCGTGTGCTGTTGGCTTTGCGGCTGCTGTCCACGGCTGCCTGATACTCACCAAGGTGGACCAGAGTGGAAGCCAGGCAAGCAAAATTAGAAACACTGCTGAAGAGCAGCTTGGCAGCTTCATACATATGCTCTTCATAACAGCGGTCTCCAACCTATGGACAGTTGGGTAGCTTTGCTGAGACCTTCCTAAGTAGGAGGCTCCCCCAGTGCTGGACTAAAGTTCCCAGGTGTCCCCTGTCCCTTCCTGTATCTTCCTGATGCACTGTAACAGGCTTTTGCCAATTCCCTACTAGGGTCATTGTCAAGTTTCCAGCTCATGATGCAGTGTCACTTACCTTACTCTCCATGACAGATGCTTGTTTCCATGACAACCCTCTGCTACTTTCTATCCTTTCCCCAAACTCTGGGTTGTCCTGATCTCACATTTCAGTCTTCCAACTCATCCACTCTCTGCTTTGAATGTCATTTGCACATTAAAGGTTGCCACATAGATAGATTCAGTTTAGAGTTCTCCCTCAGAAACAGGATTCCTAAATTCAACTGAACAGACCTCCATGGACATCAGGTAGAGTTCAAACTTGTACAAATGTGAGTGCTGACTCCCCTAGGGCAGACTCCACACACTATCCCCACAGCAGTAAGCAAAAAACCATCAGTTCAGAGCAACTTCCCCACACCCCAGAGCATGAAGTTGCCCTGGTAACTCTCCCTTCCAAACTCACTTCACTACTTCATCTAAATGGAACTAACTCCTGCCTGGGTTACTGAGCAGCTCACTCCCTCCTTGATTTCCCCAAATGGATACCAAGATCCATGAAAGGGGAAAACTGACTATTTCCACAGCTGCATTAACAATCACTTACTTAGCACACAGCAGATGCTCAATAAAAGCTTGTTTAATGAATAGATGAAACATTGGAACAAAGTCTGTGATCACTTAAGACCCTTGTTACTGCCAATTTACAGGAAATACAAAGTGAGTTAAGTAACATTGGAGAGTCATTGGAAACTAGATTGTGGGAAGCACAAGAACAGAAAGTAGGCTGGGAGAACCTGTGGGCTAAAGTACATGACCCCATAGTGAAGGACTTTAGGAGCAAGCCTGATTCCAAGGTCATTGTACAAAGAAGTGAGAGCAAGGCAGGGCAGCTGTGTGACTTAGTAGTCATTGGGGATTTAACTGCTGCCTGATCACTGGGAGCTTTTCAACACGTTCTCCAGCCCGGATAATCATGTTACAAATCTTAGCGTGGGATTCTGAGCAAGATTTTATTTTCTAATACTTACATTAATTTTCTGATTGTAAGGTAAATTTAAAAGTCAAGGTCATGGGCAGGGTAGATAGCATACTAGTTATACAAATAGACTCTCATGCCTGAGGCTCCAAAGTCCCAGGTTCAATCCCCCATACCACCATAAGCCAGAGCTGAGCAGTGCTCTGGTTTAAGAGAAAGAGAGAATGGGGGCAGGGGGAGTCAAGGTTGTGTCAACAACTATATTGCTGTTGATTATATAATAAAGTGTATACGGGGGAGTTAAGGTCATGGGAGCATGTGCAGCAATTTATGCAATACTTTCATGCCTGAGGTTTGGCAGTCCCAGGTTTAATACCTGATACCACCATAAGCCAGAACTGAGCAGTGCTCTGGTAAGAAAGAAAGAAAAAAACAAAGGGAGGGAGGGAAAAAAAAGGGAAAGAGGTCAGGAAGTCAGAAGGAAGAAAGAGAAAGTCAAGTCATTGGGACCAGCAGATAGCTTGTCCAGTAGGGTGTGCATTTGGCCAGGGTTTGAGCCCTGGAATCACACAGGTAAATATAGATCCAGGTAAAGCTCCAGTGCTATAGTGTTATTTTCCTTCCTGAAATAAAAATAATGTAAAAGTTGGCTGGGGAGCGAGTACAATATATCTGTGCATATGTCTTTACCCAGTGCAAAAAAACCTGCTCTGAGGGCTGGGGAGAACCTTGTATCCATGGGCCCCATGGGCCCCTAGGTTTGATCCCCAGAACCAGAGTGGTGCTTTGGTCTCCCTTATCTCACTCAAAAATACAAATACAATTTTTATTATTTGTTTATTTTACTGGGGCTCAGTGCATGACTCCCCAACATTTCTAGCAGCAACTTCTTCCTTTCCTTCAGACTGGAATAGGGAATTTTGGTGTATCTGGTCTGTCAAGGCAACCAGAGCCTTTATTTATTTTTTAGATATTTTAAAAAATATTTTATTTAAAATATTTTAAATATATTTTTAAGTTTTTAAAAATTTTATTGATATCATTTAAAAATATTTATTTATTCCCTTTTGTTGCCCTTGTTGTTTTATTGTTGTAGTTATTATTGTTGTTGTTATCGATGCTGTCGTTGTTGGATAGGACAGAGAGAAACGGAGAGAGGAGGGGAAGACAGAGAGGGGGAGAGAAAGATAGACACCTGCAGACCTGCTTCACTGCTTGTGAAGCGACTCTCCTGTAGGCGGGGAGCTGGGGGCTCAAGCCGGGATCCTTACGCCAATCCTTATGCTTTGCACCACCTGCGCTTAACCTGCCGCGCTACTACCTAACTCCCTTTTTTAAAGGATTTTGTTTATTCATGAAGAATGATAGACAAAGAGAAAGAACCAGATATATTTCTGGTACATGTGCTGCTGGGGATCAAACTCACGACCTCAAGAGTCCAATGCTTTATCTACTGCGCCACCTCCCAGACCACTAGAGATTACTTAAAACAAAACAAACCATTTATTGTTTATTGGATAGAAATTGAGAGAGAAGGGGGACACAGAGAGGGAGGAGGGAGAGACATCTACAGCACTGCTTCATCACTCATGGAGCTCTCCCCCTGCAGATGGGGGATGAGGGCTTGAACCTGGGTCCTTATGGATTGTGACGTGCATTCAACTAGGTGTACCACCACCAGCCCCCAAGCTTTTCTTTTTTTTAATTTCTTTATTGAGGAATTAATGTTTTACATTCAACAGTAAATACAATAGTTTGTACATGCATAACATTCCCCAATTTCCCATTTAACAATACAACCTCCACTAGGTCTTCTGTCATCCTTCTTGGATCTGTATTCTCCCCACCCACCCACCCCAGAATTTTTTACTTTGGTGCAATATGCCAATTCCAGTTCAGATTCTACTTGTGTTTTAGTTTCTGATCTTGTTTTTCAACTTCGGCCTGAGAGTGAGATCATCCCATACTCATCCTTCTGTTTCTGACTTATTTCACTTAACATGAATTTTTCAGATCCATCCAAGATTGGCTGAAAACGGTGAAGTCACCATTTTTTACAGCTGAGTAGTATTCCATTGTATATATATATATATATAAATATACCACAACTTGCTCAGCCACTTATCTGTTGTTGGACACCTGGGTTGCTTCCAGGTTTTGGCTATTACAAACTGTGCTGCTAAGAACATATGTGCACATAAGATCTTTTTGGATGGATGTGTGGGGTTCCTCAGGATATATCCCCAGGAGAGGAATTGCAGGGTCATAGGGTAGGTCCATTTCTAGCCTTCTGAGAGTTCTCCAGACTGTTCTCCACAGAGGTTGGACCAATTGACAGTCCCACCAGCAGTGTAGGAGGGTTCCTTTGACCCCACAACCTCTCCAGCATTTGCTGCTGTTACCTTTTCTGATGTATGACATTCTCACAGGAGTGAAGTGATATCTCATTGTTGTCTTGATTTGCATTTCTCTGACAATCAGAGACTTGGAGCATTTTTTTCATGTGTTTCTCGGCCTTTTGGATCTCTTCTGTGGTGAATATTCTGTCCAAGTCCTCCCCCCATTTTTGGATGGGGTTATTTGTTGTCTTGTTGAGTCTGGCAAGCTCTTTATATATGTTGGTTATTAAACTCTTATCTGATGTATGGCATGTAAATATCTTCTTCCATTCTGTGAGGGGTCTCTTGGTTTGGGTAGTTGTTTCTTTTGCTGTGAAGAAGCTTTTTAATTTGATGTAGTCCCATAGGTTTATACTTGCCTTAGTCTTCCTTGTAATTGGATTCATTTCATTGAAAATGGCTTTAAAATTTATGCAGAAAAGAGTTCTGCCAATATTTTCCTCTAAGTATCTGATAGTTTCTGGTCTAACATCCAAGTCCTTGATCCACTTGGAATTTACTTTTGTATTTGGTGAAATACAGTGATTCAGTTTCATTCTTCTGCATGTTTCAACCCATTGTTTCCAACACCATTTGTTGAAGAGACTCTGCTTTCCCCATTTAATAGTCTGGGCACCTTTGTTAAAGATTAGATGTCCATAGGTGTGGGGCCTCATTTCTGTGCTCTCAATTCTATTCCACTGGTCAGTGTGTCTATTCATGTTCTAGTACCAAGCAGTTTTGATGACAATGGCTCTATAGTACAGTTTGAAATCTGGGAGTGTGATGCCTCCGGTTCTGTTCTTTTTTCTCAAGATTGCTTTGGCAATTCTAGGTCTTTTCTGGTTCCAGATAAACATTTGTAGCATTTCTTCTATTCTCCTAAAAATGCACTTGGGAACTTGATGGGGACAGCATTAAATTTGTAGATGGCTCTGGACAGTATATTAATTTTGATGATGTTAATTCTTTCAACCCATGAACATGGAATATCTTTCCACTTCTTTGTGTCTTTTTCAATTTCTTTTGATTAGTGACTCATAATTTTCAGTATACAAATCTTTCACTTCTTTGGTTAGATTTACTCCTAGATATTTTATTGTTTTTGTTGCTATAGTAAAAGGAATTTATTTCTGGATTTCAATTTCTTCTAACTTAGTGTTTGCATAGAGGAATGCCACTGACTTTTGAATGTTAATTTTATAGCCTGACACATTACTGTATTGCCTGATGATTTCCAAAAGCTTCTTGCTGGATTCCTTAGGGTTTTCCATGTATACTATCATGTCATCTGCAAATAGGGAGAGTTTGACTTCTTCTCTTCCAATCTGTATCCCTTTAATTCCTTGCTCCTGCCTGATTGCTATGGCAAGAACTTCCAACACTATGTTGAATAGTAATGGTGATAGTGGGCAGCCCTGTCTAGTGCCTTATCTGAGTGGAAATGCTTCCAGTTTTTCACCATTGAGTATGATGTTGGCTGTAGGTTTGCTATATATAGACTCCACTATCTTCAGGAATTTTCCATCTATTCCCATTTTTTGTAGTGTTTTGATCATAAAGGGATGTTGTATTTTGTCAAAGGCTTTCTCTGCATCTATTGATATGACCATGTGGTTTTTGGTCTTGCTTTTGTTGATGTGGTGTATCACATTGATTGATTTACATATATTAAACCAACCTTGCATGCCTGGGATAAACCCCACTTGGTCATGATGAACAATCTTTTTAATATATTGCTATATCCGGTTGGCTAGAATTTTGTTCAGTATTTTCACATCTATGTTCATCAGAGATATTGGTCTGTAGTTTTCTTTTTTGGTTGTGTCCCTGTCTGCTTTTGGTATCAGAGTGATGATGGCTTCATAGAATTGGCAGGGAGTATTCCAGTATTTTTAATTTTCTGGAAGACTTTTAAAAGTAGAGGTATTAGTTCTTCTTTGAAGGTTTTGTAGAATTCATTTGTAAAACCATCTGGCCCAGGACTTTTATTTTCGGGAAGATTTTTGATAACTGTTTCAATTCATTAGCTATGATGGGCCTGTTCATGCTATCTGCTTCCTCTATACTTAGTTTTGGAAGCTGGTAGGTATCTAGGAAATCGTCCATTTCTTCCAGGTTCTCTAGCTTGGTGGCATATAGTTGTTCATAGAAGCCTCGCATGATATGTTGAATTTCTGTGATGTTTGTTGTGATATCTCCTGTTTCATTTAGTATCCGATTTATTTGGGTCTTCTCCCTTTTTTGTTTTGTGAGTCTGGCTAAAGGTTTGTCGATTTTGTTCACTCTTTCAAAGAACCAACATTTACTTTCATTGATCTTTTGTATGGTTTTCTTATTTTCTTTTTTTTTAATATTTATTTTATTTATTTATTCCCTTTCATTACCCTTGTTGTTTTACTGTTGTAGTTATTATTGTTGTCGTTGTTGTTGGATAGGACAGAGAGAAATGGAGAGAGGAGGGGGAAGACAGAGAGGGGGAGAGAAAGACACCTGCAGACCTGCTTCACCACTTGTGAAGTGACTCCCCTGCAGGTGGGGAGCTGGGGCTCGAACCGGGATCCTTTTGCCGGTCCTTGTGCTTTGCGTGATGCCACCTGCACTTAACCCTCTGCGCTACAGCCCGACTCCCAGTTTTCTTATTTTCCATGTTATTGATTTCTGCCCTAACCTTAGTGATTTCTGTCCTTCTGTTTGCTTTAGGGTTCCTTTGTTCTTCTTCTTCTAGGTCTTTTAAGATTTGTAATCAGGCTGTTTATTGTGCTTTTTCTTGTTTTCTAATGTTTGCTTGTATGGCTATGAACTTCCCTCTCAGTACTACCTTAGCAGTGTCCCAAATATTTTGATAGCTTGTGTCTTCAATTTCATCGAACTCTTGAAATATTTTGATTTCTTCCTTTATTTACTCTTTGACCCAGTATTTGTTAAGTAGTGTACTGCTGAGTTTCCACATTTTGGCACTGTTACTAATCTTTTGTTGATTGTTAAGTGTTAGTTTAATTCCACTGTGGTCTGAGAAGATGCTTGGGATGATTTCAATGCTCTTGAATTGGCTGATGCTGTCTTTGTGGCCTAACATATGGTCTGTCCTTGAGAATGACCCATGTGGATTTGAGTAAAATGTGTATTCCAGTTTCTTGGGATGAATGACTCTGAAAATGTCCAATAGTTCTAGTTTATCTATCTCTTCATTTAGCTCCCTTATGTCTTTATTGGTTTTCTGCCTGGATGATCTGTCAAGTTGAGAGATTGGGGCATTGAAGTCCCCTACTATGACTATGTTGCTGTTAATATATTGCTGTAGCTCTTTCAGTAGATGTTTGATGTATTTTGATGGCTTCTCATCCAATGGGTGCATAGATATTAATAATTGTTAAGTCCTCTTGATTGACTGATCCACTGAGCATTAAGTATTATCGATTCCTATCTTTTTTAATCTTACCTATTTTAAAGTCTATCGTGTCAGATATGAGAATAGCTGTTCCTGCCCTTTTTTGTGGGCCATTGCTTGTATGATAGTTTTCCATCCTTTCACTTTAAGTCTGTATTTGTCTTGTTGAGTTAGGTGGGTTTCCTGTAGACAGACTGGAGGTGGTGTTTCTGATAAACTGCCGGACTGTTACCAGCCACTTAATCTCTCCCTAGGCTCCTGTCTGTCCATCAGCCACACGTGTTTGCACTCACCGGTGATTTGGTGGGTTCCTGAAGTTGTTCTAGTCCTGTCTTGTTTCAGTCCCAGGTGGTCTCCTTTGGTATTCCTAGTTGATCCGGGAGAGGAGAGGAGAGGGGAGAGGAGGGGAAGAGAGGAGAGGAGAGAAACAGATCTGCTGCTGCTTGTAGCCCCACCTCCGGAAGTCTCTGAGCTTTCCTTATATTATCATTAACTGCCAATTTCTTTTCTTTTTGCCTCCAGGGTTATTGTTGCACTATGAATCCACTGTTCCTGGAGGCCACTTTTTTCCTATTTTGTTGCCCTTGTTGTAATCATTATTGTTGCCACTGATGTTGTTGTTGAATAGGACAGAGAGAAATCAAGACAGAAGGGGAGACAGAGAAGGGTAGAGAAAGACACCTACAGACCTGCTTCACTGCCCATGAAGCAACCCCCTTGCAGGTGGGGAGCTGGGGGATCGAACACGGATCCTTATGCTGGTTCTCACGCTTTTTGCTTAATCCGCTGAGCTACTGACCAACCCCCAAGTGCTAATTTCTAAACTGATAATTTCACATGACTGGCAAATGAAGTTATAAATATCCACTGGCCCTTGGCAAAACAAAAAAAAAGTTTCCCACTCCTGCTTTAGATAGAGGGTGAAAGGCAGAGAGGAAGACAGAGAGAAGAGAAACACTGTAGTACCACCCCACCACCTGTGAACCCTCCTTCCTGTAAGGGTTCCCATGTGGTTTAGGGCTCAAACCCAGGTTTTAGTGAATGACAATGTGTATAGTCTACCAGGTGAGTCGCCAGCAGGCCCCCTTATTCCTATTTGTTTTAATCTTTTTTATTTCATTTTTGTTGCCCTTGTTGTTTTATTGTTGTAGTTGTTATTGTTGTCGTCATTGTTGGATAGGACAGAGAGAAATGGAGAGAGGAGGGGAAGACAGAGGGGGAGAGAAAGATAGACATCTGCAGACCTGCTATACCACCTGGGGCTTCACCACTGCCGGGGGCTCGAAATGGGATCCTCATGCTGGTCCTTGCGCTTTGCTTTAATCTTTTTAAATGATTTATTTATAGGAGACAGGGAAAGAGAGAACCAGATTATCACTCCAGTACATGCAATACCAGAGGCCAAACCCCAGGACTCCACGCTTAAGAGTGCAACATCCCAGGGGGCTGGGCGGTAGTGTAGCAGGTTAAGTGCACATGGTGCAAAGCGCAAGGATTGAGATTCGAGCCCCCATCTCCCCACCTGCAGGGGGGAGTCTCCCTTTGTAAATGGTGAAGCAGTTCTGCAGGTGTCTATCTTTCTCTATTCTCTGTCTTCCCCTCCTCTCTTCATTTCTCTCTGTCCTATCCAACAATGACAACAGCTATGACAATAATAGTAACAACTACAACAAGCACAACAATAAGAACAACAAAATGGGGAAAATGGCCTCCAGGAGCAATGGATTGTAGTGCAGACACCAAGCGAACCCCAGTGATAACCCTGGAGGCAAAGTAAATAAATTAAAAAATAAATAAATTAAAATAAAAATAAAAAAAAAGAGTGCAACACCCCTTCCAATTCACCAGTTACCTCCTGGGACTTCTGTTTTTTCCTTCCTTTTTCTTTCCTGCCACCATGTTATTTAAAAAAATTTTTTAATTATCTTTATTTATTGGATAGATACAGTCAGAAATCGAGAGATGGGGGAGACACAGAGGGACAGAGACAAAGGGACACCTGTAGCCCACTTCACCACTCTCAAAGCTTTCCCCCTGCATGTGGGGACTGGGGGCTCAATCCCAAGTCCTTGCACATTGTAACATGTGCGCCACCACCCAGCCCGCCATCATGTTATTGTTAGGGCTGCACAACTCTACCACTCCTGAACACATTTTCCTTTTTCTATTTCTTTTTTGCTTTTAACTATTTTGATAATACTTAATTTAAATAACTATTTTTTTGCATTCTCACCATCAGTAAAACAGAGTTGCAATAAAAGAAAAGAAATAGAGTTCCTCTTTCTATTTTAGCTTATTTTATGAGAGAGAGAGAGAGAGAGAGATAGAGAAGTAGATGGAGAGGGAGAGAAAGAGATGAAGGTTAAGAGAGAGAGAGAGGGGGTCGGGCGGTGGCGCAGTGGGTTAAGCGCATGTGGCGCAAAGCGCAGGACCGACGTAAGGATCCGGGTTTGAGCCCTGGGGCTCCCCACCTGCAGGGGAGTCGCTTCACAGGCGGTGAAGCAGGTCTGTAGGTGTCTATCTTTCTCTCCCCTTCTCTGTCTTCCCCTCCTCTCTCCATTTCTCTCTGTCCTATCCAACAACGAATTGCGTCAACAAGGGCAATAATAATAATAATAACCACAACGAAGCTACAACAAGGGCAACAAAAGGGGGAAAAAAAATGGCCTCCAGGAGCGGTGGATTCATGGTGCAGGCACCGAGCCCAGCAATAACCCTGGAGGAGGAGGAAAAAAACAAAAAAAAAAACCCACAAAAAAAAACAAAACAAAGAGAGAGAGAGAAAGGAAGAGACCAGAGAACACTGTTCAGCTTTGATTTATGGTGGTACTGGTTTGAACCTGGGACCTTAGAGCCTCAGGCATGAGACTCTTTTGCATAACCATTATGCTATCTCCCCAGGTCAATTATTTTTATTTGTTTTTAGATAGAGAGACTGAAAGAGACCACAGCACTGAAGTGTCCTTCAATGTAGTGGGAATTGGGCTTGAACTTAGGTTATGCATGTGGAAAAGAAGCACATTATCCAAGTGAACTATTTTGCTGGCCCTATTTTTTTAATTTTTTATTTTATTTATTATTGGATAGAGTCAGAGAGAAATTGAGAGGGGAGGGAGAGCTAGAGAGGGAAAGTGACAAAGAGATACCTGCAGCCCTGCTTCACCACTCATAAAGCTTTCCCCTGCAGGTAGGGATAAGGGCTTGAGCACATGTTCATGCTCACTGTAGCATGTGCACTTAACCAGGTGCACTAATGCCTGGCCCCAGGCCCTGTTATTTTTAAAGGTGTGTGTGTGTGTGTGTGTATGTGTGTGTAAGTGAGGGGAGGGGAGAGAAACGCAGCACATTCTGGCACATGCTATGCAGGCAGTCTGACTCAGAACCTCGTATTTGTGAGTCCTACTTTTTTTTTTAAATTACCTTTATTTAGTTATTGGGTAGAGATAGTCAGAAATTGAGAGGAAAGGGGTAGACAGAGATAGAAAGACAGAGAGACTGTAGCTATGCTTCCCCACTTGCAAAGCTTTCCTTTATAGGTGGGGGCTAGGGGCTTGAACCCAGGTGCCTGAGCAAGGCAATATATACACTCAGCCAGGTGTGCCATCACTTGGCAATGAGTCCCACATTTTATCCACTGTGCCACCTTCCACATTGCTTTTATTCCTATTTAAAAAGTATTTTTCTCCTAGAATGTTACATGGTAATTCCTGACATATGGAAAGGTTGTTATTTTTCAATATATCTCATATCATCTGTAACTTAACTTCCTTTGTTCTCCCACAGTGCCAGCTAGAACACCTTTCTAATATGCACAGCCAATGGCAAGTCAAGATTTGAGAGGTCTTAATTTTTTTTTTGCTTCCTTTTTTTAAATTAATTTTATTTTTGAGAAAGATACAGAGAGAGACACACACACAGAAACACCAGAGCACTGCTCAGCTCTGGCTTATGGTGGTATGGGGGATTGAACCTGGGACTTTGGAGCCTCAGGCATGAAAGTCTGTTTGCATAACCATTATGCTGTCTTCCCTGCCAGAGAGGTCTTAATTTCTATAACAGTGACAGTAACAAGGGACTTAATTTACCATGTGACTTGTTTCTCAGCATCACAAATATGTGCCACTCTAAGAAGTGATTCTTCAATCAACTGTAGCAGTTCATAGTACCTAGGCACAGCCTACCTGTTGGATGTGGGCATTGTTGGGTCCATTAATACAATCTTCTAGCTCAGAGAGACGGCAGGTTTTAGCCAGGGCAAAAATTAGTTCAGTCTCTATATAGGATTCATGATCTTTTTTCCTGGCCATCTGCAGGAATTTAACCAGATCCTCCCAATTGTCTAAAGAGAGAAAACAAAAGTAGGTAACCTAGAGATGCTTAATTAATTAATTAACTAATTTTAAATTACCGGCAAGGTTATTGCTGGGGCTTGGTGCCTGTAGTATGAATCCACTGCTCTCAATAGCTATTTTTCTCTCCCCTGCTCCCCTTCGATTTTACTTGTTAGGCCAGAGAGAAATCGAGGTGGGAGGAGATAGGGAGAAAGAAAAAGACACTTGCAGCCCTGCTTCACTGCTTGTAAAGATTCCTTGCCTACAGGTGGGGACTCCACCTTGAACCTAGATCTTGATAACATGGTAACATATGTGCATGATAACATATGTGTTCAATTGGGTGTGCCACTACGTAGTACCTAGAGCTGCTTAATTCAACAGGAGGGCTCATACTTCCCATTCTATTCTCAGCCAAGTTGATGACCTTTCTGTTCTTCCCCAGTGAGGGTCAGGTAAGGTCTAGAAAGTCTTGAACACTGCCATATTAAGCAGAACTCTATCCCAAGTGGTGAGGGGAAAAGAGGCAGAACCACACATGTTCTTTGTCACCGAGGTGCAGGGTATTTATTCCTGCCACTGAATAAAGTGGAACAACCCAGAAACAAACACTGGATCTAAGTCTCAACATCATTACAATAGTGATAGGCATTGTATTTAAAATCACTAAACTTAGGGGCTGGGCAGTGGTGCACCCAGCAGAGTGCACACATTACTATAACTCAATTTTAAGTCCCTGGTGCCCACCTGTGGGATGGTGGTAGGGAAGCAGGAAGCTGCAAGAGTGGTAAATCAATGTTGCAGCTTTATCTCTACTGCCTCCTTCCCTCTCAATTTCTCTCTAGTCTTCATTTAAAAAAAAAGCCTCCAGAATTAGTGGATTTATTACGTAGACACCAAGCCCCAGTGATAACCCTGGTGGCAATAAAACAAAATAATAAAAAAACGAAGTGAATAAAGGTTAACTGTAGACCTACTATCATTAAAAGAATAATACCCAGAGGAAACAAAAACACTTATCAGAAGAGATATAGCAGCACTATTTCTAATAACCAAAATTGGAAGCAAGTCACATGTCCAACAACAGATGAGTGGCTAAGAAAATTGTGGTTTGTAAAGTACTTAACCAAATAGTTTCCACTTTGACCTAGATACCCTCCTCACCTACTTCCTATTTCACTTCCCTCAATCACATTAAGGCAAACCTTGTCAGGTAAAGTAAGGACTACAAAAGCTGGATAAGGGAAAGAGACCAGCATATTTTAATGATGGCTCTCTTTATCATTTCTATGCCACCCCATCATCCGGGGCCCTACTCAGGGATTCCTGGCATTCCCACATAGATATGATGGGCCTAGACCTCTAACAGTTCCCTTTCTCTACCACTGCTGGTCATCTCCATCAGAAACAGCATTGTGGACCTGCTTGTGAACCTCTCCAGGACCTTGCCCTCAACGTGGAACACCAATGGTAGGGACTGCCCCACTCTCCAAAGGGAGACTCATATTGTCAGTCAACATACTGTGCCACTTGAGGAAGATTGGTCTTGTAATGAGTACAGTCTAGAATGTTCCTAGCTATCACTACAAAATATAAGCACAAGCCTACAGGGAAGCAGAGGTTATAAAGGCTCCTGTGCTGAATATGGGCCTCAGATCAGATCAATGTGTTTTACAGTTAATGTGTTTTACAGTTAATACTTTTCCCATATTTGGGAGCTACTCTCTGCCCAGATACAGCTTTTTAGTCCTATTTCCAACTCTGACACCATCTCCCCAGACAATACCTTTAGCCCACCAGCATGTTAGCTATTGGGCTCAAGCAATAATTAGTAAAGTCAGAATATACCTAAGATAGATCTAACTAGCTATTTCCAAAAGTGAGACCCAAATCTTCATCTTCAATATTCCAGCCTTTAGGTTCATGATTAGTCAACAATTTGTATGGCTTTATATGTTAAGTCTTTTTTCAGCCACCAGGTTCCAGATGCTACCATGATGTCAACTGGACTTCCCTGGGCAGACAACCCCACCAATGTGTCCTGGAGCTCCACTTACCCAGAGCTATGCCCCACTAGGGAAAGAGACAGACAGGCTGGGAGTATAGATCAATCTGTCAATGTCTATGTTCAGTGAGAAAGCAATTACAGAAGCCAGACCTTCCATCTTCTGCATCCCATAATAACCCTGGGTCCATACTCCCAGAGGGATAAAGAACAGGAAAGGTATCAGGGGAGGGGATAGGATATAGAGTTCTGGTGATGGTACCTGTACCCCTCTTATCCTATAGTCTTGTCAGTGTTGCCATTTTATAAATAAAAATGGGGAAAAAAAGAATATACCTAAAATAGACTTCCTAATTTTCCCAAAATGGAGACCCTGAATCTAATCTGCTATATTCTTACCTTTAGGTTCCTGATTATTAAACATTTTTTTCTGTTTTATATCTTAATGCTTTTCAGCCACCAATCCATCTTCCCTGGCAGACAACCTCACCAATGTGAGCTGGAACCCCATGTCCCCAGAGCCCTGTCCCACTAGGGAAAGATAGAGACAGGCTGGGAGTATGATCGACCTTCCAGTGCCCATGTCTAGTGGAGAAGCAATTACAGAAGCCAGACCTTCCACCTTCTACCCTCCCCCCCCCCATAATGATCCTGGCTCCCAGAGGGATAAAGAATAGGGAAGCGGGGGCCAGGTTGTGGTGCACCAGGTCAAGGGCACATAGTGTGAAGCGCAAGCACTGGTGCAAGGATCCTGGGTCAAGCCCCTGGCTCCCCACCTGCGGGGGTGGGGTTGGGGGGCTGCTTCACAAGTGGTGAAGTAGGTCTGTAGGTGCCTTTCTCTTCCCCTCTTTGTCTCCCCACCACACCCAATTTCTCTCTGTCCTTTCCAACAACATCAGTAACAGCAGCAGCAATACCAATAACAATGGGGAAAAAAAAGATGGCCTCTAGGAGCAGTGGATTTGTAGTGTAGGTGCCAAGCCCCAGCAATAACTCTAGGCATTAAATAAATAAATAAATAATAGGAATGCTTCCAATGGAGGGGATAAGATGTGAACTCTGGTGGTGGTGGGAACTGTGTGGATTTGTACCCGTCTTATCCAATGGACCTGACATTCAGAATTAAATAAATAAATAAGTAACAAAATGTATTGAAAATTTAAACACCTAAAAAAAATATATTTCTAAAAAAGGAAAAAAGTGTATTTACACAATAGAATACTACTCAGTTGTTAAAAATGATTAAGTGATCTCCTTTGCATTATCTTAGAACTTGAAGACATGTTAAGTAAGATAAGACAAAAAGGAAGGACAAGGGGGTCGGGCAGTGGCGCAGTGGGTCAAGTGCATGTGACGCAAAGCACAGGGACCGGCGTTAAGGATCCCAGTTTGAGCCCCCGGCTCCCCACTTGCAGGGGAGTCGCTTCACAGGCGGTGAAGCAGGTCTGCAGGTGTCTATCTTTCTCTCCCCCTCTCTGTCTTCCCCTCCTCTCTCCATTTCTCTCTGTCCTATCCAACAACGAACAACATCAACAATGGCAATAATAATAACCACAAGGAGGCTACAACAACAAGGGCAACAAAAAGGGGGAAAAATGGCCTCCAGGAGCAGTGGATTCATGGTACAGGCACCAAGCCCAGCAATAACCCTGGAGGGGGAAAAAAAAAAAAAAAAGGACAAATACCAAAATGATGTCACTTACAAGTGGGACTTAATAGTGATAGGAAGAGAGAACACAAAGGGAAATGTGGACTGGGCATGGTGTATTGCATCAAAGCAAAGAACTCTGGGGGAGGGGGAAGGCAGGGTGGGAGAGAGAACTTTGGGGTCCTGGTGCATAAAGAAATTGTACCCATGTGTCAGTGACTGCACTGTAAACCCTCAGCACCCTCAATAAAAATGATTAAAAAAAAGAATAGAACTCACCAATAGAATCTTTCATTAAACTTTCACTTAGCTGTATGCCTGGTATTTCTTTATGTCTAATACGTGTAGATTTCCAGGAGGGCCACATACCCTTGCTTAACAGCAGTGAGAAAAAGGGCCCAGTAGAGGAGGTTCACTTACTGCTCCTGTTGGCTGCCTGAACAACCTCCAGGTAAGATGAGGGGTCATCTGCTCTGATGTAGGAGTCAATGGCCTCCTTTACCAAGTCTTTCTGGAGCTGGGCTTGGGCCAGCTGACTCCACACAGCTGGCTCATTGCATCTCTCTGCAAACTCATATGCTCGGTCTAGGTTTCCAATGTGTTCAATCAGGACCTGGAAGTTACAAAAGGGCTCTCACTCTTCATAATATTCAGTCACCTCGTGGGAGCTGATGGAGTTTTGTACAGTTCCACATTTTGCCGAAAGGAGTACGATAATTTCAATTCAAACACAGAAATTGGACACTACTTCTCTGGTGAATTAATGGAAGGAAAGGAAGAAGAGAATGCTTGTATAGGAAGGAGAATGCCAGATGGAGAAGAGACACTCCAACAAAGAAATAAAGAAGCAGAGACAGTCAGGTTAAGTTAGTCAGGAACAGGACATGGGAGTTGTCTCCTGACTAAGGAGGAGAGAAAAATAAAAGGGGCACACAGAATATATAACAAGTTCAAGGAGCTGTTATGGGGAATAAGATAGCTCATCATGGATAAAAAGTAGCCCATTTGTAAGCAGAAAGGAGGCTTCTAAGCCAGAAGTTTCACAAGCAGGTATAGAAAGTAATAAAGGAGGAGGCAAGGAAGGAAGAAGTGAACAGTTGAGGTGGTATATAGCATGGTTTACAATAGATTTTGGGAGAAAAAAATCTCAGAAAAGAATAACAAGTTGAGAAGAAAAGGAGTGAAAGTCAAGGGAAGATAATTATTGGTGAAACCAAAGGTTGGCAGGGAAGCTCCGGTACTTAAAAGCAGCATGAGAATGGGACAATCATTCTGTGTGAGAGTCTCTTGACTCTCAGATACCACAGTCACCTGACTGACCACAAGACCTTATGTCAGGGGCCCAGGTCTAACAGAATGTGGTAGAGGGGGCTAAGGTTTAACACAATGGCTCTCAGCAGCTCACCTGAACTGCTGAGGCATTCACATCAAACTTTCGGAAGATAGCAAAGGCCTCTTCATATAGTGCACTGCTGACAGCGATGCTTGCAATGTCTGGGGCATCATAGTTGTTCAGGCGGCTGATATAGTCCATGACCCGTGTGTGGTCTGCCTTGATGGCAGTCAGGATTAGCAAATTCTGGAGATTCCTAAAGAGACATGGCTGTCAGCATGGTGTCACAGGAGTAAAGGCTGATTTTGTCACTCTTTGGCATATAGGTTCTAAGACTCCCACTTTCTCTTATTTTTTTAAAGACTTCCACTTTCAGGAAGTATTTCATATATGTATGTGAGTAATATGCTGACACAACAAAAATATGAAGTACATGGGACCTGAAGTTTTAGGAAAGTGCCAGCTAAAAGAATGAACAGTAGGTCTCAGTGGAGGTCTACTATGGCTTCTCCATGTGCCTGTTTATCTTCTGCCCTGCTTCAGACATGCAGTTTTTCTGGAACTATGTTTCATCAATTTTCTGTGGTTCCTTACAATTCTTTCAAATATCATAATCATAAGCAATACAGATAGGTTTGCACATTTTTTAACTTTACATTTTCTTTAACCATATTAAATGCAATTATGGGGGGTAATCAGAATTAAGCCCAGGGCCTCATACACGTGAAGCATGCACTGAGCTAGTTTAGATGCATTTTTTGCTTAATTTCTTTATTGGAGGACTAATGGTTTACAGCTGACAGTAAAATACAATAGTTTGAGGGGCTGGGTGATGGTGCACATAGTCGAGGGCACATGTTACAATGCATAAGGACCCAGGCTTGAGCCCCTGGTCCCCACCTGCAGGGGAAGAAGTTTTGCGAGTGGTGAAGCAGTGATTCAGCTGTCTCCCTGTCTCTCTCCCTATCACACTTTCCCCTCTCCATTTCTGGCTTCTCTATCCAGTAAATAAACAAAGGTAGAGAGTCGGGCTGTAGCACAGCGGGTTAAGCGCAGGTGGCGCAAAGCACAAGGACCAGCATAAGGATCCCGGTTCGAGCCCCCGGCTCCCCACAGGCGGTGAAGCAGGTCTGCAGGTGTCTATCTTTCTCTCCACCTCTCTGTCTTCCCCTCCTCTCTCCATTTCTCTCTGTCCTATCCAACAACGACAACAACAATAACTACAACAATAAAACAACAAGGGCAACAAAAGGGAAAAAATAAAATAAATATTTTAAAAAAATGGTAAAAAAAATTATGTAAAATTTATATTAGTTTGTACATGTGTAACATTTCCCAGTTTTCTACATAACAATTCAGCCCTCCCATCCCCAGGTCCTCCTCTGCCATCATGTTCTAGGACCTGAGCCCCACCCTCCCACCACAGAGTCTCCAGTCCAAGTTCTGCTTAGTGTTTTCCCTTCTGTTCTTGCTTTTCAACTTTTTTTTTTTTTGCCTCCAGGGTTATTGCTGGGGTTTAGTGCCTGCACCATGAATCCATTGCTCCTGGAGACCAATTTTTTTCGCTTTGTGTTGCCCTTGTTATTTTATCATTGTTGTGGTTATTATTATTGTTGTTGGATAGGACAGAGAGAAATGGAGAGAGGAGGGGAAGTCAGAGAAAGACAGACACCTGCAGACCTGCTTCACCGCTTGTGAAGTGACCCCCCTGCAGGTGGGGAGCTGGGGGATTGAACCGGGATCCTTACGCTGGTCCTTGTGCTTCGCATCATGTGCACTTAACCTGCTATGCTACCACCTGACCCACCCACCCCAGCCTTCTGCCGCTTTTCAACTTCTGTCCAATGAGTGAGATCATTCCATATATATCCTTCTCAATCTGACTTATCTCACTTAACATGATTCCTTCAAACTCCATCCAAGATGAAGTGAAGAAGGTGAATTCACCATTTTAAATAGCTGAGTAGTATTCCATTGTGTATATAGACCACAACTTACTCAGCCACATATCTGTTGTTGAACACCTGGGTTGCTTCCAGTTTGGAAAAAAAAGTTGTGCTGCTATAAACAGAAGGATGAATATGGGATGATCTCACTCTCAGGCAGAAGTTGAAAAACAAGATCACAAGAGAAAACACAAGCAGAACCTGAACTGGAATTGGCATATTGCACCAAAGTAAAAGACTCTGGGGTGGGTGAGGGGGAGAATACAGGTCCAAAAAGGATGACAGAGGACCTAGTGGGGGTTGTATTGTTATATGGAAGACTGGGAAATGTTATGTATGTAAAAACTATTGTATTTATTGTTGAATGTAAAACATTAATTCCCCAATAAAGAAATTTAAAAAAATATGCTGCTATAGGTATACACAAATCTTTTTGGATAGGTATGTTTGGTTCCATAGGATATATCCCCAGGAGAAGAATTGCAGAGTCATAGGGTAGGTCCAGTTCTAGGCTTCTGAAAGTTCTCCAGAATGCTCTTCACGGGGGTTGAACCAATTTCCATTCTCACCAGCAGTTCCTTTGTCCCCACAACCTCCCCAGCATTTGTTGCTATCTTTTCTGATTTATGACATTCTCATAGTAGTGAAGTGGTATTTCATTGTTGTCTTTATTTGCATTTCTCTGACAATCAATGACTTGGAGCATTTTTTTCATATGCTTGTTGGCCTTTTGGATTTCTTCTTTTGTGACTATTCCATTCATATTCTCTCCCCATTTTTGGATGGGGTTATTTGTTTTCTTGTTGCTGAGCTCTTTTATTTTTTAAATATTTTATTTATTTTATATTAATGAAAGGTATAGAGAAAAACCAGAGAACTGCTCAGCTTTGGTTTATGGTGGTGCTGGGAATTGAACCTGAGACCTTTGAGCCTTAGGCATGACAGTCTTTTACATAAACATTATTCTACCTCCCCAGCCTTTTAAAGCTCTTTATATATTTTGGTTATTAGCCTCTTTTAAAAAAATATTTATTTATTCCCTTTTGTTGCCCTTGTTGCTTTTATTGTTGTAATTATTATTGTTGTTATCAATGTTGTTGGATAGGACAGAGAGAAATGGAGAGAGGAGGGGAAGACAGAGAGAGGGAGACAAAGATAAACACCTGCAGACCTGCTTCACTACTTGTGAAGTGACTCCCCTGCAGGTGGGGAGACAGGGGCTCGAACCAGGATCCTTACGCTGGTCCTTGAGCTTGGCGCCACATGCACTTATCCTGCTGCGCTACCGTCCGACTACCAGTTATTAGCCTCTTGTCTAATGCATAGCATGTAAAGATCTTCTCCCATTCTGTAAGGGGTTTGTTTGTTTGGGTGGTGATACCTTTTGCTGTGTAGAAACTTTTTAATTTGATGTAGTCCCATTGGTTTATTTTTTTATTTAGTCTTCTTTGTAATTGAATTCCTATCATTGAAGATACCTTTAAAATTTAGATGGAGAAGAATAGAGACTCCCACACACCAAGGGTTCAAAGTCCCAGGTCCAATCTCCGCTCCACCTCTAGCCAGAGCTGAGCTAAGCAGCGACCTGTGGCCCTGTGCTTCTGAATAAATCCTGATTTATGAGGGAATTATTTGCCCTTTTCCCTAATTTATCAGGAGAACAATGTTAAAAGGCTCCTACTGGATATATATATATATATATATATATATATATATATATATATACACACACATATATATATATATATCCAGATCTCTGAATAACTGGGAATGTAGATTTTTGTTTTATTTTCCCTTTTGTTGCCCTTGTTTTATTGTTGTAGTTATTATTGTCGTTGTTGTTGTTGGATAGGACAGAGAGAAATGGAGAGAGGAAGGGAAGACATAAAGGGTGAGAGAAAGACAGACACCTGCAGACCTGCTTCACTGCCTGTGAAGTGACTCTCCTGCAGGTGGGGAGTCGGGGGCTCAAACCGGCCTAAGGATCCCGGTTCAAGCCCCCGGCTCCCTTAGGCCGGTCCTTGCGCTTCGCACAACGTGCACTTAACCTGCTGCACTACCTACTCCCAGGAATGTAGATTTTTTTCTTCAGTCACCTGGTCAATTCTTTGGCCTCCCTGATGTCAGCATTGGGTTTCCGTGCTGCTGTTCTAGCACTTGAGGGGCAACAACAATGGAGACCCACAGTGAGGTTTAGGTGATCTTCTCTCTTCAGCAGTCTTTTTGTTAAAACTTTATAGTACACTCTAATTTCATCTCAGGTAGTTCACTTTCTAACAAAGTCCCATAACCTAGATATACACCAGTTTCTGTGAGAGAGAGCTTATGTGTACACGTATCCATAAACTACTGCAAAATATATACCTGAAAGCAGTAGTACACTTAGAGTTTGCAGTGAGTACCTCCCTAACACTTCTTCTCCACTATTCCAAGCTTGGGATCCATGATTGCTCAACAAATTGTTTGGCTTTGTATGTTAACTCTCTTTTCAATCACCAGGATCCAGATGCCACCAGGATGCTGGCCAGGCTTCCCTGGATTGAAGACCCCACCAATGTGTCCTGGAGCTCAGCTTCCCCAGAGACACACCTTACTAGGGAAAGAGAGAGGCAGACTGGGAGTATGGACTGACCAGTCAACGCCCATGTTCAGCGGGGAAGCAATTACAGAAGCCAGACCTTCTACCTTCTGCAACCCTCAACGACCCTGGGTCCATGCTCCCAGAGGGCTAGAGAATGGGAAAGCTATCATGGGAGAGGGGGTGGGTTATGGAGATTGGGTGGTGGGAATTGTGTGGAGTTGTACCCCTCCTACCTTATGTTTTTGTTCATTAATCCTTTCTTAAGTAAAAAATTAAAAAAAAAAAACTCAATAGACTGGAGGTGGTGTGTCAAATGGCAAACTGCCGGACTGACTGGAACCAACTGCTCCCAAGTAGGTACTGGCTTTTAGCCCCAGGAATCTCTCCCTAAGTCCTTCTAAGCCACACGTTTGCACTCACCAGTGGCTTGGAGGGTTCCCGAAGTAATCCTAGTCCTATCTTGTTGTGTTCCTATTCCTAGTTATCAGGAGGAGCGAAACACAGCTGCTCAGATTCATTCTTTTTTATTTGACACTATGGTTTTTTTTAAAAGTGTTTTGTTTTTTTCTATTTTTATTTATTTATTGTAACACTTGGGCTATACACGTGTGATTTCAAAGCTATTTGACCTGTGTTTTAGTTTCTTTCGTATTTCATTAATTTTTAAAAAATATATATTTATTCCCTTTTGTTGCTCTTGTTGTTTTATTGTTGTAGTTATTATTGATGTTGTCGTTGTTGGATGGGACAGAGAGAAATAGAGAGAGGAGGGGAAGACAGAGAGGGGGAGAGAAAGATTGATACCTGCAGACCAGCTTCACCATCTGTGAAGTGACGCCCCTGCAGGTGGGGAGCCGGGGGCTTGAACTGGGATCCTTATGCCAGTCCTTGCACTTTGCTCCACCTGCACTTATGCCGCTGTGCTACCACCCAACCCCCCCATTAATTTTTTTTAATGAATGATGGAGATAGACAGTGTAAGATAGACAACAATAGAGAAGGGAAGAAAGAAAGAAAGAAAGAAAGAAAGAAAGAAAGAAAGAAAGGAAGGAAGGAAGGAAGGAAGGAAGGAAGGAAGGAAGGAAGGAAGGAAGAAAGGAAGGTAACGAAAGAAACAAAAACCTGGGCACTGCTCACTCTGGCTTAAGGTGGTACTGGGAAATGAACCTGGGAACTCAGAGCCTCATGCATTAAAGTCTTTTGAATAATCATTATATAATCTCCTGATACCTTTGCCACCAGGGTTATAGCTAGGGCTTAGCGCCTACACAACTCCACTGTTCTTTGGTAGCCTTTTTTTTTTTTTTCTTTTAGATAAGAAAGTAAAAGAGAGGGAGAAAAGGGGACACAGAAACATAAAGAGGAGAGACACTACAAGGCTGCTCTACAGATGAAGCGTCTTCCTTGCAGACATTCACATATGGTAGTCCAGGGCCCCAAGTTAGATCTTCACATGTGGTAATGTATGCACTCTACCAGATGAACCAACTGCTGGCTACCTAGATACATTCTTAGATTGATTGCTTCCTTTTGCTGTATTAAAAAATGAAGGGAGGGGGGTCAGGCGGTTGTACACCAGGTTAAGCACACATAGTAAAGGACCTGCTCAAGAATCCAGGTTCAAGGCCCTGGCTCCCCACCTGTAAAGAGGGGGGTGTCACTTTATAAGTGGTAAAGCAGGTCTGCAGGTGTCTTTGTCTCCCCCTCTTTATCTTCCTCTCCTCTCTCAATTTCTGTCCTATCCTATTAAAAAAAAAAGAAAAGAAATGGCCTCCAGGTTCATTAGATTCACAGTGCTGGCACTGAGCCCCAGCGATAACCCTGGAGGCAATAAATAAATAAATAAAAACATGAAGGGAAAGGAGGCCAAGAGAAAGCTCACCCAGAAGAACACACATTTAAAAAAAATTTATTATTATTTTTTTATTTTTAAGAGAGATGCAGAGAGAGAGACACACAGAAACATCAGAGCACTGCTCAACTCTGGCTTATGGTGGTGTGGGGGATTGAACCTGGGACTGAGGAGCCTCAGGCATGAGAGTCTGTTTGCATAACCATTATGCTGTCACCCCCGCCCAGAACACACATTTTACCATGAACTTAGAACAGGGTTTATGTCCCTGGTCACCGCACCACATGGAAGTATCTGCAAGGGAAAACTTCATGAGTGTTGGAGCAGTGCCGTAGTCTTTCTCTTTTCCTCTCTTTATCTCTCTCCTAATCTATCTCTCATCCTTTAACTAAAAATAAAAAAAAATTTAAAAAGGAAAGCTTGTTGCTGGAAGCCATGAAATCATGCTGGTGGGGAGCCCAAGGAATAACCTAGTGGCAAAAAAAATAATAAAGTAAAAACCCCAAAATGTAGGGTAAAACAAAAAGTAATGCACCATATCAAGAGTCTAAGAGGTGCATCCCGTGAGTACCCATTCATTGGGGAAACTGACGATCCTTCCTAGCCGACTGAATCCACATGGATCCCAGTCACTTTCAAAGCCAGCAACAAGCAGCTCCTGACAGCTTTCAACCTGACCTGTTGACTGGCTACGGAAGAAGGGCAAACGCTAGAAGAAGAGTCTAAGAAAGAAGGATGAAGACAGTTCACTGGGTGTATGCCTTTTCATGCACTCAGCCCAGGTTTGAAACTTGGCACCACAAAGGGAAGTGTTATAGCACTGGAGGAAGCTCTGGTGCTGTGTTCTTGTTCTCTCTCTCCCTCTCTCTCTCTGGTTGTTTTGGCCTCCAGGGTTATTGCTGGAGCTTGATGCCAGCACTACGAATCCACTGCTCCTAGTGGCCATTTTTTCATTTATTTTTCCTTTCCTTATTTATTTGATAGGATAGAAATTAAGAGGAGGGGCAGATAGAGGAGGAGGGAATCAAAGATAAAATATCTGCAGAACTTCCGGAGGCATGGCTAAGGAGTAGCAGCAGCTATGTTTTGCTCTCCTGGTCAAAGAGGAAAAGCAATGAAAATGACCTGAAAACTCAGTAAAATACAGCTAGGATTTCTTCAGAAACTCACTAAACTACAATTGAGTACAGATACATGTGGCTCATGGACAGAAAAGGGGTGAGGGAGCGATTCTGGGACTAAAAAGCCATACTCTATAGGACCTTGCCCTCAATGTAGGACAATAATGGTAGAAACTGCCCTACTCTCCAAGGGAGGCTGGGTCAACATACTCTGCCACTTGAGGAAGACAGGGTCCTGAAATGAGTGCAGCCTAGAATGTTCCTAGCTATGACCATGGAATGCGAGCTTATACTGAGAGGGATTCAGAGGTTACACAGGCTCCTGTGCTGAATATGAGTAGATATGGGCCCCAGGTTAGATCAATGGGGTTTACAGTTAACGGTATTTATATACTTTTCCCATATTTGGGAGCTACTCTCTGCTAAGATTCAGCTTTCTAGTCCTATTTCCAACTCTGACACCATCTCCCCAGACAGTACTTTTATGCCATTTGAATGTTAGTTGTCAGACTCAGTCAAGAATTAGCAAAGTCATGGGCCCCTTGGAATATACCTAAAATAGATCTCCCAATTTTCCCAAAATGGAAAGCCCAATTCTCATCTGCTTTATTCTTGCCTTTAGGTTCCTATTAGACAATTTTGTTTGTTTGTTTTATATCTTAATGCTTTTCAGCCACCAAGTTACAGATGCTACCTTGGGGCAGATGACCTCACCAATGTATCCTGGAAATTCACCTCTCCAGAGCCCTGGCCCTCTAGAGAAAGATAGAAAAAGGCTGGTGTATGGATCAACCTGCCAAGGCCCATGTCTAGCGGAGAAGCAATTACAGAAGCCAGACCTTCCACCTTCTGTACCCCATAATGACCCTGGGTCCATGCTCCCAGAGGGATAAAGAATAGGGGAGCTTTCAATGGAGGGGATAGGATACAGAACTCTGGTGGTGGGAATTGTGTGGAACCATACCCCTTTTATCCTCCTACAACCTTGTCAATCATTATTAAACAAACAAACAAAAAAAGGGCTGTATTGTATACTCAGGGACTGCTGATGCCATACTGGGAGTTTGGCAGCTGAGGCATACTTCTGGGTCTGAATTAAAGAAACAACTGTTAAGGAAGGGAGGAAGAAAGGGGAAAGGGGAAAGTTACTTAAGCCATAGATGAGTACAGACACATGTAGTTTGAGGATGGAAAGGGGGTGAGTGAATGATTTCCAGGACTAAAATCTGGTGCTCAGGGACAGCTGGCACCAAATTAGGAGATTGGTGGCTGAGGCATACCACTTCCAGGTCTGAGTTTAGCAACAACAACAAAAATGTTTAAAAGAAAAAAATCACCTAAAAACATCAATTTATAACTGGTTTATTGAGTTTCCACTGATGTTGCCCCACACATGCTAGAACAGCAACAGGGAGAACCTATACTGACATCAAAAGACACTGACCCCATTGCTGCCACCAGCTCCCCACCCCAGCCACATACAAATATTTTTGTTACACACTGCCAGTTCAGAGAGGAATACCCCAGTGCTGGGTCAAAGCAAAGCCTGGCGACTCAGGATAAAATCTCCCTATCTGGGAGTCGGGCGGTAGCGCAGCAGTTTAAGCACACATGGCACGAAGTGCAAGGACCGCACAAGGATCCCAGTTTGAACCCCTGGCTCCCCACCTGCAAGGGAGTCACTTCACAGGTGGTGAAGCAGGTCTGCAGGTGTCTTTCTCTCCCTTTCTGTCTTCCCCTCCTCTCTCCCTTTCTCTGTCCTATCCAACAGTGAACGACATCAACAATAACAATAATAACCACAACAAAGCTACAGCAACAAGGGCAACGAAAGGGGAAAAAATAGACTCTAAGAGCAGTGGATTCATGGTGCAGGCACAGCCCCAGCAATAACCCTGGAGGCAAAAAAAAAAAAAAAAAAAAAAGGAACATCACCATTTGAAGGTTGGTGATTGCATGTGGACAGCTGAAGGAAGAGGGGAGAGAGAAAAGGACTCAAAAAGGAATGGGGCACCACACTGCCACTGGGCACTATATCTACAATTGCTTCAAATCCACATGGCGGATTTAAAGAGCCTCTTTGGATTTTCAAGAGGAGCTTTGGATTGCTGTTCAGAACTGTAGAAGCCAGGTTCTAAGCAAACTCCCGGGAACTATTCAGAGGAACTAAGAATGGAACATGGTACCCTTGTTCCAACAAAGAGGCTTATCAAACTCTAAGGTGTCCCAGCTGTCATGTGATTGGTATCAGACTGCCCTCCAGGCAAGAAAAGTGACTCTGACCTCACAGCAGAGTTCCTATTTTCAGGAATCTGTCTAGGAAGAGAAGGCTAGAACCTCACCCACTGTCTGGCCCCCAGACTAGGCATCTGTTTAAGCGTCATCAGACAATATACTGTGTCACTTCAAAGCTTCTCCCTTCCTTCCACAACACACATACAAAGCAGAATTCAGCACCACCACTGCTGGGCAGTAACAGACACCAAAATAGGTGGGTAAAATTTAGTAGTCTTCTTGTTGCTCTCTCTCTCACTCAGTTTATTGTTCTAGCTATGTCTCTCACTCACTCTGTTTATTGTTCTAGCTATGTCTCTTTAAAATTAAAAAAATCTTTTAAAATTTAATATGGGGAAATGGATTAATAAAGAAATCCACGACTTTAAAAGATTCACTTGCTAGGGCATGAAGGACACTATGAATCTTATATAGCAAGCTTTTATTGGTCATTTTGAGGATGGTAATGGTCTCAGTATAGTTGTTTACACCTGGTATAAAATTTTCACCTCCCTGTGATAGTTGTCTGCAGAATACTCTCAGCCTCAACTGAGGTTATTTTTCACCTTAATATCTGCTGCTGATTCATTCACACTCCAGTCTCAAACGGCAAGTTAAGGAAAAATATTTACTCATGTAAAAAAGAGAGCATCAGACATAGGAGACAAATTGGCCATAGTCTTTGACTTCAAAGTAGGAGAAAAAAAGATTTAGGAAAAATGGGGGAGGGGGGCTGGATCCCGGTTCAAGTCTCCCGCTCCCCACCTGCAAGAACGTCACTTCACAAGTGGTGAAGCAGGTCTGCAGGTGTCTATATTTCTCTCTCCCTTTCTATCTTTCCCTCCTCTCTCAACTTCTCTCCATCCTATCCAGTAAAAAAAAAAAAATTAACAAAGCAACTCCTTGAGAAACTAAAGACTACATAAAAAAAAAAATCAGAATTATAAGGGGTCTCAGGATAAATAAGAGAATGAAACCACACTCAAATAATACCAGGTGGTCAGGGAGGTGGCGCAGTGGATTCTCAAGCATTGTTGAAGAATGGACCCACTGTCCCGGAAAGTCTAGGCCATTGTTTCCATGAGATCTGAGCGAGTTGACCCCCAAGTCTCCCTTTAGGTAGAGAGAAGTGCTGGTTCCTCCATTGGTCTCTGGAATTTATGACAGCTGGATCCTTGGACATGGGAGCCTTTCTACACATGCCACCTCCCTCCTTTCCTTCTTTAATTAAAAACCATGGATTACTGTGTTAACTTTAAAACTCCAGCAAACATTGCTTAGCTTTCCCCCTCTCTCATACTGCTCTAAAGTGCCTGCAATTTATCTCTGGAAAAATGTACATTGTAAAGTTTATGAACAGTCTGTCAGTAAAAATGTAACTATGGATCATCTTGCTCTGGTTGGTGGGTTAATGGATACCCCAAACCTTCCCTCCAAGTTATGGCCTATATATATCTACTTTTCCTTTCAATAAATGAATTCCCCTCCAGGGCTGACTGCTTATCTCCCTGCACACGTTGCCCTCGACATGCTGAGCTGCCCCAGAACCCCCGGGGGGGGCACTCTTGACCTCTGTCTCCCAACAGCTGGTGAGGTGGGGAATCCAGAGCGAGCTGCCCTGCAAAGCATGAGGTCCTGAGTTCAATCCCCGGCAGCACATGTACCAGAGTGATATCTGGTTCTTTCTCTTTCTCCTCCTAGCTTTCTCATAAATAAATAAATAGGAATGAAACCAGAAAAATTTCCAAATCAAGGATGTGATCAGGATGTAGGTATTCTGGAAGCAGAGAGAACTCCCAAATTTCTAGGCCAAAATAGACATATACCAAGACAATCATTTTCAAACTATCGAAAGTCAAGGATAAAGAAAAAAACTGAGGTTTTTGTAGTGACACACCTGGTTGAGTGCACACTACAATTTGCAAGGACCCAGGTTCAAGCCCCTGGTTCCCACCTGCAGGGGAAAAGCTTTTGGAGTGGTGAAGCAGTGTTGCAGGTGTCTGTCTTTCTCCCTCTCTATCATCCACCCCATCTCTCTTGATTTCTGGCTGTCTCTATCCAATAAATAAATAATGATAATAGCAAAAACTTAAAAGAGAAAAATTGGAGAGGGTGGTGGTTGTTGGGTGGTGGCACACTTAGCTAAGCACACATAACACTATGTGCAAAGCCCCCAGTTTGAGCTCTTGCTCCCCACCTGCAGCGGGGATGCTTCCCAAGAAAAAGGTCTGCAGGTGTCTTATCTTTCCCTCTTCCTCTCTGTCTCTCTCTCCCCATTCAATTTCTCTGTCCTACTGAAAAAAATAGGAAAAAAAATTAGAAAGAAAGAAAAAATGGCCATTAGAAGCCATGGATTTGTAATGCCAGCACTGAGCCCCAGCAATAACCCTGGTGGCAAAAAAAAAGTGAAAGGAGGGAGTCGGGCGGTAGCGCAACGGGTTAAGTGCACGTGGTGCAAAGCAGAAGGACCGGCGTAAGAATCCCGGTTCGAGGCCCCGGCTCCCCACCTGTAGGGGAGTCGCTTCACAGGCGGTGAAGCAGGTCTGCAGGTGTCTGTCTTTCTCTCCCCCTTTTTGTCTTCTCCTCCTCTCTCCATTTCTCTCTGTCCTATCCAACAACGACATCAATAATAACTAAAACAATAAAACAAGGACAACAAAAGGGAATAAATAAATAAATATAAAAAAAAGTGAAAGGATAGAAAACTACCATGCAAACCACTGGATCACAGAAAAGGGCAGGAACAGCTATTCTCAATCTGACATGACAGATCTTAAGATAAATAAAATTTAAAAAGATAGGGATGGACATTACTTAATACTCAGAGGACCAGTCAATCAAGAGGACTTAACGATTATTAACATCTATGCACCCCTAAATGCATCAAATATCTACTAAAAGGGCTACAGCAATATATGAACAGCAACACAGTAACAACAAAGGATTTCAACACCCCTTGGATATTAGACCAGAAACTATCAAATACTTAGAGGAAAATATTGGTAGAACTCTTTTCCATCTAAATTTTAAAAGCATCTTCAATAAAACTAATCTAATGACAAAAAAAAAGTTGAACAAAAAACACAAAGCAGAACTTGGACTGGGTCTGGTGTATTACACCAAAGTAAAGGATTCTGGGGTGGGGGGAGGGTTCAGGTCTTGGAACATGATGGCAGAGGAGGACCTAGAGGGGGTTTGAATTGTTATGTGGAAAAATGAGAAATGTGAACAGGAGTAGATGGCATAATGGTTATGCAAAGAGACTCTTCTTATTCCTGAGGCTCATGGTGAATTTACCTCATCTTGGTGGAGTTTGAAGACATCATAAGATAAATCAGAAACAAAAGGATGAATATGGGATGATCTCACTCATAGACAGAAGTTGAAAAACAAGATCAGAAGAGAAAACTCTAAATAGAACTTGGACTGGAGTTGGTGTATTGCTCCAAATTAAAAGACTCTGGGGTGTGGGGGAGGTTCCCATCCTGAAACAAGATGGCAGAGGAGGACCTAGTGAGGGTTGTATTGTTGTGTGGAAATGTTATGCATGTACAAACTATTTTATTTTACTGTCAACTGTAAACCATTAATTCCCCAATAAAGAAATTTTTAAAAAGAAAGAAAAAAATTGCCATTGGGAGCAGTGGATCTATTGTGTCAGCAGTGAGTCCCAATGATAACTCTGGTGGCAAAACAAAAAATGCAAGCTGCCAGTGGAAAAGAATAAAGTGGCTTGTAAAGGCAGCATAATCAGATTTGTATCAGATTTTCTGCAAGAACCATGAAGGCCAGGAGAGAGTAGTATATTAAAGGTTCTGAAAGACAATAACTTCGTGGTCCAGGAGGTGGCGAAGAGGATAAAGTTCTGGACTCTCAAGCAGGAGGTCCTGCGTTCAATCCCCAGCACATGTATCTCTTCTTATCTTTCTTATGAATAAATAAAATCTTAAAAAAAAAAGACAATAACTTCCAGCCATGCATACTTTACACAGTAAGGCTATCACTCAAACATGAACAATCAAAACTGTCCAGACATACAAAAACTTAAGAAGCTTGCCATTATCAGTCCTGCCTTGCAAGAGTTACTAAATAAAGTGTCACAGAGAAAGGAATAAGTGGGGTCAGGTGGTGGCGTATGTTGTTAAGCACTCACATTACAGTGTGCCAAGACCTAGGTTCAAGCCCCTGGTCCCCACCTGTGGGGGTAAAGCTTCACGAGTGGTGAAGCAATGCTGCAGGTGTCTCTCTTCCCTCTCTGTGTCCCTCTCCCCTCTCAATTTCTCTGTATCTGATAACAAAAATAAATAAATATAAAAAAGAGAAAGGAACAAGGAACATTTAACTCTCAAAAGCCATATAAATAAAAGACAACTTAGAGGCCAGGCGGCAGTACACCTGGTTAACTGCTCACATTACAGTGCACAAGGACTCAGGTTCAAGCCCCTAGTTCCCACCTTCAGAGGAAAGCTTCACCAGTGGTGAAGCAGGGCTGCAGGTGTCCCTCTGTCTCTCTCCCTCTCTAGCTCCCCCTCACCTCTCAGTCTCTCTCTGTCTCTATCCAATAAAAATAACTAAAAAAATATTTAAAAATAAAGGGAGCCGGGCGGTAGAGCAATGGGTTAAGCGCATATGGTGCAAATCGCAAGGACCCGCGCAAGGATTCTGGTTCAAGCCCCCGGCTCCCTACCTGCAGGGGGGTCTCTTCACAAGCAGTGAAGCAGGTCTGCAGGTGTCTATCTTTCTCTCCACCTCTCTGTATTCGCCTCCTCTCTCCATTTCTCCCTGATCTATCCAACAACATCGATAACAACAATAACCACAACAATAAAACAAGGGCAACAGAAGGGAAACAGCCTCCAGGAGCAGTGGATTCGTAATGCAGGCGCAAAGTCCCAGCAATAACCCTGGAGGCAAAATAAAATAAAATAAAATAAAATAAAAACATAAAAATGAGACAACTTTAAAGTATGAAAGGGAAGGAAGAAATGGACAGGCAATGTTCATACAAAGAATGGTGAAATAGGGAGTCCGGCGGTAACACAGTGGGTTAAGCATAGGTGGTGCAAAGCACAAGGACCGGCGTAAGGATCCTTGTTCAAGCCCCCGGCTATCGACCTGCAGGGGAGTCGCTTCACAGGTGGTGAAGCAGGTCTGCAGGTGTCTATCTTTCTCTCCCCCTCTCTGTCTTCCCCTCCTCTCTCCATTTCTCTCTGTCTTATCCAACACAACAACAATAACTACAACGATAAAAATAAAACAAGGGCAACAAAAGGGAACAAATAATATATTTTTAAAAAAGAATGGTGAAATAAGAACAGTTTAAGACTATTTTACATGTGTTTATAAATAACACATTTATATATAAATCATATGTATAACAAGGCCATTTTTTCCCTTTTGTTGCCCTTGTTGTTTTATCGTTGTTGTGGTTATTATTGTTGTTGTAATTTATAATTATTATTTTTATAATTAATGTTATTTATATTATTGTTATATGTTGTTGTTGGATAGGACAGGGAGAAATGGAGAGAGGAGGGGAAGACAGAGGGGGAGAGAAAGATAGACACCTGCAGACCTGCTTCACCACCTGTGAAGCGACCCCCCTGCAGGTGGGGAGCTGGGGGCTCCAACCGGAATCCCTACACTGGTCCTTGCACGTTGTGCCATGTGTGCTTAACCAGCTGCGCTACGACCGGGCCCCATGTATAAAATTTTTATGTAGGGGGCTGGGCGGTGGTGCACCCAGTTAAGTGCACATAGTACTAAGCATAAGGACCTGTACAAGGGTCCGGGTTTGAGCCCCCCAGCTCCTCACCTGCAGGGGAGATGATTCACAAGCAGCAAAGCAGGTTTGCAGGGTCTATCTTTCTTTTTCCCTATCTCCTCCTCCCTTCTCAATTTCTCTCTGTCCTACCCAATAAAAAAAAATTAAAAAGAAAAGAAAAAAAAATGGCCACCAGGAATAGTGGATTCCTAGAGGCAGCACTGAGCCCCAGTGATAACCCTGTATCATACAGCAAACGCTAACAGGTTTTCTTTCTTTTTTTTTTATAATTTTTTTTATCTTTATTTTTTTTGGATAGAAACAGCCAGAAATCGAGATGGGAAAATAGGGAGACAGAGAGACACCTGCAGCCCTGCTTCACCGCTCGTAAAGCTTTCCCCTGCAGGTGGGGACTGGGGGCTCAAACCTGGGTCCTTGCACACTGTACCATGTAACATTTATAGTTAATTTCATTTCCATTGATATTTCATTTAACATAATTTCGAAGTCAGTCAGTGCTCTATGATCAGTAAAAAAAAGAAAATCTCACAGGATACTTTTTTCAGATGGTTCCTGATTAGGAGATATGGCCAGATTATCCCCCAAAGTTGATATCTACTATTTCACACCCAGTGATTTTATGCATCCATAAAAAGAAAACATGGCATATAAGAGGTGTGCTGCATGAGAAAATTGTAAGAACGAGTTCAGTCTACTACCCACCTCTTCAAAGCCATAAGGATAATGATTTTTTCCCCTTAAAAATTCAGTGTCTTTAGGCTGGGAGTATGGATCAACCTGCCAATGCCTGTGCTCAACAGGGAAGCAATTACAGAAGCCAGACTTTCCACCTTTTGTATCCCACAGTGACCCTGGGTCCATGCTCCTACAGGCATAAAGAATAGAAAAGCTATCAGGGGAGGGGATGGGATATGGAGTTCTGGTGGTGGGAATTGTGTGGAGTTGTACCCCTCTTATCCTATGTTTTTTGTCAAGTGTTTTTTTTTTTTGCCTCCAGGGTTATTGCCTGTACTACGAACCCACTGCTCTAGGAGGCTATTTTAGTTCATTTGTTGCCCTTGTTATCAGTGTTATTAATATTGTTGACATTGCTGTTGTTTTAGATAAGACAGAGAGAAATGGAGAGAGAAGGGGAAGACAGAGAGGGGGAGAGAAAGACAGACACCTGCAGACCTGCATCACCACTCGTAAAGCGACCCCCTGCAGGTGGGGAACTGGGGCCTTGAATCGGGATCCTTACAGTGGTCCTTGGGCTTCACGCCACGTGTGCTTAATCTGCTGTGCCACCACCCAACCCACCAGTGTTTCCTTTTTATAAATAAATTTTTTAAAAAAAAAAACGGTGTCTTTTTTTATACTTTTTTCTTTTTACAATATTTCAGAATATGTGAAAAACATACTTAATTCTCTTTATGCAAGAAAAACATTTGAACTTTTAAATTTTTTTAATTTGCTTCCCCCCTTTTGTTGCCCTTGTTTTATTTATTACTATTGTTATTGATGTCATTGTTATTGGATAGGACAGAAAGAAATGGAGAGAGATGGGGAAGAGAGGGGGAGAGAAAGATAGACACCTGAAGACCTGCTTCACTGCCTGTGTAGCGACTCCACTGCAGGTGGGGAGCCGGGGGCTCAAACCAGAATCCTTACGCTGGTCCTTGTGCTTCGAGCCACATGTGCTTAACAACTGCCTGACCCTCACAGTTGAACTTCTATGTCTTCATGAGTCCACACTGGGACATGACTACAACTGATGGGGTCCATTCAACACACTAATCCCAAGTTTGGCAACCATCAGCAAGCTTGCACCTGCAATGAGACCAGGAGGCATATATTTCCCAGAGTTGTAGAATCTCATTCCCATAATGCCAGCTAAGGTTCCAGATACAACTAGACATAGTCAGATGCTCCTGGGGTCCTAAGACAGCTGATAAGCACCCAGGCCTGCCAAACCACCAAATAGAAGTCCAGCAGCCAGGGATAGGACACTACCTGCTTTGGCACAGCCAATGATCCCACCAGAAGCAACAAACGCAGCATAGCAAAGCCAGTCCAATGTAAAGGCACTAATGGGCCAGAGTCCTTCGACATTGTTGCTTCTCACCTTGTCCAGACAGAAACCGCAGCACCACACTTGTACCCGAGTCGCTTTCTGCGAGCAAGTCCCACTCAGTGGAGGACAGCCTGCTAATGCTGTGCCTAGAGTCGCCATCCCACTGGAAGTCCTATTCTCTTCATCTTTTTTAAAAATTTCTTTTTTTAGATTTATTTATTCCCTTTTGTTGCCCTTGTTGTTTTATTGTCGTAGTTGTTGTTCTTCTTGATGTTATCATTGCTGGATAGGACAGAGAAATGGAGAGAGGAGGGGAAGACAGAGAGGGAGAGAGAAAGAGAGACACCTGTAGACCTGCTTCACCGCCTGTGAAGTGACTCCCCTGCAGGTGGATAGCCGGGGGCTGAAACCTTTTTTTTTTTTATGACACCTGGCGACCTGCTTCACTGCTTGCGAAGCGAACCCCCTGTAGGTGGGGAGCCAGGGGCTCGAACCGGGATCCTTACTCCGGTCCCTGTGCTTTGCGTCATGTGTGTTTAACCTTTTACGCCACTGCCTGGTTGCCCTATTTTCTTCTTCTTCTTCTTTTTTTTAATGCTGTATTTATTTATTTATTTTCCTTTTTTGTTGCCCTTGTTTTATCATTGTTGTGGTTATTATTATTGTTGTTATTCATGTTGTTATTGCCGGACAGGACAGACAGAAATGGAGAGAGGAGAGGAAGACAGAGGGGGAGAGAAAGAGACACCTGCAGACCTGCTTCACCACCTGTGAAGCGACGCCCCTGCAGGTGGGGAGCCACGGGCTCAAACTGGGATCCTTATGCCTGTCTTTGCACTTTGCACCACTTGTGCTTAACCTGCTGCACCACTGCCCGCCTCCCCCTATTGTCTTCTTAAACCATTACACAGCAGGAACCTTCCCCATTCTCTACAAAACCCGTAATTCTCCCAAGCCTGGAATCTCTAGGGTGGGGCTCACTTTCCTGCATGCTTCTCTCAATTCATACCAACTAATACTGTATCTGCTGATCCCAACCTAACTGATGCAACCAGTACCACCTCGGCATGTTACACTTCGACTGTGTCTAGAGACATCAGGCATAGAATGTCAACCCTTCAGCTTCATTACTCCGGTGAGACCTTTCCTAGCTCATAGGGCTCCTTAAATCCATTTCAGGTGGCACACTTTCTAAGAAAGCCTCAAAACCTAGATATAGACCAGGGCCCATGAGATAGGGCACATGTACATGTAATCCATAAGTTAGGCAAGGATATATATCTTTTTTTTTTAATTATTCTCTTTTGTTGCCCTTGGTTTTTTATCGTTGTTGTTATTGATGTCATTGTTGTTGGATAGGACAGAGAGAAATGGAGAGAGGAGGGGAAGACAGAGAGGGAGAGAGAAAGATAGACACCTGCAGACCTGCTTCACCGCTTCAGAAGTGACTCCCCTGCAGGTGGGGAGGCAGGGGCTCAAACCAGGATCCTTACGCTGGTCCTTGCGCTTTGTGCCACCTGTGCTTAACCCACTGCGCTACTGCCTGACTCCCTAGGATATATATCTTAAAGCAAAAGTGTACAATAGATTGCAGTGAGTCAATAAATGAAGCAAGCAAGTAGAAAGACCTAAAAAGACACCTAAAAGTACCTAATGAAATAGTTTCTACTTAGACCTAGATACCCTCCTCACCTATTTCCTATTACACTTCTCTCAGTCACTCCAAAGTTAACCTTGTCAGACAAAGTAAGGACTACAAAAGCTGGATAAGGGCAAGAGACTGGCATACTTTAATGATGACTCTTTGGTCACTACCAGGCCACTCCAACACCTGAGGCCCTGGTCAGGGAGTCCTGGTATTCCCACACAGACATGATGGGCCTAGACCTCTAACTGATCCCTCTCTCCACTGCCACTGGTCATCTCCATCAGGAACAACATAATGGACACCTTTGTGGGCCCTCATAGGACTTTGCTCTCAATGTGGATCAACAACGGTCAGGAATGTTCCATTCTCCGAAGGGAGGCTGAACATACTCTACCAACTACTCAAGGAAGATGGGTCCTGAAATTAGTGCAGCCTGGTATGTTCCTAGCTCTGATCACAGAATGCCAGCTCAGACCTACATGGATGCAGAGGTTACATAGGACCCTGTGTGGAATACGGGCCCCAGATCAAATCGATGGGGTTACAGTTAACAATACTTATATACTTTCCCCATATTTGGGAGCTAGCTACTCTCTTCCCTGATGCAGCTTTCTAGTCCTTTGTCCAACTTTTTCCATCTCCCCAGACAATAACTTGCATTCACCTGCATATTAGCTGTCAGGCTCAGGCAAAAACTAGTAAAATCATGGGCCTCTTGGAATATACCAAAAATAGCTTTTTCCAAAATGGAAACCCCCAAATCTTCTGCAATATCAACAATTTGTTTTGCTTTATTTTAAAAAATATTTTATTTATTTATTATTAGATAGACAGGGAGAGGGGAGGGAGGAGATTAAGAGGGAGAAAGACAGAGAGACACCTGCAACTCTATTTCATGACCTGTGAAGCTTTCCCCCTGCAAGTGGGGACTGGGAGCTTGAACCCAGGTCCTTGCACACTGTAATGTGTGCACTTAGCCAGATGCGCCACCACCTGACCCCCAATTTGTTCTGCTTTATATCTTTTTTTTTTTCAGCCACAAGGTTCCAGATGATACCATAATGCCAACTTGACTTCCCTGGGCAGATGACCCCACCAATGTGTCTTGGAGCCCCACCTCCCCAGATGCCTGCCCCACTAGGAAAAAACAGACAGGCTGGGAGTATAGATTGACCTGCCAATGCCCATGTTCAGCGGGGAAGCAATTACAGAAGCCAGACCTTCCATCTTCTGCACCCCATAATGACCCTGGGTCCATTCTCAGAGGGATAAAGAATAGGAAAGCTATTGGGAGTCGGGCAGTAGCGCAGTGGGTTAAGCACACGTGGTGCAAAGCGTAAGGACGAGCGTAAGGATCCTGGTTTGAGCCCGTCTCCCCACCTGCAGGGGAGTTGCTTCACAGGTGGTGAAGCAGGTCTGCAGGTGTCTATCTTTCTTTTTCCCTCTCTGTCTTCCCCTCCTCTCTCCATTTCTCTCTGTCCTATCTAACAACAACAATATCAATAGCAACAACAATAACTACAACAATATAAAACAAGGTCAACAAAAGGAAAAATAAGTATTAAAAAAATTTTTAAAAAGAATAGGAAAGCTATCAAGGGAGGGGATGGGATATGGAGTTCTGGGGGTGGTTAACTGTGTGGAAACCAGAGTATCTTTCAACTCTGGTTTATGGTGGTGCTGGGGATTGAGTCTGGGACTTTAGAGTCTCAGGCATGAAAGTCTCTTTACACAACCATTATGCTGTCTCCTCAGCCCCCCTTTAAAATTATCTTTATTTATTGGATGGAGACAGTCAGAAATCAAGAGGGAAGGGGGTTACAGAAAGGGAGAGAGACAGAGAGACATATGCAACACTGACTGCTTTACCACTCATGAAGCTTCTACCTTGCGGGTGGGACCAGGGGCTTGAACCCAGATCCTTGCTCACTGTAATCTAAGCATTTATGCAGGCATGTCACCACCGGGCCCCATCCTAGGCCATTTTAAAAATTCTTCTTGGGAGTCAGGTGGTAGTGCAGCAGATTAAGTGCATGTGGCGAGAAGCACAAGGACTGGTGGAAGAATCCCGTTTCGAGCCCCCGGCTCCCCACCTGCAGGGGAGTCACTTCACAGGCAGTGAAGCAGGTCTGCAGGTGTCTATCTTTCTCTCCCCCTTCTGTCTTCCCCTCCTCTCTCCATTTCTCTCTGTTCTATCTAACAACGACATCAATTACAACAACAACAACAAGAAAAGAACAAGGGGCAACAAAACATTAAATAAGTAAATAAATAAATAAAATTCTTCTTACAATTTTTTATATTCTTTTTAAAAAATATTAATTTATTCCCTTTTGTTGCCTTTGTTGTTTATTGTTGTAGTTATTACTATTGTTGTTATTGATGTTGTCGTTGTTGGATAGGACAGACAGAAATGGAAAGAGGAGGGGAAGACAGAAAGGGGAAGAGAAAGAGAGACACCTGCAGACCTGCTTCACCACTTGTGAAGCGACTCCCCTGCAGGTGGGAAGCCGGAGGCTCAAACTGGGATCCTTCTACCGGTTCTTGTGCTTTGCGCCAAGTGTGCTTAACCTACTGCGCTACCACCCGACTACCTATTTTTCTTTTTCTTTTTATAATTCTTCTATCACATATAATATGTTGAGGCTAACTTGGTGTTTGTGTTCAGGTATTATTATTGCTATAGTTTATATCTGTTACCAAATGACTGGCATTTCTTTGAAAGACAATTACTATGTGGTTGCACTCATATATTTAATGTAAAAGAACTGAAACACATGAACTCATTTAAAAAAAAAAGTCAGAACTTCTAAGAGGCGTGGCCATGAAATAACTGGGATTGAATCACCTCTCCTCCCAAAACAACAAATAAATACAACAAACGACCCAACTGAAGTCATAATCTACAGCTGAACGTTCTGCAGTCTCAGGTGGGTGCTCACATGCGGTTGGAACAAAAAGGGGCGCAGGCGCAGGTTGAAGAACAGCAAAGTCAACTCAGAGCTCTAGGTTGCACAGGAGCTGAGCTGTGCCATTTTGGCGATTTCACTTTAAAAGTACAGCAAGCAACACTGTTCCTAGTGCAGGAAGAAAACAGAGGCTTAAAACTTCTCAAACTTGGGGGGGGCGGGGGCGCGTTTAGCCATCTGAATTTAAAGCAAGGGCACAACATAAAAGAGGGCATTTGTGACCACAAGACAGCCCAAAGCAACCACCCCCATCTCACCCGCTGCAGATCATACAAACAAGAGAAACTTAGAGATTACAATACCACCACCTGCTGGCCATCAATAACCAGCACACAAAAAAAGGACAAACAGAGAAACAGAATTAAACAGCCAACCATGCTGTATCAGGCAGACAGAAATGAAACAGAGGAAATCCAAGGAATTACAGCATTTAGAAAGACTCTCAGAGACAGACTACAGAAAGCGCATTATGAGGACTCTCCAAGAATTTAAGTAAGAATTAAAAGAGCATTTTACAGAGTTCACTAAGAATCTTCAAATCTTGAAATAAGAACTTTAGTCAGAACTCACTAAACAGTTAGTAAGCATGACAGAAAAATCTCAAACAGAATTTCAGGGAGTAGAAGACACTCTAACTGCAATCTATGCCCAGGTAGAAGGCTTAGGAAGCAGATTCACACATTCAGAATAAATAATCTCCAAGCCAGAAGATACAGCCAGCCCACTCTTTCAATTCAAAGATGAGAGAGAGGTTGTCCTGGAGGTGGCGCAGTAGATAAAGCATTGGATTTTCAAGCATGAGGTCCCGAGCTTAACCCCCAGCAGCACATGTACCAGAGTGATGTCTGGTTCTTTCTCTCTCTCTTCCTATCTTCTTCATGCATAAATAAATTCTTTAAAAAAAAAAAGATGAGGAAGAGGAATGGTTCAGAAAGACTGAAGAAACTATGAAATTGCAGACTCCATAAAAAAAACAAAACAAATATAAGGGTGATAGGTATATCTGAAGAGGAGTCCATTTTCACAGCAATTTTAGTTGAGGACTACCCTTACCCCTTACTTAGGAAACTTTCAGAACATTCTCATTCAAGAGGCAGAACAATCACCCAGATTTTAAATACAAAAAGGCCAATGCCAAGGCACATTATTGTAAAACTATCAAAAGTCAATGACATGGAAAAAATTTTTGCTGGCTGCTAGGGGAAGGAAAGAAGTTACATACAAAGGCAGCCCTATTAAGACTTTCATCAGATTTCTTTTTACAAACTCTAGAGGCAAGGAGAGTGTGGAATGACATATTCAAAGTTCTAAAGGAGAGGGAATTCCAGCCACAAATATATCCTGCAAAATTATCCTTCAGGGAGTCTGGCAGTAGCTCAGCAGGTTAAGCGCACGTGGCATATAGTGCAAGGACCAGTGTAAGGATCCTGGTTCGAGCCCCTGGCTGGGGAGCTCGAACCTGCAGGGGAGTCACTTCACAAGCAATGAAGCAAGTCTGCAGGTGTCTTTCTCTCCCCCTGCATTCCCTTCTCTCCATTTCTCTCTGTCCTATGCAACGATGATGACATCAATAATAACTACAACAATAAAACAAGGGCAACAAAAGAGAATGATTAATAAATAAATATAAAAATATATTAATAAATATTAATAAATATAATAAAGAAGCTTTAAAAATCATCCTTCAAATATAGGAATAAACGTTTTCTCAAATATTCAAGGACTAAAGGAATTTGCCACAATCAACCCCACCTTACAAAAACTACTGAGCCGAGTCCCAAAAGAAAGAAGGAAGCAAAGGAATACACGTTCCAAACATCGTTGCAGATGCTACCATGACGCCAACCTGACTCCCCCAGACAGATAACCTCACCAATGTACCCCATCTGGAACCCCAACTCTGCAGAGCCCTGCAACACTAGAGAAAGAAAGGGACAGGCTGGGAGTATCGATCAACCTGCCAATGCCCATGCTAAGTGGAGAAGTAGTTACAGAGACCAGACCGCCCACCTTCCCCACCCCATAATGACCCTGGGTCCATACTCCCAAAGAGATAAAGAATAGGAAACCTTCCAATGGGAGGGATGGGATATGGAACTCTGGTGGTGGGAAATGTGTGGAATTTCATCCCTCTTATTCTATGGTTTTGTTGATATTTTTCTATTTTTTACTTTATAAATAAATTTTAAAAAATCAAATTGTCACTAAGACTTTGTGAAAACTATGGTGCTTATCATTCAGAGGAAGGTGGAAGTGCTGGGGGTGAGGAGGAAGGCACAGAACTGTGGTGGTGGCTGCAGTGTGGAATTAATTATTCACCTATTACCTCATGATCTTGTAAGACATAATTAAATTACTAATAAAGCAAATATATAAAAGGAAATAACAGTTCAGAAATTTCCTTTTTTTAAAAAAGAATTTATTTATTCATAAGAAAGATAGAAGAGAGAGAAAGAACCAGACATCACTCTGGTACATGTGCTGTTGAGGATTGAACTCCGGACCTCATGGTTGAGAATCCAATGTTTTATCCACTTGCACCATCTCCTGGACCACCCACCAGCCATTTCCTTTTAAAAAGATTTTATTTGGGGGCCAGGTAATAGCTCAGTGGGTTAAGCGCATATGGTGCAAAGCACAAGGACCGGCACAAAAAAAATCCCAGTTCAAGGCCCCGGCTCCCCACATGTAGGGGGATGGCTTCACAAGCAGTGAAGCAGATCTGCAGTTGTCTATCTTTCTCAATTTCTCTGTCCTAGCCAACAACAACAAAGGCAAAAGATGGTCTCCAGGAGCGGTGGATTCATTGTGCAGGGAAAAAAAAAAAAGACTTTATGTATGTGACCCAGGAGATGGCACAGTGAATAGAGTGGTGACCTTCAAACACAAGGTCCTCAGTTCAATCCCTGGCATTACATATACCAGAGTTATTCTGTGATTCTCTTTACCTCTTTTTCAAAAACAAACAAATATACAAATTTAAAAAAATTCACATTATAAACCCTCCAACTAAAACTTACTGTATAATAAGAAAAAAAGAAGGGGGCCGGTAGTAGTGCAGCGGGTTAAGCGCACATGGTACAAAGCACAAGGACCGGCTTAAAAATCTTCGAGCCCCTAGCTCTCCACCTGCAGCAGGGTCTCTTCACAAGCGGTGAAGCAGGTCTTCAGGGGTCTTTCCTTCTCTCCCCTCTGTCTTCCCCATCCTCTCTTAATTTCTCTCTGTCCTATTCAACAACAATGACAGCAATGACAACAATCGCAAGCACAACGCACAACAACAACAATAAAAAACAACAAGGGCAACAAAAATGGGAAAAAAATGTCCTTTAGGAGCAGTAGATTTGTGGTGCAGGGTCCAAGCCCCAGCAATAACCCTGGAGGCAAAAAGGAGGAGGAGGAGGAGGAGGAGGAGGAGGAGGAGGAGGAGGAGGAGGAGGAGAGGAAGAAGAAACAATACCAACACTAAACAGGTTCTAAAAGTTACCCAGGCTATTATTATACAGTATTCCTTTCCAGTGCATGGTACTTAAAGACGGTAGCCTATGGGCCAAGTGGTGGTGTACCTGCTGAGCACACATTACCAAGCTCAAGGACCTGTGTTCAAGTCTCCAGTCCCCACCAGCAGGTGGAAACTTCACAAGCAGGGAAACAGGGTTATAGGCGTTTCTCTCTTCCTCTCTATCTCCCCCTCTAATTTCTCTCTGCCTCTATCCAAAATAAATTAATAATAAATAAAGAGGGCAGCCTATTTGCTGATGTGTTTCTAAGATTCTCCCAGATCTTTGCTATTGAAAACCACACCGTTCAGTATTCTTGGACATGTCTCCTGATGATCTAGGCTGTTTTTTTGGCATTTACAAGCAAGAGTAGGAACTGTTTATCTTAAGTATACACTGCTTTGCAATATTAAAAAAAAATGTGGGTTTGGAGAGGGCATAATGGTTCTGTAAAAGACTCTCATGCCTGACCCTCTGAGGTTCCAGGTTCAATCCCCAGCACCACCATCAGCCAGAGCTAAGCAAAGCTCTGTTTGTGCATACTCTTACTTTCTCTCACACACAAGCTTTCTCTCTCATTAAAATTTTTAAAAATTTAAAAAGTTTTTTAAAAATGAGCATTCCCCATGGGACACGGAGGCCTAGCTGAGACAAACTCATCAACAATGATTAGCAGAGCTAGATTTCACTGCTCTGCAGGAAGAATGGGATGTCTGATGAGGCTAAATTTTGGCTTTAAAAGGCACCAGCTGATTCTTCTTGCTGAAAGACTGCTCAAGTGCTTTTCTTAGTTTTCAAGGGGTTGACCTATTTTTCCCCCACTACATGGTCTCCACATTAATTAATCTTCTGTTGAATACATATATTGCAAATGCTATCTCTCCACTTGTAATTTCCTCCTTTCCACCATCTTTTTTTTCTTTTTTATATCTTTACTTATTGGATAGAGACAGCCAGAAATCAAGAGGGGAGGGGGTAATACGGAAAAAGACAGAAACACTAGCAGCTCTGCTTCACAACACTCACAAGGCTTTCCCTCTGCTGGTGGGGACCGGGGGCTCGAACTTGGGTCTTTGTACATTTTAATATGTGTGCTCAACCAGGTGCACCACCACCTGGACCATCCTTTCCACATTTTTTTAAAAAAATTATTTATAAAAAGGAAACACTGACAAAAATCACAGGGTAAGAGGGGTACAACTCCACACAATTCTCACCACCAGAACTCTGTATCCCATCCCCTCCCCTGATAGCTTTCCTATTCTTTATCCCTCTGGGAGTATGGACCAAGGGACATTATGGGGTGCAGAAGGTGGAAGGTCTGGCTTCTATAATTGCATCCCTGCTGAACATGGGCATTGACAGGTCAATCTATACTCCCAGCCTGTCTCCCTCTTTCTCTAGTGGGGTGGGGCTCTGTGGAAGCCGGCCTCCAGGACACATTTTGTGTGAGTACATGGCTGTATTTATGAAGCTACTCTGATACCTATGAACAACTAATTTTTGACAAGGGAGACCAGAGTCTCTTCAATAAATGACGTTGTAAAAGTTGGGTTAAGGGGGTCAGGTGGTGGTGTACTGGTTAAACGCACACATTACAGTGCATGAAGATCCAGGTTCAAGCCCCCAGTCCCCACCTGTAGGGGGAAAGCTTCATAAGTAGTGAAGCAGGGCTGTAGATGTCTCTCTGTCTCTCTCCCTGTCTATCTCCCTCTCTCAACTTCTCCCTGCATCTACCCAATAACAAATAAATAAAAATGTTTTTTTTAAAAGAAAGAAAAATTGGGTTAAAACATGCAGAAGAAATAAGACCACCACATGTCACTATGCATTAAAAAAGTCAACTTGAAATGGATCAAAGATTTGGACAGTAGGCCAGAAACCATAAAATAGTAGAAGAGACTGACAGAATATTCCACAATGTTTGCTTTGGAAATATGTCCAGAGATTTGAAAGCAAGGAAAACAAAAGAAAAAAGAAATCCACTGGTCTACATCAAATTGAAAAGCTTCTGCATAACAAAAGAAATCACTGTCAAAACAGAAAGATACTCTACTAAATGGGAGATATTTCTGTGTTACACACCAAAGGGTCAATAATTAATACACATAAGGAGATCACAGAATTTAGCAATAAAAAGCAGCCCCATTAAAAAGTGGACATGGACAGAATCTTCACCAAAGGAGAAATCCTGGTAGCTAATATACTATATTATATGATAGACATATGAAAAAATGCTCAACATTTTATGTCAACAGACACATAAAAATATATAAGTAGGGAGTTGGGTGGTAGCGCAAAGCGCAAGGACCGGTGTTAAGAATCCTGGTTTGAGCCCCCGGTTTCCCAACTGCAGGGGAGTCTATTCACAAGTGGTGAGGCAGGTCTGCAGGTGTCTGTCTTTCTCTCCCCCTTTGTCTTCCCCTCCTCTCTCCATTTCTCTCTGTCCTATCCAACAATGAATGGCATCAACAACAAGTACAACAATAAAAAACAAGAGCAACAAGGGAATAAATAAATAAGTAAATAAAAAATATTTAAGTAGCAGACACATGAAAAAAATGCCAAAGTCATGATTATCAGAGAAATGCAAATAACAACAGCAATGAACTACTACTTCATAAGTGTGAGAATTTCATAGAAAGGCCAGAAACAACAAGTGCTGGTGAGGATATGGGGAAAAACAAATGCTTCTACACTACTGGTGAGAATGTAACATGGTCCAGTCCCTGAGGAAACAAGTAGAGATTCCTCAGAACACTAGAAATGGACCTATGGCAATTCTTCTCATAGAGATTTATCCAAAGAACATAAAAATATCTATCTAGGGAGTCGGGCTGTAGTGCAGCGGGTTAAGCGCAGGTGGCGCAAAGCACAAGGACCGGCATAAGGATCCCGGTTCGAATCCCGGCTCCCCACCTGCAGGGGAGTTGCTTCACAGGAGGTGAAGCAGGTCTGCAGGTGTCTATCTTTCTCTCCTCCTCTCTGTCTTCCCCTCCTCTCTCCATTTCTCTCTGTCCTATCCAACAACGACAACAACAATAATAACTACAACAATAAAACAACAAAGGGAATAAATAAATAAAATAAAAATAAAAATAATCTATCTGAAGCAATCTATGTACACTTATGTTTACAGATGCACTATTTGTAATAGCTCCGACGTGTACACAATGAATATGCCTAACGACTAATGAATGGGTGGATAAGGAAGCTGTGATATATACACAATGGGATACTACTCAGCTGTAAGAAATGATGAAATCTACTTTGCCACAGTTTGATGGAATTTGAAGAAAAATTTTAAAATATTTTATTTTTATTTATTATTTTATTTTATTTATTTATTTATTTTCCTCCTCCAGGGTTATTGCTGGGCTCGGTGCCTGCACCATGAATCCACCGCTCCTGGAGGCCATTTCCCCCCCTTTTGTTGCCCTTGTTGTAGCTTCGTTGTGGTTATTATTATTGCCCTTGTTGACGCAATTCGTTGTTAGATAGGACAGAGAGAAATGGAGAGAGGAGGGGAAGACAGAGAAGGGGAGAGAAAGATAGACACCTGCAGACTTGCTTCACTGCCTGTGAAGCGACTCCCCTGCAGGTGGGGAGCCGGGGGCTCGAACCGGGATCCTTACGCCGGTCCCTGCGCTTTGCGCCACATGCGCTTAACCCACTGCGCCACCGCCCGACCCCTTTTTTTTTTTTTTACCAGAGTACTATTCACCTTTGGTTTATGTTGGTGGGGGAACTGAACCTGGGACTTCAAGCCTCAGGCATGTGAGTCTCTTTGCATAACCATTATGTTTTCTCCCCCACCCTGAACTTGAAGAAACTATGTTATGTTAGATAAGTGAGAAGAGAAGGACAAATACTGAATTATCTCACTTGCAGGTGTAATTTAGAAACAAAGAAAGGAAGGTATTGGGGTCCAGCACACAATGGTGGAGACAGACTGCCAAACTGGTGGTAGGAATGATGTGCAGAAACATCTCACAGGGAGGTAAGAAGCTGTATTTATATAGCAATATTCTTGTGGATCATTATTTTCCCAATATCACTAGAGCTTGGTGCCAGCACTATGAATCCACCACTCCCGGTGGTTATTTTTCTCTTCTTTTGTTCTGTTTTCCTTTTTTTTTAATTATGTAAGACAGAAGTTGGATGGGGGGATAGGAAGAGAGAAAGATATACACCTGCAGACCTGCTTCACTGCTTGTGAAGGTTCCTCCCTACAGGTGGGGACTGGGGACTCCAAGTTGGGTCTTTGTGCATAGTAATGTGTGCACTCAAGCAGGTGCACCACTGCTTACCCCCACCTCTTGAATATTCTTTTTATTCCAGCTTCTACTCACGCTTCTACATACATTGTACTGCTAACAAGCTGATCCTAATATGTGTCCAAATTTATTTCTCATGCCATATTTTCAAATTTTTTCATCACTAAGATTTCAATAGTTCAACATATTTGGGACATACTAGACCCTAGTAAAGGTAAGATCTCTTTTTCTGAGCATTATGGTTAAGAATAATATAGGTCTAGTGGGCTGACCGATGGTGCACCTCGTAGAACACATACATTACAATGCTCAAGAACCTGGGTTCAAGCCCCCATTCCCACCTGCAAAGGGGAAGCTTCATGAATAGTGAAGCAGTGTTACAGGTGTCTTTCTTCCTCTTTCTTTTTTTAAATCACTCTTTCTTATTATTTTATTATTATTTTTATATTTATTTATTTATTTTCCCTTTTGTTGCCCTTGTTTTTCATTATTGTTGTAGTTATTATTGTTATTATTGATGTCATTGTCGTATAGGACAGAGAGAAATGGAGAGTGGAGGGAAAGATAGAGAGGGGGAAAGAAAGATAAACACCTGCAGACCTGCTTCACCACCTGTGAAGCGACTCCCCTGCAGGTGGGGAGCTGGAGGCTTGAACTGGGATCCTCATGCCAGTCCTTGAGCTTTGCGCCACATGCGCTTAACCTGCTGCGCTACCGTCCGACTCCCCCTTTCTCTTTTTACCTCCTTCTACCTTCTCAGTTTTTCTCTGTCTCTAACAAAAAAGAAAAAAGAGAGAAAGGAAGGAAGAAAAAGAGGGAAGGTGCCTGGGTGGATCACTGGGAGATCTGATTTGTCTTGCAGACACTGTGCCTTAGTTAACCCTGGTGGCAAAGGAAAAAAAAAATAGTATAGGTTTGAGCATTAGGTGAGAAGATTTTTTTTAAAGTAGAATTTACATTGAACTATAATAGACAGGCAATACTGAAATAAGTGACCAGAGCGTTAGCCTATAGAAAGAGAAGGTAGTGAAAAACTGGCCATGAGTTTCGGGAGCAACAGATGGCAAGACTGGCTAAGTGAGGTTAAGATTGTACCAGAAAGTGAACTTGTATAGGTGACTGAATCTGACTGAGCCATTAGCTATCCTGCTAAATTCTCTCACCTGTGTTCACTGAAGACAGAGTTATCCAGAACAATCTTCTCCAGAAGCTCAATCAGTTCATTAGGAAGGTCTGCTGTCATGAATGCTTTGACAGTGACTGAAACCTCTTCAGGATCCTGTGTTTCTGATAATGCAGTTTGTACAACCTGGTTTTAAAATTTTTTTGAAAGAACTTAAGTTATATAAAGTTAACCTGAGATTGTATCTTTGAAGCTAGACAAAAGAAAAGAATTCCTTCAAGACAGTATAGGGTATTCACAGAAAAAGGAAGATGTTGGGGTCGGGCAGTAGCGCAGCGGGTTTTAAGCATGCACACATGGCGCAAAGCATAAGGATCCTGGTTCGAGCTGCCAGCTCCCCACGTGCAGAGGAGTTGCTTCACAGGTGGTGAAGCAGTTCTGCAGGTGTCTATCTCTCCCCCCCCCCTGTCTTCCCCTCCTCTTTCCATTTCTCTCTGTCCTATCCAACAACGAACGACATCAACAACAACAATAACCACAACAAGGCTACAACAACAAGGGCAACAAAAGGGAAAAATAATGGCCTCCAGAAGCAGTGGATTCATGGTGCAGGCACCGAGCACCAGCAATAACCCTGGAGACAAAAAAAAAAAAAGGAAGATATCTTAAAGTACAACGAGAAAGCTGTCCAGAAGAATCAATTGCAGGGATTTTTCTATTTTGACAATTAGTTCTCTTATATTAAAAGGTCTATAAATGGGGGCTGGGCAGTAGCACAGTGGGTTAAGTGCACATGGAGCAAAGCGCCAAGGACTGGTGTAAGGATTCTGGTTCAAGTCCTTGGCTCCCCACCTGCAGGGGAGTAGGGGTAGATTCACAAATGTTGAAGCAGGTTTGTAGGTGTCTGTCTTTCCCTCCTCTTTTGAATTCTCTCTATCCTACCCAATAACAACAATAACAATAACAGTAACAAGGGCAAAAAAATGGCCTCCAGGAGCAATGGATTTGTAGTGCAGTCATTGAGCCCCAGCAATAACCCTGAAAGCAAAAAAAAAAAAAAAAGTCTACAGACACTTGGGCTAGCAAAATGAGTCACTGAACTAGTGCACTACTTTGCCACATGTGTGGTCCAGATTAGAATTGGGGCCCCCACCGTATTAATGGAAGCTTTGGCACTGTGGTCTCTTTCTCTCTTTGACATACACACATATATACTCTATAGATTCTTATCTCTGCCTTACTAACCCTATTGTCAAAATTTATTCCTTAACCAATGGCACAATTTATTAAACAGGATGCTGTCAAATGTTTGGTTTCATCTTTGCTTTTTAAGTCACTATTCACAGCAAATATGGCTTTCATTTTTCTAACAATGACATCATGTGGGCCTCCAGTGGCTTTTTGACAGCTAAGAACATGGCTGCTTCTGTAACATACTTCACTCCTAGGGATAAGTTGAATGTACCCTGAAGTCCAGAGCCCCCAGAACTATGCTTTCAATGTGGCTGTAGAGATGGCTAAGTGGCAGAGCACTGTACCTGTACATAAAAGTTTCTAAGTTTGGTCCCTGGCATGATATGTACAAGAATGTTCTCATTTTCTCTCAAGAGAAAGACCAAGAAAGATTGGCTATACCAATTCTCAATTACGGTGTCTCACTTTAAGAAACTTACACATTCTTCTAAAGAATATGCTCCTCAAGTACCAGAATACTAGAACAGTAGTACTGTTCTCTTTGTAACTTGTCCAGGGCCTTCAGTAACTTCAGGATCCATCATTTCTGCCAAGTTTCTGGTATTCATCAGTAGTGAATTAAAGAGGACAGGTCTGTGGAGACAGGTCTGAGGCTGTCTCACACAGCTCATTGTCTTTCACTTTGCAATATTGAGGAACTTTAATGGAACCAGGACCAAAATTTCTTTCAAGTGGTTACTATGTACTCAATGACACCATAAAATACAGAAACTCTACTTAAAAAAAGTTTGAGAGAAACAGACTCTGTGTGTGTGTGTGTGTGTGTGTGTGTGTGTGTGTGTGTACTTTTCAAAAATTTAGAACAATCCTAAAAGAGGAGTTTGAGAAAAGGGGCTATCATAGCAGATATGTAACAACAATAAGCATATGTGAGGAGAGAGGGAACTGTGACACAGCACACCAAACCCATCTAGAGGAAAAAATGCACCTGACATTAAAACACCAATGAAAACTGACATTGAAAACTTTGAGTACTTTAAATACACAGTGGTCATTTTCAGGGCAAGAATAAATTTCTACCCTTTAACTGAGTTGACATAATGCCCAGTACTACTTTGGAAAATTGCTTCCTCTAAGTAAGTTTTCATATGAGTTTTTACTCTAGACCTAAAAGCAGTCTGTCACTGCCATCAGGCACTCTAATTAGAGAGGCACCACTAGGTAAATGTTCCCCAGGAGGTGGCTATAAATATTCACTCACAGCAAACATAACAACAGGACCAGCATATCTATACAGACACAGGGAGTCTGACCAAGAGTCAGTCACCTGCTGGCTTAAGTGTAGCACAGTGTTACAGATGCTCTTTCTCTGTACCAATGGGATATATCTACAAGGCATTTAGATATATTTGTTATTTGTTAATTTGGAAGAAGCTTCCCCAGTGGAATCTAAATGGATTATTTCCCAAGCCTTTTATGTTTATTTTTATTATTTAATTATATCAGAGAACTGCTAAGCTCTGGTTTCTAGTGATGTGGGGACTTGAACATAGGACTTCAAAGCCTCAGCATGAGAGTCTGTTTACATAACCATTATGCTACTTTCCCTGCCTCAAACCCCTTTCTTTCTTCCTTCCTTTCTTTTCTCTCTTTCCTTCATTCTTTCTCCCTCTCACTCCCCCTTTCTCTCTCTTTCTTTCTTCCTATCATTTCCCATCCAGGTACTAAGTGATCAGGTCTTGCTTAGCTTACAAGATCAGATGAGATCAGGCAAGTTCAGTGTGCTATGGCAGTAGATCCAAGTATTTTTTAAAATATATTTGTTTATTGTAGTCCAGAAGGTGGTGCAGTGGATAAAGCATTGGAATCTTCAAGTATGAGGTCCAGAATTCAATTTCTGCCAGAACATTTACCAGAGTGGTATCTGATTCTTTCTCTGCCTATCATTCTTTTTTTTAAAACTGATTTTATTCTTTTTTAAAAAATACTTTTATTTATTGTACAGAGACAGCCAGAAATTGAGAGGGAAGGAGGTGATAGAGAGGGAGAGAGACAGAGAGACATCTGCAACACTGCTTCACCACTTGTGAAGCTTTTCCCTGTAGCTGGGGACTGGGGACTTGAACCAGGGTTCTTGTGCATTGTAACATGTGCACTCAAACAGGTATACCACCACCCGGCCTCTTCTGCCTATCATTCTTCATGAATAAATAAATCTTTAAAAATATTTATATATTTTGGACAAAGATAAATTAAGAGGGAAAGGGGAGACAGGGAAAGGGGAGAAAGGAAAGGGAGATGGGCCAGGCTGGTGGCGACCTGGTTAAGCGCACAGTTACAATACGCAAGGTC